>NC_140297.1:149410210-150680268 GCF_964211825.1 Aythya ferina | reverse complement strand
AAGGAAAGGAAAGGAAAGGAAAGGAAAGGAAAGGAAAGGAAAGGAAAGGAAAAGGAAAGGAAAGGAAAGGAAAGGAAAGGAAAGGAAAGAAAAGAAAAGGAAAGAAAAGAAAAGAAAAGAAAAGAAAAGAAAAGAAAAGAAAAGAAAAGAAAAGAAAAGAAAAGAAAGAAAAGAAAAGAGAAAGAAAGAAAGAAAGAAAGAAAGAAAGAGAAAAAGAAAGAGAAAAATAAAAAGAAAAAGAAAAAGAAAAAGAAAAAGAAAGAGAAAGAGAAAGAGAAAGAGAAAGAGAAAGAGAAAAAGAAAGAGAAAAAGAAAAAGAAAAAGAAAAAGAAAAAGAAAAAGAAAAAGAAAAAGAAAAAGAAAAAGAAAAAGAAAAAGAAAAAGAAAAAGAAAAAGAAAAAGAAAGAAAGAAAGTCTTTCTGAAAATATGCTATACATTCAGGAACATGCATTTGGAAATTGGACCATTTAGACAAATTCAGCTAAGCAAAAACAGATTTACCTAGTTTCAGTATATATCATGTATTTTATCAGATATATAACACAACTTTCCTAGTAGGGCAAAATGTTTCTAACAATACTCTGTGAAAGTCTGAAATTATATTAATGAAAACAGATGAAACTCAAAGAATAAAAATGTATTTCTAAGTAAATAAAATGCTGCTTATGCGCATTTTTCACCGAATTTGAAAGAAAAAATAATTATAAAATACTGGAATATATTATTTTATTTTTGCTTTGAAACTCGAGTCATTAAAAGAAAGCACACTAAGAAAACAAGTGGTCATTGAAGTTATTGAGAAGACATAATATACATGTATATATAACTATATATAGATAGTTATAGGACTTAATTTTACTTCTTGCTTACTACCATTCTCCATTCACCTTCACAAAATGCAGTACAGATGTTGCCAAACTCCATTTCAAATGCTTCAGGGAGTTATTAATTTCCAAGACTGTGCAGCTGGACCTTTCAGTGAGTGACACAAGTGGTTAGCAATAGCTGGTTTTATTTACTAGTATTATTATTATCATCCTATTGTTAAAGTAAGCATTACCTGCCATTCAGGACAAACTAACTAATTGCCAAACAATTTTCTTAATGACTAACGACTAATGGTTGACTGCAACCTAAAGACTACACGGATGTATATGTTTGCAACAGCTGCCCCCTACAAGATGTTTTCTTATGTTGTGCCTCCCCTTTGGAGATGATCTCTGATTTTTCAGGGTCAGAAGCTATTCCATGTCATAATGAAATTGATATCTACTTGTGGGTATGGCTTGTCTGGGTAAAAATAATTACACTTATGGCCCCTAATAAAGGAGATCTTCAGCTGGGCACCACCATGAGCAGGACCTGAGACCTTTTGGAAGAATCATGAGCTGGAGCGCATGAGCTGGGGTGCTTGACCTGTGAAGAGATACTTGTTCAGCGTGGGGAGAAGAAGGTCTTAGGATGATCTAATAGCAGATTTCCACTGCTTACAGGATAAGACAGAGCTAGACTCTTCACAGTAGTTTATGGTGGAAACACAAAAGACAACAGCGATAAGTAAAAACAAGAGTTCAGTCTGTTTCTAAGAGAAATTCTCTCACAATATAGACAGTCAAACAGGGGAGCTGACTGCCCAGCAAGGTTGTGCAGTCTCCTCCTGGAGGCTTTCAAGTCTGGATAAAGCCCGGAGCAATTAAATCTGACCTTGTAGTTGACCCTGCTTTAAGCAGGAGATTAGCCTAGATGACCTCCAGAGGGCTCATCCAACCTGAATTTTCCTGTGATCAGGTGACCTGGTGGTTCCTGGGTAACTTCTGTCTGGGAAGGCTTGTTATGTAGTCCATTTTAATATTATATACATTGGTCCCTTGATCTTCTCCAAAATTATCCTCCCTGCTCTGTAGAATTACTGTTTGTTGATAACTGCAATAAATCATTATTGAGGGAGTGTCCAGTCCACATAGCTGAATTGTTCTGATTCTGTTCAATACAGAAGAATGTGCTCCATATACACAAGTTAATTTACAGTGTTAGAACAGTAGTGACCAGGTGGTATTGAACTTGAAGAACAGCATTATGTGATCTCTGAACTTGCAAAATGACCACTATTTGCTTCTGATATATAGATAATGATTATAACAGTTGGTACAAGACCAACTTATGAAGTTTTCTATCCTTCATAAAGAAAAGAACAAAATAAAAAGGGGACAGGGAGGGAAAATTACATCTGGAGACATAGGCAAGCATTATGTTACCTTTCTAGGGGAGTCCCAGTACTTACTTTCTTAGATTGCAGTTGAAAAGTTTCACTCGAACAATTTCCTTATAAATGCACGTGCTTCAAAGGTCAAGCCAGAGCCATTGTGCAATAGGCTTTAAGAGAAGCATAAAACTCCTATCTGACACAGAGTCACTGGCAATTGAAAAAGCAAAGACTGGAAGGGTTAAAGGCTAATTGCTGGAAGAAATCTGGCCTGCTGGCCTAAGGTATTTTGAGTAGGAGCACAGTCAAATGGCAGTTGTGGGATTAATTGGGTGAAAGACATTGTCACCTTGACATTCATGAAAGTACTTGGGAAGAGCACTTTTTCCTGATATACTGTGGACAGTTCATTTAAACCATGGAGGTAAGATTTCTTTTTTCCACAAAAATTTTACCTTTGTTTTTTAATTGGTGTCAAATACAAAAATTAAAATCTCCAGTGTTAGAAAATCTTGCACTTATTTTCTAAAGTTTGTAAATGTCTCTTCCTGATTGGTTCTCACCATATAATGAAAAGTAAATGTATATCCCAAGGACAAAATGTTCAAGCCCCTGGCTTAATAAAATGAAGAGAGCAAAACTTGCAACTACAAGCCCCTTTGGAGCTCTTTGTGCTAGTGGGAACATAATGAGCAGTTCTTTGTGCTTCTTATAAATAACTCCAACATCCACTGATCAGCAGCATGACCTCAAGCCAAGCAATTTAGATGTCTACTTCACTTTGGCCCAATATTTTTTGTCCATGCAGTAGTTATCTTACGGTCAAGGATGACAGTGCTCTGGCTGCAGGGGAATCAGGTACGGTCCTATGCATAATAAATGCTGTTTGCTGCAAAATTTTACTGCAGTCATGTCATATCAGTGCACAAAATTGTTCTTCTGTTCTTCTTCATCATTTAGTCACTATAATTCTCCTGCCTCATGATATAAGATCTGTTCATAAAAGTTTACACTTTCCCTCATTTTCTTTTTTTCAGTCAAGAGGTCAAAACAGTTCCCCAGAAATTTGCATTCAGCCTTCAGGGTACTTTTGAAGGACAACATAGGAGATACTCAGTCAGTTTTGTGAACTGGAAACGTAAATTAGCTGAAATAGCTGAAACTTCATTATTAGTGCTTCAAAAATGGCAAATCTCCTAACAAAGGATAGTAAGTGCAGAGCAGGGTTATCTCATTGATCAACCTGTTATTTTTTCACCTCAGTATCACACTGGAGTAAGGAATAAAGGTTCTTTTGAAATTCACCAGCTCACAAATCTGCCTACTGTCCACTATGTAAATCTTACTCTTGCACTACATCATGATAAACATGGTAAATGTCGAGCTGAGACAGCACAGATCCACTATCTTTCAGCACACTTAAAGCAGCTGCCAAAGACTGCACCAGGTTTCCGTGTGAGGTGGTAACCCAGTAATTCCAGCAGAATCACACCAAACACTTCCACAGGGACAAAAACTTTGTACAACTGCAGTTTGGCCAAGTATTATGGAAGGACTGGTTGATGTGGCCTCTCCAAAACTGGCCACAGCAGTTCCCTGGCTCTGAAACAGAAAAAAATAAAAATAAAATATGCTTCAGTCAGCTTTTCAAGCTACTTAAAGATACAGAGATAAAAAGTGCTTTAGAAAAGATAATCATTCTCCAAATCCTTAGCTGAGTTATGATTCTAGCAAAAAGGACTGATCATTTTTATGTGTGAGAGAGAATTACCTTGTAGCTTTCACATCTTAAATCTGTGATATGAAATATTCACTCTGCTGAAGCCAATCAGTGTTTCACTGTCAATGGAAGTAGGTCCAGGCTTTCAGGCAGAGAAAATCAAGGGCAAGTTATGTGACTGGATATGTGAGAGCCAAAGGTCCTTTACTTTCATTTGAGTTCTGAAGGAAATATACATCCAATACTGTATTTTAGTAAAAGTGTCTGAGTGAGCATTTTGAGCAAGCTGAATTTCAGAAGAAGGGAAGAAGCAAGAATACAACTGAGTAAGAATCTTTCTTTTTGAACTTGTCCTTTCAAAATCTTTCAGGAAGTGAAACATGTCCAGTACATGTACATGCTGCTGTAAGGGTGTTTTCCCCATTTCTTACTTAGAAAAAAATATCAGGTTTAAAACAGGAACAAATACTCAGATTGTCAATTTAAATTGAATTTTGAGGTTGCTATTTGACTTCAAAGCAACATTATCTTGGGCCAGAAATTCACTCTTATGAAAAGTCCTACTAGGTTTCAAGCTACGTTTTTTTTTCAAACTAAGCTTCTTTGGGCTAAAAGATAACGCTTGTCATAATAAAAAACACGTGAAAATTGTACCTATGTGTATATTAGAAAGCAGAATCTGGTTTCTGTTACCAGAGAAGTTTGTTTAACTGCCTCCTAAGTATAAAAATAAATAAATAAATAAATAAATAAATAAATAAATAAATAAATAAAATGAGAATAAGCTAAAGATGGAGCTT
This sequence comes from Aythya ferina, assembly GCF_964211825.1. Classification (NCBI taxonomy): domain Eukaryota; kingdom Metazoa; phylum Chordata; class Aves; order Anseriformes; family Anatidae; genus Aythya; species Aythya ferina. The sequence continues at coordinate 150,675,544 of NC_140297.1, read as the reverse complement.
GATCAAGGTATATATGGGATCAGGGATATCCTTAGGCACACAAAAAATACACAGCTGCTAATACGGATACTAGAGTGATTAGAACAGCCAAATCAAATGGGAATTGAGTTGATTTACCAGATGGCAGTATTTCAGAGCTGACTAAGGAGTTGAACCTATGCAAACCTTTCATCCTTGCTAAGAAACGGCCTCATTCTATCTACTTGGTGCATTGCCTCTGTAACTCATCGTGTCTCCACTACCAAGGTGAAGGAAGCTGTGCCAGTGCTGCTTTAGCATGAGGGAACAAGTGCTGGATTACAAGTTGGATGCATTCCTTTGGTCTTGAACATGGTGTTGAGTGGACATGGTACCAACTAGCAGTGTTGGAAGGTCATGCTTACAGAAAGAGAAGGTACATGCCATCTGTGCCTTGTGCTCAGGAACAGTGGTATTACAGGGTAATTAGCAATGTGAAATCTGCTTAAATTATTGAGAAAAATGAACTGCCTGTAGTGGTCTCCAGTTTTGGACTTGGTTTTCAGTCCACATTCCTGACTTTATTCCTCATCAGTCAGTTCTGACCCAGCCTCTTGCATTATGAAGACTGATTTACATATCCAAACAAGTGGCTCTAGAAGCAGGAATTCAGGCTGACAAAATGTAACTCGTCCTCATTCTTTTTAGAGTTATTTTGCATAAATGAATAAATAAATAAATAAAATATATTAACAAACAAAACCAGGGAGATAAAGAAAGAAATTTCATGGAACCAGTGGGATTTTTGAGAAACTATTCAACTACCCATGTACATTTATGAAGATGGGGTTGGGAGAAGGGAGATTTCCCAGTTGACACATTTCTCCACTTGTGAACATGTTGAAAGATCACTCATATGTTTTCAATGAAGTCACTGACAGTCAGGAATGCTGGAGGCAACAGCTGTTGGGGATTGATTTACCCCAAGGCTATTTAATTTCTCAGCCTCTCATAAGGATGCTTGCTAGGGGGAAGGTAAAGAAGCACAACTAAAAATTGTATTGCTTTCAGCAGCTGTTGTTATTCCTGAAAGCCAAGAATGGGTCAAAAAAATGTGATGAAAGTCTTGGATTGTTATCAGCTATAGGGGTGGCCAAAGCTTACTGCTTCCTTTGGGAGTAAAGTTTCCTTTGTGGAATGAAATACAGTAAAATTACTAACTCCAAGAGGGCTTAGTTGCCTGGGAGTTACCATGAAGTATATATGTGTCTTGGAATTTCCAGAATTATAAGTATATTATGTCAGTTGCAGTGATATAGGTTGTGAAAGGCGGCCCTTGTGTTCAGTAACAGGAGCTGGGACAATCGGATAGCAAGAAAAGATAACATAAAACATTCATTAAAATGGTGGAAAAAATGACTGAAAAGCAGAGTGCAGCTGCTGTGTGTGTCAGTTACTCCTTCAGAATGGTCTCCCTCTGTGAAACACTGGATTCTCATTAAATCACATTGTCCAGCCATGCATTAGACCACCAAACTGTAAGGTATCTGCCAACCTAGTTAAAAATAAGAGACATACACCTCCCAGCAGAATTTCTTTTTGTAACTATGTATTTTCCACAGCTTGCTAGCAGGACTCTTCAGAAAGAAGAATTAACATGGACCACATTTTCACTGGGGAAGAAAATAGAATAATGGTTTTGTTTCACTTGGGACTTCATGGCTGTGAATACGTGAGATGACTTGTGGCTTCTCAGACTGCATCACCAGGCACAGAACTTGTGTCTTTTCCCTCCAGCAATGCAAGCTGTTTCAGCCAGTGCCCCATCCTGGGCATTAGCTGTCTACAGCCTGACAGCTCCTTCATCCGTTCCAAATCCTTACAGTGGCTCACTCAGGATGTCTACACCAGGGTTTTAATATGGATCAAGAGTATACTTTTGAAGCAAATCTCCTGTTATCCCCATTTACTGTGCTTTCTTTCCCATTATGGATCTGTTTTGGAGAGTATGAGCCAGATTCGTTCCAGATGAAACTGAAGTGGAAAGTGTGCTCCAGGAGCATACCTCATGTATTGTACCACAAAGGGCTCCACAAGACTAGAGTAGAGCAAGTTCAGCATAGGATAAACCTGAAATGTGAAAAAAGGGACATTAGACACTTAGTACTAGTTTCATTATGCAAATCTACTTCTATTGGTCCACAAACCTTGATAATATAGTTCTACACACCTGCCAGTTAATTAAAAGCCTCTTCATTAAAAACAAATAAATAAACAAAATAACAAAACAACAACACAAAATCATCAACAGCAAAAACCACCAGGTAGTGGGAGAATGGATCTGGAAGTCAATTATCCTCAAAATTACTATGTTCAGATGAGGATGAGAATTTTTCATGCCAGTGCTGTCTCATAACACTAGCAGAGTTTTCAGGAGCAACACACAAGACTGCAATGACAAAAGAGTTCAAAGACAGCAACATTTGGTTAACATGGACATAAAATTGCTTTGAATATTCCTCAGATGCTAAAATAAATGATGAAGACACCGAAATTATCATAATGCTGAAAAATAGGTAGCGTGTTCTTGAGTATCTTCATATGCTTTGTTCCTATGACAGCAGTTAATTGTACAGTGTATGTAGCCACACCACACTAGCACAAGACTGTATGAGAATTGCTCATCAAAATGCCTTGGGATTATTATTTAGACCTGTGGACACACAAAATTTGATGCATAACTATGGTTTATCCAACCAACTCAAAATCTTTGGCCTGAGAAAGCTGTAAAAGGGTAAGTCTGTGGGAGTGGTTTGGGACTGCAAGGAAGGAATCATTAAATTACTGAAAATTTCTGTCCCACAAGTACTTAAAAGAACAGAATAATAATTTTTCTTGTGGCTTTTCAGCACTTCTTTCTCTGGGACAAAATGGAAATGAGAAAGAGGAAAAATGCAGAGATCAAGACAAATGAATTATGGACTGTGTCCAACAGAGTTCTGTAACAGTTTTTCTGCTGATTACACTGAATCAGGCACTGATTCATGCAGATTGGATCAGGCACTTTTCATGCAGAAGTCTTCAGAATATTTGATAGCTTCATATCCAGCTCCCTTTCTTATTCATCGGCCAAGGTGCCATTGGAGTGATAGCATATACAAATCCCATAGCACAATGCACTTCCTAAACGAAAAGTGTCATTAAAAAATTATTTGGTTGTTAATAGAAGTCTTATACAACAACAAACAAACAAACAAACACACACACAAAACAACAACAACAACAAAAAGCCCAAAGCTTGTGAACTATTCAAAAAAAAAAAAAAAAAGACACCCCTCCTTACTCCTAAGAGACTAAAAAGTGACAATAGTCTATGGAAAAATGGAAGAATGAAAATATTTGACTGTTACATGGCTTTTACCCTATGGAACTCTAACACTGTATGCTTGTACTCACCAAGCTGAATTGCTGAATTGTAACCTCTTCTGGCCCATGGATAATCCTTGTCCTCTGAGGACCACCTGCACAGATATCTGTGCTCTTTTTGCAGTAACATTAGGCACAAAGGGAGGCTTGCAAGGACCTGACTGAAGCTCTCACTAATCTCACTAGCTGTAGAGTACAGCCTGTTCTTGGGGCCAATTCCTAACAACTGAAGGATAAGAGATTGTTCAATTCTAGCTCCAATGTTTATAGAAGTGTTGTCCAACAAAAATCCACCTGTGGAAGTCTTCAGGATGGTTTTCTTTTCCTTGTAAGTTTGATCCCATCTTTCAGAATCTTCTATTCCAGACATCCGATGAGGACCTGGTGCAGCCAGCTCCCTTACCATCTTGTAAAAGCAAGAAAGTGATTTTGTTTTTTCAGCCATGAGACAAATAAATTTCTACACTTTACTTGAAAACATTTATTTATTTATTTAAAATCCAAATCTGACATTTCAGTTTGTTTGGGAAAATGTTCAGATTTTCCTTCAGATTCACCCTGGACTTACTCTGCAACACTGAGTATTCACAGACAAACATTGCTTACAGGAAAGCTTTTGTGTTAACAGTTAAAGAAGTACCAGAACAGGCACCAAAGGTATGGAAATGATGTTACCTAAGCTTGTTCCTCAGCACAAGCTGAGTTCATATTCACCTCATATAAGTGCTGTTTCAAAACAAACCTTTATGCAAGCAGAGGAAGAAAGCTGAAGCTCCCAGGCTCCATCAGCCTGGAGCCAGCTGTTGCTGCACTCCTGGGTACAACCTGGGCATTGTCATGGTCATGCTGGCTGAGCCTTTCATTCCCACCTAATTTTGCATTTGTGTAACACTGGGCAGATAAGTGAACTGGAATCTTTCCTGCAAAGGCTCTGTGTAAAGGGAAGAAAGTCAGTGTAGGAGCTGTAGGCAGCAGTGCCACTGGCATTTTGCTGCTGTAATGACACATGGAGCTCAGGTCAAGAGCAAAGTCTCAATGACAGTGAGTAGCAGTGTGTAGGTTTAGCAAGGGACCCATTTGTATCATGATATATTTCAATGTGTTTGCTCTGAGTCCATAACACTTGTCAAGTTATAGCAACAGCTGATGCTGTTATAAATGTGTGAGCTCAAGATGTTATAAATCAGATAAAGAACATACTTCTTAGCCCTCTTTCTTTCCACAGACCTATTTTCTCAATGCATAGTACTTTAATATGACTGTCATGAGGAGTCCTAGAGACTGTGGATAAATATAACTCAATTTCATGCAGAGAGCCTGGATCAAGACACAGTTTGTGAGGTCTCATGTCATTGTAAAGCTTTCCCATAACACAGTCTCTTTTGTACTGTTGATAGAACTCTTGAGGGCAAGGAGACAGTTGCTTCTGTCTTGTTCTTAGGCGTGAAAATCAGTAGGAGAATGTGAAAGGGTTAGAACATGCCATCCTAGAGAAGAAAGTCTCAGCTTGCAAAGGAGACTCTAGTTAGGCAATGACAAATTCCTTCCTCTTATTAGAGACAAGTTCCTCAGCATCAGGAGACTTCCCTGGAATGTGGCTTTCAGCTCCAAGGTCATTCTAACGATGCTTTAAAATAAATAAATAAATAAATAAATAAATAAATAGATAAATATGATGGTCTAAAGCAAAAGCCTGCAAAGCAGCTTTCTCAGACCCTACAAGCCACTAGTGAAGGAATGAGCAGCAGCTTGCTTGGAGACATTGAGAAGTTGTGAGTTGTGTTCTTGCAGTGCATGGAGAGGTCAGCTCCTGGGGCAAAGCACAGAAAGGCAGATAAGACACCACCCACATCACCTGCAATTTCAAAATCAGTATCTGTGCAGAGCAGTGTTCTCCACAAAACAGGGTGAAAAGAAAGAAGCATTTGTGGCCCTTTCCACAAAAAGTAAGTGTGCATTAGGTTATGGCAGAAAGTGAGGAAGCAGATGCAGTTCCCAGGCTCTTCAACACAGCACAGGGACAGCGAGATAAATATGACAAAGTACTAGAGAATGAGGAAAGATACATAGAGGGTAAAAATAAACATTTTGATTCACCCAGCCTTGTCAACCATGAATGAGAACTCATGGAAGCTAAAGAATAACACTAAAAATGGCTTTCATCAATCTGTCTGTCCCTCTGCAACCAGACACAATGCATAATTCAGAGGCACCACGTATAACTGCAACAAAAAGCAGAGGTACAGATACAACAGGGGATTAGTCTTGGTACTGAAGAAGAATATCATTTTTACAGACGGAAATTAAAAGTAACCATGTATTCATAGGAAACGTTGTTGAAGAGTGTCTTGTAAACTTACCTGGTTCTGACCTCTAGGCCAAAGAATACAGTTCATCTGTGTTCAGGAAAATTATATTTTCTGGTTTGCATATAAATGCTTAATTAATTACCTATTACATAAGTTTTACTCTTGCATCTAACACAATGAGGCTTTTCTTTACACTGTCACTGGCTGAACACCAGACTAGAGAACCTGAAATTTTGAGGGCAAATTTAAGTTCTGAAATGGTCCCCTCATCTCTTAGGATGTCTTGGTTATTAAGGGAAAATAGGTCATCATATTATCAGATTTCTTTCTACCAAGTGATGCATTTTGTTGTTGAAAACATAATATCTATAAGCAGACGGTGTATACTTAAGCAGGTGCACATCCACTTATGAAGTGTTACTATGTTATAGTCAACACCAGTCCCAAACTGACAGCCCTTTAAAAACAACCAGTCAGATTGCTGCATGAAGTTGCATGGGGAGGTACTCCTCTAAAATACTTCATATAAAATGTCTTGAATGAGAGCTGCATTACAGGAGAGTGCATTTGTGTGTATGTGGGCATGCACACATGACTTCAGACTGGAGGAATGGAGGAATGTTCTGTCACACAGAGGAATTTCCATATCCCAGATTACTGCAAACTGGGTGAAAAAAAAATAAAATTGGTATGATGCCTAGTCCTATTTCTTAATTCCTCGTGGAGCCTGTAGGCACAAACTATTCAGCAGCTGGGCTGGGAAAGAAAATTCCCCCTCCATGAAACATTATAGCGCAGTTGAACACATTTACGGTTGCACAAAACTTTTCATGGCATCAGCTATTTTCTTTTGGGAAAGGCAAAATACTTGAAAGCACAGCCCTGTTCTACTGCTGCAATTTTCTAAGGAAATTTTCTCTTTTACCTAAAAGAATAGCCAGTCATGAATATGCATGCAGATGCAGGCACTGGGCAAGCTGGGAGAACAGAGCGCCTTTCCCAGGCAGCCAGCCTGCAGGATGCCCTGGAGGGACTGGCCACTTCCAATGCACAAACCTTTAACCTCAAAACAAACTAATGGCCTGTTGGAGATGATCTGAATGAATGTACTTAAGCACAGTGCAGCAGTACATTTCCCTAAGGAATCAGTTCTAACGCCATTTTAAACTTCTCCTTACTCTCTTTCAGGAAAACCACAAAAAGCAGGATAAACAGTGAGAAAAACTGGGAAGCTTTTTGTGTTTTAATAACTGGAGACCAGAAGTGAGGGCTGTGTTGTTTGTTTGTTGTCATTTCCTTATCACCTATGAAGTTATGTTGTCTGTGCAGGATGTGGTGAAGAAATATTTAGTCGTGTTTTACCTTTCCTTATCTTGAGTTCAAAGTCATTTTAGAGTTACTGGATAACAAGAAACCAATCCCCTTCCAGGCTTGTATTGACTCTATAAGCAGGATGACCTTGAATGTTTCAGCTCCTTTCATGTTCTCCAGAGGAGCAAAAGAATAGCCAAGAAGGTATAGGAATATACGTATAGGTAGTCTGAGTCAGGAAAGAACGGGTATTGTGGGGGTCAGAAGAAGAGGCAATTTTCCATGATGAAAGTAACTCTGGAGGCTCTGTAGTATGCTTCAAGATCTCGGGAAATATGCCTTAAAATGGCGATCCACAGAGTGTTATTTATGGTTTTCCTTTTAATTAGGCGTGGATCAGACCTCCCTAGTTTATAGGGACTTGACTTTCTACCATATCATCCCAGCTCAAACACATTAATCTGTGAAGCCACAGAACACCACCTGAAGCAGAAAGTAATATATAGGCTTTAATGTGGTGAATTGGTGAGAAAAAATATTTTCAATAGAATTTTTTTTTTTTACATAGTTCCCAATTCTGGTTACAAATCTCAAGAAATTAATTTCCAGAGTACCTGCAGGTACTCAGCATTTCTAGCAAATAGATTCCAATATGGCCCATCATGTTCTTTAAAATTGTAGAAGCTAGTTTTGAGCCTCCATTTTTAGAATAGCTCTTTCAACTGGCTTCCACTTTCTTAATGCTTGTTCTATCTTATCACCAAATTCATTTGTGTAGAAATAAACTCCAGATGCCATGTTCTGAGACTTCAAAACCTGAAGTGAGTAAATGTATTGATGTCTATTGGTCGCAGAAAATGTTATCTGCATCTGTACAAGGTACCACTTCCCTAGGATTTACAAGATATGAGATGGGACATCCCACAGATCCAGATCTGCTTATTTATATTCAGCACATTTTTTTTCTCAAAGTGGAATCCATATGATCATAAAAACTGCAGTAATCTTCCTCATAGGAATAAATAAACCCGAGATACTGGGAAAAAGAGTTCATCTTATTAACTTCAGAAAGAATGCCTGGAGATACCAACTGATAGGTATTGTCCTGTCTGAAACTATGATGTCCATTACAAGTATCTGCAGGGGTAGAGAGGAATATGGAAGTCAGAAAGTTAAAAACACAGCAAAACAGAGAACTTAGCCTGCCTGACTAGTTGGGCAAGTGATCAATTGTAGAACTTTGTCTACCTTTGAAAACGTTGTCTGCCTTTTTTTTGAACACAAGGATCTGAAAGAGGGTAGGGAAGAGAACAAAAAAGTCAGAGTCAAATCAAAGACCTAGCAATTCAAACTCTTTGTTCAAGAGGCTTCTGTTTCCTTATTCATTTAATTTTTATTTTTTAATTTTAATTCAGTTACTAAGAACACTACTGCTACAATTACTACTCAGATCTCAGAGATTACCAGACCCACTTTCAAGAGTCTACCTTGATTTGAATGCTGTCCAAGCAAACTTAGACAACATTTTTAAAACATCTCACTGACAGCCACAATAACCTTAGGAATGATCTTTCTCAGCAATGTTTTTGACACTATTATTGAATCTGCATTGTAAAACCTACGTATAAGAAATACTGAAAGCATTTTCAGCTATTGATGGTTTGGCATTTCTTCCAAACAAGAAGATTCAGAGATGCTAAAAGCAGCTTCATCAAACTGCATGTGTTTACATTGCAACCATATCCATGTGCATTGCCTAAGCAGTTTTTAGTTGGTGGCAAGTTACTCAGTGTAATTTAGGGTGCGCTTTCATACTAAAACACACTCTCATATCTGGTTCAGTGAATCACATCCTAAATGCAATTGACTTTATTGACCAGATCTCCATTGACTTTCAGGGGAACTTAGACACCTTACCCACACACGTTATGCATTCTAGACACCTAAAAGAAAGTGACATAAATACCAACTTAAGTTCTCACTTTTGTTGAAACAAAAGGAAGGATACTTTCTAGAGATTTCTCTTTGCTATAATCAAGGCTAAAGTTTGTAATTTAAAATCTTTTTCTTAAAAACTGAACAGCGGATTTCCTTCATTCCTTATGCTTGGATCCACCTGATTTAGTCCCACCACCATCTTATCCCATACTTTTCTCTCTCCTCCTCTAAACCTTTTTAGCTGCAGCTGTAAGAGGAAGGTTGGTGTTACCCCAAAAGCTATTTTTTAGTACTACAAATCCAGCTGGGATTAACCTCAGTTCTTCAGAGTTTCTCAGAGATGCTCTTGCAGCTGGTTCTCTTTTTTCCTTTCCATTTTTAAAGAAGTTGGTTCAGTCTTACATGACAAACCCATAAGAAGGGAAGCAAGGGAAATAGCTCCCAATGACTGTGATGAGTTCCCCCTCTAAAGAAGGCTAATGTCAACATTGCACTTTGATCTTCAGTCAGTCAGAAATATTTGAAAAATATCTCTTTATTCAAATATTTAACAATTTCCATAGACCATACACACCAGGTGACATAATTTAGAGGTTGTACAACTCAGTTCCATAATAAAACACACTGCTTTCCTCACACTTAGCTGCAACAGATTTTGCTCTCAGTGTAGAGTCAAAAGACCTTTTACCCTGGTATAGATCTGGGATAACCCTGCCGAACTCAACAAAATTAAAAGGCTGTGAAATAGAGTAAATCACAGCCACAGCAACTCATTTAATTTTAACAAAGTTACTTCAGGTTCCCTGCAGTCTAACTAATTGTTTGGCCTTGCTCCACTTTCCCTAAAGACCGAAGCATACTTGTTTTCTTTCTCTCTTTCTCTCTGTTTTTTTTTTTTTTCTTTTCTTTTTCTTTTTTTTTTTTTTTCTCCTCCCTATGAAATGTTAACAGAAACCTATGCATTACTTGTCAGAAGATGCCTAACAAACCTAGCATCCTCCAGCAACACTCTCTGCAGCCTAACACCAACTGCTTCTCTGAGCTTTGCCTCTCTCCTAACTCTTAACGTAACTTTAACCCTAACACGAGGTTTTGTCTGAGTCTTAGCTCAAGATCCTCAGACATGGCCCAGACAAAAACGTTTTCAGGGGACACTTCTTTGTGCAGCTTACCCCTTATTTTGGTAGCCCCTTGTCAGCCCCACTCCAGCTGAAACTGGATTATATTTAGAAGGATACTAAAAAGTGTAATGAGAGCAAAACAATAGAAACAGAAAGCACACCCAAGAGTAAAGTAGCCAAAGGAAAACACAGAAATATCTGAAAATGTGAGTACTAACTCAGAAGGATAACAGCAGTAAGTCATTGTCCTAACAGCTGTACTCCATCCACTCCCATATTTTTCAGCCCATTTATCTTTTAATCAGTGACATTCCTTGTCATACCCTTCAAACCTCACAAGTTTATTGCTGTTTGCACAGTGTAGCTTCCATCCCCAAAGGCTATATGCCTGACAGGGGGAGAAATGTATGCAAATATGACTTTCCCTGTGCTCGCTTTGGCAGGCAGACGGCTGCTTGTCTTCCATTCTGAAACCTGACAGTTATAAAAACTTGTCAGCTACACTGGTGGGATTTGGGGCCAAAACGGTAGCAATCTAGTGAGGGACACCGAGACAGAACAAGTACGACTACAAAATCGTCTGGGTTTTGGCTGGAAAGTTCAGGGCTCAGGTTCGAAGTAGGCTGGGTACAAACCTCAGACTCCTAGGCACGAAGGCAGATTGTAAAGTGATTTGGTGCCCTCTAATGGCAAGGATCCTTCTTACCAAAATGTTATGAACGTTAACCCCCAAAACGGTCACCACCAGTGCTAACAAGCTCAGTTCAAGTAGCATAGTCGTATTTTCAAGCGTTATTTTATTTTTCTGACTTGACTGATTGGATATCTCTCTCCCTGGCTAATTTATATTTCCATTTATCATCTGGGCTTTGTAAAGGATGAAGTATCGTGTGAAGGCAAGTCATTGACATCATACTACGTTTTATGAGCATGGCAACATGGTCACCCCATCAACTATGTCATGCCAGAAACAATGACTGCTTGCCTCATCTAGGCTACATCCTATGCTGCCAGAAAATTCTGCTCATGCCATGGTGGAAACAGAGCCCTATCTGTGGTGAGACCAAAATAAGCACCGCGTGGGTCAGAAATTGTGCACACTTCTTGTGTGGATTAATTTGATGGACTACAGAGTATATTTCTTAAAGGTTCAGAATTTAGTGAAGTGCAGTGAGCAGTTCAAAGATCCCTGTGATCACTCAACCATTCAGTCCCTGGAGTCAAATCAGGGCTGTCAGCCTCGAAGAGGCACTTCAGCTACTCACTCATCAGGTCATACTACTTGGGTGAAAAAGGGAAATAGAGAGAAATAAAATTATCTGCCTAAATTTAGGCTTTTCCTTTTCCCTTTTACCCTAAGCTGGTGCTATTTTCTCCAACAGTTGTCTAAATATCAGGGCTTTATATATATATATATACACACACACATATATATAAAAATATATTTATATATTTAGAGCTTTTATAAAATAGAAGCACTTGGAACAATACAAGTAGCTGCAAGTTTCCATGCGGCTTCTATGCTCTGGCTGAACAGAAGTTAACTGCAAAAGGATGCATTTTGTTCACTTGCCTTGTGTTTCAGTTAATGAGTCCTGGAAGAACAGCAGAAGAATCACAAGATTCTGAGTGTCTGGATGGTAACATAACAGATAGCTTTGATAAATCCAACTCAATAAACACAAATAAAAACAAACACAACTGTATCTAAATACAGCGATGGCCTCTAAATCAGATTTCAACACGCAGTGAAATGATCTCGCAATGACTGTGTAGTGAATGTTCATGCAGTGACTCTGGAAGAGGCAAATTGAATCACTGAAGAAAGAGTAGATTAAACAAAACATCATGACATTATGTTCAAATCCTATAATGTGTCTAGAGCTGTCTGTGTCTCTGGCAATCACAGCTTAAAAACAGACTGTGGAACTAGAAAGCACTCGAAGAAGCGTGACAGGGATGAGCAACAGCATCGAATAGTTTCCATACAAGAAACAAGTAAATAGACAAAGGTAAACAGAATCATAGAAGGGAGAGTTCAGAGAGACTATCCACTGTTTTTCATAGCACAAGACCCAGGGGCATCAAATGTTTTTAAGCTGTGGGTTTGAAAATGAAGTTCTTCCTTTTCTCACCAACCTCTCCCTTCCCCCTACATACAGTTAAATGGTGAAGTATTGTTACAGCATTTTGTGGGCTAAGGATGAGCTGGACCCATGTTTGAAGGCTGGATCCATCAGTCCAGCAGGGAAGCAGGATGGACCTCAAGATCATGGATTCTCTATTATTCACTTAGGTTCATAGTTTAGTGGGTGATATTGGTAGTAGGGTGATCGTTGGACCAGATGATCTTGGAGGGCTTTTCCAAGCCTAATGATTTGATGATTCATGGCTAGAAGCTGGGTGGAGGAAAATAGGAACTGTTCATGGAAGCAGTGGAAAGGACACATAGACAGAAGTTTGACTGAGAAAGATCTACAGCTCTGCAGATCCTCAAGATCTCCAATCATTCTCTGCCTTAGCACTGCTGAACACGAGAGAGTGTGACCTGTGACTGAAGTGATATTGAAGGAAGGTCTTTCTAGTAGCTTGAACAGATCTTTCACTCTTTTCCTGAAAATCCCAAGAAACGTATAAAGCAGATAGAGGTCGTTCTTATTTTAGCAGTTACCAATACAATAGAAGTGTGGTGTTGCTCAAAATGCTCTGTGTTAAAGATTCAAGTAATAACACAAGTATTAATTAAAAGCTATGAGATGTCAATTCTCCTCATCTGTCTTCCAAATACCGTTATTTTCTTCTCAGTTGTCTTTAAATTTTGCTTAGTGACTTCTCTTCACTTTTTGTCTGCCCCTTAGAAAGACATAGAATCATAGAATCATAGAATCATAGAATATCCTGAGTTGGAAGGGACCCTTAAGGATCATCAAGTCCAACTCTTGACACCGCACAGGTCTACCCAAAAGTTCAGACCATGTGCCTAAGTTCACAGTCCAATCTCTTCTTAAATTCAGACAGGCTCGGTGCAGTGACCACTTCCCTGGGGAGCCTGTTCCAGTGTGCAACCACCCTCTCTAAGACCACCAGTTTGGATGTGAGGGTATCAAGAGCTGGCAGATACATTGTTCTTGTCAGTTCATTTCAGAGGAAATTCTCCTTCGTCATCAAAATACTTACCTCATTATCATTTGAATTCATCCTGTTTTTGCATTCAACCATGAATTCTTTGTATGCCATCTACTAAAAAGATTTTGAAACCTGCTGCTTTTCTCCCCTCAGAGGTGATCACACACTCCGATCACATTTCTTGCAGCAGTACTATGCAGTACACGTAATGAGCCATGGACAGAAAGCTCCACGAAGGGCAGCATCACTCCCTTCCTCTTGCCTCCACATCAGTTAATGTGTTCCCCTGACTAACACGTTTAGAAGGATGCACTACCAGGGCTCGCGATATCCTTTTGGATAAAGGATAAGCAAATAGAGCTCTCCAAGCCTGTCAATAAAAGTATCACTCTTCAGCCTTTGAATAGATAACATATATAGTTCTCTACTATCTCTTCTCACTTAACATCCTTTTTAAAACCCGGGGAAATGAATTGTATATATGATTCCTGTAGTACCACAAAAGGTGCCAGAGGCAAAAATCTCTACTCCAACACTAGTATTTTTACTAGACTAGCACACCAGGACTTCATACCTGATTTCTTGCCCAGTACTCCTTTCTTCCTTCTCATTTTATTTTTCCAGAGTGCCTGTGATTGAGGAGACAGTCCCTGCTCAGTAAGTCTGACCCAAATATCCTTCTCCTAAATGACACAACTATTGTGAAAGCCAATTACTGCACAGTGGGTTCTTCAGATCTATATCTTCCCAAAATTCAATATAGGTGCTGGAAAGTATATCAGAAAATAGATTAATAATGGACAGTCTGAGTCTTGGTATGCTTCCCTGGGATTTATGCTTAACCTCTGACTCAATTAAAGGCCATGGAGGGACCATACACAAAAGAGGTGCTTTAATTCCTTTCCCATGCAATTTACATCCCAAATGGATATCCAGTATCTGCAGGCACTACAAATTACAATTCAGGGAGTCAGAGACAGAAGCCTCAGTGAAGTTCCTGGTGTCTGGGCATTGCAGCCTCCTAAGGGGGTCACTCGGGAAAATATGACAGAGGTGACTGGAAGCAGGAATAAGGGAGAGACGTTGCCCTTGAGAAAGCCTTCTATCCACATCCCAGCACTTTTATTAAAGAGCACCACTGCTGCAGAGAGAAAGAGAGGTTAAGCTGTTAGAGCAGAGAAAAGCTTCATTATGGTTCCACACCCTCAGGCATGCGAAAACCAATCTGCACCTTCCAGAGTTAGGCCCATAAAGATGGGAGGAAAATACATGTGAAGCAGTGAGCTATTAGAAGACCAGATAAATAGTTCAAACAGAGTTATTTATTGGTGTGGTTGGATATATTCCTGGAGCATGGTTACATATCTCCTCCTTTCTATTATGTACCTGTGCAAGTGGTTAGTATTTTGGAAGCAAAAATCCCTGCATGGCTCTACAATAGAAGGTCAGGATGCTTTTCCTTCAGGGTCTCTGCTTAAAGGCTCTTTTACACTACAGAGTCTGAAAAAGAGGAACAGCTGCCTTACTCTGCTTTGAAGATGCGTCTGGATCCATCACATAGAAGTGCCTTACTAATATATTTGACAAAGACTTACATTTGGGGGTTCATTAAAACCCCCAGTAAAAAAGAGTTTGGGATTGTGAAGACAAGGAAAATAATAATAATAATAATAATAATAATAATAATAATAATAATAATAATAATAATAATAATAATAATAAAGCAAGGAGCCCAGAGCCTTATCTTTGCATAGACGATTAATGTATAACCTGAACAACTCCTCAAAGACCAGAGTAGGCTGGGTCCTTGTCCCCCTGCAGTTACTAACCACAAAAGAAAAGCAACAGAAAAATGTGTTGCAGAAAATGTCTATAAAGACTGTTTCTTGGTCCCCTCTGGAAAGTCCTACAGACCTGAGTAAGGATGATAATAGTATCTGTCAAAGTCAGAATAAGGAACGCGATCCCTCCCACTACGTGAAAAGAGCACTCAGCCTTCTGCATAGGGGAGATCCC
The DNA here is from genome assembly GCF_964211825.1 of Aythya ferina. NCBI lineage: Eukaryota > Metazoa > Chordata > Aves > Anseriformes > Anatidae > Aythya > Aythya ferina. The sequence continues at coordinate 150,660,339 of NC_140297.1, read as the reverse complement.
TTTCCCCCTACAGAAAGGGATATTTCAAGGTGCTGCTTCCCACCCAACCCTAATAAAAGTGGAAAACTCCCTGACCTTTCCCAGATATCTCTGGACCTCAAAATGAAATAGAAACTCTACAGGAAAACAATAACAAAACAATATCACCATGCAGTATTTCCCTCTAAAGCACATATTAAGGAAGTATTTTCAAAGAATGCTATTGCTGCCTTGAAAAAGAATACCCCAAGCTGTTCCCAGCAATGCAGACAATCTCTTTACTCAATCTCCTGTCCCAGCCATTCCAGAACCTATGACAAGAATGTCCAGAGAGGTTAAAATGCTGAAGGACTACATCACCTGATCGTGCATGAGTACCTCCTTCTGTGCCTGGCTCTACTTCAGGCCTGGGGACCAGAGGTTGGAAAAGCTTGGATTTTCTGTCTCACTGTTCACAGACATGCCCAGTAAATGTTCACATTATAGCAGTGTTGGAAACTGCTGGCAACACATTAAATAATAGTGGCCAAGTGCTTTAGGATCTTCTGTTACCACAGTAACTAAATGTCTCCCAGGTTTTGAAACATCAGCCTAAATTCCTCCCAACTGTTCCATAATATCTCATTTTTCCTGGCAACGACCACATGGTGGTGGTGTATCACCATGAGTTCAGTGTTCAGGCCTGACTCCCAGGAACTGAAGAGTTGGTTAAAGGAGCTGGATATTTACAGCACAGCACATTTACAAGGATGCTTGTAGAGTGAACCCTTTAAACCCACTTTACCTTTGAAATTATGCTTATTTCTTAGCTGCTTTGCTTGCAGGGCTGTGTGGTTTTCCAATCAGGAATCTCCCAGAGTATTTTGAACAACGTAGGCATCACTCAGAAGATAAGTCCAAGTGCAGAAGTATTTGAAGTTACATGCCATTTATGTGTCAATCTGGTTCATCTCAACCTGTATTTTTTTATTTTTATTTTTTTTTAATTAATCCTGTGATACTTTATCCACTTCCCAGAAAAAGTGTTTCTGAGATCTCTATTAGAGTCAAGCAAGGTTGAATGGTCATTGTTCTGAATTTGTTCCTAAAACTCTTCTTCCACAAAGCTTTTCAGCCACCCTTCACCAAAGACAGGTGCTAAAAAGAATGTGTACTGCATTGTCATTGTGCTTTCCAGCCCATTCACAATATAGGCCTTAAATTAGCTGCTGTATGTCCTTGACTGAATGTAGACAGTGACAGCCTGATCTAATACTCAGTGAAGTCAATGGGAGCCTTTCAGTTTTCCCTCATTTGGCCCTGAATCAAGTTCAAAGTTGTCTGGTTCAGGAACCAGATCTTCTGTTTGTACAGAGATGATTATTCTCCAGTATGGATGTAGGTTACAAAAAATCCATTAGGACTTTTGGCACAAAGAAACTATACGTAACAAAGACAGCATGTCTCAAACCAACAGAGAGATTAGCTCCCGTTTAATTGGTTTGAAACAAGGGCACATCATCAACAGGGACAGGAGAACTGGTTTGGACTTAATGAGAAATGCATCATTTCCCACTCGCAAACTTTTACTGCAAACTCACCCTGAACTTTTTGAGTCAAAACTATTTTAATGACCCTTTTCTTTGCATTGTCATAGGCCTTTCTATCTTAATGTTTAGTCAGGGATCAGAGAAACTTATACCACCACTGCAAGAGGGCTCTTTTTGCCAAGGGAGTCAGTACATACAGGAAATATCAGATATGTCATTAAATATTGTATTCCTATATAATTTCTTGACCAAATGTACACAGGCTCTGACAGTTCAGATTGGCCACTCAACATTCTGACCAAAAAAAATCCTTCTATGCATTGCAAGTGTAGTGTGCTTGGCATCACAACTCTCTTTTGGTAAAGGCAAGTAACAGCATGCCTTCTTAAAATCTTTGGAACTTGAGAAAATATTAACCCACATCCACCTATTTCAAGCATTTATTAGATAATTTAAGTCCTTGTGAAGATGCTACTTACCCAGGAATAACTGAATTTCCCCAGATTATTTTTTTTCTTGCTGCTGAATATTCGTGGATCCACCCAAGTCCCCATAATACAAAGGACTTGGATGTCTACTTCCTTTGTCCTGACTTTGGGGCCAGCTCCACTAGTGTTTGTAAAAAAAACTTATTGGATCAGCCCTCTCTGGAAGGTGAGGTCTGGAAGCCCTCCTCTTGAAGCTGGAGCTTAATGAGCTAGAGTTCTTACTGAGCTCTGGTATCTTCAGGTTTGTTCACCTGCTTTGAAGCAGGTCTTCAATCAGTCTTCCAATGCTCAGAGCAGATGCTGAACCTGGCCAATAGAACAGTTTGAGGAGCTCTTCCCTGTTAAAATTTTCTTATACAAATTTTCTAAATAGTCAGGAAAAATAATGTTTGAAATATCTATAGATATTTCTGTGGCTATTTTCCCAAAAATACAAAGAGCAAGTGGGTTATTTGGTATGTTTAGAAAGGATGTATCACTCTGAAAACAAATAGTTGTCTGATTCAGATCTATTAAGGCCCCTCTAAGCTGTATGTTGCAAATCAGGTCCATTTATCCTCAGTCACTTAACCACAAAAATAATTTTACAAAGCAGAATATGGCAGAAATTAGACCAGTCATTTCTGCACCTACTTTTTTTTCTTTTTTTTTTTTCCTGGAAACTGGCAGTCTGTGCTAGAGTTTAAGTTCAACCATAAGCACTAGCTGTACTTAGAAGGTATGAAACATTGAATCCTCTTACTGAAGATTTCTCTCCGTTCCCTCAGTGTTCCACTCTTGGCTCTTCTCTGAGCATAATGTGACCACATCAACATTCAAAAACAACATGAAATTCTTCCAATGCTTGTGCTACACTAATCCAAAAATATACATAAGGGTGCTACTTGCAATGAATACTCTCCTGTAAGTCCTTTAGAGCCTCACTAACAATGACAACTTCAGAGGTGCAGGTTTGGCTCTTGGCTTTTCTGGGAATGACAGAAAAACAACATCTTGCCTGGAATTACAAAATAAGACAAGTTAAGGCAGGATGAGACGCCCACTCCTCTGCTTATTAACCTTCCTAAACACAGGTTGATATAATGTTGAACAAAGAAGAGATTTCAGAGTTCCTTACCTGCATAGCACCAACAGGCACATCTTTTCTTTCTCTTCCTTCCCCTGGCACCAGACACACGTCCTATCCTCCAATAGCCTCTCCAGGCAGAAATCTTGCATTACACTACTCTGCTTCTTTGGTGTGAGTAGACTGAAACTCCTTCTTCTCTACCAATTTACCTGCTGGTATCTGCTCAAAGGAAATAACTCTGTGTGTTTTATTTTTTATTTTTTTCCTCTGCTTTCGCTTATCACTGCCTATTGTGCTTATCAGGGACTGGATACCAAAGGTTCAGTGATCCTTTAACAGTGTGGGTGGAGGAAAGAAGTGGAACCAGGCAAAACCTGTGCTTTGATCCTGAATGAGCCAAGGACAATTCACTCAAATCACTTGACCCTTTGTGCCAGAGGCAACTCAGCTGGGAAATTGAGTGAAAACAACAATTTCACTGCAGATCAAACCCAACCTCTGAGCTGAGCTCTCCTGGGCCACTGAGTTCCAGTGCTTGAAACAGCTCATTTGAGCACAGCATCTGATTAAAATCTGAATAAGGTGGCGGAATTAACATAGTTAGTTCTTTATAAAAATGCTCGACAGAACTTAGGCTCAGAAACATTGCTTTGTCTGGTCAAAGCTATTCACAGAATTGCAGACTGGTTGAGGCTGGCAGGGCCCTCTGGAGGCCATCTGGTCCAACCCTGCTCAAGCAGGGGCACCCAGAGCGGGATGCCCAGGACCACATGCAGGCAAATTTGAAGATCTCCAAGGACTGACTCCACAGCCTGTATGCCTGTATGGACAACTTGTGCCAGTTCTCACTCAAATCTTTTCTGCTTTTCTGTATAATCTCCAACTCCATCTACTCTTTTCTTTTCACTGCAGGTTTTTTTTGTTGTTTGTTTGTTTGTTTTTGGTGGGCACCTCTAGATATCTCATTTAGAAGTATAAATTACTGCTTATTGGTCAAACCTGGAATAACATCATGGCAGCTCCCAGCTCCCTCTTTCCTTCAACCATAGGAAGTATTCCACCTTGGACTGCAGACCACAGAATGGTTTGGGTTGGAAGGGACTTTAAGATCACCTAGTTCCAATGCCCTGCCCTGGACAGGAAGGGACACCTCCCACCAGACCAAGTTGCTCAAAGCCCCATCCAGCCTGGCCTTGAGCACCTCCAGGGATGGGGCATCCACAGGTTCTCTGGGAAACCTGGTCCAGTGCCTCATCACTCTCATAGTAAACAGTTTCTTCCTTATATCTAATCTAAACCTAACCTCTTTTAGTATAAAACAATTTATCCTTTGTATTGTCACTACATATCCTTCTAAAAAATCCTACCTCAACTTTCCTGTAGGCCTCCTTTAAGTACTGGAAGGCCATTAGAAGGTCTCCCTGTAGCCTTCTCTTCTCCAGGCTGAACAACCCCAACAGATGTGCACATACGGATGAATATTTATGGCGCTTTTCATACTGCCAATAGGAGTTTTTCTCTCACCTCTGGGCCCAATGGGAGAAGAAATATATATATATATATATATAGAGAGAAGAATATATAGAAGAGAAATGGTTAATTGAAGTCCAGTGTGCTTTATGCCATCACATGGCTGTGAGGATTTTTCACTGAACTTCAGCTTCTCTGTTAAGAAGTGGTAAGCCACTGTTTCTGGTCAGGATACATTTTGATGTACATCTACATCATCCTGCTCTGATTGCAACCTGTAGAGATTATATTGGGCTAAGCAGTTAACCCATCACTCTTTCTGTCTTTGCCACAGCATATTCCTGTGTTGATGACAACAGCTGTTCACACCACTTATTTTCCATCAAAGAGATGCACAGAGCATGATTCCCTTGACCAAACAGAGGTGCCTCTAGTATATTGACTTCACTTTAAAGTCAAAGATAGCCAAGGACAACCAAAATGAAGCTTTATAGACCTTAGCAGAGGCTTGTAAACTCAAATCCCATGTGTTTTATAGGACTCACCTGGCCTAATATTTGGTGTCTCTGATACAAGTGTCTGTATCTCAGGTACTAAGTGGTCTCTGGGTGGTCAATGGAGGTCTAGTCAGTACAGCCAACAGGTACTTTGATGTGGTTCATCCAACCAAATGTAGGCATACATGAAGGTGAACTGCACCCTAAACAGCATTGAGTCTGTGAAGGGAGGAGCCCAGGGTGACTTGTTCACCTGTAGATAACCCCATCCAGACACTGTCAGGTAAGTGAGTGGCAGAAACTCATGAGTCCCCAAACTGAACCAAGCTCTGGAATACCATATGCATTCCTTTATAGAGCTGTCAGTCAGGAGTGATAGTGGCATGCTTCAGAGTGCTCAGGCATATTTCTTGAATGGAGTCTCAGCAGTTTTGAACAAACCTGTCTTGTGTGACTGCTATAGTATCATTCAGAAGGAAGCCTTTACAGGATCTAAGATGTAATATTTTTAATGAAAAGTAGATACGGACAGAAACTACAAACACAGTCTGTGGACTTTCTTTTCTGTGGTAACCTCTTTCCGACACTGTATCACACATTAAACATATTACCTAGAGACTTCAGAGCCCTAACTCACCCCCAGCTGAGCATTGTGTGCTCCTCTGTGGAGTCCCTGATGGCCCCCTGGATACAGGGTCTGAGCTGAGCAGTTGTTGCTTTCCCTTTAACATCCTGCTGGAAGAACTCCTGCGCTCCAAGCCATTAGACCGTCTAATAGGAGTAATAAAGCTGATATCAGGTACATTTATTTTAACTATACAATAAGGCACAATGTTAAAACTGCAAGGTGCCAGCTCGGTTTTCAGCAGTACATAATACGTCTTGCATTTTTTACAGTAACCAGCAAGGCATAAACATGTCAGAGAAACTACCCAGGATGCAGAAATATTCCTTGCAGAGCCACTTAAGGAAAAGCAGACACCATTCTTTAAAACCAAGCATGCACAATTAACAAGAAAAATATTGCCAATAAAAAGGGGAAAGATGGCCAGTAAGTAAAATTAGATGGGATAGTTCAGGGTGTGGGTTTGGCAGGAAAATGACAGCTAGAAGTAAGAAAAGCACTTTCAAGGGAACCAGCGTGTGTAGCTGCAGCTTCACAGAACATTGTTATGTGCAAATGGAGCTTTACAGAGGCCTCTTGGTTGACGCACATGGTGACTGTATGTCAGATAAGAGTGGAGTGGGATCCCAGCAAGTTATAGATTTGTCTTTGTAGGGGAAAGGATTTTTGTTGTTATTTATCTCTGGTGAATGGTCAGACCAGAAGGTGTTTAGGTGTCCAGGTTTCAGAACTGGGATCTAAAATCTAATTTGCCAGAGTTCCTATCAATTCGCTGTCTTAATATTTCTGAGGATCTAGACCCAACTGATTTGGAAAAGGTCATAAGCAAGCGGTAAAGAGAGTCTGGGAATACAGCCACTCCACAACATATATTGTGGTGTCCTTTTTTTTTTTTTTTTTTCATTAGCCCTCTTTACTCATGCATTGATTGGCTGGCACAGTTACCCACAGTCTTCATCTGATCTCTCTTTTGCTCTCTTTTGACCAGAGGTTCTGGCTCACCAATTGTCATGAAACTCCCCTGAGGCAGGGAAACATGAACTGTCCCATTGGGAATTAAGACTCACATCCACATAGACTTAAGGATATGTTGTGACAAAACAAGCACCAGACTGAACCCCATGCTTTTGTTTAAAATCCTTTGCAACCATATTTTCATCACCTCATTGTATTTAGGAGTATAGATTATCTCTAGTTTCTAGAGTGCTTCGTTAATAAACAGCTCAAATTCAGAGGGTTCAGCTCGAAAAGCCATCCATATGGGAACATTCAATGAAATCCAAGGACTTTGTTGCAAACAGCTGGCAAATATACAGAACTGCAGGCAAGACTGGAAGCAATACAACAGTGAGCACCACAAACTCAGCATGGATTTGTGTCTTTTATAATGTAAATGTCCTCAGTGCTTTGCAGCAAAAAGTAATAAATGTTTTACAACATTTTAATTGAAAGCCCATAAAACTGAGATGACTGGAAAGAAAGAATCCACGACTATATATTCAGTGTTGAGCAGACATAGAAGCAGTTTTTCATCAAACTCCATTGTAAAACATACATTGAAGGAGTTGATCTGGAAAATCCTTGAATTGCACAAAATAGGCTTGGAAGAGACCTCGAAGACTCTTGTAGCCTACTGCTTATCTCAGAGCAGGGATGAAGAAGCTCACAAGGTTTTCTTACCTATTCTTTAAAGCCTCCAGTTAGAGTGTCCTGGGATCTCGTTAGGCAGAAGAAATATCTTCCATGGAGCAGCCCAAAAATTCAATGTCAATCTACTCTACAGTGAGAGAAAATATGCACGTCAGGTACCTTCATTCACACATCTTCCATTCCCATGTCTGATGTTTGCTGTCTCTAGGTTGGGTTCAGAGTAGCCTTACTGAACACTCATCAGCTGATGATCTATTTTTGTTGGTAGACACAATTGGCCACAAGACTTGAAGATGTTTTTAGCTGAGGAATCCATACCGAAAGAAGAGCTTTCTATCCAAAGAGCAATGTGCACTGTCTGTAAAAGCTCAAAAAAAAAAAAAAACAAAACAAAAAAAAAACAACACAGTAAACACAAAGAAGCTGTGCTGTGTTAGCTATTTGATACCTACCATGACCTATCCTTAATAAATAAATAAATAAATAAAATGCATGTAGTAGTTACAAAGAGAAGATTTCAAAATAACTTGTGTAGAATGGTCTGTGTTTTCTCGTGCTGGGGGCCCCAGACCTGGATGCAGCAATGCAAGTGGGGCCTCACAAGGGCAGAGCAGAGGGGGACAATCACCTCCCTCCCCTGCTGCCACCCCTCTGGTGATGTAGCCCAGGACACAGTTGGCCTTCTGGGCTGCATGAACTCACTGCTGGCTCACGTCAAGCCTTTTGTCCACCAGAACCCCCAAGTCCTTCTCTGAAGGGCTGCTCTCAATGAGTTCTTCTCCCAGTCTCTACTTATGTCTGGGATTGCCCCAGCCCAGGTGCAGTACCTTGCACTTGGACTTGTTGAACCTCATTAGGTTCACATAGACCCACTTCTCAAGCTTGTCCAATTCCCTTTGGATGGCATCCCTTCCTTCTGTAATGTTTTTTTACTCAGGTCTTGAATCCACATAAGACACCCACAGCAAACTGTGGTGCGGCACCCCACAGCTCAGTTACACAACCTATAAAGAGCCACCTCTTCCTGAACACTTTGAACTCATCATTTGTTAGCTTCATTTAATGCCCACTAATCCTTTACTTGGGACAGACAGGCAATAATAATTATTTATGTACCTACTTTTGGCCACTCATAATTTTATAGACCTCTATCATATATCCCCTAATAGTCCCTGAGGTCTCCTAATCTACTTAATTGTTCCTTGCAGAGTAGGTGTTTTATACCTTTATCACCCTTGTTGCCTGTCTCTGAGCCTTTTCCACTTTTATTATATCCCTTTTGAGACACAGGGACAGAACTGTACACCTAGGTTTGGTATTTATATAGACACATACTCATGTATTCTGCTTTGTCCATTATCCCTTTCCTAAAGTTCCTAATATTAGATTCATGTTTTCCAAGTGTTTTGAACACTGAACCATTTTTCACAAAGATGCTATCTCTTATGCCGAGATCTTATCCCAAGATCAGGTTCTTGGTTGATAAAGTTCTATCAGCACATAATTTCATACAGAAAGTTCAGGAACAACTTTTTTACACATGATTATTATTATCCACACTGAATTTTTTCTGTCTTGCAGTTCTTTAGAGTTAGACTTTATTTCCTTTATCTTAACTTTGTTTGCTCTTCTTTCCAAGATTTTTGATAAATACATGTATGTTGAGCAGAATGGGCCATAGCACATCTCCTTGTAGACCTGTGCTGGTCATGTCCTTCTACTATGATAAATGATCATTTATTCCTAGCCTCTGTTTCCTATCCTTTACCAAATTCTTTGTCAGAGAGCTGAAATTCTTACAACTATATGAGCATTTTTATAGATGTCAGCCAGAAGAGTTAGTTTTCATCATTAATTTCTACCTGATATTGATTTTAATTAAAAGGCAGGTCCAGCATTAGCTATTAACAGTTACTATCGGAATGTCAGATATTAAAACACGTAGCATGTAAGCAATGCTCCAAGATGAAAATCATCCTCTTTTCAGCATCCTCCCTTTCACCTCCATACTATCTTTGAGAAGAATAGTAGTATCAAAGTATTACTCAGGCTGGAAGGGACCTCAAGAATCCACACACCGTGCTTGAAGCATGGCTGTTTTTGAGGTTAGGTCAGGTTACTGGGGGTTTTCTTCAGCCATGTTTTATGTGTGTCCAAGGATAGAGCGAACACATATATTGAACCATATTATTCATAAAATGTTGTCAGATTTAACTGGAGCACATTTGGGGGGTTTCTCTAACCTAAGGCAAAGCAATATTTTTTTCTGGTCTTTGGTGGTAACATACCTCTCCCAGCTCACATTTGTTATTGTACTGGTGTTTTCAATGATGAATACTAGGACGATGTTGGTGGTGTTTGGTTGCATAAATATAGATATGTGCCATTAGAGATGCCCTAGAGTATTCCTTTCAGCTTCCAACTCACGTTTCCAAAAAAACATCAGTATCTTGTATATCCTGTAAACTATTGGTCAGCTCCAGAAGAATGTCTTAGACACCAAAGCATATCACAAATAGCACAAAGGCTTATGTTCAGTCAACTAAGCCATCTTAAATGAGCATGATACTTCCCCCTCTCCCTTTTCCTTTTGTTAAATGTACACTGGTCAAAATCCATTTGGTTTTGGCTCTTCACCTGATGTGGAGGGATGGCAATTCAGTCACACCTCTCTACTCACCGCATCACTTTGATTAATAGATGTGGGCCAAAGATAAACTTCTTATTTTTTCTCTTGTGAAAGGGTATTGATTTTCCACTGTGAAGTTTACCCATGTGTTGTACCCTCTTATGCACATAAGCAATGCAGCAATACTGGAAGCAGAGAGCTGAGATCCCGACGGTTCATTCCCTGCGCAGAGGAATCTTTCTCAACATTTATTGCAAGCCTGTCTTAGATGCAAATAATGGTATAACAAAAAGAATTGTGGGGAGCTCCTCCTCTTCCTTATGTGCTTCTTCTCAAAAAAACTAGAAATGCAAAGGCAAATTGGAAACTCAAGGACTGCAAAGCAACCTGTTAATATAAAATGAACTAGTAGGTCCAAAATATTTCTTTTAGATTTCTTCAGGAGTTAAAATTTTCATTGATGTTTTGTGCACACATTTTAAGCACCAGCAGGAGAGTTGGCCTTTTTTTTCTAATTGTGACAATCTACCTCAAACTCTGTTCTACCTTACAAAATCAAACCTTGCTGCAAATGATATGTTAAATGAAGCCTACATACTGTGAAAAGGGTTATATTGGCCTCTGAGCAACAGGGAAACAATTTTGCATCAAATGGATTTAATTAAATGGAAGTTTGCATTTACTAATGTGAGTTGAACTGTGAAATAGTGAAAGAAGGGAGTAAGAGTCTTTGTTTTGTTTCATTTGAGTTATGCTAACAGAAACTAACTTGGAAATTTAGCTCCTTTACCTAATTCAGCTGGTTAGACAGTATATTCCTTCCCATTTATTGAAAATCGGGAAATGTCTTTCAGAGAGTAGTTGCCTCTTAAAACCTTTTTTTTCTCTCTTTCCCCATGCAAAGTTATACAGAGCAGAGAATATTTCTATTTTCCAACATGGATTTATTCATGACCAGCCTTTGCCTTTCATTTTTGTGACAGTGTTTTCCTGAAGGAAAGCACCTGTCTTCTCCCTGATGCTTGCCTTTATGCTGCATGTATGGATAGCCACTCTAACCCCTCAGCCTTCACTGTGCCTACTGAGCACGCTGAGTTCTTTATTTCTGCAGTCCTTGCAGTCCTTTTCTACCCCTTTCCAGTCTGCATTCATCTTTATCCCTTGGAATGAAGATTGGTCTTAAAAGATAAGTAAATGCTTAAATCAATTGGAAAAAAAAAAAAAAAAAAAAAAAAAAAAAAGTGGGAAAGTGGGGTGGGGATAAAAAAAGCCAAGGATTCTCAGACATTATGATTAAAACATTGTAAAATGTTCCCACCTTGGCAGCTGACAGCTGATCTCTGGCAGTGTGCATTCCCTTGCAGTGCCAAGTTGGACCACCTCTGTTGTTGCAGAAGCTAAGCTTTATCCAGACCTTTATTTCCTATTGTAATGGACTGGGAACATGGACAAGGTCGTTTTCTGCAACTCAGCTGGTACAGCAGTAATTATTCGTTCAGGGTCAGAATGGAACTTCCCTATGTGCTGTTTCCCTATGTGAAGAAATATTCTCGCAGATTTCCAGGACGCTGCTTTACACAAGGAACAATCCACCTGTATAAGGATGGAAAGGCAAGATCTATCTGCAATGTCTACTCCTGTTGTTCTTAAACTCAGAAGGAGCCTATGGGCTGGGGAACAAGGAACTGGTGTGAAGCTGTGAAGTTACTGACAAAGCAGTGGTGTTAATGTGGAAAAACCTGACACTTAGATTTGTTAGCCTCTGGAATCATTTTCCAAGGTTAATGATAAGAACCCCATCCATCACTTAGGTCTTCTAAAACTAGTCAGAGCACTAAAAAAATACACTTTAGGAAAACAATGCTCTATTATCAGGAAGATGGGATGGATGACCTGATAAATCCATTCCATCTTTGATCTTTTGTTCTTCTGAGAGCTGTGAGAGGTGTTTTTTTTTTTTTTTTTTTTTTTTTTTTTTTTTTTAGTAGATCTGCCAAGCCTCTGCTCTCTGGGAAAAGGCATTTCATTCTGGACAATTCTGAAGTGGTGATTTCATAACCTGTCTCTCATAAAGATTTTTTTTGTATCTTTTCTGAGATATTTATATTCTCTTTTGTAAATATTTGGAATTGTCTTGAAAATGCCAACACATTCTGTTAGCCTTTCAGCAGAATACAAAGAATTCTGCTGGTAAATTACAAGATTTATTTTTATACAAAAAGCTCTTTTTACCTATCTGCTTATCTATGATTCCATGAAATCAGTATGGGGAAGACTTCATGGCTTTCCAGTCAGCTCCTGTGTTAAACTGGTGTATCAAAGTCATTTAGTAAAGTAGATTTTCTTCTCATTTGTACTTATACAAAAGGGGAATTAGAACCTTGCCATCGGAGTCATTCCATCAGCATGCCCCGAAAAGCATCCGAAGTGTTATTTGAACAGACACAGCACAGCATAAGATTCCTAGCAAAAGTTTTTAGGTGACTAACTAATAAAAGCAGGAAGCAGGGAAAAAAAAAATAATGATGTCAGAAGGGGAAAAAATCAAATACCAGGTACTTCTCTTGTCAGGAACCTTTGCCTTAAATACAATTCTGAGAACAGTTTGAATAATTTCCTCTAAGACGCCATTAGAGTAACATGTGATGGAATTTAACAGCCTAATCTATAATATCTAGTAGCAAATTATCTTCTTGCTGCAGAATTGTAGGGGTCGTTCAAAAGTCCTAAAGAAAGGATAATGTTTTCCATTTAGTACTTTAGACCTTTTTGAGTATTTCTGATAGAACTCCATTATATTGTTCCATTATTTCCAAAGTGAATTACTCTAGGAATCTGGGTGGTTATTTTCAAAGCAATAGCAGTCTTTAACATAAAAGGCATCAAGAACCAGACAGGGCTGAAGTACAACTGTGTATATTGCAACTTTTTCATCTGGAAGGAAAGATTTCCCCATGCGTATGGCTGTGTTTGCTGATTTGCTTGTATAAAAAAAATGCAAAGCAAACTAACACTGAGACATCATCTTTGCCTGGATTGGCAGAGCTAAATCCCGATTTACACAGCTGGCAGGCATCCTTTAACACAGCAAACGACCAACACTAATGCTCCCCAGCCTGCCTGTCAGATGCTCCTTCTGTGAACATCTTTCCTCTTCCCTCAGGTATTTACCTGATAATAAGGGCCACAAATCCAAATGTTCCTCCTCAGTCACATCACAGGAAGAGGAATTTGTTTTACCATCATTTTGTTGTCTGACAATAACTTGCCTTATTTGAGTCTTCAATAGTTTTCTTATTGGCTTTTTAAGTACCTTTGTGCAGCCTGATACAGGCCTGTTTAGGGAGAAACTATGACATTTTGGGTCTGCAGATAAGAAAAGTCTCTGACCACATCCTTGGATGACAGAAAGATCCCAGACACTATTCCTTACTTCCAGAGTGCTAAGTATGATGGCGATGCAGCAACACATCTGCCCACCTGAACATATCAAATGGTCCACAGTCAGTGGAGCTCAGGGTTAACAACTAAATGCACATAGCCAGACAGTTAACGCCATCAGATACCTCTCCCAGCTCCCACCACAGGCAGTGGGAAATGCCTGTGAATGCCGCCTCTCTTTTCTCTGTTGGAAATACCTCCCCAGTGCATTGTTGCTTGGTCCTCAAATAACTGCACTGGCTGGCAAATAGACTGGGCAATCTGAGATTGCAATTTGATGGTAAAAGGGAGGCAGCAGCAATGCTGGGTAAGTTCTCTCTCAGGCCAGTTTCGGGAAAGAAAAAAAAATGGCAATTTCTTATACCAGTCAGTTCAATAAGCCAATTACAGCACAGCTGCATAGTCAGACATGGTCTTTTCTAATGCTGGCATTTATCAGGCTCTCTAGCATGATGCATGACCTGAGACGTTTCTGTTGCCTGTTGTTTCTGAGGTCTTTATTTCTTCAACCTGAGCTATCTGGCGAAGAAATCCACTTGTACTCTGCTTGTGTCCACAACACAGTTAACACAGTGTGAGTCATCAGGCAGCATTTCCATGCATCTGATCTGGCAACAGGAGGGACTGAGACACAGCATGCAGGAATTTACCCTTATGTAGCCCACAGCCCCAGCCCTGCTCCCTAGGTCCTAACAAGGCTCTGACACCACCAAGCACAAACAGGAGCCAGGTTCTAACACTGAGCTGCAATCACTTCCATTACATCAAAGAAGGAGTGAGCAGCAACTAATGTAGAATCTAAACAGCAATAAATCACAAAGAGCAGATGGCTTACTTATCTGTGAATCAGGAAGGAACTAAAGCCTGGAGTACTAAAGCTACAACACCCCAGTACAGGATGGAGCATTAACAGCAGCTACTATACCTAGAGACTGCAGTGTCCATTGCTGTGCCAGGCTCATTGTTACTGCTGTGACAGCACCAGGAGAAATAGCTGTTAACATCTCTGAAGGCAGAGCTGTAAAACACTGAAATGTGTTTAATGTGACAGGGACATGCTAGCAGAGCTCTTATGCTGGTAAACATGCCTGTTAGGATGTTTTGAGAAGGTCGAGGAAGGAGGGCTACTGAGCGCTTGGTGAGGCTGTAGTTCTGTGTCAAGTTCTGGGCTCCCCAGTGCAAGAGAGATATGGGCATACAATAGAGTCCAACACAGAGATGATCAGGGGACTGGAGCACCTCTCCTGTGAAGAGAGGTTGAGAGAGCTGAGACTGTTCAGCCTGGAAAAGGGGAGAGTCAGGGGGGATCTCATCAATATGTACAAATACCTGAAGGGAGGGTGCAATGATGACAGAGCCAGGCTCTTTCCAGTGGTGCCCACTGCCAGGACAGGGGGCACTGGGCACACACTGGCACACAGGACACTCCCTCTGAACACTAGGCATCACTTCTGTGCTGTGTGGGTGACAAAGTGTTGGCACAGGTTGCCCAGAGAGGTTGTGGAGTCTCCTCCTTGGAGATCTTCAAAAGCTGCCTGGACGTGGCCCTGGGCACCCTGCTCTGGGTGTCCCTGCTTGAGCTGGGGTTGGACGAGATGGCCGCCAGAGGGCCCTGCCAGCCTCAGCCATTCTGTCATTCTGTGACGAGGGAGCAGGGCTTGTCACAATCAGTCCAGGTGTGGATGCTTGAAACATCTGTCATGAACGCAGTCCTGGGCGCCTTACAGCTCCCTGGTAAAGGATAACCTTCAGGCCTGGCCCAAAGGCTGCTCATGAGGCTTGGGCAATGGCGCAGTAGTAGGCCAGCACTCACCAGTGTTGAACCAACACTGACCTAATGGAGTTTAAGAGGAAAGGTGACAAAACCTCTCATTGCTTGTTCATGGGCTGGATTACCTCTTCAGAGGGAATTTTGTTCAGGATAACAACGTGACAGCACACCTCTATCAGAAAAACCCTGCCAGGGATGAAGCCAGAGCTGCTGCTATTCTTCAGCAGAGGCATCTGTGCTTCATACAGATGGTCCTGGCCTCCCTTTTGATCAGGTGAGATTTGCAAATGGGCCCTGTGGCAAATTTTTCAACAATGGGGTCAGCTCCAGCTGCTTTCATCTAGCAGAGACCTGGCAACAGCAGTAAAGCCAAGTATCTCTACACACCCACACAAATCTTTGCCCTTTTTAGCAAAATCCATCAAAGCAATAGTATCAGAATTCCTTCTTTCAGCTAAAGATTTGTCCCCAAAACAGTAGAAATACATATTTACCTACATGTATGCCTTCTTTTGTTGCTGCAGTTTGCTTCTTAGCTTCTAAACCTACCATTTCTCTTCCATTTCTATATATTGTGCTACCAGCTGACATATTGCTAACCCCATGCCAAAGCACAAGCTGTAATAACGCTAGCAGACCAGCGTTTCAGAGAGCTTTTTCTCACTAACCTGTGTCTGACCTTTAATTGATAAACAGCAAAGTGGATCTGATAGTGGGGTGATGCAGAGGCCTTATATCTCTCTATAACTTCAATTGATTGCCCTTAAAATTGAGATAAAGTGATACAAGACTGCAGTATCTGATATAAGAAAACACATTACTTAGCACATGAGCAGAATGCCAAGGCAGAACAAGGAAAGGTTAGACAATTGGAAGAAATGGAAGGGAACGTGCAACAAAAATCTCTTTGCTGAGAATCTCAGCTGGACTATCAGAATTAGTTATGCAGTTGTCTACCGATTAAATACATCTTGTTTGATTAGTCTTAAAGCTTACTAGGGAATTTAGCTACACAAATCATTAATTTCAATGAGCATGTTAGCAGCTAACTACCTTTTCTGACTTTGAAAAACACAGTCTTGACAGTATTTTTTTTTTCCATGAGTTTCTCATAGACTGAGAACAGCAACAATGAAGAAATGTGCTACTACATGAATGATTTTATCCAAAGAAACGTCTAATGCGGTAATTTTTTTTCAGCCACTACTGCTGTTATTAAGAAGGAGATGAATTTAGAAATACTGCTATAAATAGAAGGCCATGTTCATGACCATGTGCTGTGAGTCATTGCTGTTAATTATTCAGATGCCTTCTCAAGATACCTGGGGATTCACAAGAATGAATGGTTGTAGAATTCAAATTAGTTATTTAGCATTGTTACTAATATATATGCGTATATATCTGTTTGTTTTTGTCCTGTTTACAGCTGCATTTTATAATTTAAGGGAAGGAATTGTATCACATGTTAGAAGTCACACGATACAGTGAATAATGAACTCTGTGTGCAAAACAGCTGACAAATCCCCCATGCTAAGCTATATTGTATGCAAACTATTTGTCAGGTGCTTGTGACTAATAGATTGATTTTTCTAGAAATCATGGCCAGTTAGTGGACAGCTGACTAAACCAAAAAGAGACAATATTTCTAATGTGAGTTCTTAGAAACAAATTGCTTTCACGGGTTTATTAACTACCATGATCTGAAAGTGGGGGTGTTTTGCTTCTGTTCCTGTTTTAGTTGTTGAGTCTGTTTGTTTTCGTTTGTTTGTTTGTTTTTGAGAATTATGAGCAAAATGCAGATAGTATTGATAGAGCTAGACTGAACTGGAGCAAGTGTCCA
Organism: Aythya ferina; assembly: GCF_964211825.1. NCBI lineage: Eukaryota > Metazoa > Chordata > Aves > Anseriformes > Anatidae > Aythya > Aythya ferina. Next base: position 150,643,351 of record NC_140297.1, on the reverse strand, counting down.
CTTTCAAGCAGGAAGCAGAAACAAATAATAGCTTCAGGAATAATAGTAGTAATCACTTTTTTTCAAAAAAAAAAAAAAACAAATACTGGAAATGTGCCCACCCTGGAATGGAATTATCTATACCATTGAATGAGTATAATGGCCCCTGGCCTGATTCTGGTGCAAGTAATACCTTCCCAAACCATTCCCAGGTACTGCTCAGTAGTTAGCACCAGCTACGGTATGTTCCTGGCAGGCTTTGTGCATAAAGCCACACAATTTCAGAGACTTAAGGACCTAGCCATCAGCAGCGTGGATGAAGGATATCTCACTCCAGCTGCTCTTGCTGCCCAACAATATGACATTTGATCAACTAAGCATGACGTAACTGCTGTCCCCAGGAAAGTTTCTTACCATGCAATAACTCCTCTGCTTCCCAGATGGGTAGAACACCACTTTCTTATTATCATCTGTCCGGGACCCTGAGACAATCTCTGTTTCATGGACATGTATATCTGTCCTTGTGTTCTTGCTCCCCATGAGAGGATTCTGCCTCACACTCTTTTGCTAAGCCAACATTCAGTTGCTTCTTGCTGAGCCCTACAGTTCAGTGACTGCAGATGTGCAAGGAGTGCTCTTGTGCAAGAGTCCACCTTGCTCTCATTAAAAGGCTGAGCGACCCTTTGCAAAACTTCCCATTAATGTCTCCTTGTTTGTTAACAAGTCTAACAATCAGTATGGTTTAACATACCAGTCCTGAACCTGCCATCACTTTACCTCAGTCCAAAAGTGTCCCCACTGAAGGCAGTATATCCCCATTTCATCTTCACTCAGCCTGTCTCCAGCAGGCACAGGCCACCTCTCTTTCGGTCATTATTTCCCTTTGTTACCATTATTTCCCTTTGTTACCATTCCCACAGGTTACCTCCTCCAGAGAACAGCCTAGCTGAGGTCTCAGGTGTGCTAATATCAGTAAAAAATGCCAAAAATCACAAATAAATGAAAGCAAAGCAGTATTGCCTCCTTGATATCAGCTATTATTCTGGTCTCAAATCAGTTGTGTGGATCATGTGCACAAATAATGGCACAGTTTGGCAGCAAAACGGTTTTGATGCAGAAGAAGACACAGGAGGAGAGAAGATCAGGCACATCAAGAAAAAGGAAAATCAATTCACCTCACTACTTGGATGTCTTGCAATGCCTTGCCATGCTCTGAAAACAATTAAGGAAGACCCAAGGTATTAAAGATGCAACAAAGCCTTTTCTCCCATATCCTGAGCAGGACTGATTTGAATCCCTGACCCCACTGGGTACAAGGGAGACCTCTGCATGGTTGGGTACTTGCTTGCCCTGATAAAACCTGAGACAGACTGGAAGCATGCCTGCCTCCTCCTCCTGGAGAGCACTACAGAATGTCTGTGTCATGGCTACTGGGACTGACAAGAACAGAGCCTCTACAAAGAGCCATTGTTACCCAGCCAACACAGATGCAATGTTTTGCTTCTTTACAGTTCACGTTAGTCAACAAAATCCATCAACCGACTAATTTATGTCTTGCAATGGGTGAGGGAACAACAAAAGCAACGTGCCTCATTTAATCTTCATCTATGAGGCAGATGCCAGTGGGTTTAGTGCAATTTTAGTGCAATAATCTCCCATGTATAGAAATACCAGGTGCCAGGTGCCCCACTAGTAGCAGGCTGGGGAGTGCTCTGTTGTGACTCCCTTTCTGGTAGTTGTGCAGAGCCTCCACGGCCAGTGGCATCACCAACAGGAGCTGCTTGTCTTTGGCAGGGCAGCGCCTGAAATGTTCAGTACAAAGAAGAACCAATGAAAAGCTGAATGCAGGAATTTGTGCCCCTCTTTGCCTTTTCTTGTGAGCACAGCAACTGACATAAGAATTGGTACTCATTTTCCTACGTCTTTGAAATCCATGCCATTGAGCAAGGTTTACCTCTGGGGCTAAATTCTCATCTTGCTACCCTGGAAGAAATTTGAAAGGCCACCATAAAAACTAAAGGGTCATACTTGATTTGCACCCTTATTAAGGAGAACAGTTTCTTTTTTTTTTCTCTCTCTCTTTTTTCTTTTTTCTGTTCTATTTTTTTTTTGGGGGGGGGAGGCAGGGGGGAAGGTGGTGGGGGTGGTGACTCTAGGCATTTGGAATCTTCTAGTATTTTTTTCATCAGCACAATTTAAGGGAACCAAATCAGTCTGTAAGTTGCTACAGATTGTTGCTATGAATTATCCCAAAGCCTTTGTGCCAGCATATTGATTGCCTTAAAGTCAAGTGAAAATAGATGCACAGCTTAGAGGAGCCATAAAAAACCCTCTACAAGAGCAAAGGGATTATTCATCCATACCATTTAGAAATGTAGCTTGTAGGTACATGGGTATGATTAGTGAATAAGAATAAGTGCAGCTCTGACAGTTTCAAAATTGTGACACATACACACAGCCAACTGTCTGCCAATTCCTTAAATAAACTGATAATCTAGAAAGAAGCTTTTTTTTTTTTTCTGATTAGTAACAGAAGATTCAGGTAAGGACTTTTATTTTCTGGGAATGTATAATGACTTGAGTTGTAGTCTAATTTTATAACACTACCCAAATCAAGGCATTATTTTAAATATTTATTGGAATTGTTACTGTGGCTATATCCTTCGTCTGCTGTGAGCTGTTTTATAATGTATGACTTATAATTGTATAGGTTCTCAATGTGCTGTGGCCAGACTTTGTTCCTCTCTCTGCCTGTCGACTCAATTGGTTGCTATCTCTTTTATGCTAGATTAGTACTTATTAGTTCTGATAGATGTTGCCTTTTCAAGTTGCTAGTTTGACTTTGTATCTGGGTTAGGATGCACAGGATGAACAGTCCCAGCTCTCTCAGCCTTTTCTCACAGGAGAAATGCCCCAGTCCCTTCACCATCTTCACAGCCCTTCACTGGACTCTGCAGTAGCTCAATGCCCCTTTTGCAATGTCCTCCATGTTCTGAGAACGCAATCAAGAAAAGCCCAAGGTATTACAGCTGTAACAAAGCCTTTTCTCTCACACCCTGAACAGGGCTGATTTGAATCCCTGACCCCACTGGGTGTAAGGGAGACCACTGCACTGCTGGGTACTTGCTTGCCCCGGTAAAACCTCAGACAGACTGGAAGCGTGCCTGCCTCCTCCTCCTGTTTCATGGTTGCTGGAGAAGCTGGTAGGAACGTGTGCCTATCTTGGTGAAGTGGGGTGACTCAGGAAGACACTCAGGATGCCAGCTGAGTCTGGTCACTGCTTACTACAAAGATAAAATGAGGTGAGAGCAATCCTGCTCCTGGAACCCCCTTAACTGAGTATCCTAGCAAAAGTTGCAGCAAGCACCATGGGTTTCAGAGGGTTAGTGCAAGAGATTTGCCCACTAGGAAGGTTGCTACCTGTCAGTACATGGAAAAAGAATTTTTGTGCATTTTTTGCATTTTTGCTCAGATTGCATCTGAGCCCTTCTAAAGCATGTGCTTAACATTAGTACTGGATATTTTTGCCTTCAGTACAAACAATCCATTTCTGAATTTCATGACACTCTTTAAAGTTAATATCTTATGGTAATGAGTTCCTCAGGTTAATTGTGCATTGTCTGAAAAAAAAAAATAAAATCGCCTTCCATCAATTTCTCTGAATATATTTGTTATACCAATTAAAGGACTTCACTTTCCACAGCAGTTTAATATTGCTGTTAGTTTGAATTCTTCACACAGCTGCTGGATATATAGAGGTGCAGGCTAATCATAGTGCTGGAAATCAGGAATTTATGAGTTCCTTAAAACTCTTCTAATAGCTATTGCTCAGGAAAGGTTCTTTATTAAGCACTCCTTAGCCTCTCTGTATTGTTCAGTCTGAACTAATACGTGCAAATGCATGTACTTTGGTATCTATACTGAACAAGGACAGCACTGCTGAGCACTGACACCTCCAAGGTGCTTGGAGACCCTGTCAGGACAGGCCCAGTTTCGTGTCAAGGGAATGCAGGGAGAACCAGTTCAGGTGATTCCCTGTGATGGGTTAAACTAACAGAGACTGGTATTTGTTTTCCTTCACATGAACATGTTTAGTGAGGCTCGAAATCAACCAGAAAAGAGATGTTCAGAGCTTAAATGCACAATCTTTTTATTTATTTATTTATTTTAAATGTGTTTATTTGGTTGTGTGGGGGATTTTTGCGTTAGAAAAAGCCTTTTGGCTTGGACACCTGGCTGCCTCAGCTTTATGGGTATATCAGGAAGGAATTTGTAAGAAAAAAAAAATAAAAAGGGACATTTGGCAGGGAAAATTTCTAAAGTGAGACATAATAATTAATCTTTATTAGGTCCATTAGTCTTGTGAGTACGGTAAATGTTGATTCCATACATTCTTTAGAGGAGTTTACTTGCTGCCTGTTTGGGTCTGATTCTGTTTTCTTCTCCCAGCTTTCTAAGCTCCCACTGATGTGACACCAGCCAATTACCCAACCATGCTGCCTTAACCTCTCTTTATGCCGAGCCACTCAAGAGAGACAGTGAATCCACAACAGATTATTGCATTTCCAGAAAGGCTGTTGTAAACCAAATGATGCCGCATTGTGTGCTTCCTTCAGTGTCTTCTGGCATCACTGATAATGGGCTATCACTTTTTCTGGGCTGCCGCTATCTTCGCTGTATTTAACATTTAGGGAGATAATTCTGGGGGCAGGGCTGTACACCTAGAGCTGCCAATGGCACTGAGGGGGTGGTGTCACTTCATGCTGAGCAATGGAAACTGAATGGCAAAAAATCTCTGAATTTAGACTTAGAGACCACAAGTGCTGAATAAGATCCAGCTAAGCTGTGGTGCTGCTCAGCTCCCCAAAAAGCTGCACCTTACAAACTAGCTCCTAGGGCTTGAAAGGAGGTTTCCATTTCCCTTTTTGTCAGTATGAACCTGGGTTGAAGAGGGCCACTTCTCAAGAAGACATCTGAGATGTGGAGGTGTCCAGGAGGGATGCAGCGCTGCCACTGGCACCATCATCTGATGCTCCAGCCCCATAAAACCCCACTGCAGTGGGGCAAGAAATGACAAATATAATCGAATTCTTCAAGATGGTTTGGAAAGCACATAGAAAACAAAAAATCTGATTACTAATGTGGTTTATGATTGTTACAAAACCTTGAAGAAAAAAACACACAAGATAGTTCTCATTTATATGCCACTTTGATTTTGGAAATCTTAAAGCATATCAGCTGTAGGAAATAGCAGACTGACTCCATTTGGGCTGTGGTACAGTCATCACTTGCAGACATTTGCAAGGTGAAAGATAAGTTTTTTTGTCAGGAGCCAAGTTTCCTCCCAGAACCCAGGCTTTCTGGGCTTAGACTGATTAAAAGAAATCTCTGCACAAGACCTTTGGCATTCCTGAAAGATAAAAACTGGGAAGGAGCCAACAACTGATTTTGTTCTGGGTCCACCAGCTAAAGTTTCCTCACTGTTTGATCCATTAAGGGAATGCAGGATACGCAAAATGACTGGTTTGCCCATCAGTAGTGACCAGAGGAGGGTTTTTGGAAGACCCTTGGGCTGGTTTCCTCCCCCCACATTCCTGCCCCTGTTATGAGCTGGTTATGTCAACCAGCTCAGACAAATGGTTGGATACACCCGAGTGCACAGCCCTGCAGCGCAAAGGGGTTGCTGCCCTCGTAGTGACTCCTGTGTTTAGGTATTTCTAGCAGGAGGAGGAGACAGGAGGGAAAAAAGGCAGAAGAATGTGTGAACAGCTTTTTTTTTTTTTTTTTTCTTTCTTTCATTTTTTTTCTTTTCTTCTTTTCCTACCTCAGTCTTTGTTAGAAGAGCTGTCAGCCATGCACCAGGCAAACCTACAGCCCAATGTTATGCCAAACAAATCCCCTTGCATGGATAGCAAGGTCCTGCCCAAAACACTGAGCAGATCCAACTAGAGCATTACAGTTGGCTTTCCTGAGACACTGATTATGATTTGCTCAAAACTCTCGTGCAGGCACGAGACCAAGTTTTTGCCTTTGGTCACATTTATGAGACCTCATTAGGGTTGCACGAATGTAGATGAAGGCAGGGTTTGGCCATAGAAGCAGTCTGCAAAGCAAACCACTGCCATCTTCATGTGAGTTATGGGGGTCAGCCCTTGGGGTTCAAACCAAGACTTGTGCACTGCAGACCTTACACAGCCCCACGTGTGCACTTTGAGCCTGAGAGAAATTTGTGAGGGATGCACTCCACCAGCCTGCAAAAACTCCGAGGCTGTGAAATGAAATTGCAACACACCTTTGTACCCAGCAGTGACTGGAAATACTGAGGGGGGTGTGCCACTCCCCTTGATTTTATTTTTTTTGACACAGTGAGGTAACAAGTCAGGTATCAAAAGCAAACAAGGATTATTGCTTCCTCCTGTTTCCTTCCCCCTCCCCCCCGCCACTGCAGCTGAGACTTGAGATGACACAAGAGGGGGAGGACAGGCTCAGCTTGCCAGCGAACCAGTCGAAATCTGAAATTATTCAGTTGAAACCAGTAACAGGACTGGGATCAAAATCTGGCTTCATGCCCAGCTGTGGAGTCCTGTATGAACAGACTAAGAAAAATAAATAAATAAATAAATAAAAATGCTGTGTATTGCAGACAATGTCTGCAGCAAAAAGTAGAATTAGCCACAGAAGCAAAGTTCTCAGCACTTTTCCACAGCTTTTGAGCAACTTGCTCTGAGATATTTGAAGCACCTTTAAATAAACACCTAAACTGTAATGAGCTTATGCGTTAAATGAATGAGTGTGGAAATTAGGACATGAGATATTTGCATAGTAGCCAGGAGATAAATGTTAGGGGCAGTCCAAGCTGAAGAATAGTAGCTATTGTTTCCAGCAATCTAGTTTTCATAAAATAACATGGACTTCCTGTACGTAAAATACTCATATCAGCACTGCCTACAATGATATGTGGTAAAACTATTAAGAAATTAAGTACATGGAGGAGGAAAATTCAACCCTAGACAAACTTTAAAGGTTTAAACCTAATCTGCAGTAAATCTGTATGCTTAAAAGGTCTCTGTACTTTATAACTTTCTATCCAGCATTAAGTAAGTGCAAATATATGCTGGTGAAAGACAGTGGGTTTTCATTTCAGAATGACTGGATTTTATGCATATTTATACACATGCAGAAATATAGAAATTAATTAATGACCTCCTCAGGTCAGGAGACCTGCAATAGCTAGGGACCCTAGTTATCCATGGCTATGAATAGTTCAAGGTTTAGTCTAACAGGATTAGCTTGTGCTATGCACTAGGTAATATAATTAGTCACAGGCAGAGGAATTCATCCTTACTCTGGCACAATGCAGGTCAGTTTTCTCCATGTGAAATGCAGCCACCCAGATACGGATCTCTGAGACCGGTGAAACAATTATTAATGGTGCTTAGGAAAAAAGTTACAAATCCAGTGATGGTGAAGTGGCAAATGCCACAGGGAGTTTTAAGACCATAAGCAGGGAGGAAAAATCTGCCAGGTTTGTCTAGTTTGTAAGCCTCTTGATAGTCACCAAAAATATATATATTGTTGTTGTTGTTGTTGGAAATTTCCCAAAGAGGTAAGCAAACAGGAATAATTAATGCCAAAACAGTATGTAAGTGACATGGGAGTTGTGAGGGTGTCCTGGAACAGAAGAGCTCTTATTTTCTTTGTCTTACCTTGCTCCCTATGCATCTGTTTGGGGCCACAGTTCGACATGGGCCTGTGGACTTCATGCACCTGGGGCTGACCTGTTCTGCTGGTCCCTATGCTCCTGTGACTCCTTACAAACAAGGAATTACTGAAAAAAAAAATAAAATAAATAAAAAATGATGCTGCTTGACTTCAGAAAAAGGGATCTGGAAGGCCAGGTCTCAGTTACAAACAGTTACTGCAGATTTACTATGAAATCAGCATAGCTGGAAATCAAGGCTCTGTGTCTTAAATAGGCCTAGGGACCCCAAGGACCCCACTCCTCCTGACTTTCCTAAAACTCCTCATGAATTTGGCAGGACCTCGGTGCCAGTGAGAATGGGGCAAGGTGCTGAATGTTTGCCTGAATGTTCTTTTCGTCCTCCCTGTCAGGCTGTGTCACACCAGCAGATGCTGGGAGCAAAAGGCCAGGCCCCAGGTGGTCTAAGCTGCAGTAGTTCCATGGCAGCAGCAAAGCAATGCCAGGCTATATCACTTTACAGATTGTATTATCAAGACTGGAAAAGATCATTATATGTGTAGGGTTTTTTTTCCTGCTGGTCAGAAAACCTCAGATTTTTTTTTTTCTTCTATACTACTTTTCTCTTTCTTTTTACTCTTCCAAGGTCATCTTTTGATAGGAAACAAGTGGTCAGATAATGATAGGATATGTGTGCCAGAAGAAGGCAAGATCAGAGATGCTGTAATATGGCTGGATGTATGGCAGAATATCATTTTCCAAGGAGATTTGTGTTTGTTACTTAATCCCCTCCTCCACACTGCCCACTCTCACTGAACACTGCTTCCTATTTATAGAGATCCTCTTGCAGTCTTTTCATGTCTCACAGTTTTATTTCCACTGGTCTTGTAGGGGCTCTGAGGAAAATATTATCACCCCCTAGAATCCACCGAGAAGTGGACGGAGATCCTGAGCCTTAGAGATACGCAGCCAACTACCTCTACCTTTGAAGAGCCTTTGAAGAACCACACCAGACATGACTATGAAGAATGACAAAAAGATTTTGGAACAGCTCTGGGAACTAATCCCAAGTCCTCTGATACCTGAATGAGTGCACATGTAATCCCACTCATTAGCTTTTCATAGAGCTGGCCCCTTTTCTGGGACTACCCAAGGGTCAGCCGCTCAGGCTGTAAATGCAGCAAGGTGATAACTCATCAAAGCAGGGCAGCTGCACCTGCAAGAGAAGAAAAAAGGGAACAGGAGGAGGTTTTCCTTCCTGTCTACTTGCTCCTTGAGAAGGTTTACAGGTTAAATAAATTTAGGTCGGGTTGAACCTTTTAGAACCTGACAGATATTATGTTATGACTATCCTTCATTTCAGATATGACAGTAGGAGAGTCAAGCACACATATCCACCCAACACAAAGTTTCAGTGCTCTGAGTAGGCAGGTTTCGGTGACTATTACTATGGGAGAGGTGTGTGGGTGTGTGTTTCTTTATGCAAGAGCATGTAGGGGAGCACAGCACAAGAATATAATAAGGAAAACCTCGAACAGCCTGTCTAGGGTAAAGAGAGTACCAAAATATACAACTGGACTTTGGGTGCTGAACTGGGATGGGGAACTGTCTGATTGTTCCTGTGCTCAGAGAAAACAGGCATAGTATCTTCCTGTAAATACACTGTAAATAGATTAAACATCCCCACTCCCAATTCCTCCTCCTAATTCAAAGTGCCTATAGCAGCCCAGACTTTGGCAGTCTATTCAGATCAGAACGGATCAGACTATCCTTCCCACTTCTATTTCAAACTGAATGTAACTAAACATGTTAACAACTGGTCAAGTTGGTGATTTACTGCCTTAGCCTCCTCGTTCATATCTAGATGCTAATTTCTGCTCTTCAGTTATTCCATCTAGCAGGAGCACTGATAAGGTTTTCAAAGAGGCTGTCTTGGGAGAGCCTTGCCCTTAGACCATCAATATCTCATCTTGTGCCCCATACAAGTTCTGTGCTCAGAAGGAAAGATAGGAAACATAATCTATTCTTTTTCATACCTCTGTGCCATAGGGATTCAAACAGTGCAAACTGGCATGCCAGGCCCTTTCATGGAAAAGTGCCTCTAGACTTATCAAACTGGGCTCTTTCTCCAGTGCCTTTGGCTCTTAATGCAATTTCTTTACATTCCTAAGGATCCCCCACAGCAGTCTCTGACACAGGCAGAGGTAAACACAAGTATTCAAAGGTGTTTACTCTCCTATCACTTAATGCATAAGGATGGACAGAAGAGCAAAGAAAAAAATGTTAAGAGATCACAGCAATAATGACAGAATCATGGAGATGCTGCTGACAGGGAATTATACGTGCTGCTGCTGCTGAAAACAACTAATATATCCTGCTGCACGGCACTGGAGACATGGAAAAGAAACATATACATGAAATAACATCCTGTCACATGTAAGTTTATTTCATCCTTTTGTGGTGTAGCAAAAACAGTGAAGTAGGCAACCCCTCCAAAAGGCTTGTAGTCTGCTTTGTTGATAAAGAAAATAGAATGGAAGTGCCTTCTAAATTATTGATATCACATATTGCATGTGAACTTTTGACATGGCTGTCTCCCTGCTGTCGTTTACTGCATGCCATAATCCTTTCCTTTCCTGCCAGATTTCAATCTGTTCCACATAACCCTTGCTATTCCTCCAGCAAGGGAATTGAGCAGCAGCGTAGATTTTGTACAAGAATTGCATTTTATAAATCATTCCTGCATTTAGCCTCCTGGCAAGCAATCACTTAACATGTTTTAGCCTCTCTCACATCGATTCTCAGGAGTTTACAGGTCTAAGCTTCAGAAACAGGATCCTGTCTTTGGATAAAGAATAAGAAGCTACTGAAAAGTATAGAAGTCAGACCTTCAAGAGTTCTCAGGTGTGAACAAATTTTTCAGAAGAGCCCAACTGTCTTTAAGCCCCTGTGTAGGGGTCAGATGTTTGAAAGTGCCCAATACTGTAATAGCTCCCACTGTAACCCTTTTAGCTAGATTTTAAAAGCCCATGTGTTGATTTATTTGAAGCCTCTGGACTCAGTACTGAGAGTAGAGCTCTGAAAAATTCAGCAGTATTTTATCAACAAAGCCTACAAAAGAATAAATGTTGCAGTCTGAAACTAAGTAAATAAATAAATAAATAAACATAGAAACTTCTCTCATTACTTTTTCTGTTTCATTTTACTAGGAGCTGCACCAAAATCCTACCACTAAGAAAAAACATTTTTCTATGAACTTTTGAGTAACTGCAAAAAATAGCTTGATAGTTTCCAGGTTAAAGGTTATCTGAAGCTGCATTGATTTCAAAATTTCATCTTAGGCAAAATTTAAACATTGACGTAGTTTGAAACAAAACTCTTAAAGGCTACCATTGCTCACAGCAGACAATATTAATTTGCAGGCCTTATGCCCTTGATTTTTTTCCTGAGACGAAATTATATCATATCAGCTGGTCTGTCTGCAGGCTATTCTAAATCATTTGATAAATGCCCGAGTGCTACTTATTATCTTTCCATTGTTCTATATAATTCAGCAGACTGACTGAAAGATAAGAGGAGCCCAGACCAAAGCCCAAAGCCCAAAGAACTGCTAACCATCTGGTATCAGTTTGATAATCAAGAGCTTGTAAGGTAGGAGTTTGATAACCAGGGTTATTGCTGTTTATCTTGCCCTAGGATGTTATGTACCAAATTAAAAACATTTATGAGCTTGAAATTAAGGTTTTAGTTAGGTTTATATAAATTCTTTTGGTACAGAGTTTTAATCGTTTATCTTATGTGTATCATCATTTCACATCTACACATTTTACAACCAGCAGATGACCTTGAAATGGGGTAGAGAACAACATAATGTTATACATCCTCACACCAAGGTTGCAAGTGACTGAGTAATGCTTTGGACATCAGTTGCTGAGCATCACCAAGGACCTTTACAAAACAAGAAAATTCTGTAAGCACAAAATGAAATGTCAATTTGTTTCCGTACTGCAGAAATCCTGGAAAGGGGTGGGAGGAAGAGAATTCCCTCACAACCCATGAAAAATGGCTGAGGCAAGAAAACTGGGTGCTGTAAATAGCAAAAGTCTGAAACTCAGTTTTAAGTATTTTTGTGAGTAGCATAGCAGACAAATAACTCATGAGGTGCTCAACAGTGCCAAGGTTAGTGAAACCCTTTATAATCATCTGGCTATCATCTAGTTGTATAATCTAAAATGACTTGGGTGACCTGCTCTTACAAGCATATTTTTTTTCCTGAAATTTAAGTGGGAGGAGAGACTGTAGTAGATTCAAACTGGAATGAGCATAGGGAAGGACTCCTAACATTAAAGGGAACCTGATTTACTAGAGAAGAAGAAAGTACTGGAGAAGAAAGTCTCTGTGTCCCTACTAAGTGTGCCAGACAGAAAACACCATCAAGGAATGTAAAATATTTAAAAGACGGTCTGAGGCCTGTGTTAAGGCTGAGCACTAGGACTGCTCCTGGCCCTTGTCAGTTACCAAGTGACATTGCTGCTTCATTTTGGAGAACTAAGTTGCTCAATTGCAACTCAGAGGTGGAGAGAGAGCCATCAAAATCCTCTGAAATCCACCAGGACAGTGCAAGTCGCACTGAGTAGAGCTGAGAGCACAGGAGGAAGCATGCATCTTGCAACTGACTGGCAGCACAAGTCCTAGGCACTTTTCCACAAAAGATGGTGTAAATGATGCTGTTATGTCTTCCAGAAATGATGAAATCACCCTGCAATAATGCTGGAGATGGGGAGCATTCCTCGCTTCTCTTTCTGAAGAGCAACCACCATTCAATGAACAATAGTGCCAGCTTCAGAAACAACATGTGTTTTTTTTCCCAAGAAAAAGTTGTTACACAAAATACACAAACCAGCACTAGAAATAGGTCCCAAAACCCAGCATTGTGCCATGGTACATCACTGTACCATGATTTCTCAGCAAGGCAACTGTAGTGCTTTGTCATAAAACCAATTAATGACATGAAAACAAATAAATACAAACTGAAAGTGAATAAATGTAGCTTATAAATTAGAGGAAAATGTAATCATCATTATTAAGGTGGACAGGATTCTAGAATGAAAATCCAGAAGTTTTAGGTGAAACAAATATTTGACTAAAGGATGGGAATGTAATGTGTGGCCAAAGGGTTTCCTTGTTCCTTACTGGGAGCTGTTTTTTCCATTATTCTGTTCTTTTTATCCTTTCCTCTGTACTGGTGGGAGTATTCACCACCTGTGCTTACATCTCCCTTTGCATTCTACTCTATTTTCTCTAGGTGGACACAGACTGTTGAAAGTGGAAGGCATATTTTTGTGCAAATCCCTTCTTCATTCAAATTAACTTTAAGCTCATTGAGAACTGAGGTGGAATACAGCCTGAAGAGTAATTAAAATAATGCCTAATGGCTTCTGTACGATGTCAATTGATGTGTTTCATGAAGGAAGATTTTTGATAACTCAGTGAATATTCTAACTGAGATAATTTTCAACCCAACAAGAACTTAATTGTTTTACATGCCATAGTCTGTATAAATCACCCACTGATTTTCACCCTTTAATGCCCATAAACTAAAGGCAATACATATTCACATATAAGCAATAAATAGAAAACATTCAAAAAGATCAGATCTTATGGTATAGCCATTAGTTCCCACAATAAAAGAACACAAATCAAACCCAGCAGCTGAAGAGCAGATGAGTGAATGATTATTCTGTGCCTCTAATGAAATGATATTGTGAAAGGCATTAGGCAGATTGATTAGAGTTCAGTTGATGGACAAAACTGCCCACTCTGTCCACTGTTATAATGAATCTACCTACAATACATCTCAAGCGAGTTTGCATCGGTGTGTACATTTATACACAAGTGTGCATATGTGTTTGCGTGCTTTGTTGTACATTATTCATTGTTGTTTCTACACAGTATAATAATAGTCTAACTTGCAGAGATTCATACTTCAGACTTCCCTATGAATACACTTTCAAGGTAGAACTCCTGGAATGACTCATTTTCAGTACATCTGACAGTCATTTCAGTTAACACATTTATCAGTGTATTTACAACATGCAGAGGGAAATAAAGACCCTGTGAAAGAATGAAACAAGATGAATCAAGCCTCTCACTTAGATTAAAAAGAAGCAAAACTAAATCATTACCACAAGTTAATACTGAAGCTAAAAGCAGAGTAAGAATACAAATGAAGATTGGATGCTTATACCATTAAGGATGATATTCAGAGAAATGATAGTCAGGATTAAAAAGAAAGCAAGATCAAGATCTTCTGCTATATAAATATTGTCGGTTCCATTAGCTTCAGTAGAACCATGCCAACAGTCATTAGTGATGGATCTGACCTGCAGTCTCAGAACCTGTGTATTTTAGATATACAATCTAACCTTGCAACCAAGGCTTAGAAATTGTTCCTGGGAAGGAAAGAAAAAAAAAAAAAATAGTTCAAAGTCTTGCACATGGGCTGGAATAATTTCATACAACAGCAGAGGCTGAGGTCAGACTAGGAAGCACCTCTGCTGAAAAGAAACTGGGTTGCTGCTGGACAATAAGTTGAACAAAAGTCTGCAACACAATCTTACAGTGACAAATGTCAACTTCATAATAGACTGCATTAGCAAGAACACAGCTGACAGTTTGAGGGAATTGATTTTCCCCTCCATTTGGCACCTGTGAAGAGTGCGTGTCTGAAGTACTGTGTTCAGTTTTGGGCTGCCCAGTACCAAGCTAAAGTCCATCAGAGACCCACTGAGATGGTTAGTGGCTGAAGCAGATGACATACAAGGACAGGTTCAGGAAGCTGAGCTTGTTTAACTGTAAGAAGAGAAGTCTAAGGGGAAACAGGAACCTATTTTCAACTACCTAAATAAATATTAAAGAAGAGATGAAATCAGACTAAGATGTAACACACCCAAGTTACAGAGAATGAAAATTAGAAATATCAATTAGCTTTAAGGGAAAAATTATTCACAGTGAAGGTGGTCAGACATTAAAAAAGAGGCCCAGAGAGGCTGTGCAATCTCCGTCCTTGAGATATTCAAAACAAGATAGCACAAAGGCCCTGAGGGACCTCATCTAACATTGACTTCACCCTGGCTTGGCCTCTGGTGGTCCCTTTGAATTATATAATTGTGTGATTCTGGAAAAGACTAGAAAAAGGGTGTAGAGAGAAAATCAGAAGTTCCAAGGCACAAAATGAGACTCAAGAATCAAGGAATACAGCAGCCAGATAAGAGTTGCCTAAACTGGATACTGAGCCAGACCCAAAGAATCATCATTTGGTTGTAATAGACTAAACAAAGACAAACTTCTTCTCCCTTTGGAAATCAAAACACTGCAGGCTTCTTGTAGTGAGGTAAATGAAGATAAGAATAACCTTGAGCTACAGTCACACTATTTATTCATTGCTTATTTAAGACATAGCAACCTATTGTATATTGCTGCAATTTGTCTAGCTAATTATATAGAGCTACAGTTACACATTGTGGCTAATTGCTGGAATATGCATCCTCTGAAGCCATTAAGATTGCTACCACTGACTCATTTGAGGTGTCTAATTTAGCCTTCTGAATTATCTGACTCATCTCACCAGGCTCTTCTCCGTAGGCTTTTCTAATGTCGCCTTTTAAAGGACGTTGTCTCTACCAACGACTACACGGAGAACTTGTGGAGAGTAACCCAACAGAGATACCCAGAGCTAGGTTCCATGAATACTGCCCTTTTTTCCTCTAGGATAAAATGGAAATGGTAAAAATTGCCTACTCCCACATTCTGCATGTGTCTGTTGGTGTAATATGAATTTAACAACAGGAATACTAATATATCCATGCCATTTGCCAAAGTATTGAAATATCAGAAGGATAAATTGGAGGAAGGATTTCTGGCTGCTAAAATGCCAACTTTTCAGCAATGTCAATTAGAGTGTTTTGGGCTGTGTGAATGCCCTGGCAAAGATACAACACTGAAAGGACAATCAGTGAAATTGGGATTTGCAGAAGATATGAAATAAATAAATAGATAGTTACTGAACAAATGTAACTAATCTCTTCTAAGAAGGCTTCATTGAATAAAGGAGCATTCAGTTTTTCTATCTGTGATTTACGGTCACTTGAGTGGTGGTTACACAGGTACTTGGGGGTTTATGAAGCATCAAAAATGTTCTGAGAAACACATAAAAGAAAACACAAATTTTAGACTATGTTCAAGACACAGCAATGTGAGGTCAAATACATCAGCTGCAGAATATATGTTATATTCATATATATTCTACATATTTTATTCTATTAAAATAGATTTGCTGCTGTAACTATGATAAATTAATAGGGCATGAGGAGAGACACAAATAGTTCATTTATAGAATGGAATTACCACTTTGTGGAAAAAGCGAGAAATATAAAGAGTTACAGATGAGGAGAAAAGTGTGAGAGAATAGTCAAATGAATATGGCCCATGCTGTCAAAGACAGCTGAACGTAGAATGTTGGTTCCGAGATCTGGTTGGGAAAAGATTATTTGTCATATTGGTTAGGTCAGTGCCAGTGGAGCTGAAGGAAGGGATTAGAGAGGGTCTGGGATGGATAACAGGAAACGACCTCCAAAAACTGATTGTAGGTACTACATCTAACATTTCTGAGGTTGAAAGCAAGGGGGGTTGACAATTGCAAACTAAAGCAGGGCTGTATTCTATGAAAATATGTCATTGAGAGGAGAAGGATCATGAAAGAAGAACCAAGGTTAGGAGAAAATGAAAACAGGCAATTGGTTGGGGTGGTGACAGTAAATAAAACTGTAGGGGTTGGGTGAGGAGAGTTTCTGTAGTAGGGAACTGTTGGTTTTATTTCATAGAATCATAGAATGGTTTGGGTTAAAAAGGAAAAGATGTTAAAGATCATCCAGTCCAACTCCCCTGCCATAGGCAGGGACACTTTCCACTACACTAGGTTGCCCAAAGCCCCATCCAACCTGGCCTGGAAGGCCTTTTACCTGATACGTGAGATCTGATATGGAAAGGTATTTGCTAAGCATTGTGCAGAGAGCGAAATGGGCAAGAGGGCTTGAGAAATGACCTGCCCCCAGGAATGTGTGACATGATTCACACGAATGAACCTCAGTAGGCTTCACCAGGGAAGTAAAATGAGGATAAATAAAAGAAGAATTAAATCTGAACTGAAGAAGGAAGCATCTGTGGGAGGCTGTTCGGATACTGCTGGAACAGCTGTGCTGGAGCTGCCTGGCTGGCTGAGAGCTCTGTGGATGTCACTTGCCCATCCTGTGCTCTGGGCAGCACCAAGACCAGATCCAGCTTTTGTGGTTTCAGCCCTTGGGCTGCTTCTCTTTGCTTGAGCGGAAACATTTGTCCATTAGGTACCTGCGGAAACATGAACGACTCATTGCATCAGTTACCTTCAGGCTTTCAAAACACTGGAGTCATTCAACAGAGGTGGATCTTTTCCCTTGGAACTGGACAAGTTTGGCACAGACAGGCCAGATGACCAACATGATGAATATCCTCCATTTGCCATTCACCCTTGGGCTGTGTTGAGTTACTTCTGTTTGTCTGCAGAGCCTGCTTCGCTAGGGCATGCTCAAAGATAGTCAAACCCATTTTCAGGTGCAGACAATTAAAAATACCCCTACACTACACAGAAGGAAAAGAAGATTTCTGTGACTCAGATTACAGCATCCTAAAGAATGACTTCCCAATTTGCCAAACAGTGTGTTGGTTCTGGCAAAATGTAGGTGTCTCCTGTTAACTATCTTCATCATGGTCCGTTCATATCCTTGTAACTACCCTGGATCACAGCACTATAGCTGCCCAACTTCATAAATCGTACGAGGCATACACACCAGTGTAACAACACAAGGGCAGCCTTTGCAAAGACATTACTGTGCACAGACTTGAATGGGGTGTGATTCATCTCTTTAAATTAGGTTGTCTCTGTTGGCTGGGCTCCCGTTACAGTGGCTGGGGATCTGGTCAATACAGCCGTAAGGCAACAGTCATTTTATTTTAAAGTAGATATCCACATTTAGGTCAGATGAGTCATGCCCAAGGTATTATGGACTGTATTGACTGGTTATCCACAAAACAGAGCTGAATCCCAGATATCTGCCATGTGTAGCTAATATTAGGAAAAGAAGGGGAGTAAATTGACACACAGAGATTGGAGTGATAACCTAGATCTTAGGAGGTTCACATACACTTCCGGGAGGAAGGATGAACTCACAGCTACAGAAATGGTCTGACAGCACTATTTTAGTCCTGACCTTAAAACAGGCTTCATCTGCCACCTTCTCTGTAACCCAGACATTTCGGCTCTCTATGCCTTTGCATCTCATATGGAGAGGATGATATCCTGCTTGCAGGACTTTTCTGTTCCTTATGTAGAGAGCAAGAGCTTACTGCTTCTTATAGGGCTTAGCACATGCAATCTTTTATTTCAAACCTCTCAATGTTACTGTGATATGAGTAAATAATGGAGAAGCCATGGCAGAGTCAGAAGAGCTTTCAGTCCCAAGAGTGATTGCCCTTTTAACTAAGAATAGTATGTTTTTATATTGGATTTCTTTCTTTTGTGTGTGTGTTATTGTTGCTGCGGCTGAAAAAAAATAAAAAAATATTTATTTCAATACATTTTCTCTCGTTTAAAAAACAGAAGCTTAACCCTTGCTCTTTCCAGAGTAAAAGTAACCCTACAGGGTATGTAATAAATATTTAAAATGGATAATTGAAGGAGAAAGGAAAAAATCATGTCACTGAGGGATAGCAAAAATTTTATTTCAGGGTAGTGACAGCTTCTGTTGTCTCTGCCATCAAATAACTCTGAACTCGGGAGAACTGCTGCATGCAAATGAAGTCAAATTAAATGTAGGTGTCCACATCAGGCACATCATCTTCTTCAGAGTGGCAGATCAGTCGCCTCTGCACAGAGACCAGGCAGTGGATGCTGAGTGCTCTGCCCATTACAGATGGTCCCTCGAGGACAAGGTGAAGGCTGGTTAATGGCACAGCAGGGAGAGCCCCACATTGCACCTTCCCTTGCTTTCTTCATGTTGGAGCAGATTTCCTCCTTCGGTGCTGTCAGGCCAGTATGCTTCTCCATTACTGGAATTCATTTTATCCATGTTTTAACTGGCATGAGAGAGGAATTGTATGCTGATGAACTGACTAAGCTGTCACCATCCTACCAGCCAGCTCCCCTACACCTGTCTCGAAATCAAATGCTGGGCCAGAGAGTCTGCTACAGCAGAGCAGCATGATGCCAGCCTGGTGGGATACAGAGAGCATCCTTCCAGAGCTGCTGGTTTCACCCCTTGGCAGGAGTTTGGCTGTGGTTCCCTCATCTCATTTCATGCCCCTGTCCAGGTATATTCGGGGGGAGTGGGGTGGGGGAAACTGAAGCTTAAGTAATTCAAGAGTTTTATTTGCTTTTTGCTGGAAATTTGGCAGAGCAGGCAACTGGTCCTGGCTCTCCAAAACAGTGCCAGCACTGTGACAACAAGCAATGCTTATTTATCACAAGGATCTTTCTGGACTTGTGTTTGTCCTAAGACCCATACCAATACATACCCTGCTGCATCCCCAGTCTCTCCACATGTTCTGAATTCAAGCTCTGACAGAAATCCCACTGAGTCCCTGTCATGGGGCATGACTTCCCATCTTCCCTAAAGCTCAATGAGGCAAGAAATAAAAATGTACTTTGGGCAACAAAAGGCCATTGTTACCTGGAAGTGATTCCTCCCAGTACAACTGAGTACAAAGTATGAGTTTGAATTACTTTTCCAACCTGGTAATGTGCAAACCACTATCAAGCTACAGGGTGATGGTGATTGTATCAAAAAATATTGATTAATTAAAGAAAAATACCCTTGAAGAGGATCTTCTCAAATGTTACTAATTCAAACATCTTTTGTCCTCCAATTGTGCTGAAAAACATATCTAAATCTAAAACCATTTTTGATATGTATGAATGGCTGAAATAAAAATGACTTTTACTAACAAGTGATTATGTAATATTAAAATACCGTTATCACATTTATCTGTTTACCAGCTGGAGTTCTAATTGAAATTTGTTCAGAACTCATAATAGCATTAGGTCATGTTATGCTTACAGCATTAAGCAATGATTACATCTGTGGCTTTTGTTTTTAATTAGCTTTTTCAGTTATCTGGGAGAGATAGAACCTTTCAAGATCGTAATTCACTTTTGATTACAATGGAAAGAGAACAAACTGAGTCATCTTACAGAAAAGTGTGCGACTGTATAATTTACATCCCTGACTCTGAGGCTGTTAGATCTGACTGTATTTTGATTTCCTGTCACTCATCAGTTATGTTAATTGCTTTTTGATGGCAATGAGGTGCTGGCGTTTGCACATTCGGGGATCTAAAATGACTTTTTACAAAAGAGAGATGAGCGTGTATCGTGTCTTACTTTTTCAATGGCAGGACAGAAGCAATGCTGCTAATGCAAAGTACTGAAAAACAGACACTTTGTACCAGCTGTGCAGCTGAACATAGACAGAGTCGAATTTTAAAGAGGGCCTCAAAGGTAGCCAGAGCTCTGAATCAGAAAAGTGTTTGAGCATGTGCCTCCATCCTTCATCCCAGCATACAGACATACAATTACTCACTTGCTTTAGGTTAAATATCTTGCTGAGTCTCATCCTATGGAAAGGGCAAGCCTTTGCAAGCAAGCAGCCCGCAGGGGGTACTTTACGTGCCCTCATCAGTGGGTAAGTGACACTAACTGCTCGTTAGTAAAGAACTGACTCCAGCAGTTCCCCAGACTAGCACAAGTTCCCCTGCTGCCCTTTTTCTTCAAACCCTTGCTTAGCTTGCTGTAAATACCCATGCTTGGGAGAATGGATGAGTAACTCCATGAGCCAAGATGGGGAATAATCAGCTTTAATTCGCTGGAACAAGCAACTGCTGAGAGCCAGCAAACAGCCCAGCTCGTCCTTCTGCTGCTACTGCCAGCATGGGGGCACCGCCAAGCAAAACTGCCACCTCCACTCATGCTCATCGTGCCGTGCCATGCTGCACCCTGGCCCCCAAGCAGCACCCAGGGACTGGAGAGAATCTGAACATGACTAGCCAGGGGAGCTCGGCATCATTCACCAGCCAAGTGTTTGTGAAGATAAACTGGATGAGGGTGGTAAGATACAGCTGCAGGAAAAGAGCAAGGTTGTTTGTGTCTGACACACCTATGGAGGTGTGAGACACACGCAGAGGAGCTATAGTAAGGAGACCGGTCTGGTGTGCTTACAGGATCGTAATTGGTATCCCTGGAGGAGTTAGAGAAATTGTAGAAATCATAGAAAATAGGTTCAGAAGGGGTCTTGAGATGTAGCATAATCCACCCCCCAGCTGAGACAAATCAAGGGGAGAATTGGCCATAAGACACATTGCCTGTAATTCTCTTGTTCTGCTCAGTGCCAGAAGAGCTCAGCTGTTTTCTAATGTCCCGTTGAAAAAAACATCTTTCTTAGAGAAAGTGTAGAAAATCTGGGAAGCGTTACTGAAATGATCAAAGGTCTAAAGTCTGTATCATTTATTCAGTCACTAAAAATGATGATAACCAGTTAATGCCACTTACAGGTGTAAAAAAGGCCAGAAAATTCTCCTCCCTCTCTTCATGCCTCACTTTGCCCAAATAGTTCCTTCTGTGTTGACCTGAGCCATGACTCCAAGGGCTGAGCCCTCTCCCATCCTCATTCCTTGTTTCTGGGAAGATGGAGCAATGCTTTTTCCCTGTCACTAGGTGGGGAACAGAGTCATTACCTCTCACTGGGGCTGGCTAAGTGCATCCTTTCCTTCCTTGGAGTAATCGTATATTTTTTTCTGAACTGAATGATTGAGAGGTTTGGGGCAGGCTGCCCATTTCTGCTAGGATGCGATGCTCTCTGTGACTTGCCATGGAGCAAGGGGCATTCCCATGACAATCCGCCCATGCTACACTCTGCTTTATGGGACCACTGAGAGCCAAGGGACGCTGGCTTGAGGGTCTTCTATGCCTTCGACAACAGAGGACTTTCTGCCTCTGCTTATAAGAACAGATAGTTCTTAAAAAGCTGTGTGAGTTCTAATACAGGAGGTTAGATTGATTTTGTTCTTAAAGCAAACAAACAAACAAACAAACAAAAACAACGACCAAGCAAAAAAACATTGTGTTCTTTGCTGTTTATATTGACTGCCCTGCAGGATCTGTGGTGAGGTCCAGGACAGATACCTGTGCTGAAGAAGAGCCCATCACGTCTTCCTGATGACACCCTGAACTGTCAGGAGGCCACACAAGGATGCAGACGTGGACCAAGTCCTGCATTGAGCAGGGGCCAGCCAAGTAGATGCAGACAGGCTCAGCAGACTTGGGATCAGACCTCCTGTGACATCCTGAAAGCCTGCAGTGGTCACATAGGTGAACCTGACAGCAGAAAGGTTAAAAAGTGTCCCAAGATGGGGAGTGCTTCACTGGGGATTAACATGGCAAAAGGAGAACGCAGCTGCTGTCACTTCTTATAGCCACAGTCAGCCTTCACTGAGGGTGAGCTGGGCAGTGAGCAGTGGTCCTCTCACAGCAAACCTTTCCTGCTCTTGTTCTGGGTTTTATTCTTGCTCTTAACCACTAAATACATATATATATATTTTTTTTTTCTTGTGAAAACATAGCGGACAATAAGACTCTACGGTCTTTATGCATCAAGCAACCACCTTAGCAAATGTGCACTGTATTTCCAGTCTAGCTTTGAGCCACTTCCCACTGGGACTCAATCCTGCCTCTTCTACTGCATAAGGCTCAGGGGAGACTTGATCATGGCCTTCAAATACATAAAGGGGCCCTATAAGAAAGACAGGGAGTGATTCTTCACCAGGGAGTGTAGTGATAGGGCAAGGGTTTAAGGACAGCTTTAAACTAAAAGATGGTAGAGTTAGGTTAGATAATTAGATAATAGTTGTGAAGAAATATTTTTCTCTGAGGGTGGTGAGGCACTCAAACAGGTTGCCCACAGAAGCTGTGGATGTCCCATCCCTGGAGGCCAGGGATAGTTGGACAAGGTCCTGGGCAATCTGATCTGGTGGGAGGTGTCCCTGCCCATGTCAGGGAGTTGGAACTGGCTGATCTTTAAGGTCTCTTTCCAACCCAAGCCATTTTATCATTTTATGATTCTAACCCAGCTGCCCAAATGCTGGCGTTTAACAAAATTCCTTCTGGGACCCGAACAACCTTTTGCAGGCAAGATTTCAGCAAAGTGAGTGCACCACCACAGAAAGTGCTGGCTCATTTCCTAAGTTCAGGTTAAAAATAAATAAATAAATAAATAAATAAATAAATAAATAAATAAATAAATAAATAAAATCCAACCCAGTTTAAACATCAATGAAACACCATTAAAGCAGTGAAACAAAAATAACTCTGGCCTGAAGACTAAGGGATTTAAGTGAGACTAAAGAGTGCCTTTAATTACTTCCATTTTTACTCTTCAGCAGCCTCAACGAGATTAAAATAGTTCCTCCCTCCTCTTCCCAGTGTGTCAGTAGGACAGAGCCATGCAGAGGACTCACGCGCAGTGCCTCCTCAGACACAACAATACCTCCGTTGGCTTCCCTCCCCTCCCACAGCAGGCATTCAGCATGGATCCATCCTACCACAGCCAAAACAAGAGGCACAACAGGTGGATTTCTTTTTTTGTCTCCATTCTGTCCCTCTTCTCCCTTCCTTTTTTTTTTTTTTTTTTTTTTTTTTTTCAGAGGAGATGCAGATGGCAGAGTCACTCCCTTTGCGGTGTGTGAGCGGCTAGATGCAAAAATTCCCCACAGCTTGTGCAATTTTCTGAGCTGCCTTCTGCTCACCTCCACCTCCTCATTTTCCTCTTTATCTGCTTTCCGTATTCTCCGTGCTGCCACCGGTCCTGTGGAAATGAACACATCAAAGCCATAAGTAGTCATTTTTCTCACTGCTCCCGTGTCCTCTCTCCCCCCTCTTCCTTTAGCATTAATATTAATAGCTACTGTACCTTTCTTCACTGTTGCTTTCTTCTTGATCCTCAAGGGAGTAAGCCTTTTCTTGGACTTTCTGCTACAGCGAATGCTTGTTTGAAGGGATGCTAGGGCATGCTGGGAAGCACAACGCTGGTGATGCCTGTGATACAATATTGGGCCAAGCAGCAAAGATATAAAATGTTATTGTACTCATTGGAGGAGTCAAGCATGCTTTTATCCCTGCCACGTATAGCTGGATATTTTTTTTTCTTGTTTTTCTAGCAAAAATAGCTTTTTAATCAGTCCAATATCTCCAAGGAAAGGGAAAAAAAAAAAAAAAAAAAAAAAAAGAACAACAAAACAAACAACAAAAACAAACCAAAATAAAGCAAACTCCAAACAACACAAAGCTCTTTCCTATTCCCTCCTTGATGTTTTTCCATAGGGCTGCTACCTGAGAAGCAAAGGAACAAGCGCTCTTTCACTCCCGTTGTCAAACCAAACGCGCTCACACACATAAATACACACCGCAGCTACACACAGCACCCGCTCCCCCAGCACCACAGTTATTTAAAGCCTGGTGTTAACGAGCCTCCAGCCCTTCAAGGCTTGCAGCCCGCTGATGGTCCCTGGGGCAGCGAGCCGAGCGCCAAGCGCGTGCGTCAGCCCGGCATTTGTATTCTGCGGTGTGGCTGCAGGGCTAGAGCAGTAGGAAGAAATCCCCCAGGTTTGATTTCACTTACAGACGTGTAATGGAAGTACAGCAGCGTGGTGAGCGTGACGTTGCTGCGCCACGGGGGCTGCCTGCAGACCACGGGGAAGGTTGGTACTTAGGATCACGGCGGTGCCTGAAAGGCAGAAGGTGAATTTCTTGATGCCATCGTCACAAGAAACGGGGACTGTGGCGATAATCACATTCACTGTAAGCCTCACAGCGAGTTATTCCAAGCATGACTTGTGCCTGCATGGATTTAAAGATTATTTGCTCCCATCTTGACACTCGGGATCTGCTCCCGTTGCAAGTGAG
Organism: Aythya ferina; assembly: GCF_964211825.1. NCBI lineage: Eukaryota > Metazoa > Chordata > Aves > Anseriformes > Anatidae > Aythya > Aythya ferina. The sequence goes on along the minus strand of NC_140297.1, from coordinate 150,618,629 downwards.
GCTTTTTTTAATGTGCAGAAGCAGGTGGAGGTCTGGGGCAGGAGGGGTTGGGGTGCTCAGGTAGGGCTTCCCTTACCCTTTTATTGCAACACTTGCTGTAGCTGGGCACAGCACCAAGGAATAGCCCCCCACCCCTTGTGCTCCCCCAGAGCTGCTGCCTTGAATCCAGTTGCTGTTACAGCCAGCAGTGGAAAAGGGACTGAGAGAGGTCAGGAGTTGGATTGGTGACAGTTCTTAGGTTATGGCCCCATCCTGTTGTGTTTCCTCCACTTTTCAGCAAAGCCTGGTGAAGGCTAGTAGCTGCCCTTTGGTCTCAGTGTATCTGGGAAGATCTCCGCTCCCCTAACCAGAAGGCTGCAGGACAGAAATGTGCTGTGCTGGCCACATAGCTGTGACTTGGGTTGAAAACTGGTGAGGGAGGATAAAAACAATACACTGAATTATGGACATAAGGAAAACACCAAGGACTTGTGCAAAAGCCCCCTGCAATCAACAGGAGCTGCAGATTGCACAAAGACACAGGTCAGGCTCCTGTCATAACCTTTCCAGAGATTATAAATCCTCACACAAGAGGTGCCATGTATCCTGCAGTGCCAACCTCAACCTCTTCAGCTCAAACCAGCAGCACCAGAACCTGCTGATGGAAAAACAGGAGATTGTTGCGGGAGACAGGAGGAGAGAGTCTCAGTGTATTTTTATCATTAGTGCTAACAAACAAAAGGAGGACGGGGAGGATCTATTTGCTTGTCATAAATAATCACCGGCTTGATGGTTTAAAGCATATGCAGCAGCTGCACAACCTAATCGAGATGCCTCGTGTTTGCAAACATGCAACCTAAACAAAGTTTCAGGCGGTGATGGTGGGATGCTTTTGAGATCTCTGAGGGATGCCTAATAGGAAAATTCAAATGAGATCACATGCTTTGCTGCTTGTCTGCAAGGTTCTCCCAAAGGTCTCTCTGTTCCCCCAGCTTATGAGCCTAATTAACCCTCAGCACCTCGTTTCCAGGCTTGGAATTTTAAGTAATTACGGGGATGTGTGGCTTCCTTACCAGCACGTCAAACTCTACATGTCACACTCCCAGTGCTGGTATTTGCCTTGCACTTTGTTCAGTGTTGCAGGGGGTGGTCAGTTACTCACACAGGCAAAAATTCACCTGGGAGGCATCAATTTACAGACAGTCTTTGCACCAAGGGGGAGTAAAATTCCCCTTGGGAGTCCTGAAGGTTTTTGTAGCACTCTAGACCAGGAGGCTTCAAGTCTGTGTTGTCCTCAGATGTTTTAAGCTACTTCGCAGGCATTAACTATGCCCATTTCATACACACAACCCTACTCTAACCAGCTCCCCTGAGCTGCATGGATCGTGTGTGAGCTTTTCTGCATATTCAGCTGGCAAGGGACAGCCTGAGGAATCTACACTGCCCCCACAATTCTTTACACATTCCTCATTAGGCAGCCTGGATTGAAAGACAGAAAAAAATAAATAAAATAAATAAAAATCTATAACCTGGAAAATAAGAATCTAGGGGAAGCAAGGAGAGCTCCAGAATCTGATGGGAGCTTTGGTGCAGGCTGCTACAGAGGTTGTCCTCTCTGTACTTTTCTTCCCGCTGCAGCAGTGAATTCCTGTCCATGTGGTGACTTGGTGATATCTTCAGTCACTCCACTGCTCTCAGACCAGATCCCACCCCAGCTTTTTCATCCTGGCATTTTCATGGGCTGCAGAAGCCACAGAGCTGGGTGGGAAGGAACCACAATCTTAATATCCTGCCTCCTGCATGCATGCTATAACCACTAGGTCAGCAGGCAAAGTGGGGGCAGAAGTGTTTTAAGTCTCCCAAATACGTGACCTTAGCTTAAGACTGTTTCAGGCTCTGAGTCCCAGGGCAGATAAGACCAGATGAATGTCTCACACACTCCTTTCTTAATTTGTTTCTTGGCTGGCCTGGCAGACCCTTGGTGGACATCTTGCACATTAGATGTTGTAGATTCCATGGCTAAACACCTATTTTTCCCAACATTCTTTACACAGAGAATTGAGGAGCTATTCAGTAATGTACTGAATTTATATTAATTCTGCTGTACTATCTTTAAAATAGTGCAATTCCCAGAGCCATGAGCCGACTTAGAGGAGCTGCAGTCTAAGCATCATCATTAAATACTGGCATAAAGCTCTGTCTGTCAAAACTTCTCCCTTCTCTTTGAAAAGTATTTAGGTCCCCTGTATAAGGTTAGGCATGGAATCATTGTTTATTTGGATGGGAATCCGTAACTCCTAGAAATTCACTTAAATTGCTGCCAGAAAAAGGCACACAGAAGCCCTTTACTATATTACATACAGCGCTGTGCGATGCAATTGCTGCAGTAGCCTTCATGATATCTATTTTGGTCTACCTCTACTTTGCATTTTGTTTATTGAGACAGCAGCAGATTTTTCTGTGTCCAGTGATGGATTGTTAAAAGAAAATAATCAAGCGTACTTGGTCTTCAAAATGATCTAGAATAATTTGAATTAAAAGAACATGTTTGAGGAAAAAAAAAAAAAAAAAAAAAAAAAAAAACACTAGTAAATGGCATGCCAGTTTCTTTTTAAAAATTTGGGGGATCATGGAAAAAATTTTGATGTTACACAAGCTAAACAGATTCCTACAGATGAACACTGTAGCAATTTGCTATGTGCATATTAAGACAGTCTCTATGAACATTTGGTGCTATTAGATTTTGACATCCAATCATAGCCACAAGTAGCTGTATTCTAGATGGTTTTAAACATTTTCCAATAAAATATTACTGTACATTATGTTTACAGCAGTTGATTAACCATTTCTTTCAAGTACCTAATATGTGTCCTGTGTGTGTCCTACTGAATAAAGCATTTGCCTTAACTTAGGAGTCTACATCCACAAATCTTATCTAGCAGGTGACTTTCCTTTTCTCTGATTCGGTTTCTACAGATATAAAACAGGGGTAATGATAATGACCTCCTTAGTAATGCCATTAGGGATTTACTAATAAGCTAATTATTATTGGGGAATAAAACTTTATGTGAGGAACCATTTATTAAAGCATCCCCATGGCTTATTCACTCCATAAGCAGTTTATGAATGGGGCCTTAGAGGGAAGGTCAATGAAAAGTGCTCCAGTGCCAAAACATAAAATATTAGAAGCTTGTGGCCACATCTCCAGCAAACAGGTGTGTATCAAAGAATAGATATGCACAAATGCTCAGTAGTTCTTTATTATTATGTCCCTCTTAGCCTTCCTCAGCAGGAGGAGCTGGGGGGGTATTTTGTCCCATTAGATGCAAAAATATGGGATTCCTCTTTGCTCAATACAATCACCAAGCGAGTGTGAAACACTATGCCTACAGCTGTTTCTGCAGCATCACACACATCAGTTACAAGTGAAAGGACAAACAGGAACTGTGCTTGGAGCATAAGGATATTGGGTGAAGATGGAGAGAGCTCCCTCATATAGCCTGGAGCACATATGAAAGTATGAGTTTGAAAGATGCTAGGTCATAGATTTCATCCATCTTTGTCATACAGCTAAAGACAAAGATCAAACTTCAGGACAGAATGAGTGGAAGTGGAGGGAGAGATCAAATCAACTAAAGGTGGTCCAACTGGTGTGGGAGGGAGGGAATAAACCTTTAGTCAATGGTAATGGTGAACACTATACAAAATTTCATCTCTTATTCTACCTTACAGAGCTTTTGCATGGACAATGTCATGTTTTTGGCTAGGAGAGGGTGAATTTTCTTCATAGATGTTTGTATGATTCTGTGCTTTGGATTTAGGATGAGAATAATGCTGATAACACACCAGTTTCAGATGTTGCAGAGCAGCATTCACCCAGAGCCAAGGACTTCCCAAATGCTCAAAGGGACATCCCATGCCACGGGGATGCTCAGCAATGGCAGCTGGGGGAAAGAAGGAGGCAGGGGGGCACTGGGAGCAGTGGTGTTTGTCTTCCCAAGGCACCGCTACATGGTGAGCCCTGCTGGCCTGGGGGTGGCTGGCACCTGCCTGCTGGTGGGATGGGGCAAAGGAATTCCTTGCTTTGCTTTGCTTTGCTTTGCTTGTGTGTGTGGCTTTTGCTTTGCCTGGTGAACTGTCTTTGTCCCATCCCATGAGTTCTCTCACATTTTCATTTCCAATTCTCTCCCCCATCCCACCTAGGGAGTGTGACTGTGTTGAGCCCAGCTGCCTGCCAAGGTTAAACCACTACAACAATCTGAAATGTTACTAATGTATTTCTTATTTTTTTCCGTTGTGCCTAGGAACGTCTTTCTCTATCGGCTCTCTTGTCACACATTCCCATTTAAACCTCTGCAGGGCTCTTGGCTTGCCCAGCTGCAAAATTTGCTTGGCTTGCAAAACTCTGAGATCTTACTGAGTGCCAAATGTGGCTTTTGGGCTCCTAACATACCCTCAAATGAGGATTTTAGCCATTTTTAATCCTAAAAATAGGAATTCATCATTGCAAATCAAAACAAAGTTGTAGGCTGAAAAGCATTTGAGGTTGTTTACCTCTATAGTTCAGCCATGTGAACTGTCCAGAAAGGACTCTAAAGAGTGTTTGGTCATGGGCTGTGATGACCAACGACACATGGATAGAGCAAAAAAAATAGAGAAGGGAGTACAACTAGAAAGAGAATCGTGAATGTGCCAGGGCTAATGACAACAGTAAATTGAATGCTTAGTCCCATGGCTAGGCAAGATGCCAAGGTACTGTAGGCCTGTTCTCAACCAAATATCTTGCTCAATTGTTGTCTACCATTGATGATTTCATACCCTAGATGACACTACTGGGAGCCTATTACATGTCTGTTCATGGCAGGTCTCCTTAGTATTATTCTAGGGACTTTCCCAAATGGTGAGTGCAGGCCAGATAAGGAAACGAGTTATTGGGCAACAAATCACTCTGAAGTTCCCTTTTTGTGCAAAAATAACATCTTAAAAATAAAATAAAATCCTCTGCCTCTTCCCATGCATACAGTAATCTGTTCCTGACCATTTAATGGCAACCACGGGCTTCAGCTGACAAAAATGCTGCAGCACTGACATGGCTGCAGTAATGAGTAAAGTAGGCCCAATGCCAACCAGTATGGGATGTCATCTCAAGTCATTCAGGCTAAAGATGGTTGTTACACAAGATACAAGCATTTATAGTCAGATAACTGATACAAGAACACAGGAAAGATGCTAGATCATAGGTTTCGTCCACGTCTATCTTACAGCCAAAGTTGAGGATCAAACTTCATGTCAGAACAAGTGGGACCAGACACAGAAATCAAATCAAGTCAACTTTCCTGTGTATTAAATCAAGAACAACACTTTCGTAGCTCGTGTGGGATAAAAGCATATCAAGGGAAGAAGAAATCTGAGTCCCGTGAGCATCAGGCTGCACCTGGGGAGGTACATCTCCCACAGTCTTGATCCTGGGCTTTCTCTTCATAGCCAAAAACATAATCTCAAAATCTGTGCACTTAATCTTCATAAGGTGAAACCCACACCACTGACCTGCAGGAATGATGAAGGTCTAGCACCAGTGGAAAGTGGCTCTGGCAAAACAACGATTAATTTCAAAGTTCACACGTATCGAATAGAAACAGACACTCAGCCTTGCTGTAGATCAGCTTTTCAAAGCTCAGTGCTCTAAGAAGTGGTGAAGAGGGTCTAGCTTTCCACAGAAAGCATATGCTTCAATTTGTTCAAAGCCAAGCAGATTGCTTAGTGGTGAAGGCACTTTGAAGAGGAGGTGGTTGGGCAGCATGCGGCCAGGTTAGGTTTGCAGACACTCACTGGATAACATTTTCCTAGTGAAGACAAAAGCTCTGCTTCCCCTTTCATTTACACCAGTGTAAATAATGTGGACTGTGCAAGTCAGTGAAGAGCATCCAGCTTAGATGAGGGAAAAAGCTAGTCCAGAGAGAGAAAATTTGTCATCCTGAAACTCTGCTCTGCAGGTGTTTCTGCTATTACAGATGCCTTGTACCGAGCCCCCAGTGGCATGTAATTTAAATCCAATTGGGCCTAAGTAAGAAGTGTTGTAAGAAGCACAACTGTCTCCTTCCTCAGCTCACCAATACCACGAGGCTTCGCTGCATTATGTCAGGAGTCCCTGCAGCACTTGTGGTAAATGACTGGGGAGGAACGCCTCATGCAAACTCACAAGACAAATTATATTAAAAAGTAAAAGTGAAAAAGCAAAGAGCTCAACTGGGACTTGAAAAATAATAGCTGCAGCATGTGCTTTTCACTGACAGCTTATGTTTTTATGCCTGAATGACTCTTGGAAATGCTAAGGGTCTGATCTGGCAAATCTCTCATATGCAGCATCTCTGGGAGTTAGGGCCACTCTGTTCCCCCGACATCCTAACTGTGCTGTTCTCACTTGCTCTTTCCCACTGCATTTCTGCTTCTCTTTAACCATGGCAGGATGACAGATGTACCAACGACATATGTGGGTGAAACCCACCTGCCATTTTCTACCTAAGATTTGTGCTTACATGACACATTAAAAAAAAAAAAAAAAAAAAAAAAAAAAAAAAGTGCAAATACTCCAGAGCTGTAAACCTGACTCAGGCTCCCATCCTTTTGTGGATGTGCTCCCATCCTTTTGTGGATGTGGTCTACCTTGACTTCAGTAAGGCTTTTGACACTGTTTCCCACAATATTCTCCTCAAGAAACTGGCTGCTCTTGGCTTGGACTGGCGTACACTTCGTTGGGTTAGAAACTAGCTGGATAGCCGGGCCCAAAGAGCTGTGGTGAATGGAGTCAAATCCAGTTGGAGACCGGTCACTAGTGGAGTCCTTCAGGGCTCGGTATTGGGGCCAGTCCTCTTTAATATCTTTATCAAGGATCTGGATGAGGGCATCGAGTGCACCCTCAGTAAGTTTGCAGATGACACCAAGTTAGGTGCGTGTGTCAATCTGCTCGAGGGTAGGAAGGCTCTGCAGGAGAAGCTGGATAGGCTGCACCGATGGGCTGAGGTCAACTGTATGAAGTTCAACAAGGCCAAGTGCCGGGTCCTGCACCTGGGGCGCAATAACCCCAAGCAGAGCTACAGGCTGGGAGATGAGTGGTTGGAAAGCTGCCTGGCAGAGAAGGACCTGGGAGTGATGGTTGATAGTCAGCTGAATATGAGCCAGCAGTGTGCTCAGGTGGCCAAAAAGGCCAACAGCATCCTGGCTTGTATAAGAAGCAGTGTGGCCAGCAGGGCTAGGGAGGTGATCGTCCCCCTGTACTCGGCTCTGGTGAGGATGCACCTCGAGTAGTGTGTTCAGTTTTGGGCCCCTCGCTACAAGAAGGACATCGAGGTGCTCGAGCAGGTGCAGAGAAGGGCAACGAAGCTGGTGAGGGGCCTGGAGAACAAGTCCTACAAGGAGCGGCTGAGGGAGCTGGGCTTGTTCAGCCTGGAGAAGAGGAGGCTCAGGGGCGACCTTATCGCTCTCTATAGGTACCTCAAGGGAGGCTGTAGCGAGGTGGGGGTTGGTCTGTTCTCCCACATGCCTGGTGACAGGACGAGGGGAAATGGGCTAAAGTTGTGCCAGGGGAGTTTTGGGTCGGATGTTAGGAAGAACTTCTTTACCAAAAGGGTTGTTAGACATTGGAACGGGCTGCCCAGGGAAGTGGTGGAGTCACCATCCCTGGAAGTCTTTAAAAGATGTTTAGATGTAGAGCTTAGGGATATGGTTTAGTGGAGGACTGTTAGTGTTAGGTCAGAGGTTGGACTCGATGATCTTGAGGTCTCTTCCAACCTAGAAATTCTGTGATTCTGTGATTCTGTGATCCAGGGACTATTTCTCTTGGGATAACTGCATTTCTGCATGTTATAGTCTGGGAGCTGAAATTCAATGGTTTCTCCTTAAAGGATTCCTGTCCTGGTGATATTCCCTTTGGATAGCCATGGCCTTAGTCATGCATTTCTTTGGCCATGCCTAGTTTTCTTATGCTATATTATACTGTGCTAACCATAGTAAAGCTGGGGCCTCAGGTCTCTGCTGAAAAACACATCATTAATAATACTAAACTCGCAAATGAGTTGCACGGGAAGCTGTGACACTTACAGCTCCCACAGCAGTGGGTGATTACGTTAGCAAGCTTTCAAGAACTGGCATCATATCTCTGGCAGGGCCCAGCCACAGGGGATACAAAGCACAACTCATTTGCTAATGCAACCCCAGGGTATGTACTGGATCCCAATCTTCCCAAGGATACCATTCTTCTGTAAACATAACCAACCTGGTAATCAAGTGTTGATCCATCTTATCAACAGACCTTCAAAAGAAATGTCTAAAACCATCAGCAAAGCCTCCATCATGTCTTATTCCTCCTGCTTTATTTGCTGCTTTCCACTGAGGTATTCAGTTATGGTGAGCAGGGAGGGAGAAATCTAAATACACCCAGAGCCCTGCCCCATGCAGACAGGTAAGGTTGGCAGTGTGCTTGTGCTAGCATCTTCCGTACTGACCTGCCACTGTGATGAAACCTTGCACCTCTGGTCCCTTTGGTCTTTGTAACTATCTGTAAACTAATTTCACTGGAGGTGTTAAGGGGTTATGAAGTGGTACTAGTGAAAGGTCTGAATACCAATTTCTTTGGCTCTTCCAAACTGAACAGCTATCACAGCTGTGTGCAGGTATTTGGAAACTATCCCCATTCTCCTTGTCCTCCAGTGACAGTTATCCTCAGCCCTCAGTGTTTTTGGCTGGTGTTTGGGGAGAGTGAGTCTATTCCAGACCCCCAACGTGCCTTACCCCAGCTCAAGCCTTTTGGATGCATGTGCTTGCACTCAGCTCAGTGCCAGAATTACCATCACCATTAGCACCAGACAAACACTGAGGTCTTCCCTGTTCATCTTTGTGTGCTTACAAAATATCTCCCTGCACTTAAAACTAGATTTCCCAATTACTTCTATTTCATGACCAGATCTCAATACTTCTGTCTGTGCTGAGAACACATCCTGCGCTAGTTTCAGAAGCACAGACACTGTGCTAGTTTCAGGGGGACTCCTCTGTGCTAACAAATGTACCAGCATCTAGATGAAGGTGTTTAGTCCTCAGAAATGGCCTGCAGCAAGGTCCCCATTCTTTGTCCTTCCCATGACCCCTTCTCTGTGATGGAGTGAAGCTTGCTGGCCTCTCCCCACAGGATCCTGCTGCAGCTCCTCCAGTCAAGAACACTTCTGCAAGAGAAGATGGTCATGAAAGTCAGCTTTTATACCCTCTGTCACTTCCCACATGTACCTGAGAATCCTGCCTTGTACAAAATCCAGGTTCTTAATGAAACTTTAAGTTAAAACCATCAAGGATTTATTATTATTATTATTTCTTGTTTTAAGCTGGTGACTAAGCGTTCATCAGAAAATGAAATGATACTGGGAGAAAGTGAGTGTAGGATCTACCCTTATTTTAAAATTCAATTAGCAGCACAACCATGATGAACAGCCCTGTGGTTATGTAGATTTAGTAAAGTCATTAAGATCTCAGATTACATGTGGTGCTATTTCCCTTTACTCTCCCTTTTGCTGCCCCCAGAAATCCTGCCTGTTTTCAGCCTATCACAATACAAACGGAAACAATCACCAGGGGTTAAACAGCCCAAATTGGATTACAGTCACACTGTTCAGAAAATAGAGTATTGCTGGTAATTGCATTCCATTGAATAAATATCTCAACATTAGTTTACATCACATTAGTATTCTGACAATGATTATTTTCGTTGTAATTTGCCTGTCCAAGAATAAGCATAACACAGAGCTCAGAATCCAAACAATTGATGTGTTCTGAGTTTCGGTATTTGTTTTAAAGATTAAACTGCATCCTGGATGGGCATTAATAACATCTTAGATCAAAAAAATCCCAGACCTTCTTCTTTCAATATTACCGAAGAGTTATGAGCCAAATAACTCAAGGCCTAAACTTGTTCCTGCTGAAGTCAGGAGGAGTTCTGCCAATTTTTCTTGCTTCAGGACCCTCAAAATTCTTTTTATTTATGTCACAGTAGCCTCCTAAATTTGCTAGATCCAAAATATTTATGGACTGTCTGTGATGCCTCTTTTGGTATCAAATAACTCCAGTCTGAAATAGGGTTGGCATGTTTCAGGGGTAAATTCTATCCTGGATCACTTCACGGATACTTTATTCCAGCTTCTTGGTACCAGCTTGTCTGAGTTGGAAGGCCCCATACCTCCCTTCCAACTGACCAACCTGACTGTGACTGGTGACTGCAGTCTCCAAGCAGTTGACTGAGATTATCATCAACCACTTTGATTTTGTTCAGTGCCTGCTGTTCTTCATTTTCTCAAAGAAAAAGACAATGCCCTGACAGGCAGACAAAAAGTATATAAAGCAATAAAGGTAAAGAGCAATTTAGTCAGGCACTTCTGTAAGCTTCATGGGGTCATGGGAAGCAAATCTCAAATTTCTTAGTGTCTTTGCTCCTCCAGCTGACTTTGTCTCTGACATCTCTGATGTTGCCTGATGAATTTTATGGATCTCCAGCTCAGTGGGCCAGCAGTCTAGCAAAAAAGAGCATCACCAGTGTTTACGGGCCAAAAGACTTTGGTGAGGAGCTGAGAAAATAACAGAAGGTAGGGGGAAACACTGCCAGTTAGAGGGGTAGATAGATAGATTGCTGTCGGAATGACCTCTCTGAGAATGTTTTTTAATGCAGCACGTAATCCTCCCTTGAAAGAAACATCCAAAGGGTGGTTATCTAGCACTGGACATTGGTAGTAATTAGTCCTTTTGCTTGCCATAGGTGCCATAATCAAAAATTACCCAGAACAATGCCACCCTCTTCTCTCAGCCACAGAACAATCACACAAGCTACAAATGACATGGAGATCCAATAGTACTGTATGACTGTCCCAGGTGCCTATCTATCTCATTTGTCACATCAGAATGTTCTAGGCTTGACATATCCCACATCAGAAACAATGATTTCCATGGTTTGCAGGAGAGTATCTTAGTGATGATGACTTCTTATGGCAGTACTTTGCACAGATAAAATTTTTGGGAAGAGATGTCACTTTTCTTGCACAGAGTAAAACAAATAAAGAATGTAAGGGCAAAGGAATAAGGCAAGATATGAAATAACAGAAGTGAGTTTGATGATCAAGGCTTGACTTAGTTTTACCTCTGTAAGCATAAAGTTGAGAAACTGGTCATTGTTTACAATCTGAACATAACATTTGAATAAGGCGATCGATAGTGGACAGCCACTGGAAGGCAAAACCTACTATGGCTGGCATTTTCCAAAGAATGATGGGGCCTCAGAGTCCAATTTCCACAGGTATCCAGTCTATTACCTTGCTGATAAATTACTTCCATATGTAGCATTTGATGCTAAACATTGAGAATAATCCATGTTTCACTGCTAGCATCAAGTGCATGAGAGGGGAACAAAGCATGCTGGAAAAAAAAAACAGTTAAGCTACTGTAAACAGGGAGCAGTATGAAACTGTATGATGATGAAATACAGCAAGAAGTTCAGTGCTTTAGCTCTTTTCCTGGCACCTGACACCATATACACGAAAGACAGAAAGTGGCTGTTGGCAACAGTGACTGTTTGAAAAAGTAAGGGGACAGAGTGCTATACAATCATTCTCAGCAACATCTTAGTCTGGTGTTGCTGGTGGAAAGACCTTGCATAAATATTGCCATTTTTTTGCATCAGGCATAATATGAGAACATTGGAGAGTAAAGGTATGGAAAGAGGCATTAGAGTAGGCTCCCTCCAGGCAGAGACACAAAAGCCCTTTCGCGTTACTGAAAAATATTGTAGCATATGGAGTCTGGTAGGTACATGAAGGACTGAGTGAGAGGAAAGAGGTCAGCATGCTACTGGGGATGCTGCCTGAAGCATCACTGCTGCACCCCTGAGCTTTTCAGAATCCAAATATCCATTATTTATTGCATTTTTATTTATATGTATATATATATATATATATTTATATATTTATATTTAATATATTTATATTTATATATTTTTATTTTTTGGTAAGAATATCTCAAATCCAAGCCAGGGACATGTATTTGAGGCTGGGGGAAACGAAGGTAGATCTATTTTCCACAGCCATGATTCTAGCTTTTGCCAGGTCTCAAAAGATAAAGAGCAACCCTGCAATATTTGTGAACACTAGTAAAAGACTCCTCTCTTCATTTAAACAAAAGACTGGATATCCCTACAGAAGTAATTCCACCAACCTCCGTCAGCTGAAACCTTGCATAAGTCAGCCAGTGATGAGATAGAAGCTGTGGTGATGCTTCCCAGAATGGAGGATAATACAGCACTAATTCATCCTGTTTTATTAAAGGGAAGAGTTAATAACTTTGGTCAGGAATTTACAAAAATGAACTTAGGGCACTGACCCAAGACACAGCAATTTGGAAGCTGGAGAAGAGATAAACAGACCCTATTACACGGCAGCAGCATTTAACTATACCGAGAATGCTGATATCGAACATCAGAGTCTTGGCTCAGTAGCTACAGATACCATAAAACCACCATGTGCTATTAGACACAATCTGTGATGTGTATATCATAATAAGGCCAGAACTACCACACCATGGTTACTGACTTCATTCACAAACTACATGCATGATCTTTCCAGGTCAAAACTAAGGTCATTGTCTAGCAACAGCCAAAATAAATAAATAAATAAATCTGTTTTCCTGACAGGGATTTACAGTATTTCCAAGGCTGAGTTAATTAGTCAGATTTTATTTTACTGATGACATTAACCTTAGGGGGGAAAAAAACAACACAGAAATGAGGAGAGAAAAAAAAATCCTGTTTCAGTAAAGCAAAACCCATAAATCTGATGATGGTGCTTTTTTTTCATTAGTATTCAAAAATAAATCACATTATAAATTTCTACTGAAACACAATAGTTGTTTTTGCTTTATGCATTTAAAACACTCTTAAAAAAATGTAAGCAGTAAGCACTGTTTTTTTTCTTTTGCATAAGAATTACAAATATAAAAATTTAGATCTGACCCATCCTTCCCCAAAGCCATTATTAAAATCACATGCAAAACTGATCCTACTGGAAGCACAAAGCACCTTCGCTCCACTTGGCTAAAGAAGGAGCAATAATCCATGTACTGGTCTCTGTAAGCCATTTCTAAGAAACAAATACCTTAATCTTAGCAACAACAGGACTTGGTATTTCCAACCAGGAGCTTTTAACAGAGAAACCTTTTTGGAAAAGTTAAAACCTCAGCAACCAACCTTTCAAAGCCTCTTTTGTGGAATGAATATGGGCTCTGCTTCAAGAAAGCTGCAAGAGCCCAGACATGCATGGCAGTCAGCAACTTCATTCCAGTGCAGATGTCACCCAGTCGCCTTTCCTCACAAGCATTGAACACAACACTACCAAAGAGACTGTATTCCTTCAGGTGCAAGATCTCACAGCCTTGCTTACATGGTTAGAACCTTCTTACAATTCAGTTTAGATCAGTAAAGAATGGGAGCAACCTCCGGCCTTAAGCTATGAATTTATTTGGGATGTTTAACGCACATCCTCCATAAGGCCTGACACTGCAGTCATTTTAATTCCATATATTGGCTTGGTTTTCAGACTTTGGACCATCATTACTAATAATGGGGATGAATCTTCCTCTTGAGAATTCATGAAGCACTTTCCCAGGGGAAGTGTGTCACTGCTCAAGTGTCACTGCTGTCACGGAGCAAGGACAAGGTCTCCTGGGTACCACTGCGAAGTAACTAAGAGCATGGTATTCACCATGGACAGTGCACACACACAGTCATACAAAGTACGAAGAGCTGAGGGAGAAGTGGGGAAGCGGTTTTGTGATGTGCCACCTATTCAGATGACCCAGTATACGTGCAAGGGTAAGAAAACTTATTTTCACAGGCATCCCCAGAGGCATTTAACTGTAGAAAAAACATCTCTTCCTTAGAAGTCCAGGAAAATCAAAACTTAAGCATTTAGGCAAGAAGAGCATCAAGACATTTTACCTCTTCATGGAGTTTCAAACTGAACAGCAGATTTTATCTAGTTCTTACTGAATCAGACTCCAGGATGGAGTAAAAGGAAGCTGTAAATTGGATTGACTAGCTCGCAGATTTTCTGTGTCCTGTGAGAACCACAGAACTATAATTTGGGCTAAAAAGAACCTTCAGAGTTCATCCAGTTCAACCCCCTGCTCAAGGCAGATCCACTTAGATCAGATTGCTCAGGGATATATCTAGTCAGGACTTCAACCTTTCCAAAGGTGGAGATTACAGCTTCTCTGGGCAACCTATTCCAGCATTTGATCACCCTCTTGGTAAATAAAAAAGAAAATACAGAAAATACATCTAAAAAAAAAAAAAAAAAAAAGTAAGTAAATAATATTTCTTTATATAAAATCAGAATTTTCCAGATTCCAACTTGTGTCTGCTGCCTCTGTCATCATCTTTCTTGTACTGGCAAGCCCCAGACTGAAGCTGCACTGCAGACTCAATATCACAAGCACTGAAAAGAAGGGAAGGATCACCTCCCAGGACCTGCTGGCTACACTCATATTAATACAGCCCAGGAAGCAGGTGGCCTCTTTTGCTGAAAGGGCACGCTTGAAATATGGCTATTACATGGCTTCATTTAGTCTGCACTGGAAACATTGACTGGTAATGTTTCCCTCCTATGCTTATAAAAGGAGGTGCGACAGAGATTCTAAAGGCCATGAACTTTTAGAATTCCTCATGGATAAGAGTGAAATTTAAAACAAAGACAACAGAAAAGGAGTGTTGAATTTAATTAATAAACACCACTGTTCTATGTGACACAGTCATGGAGGCACTTATTTTCTCAGACGTTTTCTCAGTCTTTTTTCAGACTCATTTCTCATTTTTTCCTGTTGCAACCAAGCTAGTGTTAATGACGTCTTATCTTGAAGACATTACCTTCACCTGGATTTTATTGTTAGACCTTTGAACAAAGAAATGGCACAGACTGTGGAAAATATTTTCCCTGATCTTCTACTCTATACCAGCAAACTAACACTGATTAGATACTCGTACGATCAGTAGACTGCAGAAGCTGGAAATGGGTAATACCTAGTAGAATTAGACTATTGAATCAGTGCATCCCCAGAGAGCAGGATACATACAATTTGGTTCATCTGTTCCTAAAGTCAGTTGGAATCTTTTCCCCAACTTAAGCAGGAATTTGATTTAGCTCATAACATAAGCTGAAGGGCATTTCAGGTGAAAAAAAGTGAGAATATGCAGCTTCCTTGGAGGGGTATCTTTATATTGCTCCTTCTAATACAAAAGCTGCACTACAAAATGATTTTGCATGGAAATCGTTTTGAATTTGATGCAGTTTAGATTTAAGCTGATTGTTGCAGAGACTTACTATAGTAAGTGTTTTGGTCCCTTGGCATGGTGGCCTTGCTGCTTTCCAAAAAAAATAGAGCATTCACATTTTCCCCTACAGATGATTTATCTTCACCCACAGCTTTGCTCATGCTGTTATCTCCTTCATGTGGAACCACAAAACACTTAAATCAGAGCAACAGAAAACCACGCTGCACAGAAAGACCCAAGATATAGGATTTGGTGAGGAGCTGACAACTTTAGCATATACAGGGCCTGTTTGAAATTAAGTGCTGCCTGTAAGCATGAGCTTCAAGCCTAGGCTGCAGCTGGTGTCCTATGTGAGGAGGAAAAGAATCATCAAACTGGTCTGAGTGCTGCTCCTGTGCTCTGACAGCCCGCAGAGGAGGATGAACTGGAATGGCCGAGGGGCTTCCCTGCAGCAGCTGATGCGGTCATGTCAGAATCCTGCCCAGGAGACAGCCCAAGGAAGGAAAGAGAGGGGAAAAAAGGAAAATAAAAGGGAATGAAATAGCAGTGAACAGCACATCGCTCACTGTCCTCTTTCCCCAGTTGGAACTGACTCACCTAACCAGGCAGGACAACATCTGTCTCCAGAAAGGCGAACACATACAGCTGTCAGTTCTAACAGGTATTAAAGTCATTGTTATGAGCACACTCATCATTATCCAGAGAGCACTTTATAAATCCAAACCAGCAGAGCCTTCCAGCAGGCCAGAAGTTTCCTTGACAGTAGATTCTACTAGGAATATGATTTTCATCTCACTAGTTCACAGGATTGAAGGAATTACCATCTGCTCCTTGTTCTCCTCCCACAAGCACAAACTGAAAGGGCTGAGTGGAAGACGAGGGTAATATCGATGCGTCCTTAAACAAGAAGCACAGTGGCATTTCCTCATGCTCATGTGACCTCTGCAAAGGGGCAGAAATTGTTTAACACGGCTGCCACTTGCCTGCTCTTTGTTTACAGAGCCGAGCAGGTTGTCTCCAGCCTCGCACTTCACCAAGGTATAAAATGGTTCTTGTTGCAGGCAGTAATGAACAAATCAAACTGAGTGGCTCCAGCCTGCCCAGGCTCTGTGGGTCTCCTGCAGCCTCCAAGGTCTCAGCAGCATTGTTACTGACTTGCAGCAGAAGGATGCTTGCAACCAACAGAAAATCACCTCAGCTAAAGGCTTTTGCCATGCATGCTGCTGCAGGATGTGCATGCTGCACATCGCTCTGAGAGGCAGGCCTGGGCAAGGAGTCAAGGACCTCCCCAGGCATAGTGGACATCAGCAGTCTGATTCATGTTGTGACACTCCCAGCACCTAGAGAGACTTGGCACCTACCTACCAGTTTGCTTCTCTGCCCCTGTGGGCCTCGTTAGCCGGGAATAAGAGCGCCTTAATGCTTATTCATCTTTGCAGCATTTCAGTGCAAAAGGTAGGAGTGGCTTCTATTCACAGAGAACAGAGGCTTGAAAGCGTAGATCCACCCACTTCATTTCTTTAGAAGTCTGAATTCATTGCTAAAGCTCTCTCAAGGGTGTCACGCCACGGTCACCCAATTTCTCGGGTGCCTCAGAGGCTGCCCAGGGCATATGCAAAGCTGCCTCTGATGCAACCTCCAGCCCTTGAGCTCCTCCAAGCCCTGTCTCAAGGTTAAAGCCCCAGAGCAGATCCTTCAGCTGGATGTGCCCTCCTCACCTCATCCGGCAAGTCCCCATCCCATAGGCATACTCCTAACACACCCAGGTGACATGCAGGTGCCCTCAGCTCTGTGCATCCATCATCAGTGAGGGCTGTAGGAGACAAGAAATCTGATATGAGGCTTGTGTGAGCCTCACACGGAAGGCAAGGCTGCTCTTTTTCCACCCACACGCCGCTAACCCTGTTAGCCCAAGGCCTTCCCAGTGCAGATGGCTGTGTACAAACCGCCCTGCAGACCAGCAAGGGTTTGAATCCTGCTCCACTGGATTGGAGCTGGTCCAGAAAAGAGCACTAAACATCACCTTCGCAGGTGTTTTGAGGTTTTATATCTCTGTTGCTTTTTATTGCCCGAGGAAGATAAATTTCCTGTTTCCCAGTCTAACAAATGAATGACAAAATGAGTTATTTGGCTGACTCCTGTTCTTCCTCTACCCTGCCACAGGCCTGCTGAAGAGGTTGTCAGGAGCAGTCATGGCCAGTACTTCTGGCTCAAATCAGCAGTCAGACAAAGATAAAATAAAAAGAGCAGACCCCCCAGATCACCACCCTGTGGATGGCCACACACTTTGACACCATCAGCCTCACGTTCTGGCACTGACACGGCTGAAGCCACACAAGGAGCCCCTTTGCTTCTTGGTTCCCCTCTTCCTCCACATTTAAAATGGACACAGGAGTGCATAGACATATCCTAGGGTTGTCTGAAGGACTGGTGTGTTCACTTCTGTGGCTTCTGCTCAGGTACTCCTAATCATGATAGGTTTCTCTGCCACACACAGCAGCCCCACCTTTTCCTGGCTGCAGAGGAAAGGATGGTCTGTGCTACCAAGGCAGCCAGCAGGCCTGTGACGTACTAAAAGACACATTAAAGGAGCGGCAACTCGGGGAGAAGCTCAGCATGAAAGGGAAATCAGAGACACAAGGGATGAGTAGTTCCTGAGCCAGCATGATGCGTGTACTGCACCTCCTTCCTTTTTAGGGTATGTTAGAAATATAGTTGCTGTTTTTTGGAAAACAAAACAAAATGAAACAAAAAACTGACTGCATTTTAATTAAGGTATGCCTGCTGCTTAAGTCAGTACGATAGTGATTCCTATGAATATAGGCCTCCACTGACATATGAATTACTTCGTTTTCATTTGCTGGAATGCACCAATTAAAATCTCAGTGGAAGAACTTATTTCGAGATACAGTTTGGATTTGCTGTGGCTTTGGCAAACTCAGCAATTCATTTTGCCACCGATCACATTCAGTCACAAATTACAATGTTGAAAGGAGTTAACAGAGAGTTTTAGAAAAATCAGAGTTTGCTGATGTGATAAACATGGCAATTAAAGTTTCCACTCTCATTTTACAAGATGTGGATTTCTTTCTGATCTGTAGCTCCCCTTACTTTCAGGTCTTGAATACACGGTGGCCCATGCTATGCTATTCTGAGCAGCAGAGATTGTATGTTTAGAAGCATGTAGATGCCAAGTTCTTGTTGATGTCACCAGAAGTTTATAGGTAACTGGAGACAAAACATTAAAGTCTCAATTCAGGTAGTCACCTTCCTGACACCAGATACTCATTATGCCTTATGTTATGTTAAATAGTAACATAAATCTCAGATTTTAGAAATACCAGGATTCTCATGATATTTGACAACATTTTAAGGTAACTTTACAGTTATCTAAATTCCAAATTTTTCTCCTGGGGACAAATGCAGAGTCAGTGAGTAGTGACAGTAGGAACAGGTCAGTGCTTGTTTCACACATAAGCCCCAAAACAAATCACAAACATGTGCCCCTGTCCAGGTCAGTTGTGATGTCCAATCCAATGGATGTACCAGTGTGGCTCCAACACAACAGAACAAAGGGGAGCTGATATCTGATACAATCTGGCTTACACCAGTCATGCAGAATATGTGAGACCCAGAGGCTCAATCTCTTCCCGTTCAAGACACGAACAAAACTCTCCATTGAGTGTGCCCTAAAAGCAAAACTTTCCAATCGTTCTGGTGGGTCTGTCTGAATGACTCCTGATGAAGACATTCCATGATTGTTGAGGGAACAACAATCATTCCATGATTGTTGAGACATCTGAATATTTATTAGAGGGGACCTCAAAGCAATCTCATCCGCTTCCTGCATCTGATCTAAGAGCTGTTGTCATTCTTTTCTTTTTTTCCGACTGACTGAATGGATATTTAATGAACCCATACAAAGCCGAACAGCTTCGGTGGGACAGAGAGAGCACAACTTGCTCAGAAATAGTGTACAGTCTGGTGGCTTTCAGTACTCTCCTGGGAGATACCGGTTCAAGTTCCTTCAGTGAGATGAGAGGCTTCAGCCTTGGTCTTTCATACCCCAAGGAAGCAATCTGAAATATTAACACATTTTATTAACTGATGTGGCACTGTTGTGAGGAACAGCCAACCTCATTAAAGCACTTAACCTTGGGAGAGTATTAGGCTGTGTAATGTGAGTGGAAGGGAGCACCACTTTGCAACAGCCGTCAGGATGCTAACTCTCTCTTCTATTCCCTGACAGGTAGCTCAGGCGTGCTGGCTTTGATGAATCTCATTTTAAGTGGCATTTCCCAGCTTTACAAGAACTTGGTGCCTTATTCAGGGAAGAGACTTCCAGTGGAAGGCAAAGAGGTGACAAACCAGACTTTACAGTTCTGAAGATAAACCTCCTTGGTGGACTGGGCTCCAGTTTTCATGGAGGAACACCATCTACCAAGCAGCATTCAGGTCACACACCTCCCTCAATTAGGGGCATGATGGAGTTCTAAAAAACTCATGGCAAGAACCTCCATGGACTTCACTATGATGCTATTCATTTCCTCAGTGCCCCTAATTCCACTGTAGTGTGTAAGCACTCTAGTTTGCTAGGGCTATGTGGCAGTACAGCGCGTACATGATAAATGGAGCATAATTTATCTCAGTTCTTGTAAAACTCTACTGAAAAAAAAAAAAAAAAAAAAAGAAACGGAAACAATTAAATAACTCAAGGGTGTCATAGCTGTCAACCGGGTGAATACCTGCAAAACACAGCATGCTTACAGAATGAGGTATTAAGCCTTGTCTTACTCAGGAGTGCTGGTCAACAAGAACAAAACATAAACATAAAACAATAAGACTTCTTTCTTCTCATAGTGAATATCTTTTAATGTTTATAATGATGACAACACAGCATTTCACATCCAAGTAAGGCTGAATTGTGATTTCAAATCAACATCACCTTTTAAAGCTCTGGATGTAAGGTGTGTGTAAGGTTATACGTAAGATAGCACTCAAGCAACAACACAACTTAGACACCTAATTCTTAAAACTACAGAACTGAAGCTTAAAGAGATCAGAGATAACAATAGAGCGGTCCCTGGATCATATCAGCTACACAGTCATAGAGACTGCTAAATGCACCTGCATTTAGCAGGTGATCCACAGTCTCCAAGCCAAGAGGTAAAGCCACCGCTGTGGGCTGTATACATCGCTGGACTGTATAGCAATGCAGCTTTGAATTTCCAGATAGCCCTGCACTGTGGCATTTTTTTCGGCCCTAAAAGGGAGACTACTATTTAGAGTGTGTGTTATAGGGAATCAAAATCTGAAGCATCTAAAATATCCTACAAGCCATGTTGCAACCCACTAGAGTGGTATTTTTACGACGTGAAATGGGAGATATGTGTTGCTGCACTCAGCAATAGCTTGAGAGCATATGGATGTGCAAACTCAGCTGGGAAAGTGTTGGAGGGCTGTGCGGAGCAGAGGGAGCCAGGCCTCATGCAGATTCACCCCTGCTTCCTTGCACTCTACAGGGACTCAGATGGGGCAGTTCCCTGGAATGAACCAGCTCCAAAAACACACCTGGGTTTTGTCTGGGAGGGACCTGATTCACCCCAAAAGAGAATCTGCAAGGAACAAATAGTTATGCAATCTGGATGAGCAAGTAATGGGGACCTAGGAGTGACCCCAGAAAGTTACATTTATTTAAGCATGGACATCCCCATTCACTTCTGTAGGTGTTTGAGCACAGCTGTAAATGGTGTCCACAGCTCTTATTTCCCTCTGTGGCATGCACAGAGCTGAATATCCCAAAATTGGTTTACAAATACCAGCTTGCTGAGCAAAGAGTCACCTAATTGAGTAACTTCTGATAGCAAGGTCAGAGGTTTGTCTTCAACCCTGTCCTGCCTGCAGTTTGGGCTTCCAGCTCAGCACTGCCCAACGGTTCCTCCCTCTACTCAACACCCACAGACTGGATTATCTTTAGGAGATAAGCACCAAAGTCCTTTTTTCAAAGGCCATGCAAGAGGTCAATGCTCCCTTTAAAAGCATATTCATCAAGGTAGCACATCACTGCCACCAGCCCCCACCCCTCGTGCCCGTGTAGGTTAGCTGCTTCAAGGCTTAGGAGTTAAGCACACAGAAGTTTTAAGCATCATAATTTTAGGCTCCAGCCCAGGTGATATATAGGCACTAAAAGTCCTTTGTGGATTTCCCATCCAAGGCCTTATCTGCAGGGTACAGTATGCAATTATGTATGGGCTCTATGACACAAAAATACTCGCCCAAGGTTTCTGATCCTAGAAAGCAGGAGATTGATCAGAGAATGTGGATTCTGAGGAATTGAAAGGAAACTCAAAGAGATCAAAGAGATCAAAGCAGCTGACAAGGTGCAGAAAATTAAGCACTGGGGTGAGTTGAAGCAGACGGGAAGAAAAAGATCGAGAGCTGCAAATATGTGCGGATGTGCACGCACACATGAGTGGCTCCTCTGGGCAGTGCTGAATTTGTGCTCCTGCACAGGCACAACTTTCCCCACATCGCAGCAGACTGTAAAGGAAATGCCATCGATGCAGGGCTGTCAAACTGCTTTAGTTGCGAAATAAAACTGCTCCAAAGATAGCAAGGTATGGTGCTGAGACACAGGTTTCAATACCAATAGGAGAACATGAAAAAGTCACATCTATGCCCAATCCACATTTCCCTTTTAGGAGACTCTCATCTTTACACATCCTTAAGTACTGAAGCAGTTTTGCAAAGCTCTTACGTAGCAGGGCCCTCTTTTGTCCAAGAGCAGCTATATCTACATCAGCAAACAGTGCAGCGCAGGAGGAGAGGAACTGTAGAGTGAAAGAGGCAGTGCTGAAAAATGACATCTACATTTAACACATTTTGGAGGTTTACCCAACCAACCTCAGTCCAATCCTGTGCAGGAGCACATCTAGTTTAGCTGAAGGCAGAAGGAACATGTATGTTTTGTTTGAAACCACTCTGACATGAAAAACAAAGTGCGTGCGCGTGGGGCGTTTGGGAGATTCACTTCAAAGGCACACCCTTGACGTGCTTTTTAGTTCTCTGAAATGCTCCTGCAGACAGAGCCACCAGGTGAATTCCAAACAAAAAAGGTCCCCATCCAGCTGCCTGTCACCTGAAGCAGCGCTGAGGCTGCATCCCTGCCTCACCAACCCAGGCTGAGCACCACAAGCATCCCTCCAACCCCAAGGGAACTTCTATATTTGCAGAATCTGATATCATAATCTGATGGAAATGGCAATCTTTGGGTCTGTGGGCAGCACCCAGCAGCACCGTATTTGTTCCTTGGTTTGCTGCTGTTTAGTGAACCCTCAAAACAGCGGTGTGCAGTTGGGTTTATAAATTACAAGACAACAGACAAAGGGAATAAATGAGACAAAATTAAAGACATTACTTCTGCTTCCATAAATTGTCTCTGTAGTCTGTTTTAATAGCACGAATTTACCAATGCATGTTAAAAGAGTAAGAATACCCACCTAGTAGACTAACTAGGTATTAATGAAAAAGCAGAGTATTGTTTTGTGTTCTCCAAAACGCAGGAAGAAAAAATATTCCCACCGGTTCCGATAATGCCTTTCCAGGGGGAAAGAAACATAATCTCCTATATTGAAAAAGCGAGCGATCTCTTGGAGTCGGGAAGAAAAGAAATTAATAAAACTAATTACACGCTCCGCTCATGGAGGAATGAATCTAAGGCGCTAAGTCAGCCCGGGAGAGCCGGGCTCTTTGATTTTTGTTCCCTTTCCAACTTCCCTGTTCCTGCCCCAAGGAGGCACCTCCCGGCGCATCCCCCGGGGGCGCAGCGTGCCCATTCCCACGGCGCTGCTTTTTGGGGTTTTCCACCTCCTCCCAGCGCCGTCCCGAGCAAACTCCGGCTCCCAGTCCGGCTCCCAGTTTGGCTCCCCCCCTTGCAAACTGGAGGGTTGGGTTGCTTCGTGGCACCGCTCCCTTAAAGGGGCCGGGTGCGCGTGTGAGTTTGGGGGCGAGCGTGTTGCACACGCACCCGCAGCCCAACAGCAGCAGCCTCCGCTCGCGCATCAGCCTCGGCGGGGAGCAAAGCGCTCGGCATGTAGGAGAGAGGAAAAGAAAAAAAAAAAAAAAAAAAGGGGGAAAAAAAAAAAGGGAAAAAAAAAAAAAAAAGGTGCTGGGAGGAGGAAAAAAGGAGGGGGGAGGGGGGGAGGGGAGAGGGAAATTAAAAAAAAAAAAAGAGCTGCCTCTTTAAATGCTGGGGGCTGAGTCCGCAGCCCGAGCCAGCCTCCCTGCCTTTGGCCGTGCCTCTCCGGCGCTTGTTGCACAGCCCCGGGTGCCGGCAGCGCGGTGCTGGGGCGCTGCTGCTGTTGGGGGGGGGGGGGGGGGTCCGGGAGGGTCCTGGAGGGGGGCCATGATCCTGCCGAGCTCCGCGCCCACCCCCAGCTCGCCCTAGAGCCGCTGCCGGCGCCGCGCAGCCTTCCCCGGAGGGTAAGTTTGGAGGATCCCGGCGGGGAGGGAGGCTGAAGGAAGGGGGGAAGGCTGAAACCTGGGGGGGTGAACTCCTCCGTCCCCATCCCGGACTTGTGTTTTCCTCCCTACTTGTGCCCGTTGCGTTCCCGGCGCCTTCCTCTTCCTCGCTGCCGGCTAACAGGTGGCGGTGCTGCCGCCTCTCCTGCCCGGGCAGGTGAGGGGAAACCGTGGCCACAGCCTTCATCTCCCTCCCCGAAGGGTCTTGCAGGGGCTGTGTTGCAATAGTGAGAGGTGGTGGGGTCGGGGGGTTGTGCCCTAACCCCCCCGCAGCCCCTCTGGATGCTCAGCCCCTTTCACAGCCCCGCTGTGTGTCTGTCGTTGCAGCGGGCATGGGGAACCAGGTGGAGAAGCTGACCCACTTGAACTACAAAGAAGTTCCCACGGCTGACCCAGCGGGTGTGGACAGGGATGAAGGACCCAGGATTGGGGTCTCGTACATCTTCTCAAATGATGATGACGAGCTGGAGCAGCAGCAGGAGTCGGGGCACGACCTTGGGGGGGAGCACCCAGCTCTGCAGCCCTACGATCCCCAGCTGCACGAGGTGGAGTGCTCGGTCTATTACCGGGATGAGTGTATCTACCAGAAAAGCTTTTCCGAGGAGGACATCCTGCCAGAGGAGGGTGATGAAGGAGGCCAGGGACACCTGAGCACTTACACCCCAGAGAACCTACTGAACAGATGCAAGCCGGGTGACCTGGTGGAGTTTGTGTGCCAGGCCCAGTACCCGCACTGGGTGGTCTATGTTGGGGATTTCCAAGTCGTGCACCTGCACAGGCTGGAGGTGGTGAACAGCTTCCTCACTGATGCCAGCCAGGGCAGACGGGGCCGCATCGCCAACCAGCTGTACCGCTACAAGCCCCTCAGCCCGGCCACAGTGGTGCGCAACGCCCTGGAGCAGGTGGGCTGCAAGGACCGGGACCTGAGCTGGAGAAACTCTGAGTGTTTCGCTGCCTGGTGCCGCTACGGCAAGAGGGAGTTTAAAATCGGCGGGGAGCTGCGCATAGGCAAGCAGCCCTACCGCTTGCAGATCCGCCTGGGCGACAAGCGCAGCCACACGCTGGAGTTTCAGAGCCTGGAGGATCTGATTATGGAGAAGAGGAGGAACGACCAGATTGGTAGGGCTGCTGTGATCCAGGAGCTCTCCAGCCACCTGCAGGCTGCGGAGGAAGAAGATGAAGAGGAGGATGAAGACCATCACCACCATCCAGGTGCTCGGACTGCTGTGGAGTAGCAGCCTCAGCACCACCATGCTGCTTTAGGCTGGGTGATGGGGATTAAAACTGAAGGCTGCGAAATTGAGCTGTTATAAGCCCTTTGGGCCGCTTCAGTGCAGCTTCATTCCAATCACATGTGAAAGGAAGGGGGAAAGCTGATTAAGTGTCTGTGCTTTAGTGCTTAACTCCTTCAGTGCTCGATGGTAAAACCACTGACTTACTTGTAGAGGATAAAACTCAGGGCAATTCTACCCTCCTGTACTCCCACCTCTTCCCCTTCCTCTGTGTTAGCCTTTCCCTCACCCATCTGTCAGAAAGCCTAACCCTGCAGGATGCTAAATGCCTTTGACATCTACTTATCAGCAGAAGTTGCAAGTATTTCTTATTATTAAGGAGCCAGCAACTTCCAGGATGTGGCCATGTAGCTGAGTGCATGTTCAGTTGGCAGCTGAGAAGCGTGAGGATGTTGTTTTCCTTTCTCTGCCCCTATTTCTCTTCAGTTGTGGCTCCTGTTGGTCTTGCAGCAAGCTACTTGCTTGCTCAGTACAAGGCTTCATGAATTGCTAGCCAGCCCACCCCACCAGAAGGTGTAAGGAAGAAATCACTGACTAATAAAATGGCTTTGATGTTCCTGGTGCCTTCTTAATTAATAAGAACTTGCAGGTGGTCTGAGGGAAGCTCCTCACTTGCTATCAGTATGTGATTTCTGTCGAGGACAGAGGAGGTTTATTTATTGCTGACCGCTTCTGGAAAGGAGGAAGTTTGCAGCCCCTGTTATGGAGGCTGTGCACTGGTGTGTGCTGGGGCTCCTGGAGGCAGGTACTGAGCTACGCCAGAGCTTGTTACTGGCTGCCTGGCTTCCCTGAGAGCAAATGGCAGAGCTTCTGATGACATCTGTGGTACACACTGGCAGTAGAAGCAGGTTGTTTGCATGCACTGGCATGTCCCAAGAGAGAGGCCTCTTGACCAGGTGCCCCTGGCTGTGAGCATGTCACAGGTTCTGCACCAAACCCAGCTGTGATGGGAGGAAGCAAAGATGGAAGGCACTGCAGGCAGGGGGGTTAGGGTGTTCCTTTCCCTTTCTTACCACAAAGCAATTTCCCCTTCATTAGGGACTTTGTTTTCCCTTTTTTGCTAATTTTTATGGTATGCAGCTGAGCTATAGCATTAAAAGAGGGGACATACCTCCAGAGTCATTGTGCAGGTCCCTTGTTAAGAGGAGGAGATGGGGGGAATGTGGAGCTGCCTGCCTTGAATGTTCCCTGAACTTTGTTTTCAGCTGTTGAGCTGGCCTCCTGCATGGGCAGCACTGTCAGGTCTTTGTCCTGGGATCTGAAGTGTGTAAGCAAACACTGATTTGGAGGCAGCTTATAACACAAAATTCCTTCCCCTTAAAAACACAAAAGCGAAGAGGTGAACTTGAAGATAAGCTTGAGTTCATTTAAATAACAGCAATTAAGTGTGATGTAAACTTGAAGCATAGTTACTACTGTCTTCCCTGTGGTTGTTTATAGTTATACCACAAATAGCAAAGTACTCCATGTCCTTTCCACCCCCTGGGAGCAAAGTTTGTTGATTTAAGAATACGTAGATACTGGCTTTTGATTATTTGGGACTCTATGAAGCCACTTTGACAATGTAACCCAAACAGATCTGTGCTGTGCTTCCTACCTAAGACACAAGCTAGAAAGAAAAGCAATGAGAGGCTATTTAATCCTTGCTTCGGGTGGAAAAAGCAACTCTTAGGGTTATGCAAATACACAATATTCTCTCTCCTTAATGACTCTGTTCTCATTTTGGGCTGTGAAATGGCCAAATCCAAAGGATAATTTAACAGCAAGCTCCCTTAGAATGCTATAGCTCAGGTGTCTGTACTAGTGAGGTTTTTTCTTCAACACGTAGTTGAGTTATACCCATGTTAGTGTGGCTGTCAAGCAGGTGTGCAACCTTGCTTTAAAAGCATAGTAACTGCCCCCATCTACCTGCAATAGGGTTAATATGTGGATGTCTGCACATTGGTTTAATACAACTACTGAATTGCTGAAAGGATCACTGTATTAGTCTGAAAGAATGAAAGAGTCTGTACTGACTGATATGAGACAACTGAGGTTATCTAGACCATAAGTAAATGTCTGGCTGTTGTTTCTTTGATACTGGAACCTTGTACATAATGAAGTTTATTTCACTGTGTAATATATGTATGTAAAATAATATTTTCTTACAGATATTTTTGAAAGTTTAAAAAAAAAAAATCCATCACAACCTTGCATTTGAAAGTAAGTTGTTATGCACATTATTTTCCAGTCCTCTGAATGGGTTTATTTTTCATTAGTGATCTAAAGTATATTCTAGGTCATAAAGTATAGAAACTGCTATAAATGTCAAATATTATGTATCTACAGGGTACTAAACAGTAAACTAGTTGTGAAAATATTTTTCCCTTGTGTCTGAAACATCAGAACTATGACACATAGCCATTTCTCTCCTTCTGAGATATCCTGCACAGTCTGGCTTTGTTTTTTTTCTGGTGTTTCCTTTCCTTTTTTTCCTTTGTTTAATAATAATAAAAAAGAAAAGGACCAAATCTGCTTGAGAATGGAGAGCAAAGCTTCTTTAACCAACTGAAATCATGTCTTGTGCTGATCTTGGTGCTTCCCTGTACCGGTCATGCCTCTGGGGATAAATTCCCATAAGGGCCTTAGCAAAGAATCCCAGAGCTTGCACAGCCTTGTTAGGATGGAGAGCTGCAAGGGAGCTTTCCTCACAACACAGCAGTCTGGCTTGCAGTCAGCTGTGTTATAAAACCTTACCCACTCCTCCAGCACATGCAGTTCAGGTGTTCAGCACTTAAAATGTTGCTGTTTGGAATATTTAAACTTCAAGTTATGGTTAGGAATTTATTCTGCCTTCTGCAATTCCATTATTTGTAAAGTGTTCTTTCTTTCTTTTCTTTTTTTAAGGCAAAGCAAACAACTTGGGGAGGTGGGGAGGGAGCAGGATTTTTTTGTTTTCTCAGATCCTCTGAAAGTGGGCTACCTCCTTACAGGGATTTCTAATTCCAACAGATAAAGATGCAGGCATTGAATCTTTAACAGGTGGGTCTCTTTTTCCCACCTGTTGATTAGGCAGTGTTATTTAATAGGTGCCACTAAGCAGCACTGTAAACATTTCTAAGCAGTCTGGTTTTTAAAGCCATGGACCCATAATGAGCTGGATGCGAGAAGTGGGATTGCTGTAGGAGCACATCACAATGCTTATCTTCTTGTTTTTATTTGGCTTTATTCAGTTACTGTCTGCAGACTAGACTGCAATTTCTAGAGCTTGATTTTAACGAAAAAAAATCTCTTGGGAGAACAGACTTTTTTGTGTATGTGTATACTTCAAGACTTTTCCATAGATCAAAAAAAAAAGAGGGAAAGATAATAGATAAAAGTGCTCTTCTCTGCAGCTCATTCTTTAAGGTAGAGAAATTCAGGTGTGATCCTTCTGTAGAACTTCTGGTTCAGCAAAGCCATAAGCCTATACTGAAGGCTGAAGTTGAGCCACTTGAAAATCAGAAAAACTATTCATATGCTTGAAGTTTAGTATATATTTACATTTCTTTCTGAGTAAGGGGCTGGAATTTTGATCTGAAGTCTCTGCTGGAAGCACAGAGGACTAGCATTGCCAAATCACCAGGGGAGAATGAGTAGTGCTCCAAAGGTTGCTTTTCAAAGGGCCTCTTGTCCAAACAAAGCTTGTGGAATCCAGCCCAAACTTTGGCCTCAGTCTCCCCCTGGAAATCTAGGAGAAGCAGCGATGCAGTGAGGGGTGAAAGATGCATTTTACATAGTAGTTATACACTAAGCTGGTGACTGCTTTCTGGTGTCTTTGTCTTGTCATGCTTGAACTTTCCCTTGTGTTTTTAATGCTTGAAGTTAATATAATTTGTTTTAAAAGCTATTTGATTGTGCAAACACTTAAGCATCTGTATGAATTTACCCATTTGGGTATATGTACTGCTACAGATAGGATGACTGCTGTGAATATCATTATGCACATGTTAAGGCTGGCAAGACTAAGCCCCAGATGTGTAAACGTAGCTTCAGCTTAGGAAATGTAGATGAGCAGTCTTATTTCCCCAGAGTATTGGTATGTTTGATGCGAATAATGTCTTGGAAAAGGCTTTATAGTAAAACCTACAATTATCCCTTGATTGAGTAATTTTAAAAACACAATTTAGACATTCACCTTCCATGGCAGTGAACGCAGATATAAACTGAAGACTATTTCAGGTTTCTCTGATACTATGTGAATGCAAAGTATTGATTACAACACCACCAGAGCTCAGCTGGCCAACACAGTAGACAGTTGTAGGGTAGGCAGGGGAACTAAAACCAAAAGCTACTTCAAAACTATATTTTCTTACTAGGAAAAGTATATTCTTCAGACTGAGGGACCCTACGCTATGGAAGTAAACTTTCAAGTATTTTGTATTAATGAAACCCCAAGCATGCTTGTTACATTTTGTTCTTTTAAATTCGATATTCCACTACAAGTACTAAAATACATTAATCACATATTACCTCTTTCAGATTTTGAACATAACAGTGGTTTTCTTTTTCCTTCTTTCTTCCTTTGGGTCTCACCAAAGGGTTGGTGAAGCTTGTCGTTGAGTAATTTGCCACCTCTGCTTTTCTGTCAATTAACCACGCCAACCATAATTCTAACAGCCATGTAGGAACAAATATTTTTTGAAAGCAAATTTTAATTTTATACAACAAATCAGAGATGAGTAACTAAGTAAAGGTAGAAAATGCATCATTTTCAACAGCAGCTTCTACTTGTAAGAAACCCACTGTTACTTATGTGTTAGCTTGGCTACTCTTATAAATTAATGTGCAGTGATAAGGCCAGCTGTAGTGTATAATGGGCTTAGACTTTCCAGATCATACTTTTCTTTTTCTTTTGTAACTGTGGATAAGAAGAAATCAGGGTAGCTTCAAACATCAGTGGTTTAGATGGTTCTTTTGCATTATTATTGAATTAAAAACTTTCTTTAAATACACACCTAAAATTTCTAATATTGTAATAATTCTTGGAATCATCCACAATAGTCAGTGTAATCACAAAATATGATTTTTTCTCCACAAGCATTATCTGTAAGCTGTCTTTTGTCAGTAAATGTTGAATTGTTAGTGCAAATATCTCTTCTTTTCCCGAGAAAGAAGTACAGATCATTGATTGTACCATTTCCTTCAAAATGAAGGGTATTGCATAGTAACTAAAAGAAATAAAAGATTTATAGTATCTTTTTCACTCTATCTTTCTTTTCTTTTCCTTTTTTTTTTTTTTTTTTAAATGTTGTGTTTTTTCCCTATCTTGTTTGGAAAACTGTAGCGATTTCTCTCATGATGAATACACCAGGCACAAAACAATCAATGTTTTCACTGGCTTCATGTGTCAGATCAAAATCTAACTCCTCAGTTGTGTTGTTGCCCAAAGAAAGACAATAAATAATCTCCGTACAAGGCCAGACCATCAGCTGCTTAATAGGCAATATCTGTATTAAATCTGATGAGGATCTGGCCCATAATTTAATTTTGAAAGTGGAAAATGAATTCAGTAGAAGATCATATAGTATTAGTTGGCACCCAGGTCTGTCTTGTCTGCCAGCAACTGCTAAAGGAACAGATGTAGTGTCTGTGAGAGGGAGAAACGAGAGAACATCAGAACTCATGGGGAGTTTTTGGAGATCTGTGAAACTGTTCTGTTTGTGTGATGTTTTATATCATGAAAACTCCGGGGTGGGATGGGATAAACATGCTACCTACTAGTGAGTTAGTCACACCAGGCAAACAGTTTTCTTACTGAGTGTGATGAGGGTCATTTATCTTAGTAAGACATTATATCTGTGGAGTAATGGCTCTTAATTTGTCAACGCTGTCTACCATGTGCTCATCCACGACTACAAAAACATAATGCAACAAATGAACTGTACTTCTCCCTGAGGTCCTGGCCAGAAAAGGTTGGGTGAATCTCATGCAAAAGCACCAAGTCAGCTCAAGCAAGAATACATTGAGTGAAACCATCATGAGGAAATTTAGCTGTAACAAGGCAGACCTCTGCTGAAAGCACCAGTGGAGATTTAGTTCTTCTGGGGTTGAAGCTGTCCTTGACAGCCTTCTCACAGAGTGAGATAAAAGTCATGTAACAAAGACAGCTTCTAAGGCTCAGGGCCGCAGGTGGGATTCCACCATAGCATTTAATTTCTAGCTCTGGCATGGACTTAGGTGATTCTGAACAAGATGTATAAGGCACCCAGCTGTGCTCTGTGTCACTGCAAATGCCTGAATTTTCAGGTGTCTGATGCTAGATCTGAAAAATAACACAAAGAACCAAAAATGTGAGACAGGTGACTAAATCAATACCCCAAAATCCCTGCTCATGTGCCACCTAGCATCGGAGGCCACTAAACTCTGAAGCTTGACTTATTCATTTGTACCTTGTTTTCAGAATCTTGAAATTCTGGGCCTTTTTCTCACACAAGTTTCTGCAAGTATGTGAAGCAACGTAACTCCTGTCTCCTCTCACAGCCTGTGCCTGTGGAGTGGGGGATCCAGTAAGTGGGAGCCTGCTTTACACCACTGTGGCTGCTCCCAGAACGGACGTGACCTCAGATACTGAAGAGGAACTTTTAAGAATTATGTTCCCTTTATTTCAGAGCTTCACACCTGAGGCAGAAATAAGTTTACATGAAATGCATTTACAGGTACATGAACTGTGATGAGGTTTCTGCCCTCCCAAGTGGCTGTTCTGAGCAGTTGGATTTTGCAGAGAGGTTATCTTATCGGTTCTCTCTTTGCTTTGCTCTGGATCACTTCCAGCAAATGCACTCATGAAAGTCCTCATCCCGCAAAAATCTGGAAGTGGTGGATGGGAATTTAAATCATTCCCTATCCCCAGGCATTAGAGGAATTCAAATTGCAGTCTTTCTCCTGAAACTATGTTCAAATCTTTAGAGTACTGTGTCAAGGAGTACCCACCACTACCATCTGCTCAGATTATCTTTATAGAAGAAGGTGGACTGAGGATCCAGTGGCTACAGAAGAAGGTGGATCAAAGATCTCATGGTCACTGATGTCAAGCTGATGTTGCCAGCTCCAGTTTCATTGACCAGAAAATCCATGCAGTGCATCTCAAGCCATTTCTGCTCACCAGCAAGATCAAGGAGAAAACCACCTGGACCCCTGTGCTGTTAGCCACTAGAGCCATGAAGTCACTTGTGATGTGTTCCAGGGCTCGTTGGCAGTGTCAACAGTGCCCACAGGGAAGCGCAGCAGGGAAGTAATAGTCTGAGGGCCTCAGCAGCCTCTCAGATTCTGTCCTCTTTTGTGCAAACTGCTGCACCTGCTGGCCACATATTGCTAGCTGTACTCCATGCCCAGCAGTTAGACAGGCCTCTCCCTAGCACCTGCCGATAGGGTGCTTCAGCACCTGATCCTCCTGATTGGGAGTCAGACGGAAACAAAGAACTCAAAGCACCCTTTGATGAGGAAGAGCAGGCAGAGCTCATTAGAAGCATCTGGAGCTTGCTAGAAATCAACGCCAAACAGGCAGTAAGACTCATTTGTCTTATTGAGTCACTCTAGGTTACCAAGGCCTATGGTCAGTCACTGCGGTGGAGCCTGAATTCATTGCTTGTATCACCTTT
Source organism: Aythya ferina (assembly GCF_964211825.1). Lineage (NCBI taxonomy): Eukaryota > Metazoa > Chordata > Aves > Anseriformes > Anatidae > Aythya > Aythya ferina. The sequence goes on along the minus strand of NC_140297.1, from coordinate 150,585,870 downwards.
ATCAGTGAAAATTAACCAGGACAGTTAAGAAACAAGTTAACTCAGGAGAATAGAAAAGTCTGGGTTATAATTTTTCATTGCTCCTGGGTGTCTTATGTCTTGTCCTATTCAGAACAAGCACTCTGGGACAAGCTCTGCTCTTTCTGTACAGTAGTTAGTGCAATGAAGTCTCAAGGTGTTTACATAGTATTAATCAAGTCCATAACCAGAGGGCAGGGGAAATGAAATGAGGATGTTCTGGACCATGAAATAGATGACTCACATCCCTGGAAAAGGTTTAATTGAGCAAAACAGGTACACAAGTGTACCTGGCTCACCACAGATATCAGACGGAGGAAGATGGGCCTCCAGAGAGAAGAATCAAGGCACCCTGACGGCATACAGAGAAATGAGTGCAGTGCTTATGTAAACAGAGTCTGTGGAGAATAAGTCTTCACGCACAACTCACGGAGAAGGCTCACATGGCAGGCAGCTGGCAGCACTCTTCTTTATAATGCTTCCACTACAGCCATTGGGCATGTCTAAGAGGGAAACAGCACTTTGGTGGGCATCTGAGCACTGGGTACACAGTGGCAAGCATATCTACAAAATCCCTTCCCCCCACCCCCGAAAAAAAAAAAAAAAAAAAAAAAAAAAAAAAAAAAAAAAAAAAAAAAAAAGGAAAATCTTTGATCCTATTTTTTTGTTTGTTTGTTTGTTTTGATTTGATTTTCCCTGTGCTTTTGTTCCTCAGCTCCTCAAGAAAGCAGTGCACTTACAAATGGGATGTGGAGGAGAGAGAAATGTAGAGTTGTGGGATAGGCTATTGTGCACACCTAGTCACAGTGTCACGGGCTACAGCCTGTCTCTGGGAGTTGGGTTCCTCAGCCCTCACTGCAAATTGAAGAAATGAGAGAACCAGAGCCAGGCTCGCAGATAAATGGGCAGCTCAAGTGTTACCTGGGACGTGGTTTCAAATCTCTTCTCTGCCTAGTCTAGAACATGGTCTTGAACACGGAACTGGAGCAAATATGCTCACCATTAAGTTACAAGACCAGAGCTATTTGCCTTTTCTGTCTCAATGAACATTTAACTCATCAGATCAAAGCAGAAGAGAACTGCCAACAGGGAAGAGAAAAGTCTGCCTTAAGGTAGCTGACAGCCTTGAGGTTACTGTGTTCCCTGGAGATGTAGGACACCAAAGTTACAGCTCTTCCCACAATCCAGGATTTTCAATGACAGTGACAATCTTTATCACTTCCATGGGATATGTACAGCACCACAGCTCTACATAAGCCAAAGAGTACTATGGTGGTATGTTCAGTGTAAGGCTCGCATGGTGTCTATAATATCTGCTTGAACTAAGTTTTCAAGGGGGAGAAGTGCCCACAAGTCCTGGGCATACACACCTGCATTGTTTGGAGGTATTGGCCTGTATCTTTTATGCTCAGGAAGCCTAGGGCTCAGCCACCATACGTATCAATGAACCAGACTTTTGTTGGTATTACCAATATTATTACAAACCATGGATATGATTAAAAGACATACCCAACTATTAAGAAAGTAGTTTCTGTTTATCCCTAAGGATAAATAGTCTACTCTTTGAATAGTTTTGCACATGCCCACCTCCAATAGGCCCTAACCTAGGTTTACGTGTTTATAGCCGTTGCGTGCACAGATGCATCTCAGATCCCCAAGTCTAATGAGTTCCCATCACATGAATTAATTATACTACAAAGCACAGGAAAGAAAGCCATTAAATCTTAAATTAAGTTATTAAATTAAAATATTACTGCAGAAATTCAATAGCAGCTTGCAACCCACGGGAAGTGACTCTGCAGGGAAAAATACCATTTGCAGGTGAGGTGGCACTCAGAGCACCTTACCATATTCATAGGGAGGAGGTGCTGACCCCTGCAGAGAAGCTGCAATTATAATGAGCCTCTTATCCAGGAAAAAAGCAGTTATCCCAATACATTTGTGATGGAAGCTGAGGTACTGAATAAGATGCTAGCAGGGTATAAATAATGAGGTGGTACACAGCCGCGTGTTGGAATCAAGCCACTAGAGCAAGATAATGGCAAAGGCACAAGCTTAACTTACATTGTGTGATTCCTATGGGAAAAGGGGTGGGAGGATAATGCCACATGGAAAGCCGATTCTTCAACTTGTAGTGAGTAACATAACTCCATAGCCCTGCTTGTCTTTGTTCAAAGCCAGAACAAGCGGAGTTGAATTACTGCAGAGGTCTAACCCTAGGCACAAGGCTAGATTCCAGCTGAATGTGCTCCCAAAGTCTGAACATACAAAGGCCATTTCTGGCTTCACATAACTAAACCCATGCTGAGAAAGGGAAGAAGCTGCTGAATGCATGGGCCTAGATTCATCAAAGAATTTGAGCATTGTCCCACTGAAAAGGGATTTGAACTTACGCATGACTGCTCTGATAGCGTGAGACTATCAAAGTGTGTGTTATTTGACATTTTACGGTGGTTTTCTGCTACAATGCAAGGCATATTTCATATTTCTAATTAAACATTTTAATATAGCACAGATTGTAAGTGTTGCATGGCACAACCTAGTAAACACACAAGATGAGGTTTTAAAAGGATGGGGTTTTTAAAGTGTTGTTTTAACCACCAACACCAACGTTTTTCAACAGGCTTCTGCTCTGCCCTTCCTCTCAGCTGCAAAACTTGTGGCAAGAACTCCTAACAGAAATGCCAATTTATACATCATTGTACAGCACTGTGCTTTGTGACAGGTCTGCTTAAATATCTTTCACTGAGATAAAGAAGTTGCAAAGAAAAATGGCACAGTTGTGAATTTCCCCTGTTTTGTAACTCTACACAGCCTGATTTAGAGATTTCTGAAACACTTTAATGCTTTGATTAAAGGAAAAAGAATTAAGTAAATTTCTCTGCTAATTTCAACAGAGGAAAATAGTCCCTAATAATCACATTTTGGTTTAAAGCACATTATTCTGTTACCTGGCCTGGCCTCTCACAAGCTAAATCTGAAATCAAAAGACTTTCCACTGCAAGTTGATCGGGGACGTGTTGTGCATAGCTTATCAATGGTGAACTGCAGCAGAGAAATGAGGTGACTTGTTTGAAATCAGATGGCAGTGAATGCCTCATAACTACTTCCTGCAATATTATAAGGCATCCTCCCTATACAGATTGGTACATGAGAGCTCTGGGCTTCTCACTAACTGGGAGTCTGAGGTTCTTTGAAGTCTGATGAGGCTGTCAGCTCCTCCCTGACCACAACAAAAAGGAACAACCTTTCACAGCCTGCATGAAAAAAAAAAAAAAAAAAAAAAAAAAAAAAAAAAAAACACAACACACATATATCCTGTGCAGACATATTTAAATACCATAACTCTCCGTAATTAATGTAATATATGTAATGTTCCTGTATTCGTAATGTAATATATGTAATGTTCCGTTTGTCCCACCATCTGTCATAATAAGTAATTAAGAACTGGGACTGGGAGGCAGCCCTGGCCATCCAGTGGCCCCAGCATCCTAGGTATATCATGAGCTGGACCTTTCTAAAGATCTGCTTAGAAAGCAAAAGTATTGCTTTACCTCCCACCCAAAGTGCTCCCAGGCACTGAGGAATTAAAATAAACCCTCTGTTCTCCTTTCAGTTATGTCTTTTTCTAGTTTCAGTGCTAATTGCTCTGACCAGCAGCTTTGCTCGGGGAACCATAATTAGGTCTCCCATAGCCTTCTTTTTCAGCCTCTCCCTCTCTCCTGAGCCGATGTTTTCTGCAGCTTGAAAGGTCCCTCCACAGGCTTTCCTGTTAGCTCAGCTTCTTCCTCCTTCTTCTCTCAGGGTAACAGCAGGGTTAAGCCACAGCTCAGTAGCTCTAACAGAGCTACTGGAACAATAGCATTGTCACTTGAATAAAAACATAATGAAAAAAAAAAAAAAGTGCTTTCAAATAATAAAGAGATAATCAGAATGTCTTATTCTATGCTTCTTTACCAAATTTACATAGATATCATGAATACTTCTTCACTGTTTTCTAGAGCTCTTTCATCCATGTGAGTCTTGAATCCTCAGCACACTGGTCCCTCTTCAGAGTCAAGTTGGTTTTGCTATAAATCTTTTAGTCCTCTCCCTGCCACCTTCATGAACCATGTCATATCAAGATACGATATTTCCTCAGAAAAATGAAGTTTCTGAAGTCTGTGAAACTGTAATTCCTTCAGTGAATGCAAATCCTACAACTTCTTGTCTGACCCACTTAGTTTAGCCAGGTATGCAAAACCTGCAGGAGATAAATAAATTCATAACATTGATGAGCAGTCTGTGTATGTTCCAGATGCCCATAACATCTGTCCCTTTGCCAACTGGATGATCTTGAATAATCCATGACTTTGCAGCGTCACAGGTGCTCTCCCATGATGAATATCTGTAGCCTGATTTCTTAGAGGTAAAAGGCTCAGCTACTCTGATGAGTACAGGTGCTGGTGTGTGTGTGTGCTCTGCCTGGGATTACAGTTCTGTTTTTGGTAGATGAGGAATCACCACACAGTGTGAATACTTACCTTTGACCAGTGCTGAATTAGGCACTCTCAGCCTCATGGTCTTGCAGATTCCTTAGTACAGGTATCATTTATTGGGCAAGGTGATCTATGCCAGCATCCTACTGCTGCACCCCTTCCTATATGAAACAGAGATGCTTGTTAGCTACTATTTCATATTCTTGGAATATATCATAGTTGACATGACCATGGAGAACAATTTGAGAGATTCTTTTATCATAGGAAATTGTCATTGAGATTATAAACAACTCTTGATGATAGTTGCAGAAATATGTCAAGGGGAAAAAAACAGATGATAACATTGCAAAGCAGCTGTGTCTTCTGTGTCAGGACCTTCAAAGCACAAGATGTTCTGTTTTCTTGGCCTTTTGGACTGCTTTGTTCCAAAGATGGTAAGGAACTGGAAGTTTTCTGCAACCTTTTGATGGCCTATTAAATAATCTTGTTCTTGTCTTTTAACAGCTGATATCTCAATGTATTAAGCTTGTGAGCACTTTTGGCTTCGTAACATGAAAATTTACATTGCACAGAAAAAAGTGTCTTTTTCTTATACTAATCAAGAAGATAAATGAATTTGGTCAGTTTGGTCACAGGGGAATTATTTGCAAGCCTCATGTTATCCAAACAAATGATTCACGTTATCTGACAATGTTTCCAATTATAATCTTAGAAAAAGGGACAATTTCTCTCAGAGTGAATGAAATCACCCAAGACTCCCTCAAAGCCATTCTATCTTTAGAGACTTAAACCAAAAACACTGCCCAGTTTGCTAGACCACAACTTTGAACCCATGTAAAACCCATTGCTCAGATATGATAACCTCTTACTCAGGCAAATATTTCTTGATTCTAACATGGCATGGTTTAATAACCCCGTATCACACCTATTCATAAAGTCATAAATAAACAGCAAAAAAAAAAAAAAAAAAAAATACACAAAAGAAATGGTAGGGGAAATTAGAGCTTGACAACAAGGTTCATAAATGAAGTTTGCCAAGGCTGGATTTTTCTCTCTCTCCCATATAATGAGATCAGAGACCTTCTTATTCTCTTCTGAATCACAGATTTATGCATACAAATGGTCTATCTGTCTTGTAGGTGATTTCTGTTTCCTATTACAGCACTCTGCTTCCCCGAAAACAATATGGAACAATTCTAGCTTGTCTGCTAATTAAGTGTAAAGTTGTCTGAATTTCTTTATTAATACAAATTTTAATGTGCTCATTGAATGGAATGCATTGTTTCCACATGCTTCTGAGTTTACCAGACAGATTTTGCTATATTTGTACTATAATCTCTTCCGCTTCTCTACAGATGAGAAGGAAAGGCCCAGCCTATTGCTTATACAGAACATCAGTTTGTCAAGCATTTTGTGCATCCCTCAGGATTAGTGCAGCTATGAAATTGTATCATTATCATTGCCTGCTGCATTACTGAACCACAAGGCAGGGCCTGAGAGAATATGCATGCATGTTTACGCAATGACATTTTTAAGCCATGGTCTGCCTTTTCATTTCTTTACATTCCACATACTAATCCAGCCCCAAAATATTCCAGGCTGGTGCCCAGAACCAGAATTTCCTTCTCTGTTTTAAACAAGGATTTTTCAGTTATTTAAGCTATTTCACCCAAACCCATTGTTTACAGATAGGTGAACTGTTGCTTTTTGCTTAGACACATTTACAACCTCAGAAGAGAGAGGCAGACTTGAAGACTGCTGTGAAGTGATTTAGATTTCAACCTTTGTCTCCATGGCATACCTTTGAAAAACAGGCCCATTGTAGACACAGAATTTGGCTCTGCAAGTGCTGAAACAGAAACAAAAGCACAACAGCAGTAGGGAGGTCATGTTTTTTTGCAATATCTGGGTCTTATTTAAGAATGTGGGTTGGCCTGTAAGCGCTTAATTTTAGGCAAATTTGTTTTCCACTTTGTTACACAAAACAAACTTCAGAGCTAAGTATGCACCAACCTGTTGGGAAATTCATAAGTCTATTAGAGAGGGAAACGTGCCTGAAAGAATACCCTTTAACATGCCACAGAAGTTACCATTCCTTTGGAAGACCTTAAAAAAATGCTCCTAAATCAAAAGTCTGTAAATGAACAATTAGCTAATAAAGCCTGGTCTCAGCATTTCCTGTTGTTCTAGCTCCGCCTTGCTGGGATATTGTGCTCTGTGCTCCCTGTCAGTCCCTACGGGCTGCACTGAGAGCCAGCACCGACACTTGCAGCTCTTGACAGGGTGCGACAATGCTTTTGGACACAGCCCTAAGCAAACAGCAGTGGCAAACTTTTCCAGCCAGCAAGGGAAGTCACCATGACGCAGTGAGCCACGCTCCCAGCAAAACCTGGCTAAAAGGGATTAACTCTTCCCAAAGCAATGCATTCTCACCTTCCCTAGTGTCCAAACCTGAGTGGAGGGCTCATTTACTCACCCCTCACTCACCCTTTCCTTTTCCATTCACTTGATAACAAGAAAAACAAAGAGTTCAATGCACTGACATGGTGTGGTTGGGGAGGGCACGAGCTGTTTCAAATCCCTCGTGTACTTTTCCAGAAGCATGAAGGTTAAAGCAATGTTAACATTTAAAGTGTAAGGAAGCAGACTGAGGAAGCTTAGTCCCAGCAGCCTGGAAGCTTTGTTCATGCCCTGTACACTGATGTTGTGGCAGCCTGGAATGCTATTTTTAAATATGAAAATAGGGTGATTTTTCACACTGTATTATGAAATGTAATTATAGAGATAATTTCTTTAATTTATAGACAACTTGTGGTTGACATTTTTAAACTCTAATATGTAGCTCCTGAAAACCTAGAGCTGTAATGAGAATAAGTGGTATATAATGCTACCATTGGAAATAGAACACTTGAATGGAAAAAAAAAAAAAAAAAAAAAAAAAAAAAAAAAAAAAAGGAGTTTTGATATTTTCACAGAAATGTGTTTTGAATTTGTGGATGGTTTTGCCCATTTTTTTAAGGAGGGAAATTACAGTAATTTCCCTGCCGCTCTTAGGACCGTTATTATAGGATACTGCAGTTAGGTTTTTGTGTTTTAATAAAGGAGCCCACCTACAAATGGGCTGAAATTTATGTTGTAGATTTTAAAGTATTATGTTAATAAAAATGTTTTTTAAATTTGAGGAAAGGATGACAAAACTGAATTGCAAGTATTTGAATTGCACTCACTGGTCTTTATTCTCTTTTGGCTGCAAATGATACATCCTACTGAGGTGGACACAAAAAGACGGAGATAGAGAAAATCAGTCACATTCCCTGGTATGTAAAAGCAAAATGAATAAAGTTTGCAGTGTGGACATTGATCTCAAGCAGTTGGTTTTGCCTTAAGAAATTTTCAAAAGTCCGATATCCTTTTAGACTCTGTGATAACTAGTACAAGCTGTTTAGTTAACAAACACAGCATTTCTCAAGTAATGCTGAGTGGGATTTCCACTGAAGCACCAAAGTACACCTCAGCATTTCTGATGGGAAACAAAAATACAGCAGAGCCAAACTTGTGTGGCATTTTCTAGCTGAGGCCAGATAGAAGTCACCACTAAAAAAAAGGGGCAGTTGGAAGATACAATTATTTATTGATAGCAGCATTCACTATTTCATCTCCATCTGTCAAAGGTTCTGCAGTGATGTGTACTAAGTCCAGCACAATCTTGAAGTTGAGATTTCTTCTTTCTCATTCCTTATAGAAGGAGTACCTGCAAATTGGAAAGCAGAATGCGGAGCAAGTAAGTGGCAGCACTGTTTGCAGAAATAAAGCCCTGGTCTGGGGAAATGTCACACTTGTCCTCTACAGCAGACCAGTGGCTGCATGAAGTGTCACCATGGATAATGTAAGAAGCATTTTGCCATTTATACATAAAAATCACTTATGTGTTGAGATCAAGAAGCAATTCCAACATTCAGATTTCAGAGAAATTGGCTGTCTCAGTTTAGTATTAGCAGATATAAAATTCAACACAATTTACCTGACTAAAACTCAGCAGAATTGAAATGCTCTTCCATAGATATTTCCAGAAACATACCAGCTTCTGAATAACAAGCTGAGTGCTATGAATAAGGAGCAGAGAGCAAAGTGCTGTCTTTAGGCTCTTGCAATGAATTCCACTGGCTGTAGGGAGCCCTGAAACATTCTTCCCCTCTTCAGGAACCAGGAAACTGAAAACCCTTGTTTTCATGCGTCAGTTAGTCACTAAAAGCAATTATGCTTTTACTGTTCTTTTAAGGATAATTACTACTACAATAACTTTATCAACCGGTAGATACTGCATCAGTTTAGGCAATGTTTTATCAATACAATCTTCCTACATTAAACAACAACACCTGTTGGCAGAACTGGGAAAATGTTCCTCCTTATTGAACAAGCTGTCATCTCTGATGCAGGCTTTAAATTAAGAGCAGAAAATGTTAATAACCAGTTATGTAGAAAGAGCATTTAGAAGACGTTATGTTGACCTGCTTTTTACAGCTCTGTCTGTTTACTTGGGGTCACTGCCTGTTGCAGAAAGGCGAGCCAATTTCTTCAGCATTTGGGGTTTGACAAAGTGAAAAAACTAGTCTGGACTGGCTGGAGTTGAAGGTTTGGGTGGTGTGGACTCACTTGTTTGCATTGGACTTATAGAGTCATTGAGCCACAACCAGGAGAACCATTTTAGTGGAAAGAAAAGTCACAACATATTCTGTGTAGACCTTAAACTATCATCTCCCTGAGATCACATCCAGGAAATCTTTAATGACAAGTTTTAAAAGCAGAACTGAACTGGACTATTTTTAATTCTGATCAACAAAGATAATATAAAATCCACTGTTTTGCACAGCAGAAGGTCTACCTGTATTTTTATTTATTCATTACTTTCTGCTAACAAAAAGGATTGTTGACTTCAGGAGAAATGTCTATATTCTCACACAGCACCACTACGTACATGTAAGAGAACGTAATAGTGAAAGGGATTGGACACTGATTTATAATAAAGGTGAAAGTACACAGTTCATTTTCATTGCTCAGGAAAGAACAAAGCAAACAATCAGGACTAAAAGCCAAGTTAATTAAATTCCAAATAACTTTCAGTGTAATAGGTTACAATGGTATTAGTTGCACAGGCTAGGAAATTTATTACTAAAAATAGCATTTTTTCAGTCTCCCTAGGTTTCCTCTGTACTTAGTAAAAAAAGGCGAGCACATCCAGAGGGCTTTTCAGCTCGTAGGAGAACTGAATCATTGTCTCATACGTACTCTATCTCTTTTTTTCTCTCCATATAAATACATATGTATACACAGACACAAAAAAGCACACATACACAAGGAAAGGTTTATATATATGTATATAAACAAATATGTCTCTGTGTGTATAGGATACATCCATATTTATTTGTATATGCAAGTGTGTGTTCATATGCACACAGTCCCCAACAAGCTGCACTCCTAACCCAAGGACCCTTGCTCACACTTACATCAGATAAATCCAGGCATGGAAGTTTGGCAGAGCTAATTCTGATTCTGCTCCTTCACTGTTTCTACAATTATGTTGCAAAAAAGAGCTGCTTCTGTCTTACACTGGTTTACATCATCTCAGAGTAAGGCTTTGGGAATAAAGCATATCAGAATAAAGATTATAGGGCTTTAAATAGAAGCTAGTGGCTAAAGAATTGATACATGGTTTAGCACACTAAATATTGTATCTGGGAGATAGGTGGTCACATCTTCAGCTCATAAATAAGTACAGCCCCCAGGATCTCAGCCCTCCCCAGGCAGAATCACAGAATCACAGAATTTTCTAGGTTGGAAGAGACCTCAAGGTCATCGAGTCCAACCTCCAACCTAACGCTAACAGCCCTCCACTAAACCATATCCCTAAGCTCTACATCTAAACGTCTTTTGAAGACTTCCAAGGATGGTGACTCCACCACTTCCCTGGGCAGCCTGTTCCAGTGAACAGCTAAGGGACTTGTGGAAGCCTCCCTTTCATCAGCATTTGGATCTCCCTGTGTGCTCCTGTGTACCACCTTTCACAGGGTCATCCTTTGCAACGCCCTTAGACCAGACAGATTTCTTCCTCCAGGCTGGGCTATGCCCTGGCACATCGGTCTTCTCCAGCTCTGAGGTGTTTGCATTGCAGCTCTGTTCTGAGCATGGTGGGGAATGAAACTCTACTGTTACCAATGCAAAATGCATGAACTTTACTGAGACAAACACACCCTGCTCAATGCTTGGAGACGGAGGCTTGGCCTCACACATGCAGAATATGGAGAATATTATTTTGGCTCTTGTTTGGAGGTCACTGCAGGAGTTATGCTAGCAAATAAATATATCCCACTGAATGCTGGTTACAGACAAGTTTGGACTGGAGCTACTGCACCTTTCAATCTGATAAACACAAAGCATTTCACCTTGTAGTTATATTACATTTATATTACAGTTCTCATAGTGTGACTGTTATCACTGAGTTTCATTATCTTTGAATATTACCAAATATAACTAAACAGGTAAACTCTGTGTCTGCAGTTCTTCCCTGCATCAGAAACACCATTCACATCAACTATGCTGGGCTTATTTTACTGCAAATGCTTATCCAGTTACCTAATGCAGATCACAGGTTTTAAAGAAATTCCCGGTGATGGCTGAGGTTCCTAAGTAAAAAGCTCTGTAGCTGCACAACATTTTATCCCAATAAAAGTGGTTAATATTACATCAGTGTGGTTGCTATCTTCCCCTCACATTCTAATTATAAATCCAAAGCAGGCTGGCTAACAGAGAGCACCGAATTTTAGGTGACGCATACACCCCTGAAGTGTCAGCTCCACATCTTGAGCACACTCCCTAGTTTTTGTGTGGCAACCAGTGATTTTTAAGCAGCTCTGACTGCATTTGCTGTCACTGAGTGACTGTAGCAGGGAGGCAGAACATAAGAAAGCCATAGCTGCACTGGCCAAAACCCACCCTCATCCTTTCGTGCTAGTGTGACTGTTGGGCTTCAGAGATTATGTCCATTCAGAAGATTACATATAGAACTAAGAGTGTGTGTAGATACTATTTCCACTAGCCATAGCTGGAGCTCTCCCCATCTTTTTTACACTCTGAAAGAAGACAGCTCTGAGTTATTCAGTAGCCGTACATTCACTTAGTTTTACTGCAGAGTAAGCCTGTATCTGCTATAGAAAACTAAAGGCACCATGACAATTTACCCTGTAGTGTCTACACAGAAATTTACACTCTAGCAGCTGTACTTGGATGCTTGAAGAGTCATCACTACTACTACCACTGAGTGGTGCTGGTTACTTCCAGTGACCATAAACAAAATGTGGTTCTAGTCATGGGAAAAGATACTACATTTTTTTTTTCCTGCTTCTATGCTGCCCATTATGTCATTCTCCTCAGTATGAACTTTCAACTCATGTTGTCTTACGCCAAAGCTTTAGTGCCTGAGAAAAGAAGAGCATCAGATTGGTAAGGATGCTGTTCAAGTATAAAGGCGACCTCTTAGCTACAAAATAAACAGCCAGGTCATAGACTGGAGTAGATTCTTTGTAACTTCTCTGAAATTAGGAGAAGATGAAAAAACAGCCAAAACAGACTGCATAGATGGTAAACGCTCTAAGAAGTACAGGTTTTCTGAGTATATCTGAGATGACTTGATGAATACATCATGAGCTGACAGCCTAAGTGGCTTATCTCTGTGTCACTAGTGAGTTACTTCTCTGTTAACTCCCTCACTCCATGAAGCTGGTTTCATGCATTTCCTTCTGTCTTTATTAAGGTTTTAAACTCATACCTGGAGTATTTCAGTTTTTCCAGACTTGGAAATCCACCTTCTCTCTATTGATACTAATTTATTCATGTAGCCCATTAGCTACATGTTGATGAACTATTTTTCTTCTCCCTCTACTTTTCCAGGTAAATCAGTTTATAGGGGGGACCGAGATGTTTAGTACAGTGTATAAACATGGCATCACATCCAGAGGTGCTCAGTGGCTTTAAGACATCACATCTACATGTAATAGTGGAAAAAGCAAGGTGTAAAGGCAGCAGGTCGGAGGTCTCCTAGCAAGGCAGGAGGGAGGGGTGGTCGTATCAAGCCAAAATCAACAAATGCAGATGCTCACTGACCAAGGGGAGATGGGCTTTCTGGCGCTACTTCATCCTCCTTGCCTAACTGTTCATAACCTGCTGTATCACTTATTATCAGCCCATCTCAAAACCTCCCTTTCCTCTTGATTTAGACTTCAGTTCTTGATTCTTCCACCCACGTCTGTGTTAATTTGCCTCCCTCATGTTGAACAGAGAGCAGATCAAGGGCTGTCATTCTGCTCTGCTTAATCTCTGAGCACAAAAAAGTATGAAAAAAAAAAAAGAAAAAAAAAATACACACTTAAAAAACAATTTCAGAAACTCACCGATTAGTCAGCGGAACCGCTGTCTTGGTGACTGCCAGGCAGAAAACACTTTTACAATTGGACCTGCACATGATGAGCAGTGACACTAGCCACAAACAGATCTTGCAGGTCAAGACACCTCTCAGTCATAAAAGGAAAGTTTCAGTTCTGGCAGACTCAAAATGGCTATGTAATTTTCTCAGCAGCATGCTAAACAGCACCACAAAAGTGGGCTGCTAAGTTACAGCTGTGCCATAGTATACTGTGGTGAATGCGATTTGCTGGGCATCTTTAAATTATGTTCCCCAATCTCTTGTCTTCCTCCTCTGTATATAGCCCAGGGGAGTGCCATGAATGTCCTTGTATATGGCAAATGCTAAAGTCCCTGTTTGCTTGCATGGAGGATCTGGATGGTCTTACAGTATTTTTGTCATGTATTCTACAATATAGCCCATGCCTTCCAATACATATGGGCAGTGGAGTATTTGGTAGAGCTTGCTGATGGGTTCAGGAAGAAAGCTGAAGAGCACATTGTATTTAACATATAATAATGCAATAATGCTGGCAAGGTGAAGAATTAAATTGAATGAGGTATTTTTCTGCAGATGTTTTGCAAGCATTGAAGAACTGCTCCATGCATGTTGTACTGTACAGGTAGAGAAAAGTGCCAGATTTTACCACGTGCAGATTTACATGTATAACACATTCAAGCATAGGCATCATCAACCTCTCTCTTTAAAGAGCACATTCATGTTGAATCCTCATGAGGGATTCATGTTCCTTCCTTTTTAATAATGCACAGCCTTGTAGCTTATGCAGTCTCTAGGAAACATTGGCAACCTGCAGCCAGGAGAAGCAAGGGGATTTTTGGAGACAGCTGTTTTCACACATTTTTTTTTTTCCTGTTCATGTCCCCAGTTCTGCTGTATGCTCTACTTGATATTATGCATGTATTGCATAGCACACATGTACATGTAGGCACACCATCACTCTAAAGATATACTTGCACACATACATATATATAAATGTACAACTACATACACATCCCTTGTCAGTATTCAACATTTTGTGAAAATGCTCAGTATTATGCACTGTTCTGCACAATTACTCCTCATACCTCATCTATCAACTCTCCTCTTTGAGTGTAAGGAACTTTACAACCCAATGACCACTGACATATAGGATATGTAAGGCTACCTACAGTTATTTTATGTATGAATGTACCTCTACATATAAAGTGACAAATCTCTAGTTGATATATTGATTAATAAACCAATAGTGCTCTGTAGACAGTGCTCTGTAGGAGATTCAGACACCGCTGAATCTCTCTTGGTTTACATTTGCAGATGATCTGATCTGTGATATTCTATGTTGTACAAAACCCAAAATAACATGGATATTTAGCTAGTTTTAGGTATAATTATATAAACAGAGTATCAAAACAAATTAACAAAAACTGTTGACTAAAAAAAAAATAACTCTAACTATAATCTATTGGCAATTTCATATATAAGCAGCAATGCCTTCTTTTGTACTGGTATTTCCATCATTAGATCAGTGAAGCTGATTTACTTACTGTGAGCCCAAGGAGAAACTCAGAGTACAAAGAAAATAATAGATAGTTCACATTCCCCAAACTAGACCCATTGTTTAAAAAACCTCTCATGTTGCATATCCAGCACTCACTTTGACCAGTGATAGATCAAAGTGTTTGTTACTCATACGGCGATTAAATATTATCTATTTTGCATTCAGTCCCAGTAATCTGAAGAATGACATTCTATTTGGGAACAGAAGATAACACTTCATGAACAGGTTGATGAGAAGAAAAGAAAGACAGTGAAACATTGCAGCTGTCTGAACACATACAGAAGTTCAGAAGGTTAAAAAGGTTGAGCCACTATTTTCTCACAAATAAGATTACAGATAAAGATAAACAGAAGGCAATTTTCCTCACTATCTGTGGCAGTAAAAGTTAACACCCTATGAAGCATCTCGTTGCAATCTCCGAAACCAGGAACCATAAGTCTACAAGACCTGTAAAAGATCTTGGCAAAGTATTCCATGCCCAAAACAAGGCAGCATTGTAAACATCTCCAAATTTCGTAACAGAAAAAGGAAATGAAACTGGAGACTAATACCTGGCAGAGCTAAAAAGCAGAATGAGTATGTATTTAGAAATTTCTTGGAGAGCACGCTTCATTGCAGCTGTATAGTATTAGAGGTGGAGGACTCCAAAAGCTTTACATGACATATGTAAACAGAACTTGACCCAAAGACATTGGATTAGCAATGACAGAAAGAGCATCAGAATTCAGGGACATGCAAACTGACTCAATAAACAAAGCAAAGCATAAAGATAGCTCACCAAGACCATGAGTCCTTTTGTTTCTAGTGCAAGAGTTCATTTTATATGCACTTGTAAATGTGAATTATCTGCACTGTCACATAAGCCATCAAGAGCAGAACCGTAGCTGGAAGATGCTAACTAGCATCTGCCTTAAGGGTGGTCTCCACCCTCAGAGAACACAGGAAAAAAAAAAAAAAAAAGGGGGGGGGGTATTTTCTGAGAAGGAAAGACAGTAGAGTCAGTATACCCTGTGTTGTACATAAAAGGAGCCAATAAAGCAATGATGAAATTAATTAGTTCTAATGGAGGCTCTAAAGGAGCTGCAGTTTATCTCATTATTACTCCTTCATACCAGCAGTACCAAGCTGAACCAGGCACCTACAGATACATGCTGCCTCCTACCCTGGTAAAAGCTATCCATGAAAATGGGTTAGTGTTCATCCCATCACAACAGGCAAATTAAAATCATACTGTAGCTGTTAATTGTGTCAGGAAATCAAAGTTAAACGTGGTAGAAAAGGAAGGAACCAATTTGAACCAACTTGAACCAATATTAAAGTATTACCATGGGCTCATCAACACCTAAAGGGAAGTTTGTCTTTGATATGGATGCAAAAGACAAGTTTAAACCAATCCTTACACAACTGGAATTGGCTATATATAGGTGAGTGCACAAAAATATAAATCATTCAATCAAATCAACTCCTAGAAGATTTACATGGATCACTGATCTCACAGAACTTTGATTCATTATAGTGACCAGACATCAACGATAGTCAGGAAAAGGAAACAAAAAGACATCAAACACATCCAATGAACTCTTAAAGCCAGGGCAGCAGGATTATCTGTAAAGCTCTGGCGCATCAGGCGCACATGAGAAAAATGTGCTTTTACATTTGAAATGGGGAGAAGAAATGATGGTCTCAACAACCTCCATGACCTGTGCAAGTTCAAACAGATCTTTGCTGCCAAGGACCATCCACAGTGCTTGACATGAGGAGTGCACCCAATTTTATGGGCATAAAGGCTTTTTGAGAAATCACATTTCTCAATCAGTATCTTCCTAGAGCTGAAAATGATAAATGCAACCCTGGAAAAAAACAAAACAAAACAAGACAAAAACAAAACAAAACAAAACAACTTATTCATTAGCTTTGTTCACTCCAAAACACAGAAGAGTTCCTTAAGTTTTAATGGGAATAAATTCAGCCCAAGTATTGATGTGAGGAAAGGTAAAAATTCATTTGGATTTTTTCATGCAGATGCAGAGGGGAAGTATTAAAGCAGCAAAATGACATATTTTTTAAGTTTTTACTTAAGGTGTTATTTTTTTATTTAAAGTTTTATGGCTTAGTGATGAAAAAGCTGTATGTAAAAAAAGTTGGCCTCAAATTGTTCAGATCATACAGCCATGAATAAAATGGGCTAGGGGCCATTCTCTGGCCCTGGGAAATACAGTATGGTGCATTACAGCACACGTACATACGTACAACTAAATCCCCTACTCCATGCTCATGGACCCAGCACGAGGTGGTCAAGCCCACATCTGTGGTTCCATGTTGGCCCCAAACCATGCCAGCGCTACCTCTGGGAGAGCACTAATTAGTGTGGAATAAACCAGGCTAAGGAGCATGAAAATTGTTTAACAATAAGGCTATCTGCAGGATTGTATTAGGCTTATATGGCAAGGGTTTGATAGCAGGGGATTGGAGACAGCTCCACACAGCTCCAAAAGGGACCTGCTGCTGGCCAGAGCCAAGCCAGTGAGCAACACTAGGTGGGCCTCTGTGAGAGAAGGTCTAAGAAAAGGAAAAAAAACAAAAACAAAAAACTGCTGTACCATAGGTGCTCAGAGAGACGGGTGAGAAAATATGAGAGGAGCAGCCCTGCAGCCCCTAAGGTTGAGTGCAGCAGGAGGGCAGGAGGTGCTGCAGGCACGCAGCAGCAGTTCCCCTGTGACCTGTGGAGAGGCCCCTGGTGGAGCAGGCTTTCCCCCTGCAGCCCATGGGTCCCACATGGAGCAGATCTCCACGCTGCAGCCCCCCCATGGGTGGAGGAGCCCCTGGTGGAGCAGGTGGATGTGGCCTGGAGGAGGCTGCGGCCCATGGAGAGCCCCTGCAGGAGCAGGCCCCGGGCCGGAGCTGCAGCCCGTGGAGAGGAGCCCACGCAGGAGCAGGGGGTCTGCCACCCACCTGTGGTGGACCCGTGCTGGAGCAGTTTGCTGCTGGGGGATGGATGGACCCCGTGGGATGGAGCTGTGTGGGAGCAGTTCCTGAAGAGCTGCTGCCTGTGGGCAGCCCCCACAGGCTCAGTTGGGGAAGGACGGCATCCCGTGGGAGGGACCCCACGGGGAGCAGAGGCAGAGAGGGACCATGAGGGAGTGGCAGAGACGATGCGTCAGGGACTGACCACGGCCCCCATTCCCCATTCCCCTGCACTGCTCAGGGGTGGAAGAGGGTGGGTGAGGGGAAGGTGGTTTTAGTTTAGTTTTGTTTCTCACTGCTGTAGTCTTAGTAAGAGGCAGAGATCAATTCTTGAGACCCTTTTCATCGTATTTTCTCCCCCTCTTCCTTTAGGAGGGGGAGTGATAGAGCAGTGTGGTGGAGTCTGGCCGCCCATCAGGGTGAAACCGCCAGAAGGTCAGAGCACAGCCCTGTGCCATGATGCTGTTTGGTTTACGAGCATTGAGGTAGCTTTAGAACCTCTTCAAGCTGTGATGATATCACAGGGAAATCAGGCTGGAGTTCATTCACAACATGATTTGTGATGCCTTTGTATGATGACCACAGGCCAGTGCCAGAAGACTAGAGGAAGCACAACGTCTTCAGAGACATGCTGTGGGTGTGGGGAGCTGATACCTGATTGCAAGATTACATGGGGGTCCTACCTTGAAACCTAGTAGAAGTTGATCAAAGTTATCAGGGCTGCTCAGCTGTATGGTGGAGCAGTGCGTCAACCCTTGTTATTTCCTGTTTCTAAATTATTTTGGACAGAAACATATGCATATCCACACACACAAGCACAGCTGGTGACGCAGCTAAGCAATTCAGTGTATTCTGGCATGTCGTATTGGAACTCATATCATTTCAGAGCCTCTTTTTAAAAACTTCCTGTGCAAGAATACAAACATCAACACGCACTAGTCCTGTAAACATTTAAGTTATATACATTTCTTTTGGTACATATTTCTAAAAATAAAATAAAATAAAAAAAAAAAAAAATGCAAAATTTGCTTTAGCTAAGCAGATGGCCATAAACTTTACCATAACTATGCACTGTATTTTATAAAACCACTGATCATGCCTGGGTGTGAAGTGAAGTGGCTGGCAGGAAGACCTTTCTTTTTTGTTTTTGATCAGAAGATGGGAAGTTGCCTAAATCAAATGCAGTGTTGTATTTGTCTTTTCTCTCTGATTTTTGCTTTGGGCAAAGTTTTGACTTGATTCAAATCCTTGATTTGGAAAATCCACAATGGATGCCACAAATGGAAATATGAATGCTTATTACAATTTCTGCAACCTCATTTCGACAATGCTGGAGAAAGGAGCTTAATCAATCTGTTCATGTAAAGTCCCTACTCCTTTCCAGGCAACCAAAATTTTTTTATTCACAGAATTATTGACATCATAAATGGACTTCCAAGTTTGGTTAGCTGTCTAGGAATGCGCAGAACAAAAAAATGTTACTATCTGCAACAAGCATGTAGCAGAACACATATTTTAGGTAACTCAGATAACATCCTGCACAAAAACAGAAGCCCATTTCCTAACGTACCTGGTGCCATTTCATTATTTGTAAATAAAATGGTCCCATTGGTTATTAAGATAGTAGTTGATTCATGTGCCATCGCTTACATAACTGTCAGCATGTTTGCAAGCCAAGGCTGCTTGAATACGTGGCATTTCATTTCAGGCACCACTTCTTTTAGGAAACACTGTACCTGAAAATGCAAAGGACTCCATTTAATGATTAACCATCAAAATGGATTCTTCCTCTACAATATAGGGAAAGGGCAAACCACTTTGACCAGTATACTTTCAGAACAGCTCACTTCATGAAAAGACAATATAATCACCATGGTCTCCAATACTGCTACAGAAAATGCAAATCGGAATATTTTATAGAAAGCCTCTAGTATGTCAGAAATCTTCCTGCCCTCTGCATCTCAGGCTGTATCAGTTCCTACAAAACAGCCGTACTTTGCCTCCAGCAACTCCCTTCAGAGTTCTTTCAGTGTTTGGAAACCTTGCCTGGTGAGATTGGTTTTCTTCCTCTAGGACATTTTGATTTAGGAGTGCTGTTTTATGCATCTTTATTTTAATAAATAAAGTTGATTGTTGCTGTGTTTGCTTTTCTGGTTTCAGTATTTTTACTGGGTATAACAGATGGAGCTGCTAGCAACGAAGAGAGATAAGGTTGCTTAACATTTTCTGTGATAAGTCTGTTTTCTGTTGCTTATATCTCATTTTATCCAGTTGGGCTAAAGCATTTCATGCTTGCTTCTTGCCTCAAATTGTTTTTTTCTCCCTGTTTTTTGACAAAAACGATTCTTCTGAGAATCAAAAATTAAATAAATAGATCTATGTTAATTTCCTTTTTGTACGGTAATTTGGGATGACAGTGTTGCATTTTGGTAGGAAGGTTTTGGTGGAGTGAATTAAATTAACAGGTTCATAACAGGTTCACAACTTTTAATCCATGGGTTGGTCTCATGAACATTAAAACCACTGTGAGCAATGTGTGTAACTTCCTGCATAGCACTGACTTTTGAGCTCTGTGTTTTTAGAACAATTCATTTAAATTCATTTAAAGGCATAAAATAACTTGGAAACAGTATTACCACAGGAAATACAGAACAGATCCTGTAATATTTTGCTTCTGAAAATTTTGGTATATATGCACACACAAACAAACAAACAATTGTGGGGCAGATATACTGCCTCATTTTAGAAAAATATGACCTAAAGATGACCTAAAGATTCCAGGTAAAATGCTGCTACCACTCAAATAGTTGGAATATTTTTTTGTTGACTTTGCTGGAGAAAAGTATTGTTTCCTTGGTGAAGCTCCCCACAACCTTGCATTTTAAGTAAAGTTATGCATGCAGCTCAGGCTGCTCCTACACAGAAAATACAGTTTGTGCCTTCCCCCAGTCTACGTCCTCCGCACATGTTCTCAGGCAGCAGTGGCTTCTGCTCTTTGCTCAGCCATTCCCAGGCCCAGGCAGGCACTTGGATGTTTGAGAATTACTCACTGCCAGAGCAGCTGTTTTCCACACGACTTGGCTGAACACCTTTAGCACTGGCTGGTGAGAAATGCTCCCTGGGCTGGCAGTGCCTTGTTCCTGAATACCATGCACTGCAACAGCACCTGGGACATTTTCTGTATGTGATATATACTCCTCTTGGAAACCAAGGTTCCCTAGGGAAAGGTAGCTTTAATAACACCTTCAAAAGAAGTAAAATAATTAATTAAGATTTGTCCAGCAATTA
The DNA here is from genome assembly GCF_964211825.1 of Aythya ferina. NCBI lineage: Eukaryota > Metazoa > Chordata > Aves > Anseriformes > Anatidae > Aythya > Aythya ferina. Next base: position 150,565,109 of record NC_140297.1, on the reverse strand, counting down.
TTCTAAGAACTGGGCTACACAACTGAAATTAAACAATCAAAATAATTAGCCTTAGAGCTTCCATGTTTGGCTAATTATATAAATACTTACCATACACATTTTCAAAGAAAAACTTAACTAGCATCTCTCTAGAAATTCCCCCATGTAAAGGATTGTACCACAAATTACAGACTGCATGTAATATATGTCAATATATTTTCAAGTACATTTGCATAATGTATGCAAATATATTGAAGAGTCTTTGCAGTTGTAAATTCCAATCCCATCCTTAACAACCAAATCATATACAGCAATATTTTTGTTGTTGTTGTTGTTTGTTTGTTTGTTTTTTAAACTGACCAGCTCCTCCACCTGTTTAACTAAATTAGCGAGGTTGCTGAAACACGCTCCATATGGGGCCCTGCACTGGGATTGCTCAGGCACTGGAGCAAAGGCAGAATGCAGCTTGATTATTAAGTGTAGTTGTTCACTGGGGACACAGTAAGATTAGAAATCCACAATCCTCGCTGCTTGAAATTTACCTTCCAGTTATAAACCAAGGTGCTGGTTTTAGCCTATAAAATTCTGTGTGATTTGGGTTTGGTCAAAAGGGATAGTGTTATTCTCCCCATGATAAACAGCTAGAATAATGCCTGGAGACCAAAAGAAATGCCCAGGATTAATTATATTATATAAACAAAAAGTTATTCTGGCTTCCAGGCAGGCTACCGTGCTTCCAAGGTCTCATATGCCAAGTATTGCTGTAAATTACATCATATTAGAAGAAGTTTTTCTCTTCTTTAGCACATGAGTATTGAAGTGCAAAGTTCAACTTTGCAGCACTGGAACTACCGTCAATAGCAAAGTCATGGCACAATGTAATGTCCTGTGTGTGGATGTCTAATTGGATTATCTCTCTGTCTGCATATTAAATCTCATTCAGTGAGTCCAAGCTGTGTGAAAACTCCAGTCCAAACGCCCCCAACACACTTAAAATTTGTAAGGAGCAAAGGGGGGAGAGCACCTGCGGGGGCTCCCCACGGCCGTAATTCCCTCACGAAATGTCCCCCTGCTGTGGTGTGGACCCTCCCCGGGCTGCAGGGTGGAGATCTGCTCCAGCGGGGGCTCTGCAGGGCTGCCGGGGAATCCCTGCTGCCTGTGGACCTGGAGCCCCTCCTGCCCTCCTCCTCCTGGGGCCTGGGCCCTCTGCTGCTTCTCCCTCGCCCTGGGCCTCCTCCTCCCACCACGTTCCTTAACCCAGTGTATTTAATTCCCTCTCCCTTGGTGCACAGCATTTTCACTCTCCGAAGCTGAAGTGCTAGAAGGAAAGAGAGAGGGAAAAAAAAATCTTTTTGCAAGACTACATTACTACTCAGGCCTTTCCATTACCTCAGCCCACTTCGCAGCATTGTGACCATTCCTGCTGTACCACAAGAGCCCTTTCTGAAAAACACAAAATCTGAACAGGTCCATTTGTACAAATTCTTTGCACCAAACTGGACTGGGATGCACACACAGCAAATTGAGTACCCGCTATCATTCATGTGATTTCCAGCTCACACAGCATCAGCCCTGAATTTCTTATTACACAAAGTTATTTCCCATATGATATCTGCCACAGACGATAAAACTAAACAAATGGGTGAATATAATTCATTCACTGGTTTATGAACCAGCAGTCCCACAGAGACACAGGGATACGGCAAGCCCAACTGCAGTGTTGCTGAAATTGAGGGACAAAAAGCAGCACAAGATCACAGCGCCACTGGCTCATGAGGATTTATTCTGGGAAGCTGAATACATTCTAGGATTGATGTTGATCCTCTCCTCTCTGGGTTCATTATCCCCACTATAAAACATTTACCTGCAAAAACAAAATAAGGCACGACGATTTCAAGGGGAAACACACATGCCAGCTCCAGATAAACATGCATATGGGTTTATTTAATTTTTTTTTCCAGGTTTTGGGGGATCTAGGTGAGTGATCACTTTTAATGGAAAAGCAGTTTCCCCTTTGAAAGTTGTAATGGTGCTGTATATGTATAACAATAAAATTATTTCTCTCATCGCTGTACTGTTCCATGTACTTTCAGTGGCATTTTAATGGAAAGAGCAAGCCAAAAATATCAGATGAGCTGTAGATTTGTTGTCCAGTTGGGATCTTTATTAATGTGGCATTGACTTTGCATGAAAGTTGTGACAGCAAAGGTAGCTGATTTGGAATCAAAGGTTCTGTTTGGAATTTTTAACCTAACAAAGCAAAACATCACACATTCCTCAGACAGAAATCATGTATGCTCTGATATGCCAGGAAAGGGAGCTCAGAGTAAAACTGTCTTGAGGACACCAGGAATACCCAGACTAGCAATGAGGACATCTGCAAATAGAATATAATGCTTTTCAGGATTAGTATTTAAACACACAATGATGCAAATGTTTATTTATCCGCAGAGTAGCAGATTGTTGGTATTGAGTATGCCAAAATATGCTTTGGCCACAATCTGATGACAAAGCTTTGTCTGAGAGATACTGATCAGTCTGGAGAGCTGAAGCAACACAGAAGAGATTTAAAAAAATCCAGGGGGTTTGTTCTCTGAGGCATATATAAAGTATTCATTAACTGTCACCAGCACACAATTCTTTCTATCCCACCTCCTGCGTTGCAGACAGATGGGAGGATAAGATACTTTAGGGAAACAAGATATATTGATTACCCTGTCCCTGGTGAAAGGGTTTAAAACTGCATGGAATATTTGCTTGAGCACCTATATATTTTCTATTTACAGAGTTAGAGTCTAGGAAACATGTCATCAGTGCCCATCTTTAATTTCACAATTTCAAAAGCGGCACAGCACACCTCACCTGTACATACAGTCCAGATGAACTTCCATTTGTTTGGTTGGTTTATAAGAAGTTTTATACCATAACACTTGCATTTAATATATGAGACAGAGGTTCTTTCAAAATGGGGTGTTGTTATGGGACATTAGGTACCCCACCAAAATGCAATTGCTCCCCAGCCTGGAGCACCTCCGATTACACTTAATCTAGCCCAGGGGAACAGCAACTGATGAACTGCACAGAACATTACTCACCAGACCTCCCTCCAACCCAGCCTTCGATGCAGGTTTTGATAATTTTGCAAGTTATGTTGAGGTTTTCTTAGTTATGTTTTCATTAATCATCCATAATGGGTCCTAATTAAGCATAAAACTGCTACAAATACAGTTGCAAAAGGCTTTTCTGCCCCTTCATAATCTGATATGACTTGAAAGGGTATAAAGTGTGCAATTATACTCAGTATGGTCCCCACAAGTGTTCCAGCCAGTACAGAGAATTTATAGTTCATCACCAAGACCAAATTACCATCATACGTTCCCCAAAGGTGCCATACACAGGTTTCCTATTTAAGTTCTGCCATTGCTTGCAAGACCAGGAGATTTCTCCATGGGCTGCAGAGCAGTTCTGCAGCTGACGGCAGTCAAGAGAGCCAGAAGGAATACAATGACATGGCAGAAAAATGTCATGGATGAAAAGGAACACTTTCTACTATTCTGCATTAATCTAAACATCTTTTGTTATTCCACCTCTGTTTTAAAAAGACATCATATGTCCTTTAACAGGAAACACCTGCTTACAAAAATCCAGACTATTAGCTCTATTAATATGTTATCATAACAGAAAACACTACCCACAAAAAAAAAAAAAAAAAAAAAAAAAAAAAAGAGGAATATAATACTGCAAAATGGTAAAACATTATTTTAAGTTTAAATCCATTAAACTAGCTATAGTGTTATCTGTCCAAAATTACTTTTAATCAAGAAACTCCATATTCTCATTGCTAACTGAGTAGTCCCCCATCATCATACTGCAATTGAAAGAAAAATGTTGGAGGAGTCCAAAATCAGCTGCTGGAAATCAGACAGAGCAAGGAGGAGTGGCATGCACAGAAAACTCTCTATACATAGCTTCATCATTAAAATTTCCCTAGCATGAGCAGAAAAGTTATTAAATTCCCAATAAAAAATGTTTAAATGTCATTAAAAAGTTTCAGTTCTATCATAATTCTCCTTAATGGTGAAAATTTCAGTGCTGGTTCTCAGTCCTGAAATTGCATTTTCAAAGAACCCTGTGCTTTAAGTCTCAAATTGCCTAATTACCATATTTATTGCTGGATTCTGTTTTCTAATCCCTGATGACTTTGTCAGATATATTTATGTTCCCTTCATTTTACTCTCATGCAAGAAGGACATACAGGACCTAGTAAGTATAGCATGTTGCAACCTGAGTCAGATAGGTGGCTCTTATAACACAGTAGTAATATCTGTTTAGCTATCCATTATTAAACAGTCTGAAAACTATACACACCTGCATATGAAAAATCGTAGTAGTTATTTTCCACTTAATATTTATCAGTGTTATGCTCGTGGGACAGTAATTATAACTGATATAAATTAAACCTCAAGAGTAAACCATCCAATCTCAGGTTGACAGCACCAAAACCAGCTTTATTTCATTGAAGATTTGGAGAAGAACAATTTTTATGTTTCTCAGCTTCTTTTAATTAAAACATTGACACAAAAATTTAATTCAAGAAAAGAGGCTGGATAAAATATTAATAAAAGCAAGCATCCAGACAGACCAAGAGTAGAAAAATCTTTAAAATGTTCAAAGAAAGGCCCTAGTTTTATTTAGCTCCTGTAAATTTAGGAAAGGAAGAAAAAAAGGAGATCATTGCTTGTTGTTTTAATGAAGATCTCATTAAACTACAGTTCTCCTTTAGAACACCAAATATACAAAAATGCCATGATAACATTACACATTTATTGTCTTTTCATAGATTAAGTATATTTAAACAACAACACCCACCAACTTTTCCTAGCTTCTAACATTGTCAGATGGCAGGTTAGCTGTTTTTCCATGTTGTAACTGATTGTTGGGATCTTAATATTTTTTCCCATCACATATTGATAATAAAATTCAAGACAAGGGAACTTTTGCAAACTAAAAATTTAAATATGGTTGACAGCTAGCATCAGTCAAGCATGTTTTGTTTCAGTTTCACCCACATTATATTAAAAATGTAAAATATTAGATGTAGCATTTTAACAAAAAAAAATATTTCTCATTGAAAAAATACAAATATTGAAATAACAAAATATAATTTTGGCAGCTTGAAAATATATCTTTGAAAGAGAATGCTATTTGAAAATGACATTGAACTTTTGAACATTGCCTTATTTGGGTGCATAAGATTCCTCAGAGAACTACAAACAGATTTTGCTGCTAAAATCCATCTCATTGCCACCAAAAATTAGCAGATTTTGCAAATCACATCATGCAGCTGGTGACCATTACAAACTATCCATGTTGGTAGTGACACTTAGTAAAGAATAAAATTAATAAGAAAATAAAATCTGTCACTTAATCATTTCGAATCACTTGCTCAACAGGTTTGAGGGAAGTTAAAATTTACTGTAGTCCTAACAATCATCAGATTTAACTCTGAAGAAACAAGACAGGTCTCTCAAATTGTAGATTTCCTTTTATCTATTACTTCAGTAAAGAAAATTTTAAGCTAGAAGCAAAATCTAGCTGTGGCACGTCAATATCATAAAGTCATAGGTTCTAAAATATTCAGAATTTTGGTTTGGTCTCACGGAGCTAAAGGACAGATGTGGTGTCGGGTTTATGCTGACCCTAAAGTTGGCAGTAATCAGAACAGAGTGGTTAACTTCTTCTCTAGTTAAAGACTGATATGAACAGAAATGTGTTTCTAATAATTACTGAATTAGAAACCATATGCCAAAGAACTCTTGCTAAAAATAACCAAAAAATGAAAGACAAAATATGAACTGTAGGAACATCAAAAAAAATCTGCTGCATCTTAGAGTTGTTTTTTTTTTCTTGCCTTCTATTCCAGAAGAAATCTTTATACCGACATTCAAATGTCTTAAAATTATAAGAAGATGTGTGTGAAAATAGGAAAATTTCATTTTTGTTTTAAATGGACCAGAAGATGTAGGTACTTTTTATTTTTGTGTGCATATTTTAAAGAGTGCAAAAACCATAAAGAATGTAAGCCCTTATTGTGCAACAAAGGAACTAATTTCCATTGTTTGGACCTTAAATAGAAACATTTGAATGCATCCTACCCAAAATGTAATGACATGAATCACACATCACTTTTAACAGAAAAAGTTGCACCTGTTTCTCAAGGACAGTAAAATGGCTGAGTTCAAGAAGAACCATGTTCTTTTTCATTTGGCAAAGAGCTAACTAACACAAAGGCATGCTCTTCTTGGAACGGACAGTATGGATTTGTTTTGGACTTGGATCCCTAATAAAATTACAGATACCTGATAGCTATTTGCAAACACCTTTTTGAAATCAAGGACTTTAGGCGTTTGTTGCTTTGTGGGCTTTTTGACAATGGTCTTTATTGACAGTCACTAACTTCAGGAGCGGCACTTAATGCCAGGCACCAACTTAGCTTCGATGTGCCTAGCTTGTCTGCTTAACGTGAAAAAGTCTAAGAACAAGCTTATGTCCAGAAAGCAGTAACTAAAACACATGGACAAAACTCATTCCAAAATGGCCAGTGTATAAGACTATGTAATTTTCCACTGTGCTAAGAGAGGTGGAGAGAATTATTTTATACATGATTGAACCATCAAGCACATTAGAAATTGGGAACAGCATTGACATAGCATACATCAAATAAAATTGTGTCTGCAGACAATTTGTTGACCAGCCAGCAAACAAGAATTGGGACGTCCTGGATCTTTGGTCAGTGAAGCTTCAGCACCATTTTTATAAGCAAAGAAGGGTTAACTCTAATTCCTCAGATTAACTTCAACTATGAATTGACTTTCTCAGCAATCTCATTTTAAGCCCACTTCTCACTCCCCCAGTGTTTTTTAAGTTGGCAGGACTTCAGTGAAATTATAACTTCACAGTATTTTCATCTAACATACAACACTTTCCATCTCAGATGTAGATAATTTCAGTGATATAGTCTCAATATTGGTCTTAATCATTCCCTTCCTACTTCACAGAGGCTTTGGAGGATGTAGTTAAGAGCAGCTTGCAGTGTGGATTGGCAGATGTGGATGAAGGCTCACCTGATGTGAATTATTAGAATGAGAAAATTTGCCTAGATGGCCAGGGTAACAAAACTAAAATAGCATATTACTATCAAAGAGAGAGGTCATAGAAACTACATAAACAATAAATGAAATGATTAAAGCTATAAATATAGCTGGAGAGGGAAGAAAAAATATAACCATGATAGCAGACAAAGTCAATTTGTAGTCATCTGATGTTTGATGCCTAAGGCAGGAAGTAGGTCTCAAGAGGTTCCCTATGTGGTCAATGGAGAGAAAGGGAGAGAAAGGGCAATTCAGCCAGGAGTGCAATTTACGTGTATGAATAAGTCTGGAAAGGCCAGAGCTCCTCTTCCTGCCCTGACTTCTTTCAATGTTAAGGGGAAAAAAAACTATCAGATTTAAATATATCAGTTGGATGCTTCAGATCATGCAGTGTAGATCCCCCAAAGACTTCAGCCAGTGGAAGGGGCCAGCTACACTGTACATGATACAAGGATGTATGAAACAGCTCTTCCCCAGGCCAGGCAAACCAAGACAGCAGCCAGGGCAGAGAAAGGTGGGAGAAAAGAGGGGGGAGATCCCAGCTGGTATGAAGACCTAGCATAGCTACATTGCAGGAAGAAGTCCTTGAAGTAAAGGTATTTTATCAGTAATAGATTTGGGATTTTATCTTAAGGCAAGCTGAGGTGAGTTTCCTGTTTCCTGGTCTCCTAGCTTTCAGCCTCCTATTCAATTAGGTAGCAAAAAAAGCTGAAAGGAGAGTTGGATAGATTTTTGAATCCTGTTCTATTCCCACTTCAGTGGATAGGGAAGTACTCTAATACCGATTTATGGAGGCAAATAATTGCACTGTTGGTGACAGAGCAGAGAATTGAACTGAAGTCTCTGAAATCAGAAGCTGTCTGACTTCTCAAAGGGTGGGCATTAATTCTAATACCTTTTGCTTACAAAAGAAGCAATCTCTCCTGTAAGCAAAAATTCTTATTACAGATATATACGGAGAATAAGGCAGCAACCTGAAGGCACAGGGTGAACACCAGGTAAAGATTAGGCTTTCAAAAATTGATTCTAAAGAAAGAATATTATTGAAGACAGTGACTCAGAAGATACAGAATCAAAACCTCAAAAGTCTGGAACAACTGCTTCCTTATAAATGTAAATACATTCACAATTTATTCCACAATATCAGTGTGTGGTAGCCTAAAGTCAAAACCTACATGTTTTGGAATTTTTCTGTTACTACTTAACCCAAAGAGAATAATGCTACCTTATGAAATACTGATTAAAATGATCACCCAAATTTCCTCAAGACTTAATCTGAAATAGAATACAAAACTTCAGAAATCAGCAGAGTACTTTCACATACATGTATATACACACACACACTGCTTTAGTGCTTATTTTGTGCAATAAATTACTTTTCAGGATATTAAAATGTATTTTATTTTGAAAAAGTGTGTTGCAGCTTTTTGCTGAATCAAAACATCCAGAGCTTCCTCATGTGAAACTTTTCATTATTACTTCTTCAATTGATATTTAATCTTCACGATGGTACTATAGATCATCCCAAGACTCACACTTTCACCAAGTGGGATAACTGTACCCAACAGAGAATAATTTGAAGGAGTCCAAAGTGATTATTATCATAATCACTTTCTTTTCCATACAGCCATATTATAAATCTGATTTTGAAACAGAAAGAGTGAAAAAGCAGAAAAAGATTTTTATTTACATTCCTATAATCACAGCTTTCATAAAAAAAAAAAAAAATAATAAAAAATGACCAAAATTTAAACTAAATAAACAATGCCATGCAGATAATAAATATTATTAAAATGCTATTGAAAAGTGCATAATTTGGTGACAGCCACTTTGACCACAGTTTTGGCCTCATCAAATAAGCAGTTTACTTAGGTAACTATTGAGATATGAGGTAACTAGCAGGCTTTTTTAAAGTCTCTCTTCCTCTCTCAGTATGCTGAATATCTTGGCCTTTACATTTTGGCTGGAGATAAGGAAAGAATTAAACCTTATACCAGTTTATTACAAGTAGTTACAAGTCAGCTTGAAAGATAAGGAGACAGCAAATTTATAAATAAATAAACATATTTCTCAGCATGGGTTTATATGTATGATGTATTAAATGGTCAGTAAAGGCATAATTACACATAAATTTATTTTCTATTCCTGCCTGTCCTAGCATCATTCCTTCAGCTGTGCAAATGCAGGATGTTTTGATGGTCCAACAGAAAGTTAGACTGAGGAATTGATCTGTCCAGAAAATGATTCAAAGAAAAAAATAATCATTTTAGCATTTGACTGGATTAGTTCCCCAGTATGGCTCACAACGCAACTGTACAAAGATTTGCTCTAGCATATAACAGCACAAGAAGAACAAGCAAGATTGAGCAAGAAAGGTACAGGACAACAATTGCAGAAGTGAGTTTATGCAGCTTTCTTTCCTAGGTTCTTCAGTTCTATTCTCTCTCTTTGAAAATATTCCCAAAGCTCATACAAATTTTGGATATCTGTTCTATTGGACACTGTGATTCACACATCTCTGATCTATCTCAAGCAATTAGCCTCTTCACTTTCATAGATTTCAAGTCCCAGGAGTTGTCGCCCCGTGCAACACTTTAAATAAGGTCAACTCCTTGTCTAGACAGGGTGCCAAGAGCAGGGCCTTCGCCTTTTGTTCTATAAACCTACTTACACGTTTTCTGGATTGATGATCAGCAAGAGGGTTGAGGTTTTTTAATTATCCACTGAATCCCAGCCAGCAAAAAATGTGCTAACTTTGGAAGCATATTCCTTTACATGTGAATTTAGTTAATTTGTGCATGTGCTTTTAAATTAGTCATTATGTAAATTCCCTTGATATCTTAAGCAGAATAAGCTCTGCTATGCTTAACTTTAAATTGTTTTGTGAGACTCGGAAAATGGAACAATCATAAAAGAATACCCACGAGAGTGTGTTTGATGAAGGGGTAACCAATATGTTTTAGGCTTTGTTTTTAAATAATAACCAGCCACTAATACACAGTCATAATTTCTTTCTGATTTTATGAGCTGCTGTCTTTGATATCAAGCCACTGAACTTCAATCAAAAACCCATCAATCATTGTTTAAAAGAGAAAGCCAAGGCACAGCATGAAAGAATATCATTTTCCATGCACTGTATAGCTTTGTGTTGCTTTACGTGTTGCTTGTTCTGGGGAACACACTCTTAAGTCAGGTTGTTTTCTTTTCAATGAACTGGAAAACAGAATGACATTGTGGAAATAAAAATGCTTGGTAAACTCATTTTTCCTTTAGCATAAAATATGTAGGTAAAGATGAAATATATGCAGGTCATTGAGGTTGGTAGACTAACTCTGCTCATACAGTTCAGCTTATGTTTCAAATCTGGAGCTTGATTAAACACCGTAATCATTTTCTTTGAAATTTATGGTCTGATTTTGTTAAACTTGACTCCTTGGAGTTGGCTCCACTGAAGCCAAGGGTGGTTCTGGACCTGAATCCAGTGCTCTGCTGGGTCTATCACATGGGGGTATTGGAGACATGATTCCTGGCCTCTCAGCAAGGCCATACAGAATGCAGGATTTGCAGACCCTTTTCTGAATTACTCCTAAATAAATTTCCTTCCAGGATTGATTCTGTGACTCCAGCTCTCTCAATTTATTGCCATTCCTTGGTTTTACTTCAAGCACTGGTACACTACTTCTCCTCAGGGAGAAGAAAAGGATTTGCTTAACCTGTAATAATTCAGCTTAGCTGCACAAAATTTTTATTTAGAGGAAAAAAAAATACAAGAAAGCACATAACAGTCCAACAAAAACAAGAAAACCCTCTCAAGCCACTTATTCCCATAATGCTTGAAAGCTTTTGGCAAGGTCTGTCAAGGAGCAAGCCTTGGTGTCACCTTCTAGCACCATGCTCTCTTTGACCCTGTTGTTTGCTGGTTCTCTTGAACCAGACCCAACCAGGATACGGCTCCTCTCAGGGTGCAAACCTCCACACTGAGTTGATTACCAGCACTGGGAATCAACAAGAATTATCCCTCACTGCCTGCTATGCCCAATGGACTCCCCCTAGCAATCTCTAATTCTCTCATAAACATACATTAACCCTCTTGATACACCATCTGTGACCGTCCCAGGTCACAACACCATAGCATATCTGAAAAACTCTGAAAATCCAAGGTTTCCAAGATTTTGCGTTTCTTAATAGGATTGTTAAGGCAGTTTAAGGGAAGAGGTCAGAGAGTTGGCTTTCCAATGCTCTGTAAGAGTATTATGACTGTCACAACAGTTAGAGAGGCAATTAGAGTACCTGTATTTATAAGCGCATGCTATGAAACATTTTATCAAAGGAATTGCATTTTGCATGACTTTACAGGACATTATAATGGTCTAATGGGAATCTGGTGCAGACAAAAATACATATATATAAAAACTTCCAAATTAAGCCCTTTCAGAACACAGTAGCAAAAAAAAATATATATATATTTCTAAGCAACAAACTGTTGAAATCAGGAATCAAAAAAGGAAGAAAATTGTAATATTTAACGTAAACTATGTGGATCCTTACAGGGCTAATGAGTTGGAGATTGCACATTCTTTCCAAAAGAAAAAGTGTCAAAGAACTGGGATTACATGTCCTCTATCACCTGTCCTGATCCCAGCTTCCCCAGCCCTCCCAAAGACCCCCCTCAGGAGAGACATCTTTCCTGTTGCCCCATGTCCTGGTGGTAAAAGCAAGAAGTAAAATAGCCAGCTGTGCCAATTTCAAGAGAGAAAAAAAAAATCCTTTAACAAAAGCAGAACACCATACAGAGGTATTTGATGCCCTAAATAGTTTCAATTCACCAGCAAAGACTATAGATGTGGTAGACAGGGACAGAAAACCTTGCTTCTGTGGCACTGTGATGGTCACTGTTACAAAGAGCATCACAGCAACAGCCTAACTCTTGGCACTGTCTTTTCTGGTAAAGCGTAAAGGAGTTTTTAAGGTGGGATTCAAAGGGCCAAGATGTGTTTCTTTTCTGACCCTTCTGTTGCTCATTCTGCATGTTTTGCCTTTTCTCTCATTGTAATTTTTTAACTTCCATGAAGAAAGTTTTCAGAATTTCCATGAACTGTCAAACTAGTCCCATAGTATTTTCTAGTATATATTAGTCTTATGGTATTTTTTTCAATGCAAATGAAGTGAAATATTTGAGAAATCTTAATAAGGCCCCCGAAGACACCAGTTTCCATGTCAAGACTGAAACTATTTTTTTTTCTTTAAGGCCAACCCTATAGATCACCCCCAGTTCTGCAATTACATGTATTTAATTAACCCTGGGGGTTAATTGTATTTAATGTCCCTGGGGGTCAGGGACAAGTGACTGCACAGACAAGGACAAGCACATTGCAGGGGTCAGTGGCAGACAAGAAGAAGGCACCAGGCAGTCTGTTTAAGTAACCCCTTGTATTTTCACACTGTGGAGCTCACCACTTCTGTTGTCAAATGCCAAAATAATCTTTAGACATACAACCACCATGGAGAAAATGCAGAATAAAGATGCTGCTCAAAGCACACAGGTTTCAAAACAGCAGTATGGGTGGTGGGAAAATCCTTTTGAGGCTGTTTCCCTGAAAGCATCTGAAACAAGGAGAATGAAGTGAGCCCACGTAGATGTCCATGGTCATGAACCATGGTTTCTATCTGACCTCAGAAGGTCCTAATGTGGATCAAAATCCTCTTCCTTCTACAGAAATGGCTCAGACAACAATCAAGATGACACTGAAAGGCAATTCCTTTCCCAGGTATTCCCTACAGAGTGAAAATAAGATGTCACATTACCTGTCTTTCAGTGCAGAGACTAATGCTAGCACTTGCTGTCTGGTTAGAGAGGTGACAGAACGATGGGAGCTGCTCATCCGAGTGGCTGTCAGTGAAGCAATGATGCTAAGCAGGAGAGAAAATGGACAAGTCCAAAGCAATCTGAGAACCAGAGCTGTCAGGCTGTGGACAAGCAGTCTTTGCAGCTTGATGAGATTGCATTTAAGCAATTTTAAGCAACATGGCAATTTACTCCCGAATTTCTACTAAAACTGAAGGTGCTGATGTGTAGTTATAATGAACAAAATCAGGGTCCCATTAAAAATAAGGCTTTAAGGTACTTGGCAAATATTTAGAGCTAAGGTCTAATATCAGCAAGGATTCACTCAACTAATTTCTAAGTCTCCTCAACTATGTTACAAAAAAAAAAAAAAAAAAAAAAAAAAAAGAAAAAGAAAAAAGGGTTTTCACTAGTACAAGTCTTCACTACTTACAGTCACACAGGCATTGCTTTCTTGACACGGATTCTGTCCTCCGTTTCCAGACATTTCCAAAAGGCTTTGAACAGTAAGAATCTGCTTTTACATTTTAATACATTACTTTCCCTTTCAGACAAAACCTAAATAAAATATCTACTCCTCTTTCATATATTAACATATTAGAAATATATCAAACAAAGGTGACGAAGGCGCATAAGGTCACTTCTGAATATGTGTGTAACTTCAATGGTCCTGTGAAATGGAATCCTGTGAAATTCTGTTTTCTCTGCAGCATGGGAAACCAGAATTTTCTTGTCTATAGTTCTCATTTTACACATGCATGAGTCCTCCACTGGTGGAAATGTTTGCCGACACCAGTGCTAACTCCATTTATATTCTTGCCTTTATGTGGGGCTTGATAACATAAGCACTGTCTCCTGTAGTCATGCAAGTTCTTGCTTGTAGTGGGAAAAATTAGATACAAAATCCCAAAAGATCAAAATCCTTTATTATAACAGTTCAAAAGGTAACTAGAAAGAATATACATTTAAATCTCTCATTATTTTTAATATATCTGAGGAATTTCAAGATCCAACTTTCTGGGTTTTGCCCATGCTTGGTTAACAAACCTGGAGAAAGACATAACCTTATAAAGCATAAAAACAATTTAGAGAAATAAACTACTTGGAAACAATTGAAGTTCTTGCATTTTACTTTAATTAGCTTTATGAAAAGAATAAGTGCTTTCGCTACTGTGCTGAAAAATGATGTAGCGCTCCAGGGTCCTCTCTAGAACGCTAGCTTTATTAATTTCCATTCTTGTCATACTTAAGTAAGTTTAATCAAAGTATCAAAAATAGATCCTGAGGCAATAATTTCTGGGGTCATCAAATTGATCCCATGTTCAATAAGTGACTAATTACTTGATGATAAGCTGATTGATGACTTTGGGTTAACCTTCTAATGTTGTTAGACTTCTAGGTAGGTCAAGGCCTACTAAGATGAAGGCAATAATCTCCCCCTCTTTTTTTTTCAGGGAAGTTTTTTCTTCCCTGGCATTGTAAAGTCATTATTAGGTGAATAACCCTGTCAGAATACAGAATGGAGAAGCATTCTTTGTTTCTCTTTCCTATCTGTAGCAGAGAGAGGACAGTATTTTACAGTGATATCTGGCACCAGCCTTAGCCAAAGTCAGTGCATCAATTCCTGAGGCCCCAATAACTTGGAATAGGAATAGCCCAAAATGGGGAGAAATCTGTTTTTCAAAGTCTTATTTTATAGATATTTCCCTTGCATCACAGTGGAATAGTTTGGATGAAAACTTCATCCTATTTAAATCTACAAAGTAACTGAACAGAGGGGGAGCTTCACATCACTGAGCAAATTATTCTAACAGTGAATGAGGAACTCACCTTACATAAAGGAAAACAAAACAAAACAAAACAATAAAAAAAAAAAAAAAAACCAATGGTTTTATCTCACTTGTAGCACTCTGTCATGGGTTCAAGAAACAGTATGCCTATTGCACCAGGAACCATCATGGGAAGCCCATTTGGCTGAGCAGCTACCTTGTAGGCAGGTATTGGAGAGGACCAGCCTTCCTGGTCCTGTTAGAGTGATTTTATTTACTGTGGTGGTTTTACCCATCTGGGCATCTGATCTCCACAACAACCGCTCTGTCACTTCCCCTCCTCAAAGGGAAAGGGGGAAAAAATATGACGGAAAGGGCTCAAGGGTTGATATAAGGACAGGGAGATTGCTCACCAATTACTGTCACAAACAAAACAGACCCAGCATAGAGAGATTAATAAAATGTATTACCTATTACTGACAGGCTAGAGCACTGAGAAACAAACAAACAAACAAACAATAAAAAAAGACACCTTCACCTCCTCCCCACCCCCCCTCACCTTCTCCCCTTGAGTAGCGAGTGTCATGGGGGAATGGAGAATGGGGGCTGCAGTCAGTCCCTGACACTTCGTCTCAGTCGTTCCTTCATGGTCACCCTTTCCATGGGCCACAGCCTCCTCCAGGCCACATCCACCTGCTCCACCGGGGGCTCCTCCACCCATGGTGGGGCTGCAGCATGGAGATCTGCTCCATGTGGGACCCATGGGCTGCAGGGGGACAGCCTGCTCCACCAGGGGCCTCTCCACAGGCCACAGGGGAACTGCTGCTATGTGCCTGGAGCACCTCCTGCCCTCCTGCTGCACTCACCTGGGGGGCCGCAGGGCTGCTTCTCTCAAATTTTCTCACCCCTCTCTCCGAGCTGCTATAGCACCGCACATGTATTCCCCTTTTCTTAAATCAGCTCTTCCAGAGGCCCAATCAGTATCACTCATGCCTCGGCTCTGGCCAGCAGCAGATCTTTTGGAGCAGCTGGAGCTGTCTCTGATCTGACATGGGGCTTGCAGTTCCCCACTACCAAACCCTTGCCATATAAACCCAATACATTTACAGGTGTAACCACACAGCATATAAGAGAGTGCAAAGAGATATGCATACACTGTCTTTGGAACCTGTAAGAGAGATTAAGAATTAATAACCTATGTCTCATAACATTTTTTTTCTGTTCCAGTGAGATGCATCTTGGAGCCTGGGCCCATACTGTCCTTTCACTGGTGACATTAATCCACCAAGATCTGTCTCTGCCTCTATTAGTCCCCTTCCTCTATGCTGCAAGATACAAGCCAGATGGTGACTTTTCATTCAGCACATGAAAAATGCTTCTTTTGGGGAGAGGGGACATATTTTTGTCTGTTTTTGGACAGCCCTAGCACAGTGCAGTTCTGGATACTGTCAATTTTGCCAGCCACTACAACCCTTAAAACTAACAGTAATTTTGCGGCTGTCTGTGATGGGTCTTATGTCCACCTCCAGAGACTGATTGGGAGACCACATGAATGGCTATGCAGCTGTAGAGAGCTCTACAGCGTCTGAGAAGCCTATTAGTGGCAAATGTGTACAAACTGGCAGCTTCTACCAGATTTTCCAGCCTGTTAGACGAACAAGCTCGTTAGAGTTAAATTTACTCCAAATATGTAAAAACTGATGGTTTGAAACTGTGATGTTCTCTGGAACAGCTCAGCAGCTTGTTATAATTGTAGCATAATTCAGTGCTTGGGCATCTTTCATATCTCAAGTGCTGTCTAAGCAACTAACAGAGCTTCTGGCAGCCTGAATGTCACCCTCAGACAACATCGGAGCATTTGTGTGTACAGCAGGGCAGCAAAAGATTTCTTAGGAGAATACCTTACTTCCTGCACCTGGTGAAAAAACACAGCATAGTTTCCTGCTGTCCCTTCCTAACTGTTATAGGTATTTTCCAAATCCCACCATTACCACTGTTTTTGAGAACTTCGCAGCCATCACTCCAGAGTAGGACTGTGCTGTGATCTGCAAGTTCCAGTTGAGAAAGTGAGAAAGAAGGAAGGATTCTGTGAAAACTTAAGATCTACCAAGGAAGGGAAGATTAACCGAAGTCCTGGTATAGTCACCTTCTCATTAGGGCAATTTTCCTAATAAACCCTTCCAGCCTTGTTTCTAATTCTTTTGACAGCACCTAGAGTCATTGGGATTAACTTTTTGTGTGAAGAGATGGAGCACAATAGTATACTGTGCTATGTGTTGAGCTTACAGAGGCATTTTATCACATTCAGCTTGCCTTCCTTACCCACTTCCATTGCAAAGAGATTTCAGTACATGTAGAGAGCTATTAGAATAGACACAGTACATGCAGAGGGCTATTAGAATAGACACTAACACTTGCAAGTATGTGCCAGGTCAGAATACCAGCTTCAAATATGACATTGTCTCTAAGTGGGTCAGTTCATAAAATCATGCCTTTTCAAATGATGTCCACACTGTGGTAAGTAAAAGGGGAAAATGCAGTAGTAATTGAAATGATCTGATTTGAAAAGTCTGGCACCTGGTGCCCATTCAAAAACACTTCATTGCTCCATTAAGATTGCTTCTAGGACACAGGAAATTTGCAAAATTTTGCTCCTGAAGCTTGTGATCTGAAGTGGAAAAAAAAAAAAAAAAAAAAAAAAAAAAAAAAAAAAAAAAGAGGGAGAGAAATAAAAGGATCTTTAAAAAACTTTCATGTCTTGGTTTTTGGGACATTTTTATTTGTACTTTTCCTATATTTTATTTTTGCTGAGAATGGGCCTTCACGTTCATCCCTACCTCAAATGCCTATTCAGTGTGCTAATGAGATAAGGAATATATTGTGAATAGAATATATTGTGCAATTGCAAAGCATTAACCATTGCTCCATTTACACATATTCTTTAGTTAGAGACATTTTGATTCAGCAGAAGAATATTTTACTGACCTTTCCACATATTTCTAGTTCACTGATGTGTCTAGAGCCATCTTGTCATGTTGGGATTCATTTTTATTTTAGGCTAAGTGACTGCTTGGCGGCAGTAAGCCCTGCTGGAATGTCAGCCACCAACTCATCTCTGGAGACACTGAAATGGACCCCGCAGCCACGGGGGAGCTGGTGAAGGGGCAGACATTTGTGTAGGGGAAGTGACCCATGAGACAAAGTGAGATGGACTCCTGCAGTTTGTACCAGCTGAAGCACCGGCAGGCAGTGCTTCATCCCTGTCATGACTCTCGGTACTCAAGCCTAGAGGTTGCGGAAGGTGGTCCATGTAGCCAGGTCTGCTAATGGGAACATAGGATGCTATTTTGTACTTGAGCACAACTGGAATTAATACTTTTCTTGATGTGTTTTTCTGGGCATCTAGCAGCCCCAGGTCTCAAAATGAAGTAGGCTATGGGAGAGATGAGGGCAGATTCCCTGGAGAGTTCATCATGAAACAGAAGAAATTATTCAAGTTCCTTTTACTTGCTAGGAGTCTGCCTTTTCTCTGGGCCTCAAGAACAGAAGAAAAAAAAAATAAGGAAAGAAAAAAAAAAAAAAAAAAAAACATTAAAAACTAATTAAACTCTCCTGCTCAGTGGTCCCTTCTAGAGGCAAGTGAGAAAATTCTATACTCTGTTCAGATATGTGCAAACTCTGTTTAGCTCCCCAAATCCTCAACTTTATCTCTGCTTTTTATTCTCATTTAGAAACAGTCATTGATGCCATGCACAATGCCAGTTACGTCTACGTGATGCTAATGTGTCTCTGTCTTTCTGGTCAACACCAGACTGATGAACAATCCAGATCTCATGATTTTAGAACCTAATAACTTTGAAAGTTAAACTTAAAATTTTACTGCATGTGTTCACAGCCAGGAAGAATCCAAGGCATTGCCACCCACTTTGTTACTCTTATTTGACACACTCATGGGTGCAGGGTTTGCAGTCAATGTGAGCATTGGATTAATTCAACTACAGTGGAGTTAGAAATGCAGAAGTCGATTCCCAAAATTAGTCTGTTCTCTGGTAGCATGCTGGTTTTGGATAAACAAACACAGTGTTTTAATGTGTTTTATATCTCTGGATTTTTAAAACATATCACATCACTCTTCAGTTTACATTTTCATCTGGGTCAATCACTGCTAGGTTAGCAAATGAAAAAGATGCCTGGGAAAAAAAATAAAATGTCATTTCTGCCTTGGCATTTATGTAGATTCTTTTCTAGAGTATATTGGGAAAGAAAAGAAATTTTATAATACTTTTTCAAACAATACAATAGTAAGAGGAAGAAAGAACCGTGCAGTGGTAATTGTTTTCTTATTTTCTGTTATGAAAATTAAAGTTGTATTGAAAGTTTTTATTTAAACTAGAGAGAAAAGAAATTTGCCTCTGGTTCTGGCAAATTAGAATGATTTACATTTCAAGAGCAGCTGAGGATTTGCAGGCTCCTTGCGGTGAGATGGTCAGAGGCTGCCTGCCAGAATTTGTGGTTTCTGCAGGAAGACGGAGAAGAGGACAACACCATGCATCGGTAGGCAACTCAATAATAAGGTAACTGATAACAGGAACTTGGCACCTCTATATGCAGCACCATGATACGTGTGACCATGACATGGTCATACAACCACAAAATTATGGAATAGCTCAGGGGCCTCTGGAGATTGTTGTACAGGGTGCCCGTGCTCTGGTGCTGGCCAGGGGCTGCAGGGCCTCTGCGGTGGCTGCAGCAGCCCCATGGCAGGGCCCAGCTGAGCCCAGCATCAAGCTGGCGGCGCCTTGGGGGAAACAGATTTCCGAAAGGGCAGAGCGGGCACAGGCCAAGGAGGAGGCCCAGGATGAGGGAGAAGCAGCAGAGGGCCCAGGCCCCAGGAGGAGGAGGGCAGGAGGGGCTCCAGGCCCACAGGCAGCAGGGATTCCTTGGCAGCCCTGCAGAGCCCCTGCTGGAGCAGATCTCCACCCTGCAGCCCAGGGAGGGCTCACGCTGCAGCAGGGGAACATTTTGTGAGGGAGCTGCGGCCGTGGGGATGCCCCTTGGGAGCAGGGTGTTCCTGAAGGGCTGCAGCCTGGGGCAGGACCTCCGCTGGAGCAGGGCCACAGGGGAGGAGAAAGGGGCATCTGAGAGGGGCTGGGGGGGCTGAGCGCAGCCCCCATCCCGTCCCATCTCATCCCCTGTGCTGCTGGGGAAGAGGGGGAAGGAGTGAAGGGGGTTGTTGGGTTTGGGAATGGGGCAGGAATGGGGGGAAGGTGTTTATGGTTTTGTCATTGTTTTTCACTATCCAAATATATTTTGTCTTGCTGTAATTAAATTAGTTTCCACAAGTTGAGTCTCTTTTGCGCATAACAGTACAGGAGTAGGGGAGCTCCCTGTCTTTATTTCAGCCCACAGACTTTTCCACTTTATTTTCTTGTCATGTCCTGCTGAAGAGTGAGGGAGCGACTGGGTGGGCAGCTGGCCAAAGCCAACCCAGAAAAGTCTCCTAGTCCACTTTTTCTGCTTAAAGTAGGGTTGACTGGAACAAATTGCCCAGGACTCTGTCCAGTCAGGGCTTGAGTAACTCTAAGGATGGAGGTTCAACAGGCTTTCTGCACAACCTGTTCCAGTGTCTGACCACCATCATAGTAAAAAAAGATTTTTGCTCTGTTTAAATTGAATTTGCTGCATATCAGGAAATGACCTTTGCCTGTTTTCTCTTCAATGAGCACAACTGAGAAAGAAGAGTCTGTCTCTCTCTTATGCACTGTGCTGTTATTTGGTCCATACTAAAGCAGCTTATCTGTGAAAATGTTATGGGAGTCGCTGTCAAAAGCCTTGCTAAAGTCAAGATCAACAACATCCACTGCTCTCACCTCATCCACTGATCTGGTCATCTCGTCATAGAAGGCTTAACAGGTTGCTCAGGCATGATTCCCCCATCATAAATACATGCTCACTACTCCCTGTAGCCTTTCTATTATTAATATATTTGAAAATGGTTTCCAGGTTTATTTGCTCCATTACCTTCCCAGGGACCAAGGTGAGGCTAGCCAGCCCATGGTTTCTCAGATACTCTCTCTTGCTCCTCTTGAAAAATAGGGAGTTTTTTATTTATTTTTATTTTTATTTTTATTTTTATTTTTATTTTATTTTATTTTATTTTATTTTATTTTATTTTATTTTATTTTATTTTATTTTATTTTATTTTATTTATTTTATTTATTTTATTTTATTTATTTTATTTAATTTATTTATTTTTGTTTATCTGAGTCACCTTACGTCTCTGAGAAGTTAATGGGAACAAACTTGCACTTACAGGGCACAATACAGTTCATACTTCCTTGTTATTTAGTTTTGAATGAAGAAAAGTGCAGGAGAAATGTCTGTTTCTTGACCATTAAAGGGGAGGACAGATGACTAGGCCACAGATGGGTGCTTACTTACATTTAGTTGAATAAATTCACAAAATCATAAGAACCATTGGATCTCCCAACAAAGACAAGCAGATGATGATAACAGAAGTTCATTTTCACCTGTGCATCTTCAGAGTCAGATACTAGGCTGGTCAATGAGATGGATGAATCAACTTATTTGAGGGCACTTTCTTTTCTTTTGGTTTAAGCAATTCTTCCTCAGAGAACAAGGAGTACAATGTACAATTAGGTCCACTTCTTACTAATTTTTCCTGGTTGCTTTGCTGATATCCATGGAGTGCTGTGGCAAATGTGCTTGCCTTACAATCTGAACTGTTGGCTACCCTCAAACAATGTCAAGAGCATTGTTAATGAAGCAGATGCCCTGGTCAGTTTGGAATCTGTTTCTTTTCTGTGCTTTTAAGCTATTATGCATGATCTCAGAAATAAGCAAAAAAAAATGTAGTGGAGTTTTATTTGGAAGGTAGCAACAGTGTTTGGAAACAAAGATATCCTTCAAAGGACAGAGCATTAATACCATTCGTGCTATGGTCCTTTTGACTACAATAAAGATTGCTGCCTTTCCCTTTTATTCCAGACTAGACAACCTGCCTTTCAGTCTAAAAAATAAAAATTAAAAATAACTTTTCACTTCTCCAAGTGGAAAAATAAATAAATACACAACACAGAGAAATGTATGAGAAACGGTTGCAGGAGAAATGA
This sequence comes from Aythya ferina, assembly GCF_964211825.1. Classification (NCBI taxonomy): domain Eukaryota; kingdom Metazoa; phylum Chordata; class Aves; order Anseriformes; family Anatidae; genus Aythya; species Aythya ferina. The sequence continues at coordinate 150,543,232 of NC_140297.1, read as the reverse complement.
ATGGTTGATCCCCCTCCCGTAAAAATTGCTTCCCAATCCAGATTCCTTTGTCCAGAAGTAATCTAAATTCTGAATCTTATCTTTCCAGTTGTATGGAGGAATCTGGATCCAAGGCCAGGTGTGGTGGCTTGCACACACAGCTGTGTTTCTTGGGATGGGAGAGAATTTATCAGCCCCTGGGAGAAAACAGTTTTGAAGTTTAGAAGCAGTGATCCCAGGTGGGTTTGACATATGATCTCAGGGTGGTGAAAGAAAGGCGTCCAGCCCCCATGTCATTCATTTCCACCAGAGACTCTTTGAGGCAAATTGTAGGAGAAAATTAAAAAGCAAGCAAACAAAAAATTACCAGGGTAACAAGCCACAAGAGATGGAGGACAAAGGGGAAAAATGCTCGGAAAAACATTTTCTTCTCCTGACAAGTCTCAGTTATGTACAGAGAGCCTGTGAGAAATACTGAACCTGTGACAGCAGAAACATCCCAAAGAGAGCAGTGTGTGGGGGGAGCACAATTAATAATAAAGCCCTGTGGAATTTCTGAAGGTTCAGCACAAAAGCTTGAAGCAGTCTTTTGAGAAGGCGAATCAGCTTTAATTACTGTACTCTGGGTTATTCTTTTAAAATGCTTTTGCAGTGAAAGTTTCTCAGTCTGAGGGAGGGCAACACTGCTCTCTCCTATCATTTCCCTTCATTGTTACAGGCTTCAGCACACAGTGAATGTGTGTGAGGACAAGCAGATCCTCCATGTCTTTTATTTCAAGTGTTATTTTTTTTCCTTTTCATTAACTGCCTTCAAAAAGGAAAAGAACTACTTAGGGCAGGGTGTTTTTTTTTTCTTTCCTTTTTTTTTTTTTTTTTTTTCTTTTTTTTTCTTTTTTTTTCTTTTTTTTTTTTCCTCTCTTTTTTTTTTTCTTTTGTTTTTCTTGTTGGCAGCCTGGGTGAGACCTTTTGCATTCACTACTCCTTGTTATCTAAAAACCAATATAATAGAGAAACACAGATGCTCATTACTAGTAGCTGTGCCATCTTAATGCTTCCTATAATGGTATTTTCAGCTCATAATAGACGGTGGATGATCTGTGCTGAATAGTGAATGTGGTGCTTGATTTTTCTCTCACTTACTTCAGCAAAATCAGTGGAGTGTCTCCCCAGTTTGTAAAAGTCAGAAAGAGTGGAGAAAATCCAATTCCCTCAGTGGCTTTCCAGAGCCTGGTTGCCATGATGCCTCACTTACTGCCAGTAGCAGAGGGGTTATTTCAGAGAGAAGGCTCTGCTTTTCTGGACCCAAGACACTGATAGAAGGAATTATGTTTTTCAGGGTGAACAAGACTTGTGACTCTAGAGAAAGGACAAAAGAGTGAAGAGAAGAGGTGCAACCAAAGTGGGAAGGGGAATCTAATCATTCTGCTTGAACTGCCAGTAGAAATGTTAGTGATGCACAGCATGGAGAGGAAGAAAAATGAACAGAAAAGATCTTAGCCAATATGTAGGCTGGTGTTCAGTCTTGCTGGGTAGTGCCTTGCAAGAATTTTTCAACATAGTGAGTTTTAACTGAAATTAGAAGTCACTGCATGTCATTACATACTGTCACATAGCTGGATGTGTAGTTGTGCCCACATCTGCCTGTATCTTTAAGAATATATTTTGTAGGTGGAAATGCAGATGTAAAATTTCATAAGAGATGCATAACCCAGTAAATCATTTGCCCAAAACTGGAGACTGTGCAAACAGATGCGTCACTGGTTCGGATGGGGACTACAAATACTGCTCTGGGAGGCAAAAATTTCCTGTATGATCAGTTACAGGAAGTATCAGATGTAACTTGAAGTTATTTTATTTTTGTGCAGAAGGGTAGTTAAATTACTGAGGTTTAAGTGTGTCTTAAACTTTTCTGAAATCAGCAATATGAATGCAAAGGAAGTAGCACTTCTCTAGTTCCAAACTGTCCCCAGCTATCCAAGCTTCTCTTGTGCCTGTAGCTGATCACCTAGAATGGTGGTGTTGTCACAGAATCATAGAATATTCCAAGCTGGAAGGGACCCACAAAGATTGACTCCACATTAAGTCAAACTCAATGGATTGTCTATTGTCTGTGATTCCTAAACATTGGTTCTTTGCTATGCAGGTTATTAACTCCTTTCCTTCACTTAATTGCAGACAGATAAATGGTGAGGACACAAATTAAATGTGAAGTAGGGCATAATAGTTACAAAGCAAAAAATGTTCAGCGTGATTGGAGCATCTTCAGGGCCAGTATTGAGGACTGGGTGATTAGAGTGCACGTCTCTTGTGTCAAAAACAGCCTCATTCATCAATATGTGCATTGTCTATTGCAGTCCCAAGTTTCAAATTCCCTCAGTACCACCCAGCAGCCAGTTCCAGAACTATAACTGGTTTCTCAGCTCCCACCACTGCCAAATTTTTTTTCTCAGAAATGTCTAAACAATAGCTGAGAATTAAGATAAAACAAACAAAACAAACAAAAACTTACCTTAAAATCGAGCCATCACCTACTCTTTAAAATAGAAATATTTTATTTATATATATAAAATGCAGAAGAAAAGATCACAGCAGCAAAAATTGTTTATGCCTTGTGCACAAAAACTCCTTGCCCAAAGTAGGTTCCCTCACCCTGAGTGCTTTGTAAGTCCTAGCTATCCCAATGACACTGTGTTTCTCTCGTTAGCAGATACTCATTTCCAGCCACAACCACATGCACCCTTTTTCCTATCTAGATAAGGACCTCAAGGTTTGGGGTTTCGTTGCAGACCCGACTGGAGCCGGACAAATAGGCATTTCTTAATTAATTTCTTCCCCATTGTTTCCTCAAGGACTTCTGGAATTTCCTCAAGTCATATTTCATCGTTGTTATTGTCTTGTTTCCTGCTCATGCCGCCTAGCTGTCTCCCATGCCTTAACCCTAAACACTTAGACCAAATGTGAAATGAGTTGACTACGGTGCACAGCACTTTCAAAAAAGTAACATAGAGTAGTTCCTGTTAAATGTAAGGATTTGTTAAGTCTTTTGGGAACATGAGGGATGACAGTAGTGTGAGGAGTTAGAGAATGGTTTACGATGATTCATCCTTAGGATCCCAGAGAATGAGGGTTGAATTTTACCTGACTAATCACCTGGAAGTCTTCAGTACGCAGGATTCTAGGACCAGGAAGGAGCTGTGGAACAAATGTACTGCTACAGCTGAAGAAAAGCTGTCCCATCATCAGCAAGAGCACTGGTTAGAAAAAAATTCTCACTTTTTGGCAATTTGTTCTTGAAAGCACAAGTTACCAATGCAGTTTCATGGGTTACCATTTACTTCTTAACAAAGTCAGGAACTTTCAGTCTGACCCCACCTAAGAGGTCTCCAGTGTATGTATGCAGCGTTGCATGCTGCACGTTGAATATGTTACACACATTTTGTTTCGTGTTTGATATTATCTGGTTCCCCAGAATTCAGGATGCAGGCATTCCTTTCTGACTCATCTGCAAAGTTTGGATGTAAAGTCACACTTTGAAAACAGACTTCCTGCAATTCAAGTAATATCAGGCAATGTGAAACCTGGCCACAGCTTATATGCAAAAACTCAAATTCATAGTCTTCCAGATAAGAAGCTGTTTAGATTAAAGGTTTTCTTTTGAGATGTTCTAACACGTTTCGTGCACATTTGGTTGTTACAGAAATTTCTGATTTTAAGGCACTTCAGTTTTCATAATTTAACAGTAATTAAAGTTGTGTAATAGTTACATTAAAGCATTATTATTCTGCCCATTTTTGAACTGGAAAAAAAAAAAAAAAAACACAGCAATTGCTTGCATGCTTTGATCACACCTTGCCTGTTGAAAGGCAAATTGGCTGCCAAGTAAGCTGCCCCTTGCAGGCCCTCTTCAGAAGGGGCTGCCCTGTTCTGATAGTCCTGCATGCCCTTTGCTTGTGGCTTTTGTACACACAAGGAACTGCTTGCCATGGCATATGATGAGAGCTACAAACACAGACTCTGAGAAGAAACTCTGTTTTTAAAGTTGCAGGATGTTTATTGTTATTATGGGTGAAGATGGGATCTTCCTGGGTGTGAGACTGTCCTGTGGGGATCGAATTGGCTCTGTTTGTCTGGTGATGTTCTTTTCACATTTCTCTGAGTGTCAGCTTCCACTGGGCAGATCTCAGTGTGGTCTGCTGGAGCAAATCTTAGCCTGTGCTTTAGCCAGGCAACTGTTTAAAGACCCCGGCAGAAGGAGTTCCTACAGCATCAGTGAAGAAACATGCTGGATCTTCAGCACGTCATAGGCTAAAGAGCCTATATCATAAAGAATCTTTATATACTTTTTACAAGGAATCTTTATATAAAGATTTTAAAGATTATATCTTATTCTTTATATAAAGAATTTTTAAAGATTCTCTGAAGAGACTCATCCATTTGTTCAAGATGGAAAAGGCTATGAGCATAATGACAAAATGATACAGTACTTTGTCCTTACGCAGCTAAAAACATTCCGAGGCTGTAGAACTACTCAGTCCCGTGTGTTTAGGAGATAGGTAGTTTTATCTTCAAATTCATTGGGAGGGAAAAACATTGTGGATTTGCTTGGTTTCAAAATGCAGTCATTTCTCTTTGGTCCATCTCAGAGGCTGGCAAAAAAAATTGCAGCAATTCACTCTGAATTGCTTATAGGTGGCCTTTGCATACATATTCTTTATGTTTCAATTTGAAAACCATGCAGGTTCATTGAAATGCTGTCCTGAACAAGCAAACATTTGCTGAGGACACTGTTACATAGGCTAGCATCTGAAATTGGAAAATAAATAAATATATCACAGAATCACAGAATTTTCTAGGTTGGAAGAGACCTCAAGATCATATACATACCTCTCTGAGAGATGAACTCAACTTCTATCTCTCTTAGCTGCACAATATGTCTACATTATTAGTATGGTTGGGCTATTGTAAATTTCATTTATTCCATCAGTGCATCCTGTGAAAATAAGTAAAGATTATAAGCTGCTAGTCACATATATAAATAAAGGTGATGAAATTCAGTCTGACGAAAGACAAAGCATGGAAAGTTTCAGACTGCACAAAACTGAAGGCTATCAAAATTACAAACAGCACAGAGACAGGAATTTTATGTTATAGGATGTGTTGGAAAGCTTTAATATACCCCTAGTGCATCACAACAATATACCACGAACAGTGGCCATAGGCAGCAGCATAGAGGACTCGTAAATTAGAAGTAGCTTTCATACCCCCTATTTAAATCAAGGGGAGTGTTCATGAAGTGAATTACTTTTCATCCTGAACATGGTTGGTAGAGTGTGTGGTTTAGCCCGTGTGATTTATTGTGTGGAGCTGTGTACACATTTTGTCAGGGTGATTTCTCCCTCGTCATTAAATGTGGTGCGCAGAGGCTGGTGAAGCAGTGTCTGGTTTAAACAGCCACGCAGAGAGTGTAGAGGGAAATGACTGAATGGAGCTAAGGCCCCACAGTATTACTGTTCTGGGTTTAAATGAAGAGCAGGCAGCACTGAGGCAGAGCACTGTTACAAGAGGAGCTCATGGAAGAATTACTTCTTTGAAGTATAATTATCTATGTGATTCTCCCTCACTTCAGAGAGCAGTAATTTGCTGCCGGCTTGTTCCTGCAGCAGTCAGGGTTGTCGTGCAGACAGATACTTATTTTAGCTGTGGAACAGCTTTAAAAGTTTTCCTGCCTTTTCCCTTCAGCACCCCTGCACCATCCACACCCTCTCATTGCTCCCCAGTTGGCTGTCCCCTCAGCTGTGCTGGGACAACTACTCGCAGGTCATGTTTAAAGCTTTCCGTAATTAAAAAATAGAAAGCACTATTCTAAACTGAGCTATTTTGGTTGTCTGTCTTCCAGGACAGCCCCCAAAGCACTTGAACTAGCTCAGCTGACGCAGGAATCTGGGATGTGAGTAAGCAGGGAGAGGACAGAGATGAAGAAGGGAGAGCAGTTCCTTCAGCTGGCTTTGCCTCCAGAATTGGTATCCTATGAGAAACTGGCCTTGAAAAGCTCTTTTGCCCAGGATCATGCAAAATGGATGCTGTTTATGGGGGGTGGGGAGCCGGGGGGAAATAAAATGAAAGCCATTGAGAGAGAGTCTCTTTGCAAACGACTTTGCTTCTGGAGACACAGCTCCACTGAGATTTTGAAGCTGCTCTTCTGCTAATTTGTACAAGGCAGCAGGTGTACCTCTGCCCACAGATGGACCCGTGTAAGCGTTGCCTCTCTGCTGCCAGCAAACCCAACCAGTGATCACCACCTCTCTACTTTTGAGGGTTTTCTTGTTCCCAGCACAACATGCTCATTGCTTCAAATAAAACTTAGGGCTTATGATCTACCTACTCCTGTATGTGTATAGCCCATGTTGGTATTAACAAAAGGAACTGAATTGATCATATATACAATTTAGTTTAATGTTAAGAAAAAGTAAATGAATTAAGCATTAGAAATCTAATACCAAGATGTGAAGACTTGTCACAGTGCTGTGGTTTAACCTGGCAGGCAGATAAGTGCTATATCAGGAAAAAAAAAAAAAAATATATATATATATATATATATATATAATAATAATAAAGCTTATTTCTTGAGATAAAGACAAATGAAGGGGACAGAAAAAAAAAAGGGGGGGGGGGGGGGAAGTTAATAATAATTATAAAAGAATATGCAAAACAGGTGATGCACAATATAATTGCTCAACACCCACTGACTGATGCCCAGTCTGTCCCTGAGCAGCAGCTGCACCCCACCCCAACCAACTCCCCCAGTTTTATTGTTCAGCACGATGCCACATGGTGAGGGATGTCCCTTTGGTCATTTGGGGCCAGCTGTCCTGGCTGTGTCCCTTCCAGCTCCTGGGGCACCCCCAGCCCCTCGCTGGCAGGGCAACATGAGGAGCTGGGGAGTCCTTGGCTCTGGGTGAGTGCTGCCCTACAACAGCTGAAACAGCAGAGTGTTACCAGCATTATTCTCACCCTAAATCCAAAATACAGCACCATAACAGGTGCTAGGAGGAAAATTAATTCTATCCCAGCTGAAACGAGGACACATAGTTTCCCTGATAAGTCTGCCATAAAGCCCATGTATATTTTTTTCTATTAACATACAATTACAGCAGCTTTATCTAGTTCAGACATCTGCTTTTAAAGTGTCATGTTAAGGGCACTACATAAGCTAACCACAAAACAGAAAGAAGAAAATCAGGATCCAAAACAAACAAACAAAACAAGAGAAAAAAAAAAAAAAAAAACACAAAACATTACTATTTCCAAAGAATTGGAACAATTTTTTTCAGAGTGAAGGAGAAAGAGCTATATAATGCATCAAATATATGTATACTGTATAATATATATACTTATATGATATTATATATTCTATATATAATATGTATATAATGCTACTGATATCTCAAAAGAGAAAAACACACAGTATACTTATTATTATGTGGTACATACGATCTCACCTTTTCTTTTTCTTTTTTATTTTTTTTAGAAGGAAGTACACTGAGGTGAATTTGATACATATTTAATTCTGTCATTGAAGTTTAATGTGAAGTCTGCTGATACATATACCTGGCATTGTTCCTAGCCAAGTGCGTTATACAATGTGTGAGCAGTAATCTCATCTGGCTTTATGTGCTTGTTGAGTAAATCAAGCCAAAACTACTTAGAAGGACTGTGTATTACGTTTGGAGACGAGTTAGGACATGCTACTTTATTTACGGGGTAACCAGAAGCCTTAAAAGAATGGAAGTGCTGAATTGCCTTAAGACTGTACAGTAAACACTCCTTGGATATACTGGGAGATTTACCTATTTGAAGAGCATGAGTGAAAATAACCAAAGAATAACTGAAGAATGTCTGTTACTGCCTTTAACCTAAGATCCATCTCTCTTGATCACCTTTCCTTTGTCACTAGCCAGGAGCTACTTAGAAATAGCGCAAGTGCAAACACAGAGGGATCCTTCCTCTACTGTATACTTTGTTTATTCTCAAACAACAGATTTATAATTCTTTGTGGCCTTTAGCACTTGAGTTACAATTACCTTTGAATGGTCAGTCTAATTTCACCCTCTCTGTTCATTTCCAATGCTATAAAACCTAAATATATAACCCTTTGGGTTTCTCATTTTCATAAAAGACTCTGGAGTATTTGAATCACAGAATCATAGATTCATAGAACCATTACAGTTGGAAAAGACTTCCAAGATCACCTGGTCCAACCATCCCCCTGCCACCAATGTCACCCACTAAGCCATGTCCCCAAGCACCACGTCCAACCTCTCCTTGAACACCCCAAGGGACAGTGACTCCACCACCTCCCTGGGCAACCCATCCCAGTGCCAGACTGCTCTTTCTGAGCAGAAATGTCTCCTCATTTCCACCCTGAACCTCCCCTGGCACAACTTGAGGTCATACCCTCTGGTCCTATCAGTAGTTACCTGTGAAAAGAGGCCAACCCCCAGCTCCCCACAGCTTCCTTTCAGGCAGTTGTAGAGAGCAATGAGGTCTCCCCTGAGCCTCCTCTTATCTAGACTAAACAACCCCAGTTCCCTCAGCAGCGCCTTGTGTTCCAGGTCCTTCACTTGTGTCCCAGGCCCTAGAACTTGTGTTCCAGGCCCTTCACCAGCTTCGTAGCCCTTCTCTGGACATGCTCCAGGGCCTCAATGTCCTTCTGGTAGTGAGGGGCCCAGAGCTGAACACAGTACTTGAGGTGTGGCCTCACCAGAGCAGAGTACAGGGGGATGGTCACCTCCCTGCTCCTGCTCGCTGCACTACTCCTGATACAAACCAGGATGCCGTTGACCTTCTTGGCCACCTGGGCACACAGCCAGCTCATGTTCAGGTGAGCATCAATCAGCACCCCCAGATCTTTTTCCTCTGCACAGCTTTCAAGTCACTCTGTCCCAAGGCTGAAGCGCTGCATAGGGTTGTTGTGACCAAAGTGCAGGACCTGGTACTTAACCGTGTTGAACCTCATCCCATTGGTCTCTACCCATCAATCCAACCTGTCCAGGTGCCTCTGCAAGGCCTTCCTACCCTCTGGCAGATTGACACTTTCCCCTACCTTGGTGTCATCTGCAAACTTACTAAGGATGCACTCAATTCCCTCAACCAAATCATCAATAAAGACATCAAAAAGAATGGGCCCCAACACCGACCCCTGGGGAACACCACTGGTGACCTGTTGCTTGCTGGATTTCACACCATTTGCCACCACTCTTTGAGCCCGGCCGAGATTTCTGCTTGTATGTTGACCACCAGAGTACTGTACAAAGTGAATCCAAGATCTCCTCTTGATAGCAATAGCTACTTTAGAGCACATAATAATATATGTCTGTATTCCTATGTGATTTATCTTAAATCTATCAGCACTGAATTGTGTCTGCCTTTTAAAGTCCAGCCAGTTTCATGGGTGCCTACTGAATTCCACACACTCAGCTTTAGTTTCAGCTATTACTGTTAATTCTGTATCGTCAATAAACATTTGAATTTTCTTACCTCCTAGATAAGGAGTACACACAAGATCAATTACATTCACTCAGCTCTGAGTAGTGAAAATGATTTTGGGGACAACATTCAGCAGAAACACCCGTGCAAAATATCTGAGGAGTTTTTTTTTTTTTTTCAAGCTTCTACCTCTGTGTCTTGCTCCAGCAACAACGATAAAAAAGTAGGTTTTCTGAATCTCTTGGTTTTCTCCAGAAGATCATTTGTAGTGCATTTATCCTTATTTGCTGTAAGCAAGAAAATAATGCTTGTTTTCTGCTTGAATTACATCTTGTCTTCCTCATTGAATGCTTTGTGCCATGGTCTTGATTCTCACTTTAGTAGAAGCTAGATTAAAAAGACCCTGGGAATGGTCAATCAGGTTAGAAATCTTTCATTAGATTAGATTACTGGTATTGAAACAAGTTCCGTGTCATGATTATCACCCCTATAAGAGAACATTGTAATTAACATGTTTATATTTAAAGTGAGTGAGGACAGAACTAGGACAGATATGAGCAACTTCTCTAGCAATTTTATACCTTTTTTTTTTTTCTAGGAAAAGGTATAAAAATGCTAGAGAGTATATTCTTCTATTTTTCTTTCTTTCTTTTTCTTTCTTTCTTTCTTTCTTTCTTTCTTTCTTTCTTTCTTTCTTTCTTTCTTTCTTTCTTTCTTTCTTTCTTTTTTTTTTTTTTTTTCTGAAAAGTGTCTTTTCAAGAGCTATTATTCCTTGTAAATCCTCTTTGCTAGCACTTGAGTGCAAACTGTTAGCATGGGAGACTGACTTCAAAGTGGAGTGGGTATTGCAAAAATATCTTCAAACATTACTTCCCCATAGAAGTCAAGGATTTCATTGACCCTACTGCATTCTAGAAAAAGGAAGAGCTTTCACATTTGTGGGTAAAGGAGTAGTGTCTGGAGCAATGGGGAAATTACTGTTAAAGGCAAATATGAAGTCCTAATGAGAGGCTGAAGTCCATCCCATTCCAAGCACAACACCCAGGACCATGCAGTGCTTTGCTTTCTCCTTATGATCAAAATTGCAGTATTCCTTTCGTGAACAATTTGGTAACTGAAAACTGAAGCCTTTCACTAAGCTTTTTTCTAAGCAGAATGTCACGTCTAAAACTAGAATAGTACTTGTTTGGATAGGGGCCACATTTTAAAATGTGGTACAAAGAACATAGAATTTTGCAGAAAAATAATTATTATTATAGAAGTCTCACTGTAGAGTCTCCTAGATAGTCTTCAACCACTAAGCTGTCTTCAGTAGTTAGTGGTCCATCTGGCTAACCTCTGCTGTATGTACTCTCTCTCATTCCTCTCCAGCATTAGTGTGGATGGTGGTGTTTGGTTTTGCTTCTAGGTACTGCAGAAACAAAATGCATCTATTTCTATATCTGTAGATACCGCTGGGCATCGCTTGAAGGAAGCTGCTCGATGATGTTAGCTTTGATGTTGCCAAAAGCAAAAAAAGGGGAGGCTTGTGATTGCCCTAGGTTCCTGTGCAAGCACATTGGGTCTGGAAGGCAATCCCAGGGCTGAATCCTGCAACCTCACATGACGCTTTGCCTCCTACCCTGCAAGGAAATATGTTGAGATGTGCATTTCTTTGCTTTTTCCCGTTGCATCAATGGTAGAGTTCAGAACAGAGCTTCCTCAAGTCCCTGCCTTCAGCCAGAAAACTACTGCAGGAAATTTGCACCATCCTGGAGGAAAATAAAACATTCTAAATTTTTTGTATAAACTGCTATGTCCAGGCTATTCTACTGAGAACAGCAGAGAAATTGTCTGAAGCACCAGTTACTAAACACTTGTGAAAGCTACAACTGGCAAATAAGGAATAATTATAGTACCATTCATTGCAATCTAGCAAGTCTCTGTGAAGTTTTCCAAGTGAAGGGAAAAGAGGCCAGGGGGAGTACCAGCAGGGAGGAATAAAGAGCTGTGCTAGAGCATAATTAAATCTGAACCAAAAAGGTCATAAGATACTTTATCAGCTTTCATGCTGAATCCTAACACACCCAGAATGTTACCAATTCATTGTCATTGTCCTCAAATTAGGAATAAACTGTCTGAAATCAAAACCCTGTGGTGCAGAGAAAGACAAATTTGAATCTCTTCTTTCATTTTTGTTCATCTCCATTAATTTGCCACTTGTTAATAACAAGTGAAGAACAATCAATCTAAATAGAGTTTCATCTACTGGCTCCTGTAAAGCAAGAGGGAAGGAGATTAAATCATTATTATGAACCTACATGGGGAACTTTATACATGGAGGGTAGGAGATGCAGGAAGGGAAAGTTTATTAGAACTGTGTCAGGAAGTAATTTTTATTTTACAGCTTCTACATTTGATGAAGCTTTGAATGATTCCAGATCCAATTTCCTCTTTGAAACTGGGCAAATGAACTTCAAGAAATAAACCATCAACATCACTATCATCACACCATCAAAATAACAAAGAACCACATTTAACACCTCTGTAGCTACTTCAATTTTTGTCTTTTAGGGAGAGGGGGACAGTTAGAGGAACTGAATGAAAATATTCTGCCTATATGTAGCACTTACACATGCATCTCCTATTCTCAAACAGGCAAATGATTATCAAGCCCTAACGAATGCATCTTACCCATGGCAAAACAAATGCAGGTCTTGTGAAGACAGACCTAGGTTTATGTCTCGATATTTCCAGGTCAGGCGCAGCTCCTTGATTTTAGGAACAGGAGATTGATCTGCTTCCTTGGGCTATACATATAATAAAGTGCCTCCTCAAATTGGAAACAACCTTTGCTCCACAATTTTTGTAGCCAAGGAGGCAATTTTCTTCTACAAATAATCAGTGTTTGGTCAGTTTATCGATCAGATATTGTATTTCTTGAAACTCAGAGATTTACAGCTCTGTTCCTAAGAGCTGCCACTAGATCCATGCATCATTGGTGTCTAACTTAGTAAAAAGACCATTTCTGTTCTATGTATATTCAGTAAAACTTGTTCCTGTCAACTTGCCATACTCTTCCTCCTATTAGATACTCATTTCTGCTAACTGACTTACACTTTAGGGCATCGGGTAAAAGGCCAACAACTGAAATAGACCAGATTTATTCCATTCAAGTCAAAAGAAATATGCAACTTCATCTCAGCTGGGGAGTAGGGCTCCATGATGAGCTGGATGACAGATAAATTTTGCAGCTACTGAACTGTTTGCTTAAGTAATTATGTCTCTCTTCTTTTCATTCCAATATGTATCTTATTACTTAAAGCACACAAACATCTCACTACCCCTGGGATACTGTTAACATATATGCAATGCATTGTGGTCCTTATTGTTAAAAAGCACCTTTCTGGGATTCATTTACAGAAGCAGGGTATAGGTAAGAAAAAAAATATTAATTTCTGTGTAAGCAGTTTTCAAATTGTGTTAGCCATTCTCATTCCTTTCCATCAAGACTGCAGTTTGCCTCCAACTCCATAAGCACAGCTCAGTGCTTAGCATTCTACTCTACAAGGTGGTCTTAAATTAGGAAAGCTCCAGGAAAAGTCTGTGTTGCTTATATTTTATTTTTTCTGCAGGTAAACAGTAGAATTCCAGGAGTTTTCAAGCCTCTGTATTCGTGACTTAGTTTTTCTTTCTCATGATACAGGACAAAAATTGGTCAAATCTCCCCACACCTGCTGGTGACATACAGCTAGAAGGGGGAGTCCATTTGCCTTCCTTGCAAGTCATGCCCTGATCCTGGATGCTCTGGGGCAGTAATAGGCACCAAAGGTGAAAAGCACTTTCACATGAAAAACAAGTTGTAAAACTGGGAATTAGCCACTTGCACCCACAAGACTGTTGAGTTTTCTGGTGGTGTGGCACATACAATACTTCTTCAGGCATTGTCCATATAGAAAAATATATTTAGTTCAAAAATATGAAGTAGTGGAATATCCATACCACTGTAAGATTTAAATTCTGGTAAGCTGATTTACAGATATTGTAGTGGTTACAGGATTGATCAGAAAAGCTAGCAATGTTAGATACTTCTATTTTAGGGTTTTACCTAAATGAAAAGAAAATAATATACATCTATATCATCTAGTAGTCTAGATGTTCAATGGTGAGCTGAGCAGACCTGCTTCACAATCTGGGCTTGACTACCATACGTAACATACAAATGCATAGAAAGGAGAAACTGATAAAAGGTCCATTGCATAGCAATCTCTGGGCAGCTGAAGTGGTCAGGTATGCACAAAAGAGTAGAAGGTAGATAGTGATTTTTTTTTTTTTTTAGAAAAAGCAGGGACTTGAATTTTGGAGTTCCCCCTGCTCTCTCAGCACCCTTGAACTCCAATTTTTAATGAAAGGTCCCTTTGACACCTCAGATCTAGAAAGAATTGGTTTAAATGCCTCAAAAGAACAGAATTAAAATTTGCTTACTCTTCAGGACATATCCCACTGATATGTGTAGCCAGTACCCTGGCCTAGGCACTTGCTTCTGTGAATACCATTCATACAGACCTAAATGTGGGGAGTTACTTCTTACACCAACCAGCAGATAACAACAGGACAAGGGGGAATAGTTTTAAACTGAAAGTTTGTAGATTTAGATTAGATATAAGAAATTCTTCACGCAGAGGGTTGTGAGACACTTGCACAGGTTGCCCAGAGAAGCTGTGGGTGCCCCATCCCTGGAGGTGCTGAAGGCCAGGCTGGATGGGGCTTTGGGCAACCTGGTCTGATGGGAGATGTCCCTGCCCATGTCAGGGGGCTGGAACTGGATGGTCTTTAAGGTCCCTTCCAACCCAAACCACTCTGTGATTCTATGATTTCCACTCCTGAAGGGAGTCTGCACCCTAAGGCTAGTCTGTGTGTCCGAACTCTATTAACCTAATGAAAGATGTTATTTCTCACTAGAAATTAGGATTCCTTTGTGTCTTTAAACTCCGACTACTCCAGCAACACTGCTCCTCTAAATTTTCCCCAAATGAATACACAACTGGAGATCAGTAGGCTGCAAGATACAAAAAGGTTAGGTATTTGGATGTCTTTGTCTCCCAGGATGAAGAGGAAAGCAAAAAATGGAAATTCATTGTCCTGTCCTATACATTAACTCCCATATATTTTCATGGTCATGAATGACAGTGAGAACATATGGTAATTCTTTATTTCCTCTAAAATACTGGGGTCGTGTCCCACTAAATGTTTGGGACTCTTTGGTGACAGTTCTCCCTGTCAAACATTCAATCATATTGTGGAAGAAAGCAAATTATCAATCAAACAGAGACTCTTCTTGGTGACAAACTCCTTAAATATGAAATGCTCAAACCCCAGTAAATACTGTTGTTGAATTAAAGGAGCTGTGGGGCAGCATAATCAACACAAAGTTGACAAGTTGACTAGTTCCTAAATTTTGCAAAAGAAAGCGGGATAGATTGCAGCAAAGCATGTGAAATGCCAGTTTGCACCTCTGTCAAAGAAGCTGAATGACTGAAATGTCACATATCTCAGGCAGAGAAAGATGAGAAGAGATAGCTATGAATCTATGCTATCAAAGAAAAAACATAGCAAACATTATAATGGGGACCTTTTCTAGATGGAAATATGAAATCAGTTTCATTTGTTTCTGTTGCTGTTTTTTTTTTGTTTGTTTGTTTTGTTTTGTTTTGTTTTGTTTTGTTTTTTTCCTGCTTCTGGATTTTTGTTGGCCAGGACAATTTGTCTAAAGTGCCTCAGTCCATTTCTGCTGTGCTGGGCCAGAAGAATATCCTGAGGTAAGGAACTTTCAGAGACTGTAATTAAAAGTAAAGGAATCTTAACAGAGCAAAGAATATTTCTTTTGTAGCTAAGCCTGAAGTTACACCAGTAATCATATAGCACCTCAGACACAGTGAGAAGTGAGCGAGGCGTGTTTCTAAGTGACTCAGGAAATACCATCCAAAGCAACAAAATGGGCTGATGTACTTAACTCCAGGTCCAGTGACTGGCAGCAACTTGCTGTGTGCAGCTTGCACTGATTAGGAAGTGATCCTGATTACACTTATCAGGACATTTACTCATATCCATATTCCTAGTTTCCATGCATTACAACTAGAAAGGAATATCCAGGGGGGTTCTTGAACTCTCTCCAGCATCCTTCAAGTACAGAAGAAGTACAAAGCACTAAAAACTAATGCTTTGATAATGATTCCATGATTACTGGTGCGAGACCTATGTGCTGATGAATCAGCCAGCAATTCAGATTTGATCTGCATCAGTCATTGCCATGCAGACATGCTAGTTGTGGGATTAGACATAACACAAATCCAGCCTGGTGCAGAGAATTGCAAATATGACCAGGAATGATGCAGAGGAAAAAAAAAAAAAAAAAAAAAAAAGATGTGGCCTAAAGTGTGGTGAAAAAAAAATAATAAAAAAATTAACCTAACTGAATCCCGTTGCAGAAATTTGAGCCAACATCATGAATTCATACTGTATGAGTACTTTGTTCTATTTGGCCACAGTTTCTAATACAACAGCAAGGGTCTTACAGAGAGACAACCTTCATCACCACCTCACAGTCTGAGCAAAGCTACAAGGATAATGATGCGAAGTGAAAGAGGTTCAATTAAACCTTTGCAGCATCACGGAGTTAATATAGTGTCACAACTGATGGGATGGAAAGAAGCAGAGGAAGGGTGATCATAAACTGCAGAAGGATAACCATTATTTGAATCCTGGCAGAGCTTTTAGAAGCAAGCATGGGTAGTCTTTTAGAATTTTTTTAAAAATCTCCTTTGTTTCTCGTTTCCTAATGTTCATGAGGTACTGAAGCTGGAGTGTTAACATATGAAGGGTTGCCCTTACAGTAGTTTTTGCCCTAAGCATATGTAACTACCAGAAATATGACAGCATGATAGTTTCCCCAGTCCTGGTTTGCTGACTCCAGAGGTTCAGATGGATCAGGTCATTTATCTTCATTGAATCGCTGAAATTTGTTTCTGGCCATAGAATTATGTGGAAAGATTTTTATGGCTGCCGTCGATGATGATGACCCAAAACCAAACACAGACCTCAGTGGAGCTGATGAGTTTGCCATGCAAATCTTTCAGACTCAAGCAATTAAACCTTTTTTTTTTTTTTTTTTTCTGATGTGAAACAGCCACAGACAATGAATCTGCTCCTGGAGACACTGAACTGCAGGCACAGCCTGAGGAGACCTAACCACAGCCATGTCCCTGACTGCAGGTGCAGGCGCTGGGCTCCTGACTGCAGGATGTGTGCACTGGAGGAGGGAAGCCACGGCACCATAACCAGATTGAGAAATGGGACAGTGTTTATTGAACCAAGAACTTCCTGGAGAGATAAGCCTGAGGATTTGGGAGCAAAAGAATTTCATGCTGTTGTTCATTTCCATGGTGATTTTTTTGTTTTGTTTTGCTTTTTATAAATAAGTTAACACTGAGAATTTACATCACTTCCCAAGTCAATTCATCTTCCTAATAAAAACAAGCCTGCAAGACTTGAATATTGACCGGTAGCTCAGGCTCCATTTTACTCAGGTATAGCAATACCTGTCTTTTGCTTTATGAGAAAATAGGACTTTTGCAAATTCCCATGTATCTTAGATTACTGGCAAATTCAAAAAGCTATGTGTTTCTGTGTGAGGAAACCCATGCCCAGAGAATGATTTGTGTTTTAATAAAAAGCAGAAGCTAAATCATAAATTGGATGCTATGTGCTGCTGGTGTTTGAACAGATGATCAAATAAAATTTATGAAAAATTCAAAGTATTTCAAGTACATTTAAAGATCAGGCAGGATTACAGCAATAACAGCCTGCTTCTGGCCATTCGCTACACAGCCATGACTGCTGCTGCTGCCTAGGTCTTATTCCTACATAAATAGAGATTTGCCCTAAGGAAAAAAGGCCAAGAATGTACATTAAATCTCTCCCTGTGAATACATTCCTGCATGCTTTTTAGAAAGTTATTCCCTGTGGAATTCTGTTCATTCCAGATGGACAGGATCCTACAAATGCACTTAAAAATATTTTCTTATGCTCTGGCTGTGTTGTTATTGGGTGACACGGGGCAAGTTATTCAAGGACAATTCACAGGTGTCAAAGAAGAGTGGAAATGTTTGCAGGACTCTACCTTGCATTTCCAGACAGACAGATAAGCTGTCATCTTTAACTCTGAATTGTGTCATTTTTACCACAGTTTACCTTTAAAAAATGCTGCTCATGTATGCAGAATTATAAAGAAAAGCATCTGCACAGTACAAAACAAAGAGAAATAAAGGCATTTAACCCAAATAAGCATAAGAAAAGATTTTCAAGACAGAACAAAACAGCACTTGCAGAAAATAGAGAAAATAATTTGATTTTCTCGTTTCCTTCTTAGTACAACAGTAGTAGTTCAGTGTGTTTTTATTCCCTCAGTGGTACCCATACCTGTCAGGAGCCCCCAGTACTGCTTTCTCAGGAAGGGTTAACCTCTATTTCCTTCACATAAACATCTTTATAGGGTTTTCTCCAGCCTTGCTGACAGTACTCCTATTCAGAATCTGCCTTACAAGATCTTCAGCAAAAAAGACATTTTCCATTTTTTCTCTCATATCCTTTGAAAGATGCTGACAGGTATACAAGGAACCACCACGTCTCTCCTTGCTCCAGGACACTATTACTATACAATAAGTATTAGTTTTTGCTTACCCTGCCTATTCTGCTCTGCACTCACTGTACTATTTCTCTCGTCATTCAGGACTTGAGGCTCTGATAGTTTTTCTTTTTAAACAAGTATGCACACAGTCAAGTAATAACTACTCTGTGTGATTCCTAACCCCTGAGCATCATCTCACCTCTCCTCATCATGCTGGAGAAGGGTGAAGAATTGGGGCATAAGACACTGCCTGCAACTCCTATTTGTCAGGATCATACCGGGGAGCCAAAGGGCACCCGAGCAAAATTACTTACTGCCAGATATGCACCAGGCCATTAATTTTGGGTACCTCCCTGTTTTCAGTTAAACTTGTGAGAGAACTGAGCACTTGCTCTCACAAGCATGTCAAGGGAAGATGCTTTGACTACCCTCAGTCATACAGAATATTTCACTTTAATGAAAATCGGAGGAAGTTTTATTTGAAATATTCTTGTACCTGTAAAACTGGGGTAACAATCTGTCTTCGCACTGCAGATATTTAATGGAAATTAATGATCTGAGTAATTAATGTTTGTGCAGTATTCAGATACTACACTTATGCAGAGATGAATTAATAATTCTGTCCTCAGATCGGGGTCTGACTCACTTTCAGCAAGAGCTGGGGAGATGGGAAATGTGTCTTTGAGCAACTGTCAGAGTTGGTGGGAACGTGTTGTCTTATGCAGAGGCTCACATTGTACTTATCAGCTGGAATTTGGTCCTCTTTCAGAGTTCTTGGCTACAAGTTACTTCTCAACAGCAAAGAATTTGCTGAAAAAGACTACCCACTGAGTGTGGGGGATCATGGAAAATATTGACGGGCTGGTCATTAACAGAGCACAGCCTGTCCTGTGGAGCTGAAATTCTGGGGAAGAAAAGTCTAAAACATATTAGTAAAGATTTCATTATTTGTACAAGGTGAGTGAATTAAGATTTCCCAAATCAGATTAAAATCTAGAATTTTTTAGTGCTTGGATGCTTGCCCTTGCAAGCTTCTGTGTTTTTGTTGTTGTTCTTGTTGTTGTAGTTGTTGCTTTGTCTGTGTGTGTGTCTATTTTTAAACTTATTATGTTTTAATGTTGAATTTTTTAATTGTGTAATATATATTTGATCAGCTTCCATGCAGCCTTGTCCAACACCATCATCTCATGAAACACAATTTTCCTGATTAGCGTCTTCCTTTTAAGCACATCTCTTCCCCAAATGTGACATCTGGAAGGGCCATTATTTCTAGACTCAGAATCATCAAAGATGCTAGACAGCTGCCCAAGACAGAGCACATTAGCCTAGCAATACTAATCATGCCAAGAGAAAGGAGATTAGAGACACATGCATTTCTACCAGCATTGTTAAACAGATTTTCTGTCCCGTTCACTAACACTCATAGCAGACACTCAGAACCTGTTTCTTAGAAGCATTATCCTCATTTCATCATTTTCAAAATGAACTATTTCATCTCCAAAAAGCTGATATGCTCTGCTTCAATGTTTTTCAGGTTTAAGCTTTGTGAGATTTTGTTTTGAGACAGTCTTTTTCATGTGGGTAATGTAAAACAATGAAACAAACAAACAAACAAACAAAAAAAAGCACAGAGATCAAAAGCAGGTTAAATATTTCCTTTTGGGTAATTAAAACATTTCAACTTCACCCAAAAATTTGTCAAAATTGAAAGGTTTGTTTTGTCTGACTTTTCTCTTCATTTTCAATTTGTCTGTATTGCTGCCCAGCTCTCTGCAAACTTTTGCTTGGAGGCCCCACAACTTCTGTGAGATCTAATTCAAGCTCATACATGTTTTTCCTCTTAGTTTCCATCCTTTCTGCATGAAACTGAATAGTCTGAATGCAGCAGCTCATTGAACTCTAGCTCAAGTGTCGTTCATGCTAACAACTTCTCATTTTACAGCTGGGATGTGGCTATGACTGCAATCCATCAGGAGTTCTCCAATATTATCCACATGCTTCATAGATCTCCCTTTTCCTCTCACTCACCTCTTGCCTGTTCTGGGGCTTATCAGCATGAAGGGGATGAATGTGGGGCCTCTGCTGTCATAAGACAGGAAAAAGCAGGTATATGTCTCTTTTTCTTGACTAGTATCCAGTGCCCAGTTATTTTTGTGCACTGTCAGTGCTGTGTTGCCCATCTGGCTGTGCGTGCTCAGTGTGCAAAGTGCTCTGTGTGCTTCTGAAATCAAGGTACAGGGTAAACAGAATTCACTGGGGTGTGCACTGACCCTCCTCACTCTGATAACCTGCCCTGTGTGTTACACAAAAAGGGCTTTGAAAGGAAAGCAAAACACTCATTAGTCAAATCAGCAGTATGATGTACATCACACACATAAACCTAACGTGCAAATGTGGCTGTGCCTTTCCTAAAACAAAGCACGGTGCTGCATATAGATGGGGAGGGTGACTGAACCTCATGCAGAGGACTGAGATTAGCCCCTTGATTAGGCAGTAGTGGAAGGTGCTCAGATATGGCAGTGTCAAGGCCAAGATAAGAAGTTCCAGAAGATAAAATGCATCTTGCATTTTGTGCAGTACCTTTTGTGTCCAACAAACGAGATGAAAGCTGGTTCCAGCAGACAGATGGGGAGCCAAGTTTTTCAGTGAGTGTTAGCTATTTCGGTTAACTTTGTAGCATCAGCAATGCTGAGTAAGCTAAATGAAGCAGACACTGATTGTGTGGAGGGAAAGGGAATGGCAAAACACCAGCAAATAACATCGAGTGATCTCATGCTTAAAGGATCTGAAGAAAATTTTCTATTCTTGTATGCCTATGCCTAGAAAACCAGGCTCCTGGGATCTGACACTGAATCCAATAAATCACCAAACATGGAACACACTGACAGGAGACAAACTAACACAAACAGTAACCCATCAGCTCCATGGGAAATCAAGAAGGATTTCTTGTCATCCCCTTAAACCCTATAAGATTTGATTATGATGCTGTGGGTGACATTACACACCATTCATCCCCTGACTTTTATTAATCTTCCTTTTCAGTAGCTACACCACACTGTATCCACTAGAGTCATCGGTGATGAATATAGCATCAGGTATCTACCTGATGGACAGGACATGTCTGTAAGCCCCTTTCCTCTCAGATCCAAAATGTGATAAGCAGCAGGGCAATCATTCATTGTGATGTCTTCCAAAGCAGTAGAAAGATGGCTGGGCTGGGAATAGTAAATTGGCCTGTGGAGTGATCCAAGGTTCTTTAGTTAGGTTGTGATCTCTTAAAAAGTTTATCTTAAAGAAGCTTGAATGGAAAAGGAGTCTCTACCCTGTAATCTGCTTAGCAGGCAATCAGCAGGGAAACATCATTTTGTTTTAAAATATGTTTTTGACAGTTTGTAATTCACTCCTTTCTCTAATATCCCACAACTGATGTTGTTTGAAACCCACAAGGCTCATCATAGGAAGCAGAGACTTGTCCCTGACGCTGCCAGAATTGCAGCCACAGCCATATTACTTAGAACAGTAATTTCAGATGAGGTGGGACAAGAAAGATAAAACCTCTGTTTCATCATTAAATATTTATGCTTAGGTTCCCTGAAACAAACTGTCCTTTAGTGCTACATTTGTTTGACTGGTAGATGACACACTTTAAAAATTAAGCATATTGTCAACATTTTTACTACATTACCTACCACACATTCCATCTATTATACTTAAAAAAAAAAAAAAAAAGCAATCAGTCAGATCCATCTGATTACTCTTGCCCTAAATTAAACCATCAACCTATCTTCCATAACAAGCTGTGTCTTACACCATAAAATATGATTAGAATTAATTTGCATTGAAATTTGCCTGTATAAACAGTACAGAAAATGCCCCTTATGATATGTCTCTTCTAGTAACACTTAATGACTGATGATGTATCAGAGGAGGACAATTTTATATCACAGACATTTCTAATTGACGTGTAACCTTCCTAAATACATCTCAGTTTTACTTTAATGACTGAATATTTCATGGTTTCTTTAAATGGGACTTTTTCATCTCCCTTTGCTATACATACAAACTATTTCTGAATACTGCTAGAGCTGCCTGGTGACCTCCAGAGCTAGAGAAGTGAATTCAACATAAGAAAACACACACTGCAGGTTTACAACCATGCACTTGGTAGAAAAGGACTAATTCAGAGTGCTTGGCTGTTGTTTTTCTCTACTGCATATTAAGGAAAGGAGCTGCAGAAGAGATAGAAACATTTTCCAGTGGGCAATTGAGATTAGAGGGTGCGTTGCCATCACAGACGCTAGTCTGAGAGGAGCCTTCAGAAGAAAACAAAGGACTTCTGAAGGTGGGCTCAGGATGAGAAGGGGAGCACTGGATTCTGAAAGGAGGGGGCTCATCTGAAAGATTGGACCTTCAGTAATTTACCTTTAATGAAAGCCCAGTGGGTGAAATAACTATTAGCACTGAAGATCTTCAGTCTACAACTTCCTCGTAAGGCGGTGTCAAGAGGCAGGAGACCTTTTCTCCATTAACACTAGTGACAGGACCCTCGGGAACGGGGTTAAGCTGAGGCAGGGGAAATTTAGGCTGGACGTCAGGAGGGGGTTCTTCACAGAGAGGGTGGTTGCACACTGGAACAGGCTTCCCAGGGAAGTGGTCACTGCACCGAGCCTGTCTGAATTTAAGAAGAGATTGGACTGTGAACTTAGGCACATGGTCTGAACTTTTGGGTAGACCTCTGCGGTGTCAAAGAGTTGGACTTGATGATCCTTAAGGGTCCCTTCCAACTCAGGATATTCTATGATTCTATGATTCTATAAGATACCTGATAGATCAGCCAAGAAATGGCTGATAGATCAGCCCTCACAATGGTGAAGGGACAAGTTCAGAGAATTATCATGACTGCCCTTGCAGCAAAGATGGGGACCTCCCTGCATTGCACAAAACAGTAGGAAAATCTTACTGCACACACTGCTGCAGTAACTCAGCCCACCTCACTATCCTTAGTTATGTACTTTACTGAAATAAAACATCATCCCAAAATCCAGAGATGAGTTCAAATGGTCCTCCTTCTCCCTAGCAAAACAACACAGAGAACTGCTCTCTGCAGAAAGCTGTCTGGTTGGGTTATAATTACCACAACTACACAGAACTTTTTCTTTCCAATTCTCCCCTTAGCAGGAACTATTGTAACTCTTTGTCAAGAAACTTTAAGAAAAACAATGGCATCAAGAGTTAATAAAGAAATTCAGAACCCTTCTGTTTTGTATGATTCTATTATAGTAGCATTCTTCTTGCTTTCCTTCTTATTTTCAGCTGTTCTTCATTGTTTACCCAATAGATTAGATTGGCATTCAGGAATAGTTTTCCTGAGTGCTTAAATTACAAAGAAACCTCTGCACAGTGAGCCTTGTTACACACAGAGCTTTTGTAGCTCTTGTGGATGGTGGGTGTGCATGAGAAATGAAACAGCACTTCCCTCCACAGGAAAACAATCTACAGAGTTTTTCTTAATTAATTCTACCGAATAGCTTATGAGAGATGGTACTAATATCTGCTTCACTTGATTAATTCAGCCATCAGAAAATCTGATCTTCCAACAAATGTAGATGCTATCTATCTGAAAATAAAGGCCATATTTAAAGAAACTTACTGTAAGTTGCCTGCCAAAGGAGTATCACAGAATCACAGCATCACATTATCACATAATGGCTGAGGTTGGCAGAACTCTTCTGCCAGAACTCTTCTGGTCCCACCCCAGCTCAAGCAGGGACACCCAGAGCAGGGTGCCCAGGCCCACATCCAGGAGGCTTTTGAAGATCTCCGAGGAGGAGACCCCACAGCCTCTCTGGGCAACCCGTGTCAGAGCTCCATCACCCACACAGCACAGAAGTGCTCCTTGGTGTTCAGAAGGAGCGTCCTGTATGCCAGTTTGTGCCCAGTGCCTCCCAGGTCCTTTTCTGTAAAGCTGCTTTGCAGCTACAGTGAAGAGGCCTCCAGCCTAGGGTTGTTCCTCCTCAGATGCAAGATTTTGCATGTTTTCTAGCTGAACTTCATTAGGTTAAGCAGCCAAGTTTCCTGATGTATTTTGGGAATACTGTATTTTTCTCTCATTTCAAGCATGTTTACTACCATTGTTTATTTACAATTTTTTCCAAGAAGGTAATCATCCCTTTACATAAAAAAACTTTGAGAAGACTGGAACTCACATCTATTTGATTGAATTGGATAATGTGGATCTTAATTCCTCATGCATCTAAGAATCACAGCCTGTTGTTTTTGGTTCTGTTTCTGTTTCTGTTTTTGTTTTTTCCTGAGATGAACAAATATAGCATGTGTATGTGAGCACTCTGACTGCAGCATGGTGTGTTTAGGAGGGTCTCCTCTGTGCACCTAGTTAATGACAACTGTGCATCTTTAAAAGCACCCAAACAAGTGCATAGGGACTCTTTATCAGGAAGTGTAGTGCTATGACAAAGAGTAATGGTTTTAAACTAAAAGAGGGTAGATATAGATTAGTGTTAGTGGGAAATTCTTCATTCATAGGGTGATGAGGCACTGGCACAGGCTGCTCAGAGAAGCTGTGGATGCCCCATCCCTGGAGGTGTTCAAGGCCAGGCTGGATGGGGCTTTGTGCAACCTGGTCTGGTGGGAGGTGTCCCTGCCCATGTCAGGGGGTTGGAACTGGGTGGTCTTTGAGGTCCCTTCAAACCTGAACCATTTCTGTGGTTGTAGGTAGTTTTATCTAAAATTGCAGCAGACTTTGTTTTCAGCTGCAGAGGTCCCTCCAGTTTGTGTCTCAAGATGATCAAGACAATTAAAAGTTTGGTTAATTTGATTTTTTTTGAGCTAAGAGCCTTTGCTAAAAAGGGCTGGAGAAGGTGAAGGAAATGAAAAAGAAGAATTTTCTTTCAGCCCATACTCACACAGATTGTTTTTTACACATTTTTTATGAATGAGCCATCTGGACATTCCCATTCGTTCTTCACATGCATGGGAACAGATTCTCAGCTAAGCTGGTTCTGGTTTAAATAGAAGCTAGTCTACTGACTTCAGTAGAGTCTGGCTGACTTGTACAGCCTCCAAATCTGATCCACTGGGAGTTCTGACTGAAAAGGAACTAAATTATATCCTCATAATTTGGTCCCTAGAATGATGAACTAATTTTCTGTCTTGGCTGTAATCCAAAAGCAGTTGTTTTACATTTCAAAATTCTCTTTTTGGTGAAGTTAATATTGCTGAGACTGCTTTTTTAGTCTGTTTTTAGTTATTTTGTTGCTGACATTTAGAGTAGATTCAAATTGTGCATAGGACAAATCTTTCACACAAGCTATTGGAAAAAAGGCAAATATAGTAATGCAACTCTATTACCCTCATATAGTGAAAAATAAGAAGCAAGTGTCACAGATTTATATGCAAAGAACTGTCCTGCTTTCAGTTAGGACAGAGTTAATTTTCTTCCTAGTAGCTGGTAGGGTGCTATGTTTTGGCTTAGGATGAGAAGAGTGCTGATAACATGCTGATGTTTTAATTGTTGCAGAGCAGTGCTTACACCAAGCCAAGGACGTTTTAGCTTCTCACTGTGTCCTGCCAACAGGCAGGCTGGGGGTGCAGCAAGAGCTGGGAGGGGACAGACCCAGGACAGCTGACCCAAACTAGCCAAAGGGGTATTCCATACCATCTGATGTCGTGCTAAACAATATATAGGGGTGGCTAGTTGGGGGGAGGAGGGCTGGATTGCTCAGGGTTAGGCTGGGCATCGGTCAGCGGGTGGTGAGCAATTGCATTGTGCAACACTTGTTTCGTACACATTATTAGTAGTACTATCATCATCATTATTGTTATTGTTATTATTGTTATTATTATTTTCCTGTCTTAATAAACTGTCTTTATCTCAACACACAGGCTTCATTTTCCCGTTTCTCTCACCCATCCCAGAGAGGGAGGGGGGAGGATGAGTGAATGGCTGTGTGGTGTTTAGCTGCCAGCTGGGTTAAACCACAACAAGAACTCATCATATTTTAAGGAGAATGAAATATTTGTTACTGCATTGTAACACTCTCAACAAATGAAATTACTATCCCATCTGATAAAGAATGACATAATATCCTCTGTAAGACATAGTCCACACCCTTATTGAACTCTGTAGTGCAAGCTATGGGAACTGCATGAGGATCTAGTAGCAGGCTGTTTCTGCCACCCCACATATTAACAAAACTCAGTTCTTCTTGACCAAAGAAAACATAAAATACATTTGTGACATTCAGAGCTCATCAACACTGGCAGGTGAGCTAGATTCAACAGTTAGAAACACTTCTTTAATATATTTCAACATTGACTGGAGCAACTCTGTGCTTTTATTTTTCAAAGAAAAAGGACATGATGAGAAAAACACTTCAGAACATGCCAAGAAAGGTAAATCTCAGGCAGAGTTACCACTACAAAGTGTCTTAATCCCCTTGTTCTCTAGGATGAATACGGAGGGTCAGTATCAGCACTGCAGAATTTCAGGTACCATCTCTGTGCTTATACCAGGTTTCCAATTAAACTCTTATCACAGTAATGGGCGATTTTAAAAATCTGGTGTTGACACCTTGTTCATAGTTTCACACTAGCATTCCTCCAGCTGTTCGGTATAGATAGTTCTGTAGAATGCAAAGAGGTAACAGATGAGAGTTACTGCCATTTGCAGGCCAGAGGGGTAAAACTAACAAACAAAACCAAAGTAATTTGGATCTGATTTTCCAAGACTCAATACCCACTCTTTTGCCAACATTTTTGAGTCATTACATTAAGGTTGCTTCATTTCCTGCTTTTCCTCTAACTTGAAAACAAAGACTTCGTGTGTTTGTATGTGTTTGTAATTTTAAGCAGAAAATTCAAAACACTTTGAGTTTAAATATCATGGAGCCTGTGTTCTGATGCCTATTGTATATCCTCAGGTTCCACTCCTCCTCTAACAACCCCAGTTTCCCTGGTGGCAGTCACGTGAACCCTTTTCTTTCTTGTGGTGTTGCCTCTGACACTATTACCCAGCTATTATAGGGTATGACCATATAACGTGATGAAGTATGGTACAGGCTTTTCAGCTAGCATCAGTCCAATATGATACATCAGCACAACAGAGCAGACCTCTCTGTGAAGATAATTGGAAGAAGGGAGAGTAAACCCCTTTCAGATATCAACATAAAGAAACAAAACATGTCACTTGTAACTGATGCTGGAATAACTGAGATGATGAAAGATACTGAAGAGAATATCATAACTGTATCAAAGATTTTCTTGTTGCAAAAGCAATAGCTATAGCATATTTTTTTCCTTGGTAATTTATCAATGACAAAAAAATCAATGATGGGACTTTTACTCGTGAGGTTTCCTAACACCTGTGATTTGTGAGACAGGCATTTGTTTTAGGGAGTACTTTAAGAAATATAAGATGGCAAGGGAAGTGGTCTGACACGTAGGAAGAAACATTAAAAAAAAAAAAAAAAATCAGATAAGAAACAGATAAGTTATTCATGGACCAAGAAAAACAGGATGGAGAGATAGGAGGTCAAAAGCAGTTCAGAGCTACATGAAAAATCCAAAGAGCAAATTAGGAATTAAGTCTGACATGGAGAGGAAAAGAAGATGATGAAGAAGTGGAAGGAGTCAAGTAAAGTAGGGAATGGGAAGAGCAACAGACACAACTACTATGTAGGAAGGAAAGATGAGCTGAAAAGTCATCAGCACTATGAGTTTGCTGGCTGAGAATATCTCCACATTTTCAATAACCCTGCATGAAAGATGGAAGGGTTATGGCATAAAGGTATGATTAAAACTCTGAGGAAATGGATTATTTTTCTTCTAATCAGAATACTATATACTATCCCTCACCTTCTCTGCTGCCCTCTGAACTTCTCATAGTTCACAGGCATCTCGTATGTTTTATACTAAAAAAGTCTGAAGGTTCTTCATGAGCTCACTAGATTTCTTTTATTGTTTAATTTTTTTTTTTTTAACTGATGAATGGTGGATCACTAGAAGAAGAAAATGAGACAACTTTGAAGGTTCTAATCAGAAAAGACAAGAAAGACTAAACCACCCCATTAGCTAATACTTGGATTAAATTTAACTTACACTTCCCCTTAATCAGGACCTAAAACAATGGATGGAATGTTAACTGTGCCATCCTCCGAGGGAATTAAGCTTTGTGCTGTCTCTCTGCATCAAGATGGTTGCCATCAGAGTATATATCATTCTGATTATGGCACCCAGTCATTTTGGCAGACGTAGCTATACACAATGAACACTAATCACAGTTAATGATGCTGTGAAAGGAATAGGAGCCCTAAAAACAGGGCACAATAGAGACCAGATATCATGGAATAAAGCAGATTATTTTCTTTGCCTACTGGTATTAAGTGAAATTGGTGTCAGCCCACTGTAAGCTCTTATTGTGAAACTCTTGAGTTCCTCAAAGGAGATTTTTACTGTTAAATCCTTTAACAGCTATGAAAAATGAGAGTCAGAAGTAATCTAGTGCTAATATACAATTCTATTTTTTTACTACAAAGTATGTAAATTAAATTCAAATAAGGCCAGTTCAGCATTGAGAAGGCAATTTATACTTTTATTTCTATATTAAGTTTCATTATTGCAACTACACTATAGATCAAGCTGGTATATCTGTCTTACTATAAAAATATCTGCATGGGCAGGCATTTGCAAATGAGAGTTCAACAAGTGTTTTTTTTTTTTTTTTTTCCTTTCTTTTGTCATCAAACACATTTTTAGTCCACTACTTAACATATTTTATTCTCAGAGAGCAGTATGCTCCTCAAAAATATGATATATATTATTTGGGAAACAGTATCGGTATTTTGCCCATCTCCTTTTGCTCTGCATTACCGATTCTCTTACTCAAGAAGTCCCAATGGACTTTGTTGGGAAAGTCAGGTCTTGTAGAGCGCACTTATGAAGTCACATTAAAATATATTCCCTTTTTGTGAAAATAAAGGATACACAGGCAAATGTTAGCATTCATATATTTTGGACCAGCTCTGGCAGGTAAAAAGATGAAGAAAATCTGAAACAACTTATCTCCCCCTGCCTTGTCTCATCCACTCTGAAGAACTGTCCATGGAAGAGTGTCCTTTATGTTATTTGTATATAAACATCTCAGTTCATGGTCCTCGGCAACTTGTTCTACTTGACCTCTCTCTGTGCAGGTCGACTAAACTAGACATCCTTGCGAACCTCAGCAACTCTGTGATCAGTCAAATGCTACCCTCCACCTAGCACTTAGTCTGGAGATTAAGGCAATCCCACAACTGACATCAGACTTTCTTCTTCCAAGAACCCACTTGACAAGCAGGAGAGGGTTGGACGAACAGTACTGGGAAGGGAATGGGAAAAGGAAATATAAACATCTCAGGGGGACCAGTCCTATTTCTTACTGTCTATGACACAATATGGATCTAAAAATCTATTGTGTTCTTGATCTTTTTTCCCTTTTGACAAAACACAGATTTCCCTAGAATATAATTCACAGCACTCTATGTTAATCTCAAGGATCAGGAATTTGAGGGGGTTTTCTTACACAGACAGCAAAACCAATAGAAAAGTGGGGTTTGTGCTATAATAAAAACATTCATATTGGAGAATAGAGCAGGAAGCTTATTTAGCTAAGACTTACAAACCTTTTGATATTCATCTTTCCAATATCTGAAGTAAGAATGAATACAAAATTTATTGGTAAACTCTGACCAAAAAAAAAATAAAAAAATTAAAAAAATAATAAAAAAATCCTTTCTTACAAAAATGTTCTGAATAAAATATTATGCAACATCCACTTCTTAACTACATACTTTTGATGCTAAATCTCACTTAATGATTGCAGGGGTTATCTTATATAAAATATGACTATCTACTTAGAGCTGCTAAAAGCAGTGAAATACTGTGTGTAAACATAGTTTCAGTTCTGCAGTTATATCTGTTACTCAAGTCTATACAATTATATGCGGTTTACTTGAAGCCAGTGAAAGTGAACATACAAACACATCATTGATCTGAGGAAAAGGATCTTCCTCATATGTTCCAGCTGCAGAGTAGTTTAAACTTTCTCCAACAATTTTGTAAGACTGAAGTTCCCCAGGTATAGCCTAGGAGAGGTATTTGCTTAAGAAATTGAGTTATTCCGAGCAGAACACCCAAACCTTTCTTCTAAAAACAAACATAAAGTACTAATAAGGCAATTCTTCAACTGTAGTCTTATGGCCTGACCAGCTCATTAACTGATCTATCAAGTTCTGTCTTGAGAAAGCTCACTGTCTTTGCCAGTTATAACATGAAACTCATTAATTTAACCATTTCTCTTGAAGGTTAAAGCCATAGCCAGATGAGATATTGATTGGACTTTACATCCAGCACATAAAATGGAATCAAAACTATCACAGTCCCGTGACAGTCTGACAATGTGACTCAGCCAGATCGAATTTGTTGAAACTGGAAGTCTGCAGATGTCTTCATTTTTGTCTTCTGTTAGGAAAGTGCACGGGATCACCAGTAGAGACAGCCTACGCAGCATGGTGACTCCACAGACAGTCCATCTCATGGCCAGAACATGGAAAGCTGGAATCAGCACTGATGATGGCCAGATGCAGGTCCTCCCATAACACTTGGGCAAGCTGCAGTGCAGTCAGTGTTGAGGCAATTGTCTGAAAGGGTTGTTAGGCATTGGAACAGGCTGCCCAGGGAAGTGGTGGAGTCACCATCCCTGGAAGTCTTCAAAAGACGTTTAGACGTTTAGATGTAGAGCTTAGGGATATGGTTTAGTGGGGACTGCTAGCGTTAGGTAGAGGTTGGACTCGATGATCTTGAGGTCTCTTCCAAACTAGAAATTCTGTGATTCTGTGAGGGAGACTCAACAGCAGAATCACAAAAAAGACATCACACTACAAGAAGCTATCCAGCGAGATGTGTGAACTCTATAGCTGAAGGTACATGCTTCTGGGTCAGACCTATACCATATACAGTCTTGACGATAGTCTAATAATGCAGTCAAATAATTCATCTTATATTTCAAGAGGAGCAAACCAAGAAGATTCAGAAATGGGCCTTTTGTAGGTATTTGAAATCATGGTTTTGGCATTACCTTACAGATCTGCTTGTGACAAAAAGGCAAGCTGCAGCTTGAAAGAAGGGCTGTGTTACCCAGTTCTGAATGTAGTAAAAATCATAAGCATCACAATACTACTTCCTCTATGTCACCATGAGTGGTTTTCTAAAGTGGAGAAATGAAACCTTCTGTTTGGGGGTTTTGTGTTGTTGATTACAAAGAACCCAGATAAGTGATGCTTTGCTCTGAATGCCACTTTTTAAAACAGGCATCACATGCTATGCTTCCATGCACATAGAAATTAAATCTCATGGTGATTATTGAAGCTTTCCAAACTGATCTGAGTAAACATTCCTTTCTTCAGTGCAAAACCCCATAAAATCAAGCAGCAGTTGCTGTGATTTTCTGATCAAGGAACAGTCACCCTTTGTGCTGGAGACCCCAACAATTCAAATGCCCATTCTGTTGCAACTCTGATGCTGTCCTGAGGCACAGATGGGTAAGACAGATTGCAAAGTAACAGTTTCTGTACTCCAAACTCAAATTGTCCAAATATAACACCAAAAGCCTTGCTCGACCAACTGCAAAGAGGAAATATGGTAACATTGGTTCACCAGATTACACCTCTGAGGGACCTGTGGCACCATGGGAATGTCTTTCTGCCTTTGCTGATAGAAGATCTAGTGCACGGAGGCACCGGGGGAAGAGCCACACACATCTGGTTGTTGCTTTCTCCATCTGGGGACACTGTCACCTCTATGAGTAATGAAAAGAGAAAACAACTGCATTGGTTGATCCATTTTTCTGGTCACAAAGGAGTGTCTTACATGGCTAAGAGTAGGAAACACTTTTGGTTAAAAATTTGGACCAATGGTGTTGCAGATGTTCTGGCCTCATGATAAGTGTGTCTCTTCTAACTTGGAATTCCATTTTGAAAAGTTTTCCCCAGGGTTGCCCTCCCCTAAGCAGTTGAGATACCTTGAGAGAGAGGCTTACTTTGTGTGCTTGAGAAACCTTTCCTGAGTCTAATTTTAGAAGCTACCATGTCACTAAACAGTTGATCTTTTCTTTTGGCATCTCCCCCTGCCACAGGCTTGTGTTCAGCCTATTGCTCTGCTGTTTCCTCCTAGGGGCTGTGGAGTAATCAGAGGTATTATTTTCCCGTGAGTCTTGCCAAAGTAGAGCTGAATGTTTTCAAGCATTTGTCTATAGGGAGATCCCACTGTGAGGTACAATTGTATTCAGTGAGCTGAGTGAAAAGTTTCATATATAAAATTGAATTGACAGAGCAGGACATTACTGACAGCTTTGGAGTTGCAAATGAAATCTTTCTATCTTAAACGCTCTCTCTGCCCCCTCTTTCTTCCCTCAGCACTGCGGTTTAAACATTAGCACGAGAAAGTCTTCTGCGTTTATTGTAAAAGGAAAGTGAATGAGTTTGCATAACTCTTAGGTCCATATCTAATGTACCCTAAATCCCTGGAAATGTTTTCAATGTCTTTAGAGGGATTTGGGGTAGGTCAATAATGAGTCATATTAACAGTTATGAATTGTTTCATGGGTATGCTTTGTCCCTGCTCTGACAATGGATGATTTACAAGTGGGAAAAATCACATGGATTGAAGGCTCTGGGCAATAAAAAAAAAAAAAAAAAAAAAAAAAAGTCATTGCATATTTTGTCTAGCTATTGTGCATGCAAATAAAAAACACATGAACACCAGATTTGAAAGAATGTGCTTCTGAGTGACCTAAAAACACAACTATGACTTCAGAAGCTTACTGCATCTCAGAAAAGAAAAAAGAAAAAAATCACCATGAGGTGCTTTGATTGGACGCACATTGTATTTAGATGGATATCACTTGAGATCAACTTGGGTATTTAGGAGTGTCTCTATCTCCAAGACATTATATATTTTTCTGATTCTAAATTCACACTGAACACTTCCAATATTACACAGATTGAACATCTCTGAGAGCCAATCAGGTCTGAAACTCTGTTCAGGCTGTATAAAGGTAGGTCCACAGATCTATTGGTCTACCCCCCAAAAAAAGCTAGACAAAACAACAACACCAGGTGAAGGGATATGTTAAGCATTCCAGTGTCCTTCCCAGTCCTTATCTAAACCAAACTCTAAAGAGAACAAAAATTTTAGAATAATCTTGATTCACATGATCAACATGTTAGGAATCTGTCTCACTGAAAGTTGTTTCATTCCAAGGAGCTCCAAACAAAGGCAGGTTTTTCAAAACCTTTGTAAAACCATTATCTGAGATAACCATTATTGCAAGCGAGTACAATGAGGTAATTCATTAGATTTGTTTAACGTGAATCGTGTGACAACTTAGTGAGTTCCATGAAGCTGTAACATTCAGAAAGCTATTCTCAAGAAGAAACCTGGACTTCATTTCAACTAGACATTTATTAACTTCTTAATCTGCCAGGCTAAAAAGTGCGCTGCAGATGGATGTTGTGCTACAGACAGAGCTGTCACACAAGCAAACTGAAAGGAAGCCTTGGCTGGTGATAAACAGCTAAAATGGAGGAATGACTGATTTCTCTCATGAAAAGAAGCTTTATTGATAAGACACAGTAATAAGGCATAAAGATAGATATTTCAATCACATATGATTGGTGTTTCACTTGTCAACTCAATGACAAAGATGAAGAGTGAGGGAAGAAACACAACTACAAAACTGCTTAGATATGGAAAAAAAAAAAAAAAAGTAGTTAACATTTTCTTTACAAAGATACCATCTAACATTTCTCTAAGAATCAATTGAAAATACCTTTTCAAGGATGAGAGTACGGAAGATAAGAGCATATGCTTTCAATAAGTATTTTTATCAGTTATCTTAAAGAACACTCACTTCTCCATTAACATTATTCTTCTGCTATCTGTTCTGGGATGCCAAAAACTAATACTCATTTCCTCAAGTTTACAAAGTGCATTTTTTATTCCTAAATTCCATGCTGATGTTGAATGTGCATGAACTGCAGCATTAACAGGCTAGCTCTGGAAGTTAGTTCACAAACAGTGCCTGCCTCCTTGTATACCACTCTCAGGTTTTTAAAGCCATGAGCTGACTCACACTTAATAGACTTGCTAAAACAAGACTGTATCCCACTGGGAGAAATAATATAATGGTTTTCTCTGGCAGTACTTGGTACTCCAGAATTTACATGTTACAAAGGGCATATTAATTAATTAAATTAGAAGTGGCTTCTAATTTAACAGGAATGGGTGGGAACAGTATGAACTTTAAATGCTTAGCCACTGTTTTCAGATTTAGGTTTAGATTTAAGAGATTCAGTTTTAGATTTAAAATCAGTGCTTTAAAATGCGCATATAATTCCCTAATATTTGTAGTTGAAAAGGTCATTTTCTAAATGTAAATCAAAATGTAAACTCTATAACCTAGTCAACCTGAGTTTCTGACTGGGGAAGACAACCACTCTGTGAGGTCTGGGTTGCTTTCCTTCACCTCGGGAGCCTGTTCACTCTGAAATCTAATGAAGGTAATTGAAATATCAACACTGATATATATTTGATTTCCATAAAACCTGACAAAGGAAGGTACAAATTTCTTTCTGAAGAGGGACAATTACAAATATATAAAACAGACTGCTAGGGTTATCTTATTTGAGTGGGCTCAAGACATGGTGGTTCTTCATTTCACATGCTAGTACTCAGAGTCTGGTCTGTGAGGTACTGTGTTTTCATTGCTGTCTCTGAGATAAAGCCCGAGAGGCATTCCCCAGTTCCAAGCCTTCCTAGAGCACCTGGTTTGGTGAAAGGATACCAGTTGGTTGGAGGGGGGGAATTTTAAGCTTGCAATATGTTGGAAATGACAATCCCACTACAGAAAAAGGCATCAACCATCTGCAGATGCTGTTATTCTTCCAGTTATTTGCAGTTGCCTCCTCCAGCTCTATGGTTTGCCAATTCATTTCAGTAAATTATGATTAAGTCCCAAGTTTCTCCTGTTTATTCCCCATAATTTTTGTACCTATTCAGCAGACTGGCTCACTATTTTAAATTCTCCTTTAACCTTTTTCTAATTATGAATATCTAGATCAAAATTTTGGGGCTAACCAAAAAATGGACTAACCTGTGTTAGCCTCATTTATATCTTTCCTCAGAAAGAAGTCTGTGATGGAGGGAAGTGTTTCCCACTTTTCTTAGGCTCTCTTTCTCCTTACAACACTACCCTCTAGCCAAGAAAATGATGATCCCACTGGAAGTGCCCTTCTAAGTGTCCATATATTTAAATCTAGGATGCATCTATCCCTCCTCATGTCTTTAAACTGGAGTAGATGGATTGGAGAGAGACACCACCAAGGCCTCAGCTCCAGTACTTCCATTCTTCACTGTACAGTTTAGGATAAACATCTCGTATGTGCCCATCTGGTTAAAAAGCTATCCTGGCTTTTATGTAGTGCCTCAGAAATCTGCAAGAAGCACCACAGAGCTTCTGAGGCTGGGTATCAGGGTTGCTGGCTCAGGTCTGCAGACAAAAGTAGTGGAGGAACCTCCATCCTTTCAGGAAAACCCAAGGTCTGCAGGAATAGACATGGTTTGCTGAGGAGCCTCTGTTCATTTAAAGCACAGAAATACTTTTCTAATTAGCAGTAAAGTCAACCAATTAACCCACTCTTTCTCTCTGACCTCACCAGTTAACATTGGAAGATATAGTCCAGAACAAAGATTTAACTTAATTCTTTGAAGAAAATATGTTGAGGTGGCTTCAGTTATCTTGCTTTCAAAGAAAATTTGAGGGATAAAAATCCCCTTCCCTTCAGCCTGAAATCCTAAACCAGCATTTCTGCCTAAGTGATTTGCTCGCTAGCAAAGTAATGCTGCTGGTCAAGGACACTGTGCATCCTGCAAGATTCTCCCTGCAAGCCCCTGAAAAATAAGACTGAAATTAGAATTCCATTCCCAAATTATGGTCTGTAAAATGTGAAATAAATTACCCAACATGCAAGCACATAGTTCCAGCTGTGCTTCTCTATAGAAAGCAGCTGTCCCGATGAATGTATTCCCTGTAAATATTTAAATTGAAAACAGCAAATTTTTCCTTCAAAATATGAGCAAACAGTATCACCTTATCACTGCAAGACACCTTGGATGTCATCAGCAAGTTTTACATCACAGACACTAAAATAAGTAGATGAAATGTCACAGGCTTTCTTTTTTATTATCTATAATGTGGGGTGTATTGTATCCACCTTCAGTACTGACGGAGCAACCAGGGAGGTGCTCCCAGTATCCCAGTAAGCAGATTTCTCAAAAGGGTAAAAATGTTTTTGTTGGGAAGGAAGAAAAAAAAAAAAAAAAAAGGAAAACAATTCTTGGTTCTTGTGAGTCATCTTCAGCTCTGCCAGCCTACCAATTATTTCCCATGCCAGAATAAAACACTTACTAAAAGACAACTGAAATAGAATGTTTGGGTGGCAAATTTGCAATGAATAAAATGAAAACAGGTTGTTTACATTCTGAATGAGTAATTAGTATTTTCATGCTTTGGAATTCAGAGAGAGACAGCATTACCTGAAAAGCTACTGTGGCAATCAAGCCATGGAGAGAGCCATACCCAACTGGCTTCATAAGCCTGTCAGGCATGAAAGGATGGAGGGACAGAGAGTGCTCAAATAAACATCCCAGCAAATGTGTCTGCAGTGGATAAGATACTTTCTTTAGCATCAGCTCAGTTTGGTTTTGAGGGCATTTTCTCTTCCTTTGCTGTTTAAAGATAGGAAAATAATTAACAAGAAAAGTACCAATGGCTCCGCAGGCAGCAAGGAGAAAGGTCTGCTGAGGGATACTAAATTATTACCATGTAGAAGAGGAAGATCCTGAACAGAACCATTTCAGGGTCTGAAATGCAACACAGGTCCTCCTCAGCTCCACTGCAGGGTTCTTGGCTTCTACCAGGAGGACAGAAAACCCTATTTACAACCTGTACATTTTCAGTGGTTGTCTGCCCCAAACCATATCTCACTCTAGAAAGCCAATCTTAAGTATCTCTTCCCTTTTTTCTCTGAGGAGGTTTATGACAAAGCTTTCTCTAATTATTTGGGCTGTTTTCACCCAAGAAAAGACATAGCACTCACTGTGTCTTTGGGGTCACTGCATATCTTGGGTGCACAGTGTCTGTCATTAACCAACTCAGTTGCAATCTAAGCAGTACAAATGCATACAGTGAGTTCTTTGTGAATGGCCCATAAAAAGGAAAAAGGATGAACTGTCTTCAAACTTTGCTGGTTACTTCCCCAGAATGAATAAAATGAGGTTTCTCCATGCATTCTGTAAGAAAAAAAAAAAAAAAAAAAAAAAGGTGTTCAACTGAGAATTATTTCCTTTCCTTTGATAGTAATGTATCAGTGCAATTTTTGCCTTGTGATGAAAGGGAAAAAATAGGTTTTGCTTAGGCCAACAAAGTTTCATAGGAGTGTTTTGTGTGAATATATTTACCCCACACTCCTCAATTCTTCATCTCCTACTCCCTACCCTATTTTAGTCCCTAAATAAAAAACTTTGTGAACTGTTTGTGTCATCCCATTTATTTATTTATTTATTTATTTAAAAGAAAAATCCATAAACAGTCATCCTATTTCTGATACACCAGAAAGTCTTGGAATCTACCCTAAGAATTATGTATGCAGCACTGTCATATCATGAATTCCCCTTCCTTTGGCTGTGTAAGCAGCCTGCAAAGTGACCAAACCAGAATCCTTCCTCTAGAAGAGAGGTCCTTGACCATATGTTAAAACCTGTGTGATCCTGGGGCCTTCACAGAGGAGAATCACGCAGAATCCCAGAAAGGTTGAGGCTGGAAGGGACCTCTGGAGGTCCCAACACCCCAGACACCTACAGAGACACCTACAGCAAGGACACCTACAGCTGGTTTCCCAGGACCAAGTCTAGGTAAATAATGGAGATCTCCAAGGGAAACCACAGCCTCTCCAGGCAACCTGTGCCAGTGCTCTGTCACTTGAACAACAGAGAAGTGCTTCTGGATGTTTGTGCCCACCCTCAAGAGGTAGTTTTGCATAAAGGGTACAGCACACAACTGCTCATATTTGAAACAAATTTAATGCAATTCTGATGAAAAGGTGGTGGTCATCTAGACCCCCCTTTATGTTCCTGCTGGTTGGGTCCCCACAGTTAGCATGGCAACAGACAGAAGTACTCTCACTTTTTGTGTAGGAGGCAAAATATGAGCCTTTCACAAGTAGGTCTTTCTTTGAGGTGGAAAGAAATGAGTTTAAGACAACCCTTCCCTACTGGTTACCTCCTGCTCTCGTGTTCCCGTTAATACCGAAATTCTGACAAAATTGGCAGGCTCCACAAAGAAGAGTTTGATATGCAATGCCATAGTGCATCCATCTATTTCTGGCCTCATTTCCACCTGTCTATAGTGATTTACAGAAAAATCATAGGTAGGGGAAATGTCCACATATAAATATTTTCAAGCATCCAACTGCTGGAAACCTGAAGTGTTGGTTTTGTGAAGTTTGCATTTTTGTTTGCTTGCTTTTTTTTTTTTTTTTAATATATATATATATATGAGGATTTAATGGTTACTTACATATACTTAGTGTCTGACCTCTAAATGAAAGCAAATTTTTTGTATGCTTTTTGAATATTGTCCTGAAGTTAATTTTCCTCCTAGTAGCTGGTATGGTGTTTTGTTTTGGATTTAGGGTGAGAATAATGTTGATAACACTCTGATGTTTTAATTGTTGCAGAGCAATGCTTACACTGAGTCAAGGATTTTTCAGCTTCTCATGCTGCCCTGACAATGAGGAGGCTGAGGGTGCACGAGGAGCTGGGAGGGGACAGAACCAGGACAGGTGGCCCAGACTGACCAAAGGGATATTCCATACCCTATGGCATGATGCTGAACAATTAATATATTAATATATATTATTATTATTACTATTATCATTATTGCTATCATTTCTCCTTCTTTTTGCACCTATTAAACTGTCTATCTCATCCCGCAAACTTTAACTATTTTTCCCCATTATCTCCCCCAACTCACTGTGGGGGGAAGGAGTGGAAAGCAAACAGCTGTATGGTGCTTAGCTGCCTGCCGGGTTAAACCACAACAAATATGAGCACTGAATTTAGCACAAATCACCAAGATGTTATGAAAATAGTTCAAAAGACTTGAAAGAAGCTTGTGGAGCATTTGATTTTACAACGAAAATTGCCATCCTGTGTTCCCCGTGAACTTTCTGAAATCTACTGTCATTTTGTAAAGGATTCTTCAGGCTAGAAAGAGTCATATTTATAATCAGAGAGAGAATTAAAGTTAAATAAAAATTTATAATACTATGGATCTGTATATATATAGTACTTTATTTGTAACTTATAGCACAACAGAATAGTATCACTATTAGAAACTTGGAGGAGGAAGGGAATTATGTGTGATGAAGACAGCAAATATTAAGCACAGTGTCTAGTTAGACAAGTACTCCATTAATCATAAATGTCTCCGACTCCTTGCAAACCTCAGCCTGACTCTGCCTGACATCTCTAATTTTACAGCTAAGCATTGGATTAATTTTTGGTTTAGTACTCTGTGCAGTCATTGACAGCTTTGTGCTCTTGTCCTTGATGGGGGCTTCTTATCATTATGCAAATAGTATAAAAGAGAGAAGAGGACAAACTTGGAGAGGTTTGTCAAACCTGTGCAATTACATAGGAAGTCTGCTGGAATGAGGAATGTAATGTTTCTGATAAAATAAAATAAAATAAAATAAAATAAAATAAAATAAAATAAAATAAAATAAATAAAAACAAAAAAATAAATTAAAAAAAACTGTATTAAAACAGATAAATTTTATATGGAAAAATAAATAAATAAATGTATATATTCTGGCTAGAGTTGAACCATAGTCAGCAAAACAAAAACAGTTGAGGTAGAAGTGGGTCTTCAATAGGCCCAGGCAACTGGGAACAAAGTCTAACTCACCTTCTGTGCAATAGCAAGAACAGTAATATAGATTAAAGTGTTCTCTGTGTGGGGGATTAGAAATGCTTCACTGCCCTGCATTTTCACTGAATCAAGATTGTGCATTGGGTTGATATTCTTCCGTGGTGGAGAAGACACAGCGATTTATTCCTCTCAGTTTCTCATGATCAGTGCACCCAATGCAAAATGAGGCACAAGTCATGAAGACAGAATTGATACAGGTTTAAGCACTAGTTAGGGATTTGGTTCAAGCTCTAAGGATAACATATAAAATGTTTCACCATTTTGGCATCTGAATGCCAAAAACCTTCAAGAAAACTTGTTTCATTTTTTAACTTTTTAATTTTTAATTATTATTGTTATTTTTCAGTCCTCTGAGTTACTTCTAACAAATGAAATGTTGTGCTCCATTAGTCTAGAAGATAAACTTACTGTAGGCTTTTGTTTATTGAGCTTTTAATTAAAAGAAACTGAATTAAGGATTGAAACTCATCAGCTGTGAATTTTGTTTTTAAATAGCTTTACTGCTTTCAGTACAGAAATTAGCAAACAGAACTGTATGTTATCATGATCCATGAATATTCCATTGTGGTACAAACTATTTTCCAGATGGCTCCTTGGCTCAGGGACTGTATCTTCCTCTTATGTCAGGGTAACACCTATAACAAAAAAGAATCAATTCTTATTAAAGCTTTCTATTATATGGCAGTTAAGTTAGAAGCCACGTATTTTATAACCTATTTTGACAATAACTTTTCATGCATTCTTTCTCCTGCCACTTGGTATTTTTCAGTCTTTACTGCACAAATAAGCACGCTGCTCATCCTGGTCCATCTGCAGCCTAAGGTTAAAACATACTCCCTCTCCCTTATAAACTGAATGCAAGATATACACAATGTCCTTTGCTGTCTCTTCCTTGATTAATATTTTCAGAATTTTCCTTTTTTTTTGATCATATTCAATACCAGATGTGTCATATCAGAGATAGGATTGCAAAATTCTTTCAGTTTGCCTTCCTGAGCCAGATTTATTTCACATACTCTGAGATACTGGCTAGCTCTTTCTCCCACATGTGAGTTTATTCACACAGAAAACTAGACTGCAAAGAATGTTAGCTGGACAAAATGAACATCTAGATAAGCCCCCTGCCTTTCAGATTCTTTCATATCATCATTCCCACATGTTTATTCAACCATCAGTCTTAAAACCCGTCACTAAAGAGGGCTCCGCTGCATTCCTGGCTATCTATCTCATACTTAAATACCTACACAAATACTTTGCTGAATTGCTGGCATAGTTGCTTTTCTTAGGACTAAAAGTTTTTGCCTTTCAAATGACAGCTTCTTTAGTCATTAATTATATTTGGATTATATTTTATTAAGAGATTATCTACCAGTGAAAAGTAATGGAAATAGTCTGCCAAATAAAAATGTCAGTAGATTAAATTCTTAAATACATTCCGATTTCAGTGAGATATAAATGTGGTTAGAATCTGGCATGACCTGGCAAGGCATAATTAAATGGATAAATTAATAAATAAATACATTATGACTTCATTCAAAGAGTTAACAGGCAAGAATAGATGTATCTGAAAGTAAAATAACAAGAACGTGTTCATCTGCCACTATATATAAAACAAAAGAAAGTCCCTTAGAGGGACGTGGAAGTAATGGATATGAGAAGATACTGCATTTTCTATAAAATATTATATGTTAAATAATTTTGCATAATGTAACACCTCTTGATAATTTATGTGGACAACAAATCATTAGAATGTCTGTTGCAGGCCAAAATTAAGAAAATTAATTTTCTATTGCAAATAGAATTTTCTGCTGAATTATGACAAAAGAAAAATGGCTGCAATGTAATAAGATGCCTGAATGTCTGAATGATAACTGGGCATATGCTTTAAATGGCTCAGTTTAGGCTACAGTATTTCATATTCAGGGTCAATATTACACCTCGTATAATGAAGAATCACAATTTATTAAAAATATACCAGTTTGTCTTTCTGGATGGCTAATTTTCCACTTTAATGTATATATATATATATATATATATACTCTTTCAATCTTTCTTTAATTCTTTAATATCTAGCCTAAGCTTTAGTAGAAAAAGGAAAATAAAATGAAAAGGCAGGCTAGTCAGTTACTCAAATTATATTAGCCTGAAACACCCCTTTTAGCTGAATCCTTCAACAGAGACCTAATAATAGACATGCAGACCTGCAATCACTTATTCATATGAATAAGCATAACTGATGAGCCTGGTCATATGAAATCTGTGAGGTCACAGAGCTGTAGGCATGTCCTCAAATGACTTCTGAATCACAGTTAAAAGGCATTGCAATGAATTGCTAAACAAAGCTGCAAATCTTCAAACAAAGGTGATGTTGATGATGTTGATAAAAAAAAAAAATAAATAAATGTTTCCAGTAAAAACAAACAAACAAAACAAACACACCACCACCAATAAGAACAACAACAAATTTTCACCAAAACTCCATTTCCTGAACTCAGTTAATTACAGGAGATCATCAGGGTGGAACAGTGTGTCCCACTGGCTAAAGGAGAAAAAGGTGAAAGACTTAACCAAATTTCAGGAGCCAAAGAAAGGCAGTCACTAACGGTCAAATTATGTTATTGCTGTTTGGAAAGAGACATTTGGGAGACAAAAGGGTAGGAGTTCTGGTTTCACATGGGAGGCATAACAAGATCAAAACATGCTATGACACAAAAGTCCTATTGCAAAAAAAGCTCAAACCAGGATGAATCTCAGAATCAGAAGGGAAAGGACTATGTGCAAGTTTGATATGCTCATGGTTTTTGTATCAATAGCTCTTGTTTCAACTGTAGTTTTTGTTTCTAATGTTCTTGCTCACCAAAATTCAGAAATTTTTGAGAAAGAGGAACTAGAGGTAATTTTTCCTATGACTGTATTTTCTCCTCAGAACTCATACTCAGAGTGTTTTCGTCCTTCATTTGAAGTCTTTCTGTCATTGATCTTATTTTCTTCCCAGGAGCTACAGGTAGGAGAAGCCACTTCATGGGTTGGAAAATATTTTTTTTCTGAGACACTGGGAGATGGTCCTGTGTGAATTGTTGGACTTATGTCAGCTGAGCTCTGTGTAAGTAATCCCTTTTTATGAGATCAAGTCCTTTCCAGGACAGGACTTTGCTCTGGATTCAAGTGCACAACACTGTCTCTCA
Organism: Aythya ferina; assembly: GCF_964211825.1. NCBI lineage: Eukaryota > Metazoa > Chordata > Aves > Anseriformes > Anatidae > Aythya > Aythya ferina. The sequence continues at coordinate 150,499,812 of NC_140297.1, read as the reverse complement.
CCTGGGGGAAAGAAATAAATTGCCATCTGCAACTACAGGAAAGGAAGAAAAACAACTTAAAATTTCCCTTCTCAGCATACAAGGTTCATCTTTCAATACAAACATTATCTGTGCCAAAAACGATAGAATATTATTACAAAAGAGATGAAGAAAAGACCAAATCCAAACTTTAAGTCCCTCTAGCAGTTAATCACTTTTTTTAGGTTTTACAGACACTGGGATCAGAACAGAGTTTATATCAAGCTTGCCTTCCACAATAAGGCTCAAATACAGTGATAATGCAAATAGGGAAATATTAACCTGGTTGAGACAGACTATAATAAGAAAATAGCTGCCTATTGTCCCTGCTCTGTGATAATTTCACTCAGGAATCAAGTTTGTATACGTGACATTATGTACGTTTTTTTCCCATACGGCTTCTAATTGCCTTCTTAACAGCTGCATATGTGGGAGATAACTCACATCGTTAAAGAACATTTTGACTGGAGCATGAAAATGATGTTGTCACAACACAATCAGATTTTAGGAGAAATATAGGAAAAAAAATAATTAGAAGCTTTATGGACAATTTTGAGTAAACTCAATGTAACTAACCTTGATAGATCTTGCCTAGGGCATGGCAGCTGGCAATCTTGTGCTAACAAAAGGTACTATGGGTTCTTTTATGGTTATGGTTAAATTGTTGGAATGAGAAGATATTCTTCATCCTGCAAGAATGGATGTAAATACATTTCAGAAAGATATTTCAGAAAGATTTTCAGTCTAGCAGTGAAAGGGATAGAAAAACAGTGCCTGGAAGTAGAACAAAACACAAATCAATGTTGAAGTAATACACAATTTATTAATTTATTTACTTCTTTATGTTGGAATCAAATAACCACTCTAGCACTCAAATGGTAAACTGGCCCAAGACTGAGCACTGGAGGACTGAAGGATGCTTTTTTTTTTTTTTTTTTTTTTTAATGATGAACTTGCCATTTCTAGTTCAATATATGGTTTTTTAAAGCAATAAACATCTGGTTGGTAAGAACCTTATAATAAAGAGACCACTCTGGGGGACAACAGAGAAGTAACAGAGGTCCCAATAGAGTAGTTTCAAAGTGGTTGAATTATGCTTATTTTAAAGGGAGCTGTGGTCTCAAGGAATCCAACTGAAAATCTGTTTAATGTTGAACAGGGCCATGGTAAGCACAGGTCAACATTTTAAGGAAGAAGCAGAGTTAATTTTCTGTTGAAGGACATGCCAGATGGCAGAACTGAAATGCTCTATGAAAATGCAGATGCATATATTTATGTCACAAACAAATTCTGTCATGGCATTAAAGATTATTTCAGCACAACTTAGTTGCAGTAAAGAGATTTTGACCTGATTAGTCATCTAGCAAATGCTAGAAAATCCAATGCCAAAATTAATAGTGTAGTTCAAATACAGTTTGAAAAGTGAGTGAATGAGAATATGAAGGAATCATATTCCATATATGAATATCTTTTATTTTTATAGGATAAGTTATCCAAAAAATTCTGTTATAATATTTGATCAGGCTGAAGTACATACCATAAAGAAACTATATGCAAAGAAAGAAAATGTACATGCATTTGTTCAGCATGTCCTTTCATATTTAGAATTTATTATTCATATTGTCACATCCCTTTAACTGTGCCAGGTGATTTTCAAACACAGAGATGAAATGAGCCTGAAGAACAAAGACAACATGATATTTCAAAGAAGAACTCATGGAGGAAGGAAAAGTAATATAGCACATAATATAAAGTGAGAACTGGAACACAGTTGATTATTCATCTTATTAACATCTATACCACATTTAGTTATTAGAGATCCTTAACAACATTGGAATCTTCCCTTAATGTATTCAGATGCAAGGGATACTAAGGATACCAAGGAGTTAAAAGTGCAAGGGCACATATGTGTGAGATGTGTGGAATGTTTTCTAGATGGTTATGGATCAGCTAAAAAAAGAATTGAAAATAAAACCAGGATCTCCAAAGGACTTCTTTTTTATTTTTTTTTTTTTTTGGTTTGTTATTCCTTCCACCTCTTTCTCACCTGCCTTTCAAAATTTGCCTCATTTTATTATTTTAGTGAAACAAATCTCTTATACTTCATTGAAGAGAGCCTCTAGTCATCTTTTCCCTTCCTCTTTATTTGTTCACAATTGTAGCTCACTGCTACACTTTCAATCTTATTAAATGCTGAGAAGAAGAGAATCTCAAATCTTGTTAACTCCAAAATGCAGAGGTTTAAGTCTGAAGCCTAGTTTTACCACTCAGGTTTCTATTAATTATGAAATACAGTCTATGTTTTCATATCCTTGTTGTTGGATAAATAGAATGGACCTGTAAGTCAACATAGCTATTCACATTACACTTAGTGAATTGAATATAATTATGCAGAAACACACTGTGTAATGGGTACATAGCACAGGAAAAAAAAAAAAAAAAAAAAGCTAGGAAAAGCCCACTGAAATTATTAATTATTTTTTTAAATCATCTTTCAAAGAATTTCTCTTCTCATTTGTTTCTAAATATGTCTGTATGTCCTTCAGCTCATCAGTAACTTCTTCATAATCCCTTATTCCAATCCGTCCCTGGATAGGCTCATGGCCCTGCCTCTGTTAAAAGGCCCTACCCCAGCTGGAAACATTTTCTAAAACAGGAAAAAAGTTTTTGATTTTAGCTAACTAAATGCAGCTGGTTCCCTTTAAAATGGGAAGGGGTGAAGAGGAAGGGGAGAAAAAAGAAAAAGAAAATTACAAATATTTAATTTTTATCAATACTGAAGTCACCTGATAATGTTAAAAAGTCAATATTTTTAACACGCTCCTTCAAAAGCACTGCAAGCAGTAGTTTGCCTTGGAGCATAAATGTTGGGCTAGAAGCCAATGAACCAGTTCAAAAAACAGAAGGTCTGTCAATGCTCAAAGAAAAATCTCAGCCTTTTATTGAATTGATAAAACGCCATTCCTTTTATTTTCCACCACCTCTATGGAAACTCCTTTTCTTTTCCACCATTCTCCAATTGAGCCTGGCTATTCTTCTCAGCCACTGAACTCCAATACGGTTTGTCTGTCTTTCCCTCCCTCCTCTCCTTAGCCTGTGATCTCCGCTACCTTTGTAGCTCCCATTATCAGCCCCAGCAGCATCTCCACTGTGCTTTGACTGGCAGCACAATCAGGGTTTGTTCTCTCTGGGATGCACAATGTGCTCTGGGGTGTAGAGCCCCCATTGCACAAGGAATTAGACTTCAACAACATCAAAGAGGCACGGGAATAGCTGGCAGAACTGATGGGCCCCATGATGGGTATCTACAATAACTACATGCCACCCAGTTGCCTTTCAAGATCTGTGGAAAAGCAAGGAGAGATAATGAGAGTTTGCTGAAGAGTCAGACAAAAGAAGGAAGAAAATAGCTATTTGCTTTTGCTGAAAGGCAACATCAGGGCAGTGGGGGAACTGAGAATGAGTGTAGAGTTTGCAAGTGAGAAGTTTGAAAGTGCTTCATATTAAAAGGGCCATAATAACAAATCTCAGAGCAGATGTGATCACCATGAGGTGCTTTGATTGGACCCATATTGTATTTAGATGCCTCTCACTTGAAATCAACACGGGTAGTTAGGAGTGTCTCTATCTCTAAGACATACGATATTTTTCTGATTATAAATTCTCACTGAACAACTCCAACGTTAAACAGATTGAACATCTCTGAGAGCAAGTCAGATTTGAAATCCTGTGCAGGTTGTATAAAGGTAGGTCTACCAATCTATTGGTCTACCTGTTTTGAAACAACTTTGAGAAATGACCATAAATAAAAAAATAAAAAATAAATACAAGAAAAAAAAAATTAAGCTGCTCTTCTCTCATCTTTACCATGTATTTTCATTGCAACAGTCTCCACTGGACTGGGTTCTTCACAGCACTGATCTTGTACTTTCTGTTGAGCCTGTTTCTAAGTGTTGGCAATGAGCAGAAGTCAGGAGCAGAAGGGAAGAAATCAGGAATGTGAGAGGTAGGGTTGGTGTTTGCTGATGGTAACTGCTTGCATTGCACTGTTTTCAATGATGTTCTGAATACATCGTAGGCATGGACAGGCCAATAGGAAGACTTAAAAACAAACCCCACAGTTCGGCAGAATTTCCCATGTGGGGCCAGACAGCTCTTGAGGTCAACCAAAGCTGTACAGGATTTGTAGTGCATATAGCCAGTACAGTACATACTGACTGTGTTTACAGATAGTAGATTTACTGTCAGTGTACTGTGTAAGCCTAGAGATCTGACTTAAAACTGGGGATGGCTCATTTTGGGAGATTTTAAGTTTCCCAGCCTCAGACCTTCACTTGATCTATTCTGCCAGCATGACATATATGCTTTAATAACAGCTCCTGAATCACCATAAAATTCTAACTCAGCATGTTGCAATCAGCAAAAATTGCTTTGGGGTTATTTTGACATGTAGTTATAGGAATTTGGTCAGGACATTGCTACTACAGGTGAGGCAGAAACCTTTCAGAATGGGTGGAGAATAGAGCTTGGCAGGGAGCACCGACTAAAAGCAGTCAAATTATTTGTGTGAGGTTTGCTTAGGAAAGCTGTAGACAGAACAGGATTGCATATGTCTATGAACAAAATTAAGAAGTAAATAGAAAAGTTGCCAGAGCCTGCAAAGAAAGAAAGAATTAATTTCTAATGAAAGTAAAAATAAAAAACAAACAAACAAACAAACAAACAAACAGAATATCTTTTTTTAGGAAAGTTGGGCACTGTGGGAGTTTCTACACAGGTTTAAAAAAAAAAAAAAAAAAAAAAAAAAAAAAAAAGTCATTTCACAGCTTGTAGAAAAGTGAATTTTTATGTTATTTTTACCAAGATTGAATTCAACCTACCCAAAAGCTTGGGAATGTCATACTATGCAATTGACAGATTTGTAAAGCCACCTATTGTGAAGAAATATAGATGTTACTTTCCCTAACATGGAAAGAAGAGGACATGCTGGAAAGAAAGAAAGAAAAGATTAAAATAAAAACAACACTCTGCTTCATATGTTATGAATACAGAAATTCCTAACAAATATTTATAAATATGTATTTATCATAATAATTATCTCCAAACTAGGCAATGCTTGGGAAATTTTTGCTTAAAGATGGCTCCAAACTCAGTTTGAAGGGCTGTTATGGCAAGAGATTTATCACATGTACATCTAACCATTGCACTGAAAGTATTAAGAGCTTTGTACTGAAGACCTTTCAACCCAAACCAATCATCACAGACTATCTTCATAATCAGCTGACACTTGAGAAAAATTCATATAGCATCTATTTTAGGAGTAGAAGAATTTTGAGACAATGTGGCCTGAGATGTGTCAGCATCTCCCCAGCATCTAGAAAAGAGGGCCTCAAATAACTAAACTGAAGGCTGCATCTACATGATAGACATTTTGTCATAAACAGATACCATCTAAAGTCTACAGACAATGACACACTCAGAATCGACTAGTCTAGTGTCATATACAAATATTCTGAGGTGATGAATCATGGACAAATGAGTCTACTAGAAAAAAAAAAAAAAAAAGTCAATGTAGAAATCATCTATGTCTGGAATTGACATTTCAGTATAACTATGCATCACCCTTTAACGTATGAATAGGCCACAGCAATGCCATCTACAGGCCTTACCTAGCATCCATATCATGAATATGCCTTGCTAGATCCACGCAACTAAGCAATTAGTTCAAAATTTTTCCCTAGGCTTCAGCATGACAATACCTCAATCTTGTTGCCCGTGAATTTGCATTGCTCTTGTTTTCTGGCACTTTCAAGAAATACCAGAGAATGGGAAAATTACAAGGGTGATTATAGTTAAAATATTTTAAAAGACAGATCATGTTATGGTCCATATCACTAGTTTTCTTAGAACACCTCATATCCTTGGCTGGTTGACCAAAGAATTCACAATCAGGTACGACGTAAGTGACCAGATTTTCAAGAGAAATGTACATACTGCATAGCCTGCTTTTTTGGAAGATATGGCCATAAACTGACATTATCAGAGGAGACAGAGTCACCCTTCTGAAAAACCTCAGCCACTGTTACAAATGCTCTAAGTCTTGAAACCTGACCAAAAGCAGTGAGGACCATGACTTTTGCTTCGTGTGAAAGATTTTACTGTCATTAGGCAAGATGATGCACAGACTCGGAAGAAAGAACATCACCCCTTGAAACACTGACACCACTGTGATTGTCCTCGGAGGTCTTCCCATCCAGGCAGTGATCCTGAATAACACTGCTCCTTTTATTCTGTGTGGCATTTAGGACTCAGGATGATAGACTGCAGGCCATATGCTAGATCTTTGCATTTACTAAAAATAGGACATTTTTTTTTCTATCCTGCTAGGGACAAGTCAGTATAAATGTGACCAGGAACCTGGCACAAGTCCATAAGGATGAGATGAACAACAGAGGTCCTTCCTTCAGGCTTGCCAGGCAGCAACCTAATCAAAATCCTCTAAGGACAGGAAGAGGGGAGGAACTGGTAGCTAAGTTTCTTTTTCCTCAAATGTTTCCCTCACTCTTCAATTTTTATTTCTTTTGTAGAGGAATACTTTAGTCCCAGCTGATGCTGATAGAAGAATCAATGCCAATGCAAGCATCCTTTTTTCTCTTTCTCTCCTGGACATTGCCAACTTTAGACACCTAGTGTAGAAGTTTTTAAAGTTTAGAAAATTCTGGCACAGTAGCTGTGCGTATAGCTGCTTCCTCCTTCCTTTGCATTACCACCTATTTCATGTTTAATAATAGCATGGGGCTGAATCTGAAATTCACTTGGAAGCTATTAAACAAACAGCAATTATTTCTGAGGGACATAATCTTCCTTTTGCTAACACTGCCTCAAAGTCGTGTCCTGCTGCGATTCTGGAGGCTCCCAGAGAAGTGCCACCAGGCTGAGCTCCATCTCCCGAGCACTGCTGGTGCCAGCCCATCTATTTCTGTCCAATTTCCCATATAGCTGATGTTATTGTCTTTATACTTTTGAATGTGCTACAGAAGAGTCAAAAAAAAAAAGAATGTTTGTGTCCAAATTGTGTGTGGAGCACAGTGGTTGTTGTTACTCCCTGCTTATATAAACAAGGCCAGTTTCATCAGCTTATCTATCCCATTAATGTAGTAGCTGTAGTAGCATTCAGTGTAGCTGAATGGGAAACAAATATTTTCATGACCTGTGGGGAGACTCACTTTTCTGAATTTAAGAAGCTCCTTTTCCCCATCATTATCATATCCTTTTCTTGCTATTCCTCCTGTATTAGTCAGCAGCTACAAAAGGATCTCATTGGCATCCAGCTCAGAGGTGGTGGTAGCAACCTTTTCTGAGGAGGGAGGATGAGCCCCACACACCTACGACCACCACCTCACATCTCACTTTCCCTGGCCGAGGTTCCTCATCGCCTTGGTTGTGACAAAAGCCAAGTCAACAATTTTGATGCCATGATCTGACCAAGGCTGCAGAAAACTCCAGCAAGGAGAAGAGACAGAAAGCAGGAATTCTTTCTTTTTTTCTTTTTCTTTTTTTTTTTTTTTTAACCTTTCATTTTTTTCCTCCAAAATCACTTACAAGTGATAAGTCAAAATGAAAAACTGTCATGACTGCTGCAGAAATAGACCTTTGTTTTCTATCTTGAAAAAGGATCTAACCTAAAAAAACCCACAGATACACAGGATTAATTTTCACTACTTTGTTTCATACTTTTATAAGCAGCTCTTGCTGAGTTTTAGATTTTATGGCTCAGCCTGCTGGCTGAAAATGCTTTCTGTCCACTCCTGAAGCCTGACTGATTAGTGCTGCTAGCCAAACAGCAGCCTGTATCAGCAGGCCCAGGCACGCAGGCTGGAACATGGCCCCCAACACTTGTTTTGGATTCCTGTATTTATGCAGGAGTGCACTGCAGAACTGGCCTCAGTGCACATGCAGAGACAGTGTGAAACTTTCATCTTAGTTCCCCAAGCCCTCTGTTTGTAAACCTCGGACAGATACTGGAGGAGATCAGGCAAGGTGCATTGTGAGGACAGGGGTGTCACATTATCTGGAAGAGGTGGACAAGCTAGGTAGGACACCGAGGGTAAGAAGAAATGAGGCACACTGAATATACACAGATTGCAGAGGTCTTTCTGCCTTAAGGCACGATACTCACACACAAGGTTGTACAGTGGAAGAGATGAGAGTTGAGTGAGTTCTGCTCTGCTCTGAGGTGTCACACTTGACCATTCTTAATTTGTTTTTAAGTATGTTGTAGCAATAAGTATGTTGATCAGTATTAGAGCTGGATGAATATTTCCCCTAGCTCTACACAGGACGACTAACATTTTAAGCAGACATCCCAGGTTAAAAGAAAAGGCAGTTCAATAAGAAACCTATATGCTCTCTCTCTCTCTCTCTGCCCCCAAACTGGGTTTGATCCTCAGAAATTAATAAATTAAACTGGAATTCCTATCAGTAAATGGAAATACAAGGTGTTTTGGAAAGAGATGTTAATTAGAATCCAGAATAAAGTAATCTGTATGTCAATATATTGAGCAGCCTTGAATTAAATTTTTTAATAATTCCTCAGAAACAGGGTGGTAAACCTGGAAATATTGGCAGCAGGAACACAAAGAATCCCTGAGCTAAAGTTGTAGTGTGAAAAAATGGGATATAGGAAGGGCTGCTACACAAATACCACTTGGCACAAATGCCATGCTTGCCCTCCTGTAGCATCTAGCTGTGATTTATCCAAATGCCTAAAATGTCCCTTCTTCACTATCATAATCATCACAGTGTCTGAGCACTCCCAAGTGCCTTACTCTATGGCACTTTATCCCACTTTTACAGGTGGGAACAGAGGCAAAAAGAGTAAATGACTCACTAGAGAGTCCGGGGACAAAGGCAAGCAATGCCCAAATGCTCACTGTATGCTGGAATTAAAGCATCTCTTCCTTTAAGTGGGTACTTTAAAAGTTCTCCAAGGACTCCAGTGTGCCATTGTAGTGAGCCTTAGCTACAGATTAACTCCAAAAGTAAACACCATTTTAAAAATTTAGTGGATGGTTCGTTAAAATTGCTTTGTCTCTGTGGTCTTGATCTTGAATGATATTTATACAATATATTTCCATTGATTTCAGTGGCAGTTGTTCACCTAAATACAGCCAAATTTCTGAGGTTTTGAGCACTAGAGGATGGACACATTTGTCTCTAGTAGCACCCAGGACAGAGGGTGTTTTGCTTAATCAGAAATCAACCTTTACTTTCAGACTGCTTTTAGGAGTCTTGCCTCTATTCTTAGCACTCTGCAGTACCTTTCTTCTGTGAGAGGATAAATTAGCTTTAGACCCAGCAGGCAGCATCTTCACTTAAGTGGTGCCATTAACAGAAGGGGAAAGAGAGGCCAAGTGGCTCAGCTCTGATAGCATGATCCAAGCCAGCAGAAACTGTTTTGGTGTGTCACATGTCTCACACAGTAAGTACTCTGTTTGGTTTCCACTTTCAGAGCACAAAAAAATAATCTATATTTATGCCAGTAAAAAAAAGCCCAGCATTTCCAATGACAGGCTCTTCTCCGTATCACAATGCAGTACGTGGCACCTTTCCCCTGCCACCACATTGTTGAGGAGGGTTGTGCTTCTCCTCGTCACCCTGTAACAATTGTTTAGATAGGCTCAAGGTTATGAGGACTTTTGGGGTGGGGATTCCCTCTGCATGTCACAGAAAAACATGGTTTGAGTCAAGGCTGCTTGAGCTGTATGCCTCTAGTGTTAGCCATCTCAAGTATATGTTAAGGCATTATCTGATAATGCAGCTGTGAAAAGAAAGTGCTGAAAACAAAAATGTTAATTCTGCTAATGATGTCTCTGTTTATAGCTGTGTTAGAACCTAGGTTATTTGTTAAAAAGAAGCTTATATTTTTCTCTCCCACCAGTGAAGAATTGTAAGGCAGCCCTAGTGTGTGTTTGCAAAGTGAGCTAAAATGCTCCTATTAATTATGTCAATGTGCAATTCATAAGGTTCATTTTACAGTGGTATTGCCTTGCTGCAGCTCATGGGAGAAAGATCTCTTCTTCTACCCGAGGAACCAGAGTAAAGGTGAGAATAAGGGAGTTCATTTACATGGATGGCACTTTGTAAGCTGATGTAGGGCTGCTTTCGTTGAAAGCCTTTTAAACTTTGATGGTACAGATAATGAAATCAAACCATATCATATGATTAGCAGACAATAAAACAGGACCTGATAGCAGCCCAGGAAGACTTTCTAATCTGGATCAACACACCACCCACACCTCATCTGCATATTCAAGCAAGACTTGGGTATGAACCAGACTGTCCCTCCTTACCCCTTGTTTCCCACATCCTGATTTGGATACACAGGTGCCTTCCAGCTGATCCTTGATCTGTGTGCTTGGAGCTGAGATCTTGGAGCATGCTGGGCTACGCAAGCTTAGACCCACAGATATAGTCAGTGTCAAATAGGGTTCACCCACCAGTCATTTCCACTTACTATAGAATATGGCAGACTGGGGCAAAAGGAAAGAGGTTTCTGGGGAGCTCATCCCTGCTGTATCTCCATTGCATTTTTAATCTCCAAACTGGAATGAGAGTGAAACAAACATTGGTAGGCACGTGGATGTGATGCCAGCCAAGCTTTGCAAGAGGCACAGATGCTGCAAGTGGCCAAGAAAACTGAAGATGCCAGATACCGGCAGATACACGGAGAGACAACCCAGAGGAGGTGACACTCACACATCCCCAGATGTAAAAGCTGCTGCTTACTGTATGAGATCTAGCAGCTGTAAGTCTCATATGTGGTGTGACAAGGGAAAGGCAGCTTGGTGGCAGATTGTGCCTTTCAAATTGCAAGGAGGAAGCACGAAAGCCGAGTCAACTACTACAGTGACTCTCCCCCCCCTTGCCTCTGACATTTACCCACAAAGAGGTGAGATTTCAGCAGTAGGCTGGTTAGCAGCCTCAGGACGTGCCCAATGGAGGAACAAGGCTTCAGCACTGGGCAAAAGATATGAGGCACAAGCCACTCAGTAGCTTCAACAGCCACTGGGAACAAGCTGCTCACCAGGAGCAGTGCAAAACCAAGGTGGGGGAAAATAATTCACAAAAAGAAGCATTTGGTCAGATATTCTGGCAAAATGGCAAGAAGCTGTGGGTACAGACACTAGGGAGGAAAGTGTTTAGCTTATTTGCATGCTTATACTGGTGACTCAGTGTTGTAGTGTTTTTAATAAATTATTGCTGTGTTCATTTCTCTATTGTTAAAATTTCCTTTATTTTATACATGCAGGAAAGAGATCTCAAAGTCACTGTGGACAGGCTTTTCTAAAATGTCAGTTCAATATCCTGCAGCAGTCAGAGGCAAAGGAAACACATTGGGAAAGGCACAGGGAAAATGCTAGATCCCTGAATAAAATCCTGGTGTGATACATCCTGGATACAGCATGTATGATGCAAAGAAGGACAATGAGGATGATTTGGGCCATCGAAAATCCTCCACACGAAAACTCTGGAAGTAACATGAATAGATGGGGAAACACATTGAAAGAAATGGCAGGAAGAGAAATGGTGAGAAACTGTGAATTGTATTGGAAAGGTGCAAACTGGGACATGTGGTGAAATTACCTGGTAATAGGTTTGAAATGAAAGTACTTGTTAGTGTGACTGGAGAACTTTCTGTCACAAAATGTTATAGAGGCCAAAACTGTGAAGAGATTTGGAGGGGAGAAGACATTACTGGAAGATCAGGAACTTTTTGATGTGATGGTCAAGAGGTAACCTCTAACCCTAGCAATCCAAACTGGTGACTGCTGGAAGCCACGAGGCCACATCAGGTGGGGTACTATGTGTGCAAACTCTTCCTAACATGCTTCCCCTTTCAGATAGACACTGGTATGACAGCTTCATCGTTTCCTCATGCACCAGCAGAGATTAAAGGTGTTCCTCATCTGCACTTCCCCATCTTTCCAGGAGGCAACCTGCATGGTGGAAGAGGTGCCCATCTGAGCAGAGTTGGTGTGGCACCAGGGTGGGTTCCTGCAACACCTCCCTAGACGCAGTCCATCAGGATTCGGGATGTGGCTGGTGAAAGTTGCTGCCCTTGCAGCAGGAAGGCTGATGTGTGTCCCCATCACTGACAGGCCTTTCTGCTGCTCACAGCCCCCAGCTCCCAACTGCTTCTTACTGTGGAGAGAGGTACACTTCTACCAGCACAAAGTGAAAACAACCCTGTCCTTCATCTATTAACCAGAAATGGAGTGTGAACAAAGAATTACAAAGACCAAGCACACAGCTTGAACCTCCACACTGTAGCAACAGCAGAGATCTGCAGAGACTCTGCCTGCAATGCTGTATGTGCTCCACATAACAAAAACAATCAAAAAGTTATCCTGAGTTAAAAAAACTACTTTGTACATTACTTGGACCACCTGGAAAACATCAAGTATGCAGGATATGTTCCCCAGCTGTTAAAAGGGTCATCTCAGGTCTCTGAGGCAGCAAGACCTCCTCACCATGTCCATGTATAAAATGTTTCACCCAGCAAAGAGCAGACACACGATGGATCCTCTCTTTGATAATGAATACCCATCGTGCACTTCCTTGCCTTGGGTAATCAGTAAATGTTCTGCTCATAGCTGATAACTTTAATACATACACATGATGTGATCTTTCAGTAGGATTTATTACCATCCATCCCCGAGGAAGATTCCTCAAGTCTTGCATGATGGCGGGACACGGCAAGGATATTTTTGTGGGTTACATGAGAATTTCAAAACAAAAATATATTCTTTTGTTTAAAAGAATATTCTTTTGTTTCTTTAAAAAAAAAAAAAAAAAAAAAGCAGCTTGCGATGTTAATTACAGGTGTCCAAAATATATGTAGATCACATGGTTTATTCTCACAACAGAAAGAGAGCAATTGAAGGGAACAGGGGAATGTCTGATTAAAGATAAAAAGTAATTCACAATACCATAATCATGGAACAAGCTTTGTGTCTCTTCAGCAAGTTGGCATGTCCTGTGTCCTTATCTCATCTTTTCATACTTTTTTTTTTTTTTTTTTTGCAATTATGAGACTATTATAATTTTCATCAGGGCATGGATTGAATTTTCATTGCCCTGTTAAACAAATAGGATAGGTGTGGACAACAAAAAAGCAGTAAAGAGAATTTTGTAGGAAAACAAACCTGTTCCAGATGTGTACAGACATCTGCATTCATTTTTGTAAGCTTTTCTCCACATTCGCCCTCTCAGTTGTTCCACCTTAATGAGGAAGAATACATCTATGCACCTCATTTCACATCTACATAGTTGTTTATCCCCAAACTGTATGAAAGCAACTGTCACGCTGTTGAAAAAAAATGCAATGAAAATGCAAATGAATATCTGTCAGAGCACTGGCACAGGTTACCTGGAAAGGTTGTGGAGTCTCCCTCATCTTTATTGGAGATCTTCAAAAGCTGCCTGGATGTGGTGATGTGCACCCTGCTCTGGTGAGCCAAGGCTGAACCTGATGGCCTCCAGAGGGCCCTGCCAGCCTCTGCTGCTCTGGGATTCTGTGATCCTGAAACTACAAAATAAAAATTTATTGTATACCTACACATAATTTTGATTTAGAGGGTCTTAAAGGATATTCTCTGTTGATTTAGCACAGTAATCTGTGGTTCATATTCTTTAAATGTCTAAAACAAAAAGGTGGTAAGACTTTACCTTAGGTAAATGGTTGGCTAATAAAATTTCTCTCGTGTCACTATATCTGCCCAACGATATATTGTGGCCTTAACTCAAATACAGTAATTCTGGGAACAGAACTTCTTATGCTGGCACTCTTATAATCAACTCGAATCTTTATCAGTAATTCAAAAACTTACTACTGATCCTGACAGAGAACAACTTTTTTTCTAAGACAGTGTATTTTAATTCAAAACTAAACTCCAAGTATTAGACACTGAATCATATATGGAATGCAAAGATATAAGATAAGCTGATCTATAATGTTTTCAATATTACTTTTCTAAACCTATAATATAATTCAGCTATCAGTGAAGAGAAACTATTCATTTTATTTTTTTCTCTAATATGAAAATTTCCCCATGATTACTTTTAGGATAAATATTAACATTCTGTCTTTCTTTCTGAACATTTTTTAATCACAGAATACTGTCCTTGCAGTAGTTCCCTACTGATAGCTGTAAAACTATAGCCAAAGTTAAAGATAATTTAAGAAACCCATCTAAAAGAAGTAGCCAGAAATTGTCATGAAAAATTCAAAATCCAGTCCATGCACTGACATTTATTCTGGTGGTGTTGGACAGGAAATGATTTGTGCTAACCTAAAGCAATTTGGCAGCATGTTACTTTTTCTGCTAAAAAGTAATGGTTTTCTGCCATGTTGTCTGTAATCCAAAATCTCAGCCTTTCACTTCATAACAAAAGAGAACAATCTTTTGCCTTTGTGATCACTGAGATAACCTTCAAAACAACAATGAACTGTAAACAATGCAGCAATGTTTACCTCAGCAAGAAACAATAACCGAGAGCCATTATTTACTCCTAATCACTCATTAGGTAACTCAATACACTAATTGTGTTGTCTTCAAAGGACTTAAAGTGAAAACGTTACCACGCAACTTAAAATGTTTTGAAGAAAAATTACCCTTATCAAGGAAAAGAATGGAAATATAAAATAAAATCTGGGCTATATATTTGCTTTACTGACTGACCTGTGTGGAGAGATCCCAGCAGTCCCACTTAGTGCCATAGACAGGGTCAGTCCCTGAAGAGTACAAGAATCAGGGTTTTTCCCTAACCGTAACCACGAGGTCCCAGCTGGCTGTGGCACACATAACAGCCATGACAACGCTGTAGGACATTTTATAAATTTCCCAGTGCCAGGTGCAGTTAGTATACTGGAAATTCACATACCCACTGGGGCACCCAGGGACATTGCTGGTCTTTGAGGGCCCAGGATGGTTGAGCTTGCTCGTGGTAGTATGCACTTTAAATCGTCATGGGTACGTACAACACTTCATATAGATGCAAACTTCGACTTCTAAGACCTCAGAGTTTATCTGCAGTCTCTGGCACAGATGAACCATGCCCCTTACAACATGCATTATTAAAGGCATGACAGAGATGAGAAACCAGGGAAGAAGTGCCAGCTAATTCCTGCCAGACAGCCCTAATCCCAAGTGAAATTACTGGGTACTTACAAAAACTTTCAGGGAGAATAGAGAAACTCGCTGCCACTTACAAGAGCTGCCTAATTAATGTTCATTTTACCTCAGCCAAATTTTATATTCTGCTGCTCAGTTATGTAAATTGGGCAGCATTTTGTGCTATGATTAATAGGTCCTTAAACAAGCAGATTTTACTGCTTGAGATAACACTGTGAGGATCCTTTTTTTTTTTTTTTTTTTTTTTTGGGTGCATGTTTGTGTTTTTTGGTTTGCTGAGTGTTCTTTTTTTTTTAATTTTATTTTCCAACTAGCTATTTCTGCTCCAAATTATCTTCTCTTTCTTAGCTACAGAGATGATTCTGACATTATTCAAGAAGGTATCTCCTACTAAGTATGCCTCATATGGCTCTGCATTTCATTCAAAGTCGTGTTTGATATTTATCGCAATAATCTCTCATTCTCAGCAGAAAACTTCATTTATTGCATACAATATGAATGTGAATAATTTCTGATCGGAAGATTTTTGCTTTCAGAAAGAGGGAGACACGGAAAGAATCTTACTGATTTTTAATTTCCCTCTGCAATTACTGATGAAAACAGTATCTTTGAAAGCAGAGCTAGAAATGTTAGGGAAATTAAGTGAGAGATTTTAAACTCAATTAAAATGGAGAATCATACTTCAACATAAACCTGACTGTCAGAGTCTGAGAGAGCATGAGCACTAGTCAGATTAAAAACCACATTATGAACAAACTACGGGCTTTTTTTAGCCTTGGGAAATGGCCATGGCTAGACATCGCTGAAATCTTTTAAAGAAAAAAATTTTCAAGGGGGAAAACAAACAAACAAACAAACAAACAAACAAAAAAAACATATATTTTATTTAAGCAAGTGTTTGTTTCAAAACATAACATAAAATAGTAATAAAACTCCTTATTATTATTTTTTATCCAATCTCTATATATTAGTTGGGTTTTTATTCTTAATATGCTTCTTTGCCACAAACATTTAATAGGATACTACAGCCAGATACTGTACTACCAAGTGAAATATCTCACTCTTTTCTTCTTCAAAGCATCTTATGACTGTTGAAAAGAAATACTGTTAAACCTTGAACCAAAATAGCTCTTTACAGAACTGTTAATACCTCAAGAAAAAAAAAAAAATTCTCTGACATGCCAGTAGAACTATTAGTAATAGCATATAACCTTGCTTTGTTTTCTGCTCAAAAATCACATACAATTTTCTCTTTAAAAAATTGAATGTGTTTTAAAATGAAACTTTATACAAGTGGATGTATGGTTAATTTTATAATATCATTTTTTAAACATAATCCATTTTATGATATGCCAGCAATGCAGAATTTCAGAATTATTTTAATCTAAAAAATAAAACAACAAAAAACCAAACTCTTCCCCTTCAAGTTTTCAGCTTCCTCCCATGGAAGTCCACTGCTTGTCTCATTTACACAGCTTTCCTGCCTCACTGTTTTTAAGCTTTTCCTCTTGACTGTTGTCTTTGTGTTGTTTGTTTGTTTGTTTGTTTCCAGTTTAAGGGACTAAATTCTTCCCTTGCTGCAAGTTTTTTTCAGTTATTGCCTGACAAAGACCCTTTACTCTGACGCAGTTCCACACACCTCTGCTTTACAGTGCCTAGAGCTGCTACTTTCCTCTCTCCCTTCTATCGTGTACTTCAAAACATGTTTCAGGCAACTCCCTTTCTTCCCTGCTTCAGTAGGTTCTGTCCCTAGATCCATCTCACTAGTGAAATGTCCATCATTGATCCAGGTCTTAGCCAAGCTCTTCCAAGATCTTTAGGCCACACCTGCTCTCCCTTTTCTCAGTTAACAAGTGAAATGGTTACAAAATACAAATCCATTGAAAACCAGATTGTATTTATTCCCATGGTCATGTAACTATTTGCTTCTCTGTTAAGATTTCCAAAAACATTTTCATTTTTTGCGGTCTGATTTGCTTAATGTTTCTGCAACAACTTCCCTCTTCATGGCTTTCCACAATCCATACATACTCCAAGGTCACAATGACAGGCAAGTCAACTTAAAGAAGTAAAAAATAATAATAAAAAAAATAAATAAATAAAAAATAAACACCATTTGACAATGGAGAATACCAGAAGCACATTCCTAAGTCAAATGGAATGAGAAAACTGCCTGCAGCGTTATAAGCCTACGCAATTTTTAAATATTGTAAAATCCTTCCTTGTCTTTGCTGGCACATTTTTTTTTAAGTTTATCTGCCAGAAATATAAAGGATCTAGGTGCTAGAGTTGACTCTAAAATCACACACCAACATTCTGAAATCATTCATCTTACAGCCCTCTGATTGACTAATTCATATGAATAACTAAAAAAGTTCATAGACTTAGTTCATGCAAACACCCAATAGTTCAGTTTCTTATGTGGACCTCTTAGATTTCCAAATCTCATGAGAAGAGGTTTTCAAATCAATTTTCTGGTACTTTTTTGTTTCCAATAATGCTGTAGTACTAAAAGATGTGGTATTTTCCAGTCCAGGCAGGAAAGTGCAACAATGAGAGGAAAGAAATGAAAAGAAAAGGGTGACTTTCCTCCAAAAAGTTTCAGGACATAAGCATGATTCAGTGTTTGATTTCATAATGCATGATTTGACCATTTCTAATTAAAATGCTAATGGTAGCAAGCATTGTCCTCATTTTTGCAATATATACATATTGTCTTTTTAAATAGACTTGTGTAATGGGAGAAGAAATAAATCTGCTCATAAAGTAAAGCTTTGTCCAGGTAATACTCATCTTGCTCAGGTGAGTTAGTTACAGTGAATTCAGCACTGAGTAGAGATTGCATGATCTGGCCTACAAACAGGGTCTTGTTAAAGGATATCACAACTTTTCTAAAGACCTGGGCCTAAACAATAAGAAGCTCTTAAGGGATGTTCCTAGAGACAGAAAATCCTCTGGAGGGATGCTAAAAAGATCTTTTGAGAGACATCCCAGCAACAACAAGAACTGGGAGAAGAACCTCTCAGGAGCAGGAACCCCTATTAACAAGAAACTTCCAAAGTGGGATGTGACATGATGTAAAAATCCCTTCACTGATGTTGAGTGCTTTAAAGATAGAATCCCCTGAAGTGAAATGGAGCCTTTGAAGTGGCAGTATCAGCATCAACTTTTGAATGCACAAAGGTATGGAATACAGCAGGACTAGTGCATCACTGCTACAAAGCTCAAGGTGACGTGAATCTTCTTGCTCAAGTCCCATAAGCCTTCAGCCTGGGAAGAGGGCAAGCAAAGAGAAACACAATTTAGCTGACCTTAAAGACCTCTTTGATCTCTCTCAATTAATCTCTTCAGGCTGAAACAAAGCTGGGTTCAAAACAGGGCTGAACAGCTAAAGAGAGTTGCTCCCACAGAGCTGTATTACTGTAGCGTACTATTCCAGAGGAAGTGGGGAAAGCAGTTTTGCCCTTCTATCTTTCTTTCATTTGCATAAATGTAAGACACTGAACTGATTGAGACACTCGTTAATGTTTCTCTTTTTATTCAGTGCCATTTGGATCTATGATTCTGAGCTCCTTGAACTTCATTAAACAGAATACGTCATGATTTTGCTGGAAGTCCATTTCTGAAACTGCAGTCCCACAAGATAATACCTTTTCAAAATGTGAGCTTCAAGGAAAACAAACCGTATTTACTGATGTTTTTACAACGGAATGCAAAGTTGTGGTCTTGATTTAAAACTGTAGGAAAATGTAAAGGCTAAACCAAGGTTCTTAGTTGTCTTTCTTTGTTTAAACAGAAATGTCCAGAAAAGAAAAGAAAATAATTTTCCAGTTAAGTCTACTCTTGGAAGTAAAATAAGAAAACCTTTTGTCTTAGGGAGTGATTATTTTACTAGAATAATTGAACTGATAAAGACCCAAGAACTGATGAAATTGTATGGCTATAAAGGCAAAGTATATTAACACAAAACAAAAGAACAGAAAATACAAACTCTTAGAAGGGCTATCCTGGGGCACTTAATCAAGTCTCCTATTGCAAGTGATCACATAACAGTTCTTTGCATAAACATAATAATTTATATTGTAATTCTATAAACATAAAACAATTTAAAGTGCAACCCTGCCTGAATTCTGTTTCAGAAATGTGTTCCTCTAGTGATCAGAAATCTGATCTACAGCCAGAAGGTTTTCCTTTATATCATTCCCTCTTAAAGCACTGTTTTTTCACCGGAATAAGTTAAATAAAACTCTTTCCACTCCACTCCCCTATGACTACCCTTTTTCAAAGCAGATACAAACAGTTTCAATCCAGCAACACCAGATTTCTGGAAAATGAACAACACAATGCAACCACAATGGCTGAAATCTTCCGGATATTCATATGTAAAACGTCACCCTGCATAATTTGGCGGTTACCAACGATTATAACCACATTTTCATAACATGAAGTGTTAGGGAACAAAATAAGAATGGACACCATATGCCTATCCATAACGACTTGGACATAAGGATACTCACATGCTTGATTTCTCTGTTCATGCTTGCTGGGTAGACCTGAGGCAATTACACTGTTAAAGGCATTTGAATCTGACAGGACACTGTTGTGCCCAAGCTAAGACATAGCTTGTTTCTAAAGGACTGATCAGCATCTTCTGTGCTTCAAGAGGTCTGAAGGAAAGCCTCTCTCACTATACAGTGAGCAGGTGGCCACCAGTCTCCTGAGCCTGTGGTGCCCCTTTGACACCAAGAAGGAACAAATAAACATTTTTTTTTTCTATTAAAAGTATCTCAAATGATACCTCTGAGCTTACTAAGTAGTCCACCAAGCTGGCGTATTTCAGCATGACACCACAGGTATGCACATCATGCCCTTGGTAAGACAATGTCACAGCGTGCACAGAGTCAACCCCAGAGCACAGAATCACAGAATCACAGAATTTCTAGGTTGGAAGAGACCTCAAGGTCATCGAGTCCAACCTCTGACCTAACGCTAACAGCCCTCCACTAAACCATATCCCTAAGCTCTACATCTAAGCGTCTTTTGAAGACTTCCAGGGATGGTGACTCCACCACTTCCCTGGGCAGCCTGTTCCAATGCCTCACAACCCTTTCTGTAAAGAAGTTCTTCCTAACATCTAACCTAAAACTCCCCTGGCTCAACTTAAGCCCATTCCCCCTCGTCCTGTCACCAGGCACGTGGGAGAACAGGCCAACCCCCACCTCGCTACAGCCTCCCTTGAGGTACCTAAAAAGAGCGATAAGGTCACCCCTGAGCCTCCTCTTCTCCAGGCTGAACAAGCCCAGCTCCCTCAGCCGCTCCTCGTAGGACTTGTTCTCCAGGCCCCTCACCAGCTTCGTCGCCCTTCTCTGCACCCGCTCAAGCACCTCGATGTCCTTCTTGTAGCGAGGGGCCCAAAACTGAACACAGTACTCGAGGTGCGGCCTCACCAGAGCTGAGTACAGGGGGACGATCACCTCCCTAGCCCTGCTGGTCACGCTGTTCCTAATACAAGCCAGGATGCCGTTGGCCTTCTTGGCCACCTGAGCACACTGCTGGCTCATATTCAGCCGACTATCCACCATCACTCCCAGGTCCTTCTCTGCCTGGCAGCTTTCCAACCATTCCTCTCCCAGCCTGTAGCTCTGCTTGGGGTTATTGCGCCCCAGGTGCAGGACCCGGCACTTGGCCTTGTTAAACTTCATGCAGTTGACCTCAGCCCATCGGTGCAGCCTATCCAGATCCTCCTGCAGAGCTTTCCTACCCTCAAGCAGATCGACACACGCACCTAACTTGGTGTCATCTGCGAACTTACTGAGGGTGCACTCGATGCCCTCGTCCAGATCATCGATGAAGATATTAAAGAGGACCGGCCCCAGCACCGAGCCCTGGGGGACGCCACTAGTGACTGGCCTCCAACTGGACTTGGCTCCATTCACCACGACTCTTTGGGCCCGGCTATCCAGCCAGTTTCTAACCCAACGAAGCGTGCGCCAGTCCAAGCCAAGAGCAGCCAGTTTCTTGAGGAGAATGCTGTGGGAGACGGTGTCAAAAGCCTTGCTGAAGTCAAGGTAGACCACATCCACAGCCTTTCCCTCATCCACCCAGCGCGTCACTCTGTCATAGAAGGAGATCAGGTTCGTCAGGCATGACCTGCCTTTCATAAAGCCATGCTGACTGGGCCTGATCGCCTGCTTCCCCTTCAAGTGCTGCATGATGACTCTCAGGAGGATCTGCTCCATGAGCTTTCCTGGCACTAAGGTCAAACTGACAGGCCTGTAGTTTCCTGGGTCTGCCCTCCGGCCCTTCTTGTAAATGGGCGTCACGTTTGCTAGCCGCCAGTCGATTGGGACCTCCCCCGATAGCCAGGACTTTGCCTTGGAGATAATTAGCTGAAACAGTCTCCAAAACAGTGACAAGGAGTGAAAAAACAGTTGGGATTGTGTGCTCAAGGACACTTTCTGTCCCTCTGTAGCTCAGTAGATTAATATAACCAGTGTGCTACTGATGCATCCCAGGCTGTACAGCGTGAGAGTACCAACAGAACAGTAACAGCACTGGTACAGGTTCTCTGTACAGTTATGAACTTGGCAAATTTTTGCCAGGGATGTCTAAAGATTCTCTGCTTGATTCCACTCCAAAGTTCATGTCTTTTCTAATAAATATTTTCACTCTTTGAACACTGAAGTATGTACAGGAGAACTAAGCACTTCACAGAAGATGTTCTTCCAGATTTTCAGTGTACTCTGTTTCCTATATTTCCAACATCAATGATTAACTGAATAGCATAAAACAACCTGCTTTGCAAATCCATACTTAACCTAACAAAAGACTAAGGACATGTTCCCCAGGAGAAAGATTCTTACAGTAATTCCTGTTGCACTGTAGAGTATAAATAGAAGTGGAGAGTGCTTAGCAAGACATATGTATCTCTTAAGAGTCTCCAGGGAAACTGGAAAAGGGGAAAGGTGCATATTATCCTGCTCAATCTAACACACTTCTCTGGTACTTTCAGCCAGGCTTGTAGAGGTAGGAAAGCCATGGGTTCTGCCAAGTATGGGGAAAAAAAAAAAAAAAAAAAAAAAAAAAAAAAAAAAAAAAAAAAAAAAAAGGATTTTGCATGTGCATAGCTGAAGCCAGTACCATGCAATAATAAACAATTTTCTTAGTGAATTATGTAGTTCACAACCTCCATTTCCAAAACAAAAACAAATTCCCACATAGCCTTCCCTGCTCTGCAAAAGCTGCTTAGTGTGCCAGAAGGATTTTTAAAGCCTGCTTTAGTTCTCTTGGTATTAGGACCTTGTCCTTCAAGCAACCTTGTGCTCACACAGAGCTCATTTACTCTAGCAGTGCTGCATGCAGGGTTCCACCTGTCAGAGCAGACCGCAGGGCCAGGACAGTTAGAGGGTGCCCATTTGCATCTTACAAATACACTTACTTTGTAAACTCTGAAGACTTTGTCTCTATCTCTCCTCCCTGTGCATGTGGTGATAACTTTGGGTTGCGCTTAGTGTGAGGGGAAGATTTAAATCAAGAACTCTTTTCACTGGAACTCCTAAGGGAAAAAAAAAATGCCTCTGGAGATACTTCCAGCAGAAGAGTAGCAAAGTTTACATGAGAGGCTTGCACATAACTTAAATATGCCCCTTAACTGCCCAGAGCAGATCTGCAAGACGGATCCTCATGGAAGTACAAGTATTATCATGTGATTTCTTTAACAGGACTGTAAAAGGTTTTCTACAAAAACAGAGTGTCCTTCAGATTAGAACAGGTTTATCAATATCACATCAGTCCTAAAAACAGGTTTGATAGTTGTAGACAGTATCAAAAGCAGACACTTTAACAGGGGCCTGTATCACTTCTGAAACACACAGAACACATTCTGTCTTTAAAAATACATATATTTTTTGTAGCTGCCTTCCTCAGCAGTCTATTATTTTAGCACAAACCTTCACGGGTCAGATCATAAAGTACTTTTTTTCAGTAAGAGCTTTTCCAAGTAGTCCCAGTGAAGACTGATATAAGAAGCCTTTAGCAACCACAGAACTGAGAATACATCCTTCTTTCTTTACTCTGCCTCCCTTCTTCTTTCTTCTTTCCCTGGTAAGGACAGAGAATTTGGTCATCTTCACATCCTATAGCCACTCCTCTACTCCTCTTCTTACCACAGTGCTCAACTCTGCAGTTGTTGATACTTTCCTTTGCAAACACCCTGATTACCATTCTTAACTTTTTCCTATTTTGTATGCTAGTTTAAAATCCCAGAATTTCTCCATTTCTCTCTTACTCTTGCTGTTGCTGGATCTTGCCCTTCATCTTCTCCTTCATTTCCAGCTCTGCTGGTTACAGTCCAAGTTTTAGTCAATCATCAGCTGGGATTCCCTGCTTCCCATCCCGGTACTCAGCAACTCTCATGATCTCATCCTTGCTGGAGCTCAGAAAGGATATTCCTGTCTCAGCGTCATTGACACGTCAGTCATATAACTGAGAAAACTTCGAGAAAAATCTCAAATTGGAAAAAAATCTCCAATTTCAGTTTTTCTTATCTATCCACACAGCACCATCTCTCCATCCAAAGTCTTATCTTCCTGTGCTACAATCACAAAATCACAGAGCTGCAAGAGGTCAGGTAGTCCACCCTGCTCTACCCAATCCTTAATCAGGATCAAATATAACTATTTATTTCTAAGGGATGTTTTCCTAATCTGTTCTGGGTGTCAGAGACTCCATAACCTCTCTGGGTAATCTTTTCCAGTGCTTCACTCTCCTAACCAATAGGAAGGCATCCTTCTATCAAACTTAGATGCAATTTAAGCTCACCACTTTTGGTCTGGTCCACCATTTTTCACTGCTTGTGATGAATATAATTTTTTCCCACCTCAGAAAGACTTAGGATGCTACCACAAAGATTACTTTTACTGGTTTATTGCCTTGCTATATGCACTTATCTTTTCATCCCTCCACAGCAGCCCCTCTGCACTCTCCACTTCCTTTGTACAACACGTGGTCTCAGTTTCTGGACCTTTCAGGGATCTTTGTTACTTTTCCCACTGCCTTTCATTTTTCATGATGTCAGCACCTGTTTATGATCAATATATCTGTGTAACAAGAGACCAAACCAGTCATAGAAATGAGGTGAAAAAGCTTAAGACTGCCCCTTAGATTAAGATCTCAAAGGACATCAGAGGCTTTAAAATGCACACACCCTTTTCTCTAGTAGGTTTCATCCAACTGAAACCTATTAGGTTTTATATAATAAAAGTTAGAAATATCATCTTCTTAAAACAAGAAAACTCAAAGCAACAAAACCCAACATAACCTAAACAGGAAAGTTTGAGCATACTCTTTCCCCATACTTGCTTAAGGTCTTGCTTCCAGCAATTTACTGCCTCACCATTTACAGGGAAATGTATGCTCCTAAGAATATTCTTCTGTGGGAGGTGGATGGTTCATCCTTGTTCCTCACCACAGCCTCTACATAAGGTGTATGATACCAGCAAGAACTGTTTGGTCTGCAACAATTGCCATCCCAATTGCCATCCCATTAAGGTTACTCAATAGATTCAGATGGCATGCACAAGCAGATTCCTTCCTGAGGGATCCAACCATTCTCTTGAAGCATCATGGTTGGATAGTCTGTGTTTCCAGTCAGCCTCACTACCCACATCCCAGTTTTGACACCAAGGTGTTTCTGTGTTGGAGATTCCTATGCTGAAAAGGGCTCCTCATGAACATGCTCCAAATAACTTGCCCTCTTTCAAAGCACAGCTCAGAAGTCTTCCCCCTTCCAGAAATCTTGACAACAAGCAGGGTCTTGGTTTCTTGAGACTATTCCCAGTTGTGTTGATCAGTACTTAAATTAATGTCTCAGCCAGTATCCACCAACTCTCTCTTCTCATACCACCAAAGGACTACCAAAATCCTAATGCACAATGCGTGTTTATGCCACAGTAATAACATTTGTTTTACTATTTACTGATTGTATACCAATGTGAAAGCAGTGAATAAGGTCCTTTACTTTCCTGCTGAAAGGAAACTAATTGTGCTACTAACTGGAGTAAAATAGTTATACTAAACAATTTCATTTTGCTCTTAACCGTTTATGATATGTCAACACCACCAAGAAATTTCTCAGCAGTGCATGAGCATACTTAGACTGTGTACAAGTTGCAAATCTCCAAAGAAAATGGAGTTGTCAGATGTATGGTTTTAAATTTAGTGTCTCTTGTCAGCCTGTGTCATATAATATTCCCATCACCTCAAGAAGAAATTATTAAGCTACAGGACACCTCAGCTCTCTACTTCTCACCAGATCAGTGTGCTCATGAGAAGTGCTAGGTTCACCCGTCCTGATAATGAAATCCAAAGAACTGCTATATTCAGCCATGGAAATGGCAAAATATATTGCTAAATGAAATGCTGCCTCACCTGTGGCTCAGAGGAATGGGGTCATTTTTTTTTTATCTCTGCATCTATTTGATGGCATGTCTGTCAAGACCCTTAGAGTGACACAAAGGTCATCTCAGTGGTTGTTATGGCCAGACTAGACTGTTAACACTTCAGAGATGGGGTCATCTTCCTGTACAGATGAGTCTGGATCCTCTGTACATCCCCGACCCACTGCTGCTCACTGGACACCTCTGCACCATAAGCTAACTGTACCATTGGCAATGGTGATTTTCTTTTGATATAGGCATGTCTACAGAAACAGATTTTTGTTTGTTTATTTTGTATCGCTTTGACAAAGACTTACTACCTTTGCCTTCTCTTTCTTCCACATGACATCTTTTACAAAGTAATGAGAGTAATGTACCACAGTACCACAGGACATGGAAGAAATCCAAAGCCACAACCAACCTCTTTCTCTTTATTGTTATTTAAAATAACACTACTGTATTTTATCTGTCTTTCATGATGTAACCTAAATTCCTTTGCACATAATAAGAGACTATTGACTAAATTGATTTTAGAGAGGACATTCATTTAAAAGCAGGGTAAAAGGTAGCAGGTTTGTGACATGTCAAAATAGTAACCTGATATTGGTGAGAAATGTGAACAGCCAAAAGAATCCAAAAAACAAATATAGTACTTTTAGTAATTTCTATTACTATGCCTGCTTAAGCCAGAAAGCTCAGTATGGGCAAATATGTAGTGAAAAAAATAGCATGCCAAACACATATTTGGAGCAGAGGACTGAAACTTCTTCCTTATTAATTAGCTGGTTAACCTTTATTTTAGTGCCACATAACATTTTAATTTTGATTATTTGTTTTAATAAGATTAAAACTCACATTTACTAAGCCCTCTACCAACAAATACAATGTCCCAACAACCCTAAGAGTTTATATTTTAAAAGGGAAATCTAAAAAGTAGGTTCAAAAACAAGACCACATAAATGGGTGTTAGAGCACTGGTTGTGATATTTCCACTTTTCATTTTTATAGTTGTATATAAAATATAAGTATTAACATAATTAATCTTCATTTCCACAGGAAGGAGGGATCCCAGACTTGCCCCAGTCATGAAGATCAGATGCCTGCCCTGTATAGATATAGGATCTCATGCAGCCACACTATGAACTTGGTCAGAGAAATGATTTGTGTAGAAACTTACATGAAATATTTATTTCTTTTCACCAGAAGTGTATAGTGAAGTGATTCCCAGAACCTGGCCATCCCACACAGAATCAGAGATTCATGGAATCATTAAGGTTCGAGAAGACATCTAATGGTCTGATTCACAAACCAGCTATCCTCTGAAAGCCACAGGTGTTGACCTACACAGGCAGCACCTTCAGTACCTTGAAAATAATTCCCATATGCCTTTAACCAGGCCTGCTGTATTGCACATAACAGTCATTTTATTAGCAGATCTTCTCTTAGGCTTCATCAATACAATAAAACAGGGCCAAGGCACAGACTCTGGCAATTTCCAGCAAACATCTGTTTTGCATAGCAGTTAGAACTTGCATGGAACTGGCCCATGCCAAGCAGCACTGCCCAGACTACACCCAGGTACAGCTCAGAAGACAACTAATGCCAAGGATTGTTTCCATCAGGCAATTTGGATATGGGCACCATGTTATGGGGATAAGAGGGAAGAGTTTGAACACCTTCGTAGGTGATACATGCCATGCTGCTTGGACTCGCAAAGAGCAACCCCATGTCCGCTCAATTTCAGGACTCGGAGGTTGCTTCCCCACCCAGCTCCTACAGGTTGAGCTTTAAAAATGGGAGATTGAGAATGCCACTTCTAGTAGCAGTGGAAAATACTGCATTGCTGGTGAAAGCAGCACAGCAATGGCTGAGATTGTGCTGGTTGCCACTGGGTTGCCCAACAAATCAAGTCCAGATGGAGTACTTCTGGATATGATCATCTGGAAAGGTGTCTGATGAGAGCCATTGTGCTCTTTGTTGTCTGTGCTGGACAAGGAAATAACACACAAAGGAAAGGGCAATACTAAAGCAATGTCATACAAGACTGCTTCTCCCCCATTGTTGTTTTCAAGTCCTTCAGTTTAAACACAAGCTTTCTCCAGGTTTTTGCACTTCTATACAGTAACAGACACTTTGCCCCTTGATCTTCATTCACCAGTGATTTCTTATACTTTTCAGCATGACAGAGCAAGCATGTTACCTATATTCCTCAGCATTTAGGAAAACCAGTGAGCTGGCAAACAGTTCAGAGCCCTCCTTGCCAAAATGTTAACATGGCACAGCCACAGCCAGCCACAAAAACCATAGCTAACAGCAGCCAGACTTGTGATTAATAGGTGATTTGTGCTCAGTTTGCAATGAAACCAGAATCTATAAATTGTATCCAAGGTGATGCAGGTTTTGGTAGGAACTTAGAAAATGTTCATTCATCAACCTAAAGGTTCCACATCTGCAAAGAGGTCCCTTTTCCCTGATAAGGTTGGCACAGACTTGGGCCTGTCCATATTTCCTTTTAGGCTGAGTCACCATTCAGAACAGCTTGTTGCAGCTCTGCAGATAGCACTGTTGGCTCAAGAGCAAGTCACTTCTCCCATCATAGCTTTTTCTCTAAGCCCATAAAATACACACAGTAATGCCAGTGGGATGCTCCTGAGACACTTTAGAAATTACATGGTTGTATTTTATATGATCTTCCAGGGAAAATGGCAAAAAACCTGCAGCATGCAAAGCTGACAAAACTTTTTCCTTGATCTTGTAGCAGCTTCACATTTCCTCCTCACAACTGTACATATATTCATCAATTCAACCTGTCCAGGTCCCTCGGCAGTGCCCTCCTACCCTCCAGCAGATCGTCACTTCCCCCCATTTTCTTGCTCCACTCATCCTGGCAGTAGAAAATGGATAATATTCTTCCTATTTACAATATTATTGCATTTTCCAAGACTCGAGTCTTCTGTTCCTTATTCTCTCTGTTAATCTTCTCCAGTTACTTTATCTTTTTTCTTAGCTTATGATTTCTAGACCTCCAGCTTTTCACATTGCTATCTTCTTTTTAACTGGTCATCTTTGTTGAGGCACAGTGCTCAAAGCTGGGCAGTCTACTCCAGAAATTCTTGTCAACATGGAAAAGTACAAAAAAGTTGCTTCACTCTTCCAGCAGGCTGTAATTCCTTCTGCTCATATATCTCAGCATGATGCTCACCTTGTTTGCAATAACATGATGTCATTATTTGTATCCACCTTATTCTATCCTCTTTTTGCTCTCAGGGTCTTATTTGGTGAGTTATTACCTAGTAGCTTTCTGCCTGTTTTGTATTTGGTTCATTCTCCCTACTGAAGTGCAACATCTTGCATTTGAGTCTGCTGAATTTTCTCCTGTTTTGGAGACCATCCTCAGGTTTTTTCAAGTAGTGTCTGATTTTGAATAAACCCAGAGCCTCAGTTCAGTGACCTGGTAAGTGAATGCACATACCATAAAAGTTAGATCAAAGAGGAGCAAGAGCTTCTCACTCTCTGATTTTTACTAGCCTCTCCTCTGCAGCAGATCAGCCTGTCAGTGCTTTGCTTATTCATAAAACACAATTATCACACAAGACAAGTTCATTATAAGCTGTATTTTTTTATGTATTTTTACAGCATCTAGAAAGAGCAGAAAAAGACAGTAACATTTCAAGAAAAAAAAAAAAAAAAAAAAAAAAAAAAAAAAAGGAAAAGGAAAAGCACTGCAAAGCTTGAAATTTTTTATTGCAAAATAGGGCTCCTTCAAATTTCTGTTTGATCAGCAATTATCCTGAACAAGAAAAAGGCAAGACAAAGAAAAGAAATGTCTGTTGTCTTTGGAAATTTAGAGGAATTTGAAAAGACATCTTTAAGAATGAAAGACTCTTTCAATAGTAAATATCATACCCAAAGCAAAAAGATGTCTGAAAAAATGCTATTAAGGATAAATTTGGAAGATGATTGCTCATGGCCTGACTCATGATAAAACAGACCACAGCTTAAACCTGCAATTGCCTACTAAAATGAGCAACGCCCATTAATAAATAGAAACCAGTGTTTAAAAGCAAGCTTTTAAATGCAATTATTGCAAGTGAAATTATTATAGCATATTTTAGGCTATGTCCATGTCAACCATGTCACATACCACTAGAAAACTGCGACTCCCAGAATATATAACTGGGTTTTCCACACACTATAGTACTACAAAATCATATATAAAAATAAGGATTTCATGTCCAATATTGGGGCACAGTCAGATTTGCAGATATCCCCAAACAACATGAGTTGCCTCAGGAATCTTCTCTGGGCAGCAATAAATACCTGTTTGCTTGAATTTTCTTTTCCAGCTCTGATCCAGGTCTGATCCAGAATCACTAAAATTTAATAGTGACTCAGATCCACCTCTGCAGAAAAGTAATAAGACATGTGCTATTGCTTTCAGTTGTCATCATGTAAATAATTCATCACCAAAAAAAAAAAAAAAAAATCTACTAAAAATGTGCCACATAAATAGAAGCTAGTTTTCTTTCCTCATACTGAATACCCCTTGGTGGGCAATGTAAGACAACATCTCTGCATTGGAACAAATCTATGATCCTCTTTTTGAGAATACTGCATTACTGAAGAGAAACTTTCGGAGATGTAAAAAATAAAATTAGACTTGGATGTCTTTCAGCACTAAGTACCCCACCGTCTCGTCTGCAAGAGTGGAGATGTTCTTGCTGACTTTCTGCACTATAGCTAAACACCCCTGTTATCAGTGTTCCACTCCTTGCCATTCAGCCTCCTTGCCAGGTAGTAACTCTGTGAACTCCTCCACAAAGGTCTTTTTCCTGTCTTCACAATCAAAATTGATTTCAGCTCTCTGGCTTGCAATTCTGTATATACAGAGCTTGCTTGCAGACATTAGAGACATCTACCAGTTCAAGAATTATACACGCTTTGCATATAACTGGAGTTTTTACCTAAGACAGATGAGAAATATTGTTAATGCTTGGACCCTGAGAATAAGCCATCCTGTCAGACACTTCTTATTTTGAGTGTTGTAGATTGTCTGTTTTTAAGCTTAGAATTTCCACTATTTGAGCATGGAAGATAGCTTCAAATGCTTTGATTCTATTTAAAGTATTAATTCTAAATATTTTTTTTGTTTTAATTCTAATGAAGTTACAGGCACAATTTCAAGGAGACAAAGATACAAGGCATTTGTTTTTCATTTATTTTCACTATCTTTGGGAACCTGACTTTCTTTTGAAGGATTGACAGAAAATGAGTCATTCCATTAAGGTTGTTGAATACTTTTAATCCAGTACAGATTTTAAAAAGATGACTGAACTGTTTAATAACTAACATTTTAACTATTTCAATATGAATTCTGCAATGCATATCATGCTAACCAGTTATATCTCATTGCTGCCTTCTGATGACCTTGCTGTGTCATCAACTTTCTCTACCTCGACCTTGCTGTACCCATCAACTTTCTCTACCTCGACCTGTTTTGTGCAAAAGAAATTATGGCTTTTGTTCTATTGTATGACACCTACAGCCTTGTGGTCTGGAGCAAACAAGCAGATAGGTTGTTTCTCCTAAAAACAACTCAGTTCTTGGCTGTGTTTATACATTCACATGTGACAGTGCAAAGGATGAGAGAGAATCAAAAGACCTGAGAAGACTGAAAGGGTACACTCTGCTTCAGGGGGACATGTAGATTTGTGGTGGTTTTCCCTGCTGGGCAGCTGAACTCCAACACAGCCACTCTGTCACTCTCCCTCATCAAAGGGATAGGGGAAGTAAAAATATGAAGGTAAGAGCTCAAGGGTTGAGGTAAGGACAGGGAGATCGCTCACCAATTACTGCCAAACATACCCAGCATATGGAAATAAATGTAATTTATTATCTATCACCATCAGAGTAGAACAGTGAGAACTAAAAGCAAAATAAAAACACCTTCCTCCCTCCCACTTTCTTCCATCTCCTCCCCCCAAGGGGCACAGGGGAACAGGGAATGGGGCTTCGGTCAGTCCCTGATGCTTCATCTCTGCCACTCCCTCATGGTCCCTCTCCACCCCTGCTCCACATGAGGTCCCTCCAACGGATGCCCACAGGCAGTAGCTCTTCAACAACTGCTCCCACACAGCTCCATCCCACGGGGTCCATCCTCCAGGAGCAAACTGCTCCAGCACGGGTCCCCCACGGGTGCCGGCAGCTCCCCCCCAGTCCCCCTGCTCCTGCGTGGGCTCCTCTCCATGGGCTGCAGCTCCAGCCCGGGGCCTGCTCCTGCGGGGGCTCTCCATGGGCCGCAGCCTCCTCCAGGCCACATCCACCTGCTCCACCGGGGGCTCCTCCATGAGCTGCAGCCTGTAATAAGATAACATCTGCTCCATGTGGGACCCATGCGCTGCAGGGGGACAGCCTGCTCCACCTGGGGCCTCTCCACAGGCCACAGGAGAACTTGTGCTGCATGTCTGGAGCACCTCGTGCCCTCCTGCTGCACTGATCTTGATGCCTGCAGGGCTGCTTCTCACTCTCCTCGAACAGCTGCTGTTGCACAACAGCCTTTTTCCCTTTCTTAAATCTGCTGTCAGAGAGACAAAGCCAGTGTCACTCACTGTCTCAGCTCTGGCCAGCAGTGGGTTCCTTTTGGAGCAGTCTGGAGCTGGTTCTGATCTGACATGGGGCTGCTGCTGGGCTCTGCTGACAGAAGCCACCCCTGCAGCCAAACCCTTGTCAAGTAAACCCAATACAAGATTTTTGAGAAACTGGATGAGAACTACGAGCTTACATGTGTGTCCTTCATTGGCCTCCTAAAGTAAAACAAAGGCAAAACAAACTTTTGTAGCTGATTTTTTTTTTTTTTTTTTTTTTTTTACATATTTTTTCCATAATTGTCTTTCTTGTCTTGTTCTTAGTGCTAAAATTAAATGGTAGACTTTTTATGAGCTGGTTGAAGCATTGCCCATAAAGCCACAGGAATTCATATCCAGTTGCCCTGTTGGCAGCTACAATGGACATTTTCCTGTGAGCCACATTTAAGACTGGGCAAGATGTGGGGAGATAATTCCAATAGAACTAAAAGCACAGGACATGAGAGATCTGAAAAACCAAAGCACGACAGAAAGATGAAGCTAATCCTACCAGTGACACTTAGCAGTTTTAAAAACTAAGGCCCAAATTTTGTTTCCAAACTCAGCATTTATTCTGTGTGGGCAATCAAATTCCCTTTTTAGCTTCTTAGCACTCACCAAATGGGATTTCTAAGCACATTGTATTACAGTGTCTTCCATCATTGCTCATAATCTCTCAGAGTAAGCACAGGCATTTTGTTCTCATGTTTGCAGACAATGGCAATTTTCCTTTATCCTTTAAATCTTGGCTTTAAAAAAGACAGGACTGCAAGTCAAAATCTGTAATACCAGCTGCATTTCTGTATGCAGAGTATCGTTCCTTCGCATGAGAGATGTTATAAACAGAACTTTGATAAACAGAGGTGTATGGTAAATAAATATGATATGTAAAGCTGTCAGAGACATGACAGAAATGAAAGTTTTGATTAGTGGGAAATTTGATAACCAAAGCAGTACAACAAATGAAAGTCATCAGAATCTTCTTTGTTCTTCTGGATATGCTTATTTATACAGTGAAATCCAATATTTGATATGTTTCTTATCAGCTGGTTGGCAATGAATTTTAAATTTAAAGTTACCACCAGGCATTTGTTATTTGTCATGCTGGAAAAAAGGAAATTGTTGGAGAAAAAAAAAAAAGTGACTGCTAGGAGATGACACCAACCTTGTGTTCACTTTCAGCCACAGCCTCAAATTAAAGCAATTATTTCAAAATGACTGATGCAGATGAATTTTCATATTGTACATTTGGATGGAGAACAATACTATCTATATACAGAGTCATAAAAATGCAAAGTTTTACCCTGGGCTTTTAATATGCATAACAATAAAGAAACGTTTGAACGTTGCCTGTATTCCCTTTCAATCTGTTCAAAATATAGAGAGGGGCATCTATACTATAACATTGCCTCTTGAACATCTACTTTGCTACAGTTTTCAAGTAAATCCTTACAGCTGACTACAATCTGTTCCATCAGATGCCTTTGCAAGGTCAACTTACAGTGTTGCACTATATTTATTACTAGCTGGTAAAAATTGAATATCATCAAAAACTTCCATCACAACTGCAATTTGGCAAGAGATTCTATTAAAGTTCATGTCTGTGGAGATTCAAGCATTGGAGCCTTATAGCTAATTCTATAGCCATTTGATTTGAAACACTTCATTTTTGGTATTTGATGTTCAGTATTCATTACATTTAATTTGAAGCAATTATTCCAAGATGATTTTGAGTTTATTGAGTAAGAATTTTGAGGAGGAGAAAGATAGGAGAATAGGGAACAAGCATTTTGTATTAGAAATTGGAGTAAGTACTGCCTTTTTTTTCTTGAGCTCATGGCTAGTGTGAACATAATTAATATGAAGATCATGTGCTCCCGTTCCTTCCCTGCTTTGAGCACTACCTTAATAGAAAGGTATCTTTCTATCACCATCAACGCCTGAATAGAAGTACAGGTAGTCAAAGTAGGATCTCTATAAAAAGGCAGCTATTTGTAGGATTGGATGTCTATATACATGTATATAGGAATCATGGAACAAACTACAGTAATAATCTTATTTCTTTATTTCAGTTGTATTCAAAACTTCAAAATTTGCACCAGTTCTTAGGTAGCTCAAATACATCGTACTATCACTTAAACTTTCTTTCTCAAAGCAAATTTACACTAGTTCTCACAAGCTAAACTGCATTCTGGAGAAGTCATTATATGCCAACTGTGCATATTTCTATTATCATTCTTGAGCCTGTATTATCAACCTTGAATTCATCCTTCTTAGAATCATAGGAGAATATCTTCTATAAGGAAAGGCTGAGAGAGCTGTGGATGTTCAGCCTAAAGAAGAGAAGGCTCTGGGGTGACCTCATTGCAGCTTTTCAGTACTTAAAGGGGGCTTATAAAAAAGATGGAGAGTGGCTTTTTGATCAAATAGATAATGACAGGACAAGGGGGAGTGGTATTAAACTAAAAGAGGGGAGATTTAGATTAGAGTTTAGGAGGAAATTCTTCACTTAGAGGGTGGTGAGGCACTGGAACAGCTTGTCCAGAGAAATTGTGGATGACTCATCCTTGGAAGTGCTCAAGACTAGTTTGGCCATGGGCAACCTGATCTAGTGGGTGGCATCTCTGCCCATGGCAGGGGGTTGGAACTAGGTGATCTTTAATGTCTCTTCCAACCCGAGCCATTCTATGATTCTGTGATTCTTAAACTAATTTAATTTTCTAATTAAAACAGTGAATAAGACAGTGCACCAGGCTTTGTAAGACTATTCCCAACTCTGCTGTGGACCCATAGGGCAAATTGTTTCATTTATATGTGAATTGGTTTCCTTAGCCATATTGGAAGGTAATGATCTATTTTAAAGAACTTTAGATATTGTGTTTAAAAGCGCTCGTCTTTCCTCTTCATACCAGACCAAGATTTGCAGAACATCATTCCCCAGAGAGATGTACCTGAAGAAGGAAAGATATAGCCTAAATCTTAAATGGACAGTAATACAATTTTCATAAAATAATGTTCTACTCATGTAAAATTCCTAGAACTACTGTTCTTGTGTGAATTGCCCATTTATAACTGATTAATATTCCTGGATCTTTTCATATTAGTTTATTTGTTGTCATAAGTTATTTCAGGTAAGTGTAGAACCCAGTACATTACAGCTCTATCATTGTGGTTCTGCACTGAGCTTAATGGCTCAGTACCAAAGTACCAGTGTGTCTGGGTCTGCTTGAGAGGCCCTTGAGTTACAATCTCAACATGGTGTTAAAACAACCAATGTCAGCTATTTGAAAAAGTCTCACCCCCATATTGTGATAACATGTAAATTATTAATATGAAGGCACACAGTGCAGAGTCCTCTGAGCTTCTGCTTCACATGACTGTCCTGACACATCCTGCTGAAGCCAGTAGGACTCCCATGAAAGATCCTAGCTTTGGTGAACAATGCAAACTTTTAATTCCCTCATTTTTATCTTCTAAGCAATTCCTTAGCCATCTTAAGTATTCATCACCTAATCCATATTTAGAGGGCTTTGTGCAGTAATCCATCATGTGAAACCTTGCTGAAAGCTTTCCTAAAAATCCATCTATAAAATGTCTACCACATTTCCCTCTACATAAGCTAATCATTATTCTATTTAAAAAGGTAATCAGAATTGTTTGTCATAATTTCTTCTTTCCAAACCTATGCTGACTCATTCTTATTACATTTTCATTCTCCAAATGTAGCTTTAAAATCTGCATGAACATTACTACAAAAATGTCTTAATACTGTTGTTGGACTTAATGAATTTACTTTTAATCTTCCCCAGACTCTTCCTTCTATGTGGCATAAATATATTTAGTATTTTCTTATGTTGCTTTTTCAGTGTTGAAAGAGATGTGAAGAAAAAAATAAAATAAAATTAATTGATCAGCATTTTATACTTAGTCATGTAACGTTACTTTGTTAATGTGTAATGTTGTATTACTCAGATACTTAGAACATTCCTCTCTGTCTAAGATACTGTGTTTTACTACAATAATTACAAAATGACTGTAACTATTTTCTCAAGTTTTCCATTAGATTAAAAAAAAAAAAAAAAAAAAAAAAAAGCAAATGCTTCAAATATATTTTTCTTCCACTGCAGAAAAACAAATGGCATAACCAAATGGCATAACATCTGAAACTAAGGAAGAGTTCAGAAAATAAATCTCAGAACTAATGATGGTGTGGATAAGAGGTTTGCTTGGTCACAGCAAAAATATCCCTCCTACAGCCTGATGTATTTCATGTCCATTTAAAAAGTAAGCTTGGGACAGCAGTCTTGGTGTTCCCACATTGAAATCTTGCAGCAGTTAAAATGTCAGAGCAGCAGAAAACACAAGAAAATTGCTGGCATCTTAGTGTGATGGAGTTAGGTCTTAGTTCAATTGCAAGCACTATTGCCAGGCTGTGCACAGCTCCATTGTTTTAGGTCAGGTCATCAGCTCCTCTTGCTCAGATGTAACTTCATCTAATTACATCTGACTCAAGATAATCTACAACAGTTACCAAATTAACAATGAATTTTCAAGGGCAGCCTTCTCAACATTTATTCATATCCATTTACATCTTAGTGCACTCAAAGATGTTCTGTGCAAATATTCTGAGAATATAACAGAATATCGTTAACATACTCCTGTAAATATGTTGTTCTATTAACCTTCCTACTTGATTCTTCACTCTGAAGAAGTGCCACATCCTTTGGGATATCTCGAATATCTCTGTCTCAGGAGGAATAAAACAAGTTTGTTGAAAGGA
Organism: Aythya ferina; assembly: GCF_964211825.1. Taxonomy (NCBI): domain Eukaryota; kingdom Metazoa; phylum Chordata; class Aves; order Anseriformes; family Anatidae; genus Aythya; species Aythya ferina. The sequence continues at coordinate 150,462,758 of NC_140297.1, read as the reverse complement.
GGTCTTCATTTTATGAGTGAACTCTCCTCCTTTCCATGCTGTGTGGCAAATCCAAAAGGGAGTTTCACTGTGGATCTAGCTATTATTTTAATAGAGAACACAGGTCTTGATATGTGTTTAAAGGGCTTAATTTACAAACGTGGTCTCTTAGTTATCTTTTATTGCTGTGGTAAAGTCCTGATGTACTCTTCTGACTCTTGTGTCTCATTGTTATAGGGCTCTTTGCAATCTTAGTCATCATGATAAGTTTATTCTACACTGTACATCTCTGAAAGTTTTTGGTTTTATTCGTTTTTTCCATCATAAATTAAAAGAGAAATAAACTTCCAGTCATAACTTCCTCCCTAAAACTCAGCAGTATATGCACTCAGATGTCACAGCCTCAGAGAATCACGTGTGTGGAGTAGCACTAAAATGTAAAGATCATTGTGCAGCATGGACTTCTGAACACTGAACTGCTTGGAAACTTTTCCTGTTCCCCAGAAGCTACTTGTATCCACTGTTTAGAAGCAACATCCAAATCCCACTCAGTCATATACACAAGTACTGTGATTATTTCTGAGGGATGTAGGGTATTCTTTTGACTCAAGATTCACATACTATTACATCAGTTAGTAATGCTATGTGAATCATTCCAAACTACATCAATAGTTTGGAAAAATTTCCTCATTTAATTTTTGATATATTTTTTTTATTTGTGTTGAAATTTAAAGTATGAATCAACCAGCGTGCCTAAGTTAGGGGCTTATTATTAAAAAGAAAAAAAATGTTAATGGAGAAGGAAGAAACTATATATTGCAAGATACTGTGTTTTGCTTACTGATGTGGATATCTTTACCACTAGCTAACTACTAACAGATGAAAACAAACAATAAATCAGCAAGTTATGCATTTTTGAGCAAAAAGCTGGAATCTATTTTCATACCACCATAGATAACTGCCATAGATGACTTTTCCGTTTTGCTATGTTAATTAATCCTTATAGCTATTCTTCCAATGTCCACAGTCCACTCAACAAATAAATCAACTTAATACACAGTTCATGTTTCTAGCTGTAAGTTAAAGTTCCCAAGATGGCAAGATAGAGACATTAACAAATTCGGAATGATTTGGCAGAATATAAATTTTGGGAAAGGCTGCGGAATGAAATGTATATAGCAAATAAATATGGTCTGAGAAAGAAGGTAACAGAAGGAAACATTCGGACAAGCACTATAATGTTGTGTGTTGACTGTTGGAGGTGTCCATGTGTCTCTCTTGTGCATTGACCAGTTTCTGCACTGTATCTCACTTACCACAGCTTCATGAGCAGCGACACCCACACAACTGCAGAAATATACAGCTATAGTCAAGATTGTGGTTTCATTTTATTTTCATACATCATTTTTATAATTACTGAAACTTCAACCATCCCTCCTGGCCACAGCAGAACCTGTTTATGAAGAAATTAAGGTAGATATCTACCTATTTTTATAGCATCCCTGAAAAAGTTTAATTGAACCCTACCCAGTAACCAGCTGAGATTCTGCCACTACACCAGCCGTGCTATGATATTGTGTCTGTGTTTTGTTCTTTTCCTCCACCAGTTTCTGCAGCCTGTTGCCTGTCTGCTGTTAGTCTGGAAAGCAGCTTATTCTGAAAGATATCCAACCTCATGGCAAATTGCAAAAAGAACAAGTTGGCTCTAACAGTGTCTTTGGGCTCCATCCACCTCAGGCCCTGCTGTTTTGTTAAAAGAGGAAAATTTGGAGAGACATAGCCAGGTCTGGTCCTCCTGCTAATGCCAATGCCATTTCAGAAAAGGGTGAGAAATTTGCCATTCATCTCACAGGCACTGAAACGCTGGCATCACACAACTGGCTGCCAGCCTGATATAACACTGGGCCTAAGCTTCCTTTGATATCCTCTACTGCCCAGTTGGAAAAACACCCTTCTACAGAGAACAAATACAAGAGGAATACATGTCTACAGAAACGCCTAGAGTTTTTACACAGGAGTCATCAAGCATCACAAAAGCAGCCTAGCTCTTACGACTGCAGCTAAAAAAAATCCTGAATCATTTATCTGAAGCATGATAGAAAGTTTGAAAGCATGCTAATAGCTGAAAGCTTTAAAGGATCATCTATTCTCAGTCATTAACCTTTCTGTAATTTACATACTTTTCCCATGCATGTACTAGAGGCAGCAAAGAATCAAACAACTGCAACTTGACTTAGAGGAAAATGAACCTTTTCACTCCAAGGCAGTGATGAAGAAGCCACCTGCTGACCTATAATGATGATCAGATTTGGTGGTCAACCTGGATACTAGTGGATGTAGATTCATATTTGCAAGTATTTATCAATGTGCTTACTGCCTATAAACAGCAGTAACAGTAAAAATCTGTGGAATAAACATCCCTCTTACACACAACACTGGCACCAAATTGCCCACAGACTGGGCTACAGGAAGGAGATGCTAAGAGATTAACTCCCCAGTTCAGGGTTAAATAGGTAGTAGTGGGCTGCAACTGCCTGGTCTCCTGAAGAGAGAGCACTTCAATGGTGAGAGCACTTCAGTCTACTGCAAAGTTCAACCAGACCTTCCACAAGCAAACTGCCACTAGTGCAATCAAATATGAGTCAGGAAAAAAATATAAAATAATAATAGTGATTCTAACTCCATAGTTATAAAGAAATTGAAAAGAAATTGCTTTTTTTTTTTTTCATTATTTTTTTCCAGATTGCAACTGCTACAGGTGATGACCAGATCCTTCTTCCAACAAATCATGTATGCAGATACACATAACATAAAATCATGGAATCATTTAGATTGGAAAAGACCCTTTAGACCATCAAGTTCAGCCATCCACCTTACTACCAAATCCACCACTAACCCATGTTTAGCACTATATCCACACATCTCCTAAGCACCTCCAACAATGGCGACTCCACCAGGCAGCTTTCCAGCCACTCTTCCCCAGGTCATCATCCTATTTTGAAGAATGAGCCATTTCTAACAATACTGCTGCACAGGGCTATTACAGCCTGAGTGCAGCAGCCAGCACTAACTATTGGTGAATGCCATACACCTGGATACATCCCACTGCATCAGCCTATCCAGATCCCTCTGCAGAGCCTTTCTACTCTCAAGTAGATCAACATCCCCCCTCACTTGGTGTTGTCTGAAAACTTACTGAGGGTGTACTCAGTCCCCTCATCAAGACCACTGATAAAGATATGAAAATTGGCCCCAATATTGAGTCCTGGGGTGACCATTTCCCTTTGATTTATAAGGGCTTCATTCTGCTCTCTGTCTATGCTACAACTCAGCAGGCTGGGTACCCCGAGAACTACTCATATTTCTAATAAAGACTCAGGTAAATAAGGAATTAAGTGCCTCGGCCTTTTCCTCATCTCTCATCACACTGTTTCACCCTGCATCTAATAAAGGATGGAGATTCTATCTAGTTCTCCTTTTGTTGTTCTTGTATTTATAAAAACTTTTGTTTTTTAACAGTTTTTTTTGTTTGTTTGTTTTGTTTTGTTTTGTTTTTGTTTGTTTGTTTTTTCTTTTTTTTTTTTTTACAGTAGTAACCAAGTTAAGTTCTAGCTGGGCTTTACCCCTTCCAATTTTCTCCCTGCATATCCTCACACCATATTTTTAGTCCTTCTGTGTTACCAGCCCCTTATCCCAAAGGTCAGAAATTCAGTTTTTCTTCCTGAGTTCCAGAAGAAACTCTGAGTTCAGCCAGGCTGGTCTTCTTCCCGGCCACCTCATCTTTCAGCACATAGGAATGGTCTGCCCTTTTGCCTTCAAAATTTCATTCCATTAAGATGTTCAGCCTTCTCGGACTCCTCTGCCCTTTAGACCTGCTGTTAAACATTCAGCACTATTTTTCTTCTCTTCTTCTTTCTTTCTCATATTTGTTGTTGCTATTGTGGTCTTGTGAAGGTTTGTACACATACTTAGTGTTAAGAAGGTGGTAAGCAGTCTCACTGAATACAAGTAGTCTCATTGAGTTCAATTTGCCACTATTATTTGGAGTCACACAGTGTAATACACCATAAGGAAGGAGCTTACAATCCAGAACTATAAAATAAGACAAGCTATACAGGAAAGGAAGAGGTGTATTGAGATGTAAATATAGTCATCTATCCTTCTTTGTGTGTATCTATATGTGCATATATAAAACCAGAGATGCAGACAGATACAGCAGTTAAGAATAAGGAAGAAAAAGAAGTAGCTAGGTAGATTTTAGTCAATTATATCAAAATGAATTGTGAAAATAAACAAATTAATAATGTAAATATCAGAATATTAGATTATTCCAGAGTACTGGCTTAAAGTCAAATAATTTTATTATCAGTTCCAGTTGTTAGGTTATTGTTGCAGAATGCAGAAATATTCCTTTCAATTAAAGGCAACTATTTGTTCTGCAGTTGATAAATTATTTGCCATCTTTGTCTAATACTGAAATTTTGGCTTTATGCATTCAAGGTTATTTAAATTATTAACGCACACATAAAGGAAGAAAAACTAGAATGCAGAATATGTTCTACCTCACATGGTTCTGTTTTCCCATGGGCCTAAAGGAGGAAAAGTGATTCTCAATGTTTTTCCTTTTTTCACTCACTGCTTTTATTTGATTTAATGAGAAGTAGCCCCCCTGCAACTTCATATTTATGAATTCATAATGTGAGCCAGCAATTTCTTATGCAAAGTCAAATAATTTGGTTGCAGACTGTTGCGGACTATTTCTCTCCTCCCTCTCCTCCCCTCCCCCAATAAGATATTGTTATCTGTCATATTTTATAATAGCACCATCTTTCTTCCATTAAAGAAATTACTTCAATATGATTCCAGATTTCCTAGGGCACGTTGCAGGTAAAATCCTGAGTACTCATTAGGTAGTCACACTTGACTACTGAACAACTGATACGTAAGTTCAATTTCTGAAGTTCTTTTCACTATTCTTTTCCTTCTGAAACTGCTTATTTCTAGCTATCATTCTGATCTCTTCCAGGATATGATTTATGGTGCAAAGAAACTCTCTTCAGATCCGAGACATATGCTCCAAATCATGTGTTTGGCTTCTTCTATAGTGCATGATGCCAATATGTGTTGTTCAAAAGCCTTCTGGAATTATCTAAGCTGTCACAAAATGTCTCTTCAGGAGGTCTTTGCTTTGCTTCAGCTTTTCCCCAAAAGTTTAAAGGTCTGAACTAACTAGTCACTGAGAAGAACAGTTGCTTGCAAATATTTATTCAAGTTCATTCAGCTATTAAATACATCTCATACTGCCTACATCCATAAACTATTCTCAGATATTTTTATCTGTTAAGATCTTTCATTTGCCACATTTATGCATTATTTTCTTACCTTTTACTTGCGATTCTCTCTTGATGGTTATTCAGTCAAAGAGCTGAAACAAGGTGCTGTGATTCAGGTGAATGTTTACAGACTGGCAAAACAAGACAGTCACAAAAAGCTTTTGATGGCACTATCTACAATTAACCTGTGTGGTTTTCCATAATATTCCCTAAACCTTTACATGTGCTGAAAGCAAAAGTGGTCTATTAACAGAAGGTGGAAAAGGTCAACTCATTCAGATGTATGCATTTGTCTGACTTGCACTTTGAAATGTAACCCTGAAGACTACAGGTAGACAAACAATTTGCATGACCAGCTGCAATACAGAAGATAAATTTATACTTATTGTTTGGAAAATAAAAACATTTTGAGATTCTGGTCTGTCCTTTTGTCTTGTAGTGTTGTACACAAAATGCACTTTATGTGAAAAGGGTAAGAACTTCTGAAGATCTTCTGAGATTAATTATTATAAAGATATAGATCATGTCAGGAAAAATCTATAAAACAAGTCTCTTTAGTATTTCTAAACTTTCACATCTATTCAATTGTGGTTTTTTGTTTGTTTGTTTGTTTGTTTTTTAATATATATATTAATTAATTAATTAATACCTGAGTTATTATCTGATATGGATACAGTGTGGTTCCGATCTGTGTCTTCTAGTGGTCAGCAGCAAGTGTTTTGGAGGAAGGTTGTAGTATATGCCTGTTTTTAGCCTTCCTAGGTAAATTGTATTCAGACCTGTTCTTTCTACCTTGGCAAAAGATGAAACTGAAATAGAAGTCCTTTAGCAGTTGGCATAGAGAGGAAAGGGAGAAACAGTTCCAGTCAAGGCCTAAAGGAAAGGCTAGGATGTCTAGGATGTCTTAGTTTAGAAAAAAAAAAAAAAAAAAAAAAAAGCTATGCAGGCAAAAATAAATAAAACAATTTCAGTATTTGAAAAACAAAACACAGGAGAAGTTGCTCAGCTGAACAGAAAGACAACATATCTGAAATGGACCAAAGAGTATAATTTTTTTGCACATGTTGAATCTTGGTATCCAAGGCAGAAGCTGTCAAGCCCTACACTGAGGGCATTCCTGGGACTTAAATGTTGCACAAGCTTTATGCCTGTCTTTAGTGCAGTTATATTTTATCCACTATATACAATCACCTTACAGGAATAACAGTCCATTGTATAATCAAATCCAAAAGCTTAGCAGGACTTTTTCTTAAGCTCAGATGTTTCTGTAACAACAATAAGAACGTTCCACTTGCATGTAAGTGAAGTAAATAGGCTGGAGCAGACCTGTAATCCAATGTGTATCAAAATTTTCTCATTGAATCCATCCCTCCTGGTAAAGGCCTGGACATGGACAGCTTTAAAGGGATTATAAAGAGGACAGGAGCTCCCAAGGTGTCACTTGGTGCATCACCTTCCTGCGGGACATGGAAGGAAGGGGCTGTATCACTGTCCTTGGTGTATAAATAGCACGTGTATTTCCGGGGCTAGTAGCACACAGCTGACATCTTAGAAGAGTTAATGCTCTTCCACTGGCTCCCTTTTCTCCACTGCTCCATCCATCAAGATGCTTTACCATTTACACCTCCTCTGCGTATCAGCCCATTGACATGAAATGCATTCTTTGTTATACATATTCCCAGCTTTACTGCCTACCAGTCCACTTCTCCAACAAGTTCCAGAGCTCTCTTACACTCTCCCTAAGCAGGGATCTCCCATAGCTTGATGAATCCTAAAGTCTACACCTTACACTCTCAATCATCTTTTATTTCTTCTGTGACTCCAGACAAGAACATTCCCAGATGACAAGAGATGGGTGGATACAAACCTGTGTGCAAATTCCATGTAATTTACTGTTTTTTCAGCTTCCTTTCTTGCCCTAAATATCCATCATCAGTAAACCCTACCCTGGCATTAACTAGACTGTTCATTTCATAGGGAAAAGACTGGTGCCTTCTTAACTTAATCAGCAAATAATTAGGTTTTGGGTGTGAACACACAGATTTCTGTTGTTAAAAAAAAAAGGTTATTGTTACAAGCTGTTTCTCTGTATTCAGAGATAAGAAAATTCTTTGCAAATCCAGAAGTGGTAAGTGAGAGCTGCATTGAAATGAGGAACCTGATGACAAACTCTCGACTGGGTTCCATCTGAATATTTGAAAACACTTCTTACATGCAGGTGATGGTGCACTGGCACAGGTTGTCTAGAGAGGTTGTGGAGTCTCCCTCCTTGGACATATTCAAAGGCCATCTGAAGACGGTCCTGGGCAAGCAGCTCTAGCTGGCCCTGCTTGAGCAGGGGGTTGAACCTAGATGACCTCCAGAGATCTCTTCCAACCTCAATCATTTTGGGATTCTGTGGTTACTTATCCATAGGTTTCCTGTGAAAGGGAAGGATATTTACTGAGATTAAACACAGTGAAGAAACAAATAAAGAAAGCAAAATAGAGGACAAGAAATATCTGCTGCTTACCATCTACTGACCTGAACAACTTTTGTGGAGTTTTGTCAATGTTGTGGAACAAGTGACTGAAGAGAGAACTAAGACAGACATCATAAACACAGAGGTGCACAAAGATGGGTGGCTAGAAAGGCCTGGGAGGCTGGGGAGTGTTCCAAAGGTTATCGAATGTTCCAGGGGTTACCCAGATAAATAGTTACCAAAAGTAGATTTTCTGACATCATTAAATATCTCTTTTTGACATCATCTGAAAAGAAATCAAAGCCTCCTGCATACAAGATTCTTACATACTGAGATGACCAGCCATTTGTTGGAAGCAGGACTTTTAGTGTGGCCAGTTGTAGAAATGTTGTAGGGTATCTTCAGGTTTTCTATCTACCTTGTTTACTAATATGAAGTAGTTGTCCATTCCAAAAGCAGAGAATTAGTCACTACAATAAAGCAGGAATCATTCCTTTATTGAAAACAAGCTTGTTTATCAGCTCAAGGAGACTGATAATGAGAAAAGTCATATCAAACTGTACAATCAACATACATAGTAATGAATTGGCTGAGTGACTATCTATGCCACACAAAATAAATGAAAAACAAAACCATTCTTCTACCATATATTAAAGACATCACTTACCAATATCCCAGTGCAACTACAAAATTCTTATACTTGCCATGTAGTAACTTCAACTAGATGGTCTGTATTTTAGTTATTTTAACTTAAAGTAAATAGGCTGGGGTGAAAAGAGCACACATACTATTATTCCATACCATAACATACCATAAAGCTCACAGTAACCCACTGCAATGCAGACCCCTAACAATATGCTGTAGCAGTAGCCCATTTAAATGGTTCAGAAAAAGTCATTCTGATTCATACATTCCCAAAGAAAAATGACTAGGCAGTAGCAATATGAAACTACTGTACTGCATAAGAATATCAGCAATAAATAAACACATTGAAAGAATTGGGTACACAGACTTCTTCTGTTTGTCAGAATAATTCCTCCACTGTGTTGACACATGGTGATTTTTCAGCCCTCCTTGGTTTTCAAGCTTCACCTAACAAAAAGTTCAAAGTGTCATCTCTTAAGTTCCTTTATGAGTTTCTCCTCTCTTCTTAATAAGACAAAATAGATTTTTAATAAAGCAAGCCAATAAACAAAGAAATGAGGGCCTCTATTTTTCTGAATATCTGATTGGGTTTAGAGGAGAAAAGATGTTATCAGCTCATTTTAATCTCCACACCCAATAGTCTTCAGAGGCCCCCTGATGAATTTCTAAGGCAGGGCAGCAACAAGGTAATCTATTAAAAAGAGGACATATGATCTTAATGAGAGCACAAGCCTTAAGCAAGTTGCATTCAGAGCAGCCATCCTTGCTTTCCTGTAGGTTGTCTAGTAGACACAGAAGACGGCAATTTTTGAATCTTCGTATAGACCTTTTTCAATAACTATATTAATAAAAAAAAAAATGCTACTCTCTGAGAAGCCACTTTAGTATCGAGCCTGTGTTTTGACATATACTCCTACAGAGATGATTTCACACTTAGAGAAGGATAAGGCAAGTATCTTCACCTATTTAGGTTTGACATAGGCAAAACAATACACCCAGCACAGACTGCACAGCAGGAGCAGAATCTTTGCATCATAGGAGGACAGGGAGAGAAAGAGAGGTTGAAGTGATGAGGCTGAAGCAGAAAGAAGGAGAAAAATGTACAAACAGAGATAGAAGGTAAAGGAAGAGATAACTTTTTTTTTTTTTTTTCCTTTTTTTCTCCTCAGTGTAGGTTTTTAACATTTTTTAAAATTCTTCCTCAAGGGCAAATTCTCCTAGCAGACTCCCTGCTCCACAAAGGCCCAAGCTACCCCCTGGGTGTTCAGAATTTTTGTAGTGTTTCCCAAGGCTGCCTTTAACCTATACTGGTCTTTATTTCTAAATAGGATTTTAAATATAGTGACACTTCAGACCTATTGAAATGGCAGTACCGTCTCATTTTTCTTAGAACATATGCCAAAGATGAGATCTAATTTGTCTCTGAAATTGCAGATACTATTAGTACCCAAATTACCAAATCCTTGGGAAGATGCAAATCTTTTAAGCTTGTTGTAGAAAGCTTCACAGTTTCTATATAAATATTTGAAAAATATAACCCCTTAGCTTTTTGTCAGCATTCTTATGGCTTTCTTTGAGTGTCTGAAGTATCTGAGTATCTTGAGTACTGAGACCTTTGTTTCAGTAACCTACACACTAGGAGATGAGGAACAACAGGATCCAGCTGTTCTGCATCCAGCTACTGAAGGAAAGAGCACGATATGTTTTCTCTATTTTTCGTCTTTCTGGTAATGTCTCCCTCAAGACATATTTCCAATGACTGTTGTAAAAGTTGAATTTTCCCCTCTGCATTCAATACCTGGCACAAGGCCAGCAGCAGTATGAAAGAAGAATAAGCCACTTCAAAAAAAGGGGAATGAGATTTTTCCAAGGATCTTCCCCTTCTCCAGCTCTGCTGTTTACTGACATAAAAAAAGGAAATAGAGCACTTTTGAGCTGTGTGCAAGTTCCAGAAGATATCATTGAGATGTCTAAAAGAGTTATTTAAAAGTATGCAGGGTGGGGAGACAACAAAGAGGAATCACAGAAAAGGAATGACAGGCAGTTCATGAGGGTTGTACCCAGCTGCACATTTACAACCCAAAGCAGCTCAATAGATAGCCCGAACACCTTCACACGGCTCCCTCCCTCACTTTTAGGAAGTTCCTCTTTGGGGCTGAGTGTCCGTCTCCTCAGTATGGTTTTAAAATTTCTACAGTGTATTGGTAAGCCTGATTACTTCTTTAGTACTTTGTGGTATTTTCTTGGAGTATTTTGTCCTTGGTGCACTGGGCACTAATTGCCTGCCAAGGGAATGGTTTCATGACATATCATTTTCTTTTTCCTACCATGATTGGCATGCTTTTGCAACAATCCACTTGTAACTATAATGAAGTATATGAGATTGCTCAGAATGCAACATATTTATGAACTTTATAGTAACTGAGGCCCACACACCATTGGTGTTAACCTTTTTTATTATTATTATTTAGTTAGTTAGTTAGTTTGAAGAGCTCCTTTTTAGGCATTTTTCTTTCAAGCTCTTCTAGCTCTTCATTTTTCTTTCAAGCTCTTCTAGCTTATTTTGGAGAGCTAGTGATCAACATCAAGTGGGAGTCAAGTGAAGGACATCTTTTACCAGTAATTGACATAATTACATTAAATGTCCATTATTTTATCTCCTCCTCTTTCTAGTAATTTACCTTTCCAACTTTGACAGTGTACCAGTAGAAATACCAAGTGCTGTGCAGTATTTCAATTGTTTTAATTAACACGGCACCTCTTTTGATGCAAGTGACATAACATATAGTGAAAGATTCTCCATGGTAAAGAACTACTATCAAAGGTGGTTTTATTTTTGTTTTTATCTTTCATTGTCCTGCTGTGTTATTAAATCTGAATAAATTAAATTAATCTTTCCCGGGTCAAGTCTGTTCTAACAGTAATTGGTGAGTGATCTCCCTGTCCTTAACTCATAAACTCCTTCTTTATATTTTTTCCTCCTCATCTTGCTGAGGATGGGGAGAGAGAGAGTGGCTTGAAGGGTACTAGGCAGCCAGCCATTTTTTCACACCTAGTCTGAAGAAATGCCACCCAGTTCTAGAAAAGGGTTCCTAGGAAAGTCTTCTGTCCCTCATCTTCAAGGCACAGTCTGGGGCTTGCACCCACTGTAGGGTCTTTTGAGCTTCCTCACTGTTTGTGCAGAAGTTACAGACTCCCTCCATGCTCTGTCCTCAGTACATGCTTGCCCATCCCTGCCCCCTGGCATGGTTTCCAAACCCGAGAGTGTGCTCACAGGGAAAAAGCATTCTGCCCCTTTCCTCTAGGGGGAACTGTCTGACCCAAAGCACAGTACAACCATAAGCAAGTAAACAGAATATGCAATATCCAGGGTGCCTGCACTAACCATGGAACAAATATAGAGTTCTGTTACCCATCCTAAAATTCAACTCCAGAACTCTATTGTTCTACCTGCAAAGAAACTTAATTTCTTGTCTAAATTTAGTCACTCTTGACTAGTTCTCATGACAACTCTTATCTGTAGCAGTAGTTTTAATAGATATCTTTTTTCCTTCTGGCATTTGCCTTTTTTGTGCATTTATAGACAGCAGTCATATCCCTCCTCTGCTATTTTTTGTGAGCTAGTGAAGTCAACTTCTGGTCTATTCTAAGTATCTGGGTTCAATATGCTCCAACTCAACAGAAAGCACCACAGCTTTTAAAAGAGGCAAACAGCCCTTCTCCCTTTTCATAGTGTTCATGCATTCATGTAGTCACACAATGAATCAGATGGGAGAATGAGACTAACCCTCAAGTCTGTGTTCTGCAACAGCACAGGTTTATTCCAGTTATTCCTGCTAAAAATCCTCTCTAAAACTCTTTCTATAAAAAAAGAGTATTTCTTCAAAGTAGGTGACCAAAGGTGAATGCAACATTTTAGGTGCCTACTGGGACTCACACACAAACACTGTGCTGGAAATTGCTCATGCAGTACCATCAAAGACTGCATTTGCTATTTTCTTATCTCTATCTCTCTAGCAAAAATGGAAACTTCTCAAGTTTTCAGAAAACAGCTTTGTACCATAATGAAACTAAGACTGTCAAAAGTTTTCATGAACTATTGAAGGAAGCACTATACAAAAAATATTTACTTTTTAAAGTCATACAATCACTAGTGAAACAAAGACAAACTAAAATCCAAATGAGGGGCAGAATCTCTACAAACCACATAGACATTTAGATCACCAGGGTATTCACCAGGGTATTTGCTTGTCTGCAGTGAGTCCTTGAATTAACCAGAAATTAAATCTGAACATTAGATCATGTTTCTAAACAAATTTCCTTAGAACAAGCATATTTGTGCAAATAATGTTCAAAGTATATGTATATATATTGCATACTGGCAGTGTTAACTCAAATATTTTCACTCATTTTTTTCTCTAGATATACAATAGAACCAGCACCTCCTGACTCACAGTTTATTGTTTTATCTATCAATTTCTTATGATCTAAGGTGTTTTCTGTCTTGAAAATGTTTGAGCTTCTCCCATCTTCTAATTATCTGAAACAATTCATCCTTCCTTTTTCATTTGTACAGATATTTCATAACAAACTGGTAGTTCCTAACATCCTAACATGCAGTCATGGGGCAACTCAGTATGCTTTTTTTTTTTTTTTTTTTTTTTTTCCCCCCTCTAAAAAACTGGTTCTTTATTTCTATTTTATTGTCTATCTTTTAACCACTTTTAATCTATGGCAGAATTTAAATTCTGACAACCAATGTTTCTTAAAAGTCAGTTGTGAGGACCTTCAGCCAGTCTTTTGTTTGCAATTTTAAACACATTATGCTCATCCATTCCCCTTCACCCACTACTTCTTTCAGCATTTTCAATGAGTTCCAGCAGGTTAGAAAAGCTTTGATTTACTTTTCAAAAATATCTGGTATCTTATGCCATAGTAACCTTGGAGATTAAAAATTTGAATAGCTTCTCAATTTATTTCATGGCACTGCATTATTATTCACCAGGAGGTAATTTTTAGCAACAAGCTTATCTTAATAAACACATAAGAGTTGGCCTAATTCTACTAGGCCACTTCTTTGCAATCAAATGCAGACACACAAAAGGATGTACAGTGATGTGCCCATAACTGCAGGATAAGTATTATAGATTTCATCGTCAGTAGTATTTTCTCCTTACCAATTAAACTGTGGGTATTCACAAGTTAAAAAATAAAAAATAGAATAGACAGCAGACAGTACCATTTGGAAAACTTGTACAAACATTCTAAATCTATTTATGTTTTTCACTGCAGTTGTTTCTGCTGTCCTGCATCTTTCTGTCATTAACAGTGCAGATGCCTCAGGAGCTCCTAGACTTAAAGGCGCATCTATTCAAACATTTGCCAGTGTGGTCAGACATGTACAGGTCCCACAAAAGTAAATCCTACGGATCCTGCTCATATAAACATGGTTCTGGCCACACAACAGGGAGGCACAAGGGCAGGAGGGAGCAGGCTGGCAGAAAAACTCCCCCAATTCATGACCCACTCCATCTCCTTGGCTGAGGTCCACAGATGAAAGGGGTTGGCGGGAAGCAGGATAAGGACGCACATAAACATTCTGGCCACAGTGGCCATAGTGTGTATAACCACATCTATTAGAAAGCTCTCCAAAATATACTAGTCAGCGGAGGCGCCCTTTTGATTCAAATGAGAAGGACTGAGCACACTCCAATTACCTAAAGCGTCTAATAATGGTAGCACTGCAAGGCAAACTGTCTCATCTTTCACTGTCATGTTGTATTTTGTTTTCTTCACCTGGATAGTAAGAAGGAGAAGTATCCTTTCTTTGTAAAGAGACAAAGAGGCAGAAGAGGATTATTGTTTAAGTGACTGCTTGGGGAAGGGAAAGGAGGCAAGAAGAACAGGGAAAGTTACTGCAGGGTCATAAGCTGAAGACAAAAAGGAGAATAACTGTTTGAAAGAATGTATGTCATCCAGGGGTTTGTACTGAACAGTTTCTATAGCTTTTTATGATTGTAACGAGAGCTTGCAACCTAGAGCAGAAAAAGTACTTAAGGACTAAATGGTGGATATGGAAATATCTGGGATACAGAAGGACATTTAGGACTACTTTTTCTGAAATAAAGCTTTTCATAAAACCACTGTTCTTGAAACATAAACCAGTTCCTAATTGTTCAGGCTTCTGCCTGATTCAAAGAAGATATTAGTTTCCTGACAGTAATCCTTGCACTGTAACTAGGCTGTGAGGAAAACAAAGGATCCTGTGCCTTGGGACACTTAGTCCCACAAGAATCTGATATTACAAATGGGTGCTATTGGGAGTAGTTTAACAACTGCCTGTGGTTCCTACTGTGCACTGCTTTGTTCAATTGCTTTGCCCAAGTTTAATTATCCTAAGTAGCTCCACCACTTCATGTTTAAAATAGCCATGAATGAAAAGAGGAGACATTTTCTCTGACCCTTCCAGTGTGTTGTCTCTTGATCTCCTCTACAATAGCCTTCCCTTGTAATGATTAACTCACTTTCCTAATGTCTTCATAGCCTTAAAGTACTTTGTATTTTCTCACTTGCTTTGATAATTTGTTCTTCAGATTTTCCTATCATCTCATCATCTCTATTTGATATCCATCTTGAGCAGATGCTCTGTTCTGCTGGAACTGATGACAGTTTTTGTTTCAATAATTACTTTCACCCTTTTGCGTAAACGCCATGAATTAAACTAATTTTTTTGTATCTCATCCATTTGGGAGAAATGGAAATAAAGCCCAAAAGTTCTTCTATGTCTCTTTCTATGGAAGTTTTTTCTATTTTTCGTGCATCTTAAAGACTGTTAACTCCCCACCACCATCACCACTCCACCCCAGCTTCCATAGGTTGACATTTTCAACATTTTATACAATTTTAACCTGCAGAGTTGAAACAGAGGATGATTTTTTCATGGTAGGATTGCATCACCCTTGTCAGCTTTGCTGTCCTCATCTAACATACTGAGCTGCAGCCCACCTACTAGTGATATGAGGAATATTTCTTGTTTGGTGTACTGAACTGTTTTATCTCCCAAGATAAAGATTTACAAATGACATATAATCACTACTTCTGTACACTCTAAAGGCCTCAGATAAAATTAAAACTCAGTGTGGTAGACACTTTGAATAAATTGTTATGATGCATTCCTTGATATAAAGAATGTTTAGTTGAGCGTGGATGAGACAGCCATGAGGACAGGGGAGGATTGTCATTAAAATGAAGCAAAAATATTTGTATTTCAATACTTTTCTCATATACATCACAAAAATGTGTTTGCACTACTTTATCATTTATGCAAGCCCTGCAGCTTCTGGTGCTTAATACAGCAGCACAGAATGAAACAATTCAGTTGGATTCAGGACTGTTGCAGAATTACAGAAATGAACGCTGGGGTCTGGCAAAAATTCCATAAATATTTACCACCAAAGGCTGGAGGTTTTCAGAGTCCACTCCATGCAAATATTGAAGTGTAGAGTGAAAGATGGTTGGCCCATAAATAAGGGAATAGGAAGAGATCAATGGCAGCAGAGACCTTCACTGCTGTCAGGTGCAAGGAGCCAGCCTTCATCAACTAAGCTGGCACTTTGTTCACAAAGGAGTGTTGGCACATGGGCCCAGAGGGATATACAAGCCTGAATTAGACACCTGCTTTTCCTCATCTAAGTACTTACAGGTGGTGTGTGTTAAAGGGGGAATAAGCTTTCCAAACACAAACCCACAAAAAGTGAACACACCAACCAGGGCTCCATCAGCTAACCTGTAGGGATGTCACAGGAATCATAAGGACACTAGGAAGACATGCCAGAAATCTACAGCAAAGCCTGAAATTGAAACCACTTGTCTCAGGCTGGCTTCAAAATAACCACCCGGTCCATCCTCCTCCTTGTCTTTCAACAGGATGCCACCTCTGCAGAGTCTCTGTGACAGCAGCTGAAGGACAAGGCCTGGTGCTCCAGGGCTGGGATTTTTGGGACTGCCATAGAAGCTAGGAATGGGCTCTGCCTTTGGGGCATTGTAGGGCTGTCTGGGACAGCACAGGGAGGGAATTTGGGCAGGAGCAGGATGTGTTGCAGGACAGACAGGGTCTGGCTGAGAAGGCAACACTCAGATTTGTGAGGAGGCATCTGGAGAGTAGAAGTTATGTCCATCTCTTCAGTAAGATTTTCACAGAGGATATGGGTTGTTGATCTCTGGAAAGGTTTCTACAGCTTATTTTTTTTCCTCAAACACCACTTCCATTTTTCCTTTTACACCCGTTCTCCTTTCTCTGACCACTGCAGGCCTGGACAACAACGTGAACAGATCACAGCACTTTGCTATGTTTTCCACCCTTGGCTGGTCAGCGAGAGGTTTTTGAAACTTTCTGTAAGGCCTATCTATGGGTAAGTTCATATAGCAGCACCAACCCATACTCCATAATGGTCCTAGAGGTTGCTGTACGTTCCATCAGAGCTGTAGGGAAAGCGATTCCTTCAACTACTTGTCCTCTCTATGTGAAAATTCCTCGAAATACAAGTTCTTATTCACAGGCTGATTGCCTGTTTATTCTGGTTCCTGGGGTCTTTCTTGGGAACCCCTTTGGGGCTTTTCCTTGTTATGCCTACACACATTCTTCTGGTTTTCCATATTCACGGACAGTGTTGCCTTGGTCTTTTTTTGTATACATTAATGTATGTGTATTTATATGTGAGCACTTCCCAATCCAAAGGAAATGGACAATCGGGGGATGTTCTTCAACTCTGCAGGTATGACAGGTAAAAAAAAAAAAAAAAAAAAAAAAAAAAAAGCTGGGGGTGATGTCAAAAATGGTGGCTTCTTGGTGCCTTCCTGTTCTGATGTAATTCTGGATAAAGTCGAAGGGACATCTCTTCCTGCCAGCCAACTACATGGCAGTCTGGGAAAGCATGAGCCATGATGCTTTACAAAATGGTGAGTCCCCACTTGGAAAGGAGTTGAGGTAAATTGGGCATCAAAGGGCTGGAGCACCTCTCCTGTTGAGAAAGATCGAGAGAGATGGAGATGTTCGGCCTAAAGAAGAGAAGGCTTCAGAGAGACCTCATTGCAGTCTTTCAGTATTTAAAGGGGGCTTATAAAAAAGACGGAGAAGGACTTTTTACTTGGGCAGATAGTGATAGGACAAAGGCAGAATGGCTTTACACTAAAAGAGAAAAGATTTAGATTAGATGTTAGGAGGAAATTCTTCACTCAGAGGGTGGTGAGGCACTGGACAAGATTGCTCAGAGAAGCTGTGGATGCCTTATCCCTGGAGGTGTTCAAGGCCAGGCTGGATGGGGCTTTGGGCAACCTGATCTAGTGGGTGGCATCTCTGCCTATGGCAGGGGGTTGGAACTAGGTGATCTTTAGTGTCTCTTCCAACCCGAGCCATTCTGTGATTCCATGACTTCTGAGGGAAGTGGGACACATGACAGCCAGAAGAGGCAGGACTTCTCCTGGAAGTTTGGGGCAGAGCATCCATTAACTCTGGTCTCTTGTAGCAATTGTCTTTCTACAGTTTGACAAATCTGTGATGAAGATTTGCTTTATTAGTGTTAACTGGAATAGGATTAAGATGTCATTAGCATCTTAAAAGAAATGAGGAGAAAAAAAAAACATCTGCTAGCAAAATTTCCTACAAGAAGTAACAGATGTGATTCAAAAAGGCCTCTCTGAAAGCATTTTAAGATTTAATTATTTAGTAGACCTCACCGTGTAGAAGCAAAACTCCCACAGATTTCTGAGCCATAAATAGCAGATTCAGATTACAGTTGAAGGGAGTTAATGCTAATGAAAGAGTGGACATATTCTATAGAAGAAGCTATGTAAAATGTCATTTGTAGAGACATATCCAGAAGAGATCTAATTTAAATACTATACAAAAAAAAAAAAAAAAAAAGTATAGAAAAATGCAATTTTTATATGAAGGATAAATTCCAATTCATTCCCACAAATGCAATGATAAAATTACCGATGCTTACAGCATTGAAAAGGGAACAGGATGTGCTAGTGATATAGAGGGGAAAAAAAATAACCTTCTGACAGGGATATGGAGTACATGACTGAAAAGGTGTTTTTATCTTGTTTTTATCTCTAATTCTGTACTCATTGATTAACAAATTTACTCTGTGCTTCATATGATATCATGCATTATTCAGAAAACTTCTGAAAATTTAACAAAACATAAGCAATGTGAGGAGAATGTCATAATACACAATTTTAAATCTTGTTAAGCCAAAAGGATGCTTTAAAAAAAATATCTGCTAAGCGTACCAACACAAACAAGCTGGTTTCCACACAGCATGAAGCCTGGTTTTGTTTGCCTTGTTTACTAGGGTTTTTCCATGCCAGGAGCCCTGTGTACAAAGCGGTACAGGAGCTGAATAGAATGCTGCAAGTAAACGAATCATTACAGAAAGGAAAACACAATTCTTACTCATTAGGCTCATAATTCCTATTCATTAGTATATTCTTTCCCCTTGATTTAGAAGTAAGAAGGAGGAGGGTTGGGGTTTCTATGAGAAGTACATAGGTTTCCGAAGTGCAGCAATTCTATCAAAAAGGCTGCAAGGAGTTAAGAAGGAGCGCGTGATGTCTGCGTGCAAGCCCATGCTCCAACCAAAGCAGGTTACATCTTTTATCTGCAGGTGAAATTCTATATTCTGAACAGATATAAGTCATGGCAATGTAGCGCTGCCACAAGACCTGAAGCACTGAGTGGAGAGAAATGATAATAGCATCCAGTCTCCTCTCCTGGAAATCTGCTGTATAATTAAGAGTTTCCAGTTGAATGAAAACTCTCATTGTTCCATTCCTTTACTGACCTTTACTTTGCTCCAAATAATCGCATTTATGCTCTTTGACTTTAGACCTGGTTACAGTTTTCTCCTATTGTTGCTTAAAGATTTCTATTGAAATTATTTAGTTTAAACCCACAAAACAACAACAAAACCAACACACCACAACAAGACCTGAACATTACTCAATTGTGAGACTCTTTTTGTCTAGAGAACTTGATTGCAGGCAATACTGATAAGTGAGAGTCAGCAGACTCCATGATAAATTTATAACTGATAGACTGAGATTACAAAGGGCTCTTGAGGTTTACAGACCCAAATAAAGTTAAACAGCATTTGAGCTCTTGAATTTAAAGGGAGCTTTTTGCAGCTATCACAATTTGGCATCACAATTATTGTGACTATGCCTATTACAACAAGAGAATCTCAAATGAATCTGAGTCTTTAGAAATAAGTATTCCAAAATGTGGATACTTCACCAGAAAAACTTTTTCTCCACCCCAAAAGCCTAAGAATTTCCTATATTAGTATTTATTAAACATAAGGGTGCACACCACAGTTTTAGAGACAAACATCATCTTACAACAAGAAGCTAAGGAAAGCTGTCAGTATGGCTAGAGAAACTACCTAAAAATAATTTTTCTCTGTCTGTGGTATAGGAAAGATGATAACCATACACACCTAGATTTAAAGGGCTTTTTTCCCGTAAACTTCTCTACTGAGTTGCTTTCTGCTGACTGGATATGTAGATGATATGTGGATTAGGCAGCAGACAGATCAGCTATCTAAATGCCATCATGAAACAGCTGCCACCTTCTTTTCTATCCTGTTAATGCTAATCTTCCAAATCTGAAGCAGGCTCTGGTATTATTCCAAGAAAGACAATAATAAGAGCAATGGACCCAACAGAACACTATGCAAAATGACATGT
The DNA here is from genome assembly GCF_964211825.1 of Aythya ferina. Classification (NCBI taxonomy): domain Eukaryota; kingdom Metazoa; phylum Chordata; class Aves; order Anseriformes; family Anatidae; genus Aythya; species Aythya ferina. The sequence goes on along the minus strand of NC_140297.1, from coordinate 150,442,589 downwards.
CACATTAGAGGAACACTTTGTTTTCATCTGAGGATTCAAAGTGTTGGAGGCAGCACATTTTGAACAAAACTCATGGACTGAAACCTTGAGAGCTTCACAAATCACATTTTGTTTGCAAGCCAACGCAGCATTTTTTTTCTAATTGCCAAGCTGCTGATTTTAATGTAGAGTGGACCCTGTCAATGGGCTGGGATTAATGTTGTGGAGATGCTGTAAGCACCTAACAGGAAATAGCATTTGTTCTGATAAAATCATCTTTGTTACTTGTACCTGCAGTTTTTGATTGTAGGGAGAAATGCATGGCCATGATTTTGATTCTAGGGAGAAGTCCAGGGTAGTTTCTAAGCATCTGGGGACCTGTTATGTATTTACCTGTGTTTTGTTCATTATTATAATTATATTCACTGTCTGGAACTTAAACACCATGTGCACTGGGTCTTTTTTCCTCCCTTCTCTACAGCCCCATTTTCTGAACTACTTGAACCTTGTGTTAAACCTTTCAGTCCTATTTTGTGTTGTTGTTAGCCGTGAGACATTGAATCTCTGGAGTATATCTGCATACATTTTCATTTTTGTGCCTTATTGTGTCTTTTCTGCTTATTTATGTCCACTGGAGACTGTAGTGGTGCCAGTGTAGTTTCTTGTGTGTCTCACATGTAACAAAGGTAAGATGCTGTGAATAAGGAGTTATGAAAACCTCTGAAGTCATTTAGATGTGCCAGGACTGTCTGCTGTTAAAATCTCTGATACCTGGACATTATAATTAACGACATATCAGCATTTCTAGCCATAGCTTCAAAAAGTTCAAGCCGTTTTGTTAGAAAGACCTGTGTAAGAATGTTGACTAAATATTAGAAGATCATTCAAACTACCTGAAATCTGAAATAACATGGGCTTGTGTGAAGTTTCCATATTAGTCCATCAGATCCCTGGTGTGAACTCCACATTTCCTTTTTGTTGGCACAATTGAATAAGGTGGTGCAGGTGTCCCACATGCATGCATAGCCCAGGCATCTATCTGGCCACATTGTGAGCAATGGTTGGAAAAGAATCCTCCACTTTCTGAAGACAACCATGTGGTCAAACGCATATACACATGGTTCCTATAAACTGGCAATGAGAAATGAGAATTCATTTGTTTTATACAGCTACAAATCCAGCTGGTTAGAGCTGTAATGAGAGCTTAAGACTTTCCATATTTTATCCTCCTGGCGTAATTTTAAGTGTTTGCATCTGTAACAGGCTGCTAAGCCCTATTAAGCAGTTAGTAATCCATTTAAAACACATATAAAATACACCTGCAATATAAAAAGTGACCAGATTAATTTTTACCTTTCACTGTTTGACATCAATTTTTTAACATTTTTAAACCATTTTATTAGACCATCCATATAGCAGGCATGCTTTGGCCTGGCAGATTTTCACAGGGATGTGCTTGAAAGATGCCATCATCCCTGCCTGCCAGAGCATGAGTAGGCTTCAAAGTGTTGCTCTCCCTTTCTTGCCTTGCATGGAACGTGGTTTCTCTACATAGCAGTCAAGCGTCATCCCCATTCACCTGAAAGAAGCAAATTTTGCAGCTCTGTGTTGTAACACTGACATGACCTGTCTCTGATGCTTCAGGGCTGGGTGGTAGGACATGGCATGGCCAGGTAGGACCCCGTCACCTGCCAGGGAGAAGTCACAGGAGCAGGTGCCATTCATGAAGTACAACAGGGATGGAGGCCAACACTGCGAGTTGCTTGAGGGCCCTCACCTCTTCTCCTTTCAACCTGATAGTGCCTGCTCTAGCCTGAGTACACATTTGACCATGATAGACTGCGAGGGTGCCAAGAGTAATGAGTCATTGTGACCATTTTCTCTTCAGAGAAACACCTGTGTGCAAACCAGGATAGATCCTGCAAACTTGCAAGCCTGACAGGAGTGACAGCCAAAAACAACGTGACATCTTCTACATGCATTCTGAGTAAATTGGAAAATCACTGTGTGGTGAACAAGTCCAGCAGATAAATATGACCCTAAATGACATGACACCGATGTCTGTTTCCTGTGCAACAAGAACTTACCCCAATGTAAAGTTAATACCTTCATGCTTTGGACAGGCATAGAGCTGATTCCACTGACAGCCAGCTGAAGAGGCCTGAATAATTTTAATAGGAATTTATCTTTTTCCTCTGCATGTCAAGAACTGGGAAAAGTCGGTAAAGAAAATGATTTCAGAATTTTCTGGTGTTTGCTAAAACACTTATTCATTGTACTAGCAATTTCTTCTGCCCTAGTGAAGGAATGGGTGACATTTTTCAGGATTATACAATGCTGCATGTTCTTCGGCTGAACCAATGGTTGAGTCCCCAGGACAGGGTGGTAATTGGCTCAGTGCATATCAGTTCTGTTTGACTCTCCTTTGTGAACACAAAGGCTGGGAGGTAGCCAAGGAAAGGAAATGTACAGCAAAACACAGCTGACGTGAGCATCACGTACAGACTGGGCGATGAGACGCTGGAGAGCAGCCTAGAAGAGAGGGATCTGGGGGTCATGGTAGACAGCAAGTTGAATATGAGCCAGCAGTGTGCCCTGGCAGCCAGGAGGGCCAATCGTGTCCTGGGGTGCATCAAGCACGGCATCGCTAGTAGGTCAAGGGAGGTGATTGTCCCGCTCTACTCTGCGCTGGTGCGGCCTCACCTCGAGTACTGTGTGCAGTTCTGGGCACCACAGTATAAAAAGGACATGAAACTGTTGGAAAGTGTCCAGAGGAGGGCTACGAAGATGGTGAAAGGCCTGGAGGGGAAGACGTACGAGGAACGGCTGAGGTCACTGGGCCTGTTCAGCCTGGAGAAGAGGAGGCTGAGGGGAGACCTCATCACAGTCTACAACTTCCTTGTAAGGGGGTGTCGAGAGGCAGGAGACCTTTTCTCCATTAACACTAGTGACAGGACCCGCGGGAACGGGGTTAAGCTGAGGCAGGGGAAATTTAGGCTGGACGTCAGGAGGGGGTTCTTCACAGAGAGGGTGGTTGCACACTGGAACAGGCTCCCCAGGGAAGTGGTCACTGCACCGAGCCTGTCTGAATTTAAGAAGAGATTGGACTGTGCACTTAGGCACATGGTCTGAACTTTTGGGTAGACCTGTGCGGTGTCAAGAGTTGGACTTGATGATCCTTAAGGGTCCCTTCCAACTCAGGATATTCTATGATTCTATGATTCTATGATTCTATGATCATAAACAAAAGCAGATGTGCCTCTTTACATACTCAATGTGGGGGAGGTGGGAGCAAGATAAATGTCAACAACAAAAAGAAGCTGGTACCCAAACACAGGAGGCTTTACAGTCAAAGAAAAGATGTTGTCACTGATCTTAAGTAGCATTTGCAGATCACTAGAGGATGTGAACTGTGAGGAAATGATCATTGTGGATACCAAAACCAGTAAACAGTGCAAATAAATAAAACAAGTGTGGTGAAGGAGTTCAAGGCTTCCAGTGAAATATTGTTCACACTAGTGCTGGCAAACCCAGAGTCCTTCACAGAGATTAGATTGATCAAAGATCATTACTACCCTGCCATGTAGTGTGCACTCCCAGATGCAGTCTATTCTTTTGGCAGCAAACCAAAGGGAAACAATGTAAAAAATTAAATATGATTTAAATTTGAATTGCTCTCATGCAGATGATAGCACTCTCAAAATTCAAGATGCCTTGGAATTCTCTGTATGTCTATCTTATGGGTTACAAGAAGGTTATTGTTTCCATTATGTCAAGTCTACTGTGAATGTAATGGTTTCCATTTTTATTGGCACACAGTGTTTTCACTGAATGTCTCACTGATAATAAATGGAATGACAGAAGGTCTGTCTGGACCCACCTAAGACAAAGGTTGCACTGAATTAGGAGTTTTACCTACCAGTTTCACAGATATCACTTTCAAATGTGAAAAACAAAACAAAAGAAAACCCACACACATTTCTGTCTAAATACAGACAAAGGATGGGTGGGTGAGAAGAAAACTGGTAGGTAAGGTGACTTTCCAAGGTTATTTTAGTGTCACAGCTAAAGTTCTTGATTGAAAATACATATCTTGGTTGTCATGTCTAACTATCCTTTGGGTTAAATCCCTCAGTGCTGTTGGCACCAGGGTACATTAGATAGAACAAAGTATTCAGAAAGGAAGACTTTAGTAAGATAAAAGGTTCTGTACTTAACTATAAGAATCAATAAAATAATGGCTCCTAAATAGTGTGTTTGTATCTTAAAATTAACAGAAGAAGTCAGTATATTTCCAATACATGTCTCAGTAGCTTTCCTGTAAGTTTTTCCCTTCCACGGGGATGCTGGTGAAGGCTGTGAGGGCTGTCCTTAGACTATAGGTGTTTGGGGGCAAGTAAGAGGTCTGCATTCTTCATTGCACATCAAGGTCAGATAACTGGTCACAGCAGGGATGCCTAAACACTGCATCCAAGTGAAAGAATAAATTTTCTCCTTTCTTGGTTTTGAAAAAGTTTTTTTTCTGGGCTCATGTGCAGCATTATGCACCCTGATTTTGGTAGTTACCATCTTTGAAACTACAATCTCATGTCTAGCTATTGTTTAGTGGGTCACTGGGGATGCAAAGGGCTACATGAGAGTGAATCATTTTAGTATTAATAGCAAAACTGTTCATTCATATCACGAGAAGTTCTATCTCATGGCTATTATCCATGACAGATGATTGCAGTTGAATTGTAATTAAAAGAAAAGAGAATTGTCTTCAGTGCTGTCTATCTAGAATTATGTTACCTTAGTATTGTGACAAAGAGATAAGATAGAAAATGAAGAGTTGCACATGAAAAATGTGTGTTTGTATACATCCAGCTTTCAGTATGCAGCGTGCACACTGAAAATTTCCACTCATAGATTCTTTAAAGAGCAGGAAAAGTGGGTTTGCAAATGATTTTCCAGCATTATTCTGGTTTAAGCCTTACGGTTTTTATCATAAGGCCATTTTATGTTTTTGCTTTGTTTTATTTTGTTTTGTTTATTCTTTACATTCTTTTAATATAAATGGTTTTTTTTGTTTTCTTGTTCCTGTTTTTTCCTAATTGCACTGTAGTGCAAAAGACCAGGAACAGCAGTAAGCTTATTAAAAATTTAAAAGGACCTCTAAGGTAAAATAGCAAGGGATGCTTGACAACGCTGTTGACAATTTTGGAGTTGTTTTTTTTTTATTCCATAAACTGATTCCTTTTCAGGGCATCTACAAACCACAGGACATGGTGAATAGGTTTTCAGGCCAGAGGGGATATATTTCTTAAGAAAATACTAGGAGTTGCAAGAAAAGAAGGAAGGAAGGAAGGAAGGAAGGAAGGAAGGAAGGAAGGAAGGAAGGAAGGAAGGAAGGAAGGAAGGAAGGGAGGGAGGGAGGGAGGGAGGGAAATTATGGTTTAAGCTCTCCTTTTTTGGTCATTTGCTGTTGTGACTAAACAACTAGCACAACTGATCACCAATGAGAATTCATTTATTGAGTATTGTGAGTTTGTGAGCTGCTTAAGGTTAACTCACAAAGCTGAAATACTCAATTCAGTCAAAGTATTAAAATAAGGCCTGGAAACAAATTTGTGACATTCTACATATTCATATGTTTTGAGGAAAAAAAATATGTTTACAACTACAGAGCTGAGATTTATGATGCAAATGTTTACATTTCTGTTTTACCCCTGGAAAGAAAACAATCCCATGCATTCTAATAAGAAAGCTGACGTCTGAACTGCAATATATACACTGAGAGAATCTCTTCATACCAGATAACATATTTGGTAACAATTCCGTGCCAAAATTTACTTAAAAAACAAAACAAAAACAAACAAACAAACAAACAAACAAAAAAACAGCACTCTAAATTGTAAGATATTAATATATCTTACACTTCAAAAACTTATTATTTATGGAACAGATTGCAAGATTGCACCTGATGACAAAAAATAAAAATAAAAAAATGTTTAGCTACTAAAAGAGCAAACTCCTGGTGAATCACTAACTTTAAAGCAACCAGGGCAGCACAAATTATTTGTTTACAATAATTCTAATTTATCTGTTAGCAGAACTGCACTATTTTTGCAATATAACCTAAATAAATGGTGTGTGTTACTGTTCAATAGGAGATAACTAGCTTAAAACTATATCTTGAAGTTTACTATACAGGGAGAATTTATGTCAAGTTTGCTATACTATACACCAGTTGAACATTGTGACCAGAGACAAGAAAAAGGATGAGGTATTTAATTCCTTCTTTGCCTGAGTCTTTATTAGTAAGACAAATAATTTCTCAGAATAGCCAACCTGCTGAGTTGTAAGACAGAGAGGGAACAGAATGAAGCCATTATAAACCAGGTGGAAATGGTTAGCAACCTACTACACCACCTGAACACACACAAATCTATGGGGCTGGATGGGATCCACCCAAGGGTACTGAAGAAGCTAGTAGAAGTGGTTGACAATCCTCTTTCAATAATTTACCAGCAGTCTTGGCTGATCAGGGAGGTCTGAGTCTACTTAAGGTTTGTGGATATGGTGCCCATCCACCAGAAGGGTAGGAAGGAGGATCCAGGGAATCAGAGGCCTGTGAGTCTGGCCTCAGTACCCAGGAAGGTCTTGGAGCAGATCATCTTGAGTGACATCACATCGTGTATGGGACAGCCAGGTGAGCAGCCCCAGTCAGCATGGGTTTAACAAAGGCAGGACCTGCTTGATTAACCTGTTTTCCTTTTATGATGAGACAACTTGGACTTCAGCGAGGTTGTTGATGGTGTTTCCCACAACGATCCCCCTGGGGAAGCTGGCTGCTCATGGCTGGGGTAGTTGTATTTTTTGATACAACAGTAATAAACTGGCCAAATCTCCAGACAGTCATTGTAAATGGAGTTAAATCCAACTGGTGGCTGGTCATGCGTGTTGTTCCCCAAGGCTCAATATTAGGGACAGTTTTCATATCTTTATCAATGGTCTTGATGAGGGAACTGAGTAAAAGCTCAGTAAATTTTCAGACAACTCCAAATGAAGGGGGATGTTGATCTGCTTGAGAGGAGAAAGGCTTTGCAGAGGGATCTGGTAGGCTGGTACAGTGGGATATCTCCAGTTGTATGGCATTGTCCAGTAGTTAGTGCTGGCTGCTGCATTCAGATAGTAATAACCCCATGTAGCAGTATTGGCCTGGGGAAGAGTGGCCGGAAAGCTGCCTGACAGAAAAGGATCTGGGGGTGTTTGTTTACAGTTGGCTGAAAATGAGCCAGTGTGCCCAGGTGGCCAAGAAGGCCAACGGCATCCTGGTCCACATCTGAAATAGAGCAGCCAGCAGGACCAGGGAAGTGATTGCCCCTCTGTACGCAGCATTGGTGAGACCAAACCTCAACTATCATGTTCAGGTTTGGGCCCCTCACTACAAGAGATATTGAGTTGCTCAAATACATTCAGAGAATAACAATAAGTATGGATAAGGGATCAGAAAGCAAGAGTTATGAGCAGTGGCTGGGGGAATTGGGGTTGTTTAGTCTGGAGAAAAAGAGGATGAGAGGAGACCTCACTGCTCTCCACAACTACCTGAAAGGAGGTTGTCACCAGGAAGGTGTTGGTCTCTTTTGTCAGATGACACATAATAGGACATAAGGAAACAGCCTCAAATTTTGCCAGTAGAGGATTAGATAAGATGATAGGAATAATTTCTTCAGAGAAGATATGGTTAGGCATTGGAACAGGCTGCCTAGAGAAGTGGGGGTTGACATCCCCATGTATATAAGAGATGTGCAGATGTTACTTAGTGACATGGTTTAGTGGTGGACTTCGTGGTAAGGGGGATGGTTGGACTCAGTGAACTGAAGGGTCTTTTCCAACCTGAATGATTCTATGATTCTAAGCAGAAGACAAGGTGTTTGCCTGAGTAAAGGTGAAATTTGTCAAAAGTTATTAAAAATTTAGATATAATGGATGCACATGTCCTATTCATAATGCTTCTAGATAAGAAAGATTTATCTGATCATGGCAGTGTTTACTCTTTCTGTTACTAAAGGCATAAATCTTTGCCCCTGCTTATTAATACATTCAAACTTTCATTCCCTTTCTGCTTAAAATGTAGACAATGTCCCCCAGAGGCTGTTATGTAATATTTAATTAAGTTATTTACCTTGATTCTTTAAAATTGCAAGCTACCTAAATCACAGCCCCCATGTCAGTATTTAAGCAGTAAAAAGTTAAATTTAATAGTAATTTTATGCATACCTTATACACTAGAAATTAATTTAATAATTCCTAGATGATGAAGAAGGTATTTAGATTATCTCTTAACATCATCCCTAAAGGTGTTTACTTTGTATTATGTCATGCAAAGATAAGACAAGAGAAAGTTGTGTAGTGCAGTGTGCATCATGTATTAATTTATTTCTAATAACTGCTCTTTGCTCCATACCACTGTCTTGTTTCAGGGACTCTTCTGCTCTTTGGGCTCTGTGAATTATTTACTCAATGCCAAACAGTTTTAAAAAATTGTGAGTCAGATTTTCTACAGATAAGGTATGGAAATAATTTGGCCTTAGAATGGCATCATGGAAAAAATAACAAAATAAAAATCTGTGGGTCTGATAATCCTGATTAATGCAAGCTGGAACCAAAGTAAATTGATTAAAAAGAAAGAAGAAAGAAGGAAAGAAAGAGAAGTAGATCACAACTTCAATTGATGTTATTTCAGATTATTCCACTGAAATGGCTTAATTGAGACATCAATTTTAAGGTGAAAAAAAAAAAAATGTTAGTCTATTCTAGTCTGACCTGCATAATCACAGAATTGTATAGGCAACAAAATTCTAGCTAGTAACTCCTATTGAGCTGATAGATCTCAAGATGAGAATTTGGCTCTACACTTCTGGAAAGATCCGTAGAATTTCTCCCAAGGAGGTAGAATTTCATAAGACGACTGTGGTATTTGATTCAGCATTTGCAAAATACATTTACAGTCTTGATCTGTGATGATTGTGAAGGTGTCAATAGCCCATGCTGGCCACTCAAGGAAGAGGTTCATTCCAAAAGAGAGAAGGGCAGCGTTTCAAACGAAAATTAAAACCTTTTTGGAATCCCAAGCTGACAGTGACAAATGTCTAGATGACAAGGTCATATAGCAGGTGCCTTTGTCATTGAATATAAATAAATGTCATACATGGAAAAGATTTCTGATTTTTAAGGGACTTTTAACTGCCACCTTATAATAAGTCAAAAACAAAGAATAGAGAAGAATCCTAGTCATCTATAGAAATAAAGATGTATGAGTGATGTGAACATCAGACACAGACACAAAAGCAGAACAGAGATACAGCATTTATTTCTTGAGAGATCAGATAGCCCTCTATGAAATAATTTGTTTTCTCAGTGGCTGGATTTTCTGAGGTCAAGATCAGTCTCTTATTTTTCCTGCACACTAGAATTCACAATAAACAGAAAGTGTCTTTGGCTTCAGATAAACGTGTGCATTGTGTTTAAACAGAGATAATAAATATGGTTGGCTTAAAAATGCAATATTTGTGGTAGTAGAAATAAAAATTAGTTGATTCACCCCTGTGAAGTGATAGAGGAAGGAGAACTTAGTGTGCAAATGAGAAACCTGCTTATTCAAGTTGTCTTAGTTCTTCTGCTACCTTGGTGAAGCTACTCTGAACCAATTAAGTCATTATAGATAGTTTTAAGAAAAGTAAGCTTATATATCTGGAGTGCTAATGATCTGGAAACATTGGTGCAACAGCCTTGATGGGGATGTTGGACAAAACAAGCCAATGGCAAGAATGAATGTCCTAGATTTTAGTAGGAGCAGAGCAGTTCTGAATACTTCATTAGGGTCTAAGGCTGCTGCAAGCAGAGTTGTCAAACATACTGGCTAAACAAAAGACAATCCTGATTTTTATTTTTAATTTAATTTTATTTAATTTTATTTTTTTTCTGTAAAACACTCCACCATCTCAGTGAAAAACATATAAGTTCTTATTTTTGCTATAACTTAAACATAGCACACACAACTTTAACTAAGCATATTGAAACCAGCCCCACAGGTTATTCAGGGATCATGTGGGAACCTGTCCAAACTGCTGCCTGCTCCAGCTAGCTGTGTCACAGGAAAATGCTGCTGGGGCCATAAGGCAGCTGGACTGGCTTGAAACCAAAAGGAACTCTGTCAGCCATGATAGTCCTCCTCAGTGTACTTGAAATGGAATCCACACCTTCCAGCACCTAGGAGAATGCCCTGAGCTTCCAGCTATTGTATTTGGATGATGATATTGCTGCCTGGCAGAGGAAGCATTCTGCCAGATGCTTCTGGCTAAAGTAAGTTTCCTGCAGCAATGATGAATACTGCATTGTGTTCGCTGAAAAAATGCAGAGAATTTTCTATTCTGGACAATTTATTTTATGTTTGAAGTTGCTTTCCAAATCCTATGAGTAATTCTTGGCTAGGAGCTCTTTTATAAACAACTTATTTCAAGTCCTGAAAAAGCAATGGGACAGATTTTCAACTTGGAAATCAGCTTTGGTCCATGGGTAACATGGACCTGTGATGATTTAGATTAGCTGGAAATTTAGCCTGACATGTCTTGATAGGCCATGACAAGTCAAATATCTAATTCTGTTGCTTCATTGAATAAGCAGACACCTTAGAATGAGACCTTAGATGCAAAATATTATCTGGATGTTCACTTGCCTGCAATATTCAGCCACATCTATTTAAGCGTGACAGTAAGTAAGCTGGAAAGGGAAGCACAGGTACTGATTTCATTTAAACTACTGGTATATCGAATCACTGAATTTGAAACCTTCATATCTAATCAGGTCATATTAACAGAGGCTGGGGGAAAAAAAGTAAAACTGATGTGTGCAAGATTCTTTAAAACCCAGGACATGGGTAAGAACCTTTAACTAATTGGATTATTCTTTTTGTCCAGTATTTCAGTAACACTAAGAGGGAAGTCATATCTGTAATGAAGGGTGCAAAGAGCTCACCATACATCATGCTGGGCAGGAAGAAGCTTTGAAAATTAAAAGTAAGCATCCTTGGAGGTCAATTTTGTGAGACAAGCTCTCAAGTCTTTAACTGCCCATAATAGATAACAAGAGTCACAGGGATGATATTTAATGATACCATAACTTCAGGTGCAGGGGAATTTTATTAGGGCTTTCTTTCTTGACTTCAAGAGTACTCATTCTTTTCTTGTCAGTCTACCACAGCTGAGGGGCTACATATGATATTATAGGACTGTTCTGCGTTAAAGCTTTGACTTGCTATTTCTGTTTTCCTGAAGGGATACGGTGCGGAAACCTTCTATTTGGCAACCAATTTCCTTGTTTTTTCAGCTAGCATTATCTTTACTCTTTGTTAATACATAGGGGCTATAACTGCATTTGTACTTCCATAACCTTCATGTATTTGCTTCCTTTCTTTTGAACTACAGTACTAGGATTAGGGCAGCCCAATATAGTGAAAGCCAGTCCCCATGACTGACAAAGATTACAACAGTTGCTGGGAAACAATGGCCTAACAAATGGTCTTGTTGTGACCACAAGAATCCATCTCAAATATTTTCCTTTTCCTCATAAGAACAGGTATTGCCTACCAAGGTGTTTTGGTGTTTTGGTTTAACCTGAAAGGCAGTTAAGCGCCACACAGCCATTTGCTCACTTCCCTCCCAGTAGGATGGTTAAGGGAATTGATTTTTAAAAAAAAAAAAAAAAAAAAAAAAAAGTAAAAACTTGTGGATTGAGTTTAATAGGACAGAAAAGGAAGGGTAAAATAATAATGATGATAATATTAAAATAATATACAAAGTAACTGATGTACAATGCAATTGCTCACCACCTGCTAACAGATGCCCAGCCTGTCACCAAACAGCAGAAGCTCCCCTGGCTAACTCCCCCAGTTTTATTGTTCAGCACGACAAGCCTTAGATTTAAGTGCCCACCTTCATACAGTTAAATAACAGTTTCTAGGTTTTCAGGGATGCTCACCAAGCAATTCCTCTGTTGATTTAATTGGGCATTATGGTGCTTAGCAACTCTGCCTTAATTTAGTTGTATAATAGCGCTTAGCTCTAGGCATCCACACAGTAAAAAATTTGTTATCTTTAAAAACTCTGTGAAAAAGTCATCATAACATCATAACAATTCTAACCAATCCCCCTCATCCACCTTTCCAGTGAGGATTTAACATGGTCTGAAAGTTAACCACTATTAGAAAGAAGGAGACCTAGGGGAGCCATACAGCACTGGCAAGGTGATAAACTACCGGCAGTATAATCAGACTGTTACAGCACAAAATTGAGAATGTGGAAATACAAGTTCTAATCTCAACGTGATGTGTGGCTTTAGGAAAGTAATTTCAGTTCTCCTTTCAGTTTACTAGCTAATAAGCAGGGAACAGTAAGTTATTCTGAGGATGCTGTGATGTCTAATTAATTTTAGTCAAGCAAGCATTTTGAAGACTGACCATACTAAGCACATTTTTCTAATACTACTAGCAGAAGCAAAACAGAAATCAATTAGATGTGAGGTGTCTCTTGGGAGGCACAGGTTGAGCACCTGTATTCATCTGCAAGCTTCTTGTACACAAGTCTTTCAGCTCCAAGCTTTCAAATATATTCAGACTCTTAAATATAACCAGTTTACCTGGAAATCACCAACTTGATACCTCTGTGGATCTAAGCATTCTCTTCAAAATGAAATAAAAGCTCCAATTCCTCATAGTGTTTCTGTGACACATTCTAAGACATTTTCTAATACAATAAACAAAAGTCTGTACACTTTTTATATGTCTGTACACTGCCTCTATATGTTTGAATATTCAATAGATTCAGCTTTGGTTTCATGCAAATTTTTTAGCCTCTATCAGTCAACAAACTAGTCTGCTATCTGTAATATGGTAAAGGTTGGGATAATTAAGATTGAATTGATCATTCACAACATGTTGAAATGACATATCTGGGCTTTAGAACCAGTGCTGAAGAAAGAGGGGGAGGTTCTCATTTAGCTTCTTCCAGCATCTCTGTTTGCATTTTGGAAACTATCGGGACATCACAAAGGTCATCAGCTTCATTATAATCAAAGCTGAGATTCTGTGGGATGAAAAAGAAAAGCACTTGAATTGTGGGTTTTCTAAATATATAGAGAACTGATTTTCAGCATTTTCTGTTTTGAGATATGACCTTCACAGTTCTTTATAGGAGTTCTATATTTATTGTCATGTCCTCATTATTATCTGGTTTTATCTTATCCACCCATTAAACTATTTATTCTTCCCAAGGTCTTTAGACAACTTCCCAGCCAGCTCAAAAGGTTGATGTTTCCAAAAATCACGTAATGGTGTTTTACTGTTTAGACTACACTTTGGTGAAATAGTTCTAGTTCTAGAGATGATTCTAGTGGTATAATACTCTTCAAAAATTTTTAAAACTTGAAATATAAAAAATAAATTCTGGAAGTCTCATATGTGAGGCACAGGCTAGTATAAGTGTTCACCATATTTTTGGGGGTGGAGGTGTTGAATATGTAAGTGTGCTAATTGGTTTAGTCAAACCTATGTGATGGCTTACCTCCAACAGTATTTGCTCATCATTAGAAAGCATATTTTGAAAATGACATTTGAAAAGCCAGTGGTGTTAAACTAGACCTCCAAATAGCAGAAGGAGCTTTAAAGACTTATAGAAGATGCAAATTTTAACCTGTGTCACAGACAAAAGAGACAGATTTTGTGTTGAGATTTATTTATTTTTAATGACAAGAATTTAATTAAATTAAGTGGTAGCTTAGATTTTTGATTGAATATTTAAATGATGGAGAAAAAATGCATAGCTAATTGTTATCATCTGTAACAATCTATGAGTTTCTGCTCAGACTTATATCCCTGAATTAACTATAGCAAATACTTTAAGTACTTTTAGTCTCATCATCAAAGGAAGATTCTCTATACTACTTTTCTACTTTTTTTTTTCTTCTTTCAAGCGGCATTGTATTCCGTCTCTTTCAGAATAATATTCTTTTTCCTCACCCCCTTATATTGAGCCTGATAATATGGGTTTTGTTAACAGGAATTTTCGCAAAGGTCATTCAGTGCTGATGCGATGACCCCAAGAGACACGAAGACACCACTATTGCAGTGGTGTGTCCCAATGACCTGTGTTCACTGCTGTTCTTTCTCACTTCAGCATACTGCTTCAACTTCCTGACACCAGATTCTGTTATATTTCCCCTTGAGGCATTAAACAAATATTTAACTTCTGGTATTTTCTCAGTGTACTCTGTGATCAAGTCACCTTTTAACAAACCAGACTCTGGCCTTTTTACGCATGGTATTTTTACGTGTTTTTGAATCACTGTTTTGTAGGGAGTTTTTGCATACACTCCAGCTTTTAGATATCTGTCAAATAATGCACACTCACAGAACAAAAGATTTTTCAGTATCATCCCAACCAGTGCTGTAGTCAGAGATAATTCACCTCCATGCACTACTTTACCTTGTTCATTTACTCAAAGGTCACATTTAGTCTTTTTTGTTGCTGCTACGGAGCATATTTAGAAACTGATGTTGAATTGCTTACGCACCATAACCTCTAGTACTTTCTCAGAGTCATGTTGTTGGAGGAGGCATTATTTGAATCTTTATCAAATGTCTGCATTTCTTGTTCTAAGTACATAGTTTCAGATTTAATTGTATTAAATCATATTTTACTTGAATGGAGCAAGAAAACTCAATCTTCTTATATAAATAGCTGACCATCACTTAGTATTCTGTGAACTGTTGCATTGCTGATATATATATTTTTAATTAGTGGTTGAGTTTATATTCATGGTTTTCAGACGATCCATGAAAATGTTCAGTAGTTTAGACTGGCCGTCAAATTCCCCATGATAAGCCCTTGCAACATCCCCAAATTTTCTGTTGACAGTCTCTTTTAGTTTGCTGTGCAGCTGACTTTTATCCCTTGCAACATATATTGTGTAGGAGCATTAAATACATTCCCTCTTAGCACAAGTATCTTCAACAGAAAGAACCATTCTGATGAAAGAATGAAAACAGATTTGTTTGACAAGATTTATTTTCTGTTGACTAGTTTTTGACTCCTGTCATTTAATTCTGTCTTAGCTGACACTGCACTAGGGGAGTGTTCTCTTGAGTGTTTCTATCAAAAGCATTATTATTTTTTTTTACCAAGGCTGTTTTGTACTTGTGGCTTGGACACAATAAAAGGTTGGTAAGCTCCAGCCAGCACTACTTACAGCATCTGTTCTTCAGGCAGCTTTTAAAAGAGTCTTTCTGTCTCTAGAATTCTAGCATGTTTGTTCAGATGGGATCCAGGCATCCTATTAAGGAACCAAATCCTAGTTGTTGGTTTTGTTGTTGTTGTTGTTCTCCATTTAATTGCATTAACCCCTGTATATTATATTAGCATAATTGCAATTAATTTGTGGTCTCACTGTATTGATCTTTGTGCCAAAACTTTCACTAGAGCAAAGAACAGGTTTACTTGCAGCTGCAGCTCTCTTCCCTGCTGCTGCACAAACATATTAAATGGAATCTTCATGACACCCTTCTTACATATGTTTTTCAAGTGGCTGCTAATCATCCTTTAACTCTAAAGAAACATGGCAGCAAAAGAAAGGTCACTGGATGGTTGTCTTTCTTTTGTTTGTTTGTTAATTTCTTGCCACCAGTGACTTTATGGCAAAGCTGAGATTTAGAATCTTATTGTGCTTTTTATTACAGAGGTGAGAAATCTCAAGTTTTAGTGTCAGATTTCTCTTCCACTTCCTCCCTCCCCCCATTTAAAAAAAAAAAAGTTTTAGGTATTAAATATGAAATTGTAACTCAGCCTCCACCCGTTAGTTTGCATTTAGCTGTGTGGCACAGCTCTTTTATGGTCAGATGGCGTGATCTGTCCTGTCTTCTTCCTCTCTCATTCCTAAGAGCATCATTCTGTTTTTGATGGTATGACAAATATTTTATCCCAGTGGTCACAGCTTACCAAGTTCTGCAGCTTATTTTCCATCACTATCATCATCACTGTTTTAGGGCTCTTTCAGGATCATGAATTTTCTCACACTGGATTGCTCAGTCAATCTGGATTTAAAGCCTGTCTTCCTCTACAGCAATGCACTCTTGGGGAACCAAAAGCATAAGCTAGATCTTAAGGTCTGTATTGGCAGATAGACCTGTCCTGTTGAAAGTGCAATGATGACTTTAAGATCCATGGTGACAGAAGAAAGAATCAACATAAGAAACATAAGGCTTTTGCCTGGGATACAGATTGAGGACCAAATTATAACAGTCATTTGTGTCTTAAATTCTACTTCTGTAGGGGCCTTGCTGTCAAATTAAGGTTATCACCAGAACTTCTCCTAAAGCGCAGCACTCTTATAGCTCACTGCAGAATCAGAGAGTCATTGGGTGATTCAGGTTCAGATGAAGCCTAAAAATCATCCTGGCCAACCTTCTGATCACAGCAGGACTGACTTTAGAGGTAGATTAAATTGCTGAGGGTTTTGTCTAACCAATTTGAAAATCTCCTAAAGAAAGAAATAAGAAATTCCACAGCTTTCTTTTTTTTTCTTTTTTGCTTTTTTGTTTGTTTGTTTGTTCATTTTGCCTTTTTCCTTTTATGTTTTTTCTCTTTTTATATGCTTTTCTTTCTTCTTCTTTCTTTTCTTTTTTCTTTTTTTTTTTTTTTTTTTTTTTTTTTCTCCCCTCTTCCTCTGCTCTTTTTCATCCTTTTTTGTCTAACCAAACATTGGTAAAACTCAAGCTGGAAAAACTCAGCTCCGCAAGTCTTTCCTTGTGCATCATGTTCCCCAGTCTCATAACCATCTTGGTGGCCATTCACTAGGTTCTCTCCAGTTTTCCAGTGTCTTTTGTGTTTTGGGCAAATTTGCATGACTCATGTAGTTTACCACCCACTGGGATTCCCCCAGTCTAAGTGTGCAAAATTGCTCCCTATCCAAGCAATCTCTGCCATCATTGTTGTATGTGTTATTCCTCCAAAGGGACAAGAATTTCTGTTTGCATTTGTTGAACCTCATGAGGGTCCTGTTAGCCCCTTCCTCCAGACTACTGAAGGTCCACTGAACAGTAGCTCAGCCCTGCGGAATGTCAGTTTGCTCCCCCAGCCTGATG
Organism: Aythya ferina; assembly: GCF_964211825.1. Taxonomy (NCBI): domain Eukaryota; kingdom Metazoa; phylum Chordata; class Aves; order Anseriformes; family Anatidae; genus Aythya; species Aythya ferina. The sequence goes on along the minus strand of NC_140297.1, from coordinate 150,425,434 downwards.
TCATCGACAAACTTGCTTAGGCTGTCGTCTGTCCCATCATCCTAGTCATTAATGAAGACATTAAACAGTTTCAGCCTCAATACCAAGCCCTGAGGAACAGCACTGGAGGAGACAGCGGTAGTTTGCCATCCCATATAGGATGTCTTCAGCAGAAGACTCACCAGGACTACAGAAGACCGTCATCTATAGCCTTTCGCCACTTGAGAGTTGATTAACCTGTACTGTGAGATCCAGCTTCTTTAATCTGCATAAGAACAACCCCTTTTCCTGGATATTATGTCATTCAGCATAAAAAGTCCCTGATATATATATATATATACACATAATCATGAGTTATTCAACTAGAACAAAAACTGAAACCTGAAAGCTTTTCCTGGTTTGTGGCTACAGTTTAGGCAATAGTATAATATATTTTGAGGTATATAATATATTAAGTATACAAGAGGCCTTCAACAGATTTTAAATTTTAATCCAGAGATAAATTATATAGTTTGTCCTCATAAAATTAATTTTGATAAATTGCTACATTTTCCAAATATTGATTCCATTAGTACTGATCTCTATATAATGATTTGAGATCCATGGATGGAACCAAAAATTATTATTATGGTCTTAAAATCCAATTTTCAGAAAAGCTTATTCCTCTAAAATCAGAAGTATTAGATCTGTGAAATAAACAGAAATAATTTTCATCTTGATTTCCTGAGTATCTCTATTGAAGTCAATCTCTGAGACTACTTGCTTGTTTAAGAAAAGAAACACCCTAGTGCTCCACTGAAGAGAAGCTAAATTAACAGTGAGCACAGTTTTGGTGCTCAGTGTAGCAATGCATTACTAAATCCAGTACAGTTCACTCCGGGGAAAGAAATTCTTCTCTAGTTATTACCAGAATTACACATATCCCCTGGGAGATAAGTTCTAGTCCTGACTTGACTTAAAACAAATACTCATTATTTTATATTAGGGCTTAAAATAAATGAGCCTTCCATGGAAAAGTATCTTCAGATAATGGAATGCATGCCTATAGATTTCCTCAGGCATCATACTCTACTTCAGTTGTAGAAGTGGCTATGCTCAATAAACCGTCTTTCCAAAATGTGTGTGTGTGTGTGCATGCTCATCCACACATTTTATGTCTTTTAAGAATACAACATTAAGTGAACCATTTAGCTCAATCTTAGGATTCACACTTCTCTAACATTTTTGGTATAAACTTTACCCAAAAAAAAAAAAAAAAAAAGAAAAAAAAAAAAAGGTACTGATATCAGTGACTTAAGATTTGAAACACTAATAATACTGTATGAAAGTCAGGTTTCTAACCTTGTCAGCCTGCACACTGGACACATCTGCTCTGGCCAGGAAACCACCAAGTCATTTGGGTTGAAAGGGACCTTAAAAATCATCTAGTCCATCCCCCGTTGCCCTGGATTTTTGCCATTGCCACTGCCTCAGGTTTCTCAAAGCCAATCTAGTGGCTAAGCAGCTCTCAGGAGTTCATCAGGCAACTGTCATCCCCATGGCTCCAGAATTGCAGAATTTTCTGCTCCATCCCCTTTCTAATTCCTGGAAATCCCATTTTGTGTTTTTTTGTTTGGTTGGTTCATTGGTTTGATGAATGTTGAGCAACCGAGCATGTATTACAACCTTTCTTGGATGTAATAACTCCTCCTGGAATACTGTAGTGAAGACCTCCCTGTGCACTACACCTTGGGATGAGACCTGATCCAGTCTGGAATACTGCCAAAGCCAGATCAGGAAGAACACCTATCTCATCACAGTACTGGAAGACTTCTCCAACAATACCCATTTCAACAACTGCTAGAGAAACTTGCTGTCTAAATTCTCCACAGACAATAATGAGAAATAGGTATCTGTGAGGTGTAGTTTTTCTCTTTTAAGTATTTATCTTGGAATAAGATGACACGCCTTAGAAGTGCCCATTTCTCTGCATTGATTATAAAGGCTACATAGCAACTAGTTCGGTCACAAACATCTACTTCATGTGCACAACATTGACATGGATTTTACCCTGTCTTTATCTGTGAGACTTGGAGGGAAGTAGGTCACAGCAAGGTGCTTGCTTATTGCTAATAAACCAGAAACTGTTGATGAAGCCCATCCACAGCAGGAGGAACATCCCAGAAGATGTATTTCTGCTGATTACATATATCTTACCTTGGCATTCCCTTATAGTTAGGTTCTCACCATCCTACAGGCTATGTTAGGAGGAGGATGAGTGAAAAGGATCCATAACTTCTACACTCTTCTGTTGTAACACCTCTGTCAGGCCTCAAAAAAAAAAAAAAAAAAAAAAAGTCTAAACTCAATAAAAACAGCTGATCAATGTTTGGGAATATCTGTAGCTGCACAATATATACTCCAACTATCTGTGATGAAAAAGAGCCTGTAGTAAAACTGACTTTGACACTGTCAGACAGTTTCCTGGTCGATATGATCATACTACATATGGAGAAAGAGACTTGCAAACCAATTAAAAAGGTCACTGAGGTTAAATACTGAGAAAGAGACTGAGAAATGTATCCCAGTTGTGTGCCATTTGTATTATAATCAGAACAGTTGTAGAAGAAATGAACAACAGAATAATAACAATATATATATATATGCAAGGAGCAATAAGAAATACTGAACACAGAAATTCAAAAATTTTGTCCATACAGTTAGACAAAAAATGTTTTCTTGCATTTTAAGATCTTTTTGAAAATGTTCATCTCCCCAAATTACTGCACAAATCAAAATCTTAAATATACTAAAAACCACTTGTTCCAAAACATTTTTGTTGGGTTCAGTTCAAATGTCTGATTTTGCTTTGACTAATCTTTGTTTATGTTGCTTAATTATTATAATAAATTTAATTTTTGAAAGAAGCTGTTTTGCATCCCACAAAATGGAACATCATACATAAAAATGTAAAATTTAAGCCATCTGGAAGGTGAGGAATTTTTCTATAATAGTTCAGACCTTTCCCAACAAAACAGTTTTGACTTTACCATATTGATTATAAACTTGTTTAACAATAAATTCCTCCAATTCTGCCAATCTCCATCCATTATGAGTCAGAAAAGGGGCCTAGTTTTTTTCATATTTGGAGGGTTGGTCAGAACTGGCTGCAACAACACAGTGGGGCTAGACCAGCACACAAGAGACCTAGGTGGACAATGTTTCTTTTAATACATTTTCTACCATATACAAGAAGATGCTCAGAAGCTGATAGTTTTATGGGAAGGATAGCAACTACTCAGTGTGTGTTCTGGTTGCTTACTCACAGATGTGCATACAGATCTAACCTTGACTCACAAACCTAATGACCTGTTCCCTGCAAAGGCCAGTGTAGGTGGTACCACAATCTAGGCTGTACTTTAGCCACCAGCAACAGATAAAGCCCTTTCCTTGACGCTTAGAGCATGTCATCTAATGTAGACCATATGAAAGAGAGAATTTTACTCATAAAGGCCTTAAAACATGGAGCTTCTCTACCAGATTAAAATAAAATAAAAATAAATAAAAAATGAAATGAAATGAAATAATAATAATAAAAAAATAAAATAAATAAAATAAAATCTAAACAATTAAGATCGTTATTCTACATCTTTCACAGAAAGTCCAGGAGTTCACTGAATGATTCAGTGAAGACTGTAAATTTAAGAGTATGATTCTTTCAATCAAAATAAAGTGATTCAGGAGATCATCATCTGAGATTCTTTTTTTAAAGCTTCACAAATGCCTTTAAAACTTGAGGATCAAAAGCAATTGTACTACCTTCCAGTTAAAGAAAAGTAAAGTGATTTTGTTTTAGACATTTCATCTCATACTGTCTTTCCACCTGCCTGATCCTGTAAGCTCCCATGGGCCTCCCAAGATGCAGTACCTAAGATGGCTGGGCAGGTTCATTTCTCTCTTTGGAGTCATAGCATGGAAGTCCTCTTTTCATCAGTTTTGTGGTGTAGGTCAAAGAATCACAGAATGGTTTGTGTTGGAAGAGACCTCGAAGATCATCTAGTTCCAAACCCCCTGCATGGGCAGGGAAACCTCCCATTAGAGCAGGTCACCCAAAATCCCATCTAACCTGGCCTTGAACACTTCCAGGGATGGGGCATCCACAGCTCATTTGGGCAACCTGTTCCAGTGCTTCACTACCCTCAGAGTAAATAACCTCTTCCTAATATCTAATCTTAATCTCTCCCCTTTTAGTTTAAAGCCATTCCCCCTTGTCCTATCCTTACACTCCCTGGCAAGGAGTCCCTCCCCAGTTTTCCTGTAGGCCTTCTTTAGGTATTGGAAGACCACTGTAAAGTCTCCCCAGAGCCTTTTCTTCTCCAGGCTGAACAACACCAACTCTCTCAGCCTGTCTTCACAGGACAGGTGTTCCAGCCCTTTGACCATCCTCATGGTCCTCCTCTGGACTTGGTCCAACAAGTCCTTCTTGTGCTGGAGGCTCCAGAGCTGGACACAGTCTCCTGAGTATGGACAGAGTAGAGAGGGACAATCACCTTCTTTGACATGCTGGTCACTTCCTTTGATGCAGCCCAGAATGGTAGACCTGCACTCCTAAGATCTAAAGTCATGTCCTGTGGACGTCTATGACACCTATGAGTATGTTCCATCCTGTGACCCATATTACTTAAATGCTAAAGGTTCCATCATTCAGTTACTTAAGATGCCAGCTCTTCAAGGCAGAGACTGCCCTGCACAGGAACTTCTCTGCTGATCTAAACTGGTCTCCTTTCTCTCTCCCTCTCTCAAGAAATGCAGTTCTTGCAAATAACCCTTTTGCCTTTCCTGAGCAATATGAACAGAGAGATTAAAGGCACACATGTTACTTGTTTCTTTTTTGTGAGTGTGACTCATGCAACTTGAAATCAAAGAGCACCTAGACATAGAATAAACTTTCAAGGCCAAACTTAAATGCACAGATGTTCAGAGGGTATACGTACTTGTATGTTTGTATGTGTAGAATTCCAAAAAAACACATATTGCACAAAAGTATAATTTGATTCTGTCTGCTAATAACACCCCATCAGGCAAAGGCAAATCTATGGGCTTGTAATCTCACTTTCCTCTATAATTTGACAGGTTAAAACAATATAGGCTCCTGTAATATATATGCACGTCAAGATGCACTCACTTTATTCACGATTTTCCTCTTGCACTCAGAAAATTATTCTTAGTTTCCATGTTGACTGGAGGCAACTTGTAAGAAATTAAAGAATTTTTTCTGCATTACTATTTTTCCACAGTGGTATTGCTTTCACCTATGGAAGACCCAGCAGTTTTCATGTCCCCCTCACAGGAAGAGATGAAGAAGGTACCGCTTAAGATCTTTCATTGTCATGAGAGCAAGATCTTGTTGAAAGAATGTACAAATCACTGTAATTCATTTGCAATGAATTAGAGCTTTCCTGCATTAAATATCAGTCTTTTTTTTTCCTCATAAGACACAGCAAATTTCTTTCAATTGTGTATAACCAAAAGTTCATATAAAAAGTAGAAAAACCTCTCTTCCCCCAGGTGATGGTTTTCTTCCCAGCACTCTTGCCCAGCTGACGCTGACAATATTTTTTTTTTCCCCAGCAACATCATCATTCCCTTGGTGGTTCATATTCCTGTGCCAGATTCAGTAACATTTAAACTAGTTAAATGGGAAACCACTGATGAAACTTTGCCATATTTGTAACATAGACACATCATATGTGGAGACTGAATTTAAGTAAAAGCTTTTAAAAAGTTTAATAGTTGCAAAACTATTTAGTGCTCCTCTAACACTTTCCTTTTTTTTTTTTTTAAAGCCGAAACTAGAAGATGAGGCTATTTATCCCTCTGTTCAGATCTGCTATTGAAGAATTTTAAAGGAACATCATCTAGATTGTCAATCTAGGTAAGACTGAGATAGAAAAAAAAAAAAAAAAAAAAAAAAAAAAAAGCAGGCTTTCCAGGCTTTCAGCTCTTTCCAACTTTAGATATTAGTCAAGAATTTTGAAGAATTAAATCTTACATTTGGATGCGCTTATCCAACACCAAAAGCCTTTACAGATGTACTCACAGCTGTCCTTTTGCCATCTTTATAACTGTAATGCAGAATATGATGAACATGAGGCAAAATCTGGGCTGCATAAAATATCAGCAGAGGCTTTGCTATAGATCTCAAGAGATTTCAGAAATTGCCAAATTTAATGATTTCTTCATTAAGATCACACTATTTTTGCTAAATTTAGAGTTTTAGCCCTCGGGAGCCAGAGTCTTTCAGCTTTCCAATATACATGCAATTCACACAGGTGTTGGTAAAACCTGGAAATGTGAAACCTACAGAGCACCAAAAAAACAAATAAAATGAATACTTTCTATGATCTTTCAAACAAAATCTCACCACAGCCTTAAGACTTTTTGGCCAATCTCATGATGACTCAGGGAGTGGCAATAGAGAACACTCTTAGTATGTAAAGAAAAAATAAAATATTCCATTTTATATTCCATTTTATATGAAATAACTGGAAGGTTTGGATGATTTGTTCTGTTCATAAATAACCATGTCTCTGTATGCCATTTGCATGAAAGTTCGTAAACAAGGCTGCTAGGTGATTAAAAAACAAACAAACAAACAAACAAACAAAAAAGGCAATTTGGGGAATTATATTTGGAAACTGCTTTGCAAATAATATTCAGCTTATTTTTGCCAGCTCTGCTCAGCAATTCTTAAACATCTTTCAAAGGCCCCACAAGTCTGATGGAAGGTAGTAACTCAAGGATGCTAATGTTAAGCTTGGCGTTTTTGCTTTAGTTTTAGAAAGAGAATATATATCCTTTGGAGATGTTTTTCTCCATTTCTGTGGAAGCAGGCCTTTTGCAGCATGAGTGGATGTGTGGTTGGCATGTTTATTCATTTAGGGGAAAGGTCTGCTTTCTGTGGAAACAAAGCCATCGCTTTCATACATATTGACAGAGTATAGGCACAGCCATGGCTGGAAGTGGCTTTTCTGCTTTTCTTGTCCATATGCTGAGTGCCACTCATCTGCAATGTTGCTGGTTGAGAGTCTCTTTTGTTGTTTAAAAACAAAGAAGTATCCATGAGCAAGGAGGATTTCTCAAATATTTATGTGTCAGTGAGGCTATGGCAGAAGAAGAAGCTCTTCATGAATATCCCAATAACTTCAGTTAATTGGATTCTAAACCCCCCTCTACATCAAACCTCTAAAAAAAAATAAATGAAACAGACAAAACAGCCAAAGCAGAGCCCAGCATCCCCTTTAAATTGCTTTCTCAGTTGATTAATGATGCCACAAGAGAAAAGATCATATTCAGCAAAGTCTTCCTACCCGTATTAGCCTGGGAAATATACCTAATATCTTACCAGGTAGGATGAGGAAGAGAGATCTGAAATGTGCATGGCCTTTGCGGCTTCTGGATTCTTGGAAGTGTGGGACATGAACTGTTAACACCGAGCCTTTCCTAAGTACAGACCTACAAAGAGCCAGGAAAATTTATAGGATGATCTAAATAAAATGCATGAGCACTGCTGGTGGCTAATAAAACACCAAACATGCAAACACCATTGATACATAGCAGCATTAAATTGCAAACGCATGCTGCAGTAAAGGGTGTGCAGCCACTAATAAATGTAAACTATTAATACCGGCTCTTCAATAAATAAAGCCACAAATCATGCCAAGACTTACCATGAGCGCTGCAGAGCATATCAGAAACTGCTCTGTTCCTATTGAAGAAAACAATTATGACGATGACAAAAAAAAATAGGCTGAAATATATATTGAGATGAAATAACGATAATATTAATAATGAACTTGCTTCCTCTTTAGTGAATGATAGGAGGTCTTTGTTTGGTCTGAGAGAAATATTTGTACAGGCTTCTACCCTGAACCTGATTTTAATTCTTTTTGTAGTCCTTTCTGCGTTGTCCTGTCCATGTGTAGGACCTTGACGTAGGAATGAGGAGCTTTTACTCCTGCTCTAAGTATAATGTATAGTTTTATAAAACTTTTTTTTTTTTTTTTTTAACCATTTAGTCTCAAAATGCATTGAAGGGGAAGACTTTATCCCCAAAACAGGACAACAGAAGGAGTTGGGCCCCATCACTACAGAGCCCCCAGAGATGGTTGGGAGCAGAGCAGCTGGCTGAGTCCCAGTGCAGGTCACTCCCCAGCAGACCCCTCTGTTCAGTCCTGCTAATTGTGGGGACTATGAAAGGAACCCAGGGGTCTGCACCTGCTGCTGCCAAAGCCAAAGCCAGCTTCTGGTGCAAGATCAGGCTTTTGGGGACAGCGGCTTTGTTGGCAGTCCTTCCTCTGCATAATGTCCTGATGCTCAGAAGGGCTTAGTGTATGGCACATCCAGCTCCTCTCCAGTCAGGGGACTGAAGTAACAGGGAAGGAAAAACAGGGGTGAAAACAAAGAGTTGTGGTCATGTGGTAGTTCTGAAAAATGGGGTTACATCTTCACACAGAGCCCAGTGGTGAGTTTAATTAAATACACATATTTACTTAGTGAAAAATTCTGTGCCATTAACATAAACAGATAGGAGAGCATTGGTGCATGACAACCCATAGGGCACTGGGGAAAATCTGTTTTGAATTTTGTACATCAATCAAGTGATTCATATACATGGTATTTGCAACTGATGGCTGCCTGAATGGAGCCTAGTGATTTTTACACTAGGGTACACCACTAAAAACCTCTCATTAATAGATAATCAGCTTCTACTATTCAACTCCTCGGCTGCATTCCAAAGCATCTGTTTCGCCTGTTTTGTGATTTAGAGCTGCTAAGTGTGATGAAAGCAGTTTTGTGTTATTGCTTTACTCATTAACCTTATTATACAATCTCACCCTCAGCAGTGCATTATTTTTTTTTAAAGATGATAACATTTTACTGACTGCAAGTGAAAAATACATTAGGCCACTAACTTGCCCATTATTTCATTATGTTTGTGCTAACAATGTAATAGCAAAAGCCATTCTAAACAAATAATATTTTTTAAGAAAAAATCATGAGAATCATTACTTTTTTTAGCTAAATTGAATGGTTAATCACTAGACTTTTAGACTTCAAGGGGTTTTGGTGGGATTTTTTTTTCTGCTAACATTACACAATAAGATGAATAGGAAATTCATAGGTGAAAAATGGCTTACAGGAATAACATTTTTTACTTAGGGAATGTAAAACATTTATCATTTGCTTTTCAGAGCAATAGTCTAAGAGTTGCTTTAAGCTTTTTTTTTCCACTGCATGGTAATATACTTCAAAATGCAGAAGATTGTTGTTTGCTTGTTTGTATGTTTGTTACTTTTAAAGATGTAAGCTGCTTCTGTGAACACATGGTGGTTTTCAGCTTTGTTCTACATTACTGCACCTGAAGCTATTTATGGTCAAAACATTCCTGTAACAACTATATATTGTTTACATGTTTCAATTTGGAGGTAAAGTAGCCGAGAGCTCATCACACCTCGATCATATTTGCCAGTCCTGTTTTCTGATATCTTATTTTCAGGCCCTATTAAACCTGACACAATGATAGGTGGAAAGGAGAGAGGAGACTAAATAAATACAGACAGTAAGCTCTGAGAAAAGAAAAGCTTTCAGACCAGTTTGTTGTAGCATTAATTTGTTTCTTTGAAAGTCTTAGCTGCTAAAAACCTAACCTACAGCTGACATCAAAATTACAGCCCCAGAGGTACTCCATGCAGAGCCCTGAAAAGAACTCATTTATCCTCTCAGCCCACTCTTTTTTTTTTTTTTTTTTTTTTTCCAGATTGCTTTAGCTCTGTGGATTAGGCAGCACCCCCAAAATTTTATTTGCTCAACAAGATCTGCAGAGCTCAGTAGCAATTCAGAATCTCCAGGGTATGCACAACAAAGGAGAATGCTACGAAGCTGTCTGTATTCTCTTTTGCTGGTAACCCACTGGCTACAGTGACCCTCTTCTGGCCAAGCTGTGGTCCTTGGCCCATTTCCCAGGATGATGGCTGTCCAAATGGCAGCTTACCTCTCTGTGAGATACCATCTCCTGAATGTGTTTGCCCTTGCTCTGAGGGAAAGCATCCAGAGCCAGCTCATGTTCAGTTCAGGCTTCACTCCATCCTCATGTAGTTCTCCTCACATGGACAAGAAGGGGAACTAGATTCCTCCTTATTGACACCTTTTGGAATCATAAACTTGTTCCTCATTGTTCCCCCATGTATTGGAGCAGGCCAGGCTCTGACTTCACATATTATTATTATGATCATTGTCATCATTTATATTCTCAAACTGCTAAAATATTACTTATTAGAACCAAGCACATTCTATTTTCTGAAATACTGATCATATTCAGAAAAGCCATCTTACTGGCTGTGCAATTCTGTAAGTGGGCAAGGTTTAGCAAAAGCTTTAAAACAAACAGGTATGAATAAATGAAAAACTTAAGTAAGCCCATTTCAATAGTGGAGGTTGAGCAAATTACACAGCAGTAACACTGGCTCAATAGGGAGCCCAGTGCTGTAGGTTTTCAAGAGACGTAGATGGTACACAATTGTCTTACTTTTCTACCAGTCATACTTTCTGAGAAAGTGGTGTGACATCAACAATTGCAATTTTTTTTTAATTTTTTATTTATTATTATTATTATTGTGTGTGTGTGTGTCACTAATGGTTATTGGCTGCCTCATGTGAATGAAATCAGTCCCAGGACTCACAGCTTTATTTGTCCACGGCTGGACAATGCTGAGCACAAGTCCAATGCAGCATGGGGCTGAGGACATCATCTTCAGCTTTCCTCAGGGACCAAGCAGACCCCTGAAAGCTTGTGTTTTCCAGCTGCTCTAATCTCAGAGATATTTCTGCACTGCAGCTTCTACCTTTGATTTTTCATGGATTTGGCCCATGTTGTTTTGAATTCCAAGAGAGAAACCTCCTGAAAATGAAATTATAATACAGATTTTTCAGCAGTCAAATAAAAGACTTCCTGCTTAGTAGTTTAAACATTCTGAAGGTACAGTTAAAACATCTCTTACTCAAGCTGAGGTACAGAACAGTCTACTTCTGTACAGAACCCTCTAGTGGCTCATTGCATCATTTCAAGTTATGGTTCTAGTTCCAACAACCTCTTAGGAAATATCTCTGCATAAGTGTATTAATTTACTGCATTTTGCAACAGAATCTCTTGCCAGGCAGAAAATAATATATTATTTTTTTTAGTTTATTTACCTACTTATCAGTGAGAATACTCTGTGTCAGCGCAAACAAGATGCTTTGTATGAAAAAAATAAAATAAAATTTTAACTGCTAACCATTTTTTTCTCTTCACAGAGGAAGAGAGATTTTTACATTTATAATGTCATAGATTCATTTTTGGTTCAAGCTGTGATTTGTGTCTCAGCATTTGGTTAGAGAAAAACTGCAATTATGTCACGAGATATAAACCCAACAACTCTAAGTACATTTAACAACTTTGATTACTATTAGTGAGCTAAACTTTGTGGACAGTTTTGCTGGCTTAATTTCACTGGAGTCAATGGAGTTGAGACAGAATGAAAACTAGACATTCCTCACCTATGGGGGCATAGTATTCAACAGCTCCAGGCCTGATTTTCTCCATACACAGAATATTAGCAACATCATTTACTGTGGGATTTCCAAAGATAAAGTGTACATGCAAAATGCAGAATTAAGTATGTCAGTAACCAATTGAATAAGATAAGATGTGATCCTGGGAGGTCACATTAAAGAATGCTAATTGAGCTTACATTGGTTTCACACCTACCTACCTTACCAAAAAGAAAAGCAGACCTTATCTGCTGACTTTCTGGTAGTGATCATGGTTCAGCATAAAGCATATGAAAAAGAAAAATTAATATCCTCAGAATCTGGCAGCTGCAGTCCAAAAGTATGGGATGTCTCACTGCGTCAGACTTGCAAGGCACTGAACGCAAACTCCAATGCAGGTAGGATCAAGCGCTGAGGTCAGGCAAATCTTTTCCAAATACCATGTAGTGACTTAGACTAAAAACTTCAGAGGTACAGAGGTGCTTGAACATATTTGTCTGGACTCAAAGTTTCACTGAAAGTCATTGATACTTTTACTCTGTTGTACCAAAGATACTTCTGAAAGCAAGATTTAAGCTTTTAAATCACTTAGAAAATTCCAATGCTTTTATTTGCAATGGAAGTAAAGAAATGGCCAACAAAAAGAACTCGCCTGTAAGACAAGAGAATCAGCTTCCATTAAAGTCTCATGAAATTAAAGTCTCATTTCTTCTCTTTAAGACCAATTTACACCCAGGAAGACTAAAGCTTTATCTCCTTTCCAAAATACTGGAGCAAATATCAACTTTCCTTGAGCAATTCTTCAATTCATTTGTGTAGTTATTTTTAGAATGAGAGTAAAAAGTTGCCGTAGCCTTTCCTGAATCTCATAGGCTAATTGAAATTAATATGAGCACAATTAAAATTAACTAACTGATCTAAAACCTGATCTTTAAAGGCATGCCACAGTAGGCAGCCAAGCAGAGTAACACAGTCAGTGTTCCAACAGTGTCAGCCTTAATCAGCATCCAGGCAGCTCAAGTCTCTGGAGGATTTACTAGACACCTTCTCTCATTAGCTGTTTCCTAAGGAAAATACTGCATCCTCAAATCAATAAGAATATTTGATTGAACTATAAATATGCCAAAAGGAAAAATCAGCTTCAAAGAGTGGTGTCTCCATATCAGTGACAGCTCTCAACAAAGTCCTCTTAGTTTCAACCAGATCTCTTTGTGTGATTCAAAATGGCATGTTTTCTTCCTGTTCTAGTGGGAGGATGTGTTGGCTGTCCTTCAGATTGTTATGGTATTAATGGAAATGGTTTGTGTCATTTTTATTACCTCTCATTTGTCTAGGACTATGTTTCTTTTGTTTTAAATGGCTGGAAGAAGAAATGGCATGCTATCCTATTTTATTGTTCTTCCAGCAACATATCCATTATTAACTGCCTTAATTTTTAAAGCATAGTTTCCTTTAGTCAGATCTATTTTAAATCATTGATGGAGAAAGAATTTGGCATACAGTTATGAGGAGGACCAATGGGTACAAGCTTGGAAATTGTACTGCCCACTTCCTCTCTCCCTCTTCCTGGCAGTTCTAATACTGATGACTGGTGCCAGCACAGTTGGAATGAGAATCTAAACTTGTCCCTGATACCATGCTGTCATAATTTTCATCAGTAATAGCCTTCATAGGAGTGAAGCATATCTTAACACATGTTTTTTCCAGTTCTCATCAACACCATAAACATTCTTGAAGCTGAAGATTTGAGTAATTAAATAAATAAATAAACTATACATGATACAATCATAATGTGTTGTCCTGCTTTGTCTGTGTACTGGGAATAAGATCTTATCATTATTGCTTAAGTGCCGCCACTAAAAAATCTTACAGCATAGCTTTATTTTTGGAGAGTGGCTGTACAATTTCATAAGATCCTATTCTGAACTACCCTCAGCTGATACCACTCACTGCTTTGTTGTTTTTCAGGAGCTTCACAGGACACATTGAACTACGCTTCCTTTCCCTTACCCCTGGTATTCCCATGCAAACTATATGCCAAGATGGAGAAATTCAGTCATAGGCCTTTGTCAAGGATGAATTCAGGCATCTAACCTGCCGCTGAGGTGAGCAAGAGCTGAGACACCTAAGGCAAGACTGAGTTGAAATTAAGATATCTATACTAAGGATCAACCCAATTGGCCAGGCAAAGGCATAACATCATAGGATATGCTTAGACTGCCTGAGATACCTGCATGGGGCTGGAAGATGTGGCATAAGACCTATGGGAGACCTGTCTGCTTTTGGAGTGGCAGATGGAGACCTGTCAGAGGAAAACAGGATACCTCAAATTGTACTAAATTCTTATCAGTGGAGAACAGAATTGAAGTCCTTGTCAATACAGTGTACAGTGGTTCAGCTGAGGCTCAGTTTGGTTGCCTAAAATAGGTGTCCAGAGCTGTATGACATGTTGGTTATCTGAGGCAGCCCTATGGGGCTAACAAATGCTGCTTAAGTTGGCCCTTGAACACCTATATCTAGTGAGCTGGATTGAGCTCCTGCTGCCCCCTGAAGAGTGCTGAATGCTCCATTAACTATATTGATTAGATCTTCATGGCTTTTCTCTCTATTACTTGTTTTTCAAGTTCTATTTATGTACTCAATAACATTCATGTTAAGTCAACCTTTTGAACCCATATTGTTTGAAGAGGTTCATAACTAGACAAAATAAAAATCCTTGTTCTTCTCTGCCATGCTTAGTCTATATATTATGCACTGAGAATAAAACCTTATCAGTATTGTTTAAGTGCTACCAAAGTAAATCAAATAGCATAGCTTGCCTCTTACAGAACAGCAGTACAATTAAATAAGAGGCATGTAATTACTTAAAAGTGATATCTATGTAAAAGAAGTGATTTAAGGTAAGCCTGATTGTAAATCCATTGTGCTGGTTGCCAAGTAGTTCAGACATTCCACAATAGCTTGAAATATGGAAAAGTGTTAGCTGCAGGAACTGCTCTTTTAAAACATCCCCACAAGCTCCCGACCCTCATTTATCAGATGATTGCAACTGAGCAATTGCAATAGTAGTGTTCATTGCAGTAAATTGTCAGTACACACACACAAACACACACATATAAGGAAAGTTAAAAAAAGAGAGAGAGAGAAAGGGGAGAGGAGAGGAGAGGAGAGGAGAGGAGAGGAGAGGAGAGGAGAGGAGAGGAGAGGAGAGGAGAGGAGAGGAGAGGAGAGGAGAGGAGAGGAGAGGAGAGGAGAGGAGAGGAGAGGAGAGGAGAGGAGAGGAGAGGAGAGGAGAGGAGAGGAGAGGAGAGGAGAGGAGAGGAGAGGAGAGGAGAGGAGAGGAGAGGAGAGGAGAGGAGGAAGAGAGAAGGAGGGAGGGAGGGAGGGAGGGAGGGAGGGAGGGAGGGAGGGAGGGAGGGAGGGAGGGAGGGAGGGAGGGAGGGAGGAAGGAAGGAAGGAAGAACAGTCTCCCAGGTCACTTTGGTGTTTTTCCTTAAGAGTTCGGTATTGTTATCACTTTGACCAAAGCAGTTAGTAAGCAAGTGGAAACTTGTGGAAATATACCTGTTAAAAGAAAAAGCAATGGCTAGTATGAAACAGTCTTTGACACAATCTTGTTTTTTTGCGAAGCATCAACAGAGCTCTCTTTCTCTGAATAGGCAGAAACAAATGACAGCATACAGCTCTTTTACTCACAATTTCCAAACCTACTTTTTACAATCCCAAAAAGCACTTTTTTGCTGTTTTTCCTCTGGGATATGCTCACAGCTATTTCTCTAGTTTTCTGCAGGTTTTCTCCTCTCTCCCTCCCACACACTGCATTTGTCATACTATTTTTTAGCCTCTGTATTTTCACCTAGTGTCCAAGACACCCCTCCCATTCTCACTACGGTTTGTATATTACTGGGTGCCACTGTTCCTGCAGTGGTGGCTTTTCTAGCTTTTTCTTACCATTACAGTACACAACCTTCACGTGGTTCCCTTCACTTTTCTCCAGAGAAGGTTGAATAAGACATGTTTGCTATAAATATGTCTATACTGGTCTTGTGAACTAAGAGACACTTGATGACAGATGCAAACATCTCACAACAATGCAATACACAACATTAACAGTGAATGTTGTATTAATTGTAATTATGCAAGCGTACACACATATACAAATAATATTATAGAGAAAAATCAAAAATCAGGTATAATCAAAAATGTATTTTTCATTTATACATATCCAAGAAATTAAATGATTTTTTGAAAATGGAAGGAACAGTGATAATTTGTAGGCCAAACTCTGAGGTTCTTTCTCTGTTTTGAAGCAGTACTGCTCTAAAGTGGAAGAGACAGTCATTCCCAGCAGGATTCCTGAATGACTAGATATTCTGCAACCACTACAAATGTACACTTCTAGAATAAATAAGATTTGTGAATAGTGTTGAAAATGTTCATAATTTTGCAAAAGTGTTAAAAAGTTTCATGAAGTAATCTTATTTGAAAGTTTTAGATACATCCCAGTACATCACAATCTAATGATATCATACTTTATCCAAAATCAGTTAAGGAATAGCCCTTAAACAACAGACCAGTCTAAAGCTAGAATGGATCCACAGAGTATAGGGAAACATGGGAAAACTCCACTTTCTTCTACCAGGCTTTTCACTTTCACATCAATATGAGCAACAATAAATTGCAGCTACAAACCACTCTATCACACCCTTTCCCAGCCTAGCAGTGTGGAAATAAGGAAATAAGGAAAGTGTCTGTGTAGTTCTTGTATCTCTGCCACACACCTACATGAGATAGGGTAATAGTAAAACCTCCATAATAGCCAATATGTTTTGTTGCTGACTGAGCGTGTCTCAGGCGGTAAAAATGTTCTGTAAGCAGCAGAGCTTAGATGTATCCAAGTTTTCAGATATGCAAAATGAACAGATTTCACTGGAATGTTGTAACCTTAGTGATATTCTAGCAACAAATGGTTTGAATGCCATAGGGATACCACATGGTTGCTCTGTAGCAAATGAGACGATAACAATTGTTCATCTTCTAATGACTGGTATATTTGTCATTAGAAAGATGGAGAACTCCACCAACTTTTATTGAAGTATGGCATCTCTCAACCAAATGAGAAAGAAGTTTCAAATAGAGAATATCCTTCTCTACAAGTGGTTGTTCAAAGAATTTTACACAGAATTTTAGAGGTGCCTAAGCATGGAAATATTAGTCATTGTAGATCTCATTTTGCAATTAAAGGCAAGCCACAAAGCAGCAGGGTATCACTAAGATGCCTGTAGTGAAAAACAAAAAGACAAATAAAAAATAAAACCACATGTCTCCCTCCCTGGAGATCTTCAAAAGCCTCCTGGATGTGATCCTGGGCACCCTGCTCTGGGTGCCCCTGCTTGCACAGAGATTGGACCAGATGGCCTTCAGAGGACCCCACCAGCCTCAGCCATTCTGTGATTCTGCAAAATAAAAACCCCATATATAATATTTGATATACCACAAACAGTTCTTGAAGACACTAAAACAAAATCCTGTAGGTATGGCAGAGCAGTGATCACATTCTAGTGCTATTTTAATCTTACCTATGATTGAACACTTGGAATAAAAAAAGAAGAAAAAAAAACAAACATGTGGAGAGGTCTTATAAAAATACAAAAAGAAATCACAGAAAATCCCTTCACAGATCTATTTCAGCCATAACAAGTGATTTCCAGCTCCATCCTTTAAGGAAAAAAAAAAAAAAAAAAAAAAAAAAAAAAAAAAAAAGTGTTTATAACACTCTTTTCTTTAGAGAGCTGAATACTAATTCAGAACTCAACTATGTGGAAAAAAATAATTATTGAAAGAGTGCTGAAAGGCTTTTCTGAAGCTAATGAATTAGCTCAAATTTGAAGAGAAGGTCAGTAAATTCAGGGCTTTCTGAAAGCTCACTTATCTTTGTCTGTAAAAATAGTAGAGACCTTCTAATATTATTTAGGCTGTCATTTCCTGCAAACTTCTGACCTGTTAGAGCAGGCAGCAAGAATTTGGCACCTCTTTGTTAATGCTCGGGATTTGTACAAGGAGATTTTTACACTTGACATTTTTTCTAAGACCATTCATTTTCTAAGATCCCCTACAGCATACAAAAGGGCTGGCCTTTTTTTTTTTTTTCAACATAGGTAAGCACAACTGTGTTGAGAGATGAAGAATTATTTCTGATTTACATCACAACTAAGAAAATTCTTGCTATGTATACCTTTGCAAGAAACCAATAAAAAACCTGTACTGCTTCTTTATTGCATGGCAAACTTCAGTGTGTTCTTTCTGGTGATTTGAACAGAACCTGTAGTATTCCTATACTTCTCATTTTGTAAACAGCAACACTAATAAAAAGAATTTTAAACATATATTAGGATATTTTACACTGGGAAGTATGTCTTTGCTATGAAAAAAAAAAAAATAAAAATGGTACAACAGAGTTCTGTGTTTGCTGTTTCTCAATGATTTCCAGATCAAACACACTGGCTTTATAAATATTGTAAAACTCTCCATGCAAACTCTACTTGGAATCTGAGAGCTCACACTAAGATCTTCCTTGTGCATCTTTGCCAGCTGTAATGATTCAAGAGAACATACTGCATGCTCGATAGTAAGTCTTACCTGAAAAATGCAAAATGGTACAGCAATTCTTGAGCTAGTGGATTCCTAAGGGGTAAGTCATTTCACATGACTCTGCACAACAACTTGGGTAGGGAATTATCTTTCCATGCTACCACAGTGTTAGGCAGGCATAGCAGCGTGTTAGCAAAGTTGATCTGCACCCATACCCAAGCTGACAAAGCCTTCATTGTCCTGTGTCACAAGTAGGAGTCCACTGTACTGGGTCTGGCTGGAATGTTAACTTTCCCGGCAGCAGCCCGTACAGTGCCGTACTCTGTACTTGTAGCTGGAACAGCAGTGTTATCACACCAGTGTTGTGCCTACTGCTGAGCAGCAGTGGCACAACATTGGGCCTTTCTCTAACCCTCCTAGGGGGTGGGCAAAAAAGTGAGGAGAGAAACATCACTAGGGCAGCTGACCTAAACCAATCAAAGGGATATTCCATACCATGTGGTGTCACACTCAGCAATAAAAGGTGGAAACAGGAAGAAGAGGGGAGGGGTGGGCTCTCGTTGAGAAGACATCGGTCCTCCTCTCAAACACCGGCTGCGTGCGTTGAGGCCTTGTTTCAAGGACGTGGTCAATCATCGCTCATTTGTGGGAAGTAGAGAGTAATTTCTTTCCTCTGCACTTCCATATAGCTTTCATTTATTTTGTTTGTTTGTTTTCCTCCCTTTTTTCCCCTTTCTCTTTTATTTCCCCTTAGTTAAATTGTTTAGTTCATGGTAGTCTTTATTTAATTATTATAATTATTTCCCTTTAATTAAATTATCCTTATCTCAACCCGTGAGTTGTTCTTTGCTTTACTTCTCCCCCTCCTCATCTAAAGGAGGGGGAGTGAGAGAGCGGTTGTGGGGTTTAGCTACCCAGCACGGTAAAACCACCACATACACAAAATCAAGCACCTCCCATACTCCTGAATTACCATATTGCTTCTTCCTGGGTCCACGTTGCTTTAGAGAGGGAGGAGAAATAAAAACTTGCAGAGCAATTCTGGAGTTAATTCTGGAAAAATGCCAAGTAGGAAAAAAAATAATAATAATAAAAAAAAAAATCTACAACTAGTGAAAGAGGAGGGTGGAACAAGCACTTTACATATTGCCTTTACAGTAGTGTTTCTCTTTAAGCCAAGCTTAATAATTTTTCAGGAGTCAGGTGTTTGTCATTAGTTTTGAAAAATAAAATGAAAAATATTTTATCCAGAAATATAATTGCTTTTTAAAACCACGGAGACATCACAAGGGGCATGGAAGAGATCGAGGGTCAAGTACTATGTAGCATGGATGCAGCCCATCCACTCCTCAAGGAGCTTCACAGAATCACAGAATCACAGAATCACAGAATTTTCTAGGTTGGAAGAGACCTCAAGGTCATCGAGTCCAACCTCCAACCTAACGCTAACAGCCCTCCACTAAACCATATCCCTAAGCTGTACATCTAAGCGTCTTTTGAAGACTTCCAGGGATGGTGACTCCACCACTTCCCTGGGCAGCCTGTTCCAATGCCTCACAACCCTTTCTGTAAAGAAGTTCTTCCTAACATCTAACCTAAAACTCCCCTGGCTCAACTTAAGCCCATTCCCCCTCGTCCTGTCACCACGCACGTGGGAGAACAGGCCAACCCCCACCTTTCTACAGCCTCCTTTAAGGTATCTGTAAAGAGCAATAAGGTCACCCCTGAGCCTCCTCTTCTCCAGGCTGAACAAGCCCAGCTCCCTCAGCCGCTCCTCGTAGGACTTGTTCTCCAGGCCCCTCACCAGCTTCGTCGCCCTTCTCTGCACCCGCTCAAGCACCTCGATGTCCTTCTTGTAGCGAGGGGCCCAAAACTGAACACAGTACTCGAGGTGCGGCCTCACCAGAGCCGAGTACAGGGGGACGATCACCTCCCTAGCCCTGCTGGTCACGCTGTTCCTAATACAAGCCAGGATGCCGTTGGCCTTCTTGGCCACCTGAGCACACTGCTGGCTCATATTCAGCCGACTGTCCACCATCACTCCCAGGTCCTTCTCTGCCTGGCAGCTTTCCAACCATTCCTCTCCCAGCCTGTAGCTCTGCTTGGGGTTATTGCGCCCCAGGTGCAGGACCCGGCACTTGGCCTTGTTAAACTTCATGCAGTTGACCTCAGCCCATCGGTGCAGCCTATCCAGATCCTCCTGCAGAGCTTTCCTACCCTCAAGCAGATCGACACACGCACCTAACTTGGTGTCATCTGCGAACTTACTGAGGGTGCACTCGATGCCCTCGTCCAGATCATCGATGAAGATATTAAAGAGGACCGGCCCCAGCACCGAGCCCTGGGGGACGCCACTAGTGACTGGCCTCCAACTGGACTTGGCTCCATTCACCACGACTCTTTGGGCCCGGCTATCCAGCCAGTTTCTAACCCAACGAAGCGTGCGCCAGTCCAAGCCAAGAGCAGCCAGTTTCTTGAGGAGAATGCTGTGGGAGACGGTGTCAAAAGCCTTGCTGAAGTCAAGGTAGACCACATCCACAGCCTTTCCCTCATCCACCCAGCGCGTCACTCTGTCATAGAAGGAGATCAGGTTCGTCAGGCATGACCTGCCTTTCATAAAGCCATGCTGACTGGGCCTGATCGCCTGCTTCCCCTGCAAGTGCTGCATGATGACTCTCAGGAGGATCTGCTCCATGAGCTTTCCTGGCACTGAGGTCAAACTGACAGGCCTGTAGTTTCCTGGGTCTGCCCTCCGGCCCTTCTTATAGATGGGCGTCACGTTTGCTAGCCGCCAGTCGATTGGGACCTCCCCCGATAGCCAGGACTGTTGATAAATGATGGACAGTGGCTTGGCCAGCTCCTCTGCCAGTTCCCTCAGTACCCTTGGGTGGATCCCATCTGGCCCCATCGACTTGTGCACATCTAAGTGCCGTAGTAGGTCACCAACCAGTTCTTCATGGATAATGAGGGCCACATCCTGCTCCCCATCCCCTTCCACCAGCTCAGGGTACTGGGTATCCAGAGAACATCCGGTATTGCCGCTAAAGACTGAGGCAAAGAAGGCATTGAGCACCTCCGCCTTTTCCTCATCTCTTGTAACTAAGTTTCCCCCCGCATCCAGTAAAGGATGGAGATTCTCCTTAGTCCTCCTTTTTGTGTTGATGTATTTATAGAAACGTTTTTTGTTATCTTTAACGGCAGTAGCCAGATTGAGCTCCAGATGAGCTTTGGCCTTCCTAATTTTGTCCCTGCACAGCCTCGCTACTTCTTTAAAGTCCTCCTTAGTGGCCTGCCCACTTTTCCAAAGCTTATAAACCCTCTTTTTCCTCCTAAGATCAAGCCACAATTCTCTGTTGAGCCAGGCCGGTCTTCTTCCCCGCCAGCTCGTCTTTGGGCACGTGGGAACAGACCGTTCCTGCGCCATTAAGACTTCCCTCTTGAAGAGCGCCCAGCCTTCCTGGACCCCTCTGCCCTTCAGAACCGCCTCCCAAGGGACTCCACCAACCAATGTCCTGAGCAGCTCAAAGTCAGCCCTCCGAAAGTCCAATACAGCGGTTTTACTGGTCCCCTTCCTGACCTCGCCAAGAATAGTGAACTCCACCATTGCGTGGTCACTCTGCCCTAGACAGCTCCCGACGATCACGTCCTCCACCAGTCCTTCTCTGTTTGTGAAGAGAAGGTCTAGCGGGGCACCTCCCCTGGTAGGCTCACTAACCAGCTGTGTCAGGAAGCTATCTTCCACGCTCTCCAGAAACCTCCTAGACTGCTTTCTCAGGGCTGTGTTGTGCTTCCAGGATATGTCAGGGAAGTTGAAGTCCCCCACGAGTACAAGAGCTGATGATTTTGCAACCTCTGTCAGCTGCCTGTAGAATTCCTCATCCGTCTCCTCATCCTGGTTCGGCGGTCTATAGCAGACCCCGACCAGGACACTAGCCTTGTTGTCCCTGCCGATCCTAACCCAAAGGGACTCGACCTTGTCATTCCCAACCTCGAGTTCTACAGCCTCGAAAGACTCTCTAATATAGAGAGCCACACCACCACCCCTTCTATGCTGCCTGTCCCTTCTATAGAGCTTATAGCCAGGCATTGCAGCACTCCAGTCATGAGACTGGTCCCACCACGTCTCCGTGATGGCAACCAAGTCGTAGCCTGCCTGCCGCACGATGGCTTCCAGCTCCTCCTGTTTGTTACCCATGCTGCGTGCATTGGTGTAGATGCACTTCAGCTGGGCCATTGCCTTATCCTCCGGCCTTGCCATTGTTCCCCCTGGCACAGCCCCAACAATCCTAGCCTCAGCCCCATCCCCCTTCCTACCTAGTTTAAAGCCCTCTCAATGAGCCCTGCCAGTTCCTGGCCCAGGATCCTTTTTCCCCTAAAAGATAGGGACCCTTTTTCCCCTAAAAGATAGGGACCCATTGCTTAGAGCAATGGAGTCTGAAAAAAAAAAAAAACTTGCACCATCTGTCCTGGGAACCGGGATTTACTCCCAGGAGCAGATGCACCTATCAGTGTAGATGTCACCTACAGGCAGCAGGGTTTTCAATCAAGTCAAGCAGATGTGATTATAGAAGGGACCAGGCAATGTAAAGGAAATTGTCTGATCCTGAGTCCTACATACTTTAAGCCACTATCTTAGAGAAAGGCTACAGTTTGTATGAAAGAATTGTCATCAAGAAAGTCGTTATTGCTTTTAGCCATTGTGTTCTGTATGCTGTGCCTTTTGACAAACAAAGAACTCTTTGCTTTCAAGAGATTGTTCTTGTGACAACTTATTTCCTACTCTCAGAGGGAAAGGGTTTCTGAATGCTGGTGAAATAAGCTGCAACATTAGTGTGAGAAGTGTCACGTGCTTCCACTCAGGTATTGGTATAATGGGTGAAATTTTCCCTGGTAGGTTAAACTGAAGACATGCTAAAAGGGATCTAAAGCATAACTTATCTTTAACACCCATCTTCAACCTACATATACTGTACATAGATGCATAGGCTAGGGAGAATATTTGCATCATCTGGCTTGCCTTTATGAACAGCACAGACCACCTACTTTTACTCAGCAATTCCAGAAAGCAGGGATGAATTGAAAAAAAAAAAAAAAAAGTCTTTACAAAGACATGAAAACTGAGTTTAAAGATTGAGACTGCAAGAGAATAAAGCAAATAACCAGCAGGAATACTTTTTTTCATCTGGCAAAGTACTGAAGCAATAGAGGACTAAACCAGTCAGACAGTCAACAGACGTTGAGTCTTCGCAGAAACAGGTAGAAAGGAAGAGTATGACCTTAATCAATATTAAGGTAGTGTAAAATCCAAACATATTGTGAGCTATTATAAGCAACCTGGTAACTTAAAAGGTATCTCTGTACTTTCAAAGATCATTAGTTAGAAGAAAAAACATTGGTGTGGGGTGTTGTGTAGTCTGTTTGGTGTTTTTTTTTTTTTTTGTTTGTTTGTTTTTTCAAATTCACCAGAAATTTATCAAATTCATAGAGCTAAGACCCAATTACTGTGTGATGAGCTGAAGGGAAATTTGCGGGTA
This sequence comes from Aythya ferina, assembly GCF_964211825.1. Taxonomy (NCBI): domain Eukaryota; kingdom Metazoa; phylum Chordata; class Aves; order Anseriformes; family Anatidae; genus Aythya; species Aythya ferina. The sequence continues at coordinate 150,401,759 of NC_140297.1, read as the reverse complement.
TCTGGAGAAACTAGCTGTTAACCTCACCAACCTTTGACAGGCCTAAAGCTAATGACATTGCCCAGTCTACCTCATCTTTTTTTTTTATTAATCAATTTGGATTTCACAAGAGAATTCATACTGGAAAAAAATCACCATTAAGTGCAAACAACCTGAGAACTCTTTATTACAAAGTTCCCTTCTTTCTTAAGGAGTTGCAGATAACTGCTGATGCAAATATTGCATTGGCACATCCTGAGGTATGAGAAACAGAAAATGTTCTCTCTCAATATGCAGGTGATGTGAACAGTCCAATAAAGAACATGGTCTTTATCACGCCTGTCACGTTCCCAAGATGTTATCAGGACTTACTCAAACTCTCACTAAAGTAAAATAAAACCTGAAGTTGCTTAATCTTTGAGGGGCATTGAAATTCAATAAGAATAATAAATACAGAAGAGCTGTTCCTAGAGAAGCTTAGGGATTTATCTACACAACTTCCATTAATATATATTTGATGGGAAAGGAGCAAATAAATCCCCATGCACTGTGCAGAATGTTTGCAACAGGTGCAGAAACAAATATTTATGTTTGAATATGTTTTTGCCCCTCCAGATGCTAAAGTCTATGTATGTTTTCCCAGGCTTTTCCAAGTCCAGAAGGGTCCCTAGCGTCTTGCATCTCGAAGGGTCCCAACAGAATTCAGGGAATCATTTCATTGATGCAATGCTGCCCACTCTAAAGTGGAGGGCAGCAACCTCTCTGTGTCTGAGAGAAATTTTGATCAAGTTGAACAGAGCAACTGAGACCTTTAATAGTCACCTTAGTTCTGTGATCCTTGTAGAACTGATGGATAACTAGATAAGACAAAAAGAAAACTTCAGGCACAAAGAAGTGCTCAGCTTAGATTTTAAAGGAATTGCCTTGACATCCAGCTTAGCAGGACAATATCTGCTGGCAGTATATACCAGTGCAACTCTGCTGAAGTCGAAGGAATGACACTGATCCACAACCGCTCCAATGGAGCAGGGAGAAGGAGTCAGACAACATTGTTGTATTTAAACCTGTGATATCAGTGGGAAAAAAAAAAAAAAAAAAAAAAAAAAAAAAAAAAAAAAGAATCAAAAACCAAAATCAGATATCCACATAGATCTTTCCAAAGTTTAAGTGCTCTCAGCACACCCCACATTCAGCTGGATGCTCCAGCTCTGCTATTAAACACAGAACATAAAATTTGTCTGGTCACAATGACAGTCTCAATGACTTCAAGGAGATAGGCTTTTGAGTTATCTGGGAAAGCCTCTGTACAGTGACATTAAACTTAAATTTATGGATATGCTTCTTAAAATCTGAATGTAGCAAGCTCGTTTTTACAAATGCTGAAAGGGAGAAGATCATTTCTTTGCATAATTAAACAGCCAGTGGTGTCATTAAGCTAACTTAGTTCTTTTGCTTGTTTGTGACATGTTGTCCATCTTCCCTCTACTTTAGTGCTTGGGCTCCAAAGACAAGCGCTCTTTAGTTCATTAAAAAAGAAGAATAAATTTTCCAAGACCATAAGTTCACATTTTTTTCAAACATACAAATATCTGCAGTTATTTTCTTCATATCAGAATAGGAAAAGAGAAATGACTCTACTCCAGTCCATCAATTCAGTTTCTGATAGAAGCTTGTATCCCATGCTTCAAAAGGCAAAAGCCATCCAGGACGTGGCATATGGATTTTAGTATATCTCCAACCTCAGGTCTCCTAATCTCTAATAGTGCTTTATTGGTTTCAGTCGGGGGTGAGGAAGCTTAATATGTTCCAAAGTGACAGCTTTTACAATTGCTTATCACAGTATTTTTTTATTATTATTATTATCTCTATGTATATTCACACTTTATGTGACCTGTCTATGTGTTTCTGGCCTCTATGTCATGGCAAAACTGTGATTTCCAACTTAAATTGCAAACTGCATGAAAAGATGTGTTCTTTATGCAGTTTTGAATTTGCCCTCTCTTTGTGTCATTAGATGTGTCCTTAATTTAGGACTGTGGAAAAGAAAAAAAGGAGATTCACAGACAAATTTCATCCTTTGCACTATAATTGCATAAAAAAGAACAAGACTTCAAGCCAGTATAAAAAAGGACTTCCAAAAATATGCTGTGATTTATGTGAAAATAATAAAATGCAAGAGAGATAGATTTGGAGAAAATGGCAGTGGACTGGATTGTGAATAATTTCCTCACAGTCCTTCACAGAAAACTAATCCTACTGATAACAGAACAAATATTTCACTGAACAAGTTCTTGCCCAAGAAAGGCAGAGAAGCCTTGAAAACTCAAACCAGGTACAGATGAACAAAATTCCACTTTAAATTCCACTGTGATTCATCCTGAAGTACTGTAGTGGTATTGTTTGTTTCAAAGTTGAATGAGATCCATGTTTTGTTTTGAACAAGGCTTTCAAAAAGTGTCTACCAAAGAAATAACATAGAAAAGACAACATTCTTCATGTGATGACTAAGGAAATCTATAGCAAATGGACATATCAACTGCAGTTACTGATCAGTTTTCCCACCCAGAGATGTTGGGAAGAAGTTTTGTAATGGGGAAAACATAGAAAAATCCAATAGATGTTATGCTTTCATCTTGGGGAAAAAAAAAAAAAAAAAAAAAAAAAAAAAAAAAAAAAAAGTAAAAATGTGGAAGAGGAAAAGATCGCCTGTGGTGCAAAGCTCTGGAAAGCTCTATTTGAAATGTAATAAATTAAATAGGAAGTGCTAGATAGACTGCTGTAATGGGCCACAACCAGTAGGACTAAATACTGCAGGGAAAGGTGATTTTTAACTCTAAAACTGCAGCTTACTGGGAGCAAGTGAATAAAGAGCCAATTTTAGTCTTGTTAGGAAAAAAAAATAATTAAAAAAATAATAATGTTTCATTTGTTTTATTTGCGACACCTCTTGTACAGTTCTTGACTGTGAATTTGGGAGGATCAGCAACACCACCTTTCCATGGATCTCATTGAAAAAGTGTGAGGATGTCTACCTTTGGTGTCAAGAAGCACAGCACAGGGCAGACACCACACTGGCTTTACATGCCCTAGCAAAAAGGACTGGAAGAGCTTGGTGGCAGCAAGGCAGAATCCGTTATAATTTTCCATGATGCAAAGGAATGTAGGCAAGGTAAATTAACTCATCTGAATCTACTTACAGCTGTAGCTGGCTTGTAGTTAGTACTTGAACCAGCTAATGTAATGCTCAGTCAAGGAGTTTGTATATATTACCCAGGGACCTCAGTATGCATGAACCCTGAATAAATACAAAGAGAAATTTCAACATCAGATTTCTGCTTTCCCTTTCCAGACAAAGTTCTCATGGCCATCACTCTTGTCTCTCACTTACAGCAAAATATGATAAATATGGATAATCTGAATTTCTGCAGCTACTTTTAGAAAAGCAATTTAGGAAAAAATAGCATCGTCCTATTTTGACACCTCCAGAGTTGTATTAAATGTTACTTCTGTAAGCTGCAGAGATGAAAGCAAAAGTTTGATGTTTTTCCCTGCTTTCAACCCTTTAGACCCACTGAAGATCCAAGAGACAAAAAAGAAGAGTGTTTATGTTCATTCCTGTGCATTTGTCACTATTTGCTCACTAATGTCCTGCCAGATCCAACTGAGCAAACTCTTGAAGAAAAAATAGCTGGACAGGTGTCACTGAAGATGTAATTTGTCCTTCACATGACAACAGAAATAACCCAGATTAATTCTGACACTGCATGTTGAGCTCATCAAGGCTTAATGCCTAGAGTTCCAAAACAAGAAAATTACCTCAGGCTAGTAACTGGTCCTGTATTGCCGAATTTGATTTTGGGAATCACTGAGAAAGAAAAGAAATTCTGAATAAACCTTTTTGTGAAGATTTCCCAGTATATCCCTATGCAGGAAGGTTCTCTAAGGTCAGCTATAGTTATATCTGCTGTATTTGGATATCTGACATTTCAGTTATGAAACTCTCCTTGATTACTAGGGGCTGGCAGTCATTTTATGCATCACTGAAAAGTTAATTTTCCTTGCTATGCAAAAACCTCTTGGAAATAGCCTATGACCTCAGTTGTCATGTACCAATTCCTCTGACACTAATTAGGAATTATAGGCTGTGTCCCAGAAGATTCTAGTTAGCCTAGCGAGGACTTTGCTTTTGCTAACTGTGCTCACATGAAAAGCTTTCAGAACAAAGAAAACCAAATGTCCAATCAAAGACACTATTAGAGTTCACAACTGAGAGGAAAACAGAGCTTGGGTGTTTTAACACTCCTATTTCTCTTGCTAACCCTCACAGTTAAGAGATCAGAGTGCACTTGGACGATCCCAGCTGACACATTTCTCATCCTTCTCATGCATTCAGGTCTGTTCAGCCCTCGAGTGGCTTTGGCAGAGTATCAGAATAATGGGCAGCTTGAGATCCCTTCTATCTGTGTGATACAGTTCCAAGGAGAAGAGTCTTGGTGAAAAGGGCTCTGTGAGAAGCATCCTCTGTTTCTAGAACAGAATTTTCAAAAGCTGTTACCCTTCATCTAACATGTCCCATTGAAAGCAATGGCAACTTCTTCACTATGTGCAGTTAGGTCATTGCTAAAGACTATCGTACTTACTTGTTTTTTCATGAAAAATGACCTTGTTTAAGTATGGCACTTCATTATCACGGGCTGTTTGTTTGAAAGTTTCTGTGACCCTGTCCTATGTTTCCACAGAGCTGTAGCTTTAAATTAAGAAAAAAATATTCATTTTTCACAAGAAAGCAATAATCTCTCCAGCATTAGCAGGTATCAAGGAAGAATTGTATAAATTGTAGCTGGTCAAGGTCAGTATTAACTTAAGTACTGAAGCTGGCTGTTAGCATTCACTATCTGCTGAAACAGGAGCTGTTTTCACATCTTTTGGAGTTCCTGTATAGATCCACCCTTCCACGCTCTAAGAGGGAACAGCCAGGGCTGCGTTTGTAGTGAGTCTCTAAAAATATTTACTCAGCTTGACAGTTTCTCTGTTCACATTGACACTGCCTGAAATTTGAGGGCAAGGAGAGGGGAAGGAGGGTGAAAAATGGTAGCAAGTTTTATCTTGCCAGTTCTTTAATGAAAATTTGTCTCCATTTTGCAACAAGCTCCAATTTGAGACTTCGGGGAGCTCAGATCAGACTAAGCCCAAAACAATTTCTACTTTTCTCCCTGCATGAGCTCTGCTGGAGCTGCAGTGGGTAACTCTCCCTGAAGACAGGCAGTTAAGCCAGGGAACCCATGAGCTTTACATATCTGTTAGATGAGCCTCATAAAAATAAGAAAAATATAGCCAGAAATCACGTAAATAAGAGAGGCTTTTAAAGATCAAACAGTTGCAGATTATTTAGCATTTGGGGATAGAACTCTAAACACTAGAGTTGTTTGAAAAAAAATATTCATATTTTACATATTTTGACAGCATTTTTTCTTTCCAAAATGGCTTGGAAAGCGTAAATCACAAAATATAGAAGCATATTTTTCATTATGAAGACATCTTGAAGGACAGCTCCTTGCCAGCCTTCTGACAATAATTTTCCATCTTCCACCTTCTTTTTTGCTGCCAACATCACTTACTGCATTCTCTTATTCACATTCCCAAGCATAAATATGGAGATATATTGTAACCTATGCAGTTATATAGTTAAATTTCAGCAATGTTAGCAATACTTAAAATTAAAAATCAAATTCTGGTACCTGCAGTGCTCATTCCTTCTCCTTTTTACTTTTTTTCTCAAAGTAGTTTGACATATTGGCATGAAAAAGAAAGATTATGATACTATTTTTTAAAAAATCCCACTAGTAGCATAATTTCCACCATGTAGAAATATTCTGTGAAAGCAATAGAGTAAGACTCTCTGAAAATTCTTTTTTGTCATGAGAAAGATAACACAGCTGTCAAAATTATGATAACACTGCATTTATTCTTGTAGTTTCGACCTTAGAATAGCTTAATTGATATTCTATTTTGTCCTTTTCTGAAGAAAGAAAACTCCTTGCCTTCATTTTTGACAGAAATCTTCCCATAGTTTTGGACTGGAAAAGACAAATACAGAGGTGAAATACGATTTATTCTAGCTAGACGAACAGATTTGACACCCATGTCAAACATTATTACAACCTATATGCTTCAAATGTAGACTGGAAGTTAAATACTGCACAGACTCAAGCCAAGCATTACAAAAACAAAATGTTTCACAGCCCACATATTTTTTCTATATGTTCTCAGTGATTTAGTAATGAACAACATGCTGAGACAACATTTGAAGCACTGCAATGATGCACAGAGTGCACAAAACCAAAATTAATATATTTATAGGCTGAAATTCACTGCAGCCACAAGATCCTTTCATAATCAGGTTCTGCATGAGAGGATGCTTGGGGAGGTGAAACAAATTCACAAGTCAGACTGCGGAGATGCTTGCTCTCTCACTCTTTCCCTCATTTAGACAGAAACCTAAACAGATAGGATCCTTATAAATAGGATATGGGAAATGGTCTCAAGTTGCACCAGGGGAGGTTTACATTAGATATCAGGAAGAATTTCTTCATAGAGGGGGTGGTCAACCATCGGAAGGGGCTGCCCAGGGAACTGGTGGAGTCTCCATCCCTGGAGGTATTTAAGAGAGGTGTGGATGGGGCATTAAGGGACATGGTTTAGGGATGGAACTCAGTAGGTCAGGTTGGTGGTTGGACTTGTAGATCACCTTTGATGGTTCCATGATTCTATGGAAGCCCATAGCTTCACATGCCTCCACCTTAGTCTAGCAAACATTTTAAGGTGGAAAACTTTTTGTTTAATGTGCAAGATCTACCACTGGTGTTTTCCAATCTCTTCTCCCTAGGGAGAGAATTAAAGGGTTCTGTACCATCTATATGATACAAGCAAGTTTTCCCACACTTGCTCTCCAATGCAGGTTTCTTGCAGTTTCTACTCCCTGGAGCCTCCTCCCCAAAGAGAGCTTCTTCACTGGCCACAAGGCACAATGAGAGCTCTTTGCTGGGGATGCCAGGATTGCACAGGTGGCATTTTGCCGAGCAGGGTTCAGGATATGGCAGATCAGTTTCCTCAAAAAGTAAGAGAGGATAATGCAGACATCGAGTGCCTCCCCAGGGTGTCTGGCTCTGGAGAAGCAGTGGTCTTGCACAGCACAGTGGCAATGCTTTTCCAAAATCTAATGTCTAGACACCATTGCCTGTAAGAAAGCTGCCCAGCTCTAACTAGAGGAATTAAAGCAGGGGAAATAGCCCCTGCTGCTCACCTCACCTCCCCCACCAAAGAAGCCCCATCAACACTGAAAAGCATTGACACAGCTCTGCAAAACCAGGCATGCTGAGAGCTGCTGAGTCCATCTTCATCCCCAAGCTGTGACTGCTGGCGGTCTCGCTCTAGGAGCCCTGATTAAGAGCAGCCACATGTTTCACTGAAGATCGAGGCCTCAAATCAATAACAGGCATATTGAGGGTGGAATGTCCTGGGGCCCAAATGAGCAGAGCAAGAAGGTGACTATTGGTAACTAATGATATTTGATATGATAATGAAAAATAATGATATTTTTCCTACTGCAGATCAGAGTTTGCAACATGCTTTCCCCTCCTTCTGTGTGTGTGTGTATGCAGCTCCTTCCTCCACTACTGAACACATACGGACATATTTGCTTCAGTATCCCATCTGCATAAAAAAAGCATCAGTACCTCATGGATGCATTGCAAGGATAAACTCAGCTGCATTTAAGGGGTTGTCAGGCTCTGCTAATGCAAGCAAGAAGAGGCTGTGTGACCCAGCAAACAGAGCTCTGCTTTTGCACTCCCAGCATCTCATTTCTGTTCCAGCTCTGCCACTAAGTTCTGTCTCAGTTTCCCCACCTGTAAAATGTGTATAATCATACTGCCCCACTCTAGAGACTGCTTTGATGCAAATCACTGTAAAAGAAGAATGAGGCATTTTAAAAGGTAGACACACAGTTCCTGTTCCTTTTCTCCATTTCAAATTTTTCAAAAGAGTGGATGCTTACAGCTCTGGGGCTGGTAAAATATGGCCTGCTAGCTTGGCAAAAACATCAGGAACAGGATGAAAAATCTGCTCATTTAGTTTCCTGAGAACAAACACACAAAATGAATGCCATGCATTTCAATAACAATTGGTGTCTATGTAGTTCAAACATAAACTTCTGGTCCAAGGAGACAATAGATTTTATTATATAAATTAAGATTAGCAGTTGCTGGTAAGACAAAGGAACACTGATCAGAGCACGACATGCAAAGAAGGGAGAAAGAAACTCAGATTTAACCTGCAGAATAGTGAAGTTATTTCAGGTTGGTTTGTGTGATGGGGATTTAAGCCCAAATCCTCTCTGCTGCATTGCTCAGCATGTGAAGGAACTCATGTGATGAGCTGCCCCCACCAGCTTTGCAGCAGCAGCCCCAGGGAAGCCATGCCCACCCATCATGGGTGACCACAGCAATCATCAGCAGCAGACCCTTGTCTGCCCACATTCCTCCTCTTTGTTTCCCCAAACTGCCTTGGTCCTATTATTACATGAGAATTGTAAACCTTCCATAAAAAGGAAGGGGTTTTGTTTGTTTGTGTGTGTGTATGTTTGTTTTTTTTTTTTTTTTTTTTGCAGGTGTTACCAGTGCTGGGGAAAGAAGAGATCAGATTGTCTCCAGGCAGGTGACTAGCAGCAGGAGGAGCTTTCCTGCAAGGGGCCTTGCAGGAAACCAACTGGGAAATGAGGTCAGGAGAGGGGAAACTTCCTAAACCTCCTATCTTGCTAAATTCCCCACCTTTCCAAATCTTCTATCAAAACTGCTTAGACTAGCTGCTCCCTGATCCTCTGTGCTAGACCTGAGAAGGGCAATTCCATGAAGAAGCTCAGCTGAAATGGGAGATATGAGGCAAAGAATCTTCCCACAATGGTATGGGAAAATAGTGTGGGTGGTCAAAGAGAGCCTGCTCCACTGGAGAAACTTGGCCTATTTAAACTTACTAAGTGTATCCCACCCCTGTACTGCTTCACAAGTTTAGTAACACCTCAAAATATAAAACAATGCACAGATTTAGGTATGTTTGGCCCAAATATCTCTATAATCACAGCCCCTCAAAACAGGGAAAAAGGTAATTGTAATTCTGCTCCCTCACAGACCCCTGGAAATCTAATGTAGAGACATTTGCTTAGTTCATCTTAACAATTTTTTTTTTTTCTACAATATAACCACTTGTTTGACTTAATGCTCTTTTGTTCTTTTTCATATGGAGCATTCATTAGACCAGTCTGGTTTTTAGGTTTTCAGTCTCCTACCTAGTCCGTCCCTGATCCATCAGGAGCAGATATGTATGGTGTCTGGAAGCTCAGAGTCCCCATTTTAGGTGGATCCATTTTTATGGTGTCTTGACCAGTCTGACGCCTGAACTGGGAGCCTTTCCATGTGCTGCCTCAGCTCCTGTACCAGCATGCTAGGTCCTCCATGGGTATGTGCATATAACAGAATTTATGGGCAATAAAGTCATCACAGCACCCCGTCGTGTTTTTAAAAGCAAGAGCAGAATTTCCACTTCTTTGCAGGGAAATGGTGGGGAGTAAGACTGGTCCCTGAAGAGCCAGCATGTGGTCATGTACTCCTTGGTATATATAGAAATCCGTTACTTTTTCAGTACAAAGTGTTTTCCCTGTCTCTCAGCCTGCAAACTAAATTTCATGGCAATACAAGCATGTCATCTTTCACCCATTGCTTAAGTCTTGAGAAAAACTAGCCCACCGTTTTGTTGAAACATATTCGGAAGGAATTTCCTTTTGTTCCCTAACACAGAGCAACAGAGCCCCTAAGATGCTTATAGAGAGCACATTTTCCTGGGGCTGCAAGAATGAGTCATGCCAGATATGTGCCAGATCAAATGCAGCAAATAATAAGCGGGCTGGCACGCTGGCTGGCCTGAGAAAAGTGAGCTTGGCTTGTCAGTCACACAATGCCTACCTACAGCAATAATTTTCAGGGTTCTATTCAGCAGGATAGACTGTCCTACACTATCTTCCTGCTTCAAAGTCTTACAAATTAGCATGAAATAGATAGCTGTGCATTGTGAGAAAGTTGTTCTGGGCTTGCTCTTACCCTGCGCTGAGCGTGCTGGCCCAAGGCCATGCGTTGGCTTCAGCACCAGTTGTCCCCTTGGCCTCTGTGGCTACCAAGGGGGGTTGGTGCCTCTTGAATGTCAGGCCTCAAGGATTCGTATTTTAAATACCATTTAAAAAGGCATGTAGGCACCTAAATGTATTCTGCAGATTTAATTACTGCATAAATCACATCTGTGCAATAACCCCAGAGTGCTGGGATCAGAAGGAAGGTCCCTTGGCTCCAAATCTGAAAGAAGTCTTTTACTTCTGTATTTTGCTTGAAATTGCTGGGAGGGGTAAGACAGAAGCTCTCTCCTGCTCTGTTATCCACACTTAACTGGTCACAGCAAGATTTAGGCAAGCAAGTTAATGATTCTCTGTCCCATGTCCCCATCTGCAAAAGGGAGTTGTTCCCAGGTTGCACCATCCCTTCTGTCAGAGAATGTCCACTAAAAGTTGTGTATTGCTCTGGGTGCAGAAAGTGATGATGAAAAATCACACAGTAGTTTGGGGGAGTTGTTTTTCACTAATTCTATACTTGTAACAGAATTCATTTTTATATTGCATTCTGCCAGCTCTGCACATCTGAAGCCTATTGGCCACGATTGGCTTGGGAAGAAGACACAGCATATATAAGGTTGGATGTGCTTTGTGCTCAACTGAAAGAGCAATTTAATCCCCCAAAAAAGATTTACACCAACTGACGCACCCTGTTTTCCCAGCATCCCCTATACTGAAACATTGTAAATTTCTCCTGCAGCAAATAGTCACATGTTTGGGTTCAAACTTATCACCCAAAATAAGAAAAAAATAAAAATGAGGAAAAAAAAAAAAAAAGAAAAGAAAAAGGAAATATACTAATAACTTTGTTCTAATAAAAAAAAAAAAAATCAGAGATTATTATTTTCATTTTTAAAATATCTGCATTAAAGTTACATCAAGGTCAGTTGCAAAGGTGTAGTAATTATTAGCTTAACTATTAACATCTCTCAACAAGCTAATTACCTGTGCACCAAATGAAAACCATTTACGCCTCAGGTCTAGAGGGTATAAAATAGAAGATTTCTTTAATGTTTCAGCTTAGATTTTCAAGGCAGGAGAACTTCTGCCTCTGGGAATCATGAGCCATTTCCTCACTCCAAATGAAATAAGAAAAAGCAAAAAAAACATCAAATGATAATGAAGAAAATTGGCCTACACCCTAACTTGAGGCACTATTGAAAGATGAATGTATCACCTTCCCCTTTCAATGATGGGTTCCAAGTGGCCGCACTTGTCCAGAAAGCTGGAGCTTGCATTTTCCAGCTGGAGGCCCCACTGGTGCAACCTGGTGTGCTGCTGTCTGAATGGACAATCACTAGATGAGACAATTTTTCCAGTTTGTTTATTATTACACCTTCATTGGTGATAAGCCTTGTGACTCCCTCTGGAGCAGAGGACACAGCACCCTACAGGAGGAGACCGCTGGGGATTCATCCATAACCACCAGCAGGGGTTAGATGGACTGGGCTGTGGTGAAAAGCAGCCTTTGGAGTTTGGTTTGGTTTCACACAACAGCACAGAATCACAGAATGGTTTATGTTGAAAGGGACTTGTGTAGGTCATCCGGTCCATCCCTCCTGCTCCTGCATCCACGTAGAGCAGGATGCCCAGGTTTGCAGCGGGTAGGAAGGCCATCTTGTAGCAGACAGCCTATGTCATGTAAAAAAGAACACCAGAGATTCTTTAGACCAACTGAGCCCTCTGTACAGCAAAGGGTAGAAATGCCCCTGAGGTGAGAGGTGTATGATGCACATACTGCCAGCTCCCATCTCACAGCCTCAGCTGTGGTTCCCAGGACTAGGAGCACACAAAGCTGTATCACAGCTGCTCTCCCTTTCCAGAACCCCACATTGGTCCACTCTATCTGGCCCCTTCTACCACATCCTTCAGTGTGGCACTGCAATGCAGCAAGATGAGAAACTCTGACCTACCCTCCCCATTGCCAAGGGGACAGAGAAGCCACCCACAGACCACACATATCACGCGTGTCCAGGCCCAGTGCAGTGCAGTGTCCCAGACACTGGAAAATCCCAAGCACAAATACAGGCTGGGCAGGGAACGGATTGGGAGCAGCACTGAGGAGAAGGACCCAAGGGTGCTGCTGGTCAATAAGAAACTCAACATGAGCTACTGCTACCAGTCACATCCCCTCTCTTTCTCATTCCTTGCCCTCAAAATCTTGTGCCCATTTCCATCCGATAGGAGGAGAACAGAGGCAACACTCTGTTTCCTTCAGTTTATGGCACATGTAGGTCCTATTGCCTTATTACATGTGTTGCTTTATACAATTATCAGGTTCTTTCCTTAAACCCAGCTGTAGTTTTTGACTCAATTCCATCAGTAACAGCTGGTAAGGAAGAGATTTCTTGCTATATTTCAATTAAATATTTTGATAGTTTAGCTCTCTATTGGAGGTTCATTTTTGACTAAGTTATTTTGGGATTGAGTTGTTACATATAATAAGTTTAGCTTTTTCCATGAAAATGCATTAATACTGGGGGAAGACATGACGATGATGTGTCTGTTTGCCAAAAAGCTATTTCACATCAACCTTCACGTACATTACACCAGTATGATGTTAGCATGTTGGAACAGTTTGAAAATGTGTTTATTTTAGTACGTAGCTGTTACCACAATAAGTAAAGCAGCAGCATTGGAAAGCATTTTGCCCTGGATGAACATGAGAGGGATTTCCGTCAACCTCCCACTGAGTGTATAAAGAGCAGTGGCTCTTACACCATATTTTGAGAAATAGTGCTAGATACATTTCTGAGATGAATGACTGTGCCATGGAGACTGTGATGGATGAGGCTACACAGCCCAGGCTTACCTTGCGATGTCCCTTGCTGTTCCAGGACTGCCACTGCCCTGCAAGGACTGGCTGATGCAGGTTGCTAGGGTGTGTGATATATGTAAAATAGGAATTAAATCATATGAGCTCTTGTCATTTCAACAGAATCGGGACACAAGAGCTATGGGTAATCAGCTGAACTTCCTTTAGCAAGAGGGGTTAATGTATATGGCTTCACATCAGTAAAACTGATTTCTCTTTGCTCTTTTCATCTGATCACACTGCAGAGGCTGGTGCCAACTGGATTCTTCCAGAATTGGTGTACAAACCTCCTCATGCTTTAACATAGAATCATAAATCATAGAATGGTTTGGGTTGGAAGGAACCTTAAAGACCATTTAATTCCAATCCCCTACCATACACAGGGATACCTCCCACTCTATCAGGGTGGTCAATGCCCCATCCAACCTGGTCTTGAACACCTCCATAGGTGGGGCATCCACAGCTTCTCTGGGCAACCTGTGCCTGTGCCTTATCATCCTCAGAGTCAAGAATTTCTTCCTAATATCTAATCTAAATCTACCCTTTTTCAGTTTGAAACCATTCCCCCTTGTCCTACCCCTCCAGTCCCTGACAAAGAGTCCCTCCCCAGTTTTCCTGTAGGTCCCCTCTAGGTACTGAAAGGCCACCAGAAGGTCTCCCCAGAGCCTTAAAAACCATAAGGTTTCTCCAGGCTGAACAACCCCAACTCTCCCAGCCTGCCTTCACAGGAGAGGTAGTCCAGCCCTCTGATCATCTTTGTGGCCTCCAAAAAGGTCCATGTCCTTCTTATCCTGGGGGATCCCTGAGGGGGATCTCTGAGTGGAGTCTCATGAGAGCAGAGTTGAGGGTTTATAAAAATATTAGGATCACTATTAATCAAACTTGAAAATAACAGAAAGAAAATTGTGTGGATTCCTCTATACAGCATTTATTGGCAGAATGTAGGCATTCTTCCCATGTTGCTTTAAAAGAAAAACAAAGCACACCTAAAATGAGTGGAAAGATTGTTTTTTAATAGGATTTTGCCATACGTAAGAGATACTGTCCATTGCAAGAATAACAAGCTTGTGGAGCATATTTTACATCTGAAATACTTCAGGTTCCTTCATGTTATAACTGAAGTTAGGTGGCCAAATACAATAAGGTGGCCAAATCAAACTGTATGAAGAGGTAAGTTGCAAGTGGTGACTTCCAAGCATTATGACCACAAGTTGGTGACTGGATTTTTTCTGAGTTATGTGTTTTATTAGTGCCATCTGGCACTGCTGAACTGGTTCTGAGTAGCAAGACAGATAGCCATCATGCAAGGACCTATAAATAGTAACTTGTCTCTTGTCCAAGGCTGCATGTCAGGGCTATCATTTGTTGCATGTCCATTTAAGTGTGCATTGTGTAAGAATTGACCGACGCTGCACCTGTGCATCTAATAAAACAAGGGTTAGTAGATCAGGTGTGGAAACCAGGCATGGGGGTGGGGAATGGAGTGGTGTAAGGGAGTAGGAGTCATGATCACGGGGTTTTTCTCTGGGGAGAAAGGGAAGAGTTGTGGGCAGCATTATCTGAGAGCTGGGAGGAGGAGAGAGTGGAAAAGCCCAGTACTGACCAAATTTCTCCCACAACTGGTGCTTATCAACTACATGCATTTTTAAAGGTGGCCATCCCTAAAACCCTGGAGGATTAGCAGCGTAAGAGGAATTTAAGCTACTGATGTTACTAAGCAGCCTTTCAATCTATGCTATCAGGAGGTTTCTTAATGCTGTTGCAGCCCAGCAGCAGTGAGGGGCCCTCAGTGAGCTTCCCAGCTGGGAAGCAGTTCTGTTTGATATACCACAGGAAATAGCTTTGGCTCCAAAGACCCTCCGAGCTAATGGACAAGAGGGTTGTGCAGCAAAGCAGCGCTTGCCACAAAACCATTCTTTTTTTGGCTCTAGAGCAGTACCTACTTGACTACCTGCTTCTCTGCCATAAATAATCAGGTTCATGTATGAGCAGGAGCTTCTTTGTATAATCTGAAAAACGTTAGTCTCCACTGTTCCTAAAGGTTTAGGAAGTGTGGAAGTATTACATCTGAATCGCCTTCTTTATCCGGAGATAAAGGATGTTGTTAGAGCATTTAGGCTTAAAATTAGTATAAATATCTTTGATCTCTCAGTGCCATCTGCCTTCTATATCATAAGCTTTACATATATGTACAGATAGACTAGCAATTTTATGTATATATGTATACAAGTATATATAAATATACATATACATTGACACACTAAAGCTCTTTTGTGCTTTAGAGGGAAAACAAACAAAGAAACAACAAGCTCTCTGACTAGAACAGTATCAACAGTGTCTAATCTGCAGGAAAAGGTACCTAATTGCCAAGTTTAACAAACTTTGGTCCTGAAATTAAAATAAATGAGGAAATGCCTTACAGCCATTACTGGTCATAGAGTCGCCAAACCTGAATCTGGCACTCTTTCTTACAAAGCACAAAGTGGGATCAAGATGATACTAAGCGCAGGACCTCAGAGGTCCTGTGGACCCATTTCAGCCTCTGGACCAGAGCTCTTACTGCAGTCTTGTACTACCTTGCCCTTCCTCACATGACAGTATACTGAGCAACCACAGCCTAAGGACTGTAAGACTCGTTGAGTCTATCCTGATCTTCAGGCAAATAAGGGTGATTTTACTTAGGCCTTATCTCACTCACTTCCAGTTTGTTTCTCTCGGGCTTGATCTATGGGAGTCAATGGTTTGATTTGGAAAAATCAGTTCAATTGCACAGCCCCATGACAGAGTCAGAATTGGAAACTGGGCAGAGCGAAAGGCTCTGGGCCATGGGGAGAAAAAATTCTTTTTTGGAGATTAGGGGCTTTTGAAATTCTGGATGTGATCCCAAACCTCTGCCTCTGCACCCAAATAAGTTGCACAACAAAACTAATGTATCTGGTGTTCTGCTTAGCAATGAAACAGGAAAATTTCAGCAAGGTAATTTGAAGTCTCTTACAAAGTGGTGGGAGAAAGGAGAAGGATTAAGTTTCTTTCTCCTTACTCAAGGCTTGAACCTATCCTAACTGAAGTTAATAAGTATTCCACTTATTTCAGGAGTGGGAACATCCTCTTGCATTTAAATCACTAAAAACTTGAAATGCCCCGATTATCAAGTATATTCCTGCCATGTAGACCATTCTAGCAGCATAACAGACTATATCAAGTGGATAGAAATGTAATTTATTCTGTTTGCATGCATAGATGACTCCACATCACCAGAGAGGTATGACATTTAATGTAGAAAGAAATCCAAAGCAACCAAAAAAGCAATTACCTCTTTGAATACTTGAAAATAGGGAGACAATAAAAAAGATACAAAAGCAAGCTCCTTAGCCAGGATTTTAATAAATATTGCACAAAATGAATTAGCAATTCTGAGCACTTGTACAAGAAAGAAATTGTTCCCCCTTGATTAAGCATACATTACTACAAGGTGTCTGAGGGGTCTTCCTGTTGTAGCACTACAATTCAATGTTTGATCTTCCTACCTGAGTTTAAACTGACATGCTGGCAATTCCTTGCCTTTTCAGTTTATAAATGTCTCTTGTTCTCCTTTTTAAAGAAAAGGTCAATGTTCTTCACTTAAGTAATGTCGTTAAGAAATCAAAACTTTTTTTTTTTTTTTTTTTTAAGCTTGTGTAGCTGAGCAACTGAAAGGCACAACCTCCATTTACCTCACTTCCACTAAAAATATGAATGCAGATAATCACAGACAACAGAGAAATATCTACTAGTCTCTTTCCAGGATTGCTCCCTACAGTATAATTTCCAATGTTTTTTTTTTTTCTCATCACTTTAAATGACTTATTTTATAAGCTGACTGTTCCTTCCTGTCCTACGAGGAACTCTGCAGCAAAAGATGTTAGTGTTATGAACTGTCTGTTCAATCTATATCCCATTATTCCTAGGTGTATAATCTAATATCAGTCTATCTGACTACTCTTTCACCACCCTGCACCCTTCTTCTTTGCATTTCTGTCAGTATGATAAAATGGATCCTTACAAGGATCAAAGGCATGAAGTTCTTATTGGTTTATCTGCTAGCCTACCCATTCCACACATCAGGAACTGGTGTTTAGTGTATGTAAAGGACCAGTTTATTCTCACAATGAACACATGGTTGATTGTTTAAGTACATGAAGACTGTGCAATTAAGAAAAGCAATGTCAGTTTAATGTGCTTTGCTGTTTTCTGGTTAGCAGGTGGGTCTTTTTCTTTAGAAAGTGATACTGGTTTTATTCCACTCATGAAATTAAGTAATTTTGTAGCAGTAAATAATATTCAAATTGAGCAAGGATTCTGAGGTAGAGACAGCTGCTTTGGTTCAGCTTAGATTTGTAGCCAAGAGTCAAGATTGGATAGAAACTTTTTAGTTTTGATTCAATGAACACTTGGAGCATAGGTCCCATAGAGAATTTGATAACATAGAATTACGGAATGGTTTGAAATGGAAGAGACCAGAAAAGATCATCTAGTTCCAATCCCCTTGCCATGGGCAGGGACACCTCCCACCACAACAGGATGCTCAAAGCCCCATCCAGCCTGGCCTTGAACACTTCCAAGAATGGGACATCAATAGTTTCTCTTGGCAACCTGGTTCAGTGCCTCACCGCTCTCATAGTAAAGAATTTCCTCCTAATATCTAGTCTAAATCTATCCTCTTTTAGTTTAAAATCATTACCCCTTCTCCTATCACAACACTACCTGAAATAGAGTCCCTCACCAGCTTTCTTCTAGTCCTCCTTTAAGTACTGGAAGGTTGCTAGGAGATCTCCCTGGTGTTTTCTCTAAACTGAAGAAATCCATCTCTCCCAGTCTGTCTTTGTAGGAGAAGTTGTCCAGTCCCCTGATCAACTTTGTGGCCCTCCTCTGTAATTGCTCCAACAGTTCTATGTCCTTATTGTGCTGGGAGTCCCAGAGCTGAAGGCAGTACTGCTTGTGGGGTCTCACAAAAGCAGAGCAGAGGGGAAGATTCCTCCCTCAACCTGCTGGTCACACTTCTTTTGATGCAGCCCAGCATGCGATTGGTTTTCTGGGCTGCAAGCACACATTGCCAGCTCAATATGGGATGAGAGCCTAGAGAACAGTTCAAGGTTAACAGCTGTTAGGTGCACCGTTAGCCTGTGGTTAATCCAAGACCTCAAAAAAACTGTGTGTAAGGTTGCTTTTAGGGTTACACTAATGCTTCTTTCCATCAACAGAGCCAGATTGTGAGCTGAGATATAAAGTAGATTTAGCTATGCCATATTCCAGCTGCTTCACACCTCCTTAATTCATGTTTTATGTGAGTTTATATGATGCTGGGGACATTATTTTAGCAACATCCAGTTGCCTGTTGATAGCATGGTTGAATTTGAGTTAAAAAAAAAAAAAAAAAAATCTGATCCTGAAATTTCTCAGGATGTTTCTGTTTAGTTCAGCAAATAACATCAAAATGTACAGAAGCTAAATTTCTGTTCACTTCAGTAATATGATATTTTACTGCTGACAGTCTCCCTGGTTGGCTTGTAGTCAGCTGTCCAATCAAATAAAGCAATGATATGGGCATAAAAATGAAGCAGAGTAAGATAACCACAAATGAGAGCTTGCCAGAGACTGCTAAAGCACTGTTCAGGGCTTTAATACTATAAAACAGAGGAAAGAGGGAAAATAAATAGGCCTGGGACATAGGAATTTTCCTAATCAATACCTCTACAACATTTCTCCTCCCTGAAAACCCATGTTGCCTCTCATTAGTTCCTCCAGGCCTAACATGATCTACTGGACTGTGAATAAGTTACTCTTCAATGAAAGTTAATGGTAGGAATCCCATAACCTGGTTCATCTAAAATTGTACCCAGTGCTTGAAAACTTTGAGCAATGGGACCTGCAGGCCAGAACTGTGCCATCATAGAAGAGTTTCAAAATGTTCATAACACCCAGCACAACACTTCATCTCCTCCTGTGAATACTGGCTCCACCTATACTTCCTTTTGCTGCACTCTAACTCCTGTTTTTCTGAAGTGCTGACTGGTGCCCAGGCTTTCCATGTATGTCTTCCTGAACACAAAGTGCTATGAGTACCTCAGTTCTGATTAGCATGCACAAAGGCCAACAGGCTTGTGCAGAGAAAGGTTACTGTCCTCACTGGAGAATGGGAAGAACAAAAAAAAAATAAAATTAAGACAACCAACAAGAAAAATTAGCTCTCATACTTTCTTCTCATCGTGAGTTCTGCATTTGAAAGTTCCTGTGATGCCACTGCTGTCTACTGATAATAAACAACAGGCAGATAAATGATAACAATTGAATGATTCTTTGCCAATGGAATTATTTTCCCGGGCAGAAAAGAAACATATTACTTGCTGACAAAAAAATGATTAGTACAAAACCATGAAGACTTGATAAACTGGCACAACAAAGGCTATTGCCTGACAAAGTAGCACTCTGAACATAGACACTATGACACAAATACAAATAAAAACCCCACTTTTTGATACCAGAAATGCCATGTTTCTGAAAGCAGTGTCAGCCAGTCTGATCTCAGCTGGTATAAATCACTACCATGCTACTGACAGCAAGTGAAACCAATCTCAATTACTTGCGTTGTACAGGACCATGCCCCTGTTTCAACTTGTGCTAGATTAGAAGGTGTAGTGAAAAAGCTGGCATTGATTTACCTTGAGTCTTAGTTTAGCCTGAAAGCTGCCTTTAAAGACCAGTTAGGACATTGTTGTTCTGATAGGACTATATAATCCCATTCACAAAATCATGGGTTTGATTAGACCTATGCATGTATACCTCCCTTCCAACACACACAGACATTATATTTATTGTACGTGTGTACCCATACCCATGCCACATTTACCTGACTCTTAGGACTGCAGCAAAATTAAACACTAGCAAGCTGCACTGAAGAAGCTGTTTTCCATCTCTGCCTGCGTAAAAAGAAGCTGCTTCAGGATCCAGGTTTCTTCCTGAACTGGCATTGTGGCCAGACACCTCTTCAGAAGGACAGAGATATGAACTTTGAGTTCATATGTCCAGATTGTGTAAACTGAAGATTCCATTAGATTTAGGTGTTGGCCTTCATCAGCTGTAGTTTGCTCCATCTGCTCTAGCCACCCCTACAAATGCCTTTTAGAGGAAGCACCGAGATACAATCAAAATAGATCTCCAGGCAGAGAGAACTAGCAAATTAAAACAGTAAAGCATTGTACACAGTGCTGGGAAAGCATTTTCTCTTCTGTCTTGGTCAGTCTCTCCAACTCAATCCCTGCTGATTGAGATTAAAAATAATAATAATAATAAATTTAAAAAAAAAAAAAAGTTAAATAAAGCAATGCTTTTTCTATGTAATCTGTGTTGCAAACCTATCTAATCTCCTACAATGAGATAATAAAGACAGACTGACTTTTGCCTAAACATGAAGCCTATTGCTTTTAAGTTCAAGCCAGCACTGTGCCCTTGTGGCCAACAGGGCTAATGGGATCCTGGTGTGCATTAAAAGGGGCGTGGCCAGCAGGTCAAGGGAGGTGATCCTCCCCCTCTACTCTGCCCTGGTCAGGCCTCACCTGGAGTACTGTGTCCAGTTCTGGGCTCCCCAGTACGAGAAAGACAGGGATCTCTTGGAAAGAGTCTAGCAGAGGGCCACAAAGATGATATGGGGCCTGGAGCATCTTCCCTGTGAAGAAAGGCTGAGAGACCTGGGTCTGTTCAGCCTGGAGAAGAGAAGACTGAGAGGGGATCTCTTCAGTGTATATAAATATCTGAGGGGTGGGGCACAGAAGAATGTGGCCAACCTCTTCTCAGTGGTTTGTGGGGACAGGACAAGGGGCAATGGCTGCAAGTTAGAACACAGGAAGTTCCACACTGACATGCGAAAGAACTTCTTCATGGTGAGGGTGACAGAGCATTGGAGCAGGCTGCCTAGGGATGTGGTGGAGTCTCCCTCTCTGGAGATATTCAGGGCCTGTCTGGACACCTACCTGGGCAGCCTGCTTTGAGGAACCTGCTTTGGCGGGGGGGGGGTTGGACCCGATGATCTTTTGAGGTCCCTTCCAACCCCTACAGTTTTGTGATTCTGTGATTAAATTTAGCACAGGGGCTTTGAGTGAAAGGAGAAACTGATGTCAAGTTTTGTGGTTCTTCAAAGACATAGTGTATAAATTTGGAAAGTTCAGAGATCAGCCATAAGGGAAATCAGGGAAGAAGTTCGTATTCTCTCCAATCAACGTAACACATCTGTGTCCCTGATTCTCACCTTCCATAGGAGATGCTCCAGGAAAGTCACTGGAAGGACACTGTCAGCATAAAACACTGTTATGCTGTCAAATATGCGGTTATTTTCACAATCATTAGTAGTTAGACATAAGTAAGAAACCCTGGCAGATGTGGGTAATGGAGCCCTGAAGCACAACACATGAACATCAAAATACTTCAACTTCATTGCCTCACAGCTCCTCTATGTACATCAAATCTTTGGGGGGGCAGAAATCTTTATACCTTGGTCTACACTGTTAGCAAGTGGCACAGGCTTTATGTGCAGAGGAGTTAATTTTTTTATTTTTTTTTTCCTACTACTACTCACATTTAGTCAAACAATGGCTGGAATACATGAAGAAAGTGTTCAGTTCCCCTAGAAGTAGCTTACACCAGAAATTAATGCATGGTTTTCTTTGACAAATAGCTGACATCCATTATGAACCAAGAGCTATAAAAGCCTCATACAGGAGACAAGCCTGCCCTGGAGTACTTGCAGCTCAAGGAGGTAAAGAGGAGAAAGGAATAACAGCAAGCAAATAATAAACCACTGTGGCCTAAAGCTTGCAACTAACCAGGAAATGATAACACAGACTGTCAGAAACACAATAGACTTATTTTGTACTGACACAAGGACACAGTGTTTCACACCATTTTCAATTTGCCTGTGGAAATCTTTGGCATATCATCAAGGCCAAGATCTTCACATGAATCAAAATGGTCTGGGATTTTATATGAGTATTGAAAATAGCCAGAATTATAGTAGCAAAAAAGAAGGAGGGAGGGAGGGAGGGAGGGAGGGAGGGAGGGAAGGAAGGAAGGAAGGAAGGAAGGAAGGAAGGAAGGAAGGAAGGAAGGAAGGAAGGAAGGAAGGAAGGAAGGAAGGAAGGAAGGAAGGAAGGAAGGAAGGAAGGAAGGAAGGAAGGAAGGAAGGAAGGAAGGAAGGAAGGAAGGAAGGAAGGAAGGAAGGAAGGAAGGAGAGCTGTGGAAGACCTACAAACCTCCCCGCTTCCAGTTATAAATGGATTTTCCACCCATGGAAGCCAGGAGAAAATTTTTCAAAAGGTTAATTTTCATATTTCCACTAGATGTGAAACTTCTTGTCTCCTCCTTTAAAGCAGCTGGTGCTGTCTACTGCCAGCTGCAGAAGACTGGCCTTCATCAACCTTGGATCAGACCTGCTCTGGCAAGTCTCCTTGTCCTATATATTGCAAAGTGGGAAAAAAAATCTGCTGTCACACAAGAAACTACAGACAAATATGTTTTAGAAGACAAGGTTATCCTTTTCTCCTTCCCCACTGAAGGCTTGGAAACAGAGCTGCCTATATCAGGGATTTTCAAACATCCCAAATGTTTTGAAAATAATATATGACACAGAAAAGTCTGATAAAAAAATAGTTCTATTCATCTTGTAGCATAACACCACAACAAGGGGATGTTTAATAATAAAAAAAAAAAAAAAGTGAGTGCAATGAAAATAATTTGGAACTGCCTTAAAATCTCATCTCCGCTTTGATGATTCATCAATTTCAGCAGCCGCTTATTGCTTAATACACAGCACATCAATAGAGATTATTGCTGAAACAACAATTTCTCTTAGTCGATCCTAGCACTGGCTGAAATTTTCCAGAGTAAAACAAATTATTCACACTGATGGTTCAATGTTTGTCTGTAGAAGAGGACAGGTAGTGGAATCAAAAGACAAAGGCAATACACAATTTGAACCACAACTTTTCTTAAATGTGCTCTCCTTTTTCAACTTTACAAAACACCAGTGCAGCAGTTTCTAAATGCTCCGTGACTTGCTAATTCTCCTGAAAGAGAGGACAATTATATTAACAAGTGACAGAACGGATATGATTTTCTTAGCAATGAGAAATGTGGCTCTAAGGCTCATAAATACACTTCTGAAATCCCTAGCTGCAATCCTTGCCTCATTACCCATTGCTGCTTTCTGGTTTATTCTGGATATGCATTTTAAGCCGCAGATCTTTCTCATTTGGTATAAAATGGAATAGTTCCTCTGATTTCAATAGAACTATGCAGGCCTGCACCACCTATAGATCCAGGCAGAAAAGCAAAAAGACATAGCCACAGGGCATAACCACTGTTTTAGGCACTCAGAACAAAGTTTTAAGAACACTTAATGTTAGAAAAAAAGCCAGAGGGCAGAATCCATACATAAAGCTGATTTTTCTCAGGTGGGGTTTTGCTGTTACAGTAGTAACTGGATAGCCCCAGATCTGTACATACCAAACTTCTCCAACACTTCTTAGGAGGGCATTCTGTAGGAGGATGCCTGGGTACTGCAGAGAGTCTGTCTGATATGCCCAGGGAATAAAATGGATGGGTCAGAGTGCAGCTGGTAACTTTGGGAAAATTGGAAGAAACCTCATTAAAGAAAATTTCAGCAACAGTTTCAGTCCACATCACGAAGATTAGGCTATTGGCAAATGTGTGTTAAGACAAATTTCTTTCCATTTATTTTCACTGCTGTCTTTTTCCACCTTCTCTGCTAAACATTGATTCTTCTCTGCAACTTTCACAGCATTTGCTTCTGGCATCTCACATGCTTTCTGCATTGTGACAGAAATCTTGCCATTATACTCCTTGAAGGGTTTGTTAATCCTGGAGCTGTTTACTTTAAGAAACACTTTGACATACTATAAATGTTGCCTATATGCTCTTTAGAAAGAGAGACAGCGATCCCTCACTGTATGTATATGTACATGCATATACATATGTACATGTACATGTATATGTAAGGAAAACTCTTTACATCAAAGGGAAGCAGTAAACACCATCTCTCTCCTCACTAAGAGATGCAGGTCTTTGAACAGACTTTTTTTAATGAGTATCTCCAGCTAAGGATTTCTTAACCTGTGGAGAATGGTGGAGGTCACAGCTGTGTGTAGATGCAGTCACTGTAGCCTCCAGAACAGGTAGGAAGAATTCAGTGTCTTCAGCTCTCCCAGTCACTGCCTCCAGGAGGCTAGGCAACATCATCCACATCATACAGTATGTATCTTATACACACAGGTGCTCAAACCCACATAAATAAAACCCAGGACACTTTCTTTTTAGAAATGTTTACATTTCTCCTCCACTCCAACTCTATCCTTTAAAAACCTTCAACAACAGACCCCACACAACTAAAAAATGGCCAACACAAAACCTGCCTGCTCCCAAACAGGGCAGCCACATCTTGAGTGAAGGTCAAGGTAAGACTGCAAATGTAATGCTCACCTCGACAGTAACAGGAAACACACATACCACTCCAAACTTAAGCATGACTGCCAAAAAGCTCTTGATCTCCAGGGGAACATGACCTAACTGTACCAAATAACAGCAGTGCCAGCTCATGTTCATTCACATCTGCAAACAAAGCTTGGAGTGACATGTTCACTTCTGAGCCTGCCTGTGGCTTGTTCAGAGTGATGTATTGCACCGAGCACCGGTCTGACTCCCTTCTCCCAGCATAACAATAATTGATATTCCTGTATTACTTTCTCTTGACACACGCTGTGTTGAATAACATTAAGTACACTCATGGTTCATAATACTCAGTGCTGTAGCTATTCCTGAAATTCTTGCTTTGAAGGAAGAGTAGGAAAATTGCAGGAACATTTTGTCCCAGGAGGATGAGTTTACTTTGCCTTTTCTTTTATTCAGGTCCTTTCCAACAGCTCAGAGGGAAAAAGATGTTGGAAAAGAATAATGAGTGTTTATTAAATTATGTTGAAATCATTGACAGTGTTTCCTAACAGAAGTCCAGGATTAACCTTTTCTTTTCAAAGACAAAATGTTGTACTGGGTCTCTCTGGGTTGGACTTAATTTTCTTCACAGCAGCTCATAATGAGCTGTGGTTTTGATCTGTGACAAAAACAATTCTGCTAACACACTAGTATTTTTAGCTGTTACTAAAAATTTTGCACAGCATCAAGACCTTCTCATTCCCCATTCCCCCCCCCCGCCACACACACACACACACGCCCTGTGAATCCACTGGGGGTGAGCAAGAGGCTGAGAGAAGACACAAGCAGACAGATGACCTGAACCAACCAAAGAACTATTCCATGCCATCTAACATTGTGATCTGCAATAAATTAGAAAGGAGAAAGTTTCAGGAGCTTTCCCATCCTTTGCTCGGGAACTGACGGGGCATTGGCTACCCATGGGAGGTGGTGAATGGCTGCCTTGACATCTCTTGTTTTGTTTTGTTTCCTTTCTTCTTCCACTCCTCCTTTGCTTCTAAATCTTTTATTTTCATCTTGGACCACAAGTTTTCTCAGTTTTACTTTTGCTTTTCTCTTCCCCCACCACACAAGAAGTGGAATGAACATCTGTGTAGTACCAATTTGCCTACCAGGGTTAACCCACAACAGGGGTTATAATTAAAAATGTTTTGCCTCATTGCATACAGCCTCCTGCCATCGGGTAATGCCTTTGACCATTGGGTCACAGTGTCTCTTGCCCTCAGCAGCTGTGCAAGTGACTGTGGAGAGGATAGAGCAATGACCATCTTTTTTCCTGGGGGTACCACAACACAGCTGTTGATTTCTCAAATTGCAGATGCAAGATAGAGGGAGGTAGCTGACCAGAGGACTCCAGCCCTTGTGTCATACAGAGCCAAGAAAAGCCTAAGTGAGTGATTTCAGGCTCAGTGCAGCTGAGTTTTCTTGCCTATAGCTGAGGAAAGCTGAGAGGAACACTATGCCACTGGAAGCTTCATTAGCTTCATTGGTTATTTTTCTAATTATATTAATATAAGTGTACCAATATGCAGTGTTTTCCCTCAGACTCCAGCTCCGAGCATCCTGCAATTACATGAGAATTACTTTTTTTTTTATTTAAATAAAGTTTATAGATTTTAAAGTCATGTAGGAAAGCTAGAAAATTTAAGGCTAAAAAAAAAAAAATAAAAAATAAAAAATAAATAATAAGGCAACCAAGATCAGCCTCTCATATTTTCATTGCACCTTAAGGACCTGAGATACAAAACGTCAGCACTATGACATTATTGGGAAAGAAGTGAAGAGAGACAGCAATGGTTCCAAAGTATTTTGAACTGGATATAAAGTTGGACCAACAATTTGGTTCTTCACTCCTGCTGTGTCCCTTGCTGGAGAGCAGTCATAGCATTGATCATCTGGCATTATATATAATACAGTGCAAATGTCAGTCAGTCACACCTTCAGGCACAATAAGGAGGGGATTCACACTTTCCCACTGGAAACTATTGACTACTGAAGGTGTCTAAGTTCACTGTGACCAAAGTCAAGTGAGCAAATTGTCTATAAAGCAAAAGGAGAGAGACAGGTCCCTAAGAAGAAGCAATGATATGTTGATTGTCCATTTAGCATAGATCATATGAGTCACACACACTCGATGAGCATATAACATGTAAAAAACACTAATTAGTGTTTCCCTCACCCAGAACAGAGCAGAGGACAGTCACTACTTTAGTTACTTGCACTATCTTAAGATGAATTATTTATAGACCAATTTATTTTGATGTTCATGGACCACATTCTCATTCTGCATTTCATTGCTTCAGTGTAAAGTGGACTAACTGTATGGCATAATTGCAGGCACTACAGATTCACTCCAGTGTGAGAGATGGGACTCTGTTCTTCCTCATCTCCAAATGCCAGGATCACACCTCCAATGAACTAACAATGCTTCCTCATGTGGAAGCAGCTGGGGATGGAATTTGGATTTGATGACATTAGGGGGGCCAGGAAAGAAAGAAAAACCCAAGCCAACAATAAACAACTATTCTTAAGCTCTAATGAGGTGATCAAGAAACTGCCACAGATTTGCATTAGCAATTTAATTGGCCAGTAGATTCCCAGACATTGGCATTGTATCTGAAGGTAAACAGCAACATATTAAAAGCTGAACACTTTGTAAATAACCTTGTTATATGTTTTTAATGAAGACTAAAGTCCCAGGAAAAAATATGGGATATGTATGCCGTTGATTTCATTAGAGTGCTGCATGGCAGGAATAATAAAAATGGTCTTGCAGGTTTATGTGAGATTCTTAGGGACAGAGTAACACTATTACTGCCCTGAGACCAACTTGACAGTGTTGTTACAGTAAGAACCACACTTGTCACACTCACTACACATTCTTCAAAATAATCCTAAGAGAAATATGCTTTAATATTATTACACGATGCCTCTGACTGTGGTTTTCTGTTATGCTCATAATGCTGTGTGTAGCTATTCGTGCCCTAGTACTGTGAAGTAACTTCTCTTATGTTTGGTTCCCAGCAATTAAACCAGACCTTGAAAATGCCACAGGGTGAAAACAGAGTATAAAATGAAATATGTGAATAGTAGTTAGAGTTTATATGAAGCTACGGTGACTTTCTGCTTATAGGGGAGTTCTTGGTTATATTATTCTGCCTTGATAGTTTCAAAGATTTTGGCCAAAGACTTTTCTGTAGCCCCCTACTCAGATACATTAAGACCTTTTTCTCCCTGGGTAATCCAGAGGGAATGATTCAGGGGCCATAGGCAGCACATCTTGCATTTCAGGTAGCACTGACAGGTGGGATAAACAGCATAGACAGCTTTGACCTTTAAAAGGTCTCTGGCTTATGTAGAAGTTTAAGTAGAAAGACAGTACAGAGGAAGATGTAAAGAAAAATGGAGATGGAGGGATGTATTCAATTTCCTGGTGAATTGTGGAATTGGGGGCAGATGGAGGATAAATGAATTGTGAACAGTCCAGAAGCAGAGCTGTCCAGAGTGTATTGGCAGGTCAAAGCAGGGTGCCATGACAGTGCTGTTATGTCCTTCCTCCAGCTGCTCCTGGCTCCCCTCTTGCATGAGGGAGCTGGAGAAGAGAAGGTGCCTAAACATCAAAATGTGTGTATGGCAACTACTTGCCACTGCCTTTCTTGGTTCTCCCAGCTCCAAGTTCATTTGGTTTTAGAAACATTTTACCACCAGCCAAAATTTCAGTTGTCTTCAACACCTGAACAAAAAAGCAGAGCACAAACATTGTCCATCACCTTCCCTGTTCCATGATCCTCTGGGTCTGGCCCATGCACAGCATTAGGAATGTCCTACGGTTGTCTTGGTGTCTGCACTCCCTGTTTTCCCAGATGACTGTTTCAATCTTATGTCAAAAAGATATTCATAGCTGTAACTGTATCAGAAGGTCATAGGCTTCCTTGTTCGGTCAGTGGAAAGGTCTTCAGAACTGAGGGCAAAAGGAAGGCAAATCAGTGCCATGCTTTTGGTAAAGAATCACAGGAGGACTGGTCTGTTTGACTCAACTCTGCTTTTTGGAGACAACATCCATTTTGTAGGATAAGTCATCATGCAATTATTTGCAGAATAAACTGATTCATCCTGTGCATTGGAGCTATAATGCAGAAAACAAGGATGACACTAGAATGAAAAATATAACCCTTCTTGTTAAACAAATTAGAAATCTATGACATATTGTGCAACTCTCTATAAATATTACTGTTTCTATTACATTTGCTCAATGGCTTTGAGTTTCTGAAAGAAAGCATGCATGCAAGAGGAAGGATCTCTTTCAGGAAATTTAATTAAGTTCCTTTCCGAACATGCCACAAAAAAAAAAAAAAAAAAAAAAAAAAAGCATATGAAATAGGTATGATAAAGTCAGGGTGTTTCCCAGACAATATATCTCCTAGATTCTTCAGAGAAAGATAAATGATGCATGTGTAGAAAATAAAATAAATTAATTAAAATTAAAATTAAATTAAAATTAAATGTCTTTGTGCCTTTTGATAAGTAGTAAATTCTATTAATGACTTTTACATATTCTGTAAAAACAATGAATTTACATCAGCTGACATATTGGAATTTCGTCATGTAAAATATTCAGCCACATGGTCTGGATGTCAACACACTGGTTCTAAGCTGGGATACACAATGTCATCAGCTATGCAGAGCCCCAGACTCTCCCCTTCAGGTAGGTCCCATCAGCTGCTGAAGACCTGAGTGGTAAAGGGGAATCTGGCCACAGAGAGAAATATGCCTTCCAGTAGTTCACACTCCCTGGCAGTCAGGGCCAGGAGGATGACATGCTACTTTGACCTTTAAGACAGAGAGAAACTGTGAGCAGTATCTGTTAAACAAAAACTGATATATTTCAAAAATAAAAAATAAAAATGGTAGGTGTAAAGCAGATACCAGTGACTGCATGAATTTATTGGATCCAAAATATTTATATCTGTAAGAAATCTGGAAAGTCCTGTATTGGATAAAACTGGTCACAGGGACTGGATTTCTGTGTCTCTTATTTCACTTAGAACAAGCTGCTTTACCTCTCTCCTCCAACCTCACATGTGCATTCAGGCATTTACACTTGCTGTCAGATCACTTTTGCATGTTCTGTGAGCACCTACAGGTAAAATTGGTGATGACATGACAGTTTTAAGCACAGTATTTGTGACTTCTTTTAATTCAGGTGTAAGGTGGGTATAAACTGATTTCATAATATAAGAATCACCTTTCTCCTCCTTCCCTAAAACTGGAATTTAAGTCTACCTGAAAGCAAATTTGTAAAACTGAGGACTACAGATCTACCAAGGTTTATTTTTCATTGTTCTGTGTATGCAAACTCCTAGCAAATGAGAATTCAGAGTGACTGAATGTAGTAGGGGCCATGCTGTGCATTCAACATGATAAAAGCCGTGGAGTCTGAGAAAAGCTGATGTTTCCGAAAACAGTCAGTAGAAGCAAGAAGCCAATAAGTTTGCAAGTGCTTCCTTGTATTCCCAAGAAAATGAAGTGTATGCTATTACCCTTACCCTTACATCTCTACAGCCATATGCCAACTTGGTCAGAGTCCGATTGCTCTGATTTATTTAGTAGACCAACTTTCACTGATTTATGTCTACCTCCAGCCCAAGAGCAAACACAGCCACAGTAACTTGGACTATGGTGAGTGTTAGTTGTAACATCCATTCCAGAGCAATGATTTGTCAGTGGCATTTAAAGAATCTCTAAGATTTCTTTAATCAAAATCTACACCCCGTTCCACCCAGTGAAAAGGCAGTTTTAAGATTGCTCAGTACATGTTTCAAGGTCATGCCCTTCTTCTAATGTTCTTTACAGATAGTGTCAAATTCTCCAGCTGGTTCTGTACAAAGGTCTGGAGAGTCTCATTTCTTCTGATTAGAAGTGAGGATCACTTCATCTCTCAGGCATTTTTGCCTTGCTGACTCCCCTCCTTCTTCAAAGAAGCAAAATCCTATTATCACTGTAAATTGCGTTGGCAGGATGGGTGTGAGGGATTTTTGGTTCCAAGAGCAGATAAAATTACTTCCATCCATTCTTATCTTTCCTAAGGTAAATTATGCATACGTAATAGCAAGATCTGTGATAGCTGTCCCCTGATTTTTACCAGGAACGAGCAGACAATATATTATAGGTCTCAGATATGAGTACAAGAAGCAACCCATTTTGTTATGGACTGGCTCCAAGCATATCAGGTGCACTCATTCCCTGCAAGTGAAAAAACAGTCAGAAATAGGATTGGTAAATATTAATCAGCAGATTAAGACTTGCCATTTTGTACTCTGTGGTCTTTCATAAAACCATATTCAAATCACCAGCTTCTACAAGTTCCCTCCAAAGCTTTTGCTTTCAGCACACTGAACAAGACCTCATTTTTCCACCAGAATGAAACAAGGTAAACCTGTGATAAAAACCATGTCCTCTCAGATGTTCCACCTCTTATGGTCTCTTTACTTTTTGCTGAGAGATACAATTAAAAATGCTCATCTTTCTGCATCATTCCCATTTCCATTTCCTCTCTTTTTGGAACTCGCAATTAGCTTTGCTAAGCGGTACCCTAGCAAAATGCAATGAATCCAGTTTAAATGAAGGGATCAGAAAACAGAGAAAATTGAGACATTTCATTTGAGGAAACTTTAGGGTCTGAAAGAATCTGTCTCATGTTCTGAACACTCAAAATTTTGCAGGAATTGAGCACAACCAGGGTTTGACCACAAGTAGCTAGAACTGAGACAGATACTGTTGTGGTTTAAGCCTCAGAAAACAGAACACCATTCAGAAAATGAGAGCTGGTGCACTGCTTCAACAGTATCCTGATTTTTAAGGGCATTTGACTTGATCCTTCCATGCAACTTAGAGTCTTGATCAGAATTTATTCAAGCTGGAGGAGTTTAGATCTATAACTGGAAAAAAGCAGGTGTGATTCAGGGTAAACTATCCCAAGATGAACCCTTGGTTTTCTCTTCAATTCCATCCCAAGCATTAATTAAAAGTTCCTATTTTAGGTGAAGCACTGCTTGTGGAGATTAGTTGCTCTTAATTAAAGCTGCATACCAACAGCTATAAAATCCTAAGTCTATAAGAAACAGAATAGAGTTTTACCTCCAAGCTAATGCTTTCTGTTCAGAGATTTGGGGTCTTACACTAGGAATATAAAAACAAGTGATTGCAACAGCTCCAAACTTGTCTCCTGTGTGGATAAAATTGAAAAGCAAACAGATTTGAGGTGGAAAATTACAGCTATCCACATGATCTGATTTCAGCTCTTGATTTTAAAAGTTTGTGAGGAATAAACTCTTTCTTAGCAGCCTAAAAGGCATATTTTGTGCCGTGGGACTGAGCAGCTGGGATAATGCCTCTCTCCCCAGTCTCTAATGGCATTTTTCTTCCAAGCACAGTCATTGATGGGAATAAGGCTGCTGAGCTCACCAGTACAGGGTTGGCTATAAAGAGCAAACCTACATGGTCTATATATAGGGAGAAAAACAAAGCTCTTAATACCTGCCCAGGGGTGTAAAGAACTAAGGAAAACTCCTTTCATCTCCCTTTTCCAACCATTACCCATGCCGGTTTACTGGTTATTTTGGGGTATTTATTGTGGGTGAAGTACTTTGCAATATTCTGTAATATTATTAGTATTATTGCATTTATTTTCTTCTTGTAGAAGTTCTCAACCTGAAAAATTCCTCTTTACAATCTTAAATGTCCCTGTATTTTATTCTTTCCATGGACTTTTTCCCTGCTCCCACCTGTATTTGTAGGATTTCATAATTTCAACTTGTTCCTACACCAAGACATCCCTTTTCTGCCCACTGCCATGGAGCTCTCTAAGCTCATTTCTGTCATTTCACAAGAAGTGGAAAGTTTTCCACAATAACTGGTAGCCAGCATCAACTTGATCAGAAGCTGCCCCAATGCAGATGCAGGACTTGTCTCCCATGGCGAACTAAGTTTGTTGCTTCCATGCCCTAAGTCCTACAGCTATTGCTCTACCCTGGAGCAAGAGCTGTTGTGGAGTATAATCAGAAACACTGGGGCAGGCTGCTGTGTATCTCAGCTGCTTCCCTCCTGAGCTGTGAAACTAAGCACAACCCTTAAACAGACACTGTTAGTTACAGTGAGGGTTCATCTTGGTAAGAGACTGGGAGCCTGCAGAGACTTAATTTCCATCGTAAGGAAATAGTACGTCAATACCTGTCTAAAAACTCTGGGTATTTCTCACTTTTGGCAATGCAATAGCTGAATTTACAGCCCTCATAAAACCAATATTCCCATCAGCCTCATCAGGGTTTTTGCCAATAGAGGATGCAAAGCTACATCTGTCCAGATACACTTCCAGGAGGTTTTCTTGGGAGTTGTTAGAATATATTTAATAAGGTTGAGGAGAAATGGTACCTTAATGAGTAGTCAATCAGTATGTGATTTTAAATAACAATGAACAAATACAATACACTTTAAGGAAATATAGTATCAAACATTTTGAAATGAAAGCAAATTGTATATATGTTGGTGACACCATATGATAATTTGGTTCAAAGGGGAGAGTATTACACTTTGTATTTGTGTCCGGACAAGAAGAGGCTTATAAAGTCACATAAACTTTGCCAGTGCATAGACTGTCTGTTGTAAATTTACACATTGTATCAACTACAATTGAGTTAAAGCAGCTGTAAATGCTGGGACCAAGTTCCAGGCTAATCATTCAAAAAATGAAACAGAAAACTCTCCACAAACCTCTCTAAATGGGATATGTTTGTTCTTGTGACTGAGCTTTGTGCAATTTGTAACTTCCAACGTTTCAAGTATTTTGCGATCAAACACATATAATAAAAGATATGTAATCTTTTATGAAAATATATTTTTATTAGACTTCTATCCCTGCCATATCTGGCATGAATTCACAGTATTAAAATAAATAAATAAATAAATAAACAATTAAAGTTGATCTTTTCTGTTATTGAGGATAAACAATTATTTCATTATAAATTCATGCCAGTTACCCAATCCAAATTTTTTGAATTTACATCAGTTTCAGTGATTGCAATTCTTGATTTTTTTTCTGGTCCACATAAAAATATATTAAAACACACTACTAAGAGACACAAGTAGAAAAAAGACAAAGTGGAATAATTCACTCCTTTCCTCCATTTCATGGTATTCCTTTCATTTCTGTCCCTTTCATGAATGCCCAGTTTCTTTTCTTGACACAAAATTGTATCCATGTTACTGCAATTTATAAAACTCCTTAAACTGACCTATAACAAAAGAGTCACAAATCAGGGCATATAACATTGGTCAGCAATCTAAATAAATAATTAAATAACAAATCTGAAACATGAAAACAACAACAAAAAAAATCCTCAGAAACAGAAAACAAAAATTTTAAATAAAAAGGCTCATTTTCTGAGTATTCATCTCATTTTACAGAAAGTTTGTAAGCATTCAGCTTCTTGGAGTCTAGTCACTTGGTGCAAATGTGAAGCTCAAGGTTTGTCAACTCATACCATATGTGGAGCATTACTCACTGTTCCACCACAATAGATTGATTACAGCAGAATAGAAATCATCTAGATACATTCCAGCAAGATGCATTCCAGATATAAAGAGCATACAAGTCTAAAATTTATAATTTAAGGCAGTTTATTACTGTCCTTGTGAGGCCCCACTTGGAGTACTGCATCCAGGTCTGGGGCTCCTAGAACAAGAAGGCTGTGGACCTGCTTGAGAGGGTCCAGAGGAGGGCCATGAAGATGGTCAAAGGGCTGGAGCACCTCTCCTATGGAGAAAACTGAGAGAGCTGAGGGTGTTCAGCATGAAGAAGTAAAGGCGCTGGGGAGACCTCCTTGCAGCCTTTAAATACTTGAAGGAGACTTATTAAAAGATGGAGAGTGACTTATTAATTGGGCAGATAGTGATAGGACAAGGGAAGAATGGATTTACACTAAAATAGGGGAGATTTAGATTAGTGTTAGGAGGAAATTCTTCACTCAGAGGGTGGTGAGGCACTGGCACAGGTTGTGGCACAATGTAGGGAGTGGATGCCCCATCCCTGGAGGTGTTCAAGGCCATGGTGAACATGGCCCTGAGCAACCTGGTCTGGTGGGAGGTGTCCCTGTCCATGGTGGGATTTGGAGTTAGATGATCTTTAAGGTTGCTTCCAACCCAAACCATTTTACATGTATGATTCTATGATTACAATAATACTAACTTAAAACGTGTTGTACCTTGTCAGAGTTTTCTTTCACAAGAAAACCTCTTCTGCAGGAACCTTCTGACTGGTGACACTTCAGAAAGCTCTCCAGAAAATATTGTATTATGCAATCTTGCTGTGTTTGGACTATGTTACTCAAGCATTTGGCCATATGATTTTTTATTTATTTGTTCCCTACCTCACCCCCCCCCCCCCCCCCCCCAAAAAACAAGCAGCAGAAAATTTGGGATCTTCACTATTATTTTATTCAGCTAATTCAGTAATCTTGCATCCCTCATCCAGTAATGTGGAGAATGGCCTGACACTGACACTGACGCTGACGCTGATGCTGACACTGACGCTGACATGTCCCTGAGTACTAGGTGATTATATCTCAATTCCCAGTACCAAAACCATGCATGAACAACAACAATAAACACCTAAGGAACATTTGAGGCTCACAAGCTTTCAGATTTGAACACACTACAAAATCTACTATGCTTAGACTAGGAAACCTTCTTTTTTGCACAATGACTATGCATACAACCAAATAGTAAGCCAATTAGCAAATTTGACATTTCTGGTGTTCTCCTCTCAGTAGTGGCATATAGATAAAGCTTGGGCCATAAGATCAGTCCTCTGAAGAGCTGAGATGCTGAATGATCATGAAGTACATCAGTAGTGAGAGTAGCTTTCTATACAAGACATTTGTGTCCATCAGTGTTTTATTCAGAGCAGAAATAAAACCAAGATAAGCAGTATTTCATCACTTTGTTTGTCAGCCTTGAGTCCATTACCACAGCAAATTGGAAGATGGAATGTCAAATAACACTAACAATTACTAGTGAAAAATGAGAGTGGAATTGCAGACAAATAATCTATGATGGCTGGAGAATTTTTGTGTATAACAATCAGTCAGTTAGATATGCCTCATTCCCTCTGTGGCTGTTATAGGGGCCATAACTGTCAACCCTACCCTGGTTTTGCTGCAGTCACTCCTGAACTCACTTTCTGTATAAAATAAGCATTAGGCGTCTGTCTGAGGGTAGTGGGAAGATGTAAAGAATACCTTACTGCACAAAACAAAGCCTTTGGGTAAAGGAAGAAAAATACCTAGAAATGACATGAAGGGATTTGCCACCTGAAGGTGCAGCAGACACCTTTAACAAAATGATTTTGTAGAAGATGATTCAATAGTTTTAAAATATATTTATATATTAATTACATACTCTTGGAAGAATGATGAATTTACCATGACCTATCGAACATTAAGATTCACTTACAAAGTCCAGATCAGGAAACCTCCCTCCGGGTTAGGAGGACTTGTGAGTATGTACAATTTTCCCAAGCACTCTACCAGACAGTCATAAAGAGAGGCCACGAGCCTCTCTGTGGAATCTTCAAAATCTTCTAATATTTTTGACATGTAGGAACACCAAAGTGGTAGTGGCAGACAAGATACCCTTTGAGAGCAGAGCCCCATGAGGATCTTTCCCCAGTGCTTGGAGCCCTTCATTTCAGAAATTTTTCCTCACAGCCAGAGGGGGAGCAAAAGTCACAAAGGGATTTCAAAAGGTAATGACTGTGTTCTCTTTCCAGCTGGGCTACGAAAGAGACATGGCCATTGCAGGATCCTGGAGTGGACTCCAACACAGAAGGTGTTCAATACCTCTGGCTATGAGTTTGACTTGAAGAGCTCATTCTCTTATATTTCCCAATTAAAAATCCCCATATTTCTACAGTTCATAAAACTCCCTATTATTAAAACCTATTAGAATAAGTTAATCACTTAACTACAACAATATTTTTGCCATGTAATTTTGCTTTACCTAAAAGGAAAGTCCTTTCATTAGCTGTATATCCTTATCTTAGTTGATGTCTTTCATTTTGATCAACTGTCTTTTTGTCCTAGCTAGTGCAAGTAGTGGACTGGGGCTTCTGATGGACTGAATGGTGGTTACCAAATGTTTTGTTCATGTCTGTAGTGAATGGCTGATGCTAGGAGCCTGCCAAGTAATATCTCCCAAGTTACAATAAAAGAAAGGAACACGGAAAAAAAAAAAAAAATCAAGACCCTAAGGTCACTAGATCTGGTCTACAGTCAGACAAGAAATTAAAGGAACTAATATAAGCTGGAGGACAAAGGGTGAGGATAACTTTTGTGAAAGTAACCTCTGCAGTATTACACACTACTCATTCAGAGTAAAAGAGGGAGAGGACAGAATAGGGACTTCACTAAATGACTGGAGAGCTAATATAAAGAAAAAAGAAGGAAGCTTTTCCTTTTGTCATGTGCAAGTGTCATTTTGAAGTACAAAAAGACTATCCAGATGGGAAAGATTTCATCCAAACAGTGGAAACAATAGGCTCCTGAGAAAGAGCTCTTGGGGAAGCACAACTGCACAGGCAGAAAAAAAGAGTGAAAACCATGAAGATCTGGCTGAAGAGAAAAACAAAAAGGCTGACTGTGTTTGTAAATGAAATGAATTATCTCAGAGATTAAATCTAGGATTTGAGAGTGTTAATAAAGGAATAAGAATTTAAACCTCCTGAAGAAGGTCATCAAGGGCCTAATGCCCAAATACAGGAAGTTTAATAAAAGAAAAAGAAGGCCAGCAGCATATACATAGAGAGAAATTGGCAACACTATAACATGTCTGAAACTTAGCCATGAAGTAGTAAGGGCATGCATATTGAAGTGTTTGGAAAGTTTGTGAATAGATTTTATTATCTATGTTGGAGGCCATCATACTGTATTGAAGTGGGCAGCAAACCACCCCATGATCTGCCATTCTCTGATTTTTGGACTGCAGAGAATATTATAATGTTGGACCATCACTTATAATTCATTTTGTAAGAAGTTTCCTTAACTTTCTGAACTTGGAAAGTCTGCATTTCTCTCCAGAAGTTTTACTTCTGATGGATAAGGGGCGACTAACCTACAGCCCATGGGAAAGAACAAGCATGACAGGATAACTCCTCTGCTCTGTTCACAGGTGTATTTTTCATGGGACCATTCTGGCACATAAGGGAGGCAAACCTCGTTCCTGGGAGCAGAGGCTTTGGAAGCCCAGATGGGGTTGCTGCTGATGAAGTTGCCCATCTCCTCGGAGGGGCTAGGAGATTGTGTCCAAAGGGCCTTCAGAGTAGAATGAGTGAACCACAAGCCAGATGAATTGCCTTGGCTGGAAATGGCCCAACCACCATCACCTTAGAGAACATGCATGGAGCAGACATCATTTGTATCAACACATTATATCTCATCTCTTCAGATACCAGGTTGCAGGTGGGCAGCATGACTGCCTTCGATGGACAGCAACCATGAGGGTGTGCAGCTGGAGTTATACTACGGGATACAAAGAATGCTCACAGGTGGTTTCTTTTTGCTCTAACTGAAAGTTTTCAGTATTAAAGGCAAAGGAGGACAAAAAGACTTGCACAAGAAGTGTAATGCCAGCTACTTTGGAGTTGCAAATTTTAATTTAAGACATCTTTATTGAGACATTGAGAGATCACTGGTTGACAATTTGCTGGGCAGTTGTCATTACTTGAACTAATAGCCCCAGTGGATAGATTTCAACTTTCAGACTGAGAGAAAGTGAAGGATATTATAGAGGATTAGCAACCCTAAAAGAGTCCATATAGCTGTGTGGATACAGCTTATAAGATGTGCTATCATTACATGGTAGAAATTTGAAAGTGTCTGTACCCCTTTAATGTCTCCTCCCCTGCGCTTGTAGACAGCACAGCTGGCTCACAGCTGAAAAAAGCACATTGGTAACCCACACCAGCCCAAGCTGCAAACAAGGAGAGTTTCTCTTAGAGCCCAGCTGGTTTTCTTTATCTTTGCAACCATCTAAACAATACAAACCCAGCTGAAACAAAGAAGATGCAGCTCCAAGACAGCAGCATGCCTTTTTCTCTGTCTGACAGCCTGGAGAGGAAGCAGCATGCCTCAGTTTGGGTTCCAGTTAAATTTTGACAAGTTATTAGATGCTGACTTTTGCACTAAATTTCTTTTTACAGCCAATAACCTCTGCTAAGAACCTCACTGGAAAAAAAAAAAAAAACTGACACTGCTGTGAGGGGAAAGAGAGAGAGAAGCATTCAGGGAGCACGGAATGTAACTGAAATAAAAGTGTATTACAAGAAACATTTTTATGTTCATCCTGTGTTGTGAATGCTTCCAACTCAATTTTCCTATGATATCAGACTCTGCAGATGTTCTAGGTTTCCAGAAACAAATTTCTGCTCCAGAGATCTAACAGTACTAATGTTTTGTTTGTTTGTTTGTTTTTGCAGGGGATTCTAAATCACGCTCTGAGTTGGCTAGATGGCATAGTCCACAAATGCAATGTATATGAAAATGTCCCATAAACAAGAACAAGTACTCTGAAAATAAGTATTTTATTTCTTCTCCTTATCATTTGTGGCTCCTTCTTCCCCCCTTATAGACCTATTAAACTCTGAACTCAGTATCAGATCATGACATTACAGTGGACCGTCCAATGTCTTTGATTCCTTGGAAAAAAAACAGGAGTAATATCTCGGCATATACTTACAGGATGAATAGGGTTTTTGGTCTCTCCTTACCTGATTGCCCCAAATCAAACTTCTCTTTCTGCCCTTCTGACCACCACTTGCAACTGAGACCCATTCTATTGCAAGTTCTTTACAAGTCTTCTGCTGGCCACCTACTTCCCTGGTTCCTCAACAATTTTCACTAAGCAAAAATAACAGAACAGCTTCTAAAAGATGGTAATTCAGCTATTCATCATGTGGTTTACTCATTGTCAAGGAGGAGGACTAAGGGTGTGACGTTGAGGGCTCCATGGGCATATTAAATCATGGCTGTTTCACTAAGGCAGAGATGTGTGAGGCAAACAGCAACATTTCAGGTTTCCTTCCAAAATAATTTTTGCAAGAGTTGCATGTATTTTATTAATAAGATTACATGTGAAATTTAGTTATCCCATGAAGTTACTGTGCTAAGTTTTGAGACTGAATTCATAAATTATGAAGCCAAAAGGAAACATTGTAATGTTTAATTTAACAACTACATGACAAAAACCATAACACTTTGTTGAATTAACCCTGTCTGAACTAAAGCATTGGTATTAGAAAGAAAGTGAATTCTTGATCTTAAAGATTTCTGCAGTAGAAACTTTATCGCAGCTCTTACTAAATTGTACCAATGGCTTGTTACTCTTATTGCTTCATTTCATTACGGTAGAACCTACAGAAATACTGTGATAGGCTACATTTAGTGGCACTGAAATGCATGGTATTTGTTTACATCCTTTTACAAATAGCTTTGTCACAGTGCCCTGACTATCCTTCCATGTTGTTAACTCATTCAAGCTTTTTTTCTCTTATGCTTGTTAATCTCCAGCTTTTTTTACAGGCATTCTCTTTTTTTTACAGGCATATTGAAATTTATTTTCTGCAATATCATTGTCTTTTTCTGTTCTTTCCCTAAATCATGAATTGCATTTTTTTTTTAATATTATAATCTGAATTGTCTTCCACCTTAATTTTCTCAGCCAAGTTCCTCTTATAACCCATTAGTATCAACTTTCTCTTCTACAGGTTCCCCCTTTTTGTACATATATATATTTATAAAGTCCTTTCACTTTCCTTCTGATCCAAGCTTTGGATTATTCTGGTTTGGTTTTATAGCTGTCAAAGCTTTCTCTTTCTGGTCTCAAAATGTGTTTTTGGAACCATCCACAGAAATGTTCAAAAAACATTCTCAGCCATAGTTTATCAACCTGATGATAATATTTTCCCCAACTCATTTACTTCCTAATTGCTTTAATTTCTGTGAAAAAGAAAGTTTTAAGACATCAAGCATCTATTTTACTCCATTGATCTTAGTTCTACTATTTTGCTTGCAAATGTAATTACATAAAAATCACTTGTACCTTAACAATCCTTATCTTTTAGTTTTGTGATCTATTTCTCCTACTGTGTCAAAACGATGTTTAGAGTCCCTCCACCTTAGACATAAAGATTTCTGAGTTAGGAAAATATCTATTAAGATTTTTAAAACTAAAGAACTTTTTGTATCTTTCTGCACAAGAACTCACACATACCTCATGTCATCTCTCACCCTATACATCAGAGCAGCTCCTCCCCTGCTGTAAAAGCAGAGGTTAGTCATCCTTCACTCTGCCTTAGCTCAGTGGTCTGTTGCAGATACTGCCAAGTTGTGAATGGTCTGGGAACTTTCAAGTGAGCATTGGAAGAGTACCTGTCTCCTTTACATAATCCACTCACCAAAACCTCTGTGGTTTCCTTTTAACTTTCAGTCACATAGGCTTTCCTATCAGGCTTTATAAATACCCAGATGGTTAATAAATTCTGACAAAAACTGTTTCAAATTCTTACTGTTTTTCACCTCATCTCCCAGTTATTTGGATAAGGCTAATCAA
Organism: Aythya ferina; assembly: GCF_964211825.1. NCBI lineage: Eukaryota > Metazoa > Chordata > Aves > Anseriformes > Anatidae > Aythya > Aythya ferina. The sequence continues at coordinate 150,360,558 of NC_140297.1, read as the reverse complement.
AGATTTTCCTCTATGACTCCTGATGTTTTGATTCATTTTATTCTCAACATCTTTCAATTTTATGCTGCGTTCTCATTTTTATCCATTCTGTTATTAATTTAACCCCCTCAGGTAATTGCCTCTTTCAACAGAAAACTGGCTGCTCTCCTACTAAGAAGGATTCAAAGATCATCATTTCCCTGTCTCCTTACAAAGAGAATAAGTGAGCCACAAAATAAAAACCTACCTCTCTTATCTAGACAGTATTTCATTTCCAATATGTTTTCTCTTTATTTACTAGGGAGATATTTTGATATTTCCCTTATTCAGAAGCTTCCTGAGCTCTCCCTTGGTTGTATTGCCATACATCAATGTCCTTACCCATTGCCAGCAGATCCATGGCCTCTCACAGCCTGAAGCCTATCCAACTCTAGATTCTCATTTTCTACCATCATTCCAGAAAGAAAGCATGCAGTCTTGTTTTCTTATATTCTGAAAATATTTTCCCATCTTTTTTTTTTGGCACAGAATTCCTAACAGGAACATTTTTTCTCCTTAGCCTGCTGGAGATCTCCATTTAGACACGCTCAATTGCATTACAGTCTGGGCTTCCAGCCAGCCACAGGTATGTCATCTCATAGTTGTCTAGTTCAGTCCACCAGCTGTTTCTTCAGAAACGGTTTCTATTGTTTTCATTTTAGAGATATGAAAGTAGCATGGGTACTGCAAATTGAGTCCTTTCCATTCTTTTTCCTGTTTGTCTGGGTGAACGTAAGGAGCTAGAAAGGAAGTCTACACACCACATAACTTTACTGGTTGAGTTTTCATGCAAATTTCTTTAGGCTTCCTCTGTAGCCACAGGAGAAAGAAATTCCTCCAGGGAACAACTCAGGCACCTAAATAACAATCCTTAGAAGCATGATGCTGAAGACCAGCCCTTTCTCATCTTCATTGGTTACAGGAAAACCAAAGGAAGTTGTCTTCAGAATGTGCTCAGCGAAATAGGATGCCTAATATTGGGAGATCTGGATATCTCCACTCTCATCTGTCTTGAGACATACTGTATGCCCCATCACACCAACACTTCCACCTGAATTGACCAGCAGACATTTCCTTACTTGAATTTTGCCACTGCAAAACTGGTGCTCCCTCCATTTCCTTATTCAGAAACTCTTTATTCATTATAGCATGTAGAATTTGTCCTTCTGATCTCTTCTTCCATTACAGCCACCAGTATGTGACATGGATAGAGAAAGCCTTTTCTGGCTTCAGTCAGAGGAAAAAAAAAAAAAAAAAAAAAAAAACTACAACAACAACAAACAATATAATCACTGATTATCTCAAGTCACTGTATACAGAAGAATGTGTATGCCATCTGAAGGACAGTGTATGTGTTACCCAAAAGTATTTTCTACAAACCCCAAACACCCCTAGCAATCTGCCGCTTGCTGCTCCTGATGCCCTGCCCCACCAGTGTGTTGGCACCAGAGGGAACTGCCCCCTCCGATGCAGTGGATGGATGACCTCTCAGCCACACAGACACACATACATGCAAAAGTGTCTTCTCTGCCACCAGCATAATCCCTGGGAGAACAAAATGGAGAGAGTAAAAACACCTGCAGAAGCCCACACTGGAGAACCTTTATAATAATTTGCTGTGCCCTCTCTTCCAGAAGAAGCACCTGTGGCTAAAATTACCATTTTTATACTGAAGCCAACCTACTAAGTTAACTAAGGCAAGGGACATAATCCATGGCTGCACATCTCAATTATGCCTGAGGACTCTTTAGTAAATATAAAATGGGATTAATAATAATAACAACAGCAACAACAACAAATGTGACTGGATCTCCAGGGGTATCAAGGATCCAGAGCTTTCACCCAGTCAGTTGGCACCACTCCTCAAACAGACAAACAAAGGCATCTCTGGTGCCAATGACGTCATCTGAAACTACGAGCACTGAAGCCTACTAAAGAAATCAGGTGAAGCAAGTTCAGTGCCTACTTTCAGTCACCACATTTGACAGTTCCACAAATCTGTGTAATAACATTTTGACCATAAAATATACTACACTATTTTAACATTCAACATGTTTATGCTTGAAGCTGCCTCTTGAATTCCCAGGGAGGCATTAGAAGAAAATTAAAAAGCACAGCCAAAAAATATAACCATAGTCAATCCCCAGTCATAAAGTTTAATTGGAAAGCAGATATTAAGTATGTATCTTTATTACATTTTGAAACAATGAATAATATATGTTATTGGCTAAAGACAGAGCTCTGAATAGTGAGTACGTTGTTTTATTATTCAAACACAAATGAAAGTGCACTGTATTATCAGTTAATATGGGCGCTACTTTCTGTGAAATAAATAAATAAATCCACCAGTCTCAGCTGGTGATTTACATACTGAAGTACCTTTAATCACAGGCGTAAAAACAAGGGTGGGAAGAACAGTAGCCAGAGCTGTTGCCAGGGCAACTTATCCCTGGATTTAGCATTATCATGAAAGGAAAACCTACAAGGAATTTAATTATCCAATACCTTGACCTTCCAGCCTGCCAAGTGCTGGCTGCTCCCTTTCAACTCCAAATCCCTCAGGAATGGCTGCACGACTGGTTGCTGCACCAGCTCAACAGAGAAGCAGCGTGGGATATGCCCACATAATTTCTTACAAGCTGGCATGAGTCTACTCTGCCCCCTAGACCACAACAGAAGACATGAGCCAGCTGTCATGCCAAAACTGGCTGTCTGCCTGGAGCCAAGCCCAGGCTAATACATCCTCTCCTTTTACCAGCACATATTAACCTGAGCTTTGCATTGCACTGGTGTGATCGCACTGCCTTTGGTGAGCTGAGTGAGCAGGCAGAGCTTGCTTGCAGCTGCCACTCTCTACAGTGCAGATTTAATCCTCAACATGATCCCTACAAGTGAGGTTAAGGAGAAAACCAGTCTAGCAGATACATTTGGCTCATGCAGTTGTGTTGGATGGTAAACAAAGGTGTGAAGACATACAGAGGATCTCCCCCATGCTGCAGATGCTCCCTACTCCTATAGACTCCCTGAGCATCTTGTATTAGGAAAGGAGATGGAAGAATTTCTCCCATCTTTTTTGAATAACAAACAACCTTCCCCAAGACTTGAACTGCCTAAGATCCATACCTCTTCTGCCAGCAAGACACTACTGTTGCTCAGTTGATGAATTCCCCCCCACATTAAAATAAAATAAAATAAATCTTCATAAGTTTGCTGAAAGGACCAGTTGTGATACCTGACTCCCTTTCACAGTACCATGACTATTTCTTCTTTTGAAGTAATATCAGAAAAATAAGTCTAGAAACATGCATAAAGACATAGAGACAATTCTTCAATGAGTATCAGATTATGGATTTTTCCACTTGAAATCTATTGTAAATGATTGAATTGACACATTATATGATGTGGAACATATGATGTAACTGGGAAAGAACTATAAACTGGATTTGCTACAGCAGGATATGTGGCAGAAATTAGTCCTGTTTGTTTATACTTTCCACATTCTAGGTTTATGGATCTAATCACTGAAAGAATAGCAGCTTCTTTCTGACTAGATGATTTCTTTTCAAATGTTAGCATTCATTACTCACTAACCCTGTAATAATAACAATAAATGGTTACAGGATTTTCAGATGCAGTGCCAGAAGAAATGTGTTGTCCCAACTGGGTACCCATCCTCTTAAAGTATGGACCAAAACTTTGCTAAGATTGTCCCAGCAATGCTTTTGTGTGAATATATTGAGCAAAAGATTTAATAAAATTTATAGAAGAACTGTCTCAACCTCAGAGCAGCAGATATTCATTCAGACTGACCACCTGAGTAAAACCACCACATGGAGGTAGCGCATGAGACAAGTAAAACCAGACACCTCTTGAACCCTTTCTCCATATTGCACTGCTGAAGGAGCCTAACAGCTAACTTAGATGAAGCATTCAACTCTCAGTCATGCAGTTGGCCCTGTCTGTGGAAGCACTATGAGAACTTGCAAGGACTAAAGAAGCTGAGTATGAAGCTGCTCTTAAATAACAGTCTATTCTTGCTTCAGTTAGGCATAAAGTGAGGACAATTTCTTTGGATTATTTCAGCCTTATTGTTTCGTATTAGTATTATATTGCCAGTCCGGGTGGTGAAAATCTACGGAGAGAAGGGGAAGTGGGGGTGGGAAGAGTAATGTTATTCAATACTTTAATATATTCAGGACTTCAAAATGAAAGTTTGTAGACAACATTCTTGTTCAAAAAAAAGTTGTGAGTTCACAAAAGATCTTATAATTTCTGAATTTGTTTTTCACATGCAGGACACATGTACCCAGAAGTCATTTCAGCAAATTGCTGCCTAAATACAATGACATTCAGCATAGCAGATTTTTAGCACTTTTTTTTTTTTCACAGAAGGATTTGTTTTCAAAACTAAGAGTAGACTAATGAAAATCAAAACATTCCCCAAACATTTCTCATAATTAATTTAAAAGATCCTTTGCTCCTAGCTCACTTGTACAAGCTAAAATGCTTCCCCCCCCCTCACATAGCCAGCCCTGACATGTCTTTCACCAGGCTTTGTCAAGACTGCACATCTTCCGTCTTATATCTCTTGCAGTAGTGTTCTTTCTGCCTTCAGGACTTTACACCTTAGCTGGGATTGTCATCTAAACCTGGTACTCATCTAAGGTGAGATTTAAAGGTGAGAGTATAGAGAGAGATCCATCAATGGACATGCATACACCCTCACTCTCTGCATTCACAAATGCACTGCATTCACAGCTTTCTTGAATTTTAGCATGGGCTTTCGGTTCATCTTATATACATACCTAGCCCCTAGGCCCCTTACCAGTCATCACCTTAGAGTCTGTGTCTTTCTGTATGCTAGTTTCCTACTTCTTGGTTAGTGTGTCTTGAAGGTCATTAGCAAACACATACACCCCCACATATAGACAATGGAAAGCAATATCACAGAGAAAAAAAGATCAGATTTTAGCAAGATATTGGGATGGACTAGGGTGATCAGATGCATGGCTGTGACCAGGTCCAGTGCTGGCTTCCCCAGTACAAGAGTGACATGGATGTACTGGTGCAATTCCAGCTTAGGGCTACAAAGATGATGAAAGGAAAGGACTGGAGCATGACTTATGAAGAGACTCGAATAGCTGGGGCCCTTCAGCCTAGAGAAGAGAAGGCTCAGGGGGATCACATCAGTGTATATAAATACCTGATGGGAGGCAGTACAGAAGACAGAGCCATGCTCTTCTTAATCTTCCCAATGCCAAGACGAGATACATTGGTCACAACTGCTGTACAAATACAGTGAATTCCACTTAAAAGTAATTAAAAGTTTGTTTGTTTGGTTGGTTGGTTGGTTGGTGTGTGTGTGTGTGTTTGTTTGTGTTTGTTTATTTGTTTGTTTGTTTGTTATGAGTGTGTTCAAATACCAGAGCAGATTGATCAGAGAGCTTGTGGATGTTACATCCTTAGATAAACTTGAAAACCATTTGGATGTGGCTTCAAGCAATCTGCTCCAGTTTGATGACTTTGATTTAGGAGGTGTGGATTAAGCAGGGATTATATGAAAAAGCACTCATTCCTATCTTTTTCCTCTATGATGAAAAATACTATTTAGGAATAGTTTATTAATCAGCAATTGGCACCATTTTTATTGATCCTTTTTTTTTTTTTTTTTTTCTTTTCATTTACCCAAATCACCATTTTCCTCATAGTTAACCTATTTGTTCTATATGAAGAAAATGGATTTTTTTTTCTCTTTCAGAATCTTCCTTAGCAATTTATCAATTAAAGTTTTAAACCATGGTGGAAGTGAAAAGCAGATTGTTTAGGTTGAAGTTATCAAAGTTCACTAAATATAAGCAAGAATGTAGGCATTAAAGCAGCATCCAATTAAATTTTGAATTGCATGAATACCATCAAGTAATAAATCAATATATGGAGGGAAAACCTCTGCAAACAACAAAGGTTTGCATGACTCTCAGAAGAAGAGAATAAAAGAAACATCACCAAGCTTTCAACATTCGACTTTCATTCTTCTTTCTGAGGTTCTTTGTACAGTCATGTTTACAACACATATTTTTGTAGTTTTTCATTCTTCACTTTCCTTTCAAGGGAAGTTCAAGAGATGAAAGTGTTGAACATATATTCTGTGTTACTGCATCATGTAGAAATAACAATACTAGCACATCAGCACTTCAAGTACTGCTGCATGATCAAAATGAATCTTTCTGCAGGCCTAAGTGCTGATTAATGGTCTGATCTTCGTCTTTCTCATACCAATACTGGCAACAATAAGGACTGAAATCTTCTAACATCAGCTGTCAGGAAAGCTTTGGTTAAAATCCTTTTGATCATCTTTGTTTGTACTAAGAGAGAAGCCAAGGATTTCAAAATGAGATACTGTGATAGCTTATGCAATGCAGGTATTTTAAGTACACCATTCACAAAACTGCCGTTCAGCATTCAGGCAGCTTATGGGCAAGATGAAGTGTCTAATTGAAATAAAAATTCTTTAGGTACCTTCATACTATACTAAACCCCATGTTTCTTGACTCTTTCTCCTAATGATGAGAGGTGGCACTGAAGTGTTTTCATGCTTGGCCATCAAAAATATTAGGCATACTCTTCTTCCAACATACTAAAAGAGTTTCCCTGTTATCCTCAATCAGAGCAGCACCATGCCCTACGTGTGAGTTAAATTATGCATTACCCCAAAAATGCTAAATCCAGGGAAAATCAAGAGCACATAAGATCATTTTCTCCTATATCTTTTATGTCCCTATTCACAGGCAATTGCAATGATGGAGCTGTGAGATATTGTTTACATTCTGACACACTCATACAAGTTGACCTTTCCAGATAGCTTCATGTTTAACACAGTCAGAATAACTGTCTTCCCCTTCACATGTTATTAGGAATATGTTCTTAACTTTGTTGAAAGTTCGTAGAGTTTTAGTGATTATGTGATTCACAGAACAGTGACACACAGATAGGTTAGCCTAAGGATCTCACTTATTTTTTTGTCCCTCCCCCCCTTCTGTGGAGAGGTCAACACAACTCCAAAGACATGTCATCCAACCTTGGCTCAAATTCTGCAAACATTAATAAACCCATTTAAATGTACAAGTCCCTATTGCTGTCAGATAAGGAATCCCAGAATGAGGATCATCTACAATATTCATGATAGCAAAGGAATGGTAAAATAATAGATAACATAAGATTTTCTCAGAATCAGAAGGGTGTGGAAAGGCAAACCAAAGTGAGAAGATTAGAATGAATGCAAACACAAGAGTACGAGAGCTCCCATGGGTTGACATGAAAGGTGTGGACATCCTCTTAGTGACTATGAGGGAGAGGGAGAAAATGTGGATTTCACTGGTGTACAACTCCTCCAATCGGATACTTAGTAATAAGGGGGAAAGACAATCCTAGGCTACTGCAGACAAACATCCAGGATATATCTGCATGTGCCCAAGCGGATGAGGTTGGCTCACGGTGGATTCACTAGAATGGGCAGTGTGTGGTTGTGATGTTTCCTGTACCAGTCCCTTCCAGCTTTCAGAGCTTTTTCTTTGTGGCTCAGAAGGCAGAAAAAATGCGTTTAGTGTGACTGTATAAAGATTATTTTTTTTTAGATGTAGGAAGGTATTTTTTGTAGATGTAGGAAGAAGGCAATGCCCAGCTTTAATACCTCTACATGGAGATAATTCTATCTCTGACTTAAATTACCTTCCCCACCACCACGCAAAATCTCATTTGATGTCATCTTTGTCAAACCATCCCCTTCTGCAGTCTTTGCCACAACTTGCTCTACTGTCTTGAAATGCCCATTTGATAAAGGAATTGCTGGACAAAGCTAGAGGGTAAAAGTACAGAAATAAAAGTCCTGACCCTCTGATTAAAGTCACTCAACAACAGTCATGTGGTGTGACTGGCAGAGAGGAGACAATGCCAAGGTCTTGGTGTCTGGTACATTTACTTTTAGAAATGGGAAAAAAAAAAAAAAAAAAAAAGAAAAAAAAAAGAAAAAAGAGAGAGACAGAGAGAAAGAAAAAAAAAAAAAAAAAAAAAAAACACAACTGGAGGCACTGAACAGCAGTGTGAGCAGATTTCAAGTTTGAATCTTGTGGCTACCAAGATAATGGTTGCTGAGAGCAGCTGGCAAACAGAGGGAGGCAAGGAGAGATACATGCAGCTGGCAGATAAAACCTTGTAGAAAATCCAGCCTTAAGTTTGTCCTTTTGCTTTCAAATACAGGCCTACCTGGAATGAGAAAAATAACTGTACTGACTGGCAGATAAGCATGGGGTGCCAAAGTGAAGATGGAAAAATAGTTCCTGATATATACTATTCTAAGCAAGATTAAGAGCAAAATCTTAGGTTTTTTAGTGAAGCAAGGCCAAACCTCATAACTGACATTCACATTTCCAGCTGCTTGCATGGTTTTGGATTGTCATGTTTGGTTGTGAAAAATGAATCAGCTTTGAAGGGTGAGTCAAGGCGAAAGAAAGCAGAGAAAGGTCTTATGAACTGCCCTCTGTTCCTCCAAACTAGTGTTATTTAAAAACTCAAAAACAAAGCAAGATGCATTGTCTAACAAGGCAGAGTAATGAAGGGAATAAGATTCACCACACCTAATTTTGTCCTGAATTAGCCCAGCAGATTTCCCTCCCTCAAACAGCAATGTGGACTTTGCATGGGGTGGATGGAGAGCTCCCCTTCTGCAAGCCTACAACTCCAGCCCGTGTTGCAAGGAACTGGTGTGAGCTCTGCGGTGCCTGGCCCCTACCACACTTCTTCAGGGGCACCACAGCAGAGCAGCTGACGGCAAAGCACAGCACTGCCTGCAGAGCCTGGTGAGCCAGGCAGAAACTCAGCAATCAATTTTCACATGCCATTTGCAGCACGGCCCCTTTGGGGTACGAGGCAATGGCATTCTGCTAACAAAACACAAATACCTTGGGTGACATAGCTTCACAGAGCCTTGGTGAGGCTGTGCGGTTTCCAGGAATGAAAATATGACCTTTTTGTTTTGTACCATTTGGGGAAATCAATACTTACGTGCTTGTTCTGTTCTCAAAATAAACACTGCACAGCTGTTTGTTGGTTGCTGTTTTCTTTTTTAACCCAAGCCTGATCTCAAGTACCCACAAGCTGCAGTAAGTTGCTATCAAGACTAGTGTACAAGGCATGAAACTCAAAAGTTACAGACACCATGGCTCTGACTCCCCAGCGTTGTTTCTTTGTCATTTGTATTCATGGTGGACCCCATTGGGAGAACATGTATGTCAACATATTTTCAGCCTTTGTTATGTTGAGGCTAATATCACCCTAGTTCTAAGTAGAGGTGGATGGTGGTGTCTTTGTTCCTTCTCAGCCAATAACTTTAGAGCTATTTAGCTTAAGCCAACAAAATTTGACAGGTTTAACTAATTTAATCCTGCTGTACACACAATATGGAAAGGAGACACCACAATGTCTTCCCCTCAGTAGGCTTTCTCAGGATGACCAGATAAAAGCTCTGATTTCCAGTCCTCTCCAACTCATTGTGTCTCTGGTACATGCAGTTGTGTAATGGATGGCTACCTAGTCTCTGCCTGCATCCCTCCCACACAGAGCAGAGTGCACAGCACACTGGGAAATGTAATTCAGGGGAGCTAAATCTAACTCCTCCACTTCACTCTGCTCCCCTAAAAGCTGTGCCCACTGTATAAATAGCGAATTCTTCAGAATAAAAAAAAATATTCTTTATGCATGTTTGGACAGTGCCTAATAACACAGCAGAGCCCTGGTCACCTCCTAAGTCTCTACGTGCTTCTGTAATATAAATAAATAATCATAAAAAATGAGTTGTCAGAGAAAGAGGTCATGGATCAGAAGAGTAAATCAAACTTTAACAGCCCATCAGGGCCAGACTGCCTAGCAACAAAACAATTCATCATTAAGAAGTTTTTGCTCTCTATTATAAATTTAGATTTAAAAGAAATGTTGAAGTCCCTAGGTCAAATTTTGCTCTCAGTTACTTTGGTGCAAACCAAGAGCAATTTATTGAAGGCAATGAAACTGCTATAAATTGAAGAAAGAGAAAAAAAATTTAAAAAAAATCTCCACATATAGCGAAAATATTATTTTATGCTTTAAGTCCAGGCTTTTAATCCATACTATATATAAATATGGTTATTTTCTCTCTCTTGCTCACTATATGTATATATGTAAATACTTTTGGATTTGATTATCTACACTTTTTATGACAGAGTCATTTCAAACATAAAAAGAAAAAAAAATGTATCTCAGGTGGTTTGTATGAGCTATTGTAACAGAAAGTTAAAAGTATACCAACTAAATCCTAGTGTTTTAACTAAGATAACTAAATCTGTGGGGAAAAAAAAAAAAAAAAAAAAAAAAAAAGTGAAAAGATTCATTGCAAAACAATTTAGACTTCCAGTTTTTGTTTGTTTGTTGGTTTTTTTTTTTTTTTGGCTGACGTGTTACTAAGCTGATTCTGAAAAATCTATTCAGTTAATAGAATATGTGACAAGAAATTCAGGAAATGTCTTAACTGTAAAAAAAAAAAAAAAAAAAAAAAAAAAAAAACTTTTCACTCAAGTATTTTTTATTTTTTATTTTTCTGCTTATTCAGGGTAAGAGGTCCATCTCAATTGTACTGCATATCACACTGATTCAACAGCTACCTTGGCAACAAGCTTGGCCCATGCAGGCAGCTCCTATCTTCTACGCAGTCTTTCTGAAGTAGCACAGCTGATAAGCAGAAAACCACATATGGCTGTCCTTTGTCAGGAGGAACACTACTGAATCTAGTCTTTTGTAGCCACCCTAGTAGCATGCTGGCTAGGTATCCTCCAGTCTTTTTTTCCTTTCTTCCACTATCACAGGATGATTTATAAAGCATCCACCTCTTGCTTAACAGGACCTTGTAGCTGGTTTCTACAGATCTGAAAAACAGGGATGTTTAATAACCTTCACATCCCAATACTGTCTCTTTGTGTGACATTGAGTCTTGCCTGACAGAGTTTCAAGCGTGGTAGTCATATATTTCTGTAGATTTTTCAGGAAGGTTTGATATCAGATTTTTATTATACCATCTCAATAATTTTCTGTAGGTTATTACTTTGTCATCTGGTAGTGTTTAAGTGCACTCTTTCCCTCTCCTTCCCACTTCTGCAAAAAAAAAATAACAATAAAAAAAAATGGAGTTGTCAAATACTAATGGCTTTCACAGTACTAGCTCAGCTCAGAGACTTGAGATGGCTAGTTTCATCTTGTCTTTGATTATGTTGTACAAGCCAGTTTGATCAGAATATAAATTGTGTTTGTCTTTCTGATTCTAATTTCAAAGGCCTGGTAAAATTTTGAGTAATGTCAGAAAATAGATATCTGATTAGTCTGACAGATTTTATAACATCAAGCTCTTCCAGATTCTGATAGGTTGAGTGATTTTAGTGCTTTGAATGTTAGATTTTTAATTGCAAGCAGAAGGTCATCTGCATATATTAATAATTTGTGGGTGTCTAGCTTGTCCTTTTATTTGCTTTTTGCATCCAGTAGTGTTTGCTAATGTTTCTAGTTATAAGACAAATAATTGCATCTCTCTGCATACTGTTACCGGCAGGGGTTTTACTATCACAGATCATGACAGATGGGCATATGTACAGAGCTTTGATTAACATCTCAAATTTATTTTAAAAACCCTATATTTATTGGGCCTGTAACAGATAGCCAAGAATAACAGTGTGTTTTTTTTCTTTCTAATATTGTGTCGTTGAGACTCACCAGATGTCAGTATTACAGATGGCTTGTAATGGTACATAGACCAAGACATTTAAAAGTACCTGAATGATGTAGGGCTTAGGTTTGAGCAAGCTTGTACAGTGGAAAGTGTCCCTGCCAATGGCAGGAGGTTGAAACTAGATGATCTTCCAACCTATGATTCTATGATTCTACCTTCTATGATTCCATGACCTTTAAGATACTGAGATTTAGTAAAAATTTCTGAAACTTAGCATTCAATTTTCCCCAAATTCTGTAAGAGTTCTTAAAAGAATTGGACTTGAAAATGACCTAACATTTCTATGAATTTCCCAAAGTATTGAAAAGTTATAACTGAAAATCACTCAACTTAGGCACCCAGAAGCAAAGCATAGACAAAATAGAAAACCATAGGCACTTTTAGATAATCTTTCATGGTGTTTGGTTATTTCTCTCTAGAGAGTTTGATGGAACTCTTATGCACCAAGATATTTCCTGGGACCTAAGTTTCAGGACCAGAACAGAAAGTCATTACCTTCTGTTACCTTGTACAATATCCTGGTAGCACAGAAAGTCTTAGCACCTGTTCATCCACCCCCATCAATTTGTAGTTCATAAACAAAGAATCCCTTACCAGAATACCCTGAAGCTTCCTTTCTGCCTGCCCAACCCCTTGATCTGGGTATGAAATCCAGCAACTTCAGCCACTTCCACTGGAAAAAGTATAAAAAGAATGACGAAAGTGGGAGGGAAACTAAGAGGTGGTGGTAAGCATTTAGTATGATAGCCTAAGGGTCAAAGTGCTTATTTGGACAAATCCTTTCTAAATCACATATTCATCCTGGTATTCATCCTTCATCCTGGTAGGAGGTATTCAAATCCACACCTCCTACCTCTTGTGAGTGTGACCAATCATTAGGGTTGTTTTTGTTATTGTTGTTTTGTTTTGTTTTGTTTTAATAGCTGTGAAGGAAAGAGGGAAGAGACACCCTAACCCATATTTATGTGAAGGTACACAAAGAAATGGGTAGAGAATGGAGCCAAGAGTGAAGATCTAGGCCAGATCATATTGCAACACAAGGAGGAAGCTTCATTTCCCAAGATCTCCATACTGCTCTGATATTTTGCTTTGAAACACCATCAAATAACTGAAACATGCCTTTTTTGCATTTTCCCTCTCTGCCTGACCACTCAGATCAACTCGGAAATGAACAAGGGAGAGAGCTGCTACAAAACCACTAGTACAGGAGCCCAGGAGTCTTTTTCACAAGTGGTGATGTCCATATCACTATAAACCAAAACACATAGGAAGGGAAGAAGGTAAGCAAAATAATTTGGAGATATTTCAGAGCCAAAGGTATGAGAAAGAGTAAAGGATGGACCTGTTGGATCTACATCACTGAGCTTGTTTTGGATAAATGAGTAGAATTAATGACAATGATCCTTCTCCCTTAAGGGGTAACATCTGTGGTTGACTTATCTCTAAATATTTATGGCAACTAGTACCACCACAAATATCTTTTAACCCTCATTAAAAAAAATAATAATAATGGTAATAATGGTAATAATAACAATAATAATAATAATAAAATGTCTCATTTGAAAGGTTTAATTCGTTTGGCTATGGCTGGTAAGGGGAAAAGAAAAATACATTTCTATTTTTCAACATTTTAAAAGGAACGTTCTTTCTCTCCTCATGTTTTAGGACCAAATCAAACTGTTCTACAAATTTATACTCACATAAATATAATGAAACAAAAAAGAGTTATCTTTTCCATCAGGTTTCATGCTGATCCTCTGTTAAAATTTATTCATAGCCTTTATCAAAAAGTCAGATATAATCATGACTCTGCTGTTTTGGCCCTATATAATGCTTGTCTTTCCTCACCAGGTCTAACCCTTAAACAATTGTTGTACATACAGATAATCTAATCTGAAAGAAAGATACCTGTCCAGAAAGATGTCTAGCCAGAATTATGGCCTTCATCTTCTGATTGGATATCTTAGAGCCTCACAAATGGCACCAGAAATCAATGCATGAGCAACAGATTCAAACTCCATATCATTCTACTCAAGAGAACCCAAAGTGCAATTCATCTCTCTCTAAAGCATTGACAGGTCCGCTCCTTTGGTTGTGTCAGCTAATGGGATAATGGCTTGATCCAGCTGTCTAACCATAGGTTTATAGTGCCATCAAAATATTTCAAAGGGTACACTTCATTTATGTCTTCTGTCATAACAAACAGCCCTGGATATCGCTAGCGTATCTATGCTAGCTTGATACTCTACAGCATCTGGGAATCCACATCCTGCTCCATCTCTCCACTGCCCTTAATGAAAGCTCAGGCTCTGGCAGCACATTTATACTCCTGCATGTAGATATCTACATTTAGGTGCTCCAGACTACGTATCTATAAATCTACTTATATTCACAAAATATGGATAACCTTAGCCTCTATGTGGAACAAGAACTGTGCAGATGTTGTGTCATTAGATACCATTAGTAGCATGCCGTGTTTTTATGGAGTTTACTCATAGAATCATAGAATGACTCAGGTTGGAAGGGACCTTAAATATCATCTAACTCCAACCCCACTGCCATAGACAGGGATGCCACCCACTAGATCAGGTTGGCCAAGGCCCCATCCAGCCTGGCCTTGAACACCTGTTCAAACAAATTACTCCTGCTTAGAAAAAAAACTTTTATTTTCCTGGCAGTAATTTCTGGTCATTAATGACTTCAGTGCTTTTTGTGACTTAGGTACCTCTGTACAACTATTTATCTTGTCTTAAAAGGGTAAATCCCCTCATTCCAGGCTTATTTTTTGTCTCTGTGTCTTGCTGCCCTACAGGGGATTTTGTTGTGTTAAATTTGATTTGTGATCTGGAGTGGTGCTAAGAGTAAGCTTTCAAGGGAAATACCTTGATCTGTCTGATGAAGTCAGTGCTGGAGTTCATGGTGTACATCACCATGCCCCACTTACTATTTCTATTTTATTTTATTTCCAGACTACTTCATCCCTCTACAGCCTGCACATATCCTCTTTGCAGCTCTCTGATTCCAGCTTCCTTAACATCCTTTCCTCTCCTCCCCTCTGCTATTCCTTTTTCATTGCTTTGCATTATTTTCCAGTGGCACTCTTTTCCTTCAGCATATCTGAAGGGAACTGGCAGCTCTGAAGCACTTTAGCTTTGTCTCATTTAATTTTTTTCACCTCTGCTCCTTTCCCTCCTACTGATGCTGCTCTGTGCCAAGGGAACGGGAAGGAGAAGAGTAGGAGGAATTAGCATACACTGAAGCACAGCTGTATTAACACGCTTCAGAGCACTGTGTTATTTCAGTTGAGCAGGCTGGAGCCAAGATGAATGTGTTGTTGCATGGCATGGGCATTCACTAACCTAGTCTCACTTCTGAAAAAGCCTGATACAGTTTGATTTCTGCAGCAGTTGCTATTGTATGACCTCCAGAATTATCCAGGCTTAGACAGAGATGCTTGATACTGATTTAGAGTAACATTATAGAGTAAGGTGGATTCACAGTGAGTCAAAATATGGTTCCTGCAGAAAATAAGGTACTTTGAAAATTACTAAACAGTCTATTTCTCCTCTTTGCTCGTACACAATCAAGTTGAAGGTCATGAAAACTATAAAGCAGTTCTGTATTTCTGCAGACTGAAATAGAAAACAGAGGGATGATCCATGATTGTTCAACAGGGAAAGCTCAAATATCCACTTTTAGGTTTCTTTGCATAATATTCTTCAGCTAGGAAAAAAAAATAAAAAAATAAAAAAATCTAAGGGATAATACAGTGGTTAAGGTCATAGTTCAGATACCTACACAGAAGTGCCCAGTGCCATTTAAACACACTGGTGTCATTTCCAGTGTGGCTCATGACTTCTCTGTGCCCTGATTCGTAGGAAACAGTACTGCATGGATTAGTTGCAAGAGGCCTCAGGAGGAAATCTAGTCCAATTCCATGCTTAAATGAGGGGTAACTTCAAAAGTTACATTTCAGGAACAACAAAAAGCAATATAAATATGAAATTCTGAAAGCTAAAAAATGTTTTTATTTTCTCACATTTGGGCAAAGCATATGATTATTTTTATTTAAAATAATCTAAAAATAAATTGATCTCAACTTGGTTTAAGATCTCAGTCTAATTGAACTGTAGCATCACATTCTGCAGACATCCAGCCAGGTAGCAAAAGTCCAAGTTTTTATACTGTTCTCACATTGCATTTTATCCTAAACCCAGGGAAGACAGCTTGACTATCAATGCCTTCGGAATTCACAGGAAATGCCAGGAAAAACACAACATGGTGCCAGCAGTGAAGAATTATGTCCCATTAAAATGGGATACTATTAATAGAGTACTGAACAGATCTCAGGTGGTCATAATTTTAGGTTACTCTCTATCAGGGCTGTAATTCTCTCTTCTTTGTAGGATTTCAGTGACTTGTAACTTGTATGGCATCTACAGACTATACGGTGCTACAACTATATAAATATCTTCTCAGTACATATCTGAAAACTCATGGGTACTGGGCTCGCATAATATGGACTCATAGCAATCCAATTCTTTCCAGCACAGAAGCCTTCTAATGTCTTGAGTCATGTCAAATGCAAATCCAGAAAAACGTTATTAGATCACAATCCTGCACCTACAGTCTACAACTTCCTCGTAAGGGGGTGTTGAGAGGCAGGAGACCTTTTCTCCATTAACACTAGTGACAGGACCCGTGGGAACGGGGTTAAGCTGAGGCAGGGGAAATTTAGGCTGGACGTCAGGAGGGGGTTCTTCACAGAGAGGGTGGTTGCACACTGGAACAGGCTCCCCAGGGAAGTGGTCACTGCACCGAGCCTGTCTGAATTTAAGAAGAGATTGGACTGTGCACTTAGGCACATGGTCTGAACTTTTGGGTAGACCTGTGCGGTGTCAAGAGTTGGACTTGATGATCCTTAAGGGTCCCTTCCAACTCAGGATATTCTATGATTCTATGATTCTATGATTCTATGATTCTATGACCTGCCAGATTCTAGAGACAGAACTACAGAATGCCTCTTTATAAATAATAGTAAATTACTACAAAACTGGACATCAGTGGTGTATTAAAGTAAGGCTGATGCTATGTACATTTATTTCTTTATATATGAATAATGAAAAATCTTTTCCTGAGTTTGTGATTAATCTTTTGATATTCCAATATTAATTTTGACCTCCACCTGGTACTAAAATTGTTGGTGTATTAACTGTGTGAAAGATTAAAATCCAATTATTTGTTTGGAACAGCAAATTAACATTTTGATAAAGAAGAATAATGCACAAGCAATGGCTTTTCAAATGTTTTAATTTCAGTGATTTCCCTATTGGCAAGCACTTAAAACACATACATAACTGGTCAGTAGAAATTTTTCCTCTTCTACTACTCTATTTCTGTTTCCTTCTTTGTGGACAGAATGAAAATCAGCAGAGTAATAGCAGTTTAACTATCACTTTTATTCTTGGCCTTCCAGAGGAATATACATGTAGAAGTAGACATTACATGGGAGAATCACAACAAATTCTCATAATTCTCCACAGATACATATCATCTAGCATGGTGGCAGCTAAAATAAAAATTATCTCTGAAGATAACCTTAAACTTTTGCATGTTTGGGTGGGTATGCTTTATTGCCTTAACCTTTTCAAGAGTTCATTGTTATGTAAATTTTTTATTTTTATATCCAGATGCTCAAGCAAATGCCAAACAACATCAGAACACTAAATGAATTTTTTATCCCATCTTTATAAAGCCATCAATACCCTCTGGTCCATGGAAAAACATATCACAGAATCACAGAATTTCTAGGTTGGAAAAGACCTCAAGATCATTGAGTCCAACCTCTGACCTAACACTAACAGTCCCCACTAAACCATATCCCTAAGCTCTACATCTAAATGTCTTTTAAAGACTTCCAGGGATGGTGACTCCACCATTTCCCTGGGCAGCCTGTTCCAATGTCTAACAACCCTTTCGGTAAAGAAGTTCTTCCTAACATCCAACCTAAAACTCCCCTGGCTCAACTTAAGCCCATTCCCCCTCATCCTGTCACCAGGCACGCGGGAGAACAGACCAACCCCCACCTCACTACATCCTCCTTTAAGGTAGCTGTAGAGAGCGATAAGGTCGCCCCTGAGCCTCCTTTTCTCTAGGCTGAACAAGCCCAGCTCCCTTAGTCGCTTCTCATAGGACTTGTTCTCCAGGCCCCTCACCAGCTTTGTCGCCCTTCTCTGCACCTGCTCAAGCACCTCGATGTCCTTCTTGTAACAAGGGGCCCAAAACTGAACACAGTACTCGAGGTGCGGCCTCACCAGAGCCGTGTACAGAGGGACGATCACCTCCCTAGCCCTGCTGGCCACACTGTTTCTTATGCAAGCCAGGATGCTGTTGGTCTTCTTGGCCACCTGAGCATACTGCTGGCTCATATTCAGCCGACTATCAACTATCACTCCCATACAGCTTAAAATGCTCTCATATAATTTTGCTAGTTGTTCAAGCCATAGGGATACTAAAAAAGTTACAACCATACATATTTTATTAAAAAAAAATACAAATAAATCGGTAAGATCACAGCAGTCAGTTGCAACCTTAAATATCTCAGCAGCTCCTTAGCTGTCTAGTCCTAAAAAAGCACTTTTTAACTAAGGTCCAACTCTTCTTCTAATTAATTCATTGTTAAAAATCCACAAATCTTCAAGAAGGAAGGATCTGTCTCCGTAAATGAGCCCTTCATTTGTTTACCTATCTGCTTCTGCTACCAGTCTGCCTCATTGCTGTCACTCAGGAGAAAGGACTAAAGTTTCTTTGTTCTGAGAAAACAGATGATGTCCTTGTACATTCCTTTGGCATGTTTCTGAACCAGATTACCACATTTGAAGCCCACTTTGCTTTTTTTGAAGCTAGCCCTTCTTTGAGCAAGGGTTGGAGTAGATGACCTCCTGATGTCTCCTGCAACAAAAGTTGTTTTATGAATCTGTGATTTTTCAGGGCTGTTAGTATCTATCCCACAAAGCATATCCTTTTTCTAGCTGATGGGAAACTGTGGAAGTTTTACAGAAAACAAGTATGATAATTAGTTGCCTTGCTTGCACATTTTCATATCATTATATGTTTGGATTCCTTTAAAATGTAAACAATTCCAGATTTCCTATAGTGTAACACGTGTTTGGGGGATAATTATTACAACCATGTAATGTTTTTATACTTTTAAATTACCCAAACATACTCCCAGTCTGCATGAGCATAGTAATTCTCTTAGAACAGAGAAACATCTGTGGCAAGGCAGCAAAATCCTAAAAGCTTTATCTCAGGCTGCCATCAAAGATTTTCTGACACTTATGTCAGAAACATGACGCTTATGATGCTTCTGTTGCCTAATATGCAAGTGTCTGGACATATTCCTGCTAAAACACCTGATACACTATGTACTTTTGAGAGAGATAATATTGGGTCTGTAGTGTATGGCAGCTGGAGGCCAGGTAAGCTACAGCCTCCATAACAGGGCTCCATGCTTCTATCTGTAGAAACAACCCTTCCAGTTTCTGTGGGACTGATTTCCAGGTTAGGAAACTTAAATGCACATGCCTGTATATAGCTGCCTACACAAGGACAGAGTGTCCAAGCTTCCTGTCTAGTCAGTGCAAAGGGAAGCTAAAAGTCAACTCATTAAATATAGTATCTAGGGCTCAAGAGTAGCCAAGACCTACAGGTGGGATGGCAGCTATGAAACATGGTTTGTGGGACACCCACAGCCTCTGACCAGTCCCTGGAAGTCTTCAAAAGACGTTTAGATGTAGAGCTTAGGGATATGGTTTAGTGGAGACTGCTAGCGTTAGGTCAGAGGTTGGACTCGATGATCTTGAGGTCTCTTCCAACCTAGAAATTCTGTGATTCTGTGAAAATGCCTTACCTCATCTCAAATGATGTGTAACAACTATTTTTACAAAAGTGAATCGATCCATTAATTATTCTAGTCAATGGTATCTTTGGAGTGAATCGGTTCTCTCTAATGAAGCACATGTTCATGTGTTAGCTGAATACCTGGGAGACTTCACCGACTGGACTCACTACATCTCCACTGACCATAGCAGTTGTTCAGACAGCATGCACACATTAGCTAAATTACACCTTTCAGATACCCAAATGTAGGTGTCTTAATGTTCACTGAATCCCATATTTAATGAAATATCTTGGAGTGAGACAGTATCTGCTATTCTTCCAGGGCTAGTATAGCAGCTGCCCTGGAAACAGTAGGATCAATTAACATCACAATGTTATTTATAGGAATTGTAATGATGTTTTTAAGACAAGTTAAAGAATTCACTGTAATTTCAACTTGTTTCAGAACCCTCTTAAGCCTATAGGAGTTCTATGAACCACAGTTCAAGAATCAAGAGCTACAAAGTCATTTATTTTTTAAATGCCTGTAGATGGATATGAGAAGATATAATTAAGTTGCAATTAAAGCATAATAAATGTAGGCAGGAGAAAGAATCCTGCCTGAAGTCTTTTGTCAGCCTTTAGTCTCTTATAAGCAGAGTGGAAAAAAACATCACAGATAGGAAAATAGAGGAAGCTGGTTCCAGTTCTCTGACCTTCCACAAATGACTACTGGGATACGGTATGGCAGATAAAGCTGAGGTGAGGCATACTATTAGAGGAAGGTCACACTAGAGCTTCTCTTAAGCTCAGGTAACTGAGCTTCTCTTA
Organism: Aythya ferina; assembly: GCF_964211825.1. NCBI lineage: Eukaryota > Metazoa > Chordata > Aves > Anseriformes > Anatidae > Aythya > Aythya ferina. The sequence goes on along the minus strand of NC_140297.1, from coordinate 150,340,025 downwards.
GAGTTAGACAAGGATATTGCTGAGAGCAGTAAGGACTGAAGAAGTTCATATATTACTGGATTCTGAAGGGATAGTGCTGCATGCCTACGTGATTACTTATGGGTTTGTGAAGTTATTGTTGATTAATATTAGTAAAATGTTATGGTATAGAATAAGAACAGGAAGAATGGAAGAAAACCATCCGTTGTTGAGTAACGCAAACCTGGACATCTGAGGCAGTGCTCAATCCAGCTTGAGTAAGGGTCTCATATCCAAAATCGGCATTGCACATTTAACTATCTTTTATTAAAAGTAACAGTGTTGCAATTAAAGAAAGGGGAGAGATTCTCCTAAGCCTAAGAAGGGCATGGAAGGATTTGTTATGGCAGGAGTCAATAAAATTCACTGGGTTATAGTAAAGAGTTACCTAGTTCACAAAACTATACACACACATACAGACACAGAGACAAATCTCTGGTCCCACACAACACCAACTTTGATTTTACTTTTAAGGCATCAAAACAGCACAATAATTCAAAGATTTCTTTCTCTCATTTGCCAAACATTAATCTTGGTATTTAGCCTAACCTTGTTCTTGTCACTGTGAAAAAACTCTGAAACTCTTATGGAAAAAAAATAAAATAAAATAAAATAAAATAAAATAAAATAAATCACTGATTTTATTTTGGGAAATTATTAAAATAATTAATACACCTCTTCCTGCCCTCTTTTTTTTATTCATGTGTTTATGATGAGATTAGAGGCAGCATAATTGATAGCCATGCATAAAATCAAAGTAGAAATGTACAAGCATCTTAACATTCATTTTTTCCATAAATCATAGCATTCTTTTTTTCCCTCTCTCCTATTCTGCTCTACAAATCTATCAGCCACTGACGTAACCATTATCCCTCTGTTAAAACACTGTCACTTTTCATTTGCTGGTCTGTAGGTAAAACAAAGAAAATTATATGTTTAAATTTTTGTTTATCCCTAAAGCTGACTGAAAGTCTAACACTAGCTCTGTTCATAGAGGTCCCAGAAATTGTAACAAGCTCTGAGTCAGAAAAAAACCTTTCGTCCATACAATTCAAGCCCACATTTTACATTAGTGGTTTATACAACATAAAAGGATAATAACATCTTCATTATTTTCTCAACCTTAAACTCAATCTGGTAAACCAATTCACTGGTAAAGATGACTGTTAAAAGTGACACATCTGACTGTCAGACCCTGAAACCAAAGGGTATAACAATATTCTTAAAGTCATATAAAAAGAGAACTAGTTTTCTTTTTGTCTATGTGGGGTACACTCTAAAAATTTTTAATATTTCAGTTGTTTTACATTAATACCACCCCTAATTCTAACCTTCTTTCTTGCTTGCTTTCCAGTTGTATGACCAAACAATAATGAATCACTCACTTCATGTAATATTCATTCTATTCCTGTAGTCTAGAAACAGGACCACAAACTTGTACTTCTTCGTTTTCTAATCCATAATGTTAACCTTAACTTTAGCTGTAGATTTCCATATTCCTCAGTCACTGATAAGAATTAAAGTGATAACAATGATCTATTGTCAAAGCAATTTGAAGTGGTTTTATTTTGAAGGTATGAAATCAGTACAATACCTATCTACTCTCACTTTTTGAAAATTAACAGTAACACTAACACAAGCTGTGCTATAACTAACAATGATTGCAATAGTTTTCAATCAACAGGCATACTTTAAAATAAAAATATAACTATTAAAAAGTGGTTCTTATGAGAGCACTTATGAGAGCACTATCTGCAACATTCAACTATAATTATAGCGCTTATCTCACTGATTCACATAATCTTCATGTGTTTCTCAATCATAAGTACATGTATAAATCAGGAAACATAAGCTATTGTCATTATTAACAAAAATTCAAACAAAAACAAAAACAAAACAAAACAAAACAAAAAAAAAAAACAAAACAAAACAAAACAACAACAACAACAACAAAAAACTACAAGCATAGATATTACTTTTCTTATACAATGTATGAGCATTTTTCTGGCTGCTCTTGGCTTGGACTGGCGCACGCTTCGTTGGGTTAGAAACTGGCTGGATAGCCGGGCCAAAAGAGTCGTGGTAAATGGAGTCAAGTCCAGTTGGAGGCCAGTCACTAGTGGCGTCCCCCAGGGCTCGGTGCTGGGGCCGGTCCTCTTTAATATCTTCATCGATGATCTGGACGAGGGCATTGAGTGCACCCTCAGTAAGTTTGCAGATGACACCAAGTTAGGTGCATGTGTTGATCTGCTTGAGGATAGGAAAGCTCTGCAGGAGGATCTGGATAGGCTGCACCGATGGGCTGAGGTCAACTGCATGAAGTTCAACAAGGCCAAGTGATGGGTCCTGCACCTGGGGCGCAATAACCCCAAGCAGAGCTACAGGCTGGGAGAGGAATGGTTGGAGAGCTGCCAGGCAGAGAAGGACCTGGGAGTGATGGTGGATAGTCGGCTGAATATGAGCCAGCAGTGTGCTCAGGTGGCCAAGAAGGCCAACGGCATCCTGGCTTGTATCAGGAACAGTGTGACCAGCAGGGCTAGGGAGGTGATCGTCCCCCTGTACTCGGCTCTGGTGAGGCCGCACCTCGAGTACTGTGTTCAGTTTTGGGCCCTCACTACAAGAAGGACATCGAGGTGCTTGAGCAGGTGCAGAGAAGGGCGACAAAGCTGGTGAGGGGCCTGGAGAACAAGTCCTACAAGGAGCGGCTGAGGGAGCTGGGCTTGTTCAGCCTGGAGAAGAGGAGGCTCAGGGGCGACCTTATCGCTCTCTATAGGTACCTCAAGGGAGGCTGTAGTGAGGTGGGGGTTGGTTTGTTCTCCCGCGTGCCTGGTGACAGGATGAGGGGGAATGGGCTTAAGTTGAGCCAGGGGAGTTTTAGGTTAGATGTTAGGAAGAACTTCTTTACCGAAAGGGTTGTTAGACATTGGAACAGGCTGCCCAGGGAAGTGGTGGAGTCACCATCCCTGGAAGTCTTCAAAAGACGTTTAGACGTAGAGCTTAGGGATATGGTTTAGTGAGGACTGCTAGCGTTAGGTCAGAGGTTGGACTCGATGATATTGATGTCTCTTCCAACGTAGAAATTCTGTGATTCTGTGGCATATTCTATCATTTATCCAATTGTTTTTTGTTCGAAATCTAGGTGTTTAAAAATTTTCATGGACCCATGTAAGTTGACACACACACACACACAAAAATAAAAAATAAAATAAAACACCACAGTACCCCATACCATATTTTCATTAACACCTATATTCATCTCTACCCTAGAGTAACACTCAGTGCTGCCACAGAAGATGGTTGTCATTTCCTTCTCCCAACCCTAATGCTTGTTATTGAAACATTAACTCTTATTTTACCCCTAAGTTGTGGTTTCTAAAAAGCTGCACAGAAACCTTGGAGTAATTAAACAAACAAACAAACAAAGAGATATCAGTGTCAATGCTTTTTCCAGTTCATTTATCTTTCTGGATTGTACCACACATACAACCACAGAGTTTCAGCTTTTTTTTTTTTTTCCCCAGCCTGACTCTAACCAAACCTTCATCCATCACATGGTCTCCTGACTGCACTAAAACTCTGTTCCTGAAAGGAATATCAATTATTTTCCTGTCATCTATGTCATCAATCATTTGATTGTGAGACTGTACTTGTGTTACAGCAATAGGCCCAGACCTTCCTTCCACTCCTATCTTAAAGCTGCTGTTACCCTCTTTGGTTGGAACGTTTCCACAGAACCTTAGATGATCCCATCACAACAACCAGCAATTGTTTTATTTTTCAAAAGGCACAAAGCTTAATCACCAATTTGTCCCTTCCCTCTCCTAACCTTAAATCTACAAGTTTTGAAGCATCAAGGACTGCCAGGGGCTCTGAAAAGAAAATGGGCAATTAGCTGCAGCTGCCCCCAGAACTCGTATTTTCATGCTGTGTAGTTCTAAATACTTCTTGTTTTGGAGTAGCCCAGATCCTTCTCCTAACTGTATCCCTAGCCATAACATTAATTCTTGCTGTTTACAGAATTCCTCAGCTCCTCAGCTCTCCTCCTTATCTCTCTTCAAGAAATAAAAAGATCTCCAAATAAAAAGGACCTCATTTAACTTTCCTGGTTACTCTACTACCTAAATAATTTTGCTTCTCTTCTTTCAGAAGCTGTTACCTAATGCTAAACATAAGCCTCTCTTTTTGAAAAAAAAATCTATGTATGGATGCCAAGAACTAAAAACCTAAAAATGTTTCTTATGAAGAAATATCATAATTGACTATATCCTTATGGGTTTATTAGATTGTAACTGAAAATCTTGGTTTTTATTTTTTTCTAGATCTAATTATTTTTCATAGACCTAATTATCCCTCTTTAATAATTTTGATGGACCCCAGGAGTGATGTAAGTGATCAGAACAGAGTGATCAGAAGGTTGGGTACAGGGTGGCAACAAGTAGGAGGCATTTTCTAAACACATATATGCACTGGATATTAGGAAAAAGCCATCAGGTGTCACTCCTTCAAACTTAGGTTTGTTTCCTGCTCTTACCTTCAGACAGTGGCTACTTTTCAGATAGCCAAGGCTGTCTGTGTTAGGAAAATGGTTTGAAGGCAAAATTGCAGCAGTTGAAAAGAACCTGAAACAAGTCCTCAGTAGCTATACAGGTGTACGTACACCCAAAAATCATACTAGATGGGAGTGTGTGACTTGATAGAAATAAAACTGTGAGAGTTAAAGACCAATAAATCATCATCATCAACATCTGCGTAAAGAATTGGGTAGAAATTGCATGATATACGTTTATATAAGTTTAATATTTTTTACAGAAAAAAAAACAACACACATGATGAAACTATAGCTACCATCCTATTCCCACTCTTCATATTACCCCTTTTCTTCTGACTGGAATGAAATATGGTTGTTTTTTCAGTGTTCAACACTCACTGTGAATGGGACTGGGACTGGTTCTGTGTCAACAGGCACAAATATTAAATGTCATGTTTCACTCAGGGGTGCAGGTAAAACTGACATGCTCAGGATTTATTCTGCATTTTCTAAGAGGCTGATTAGAAGTATATCTGTAAAGAGTTTTTACAAAGACAGCCAATTTTGGAAAAGCTTCTAAACTAATCCAGCAAACATACTGATATGCTCTACAAATGCTGTGACTGGACAAGCACTTGGATGGTGTTATACTTGAGAGATTTAGTGTGGCACCATTGCAAAATGCTTAGAAATTCTGATGTCATGTTTACCAGTGGGAAAATCAAGGAAGAAGGTTTAACAGTCTCATAAACTGAATCTCTGTCATCCTTCTTTGCATCACAGGCCACTAGTCATGCATGTACAATAAAGATTTCCAAGGTCTCTGTGCTGAGATGTGTGTCACTATATAGAGTATAACTTTAAAAATTGTAAATGTATTCCTGAAGGAAGAAACTATTTATTTCCCCAGACCTGCTGGCAGGATTAGACTGACTTTAGCACTGTATATATATTTTTTAAAAAACACTGCAAAATATTCAAGAGTGTTCCACAAAAAACACTGCATAGGATATTCTTCTTAAACATATGGCAGAAAGCATATTAGCATGAGTAACTTCTATGACATTTCCCCCTCTTCCCATCCTCAGTGTCGCTGTGAGGCAAATACAAAGTGTAAGTGAGGATCTGAAAGAAAAAAAGAGACAAGTAGTAGCTGAAAATCAAGGCTAGAATTCAAAATCAGAGGCTTCCTGAGGCCCAGGTTCATTCTTAAACAGGTAGTTGCATTTCAATAGTTCTTGCAATAAAAAATCTCAAAATTGAGAAAGTCCTAAGTCAACTGATCAAGCCATGAAGGGATTTTTGTGTGTATTTACACATCTGTGTAATTAACCTACTAATGAAATTCTTGTGACTAGAATTTTTAACAATCCTGTCTCTACCATAGAACTACTTCAGTAAATTATGTAAGTACAGCATGCCTGAGCTCCTCATATGCAAAATTGGAACAACAATGCTTCTCTTCCGTAGTCTATAACTGTGAGAAATTTGGGAATTAAACTGAGTCTACCAATGCCAGAGGCTACCCCAGATCATCTGTGTCCACTGCCAACAACAGAAGGCTCCAGACATAGTAGCAATCTTGCAACATTAAAAATAAATCTGAACGCAGGGGAAGAGTTTCCATCCTCTCTTGCAGTCTAGTCTTTTGAGGCTCCTGGGAGTCCAATCAGCCTGTTAGCCTGTTATGTTTAATAACTAGCAATACTGGTCTCAAAAAAAGGAAAGAAAAAAAAAAAAAAAAAAAAGGCAGAGAAGATTTGCTTTTCTTCCTCAGTCATCCAGAGTCAGCAATCTGATAAACTTGAACTCCAAATTCATCACTGTATCCATGCACTCATCTGTAGGTCATTTTATATAGTTCTGGGAATGTATTAGGGAAATCGTGATATGGAAATGAAGCAGAATTTCTTGCACCAAAACCTTGGTAGCTGACCTCCTGAAAAAGAGAGACCAAAACACCAAAATACGTCATCTTACTTCTTTTCCAGATTAAAACTTCAGCTGCACTCATCAGTAGTTTCACTGACCTTCCTCACTGTCATAGCTGTTCTTCACGTGTCATGCCCCAAATCTGTGCTGACTGCATGTGCTCCTGCAGTTTGTGACTTAGAGCACTCTAATGGGAGTGAGTATCTCATATTTTGTGTCAGATTGATGCTAAAATGTGATTTCATAGATAACCTGGCAAGATGATTTTTTAGACAAAAAGCAAATAGCCATCCATATATCAGCTACACAAAGTTTGAAGAGTCTTTGCTAATAGATGTAATAAGAATGGACACTTGCTACTTAGAGAAATTGTTAGGAATGCAAGTAATAAAAATCAAGGATTATGGCACACTTTTCTCAGCATTATCACATTCTTGGAAGCAAATGAAGCAACTAAAAAAGTACTTTAACAGATAAATTCTATTTTTCAACCATGCTATTAGCATGTTTCTCTACTAGAGTTTTCAGACACAAAGAGCACTGAGATTTTCAGTTTAGGCTTTCATAACCAGAACAAAGTTGATCTCATTGAAGCTGACAGTGGAGAGACTAATCTGATCCTATGAGTAATTTCAAATGACAAAAAAAAAAAAAAAAAAAAAAAAAAAAAAAAAAAAAGTCAGGCAGCATTCAGCTTCAAAAAGTTAATGGTCCTTTAGGCTGAGATCTTAATACAACAGGAAGACAGTCAAATTATCATCTCACCAGGACCCAGAAAAAATGACACATTAGGACATTACCATGTAGACTGAAGAGCCCAATCCAAGTAAACAAGAGAAAATGATGCAGATGTAGCAGGACCTTCTTGTTCACTTACGAAAAGGTCCTAGGTGCTGCAGTCAGAAGCTGGAGCAGATTTCAGAACATGTCATCATTTCTTAGAGACAGGCACTGTCATACACCCAGTGAGTGGAGAAACAAGAGAAAGAAATGCAAAAGGATGGACTTTCCCATTTTTGTTTCATAGTGCATTGGTGTGCCTGGTTCCTCCTCTGCATTAGTGGTTGTATCTAGCCTTGTCATTAAGTTTAGTCATTAAGAAAAGTGTGGGCTTTTACATTTCTTACCATACTGAAAGCTGCAAAGATATTTACTATGATTTCTGCATTGAGCTGTAATAGGAACTGGAAGTCCTGTTACACTGATAGAAACACTGACAGCATCAACAGTGCATTTTTAATAAATATTGATATCAGCTATTTAGAGTTAATGCAATTTGTATAGATAGCCTCCATCATGGTACTTAACTGAGGTTCTTTAACAGTCTGTAATATAAAAGTCAGAATAAAACCATGTTTAAAATGCTAATTCCCTTTAAATGATTCTTCTTAGAAGAATGTGTAATTATCTGTTTAACAGCAATTACAGACAGTTATGTCCCTTTCATTTTAAAGAGAATTTCCCTAAAATTTTTCTATATATTTATTTTCCACTGTACAAGGAAGTATGACATTTTAAAAGCACGATAAGATGGTTTAGGATGAAGAATAGGGGATGAAGTTTCATTCTGAAAGGTTTTTCAATTGAGATAAAAGGCTATCCAGTTCTGTTTTTCCTCAATCTCCAACTTTTTTTATCAAGCATGAAGCTGATGCTGAATGACAAAGTGCTTCTCACCCACAAAACCCCAGAATATTTAGTATACATAGTACCTTTAAAAAGTAAACCCCAATCACCTTGTTTTTTCAAGCTTTTCATGAGTAGATGGATCATGGTTTTGTTGCAGCCTTTCCTTAGAGATCAGACTTCACAGGTCGTGGGCTAATTTGCACAGAGGGCACATCAGAAGGCCATTAACAACTACTATAAACACATTAATAAGCCTTAACTAGTTCATTGGCTGGCAATCAGGAGAGCTGTGGCCTCAAGCAGCTACGGAGGAACTGGCCTGAATTTTTGTGTATTAATCCTAGTGAAGTGACAGATGTTGTTTACATCTAGTGTTGGAGGATTCCCCTTGAACACAAGCTCGCATCAGGCTGCGACAGACTGATCTGGCACCACAGAGCACTCCACTCCTCTTTAGGCAAGTTCATCCAAAAGTAAATGGATTCCCCTCAGTATTCACAAGCAGTTCTAACCCTCAAATAATTATGGTTCTCGTCAAACTTGTAGGGCCTATGCCAGCTTGTGTGAGGAGAATGACAAGAAAAGCACATTCTGAATGTATAATTTTGATATGACAAACATGGAGTATTCAATTCTATAAAACATTCTCTGCCACGACTGTTATGTCCCTCCTGAAAATATAAAGGAAGCATGGACACACATGCTTATTTTATATAATGCATGTGACATAAAGGGCACTGCCTCAAGCAATGTTTGCAGACAGCATTGGGAACACAGCACCTGACCCAGATCCTCTCTAATTTTTGTGCTTGAAGATTTTCAGGACTTCCAGTGATTCCTTCAAGGAACTCTTGCATTGCCTGTTCCAGGCTGTGGCTCCAAGGATAACACGTGTCACAGCCCCCAAGAAAAGACCTTTTCTGAATTGCACACAATATTTTCCTTTTTTTTTCTTAATTTATTTACAATTCTACCCTTCCACTGATCAAAAAAAAAAAAAAAAAACTAACAAACTAACATATAGCATGAATAATTTCATGCTATAATAATGACACCTGCATGCTGTGTCAAAAAATTCACTATGTAAATGATAACACCTCACTTGAATAACCCCCTTAGGTTGATCTTTACAGGAAAAAGCAAAGAGGGCCTTCGTTCAGAAAATATCACCTGAGGAAATTTCATCCATAGAGTCACTTAGAGCTCAGCTACTTAAAATTGTATTTCGGAGCCTAAATTCCACTGAAGTAAGACTATATTCACATTGAGACTTAGATAATTTGTCATTACTGCCCTTCAACTGATGGGAAGATTTCTCCTTAAATATTTTAAAGAACTCCCCAACAGATGGATAATACTGCTGCATGATCCAAAATGCAGTGTTAAAAAGTGATAGTTTTACATTTCATTTTTAAATAAGACTGGTGAATTTATTATTGTCAAATTAAATGTCATATCTGGTGGGTAAAAATCTTCTTCCTCTTTAGAAGCATCTCTTAAAGAGAAAAGCAGTTAGAAAAACAAACCTGTATAGGAATGATATTTCCTGTTTTATAGGAAATCTGAGATTTCTGAACTAGATCTAAACAAAATCATTTCATGCTTCCATGATAATCTTATTATAATGGAAATCTTGTTTTTAAAATAAAAATGTGTGTTGCTGTCTAAAAACTGCCACAGTTGCAATTTCTGAATGGTTCCTTTGAATTATTTACAAAAACAAAACTTGTAAAACAATAAATTCTCAGGGAATGTTCTAAATTCAGCAAGACAGCATTTTTTTTTTTTTGATGGGGGAACTTCTGCATAAAACTTCTGAACTGTTCACAGACTACAGTCTGTTACAGGAAATAGAGCAAAAAAAAAAAAATCTGCTCTGGATGTTTTACAAGAGGTGTTTACATGCTCTTCTCATGTTATTCTTTCCTCCAATAATGTATTTGTTCCTAATACATTTTTTTTCTCTGTCAGTAATTCTTATTCCTATATGGAGAACAGCTCCTCTGAATCACTTTCTTCCTGAACTTCACAGTTCAGCTCCAAACTGGAGCAACAATAATGCTGGGGAAAAATAAATAAACATTTTTTTAAATGCCTACTACAGCTCCCATGTACACACTGTGAAGTATTTCATTTTAACATTTAATTTTCAATCCCTACATGCATAATCGGTTTGCTTGTTTGTTTCTGTAACAATGACCAGTCCACCAAATGTAAAATTGATTCTATCCTAGTATTTATATTACCAAAAAATCTGAGCATCTCCAACTACCTGGAAGAGATGTAATTTTCTATTTTATCTGATTTCTTTGAACGTTATAGGACAAAGATTTTTAAAAGAATGGAGTTTTCAACTGCTTTTAAAATCAGATGTGTAAAATTCATTGAATGATGGAAAAATCAGAAAATGGGTTTTGCCTGTAGTTTTAGAAATCATCAAAATTGTAGTTTTCAACCCAAAAGCCTATAATCTACCCTTGCAGCTTGTTTATGACCATATCTTAAATTAGCTTAGCCATATTGCTCCTTTTTCTCACTATCCCTGGACTGTGCTGAGAAACCCAAGTACAGCAATGCTTTCTACAGGCACTGGCACAAGATTTCATTGTCAGAGCAAGCACAGACAGAACGCTTAACCTTTTATTCCTGTGGGCTTCCAGTCATAATATGTCTGCTGCAAGTGGCTGTAGACAGGCTCTATTGGATTGATAAACAGTAGTTCTTGGGATAGTTTAAAAATAACATGTGAAATAATGAAAATGAGCATAAATAATGAAAATGAGCATAAGACCGAGGAGTAATTTATGACAGAATGAAGAATATATTGGTCATTCATGCCATTAACTGCTTTGCACAGAAGATATGCAGGGTTGAGTAAATGGAATGTCTCTGCTTTCACTAGTCTACAGGTGGGATGAGAACACAAACCAGTATGGGTGAGGTCTCCACTATAGCACATGCATGCAGGTAATTGAGACTGACTGCTTGCCTGGGATGGCAAAACTGAGCAGATACCCCAACATGTTTGCTCTTTCCCAAGTAAAAAAAAAAAAAAAAAAAAAAAAAGTATATTGTTTCTTTACAATTCTTACTCTGCTTTCTTTTGCAAGAAGCCTGTGCATTAGTGTGGATCCCCAAGCAAAATCCAATAGACTTCTAATATTTTGAATTACTAGCCATTTTTTTCAGCATGACACCATGACACTGAGCAGAACCAAGAGAAAACAAAGAAAACAAATGAATTTCTCTAAGAATACAATTCCAAATGCCTTACAGAATAAGGACAGGAAAGAAGGGGGTTAGATAAACTTATTGTAAAATACTGAATGAGTGGAAAACTGAAGGATGGGTGTTAACCTAACTTCATCAGAAATAAATCTTTCTCTGCTGTGGTAAGATGCAATGCCAGGTCACATAACACCATCATAACAGCTACAACAAACATAACATCCCAGGAGTGCTGACCGTGCATAGAATAATAATAAATAATAACTAAGTATTTTACATTTATATAGCACCTTTCATCCCAAAGGAATCTGAAACACTTGACAAGTTTAAATATCCACACAGATTTGTATGCACGAAACAGCTTTTCCCACTGCTGAAACATATAACTTTCATAAATAGCAGTATGTAAGTCAGAAAACAAAGAAAATCAGTTAATGTAGACAAATCCACAGAGGAAATCTTCTCTCCTTTCTTGTGCTGCAGTGTAAGCCTGATAGAAAAGGAAAGAGAGAGATCCTGGTCCAATTTTCTTCTAGTTTTAGTTCTTCATTAGTTATGCAGTCTTCATCTGAAGAACCACGATATTCAAAACCTGACAGCATGGGCAACCTGCTCTGTATGACTCTGGTTCAGCAGAGGCTTGGACTAGGTGAGCCCAAGAGGCCCCTTCCAACCTGAAACTAATACTGTGATTTTCCTCTATAATTGAAGCAAAAAATTCTTTGGTGGTATATAGAAGCAATTGCACATTTTTGTTATCAGATACATACCTGATTATTTCCTCTCGATCTGTGAGAGATCACAACAAGTTTTTCAAGCTGATAAAGCATCAGCTTAACTGTCAAAAAGGTATTTTCCCAGTAGTGATGTCAAGTTCTCAACCTTAAGGAAAATAATTCTCCTTGGCACAAGATAATGGATTTTTTTTTCCTCCATAGAAAACTATGAAAAAGCCAGCTGCTGGTCTGACAGTCTCACCAACTAGTAATGATTACTGGTGGGGACTGTGGAATCTGTGATGCTCTGAAATCCTTGGTCTGGTGATGCTGCAAAATATGTCCATCTGCAACATTTTTCACTCATACTCCAGACCTGGAAATATTGTACAACATATCTCATTAGTCTCACTGAGAGCATCACATCTCCAAAGAGAATCATATAAGGTCAGTTGCATTGCAAGACAGAAGCTTTCAAAACCTTATGAAAGCTTATGAAGTTTATGAAAGCTGTAATGTAAATGGTCACACAACCTAAATTTATGAATCTATCATATTTCTGAAGCCGATAGGGAAGCTGGCAAAAAGTTGACATTAGGTACTCAAGTAAGCAGGATATTTTTATCAACACAAAAACTCAAGGGTAAATCCCAAGGAGATATCTCAGAGAATAAAACTGTGTAAGTAAACTGTCTAGATGATTTTAGATGTGAGGTAGACAAACAGTGAAACCTGGAAGAATACTTCAGAGAACCCAAAGCATTTAAGTAGCCAACTAGTTGTTTTTGGAATAATTTCTGACAAGTAACCATGAGTTGGTTATATTATAAATGCCCTCACCTTAAATCCACAATGTGAAGAAAACATCAGAGAATTAAAATTTAAATCTTGATAAATATACACACACACATATGCACACACACTGTCCTGACATTTAAAGGGCAATGTTTAGCCAGCTGTGTTTCTATTTTCCTTCATGAGTCACAAAAGTATGATCCAGGCTAATAATAACACATAGTGAAATACATTCTCTCCATATTGCCGTGCTTTATGAGATGCTTTTTTACGTTAACTGTGCCAAAGCTCCAGGTGCTGGCCAGGTTAAATTGGTGTTGGAAGAGAAGGAAGCGTTCTTCTCTATGATTGCATAGAAATAGATATCATCCCATTCTGGCTCAGTACTGGGGAATAGAGAATAAATTAGGCTATATTTTTGTATAAATGAGTGGCTTGAGCTACAAAGCAGAACTACATAATTTTACATGGCTGAGTAGTAATTTGGGTATCTGTAAGTCTGCTTCCAAAACCAAGAAAACATCATCTCTTTAAACATTACTGAAGTTTTATACAGTGGACTAGAACCTGATATGTCAGTGAATGCACAGACTGTAAGAAATCTCCCTCCTGTATGCTAGAGCTCAGGTCAGTCCCATACACTCCAAAGTCTCCTGTCACCCTCTCATATGAAGTGGACCGACAGGGTTCTACTGGGACAATCACAGTCTGGGAACTGAGTAACATGCAGCCACAACCATCAAGGATCAAGTGCAGTACCTAAAAATGAACTGCTTACGCTACTCTGCTTTGAACTCTGTTTCTCAAATTGACTTCTATTGGGTGACAAAGGCAAAAATGTCATGGCATGATCTGGAAAAAAGAAGACAAGAAGTCAGGACAATGGAGAGATTTTTCCCCAGCTTTCCCCACTGTCAATGAGAATATGAATGTACTAAAATGAGGTTTTCTTGTTTGTTATACTGAGTCTTTGATGGCTATGAATGCTTAAAGTGCAGAAAATGTGAATATTCACAGAATAGAGCAGAGGGCTCTTGCAGAGATCTTATATGCACAGACCCCTCAAACCAGCCACATTTCTCTAAAACAGACAGATAATGCAGAAATGTCTCCATGGGCACTAGAACTGCTACTAGGGTTCACAGCTATGTGAAAGATGACATTTATAGCAAGCACCATCATATTGATTTATTTGGCACAATAATACCCAGATGTGTACCAAGTCTGGCTTCAAAGAAAGGGAATGTGTGCAGTAGGAATGCCCAGCTAGGTTTGTTTTTGCATGGTGGTAGTGCTAAAAGACCTGCAGAGCTTGTTCTGTTCCCTGGAGGTAATGAATGTGTTGTAAATAAGGAACAGTGCTCTGGGTTGCTTTGCCTGCATCTCAGCTGTCATAGAAAGACAACTGGGAATGAATCAGTTCTGCAAGCTTCCATCCAGTGGCCACCACTCTGACAATGTGCAGAGAAGCTTAGTTTTAGTGTATATCCCTCTTTTCTGCAGGTATGGATTTATTCTGTGGTATCAGAGAAAAAGAAATAGCCATTGCTTTCTCTAGTATCAAGATTCTAAAAGCGAGGAATAATGTGCTAAGTAGAATCAAAAGACATCTGAAGGTATAGAAAAGGATATAACATCAGATAAGAATCATGAGAAGGGAACCCAAGAATGGGGTGAGTAAGACAGTGCTACATGCTCACTACAGTATTTGTACTACAATCGTCACTACACTATGACATTCACATTTTCCAGATACGTTGCTGTGAATTTGGAAGAGGAATTTGATATCTGAAGCAAAGTTAAGGAGATAATCAATCTGTAAAGTGCTAGGAATATACATACATATTTAAAAGGAACAGATATATTCATATTGGTATGCTAGTTGAGCAGAAATAATAAGAAAAAAATGCACTGGGTGTAAGGTGCATCGGCGTGAGTGAAGGACATAACAGTTTAACCTTTCTGACATTTAAAAAAGTACAAGGGTAAAGAGGGTCTGTTGATTGGATTCATTACAAATAACTGTAACAAGTAAGAAAATGAGGTTCACACCCCAACCAGAAGTCAAATGCAGAATAGGAATGTGAAAATTCCTTAATAAAGCTGCAAAACTGCGGCTGTGTATGTTTCATTTAAAAAAAAAAAAAAAAAAAAAAAAAAAAAAAAAAAAGTTGGAATCTTTGGATCACATTCACTTGTGATGCTAAAACTGAGAGAGAGTAGGATGTACACCAAAGAGAAACAAAATACTCCATGGCTGAGAGATGTAGCAAAGATGGTCTCCATCCCTCTGCCCACTGCGAAGTGTTATGTACCCCTAGAAAACATGGTCAACAGAAGTGATCCATTTTATGGTTAGGAACTGAAAATTAGTCCTAAGGGCAGATGCATTAATTTCCAAATGTTCTTGTCAAAAGGTCCTTCAGATTTTAGTCTGAAGACATGATGGACTGTAAAGAAGGGATACAAGGTAAGCTCCTGCTGGCACTTTAAGTGAAGTTGCATGGGAGAACCTCCAGTAAAGGCAACAGGCAAGAACTCTGTAAAATTATAGTCTCAGCAAAAGCTTGTTTAGAGAGAAAACAAAATATCAGTTCTGGGTTTTATATTCAACTTTCCCAAAAGTTTGTCTGATAACTGTTATACTGTCATTCTTCTATAGATTATTTCCCATGTGACCTTGTTTTCTTTCTGGATAAACCTCTAATCACTGTGTCATTCAAGATGACCCCTTTTACTTTGGCCACATTTTCTTTACGGATGGATTGATTTTTTAATTCAGTTGTGCTCCTAGGTTTGGTGCAACTCCTAAGGATTACACTTTCTGCAACAGCAGGTGTATGTTCAAGGGAGATGCACCACTGACTGAGGGAAGAGGCGTTTGAGTTCAGTTATTCTAAACTTATAATAACAAAAATTACACAGGGAAGTGCCCAAAGAGAAGAGTTTGTAGATTCACAGCAGGGCTCCCAGAGACTGCTGTATAAGATGTCAGTGTGAAAGGAAGAGCTGAGGCCATAGGGACCTCATCAGAAAGTGAAAGTCTGTTGCTTGGCTCAGTGAAACATATAATCTTCCTCTGTTTGTTAAAACAAAACAGAGCAAAAATAGATTTCGGAAATCAGAAGATTTACAGCAGCTCCCTTCTGTAGGAAACATGGCAATAAGCCTGCTGTGAGATGCTGAGTTGCTCAGCCATGGTGAAGTGAACACAGATCTGGACTATAATATTTGATGAGCAATTTGGTGCTTGTTTCTTTTACTTTTCTTTGCTTTATTGTACTTTCATGATATTCCTCAGGCAGATCCATATTTTTACACAAAACCATAATGCCTGAGGCTTGTAACTCTATGACCCCTCTTGGTGCAATCATAAATCTTGCCTCTAGTTGTCTTTTCTTGGCTTTAAGTTGTCTTTTGTGTCACATTCACTTCACTTTCGCAAATACCTCCTGCAGGTTTAGAGGGGATGATATTTTTGTTGGTTTTTATTTTCCCTCTCTTAGCACTACTGTGAGGCTGTGGGTTTCCTGATCCTGCTGCAATTATGAAGGAACTGGTTAGAAAATCTCCAAGAACCAGAGACTGTGCCTCGCAGTGGTGAGCCCTTCATGATCTGGTGACTCTCTGCAACTGCAGAGGGACCCCTCCTCCCCTTGCAGTAAACTCCTCTTTTGCCAGCATCAGGTACTAGAGAGCACCTCTAAAATTACTCAGTTCCCTGGGACTCAGAGAAGTCTTTTTGCCTGAAGCACCTAAGGCTCAAATATCTTTTCCTATCGCTCCTTGCAACACCAGGGAGCACTCAGCATCTGACTGCACTCCCTTGCCCTGTCCCTCCCTGCAAAGCAGCCTGTGCAGAGACACCTGAATATTTTTGCTAGCAGGCTGGGCCTGGGCTGTCCTGAAATTCTGACTCTGCGTGACACGTCAACATCTACCACCCCTTCAATTAAACTGCTTGCTTGTTTGTTTTGTTTGTTCATCTAAGTCTCACTGTTGGATATTAAACATCATTTGCAGCAACCACACAAACTGGGCACTCATGGGTTTTAGAAAGTGAAAATTACTGTGAGTAAGGAGTGACAGATTATTATTTGTGTTCTATTGTAATTAATTACTTTGCACAGCTGGAAACCATGTTACAAGTCTTAGGTGTTTGTAGGAATGAATGGCCTTGTAAAACGTAGCTGGCAGCTAAATCCATTCTTGTCATCCATGCTTGTTTTTGGTGTTCTCAGTGCTGGATAGATGTGCCTGCCAAAGGCTCTCATAGACCCATTAGTGTCTGGAGTGGCTATGCTCTTAAATAGACATTTTTATTTTTCTCTGCCTTTTGAGTCATAGTAGTTACAGGCATCTGGGAAATGTTTGACACACATAAACAGCTAGGACTAGCCAGATAACCAGGAATTGCACAAAAACAGCTCGTTACATCTATCGATGTTTATACGTCAGAAGCCATCTGTTGAAATATAATTATTTCTCAGATCCATTTCTTAGCCTGCTGATATAATTCAGGACCCCACATGGCTGTTCATGTAAAGAATCATTAAATCTCCATTTTGTTTTGTGAAGGAATTATGAAAAGAGAAGGAAACTTTAATGAAATTGTCTCCCATTATTTTGCCCGCTTACAATCCCATGAAGCTGTGTGACCAGCAACAAACTCTGAAGCTTTGGTTAGCTTATGTAGGAATGCTGGTATTAGGTGAGTATCTGTGCAGCACTTGAAAAGACAACAGTTCCTGGTACATCAGTAGTAGTAAAACTGCCATGGCCAATGTGTCTGGCAGTCAGTGAGGATGACAAAAAGACAGAGTCTGGGAAACAGGTGAGCTCTGAGCATCCTGGTACCCACCACAGGAGGATGCAGCTGCCAGGGCTGGCTCAAGACATGGATGATGTTACTGATGCTAAAAACGGGGGCAAGAAATAAGATTATTCTTAGCACATTTTGGTGTTTTCTGCCACAGTGCAGGGTAGCTGGGTTTGATTCTTAGGCCACAACTATAAACAGAAATATGGTTGGTACACCTACTATACTCCTGGGAAAGAAATGCAGAAACTTTGCTGTCACAACCTCTTTTGATTTATGTGTACTTGACTAATGTTGTATTAAGTAGTTACTCAGTGATGAGGATATATTTCTTTCCACGGTAACTATTTTCTCTTTTTAGGGATTCCTCTTCTAAGCAAAGATTTAAAAGAGGTGGTCATGAGAGGCTCATGTTAAAACTACTTCAATCTCAGTGTGTGAGTGTCACTGACTGAAATGGAGGTAGGAATTGTGTGAAACGGAGGGAATTTTAATCAAAAAAAAAAAAAAAAGGATTAACTCAGGCCTTTCCAAAGTATGTTTGAATTTAGCTTATGATAATTAATGATTGATGTAAATTTGCTGAACAACTGAAAACGCAGTGAATTTCTGTAGGAGTAAACTCTAATTTGGATTATTATCTCTTCCCTGGAGATAGGCTTCTGGCTCAAGACCAGGAAAAGGTTCCATCAGGACACAGAAGCAAGGCTTAACCGACCAGGAAAACAACATTAAACATATGTTTATATTTCAGTTGTCACAAAATTTCATGCAGACCTTTTAAATTAAAGGCCATCAAAAGCTATGCTGCATGTTCAAGCAGAGACACAAATGATAGCTTTTGACAGCCCATATATGCAGTGTGGGAAGATATTTTATGTGCAGTCTAACGTATGAGTCACTGGGAAAATAAACACACAATATAGTGAAGAAGAAGCAATATCAAACAAAATCCACTGTGAAAAACGAAGGTGATGGGAGCAGTCAGTGCCATGAAGGCTTGAGTGCCTTAGTACCTGAGAGGAATATGATCAACCAAGGCATGCAAGTAGTTCAAATACATTGCAGAAGTAACATGATCCTAGAAGAATGATAAACTACCCACTGTAAGAGAATATCAAGTTTGAAACCAGCTAAGGAACCTAAAAGTACAGAAGTCCATGGGACCTGATGAGATGCATCCACAGGTCCTGAGGGAACTGGCAGTTGTAGTTGCTAAGCCACTGTCCTTGATATCTGAGGAGCCATATCAGTTCAGTGAAGTTCCCACTGACAGGCAGAGGGGAAACATAACACTAAAAATGGGGGTTGGAACTGGATGATCTTTAAGATCCCTTCCAACTCAGACCATTCTATAATTCTGTGATTCTGTGATCCTGCATGATACAAGATGAAGGTGGACAGATGTCTCTGAAGGCTGAAGACTGTAACTTGAACGTTCTCTTAGTCAAGAGAAAAACCTAATTTCCTCCAGATTTTGATCCAAATGAAATAAAATAAGCCCCTTGGTATGGCTGTTTTTAAGAATGTCTGGCTGAAAAATAAAGATTTTTTTTTAAATATTTATATTTAAATGAGAGGGGGAAAAAGCATGATGAGACTTGCTGATGAGGTTCACTATATTTTCTGATCACAAAGGCAAGTATATTGTACTTTTGATTAGTGATATTTTATAGAAAGTGATTATCCACTGATAATACTAACAATAATTTCATGGTATGGGAATTATACAGCTACAGTGACTTCAAGAAATCTTGACAGTAGTAGTGTCAAATGCATCAATTTGTCTCTAACTGTCCTGAAAATTTCAGAGGCTCATATATTTCTCAGAGAAACATCTCTAGAGGTCTAAATGTCTGTCAAGTGTAAGAAAACATCTGAATAAAATCACTGAAGAAATCTAATAACTAGAAGTTTTTATAAAAATAAAAATAAAAGGAAGAGGAAGAGGAAAAGGAAAATGGAGGAGGAAGAGGGGAAGGGAGAAGGAGAAGGAAAGGGAAAGGGAAAGGGAAAGGGAAAGGGAAAGGGAAAGGGAAAGGGAAAGGGAAAGGGAAAGGGAAAGGGAAAGGGAAAGGGAAAGGGAAAGGGAAAGGGAAAGGGAAAGGGAAAGGGAAAGGGAAAGGGAAAGGGAAAGGGAAAGGGAAATTTTGGGTAAGCTGGTGCTGCTGCTAAATATAATCCATAGAGCTTTGAAACATGTTGCAGATGCTCCTCTGTAAAGAGCAAATAGTCCTAAATGACATTCTGTAGAGAAGACACCACTTCCTGCAGAAGTCTCTCCCATGCAGCTCCAAAGGCTGGCTCACCAGCACTCATCCTGCTCTACCTGAATACAGGCAGAGCTTTCAGGGCTATTTTTTCCTGCTTTCAGATACAGCTGAGATGAGCCTGCATGTAAGAACTGTCTTTTTCTCTGGAAAGGGAAGATATCAGAGGAGATAAGAAATGCTAGCAGGTGCTGTGCTGACAGCTTTAGGGAGTCTGAGAGATGTTTTTTGCTGTGCAGCATGGTCACTCCCAATCTTTGCCTCAATTTGCTTGGGTGTGGTAGCAGCCAGTTTGGTACTCAGCATGCAGTGTCTCTGGAGCTCCCAAAACAGGGAAAAGTAAAAGAGAATAGATGGAGGCAGAGAACATCCTGAAGAAAAGTTCCAGAGATGGTAGGCTGAGGTAAAGCTTCTTTCTTCAGCCAAATTAAGTCACCTGTGGGTGGCAGACAAACAGGCTGCTTTTCCTCTCCCACTGTCCCCTTGGCCCTGACCCAATCCTTTTCTGGCAATAGCACCTGCAAAGGGACAGACTCCAGCTACAGCAGCAATGGCTCTGGGCATTCAGGACAAGGTTATGGAGATGGGAATTACAGAAACATGAACACATCTTTTAGCTTCTTTCTACCAACTACCAGCCCCTGCATGGGGTCAGCTCCACAAGGAGCAACCTGGCTATCTGGTCCTGCCCCAGCTCACTCACTGCAAGGAAAAATTATGCTTCAGCTCAAACAAAGCAGGAAAGAGAACAGCAAAAAAAAGGAAAGTAAAGCACTTCCTCCTTTATGTTCAATGTAATGAGAAAAAGAAAATAAATGAAATATCAAATAAAGGACCAGGGGAATCTGCTGGGAGAAAGACTCTTCAAACCATCACGAGAAATCTGAATTCTGCCAGGAGAAGAAAAAAAACAAAACAAAAAAAAAACCTGCAGCAACAGCGGCTTTATTGCTTATTTTGTTTCTGAAAGGACTAAAAGAACCTGCCAAGGATGTGGCAGAAGATTCACTGTAATGACTGGAAGCAGAGGGAAGTCTGGCTTTTTCCTATGAATGACAGGTAAAAGGCATGACAGAAAAAAAGCTTTTATTTTCCTTGGATGTTTCCCATTACAATCTGACATTATTGCCCCAGGCTAATATTTTGCACATAGACACTGATAAATCTGAACTATGACTGCAATATAACATACTGCTCAGGTATTCAGTACTGATGTGATTGCTCAGCTGACTGTTACCTATAAAACCTAATTAAAATCAATGAAGATTTGTACCTGGGGGTCCATGTTTTAGCAGAGCATGAAAATGAAACAAACCTCTCAATAACACTGTTTTGTTTTTCCATTTATCTTTGTGGAAATCTCAAAATAGCATGTAAGCAACCCTCACTTCAGAGTATTTATGATAGACCTGACCAGAGTTTATGTCAGACCTGTAGGAATACTGGCATAGTTAACATTTTCTTCATCTCTAAGACTGTCATGGGATTAATCTTTTGCTCTCTAGTGACAAGAAGGAAAGTAATTTTAGGCTAACATCAGAGCTGAATTCTGTAATAAGCTTTCTAATGACATAGGTATAAGAACCATCAGCCTGACTTTCATCCAGGACTTTTCAGGTTAAAAAAGCAATTGTCTTTTCCTGGAGAAGCCCTAAACAATGCCTTTAAAGAGATGTAAGGGAAGAAAGGTCAGAATCTGAGCTCAGATCTGATGAGCTGGTTTTTCACAGCTAATATTTCAAGCAGGTGTTTCTCAGGTTAAGAAATATCCAGGGTCCCCAAACATACTTTGAACTCATGCTTCTGACTTGTGTTTGTTTCTTCCTCTGTTTAAAGTAAAAAAATTTTGATCAAATACAGAATTATTAAGGACCATCATTGATAGCTATCACACTAGCGTGTGGTCACCACAGTCATATCCGTGTTTTACCCAGAAAGTAGGACAAAAAATAAAATAAAATAAAATAAAATAAAATAAAATAAAATAAAATAAAATAAAATAAAATAAAATAAAATAAAATAAAATAAAATAAAATAAAATAAAATAAAATAAAATAAAGTAAAATAAAACCTGTAGTGGCCCCTCATTTCAGTTATTTTTAACCTAGTCTTCCTCACACAAGATTTCTGAGCATCATGGAAGACTTCTAAAGAAGAAATAATAGTCAATATGTCTTCTTTGCTTGCCCATATTGTCTCTGAAGAGATTCCAGAGCCAGAAGATGAGAGCTTCATTCTCCATTTAGCTTTGCATCTGATCAGTCCCATGAAAAAAGCAGATTAACCTTTTTTTTTTTTTTTTTTACCCCTTTCTCAGCTGTAAGTTGATGGATCAGTGGGCTGTGTCAGAGGAAGAAAAAATGATCTTTCATATCATAAGGCATGGTCCAGCAGAAGGGTTGAGTGTGAGGACAGAGACCTTGTCCAAATTCAGTGGACATTGACAGGAAGCAGATTGTGCAGAAGGTAACATGTTCACAGTGATTCAGATGATCAACCACATGAGTTGCTGCATTAGTTAAAATGCAAATAGTTAAAAATATCTGTGGCTCCATGTTTCCAGTACTCAGTATTGATTGACATAAACACATTCATCTTGAGGACAAATCTGGAAGTCCCCCCCTGTTCATTTAGGTATGAAATCTGGGGATCTACTTTGTAGGACCATTAGACTGTTGGGTCCGTGAATGCTCCAACAAATTTAAGGTAAAGCAATCCAGTATTCCATGTGCACAGCAGCTTTAAAACAGCTCAGTTATCTTAATTTTTCCTCAAGCCGTTCACTACGTACTAATGGTGTAATTCTCAAGTGGTAATACAAAACTAAGAGGAAAGAACAATACTGCTTAAGGCAGTCCTTAATATTTTCATTTCTTAAATGTAAAAATGTTGTTTATGTATTTGCTGATTACTCTTTTTGAGTAATTTGTGGTGGCATATTTTCGTTCTATGTTATGTATACAATATAGTTAAGATTTGTATTTCATACCATTGTGAGATTGTGTCGTTGGTTGCAGCAGAAGCAAAGTCAAGGTTCTAAGTGACTTTTAAGACTAGAATAATTTGATATGGAAGCAAAGAATTAAATGAGTTTCCCATTTCACAGTCCTGTGTCCAGAATATTCAATTGTTGCTAAGCACCTCACATTTTGATAGCAAAAGCACCAGCTCTTCAGCAGTTGAATACACCTGGCATTTACCAACACTTTAAATTTGGTGGGCGGAAGCTGAAGCTTTTACTTTGAGCACAATTTTTGATGTATTTCTAAAACTGTGGCAATAGGATCACTTGGCTGTTAAGGGTGCAGAATCAAACTGACAGTTAAAGATTGCTTTTGGCTTTAATTCATTATTCTGTCAAGGATTTAGCCATGTCAACCAATTAAAAATTATGTGAGACTAGTTGAAAATAATTGTTCTTGTTTTTTATCAATCACTGTGGCATCAAATCCTTAAGAGAACAGTGGTTTCTGGGCAATGCCTGTTCTTCATGGCTTTTTTTCTCTTTTTTTTTTTTTTTTTTCCAGCTGTGTTTTTTATCTTCCCCTGGTGTTTGTTGAGATATAATGCCATCCTTTTATTTATCAGAATTCTACACCCGTGTTTTGATATGTAGAGATATCCACAGGCTCCCCTAACCTTGCCTCTTGTTGCCATGTTGTATGAATTATTCAGAAAGCTTAGCTTTTGAAGTGGTCAGTAATTACATAACTTAACTCACAGATAAAAGAGAGAGAGAACATGAAGAGAAATCACATAACAGATTTTCTGTCCATCAAGTAGGGCCTTAGTGGATACATTTTAGAGACAATGTGTAATTAAATGAGTATATTTAATGCACTCATTGACATTTTGCATTTTTGTAGTTCAAGGTTTTCCTGCTGCCACCTAAAGAGCATTTAGCATCTCTTTTTCCTTATCCACCTGCTTACCTTATGAACTGTGTTTTCTGGTGTAAGAAAGTCCTTAAAATCATGGAATATGAGTACAAAGAATGCAAAATAATGGCAATAATATGTGCATAGATCAATAGCTGATCTGTCTCTGACAGTGTCAGGAAGAGGTATTGTTTGAGGAAAAAACAAAAGCCTGGCCTCTCACCATGTTCTCTGTCAGTACTTAAAATGGTCGCAATGACATTTTAGGGGTTTATCTCCATCTCTTCCCATTAGTATTTGTTTAGGACACGTGGTCCATGAATTTTCATTTTTAAATATACTGGTACAGCTCCCCTCCAAAGCCTTCTCTGACAGCAAGTCACAGGAGTTGCAGGTTTTCTACCCAATTTAAGTAAATCTACTAGTTTCTGCAAATGCTCCCTATCTCTAGTGTTGCAGAATTAGCAGTTCTGTATTTTTTTCTTCTGCATGCATGATTTTTAAATTTGAGTTCAACACTATGCAAACTTGGTTTAGAGTATTTTTCTCTGGATGCATTATCTTACATTTACAAAACATTCCTTCCAAACTCATAACAACTTCAGAATCCTAATAAACTTTTGCTTCAGAATCTTGTTGAAGGCCTTCTGAAAACCAAATTTTCTTGTGTTCATGGGATCCCCTTCATTCACGTGCCTGCTGAAACCCTGACAAGAGTGTTAGTAGGCTGGTGAGGCAGGATTTGCTATTACAGAAGCCCTGCAGAAACCTTCCAAAGAGGCTGTGCATTTCATGATCTTCATTTTGCTTTCCTTCTGACTCAATTATCTTATCAAAAATAGAAGTCTTCCTTGTGAACAAGAGCAATGCCAAAAAGATTAGCATTTCTTTTTGGTCTAATACTTCCCGCATCTTTCTAAAATAAGGGTATCTCTACTGACTGATCTGCTATGAAGAATACATTGAGTACAAGAAATTCCCCAGCGTCTCCAATACTTTGAAGGGAACATATAAACAGGAGGGGGAAGGCTTATTTACATGTATTGATAGTGATAGGAAAAGGGGGAATGGTTTTAAACTAAGACAGGGGAGATTTAAGTTAGATATTAGGAGAAAGCTTTTCACTCAGAGGGCACAGGAACAGGTTGCCCAGAGAAGTTTTGGGTGCCCTATCTCTTAAGGCATTCAAGGACAGGCTAGATGTGGCTCTGGGCAGCCTGCTTTCATGGTTGCCCAGAACACTGCCCAGAACAGGGGGGTTGAAACTAGATGATCTTCAAGGTCTTTTTCAACCCAGGCCATTCTATGATCCTATGATCTTTCACAGATGAGACCAAAACAAAGAGTTTATCAAGGTTCTCTATCCTAGCCTTATGACCTCTCAATGCCATTTTGACAACTTGGTCATTGAGCAAGCTCATTAATTTCCTAGTAGATGTTCTTTCTTATATTCAAATACAATTTTGCTCTCAGTTTAAGCATCATTTGCAAGGTGCCCTTCAAATTCATTTTTTAGCTCTTTTGATTTCCTATTGCTTTTGACCTGCCATGGTTAGTCTTTTCTGTTGATTTGGCTAGATTTACCATTTTTCAATTCCAACCTTTTCAGAAGCAGAGCCTCCTTATATTTCCTATGAAGTTACTCAGCACTTTTATCAGACTGTTTTGTTTTCTCTTTGATTTGTGCCAGAGAGTTTACACGGGCTTCAAAAAGTACATCTTAACAGACATCAGACTGCTTGGAGGTTCTTTTCTTGGTAGACTTTTATTTAGGTTTTTATTTGTTTGTTTGACTAATTGCCTCATTCTTATATAGTTCTGATTCTTGAAACTGAATGTACTGTATATGGCTTTGTCTCTCTCTCCCCGGTGTTAAATCTGGTCGTATTGTGATCACTGTTACAGACTATCTCTTTCTGTGTTTTAAATTACTTCCTGTGCATCATGTAAGGCCACATTCAGAATGACATCCTTTCTTGAGTGTGTTAAGATTAATTTGTCTAGGAAGCAGTGATTTATTGTGTGCAAAAAACTTATCACCTTGATAAGGCATTGATCTGGTCTATAAACAGATCGTAGAGAACTCCCACTATTACCATTTGCTCTAAATCTGCTGAACAAAAGCTGTAGCTTAAAAACTCTGTTTTCAAGAAGAAAATAACCTATACAGGTCATGAATCTTAATCTTTGTGTAAAAGACCTTGATTCTCATAACTGCACATGATTACACATTCATACTGAGGTTGCAGCTGTGGAAGAAACTTCCCAAAACAACATGAAGCAAATCAATGTATTGAACTTCTAAGTGAGGTTCTGCATCATTTTTGTGACTCTTCCATAGCTCTGATCTTCCTCTTTGGTATTACTTTGTAGAGTAACAAGAACAATTTCAATCAGAATGCCAGCATTTCAGAAGTTTTTTTCAGAAACGCAGCAGTTCATATTTTATCACAAAATGGCCATATGATATTTCATTCTGTAGGACAATGACCATGTCATAGAATGGCCTACATCAATATACTATATTCTGTTAAAGAAAATTAATGAATAATACATAAACATGTATGTTTTTAGATTTATATTGAAATGATATTAGTGAATGAGTATGAGAAAACCTGTGAAATAATTCCTACCTTATTGTAGGTTTTCAGTCAAACCACTTCTCTGAAAAGTATAGCTAGATCAGCACCTTCCTACAGAACATTTCTAATTTTACTGATGTGCTCTACCGAGAACCTTTTCAACCATATCTACTTCACTCTTTGTACATATTTTCTGTAGCTATAATACTGAAAAATGCATCACTATGGTTGTCTCCATGACATTTATAGAGTCTGTGTTCAGACCCTTTGAATTTGGATTTAGGAGCTATCCCTTAATGCTGGAGGTATCTAGGAAGACTGGAAACAATTGCAGGTTGAATGGAGAAGTCTGTTGTGGCTGTCAAGGGTAAGTACTCCCCATTTCCAACAGGCAATAGCTTCTTATATTTCCTACATATTGAACAGTATGTCCCAGGAAGACATTTTTGATTCTGTGCTAAACAAATTGGAGTCTAGAAGTTACAAAAGCTCACCAAAAAGCAGGTTATGTAACCTGAGTTTCAACAACAAGGAAAGGGAAAAGAAAAAAAAAAAATAAAAATCCAGGACTATCTATTTTAAAACGTTTGGCTGTTATACCATCAGCAGATGACTTAGAGGATCTTCCTTGTATCTCACAGCAGATAGCTGTATGTTGGATATTATAAATAACCTGTTTGGCAGAAGCACTTACTTGAGCAGCAAGTCTTTAGAAATGCTACTTTTGGAACTGCTGCTGTTTTTATTGGACTGTCATCTTATTTGCAGCTGCTCACTCATTAACCAGATCTGTGCAGTTACTTTAATCAAACTCCAGCATTCTCCTTTTCAATTAAAGAGAAGTTTTATGGTCTACTGACAACACCACTTAGTCACAGATCATACTGAAATATAAGTTCTGGGACAGTTTTTAACAGGAGGTTTCTTTCGCCTAGTCATCTGTATTTTAAAGACCTCCAGTTGGAGAAAATAACTCTTCATTGCAGACTGTCCCTGAAACAGTTCAAAGGAGTCCCTGTGGTACTTTCATGTCCTTAGGGCAAAATGTCATTATGAATGTAAGAATTTTGTAGAGCATCAATGACTTTCAGAAGGTCAGGCAAACCTTCTTTAGTTCCTTTTGAAAAAAGAAAGAAAGAAAAAAGAAAATTTATTTTCTCATTTGCAGCTATAATTCTAGCAAAACACTAACATTTCTAAACACTCCTTTGCATCATTTTATAGAACACTTCCTTGAAAATGTAGTGGTGCTTTTCTGTCAAGATGGGAGATATATTCATGGTGTTACAAGGTGGCTTCTCAGGACCCTGTTAATTGAACACTGTTGTTTTCTAGAAATTATGTTTTAGTGTCAACAGCTTATCTCAAATTGTCTGTGTTTACCAGGACCTGATAATCAGACTCCTTAAGAAACAACCAGTTCCAAAAATTCTACACTCTGCCCCATATTGAACACTCTCAACTTGTGCTGCTAATGCTTCCAGTTCTTCTTCAGATTTCTAGTCAACAATCTTTGTTGATATGTGTACTAAAGGATATTATTGTACGAGAAACGGGAGGTGCACCTCAGTATTTACAATAAACTAAAACAGAGCAGGGCTCATAATGTAATAAACATCCTCAAATTGCTTGTGCTAATTTCTCAAAATACATTACCCACTTGCAGGAAGGAACAAATATCCTTAAGACATAGTGTCTTATCTTTAAAAGGGAGGTACTTGAAAAAAATGCCCAGAAATAGTGGATTCATCTGGAATTTGAATTGTGTCCACTTGTTCTACCAGCAGATACAGTAAATTCAAATGCTTTGATAGATTCATTTCACCAATCTTTTATTGCTTAATTGAGAGGCTAAGATGAGGTTCCTCTCATTTTACTTCACATCTTCAGTGCTGGTGTCTCTCTGTGGGCTGTCCATTTTCCATTACGCTCAATGGAAATATAATCAATATAGACAAATTGGTCTTGGGTGAGATTTGTCTGACCAAAGGTAGATATCTACTCCAGGATGAGAAGAATCATAGACTCTACTGGCAACATCAGCTTGCTGTCCATTTACTGTAAGGGGAGTCCAGGAGGACTCACTTAAATGTGCACCTGCATTGCTCATAGCCATAACTTCTTAAATTAATTCCCCTCATTGCTACATGTGCAGTCCACCAAAATCAGCAATGCAGCTTGAAATTCGTAACCAGAAAATAATTCATACACAGGAAATGCATATTCAAATTCCCCTGTCTGACAGATTCAGAGTTTTCAGATTAAACCCATGCCCCAAACCTCAACTTAATCCAACAAAAACAGACATACCCTGTGTGAACAGCCAGATTTGGGGCTATGATGCACAAACAAATTTAGGATCAAAGGTAGCTGTAAATCTGTTACCTTGAAATAACTGTTCTTCTAGTGTTCCTCCTCAGTAATACCTGTCATGGTTTAACCCGGCCGGCAGCTAAACACCACACAGCCATTCACTCACCCTCCCCCTCCCTCTCTGGGACGGGGGAGAGAAATGGAAAGTGAAGCCCGTGAGTTGAGATAAAGACAGTTTAATAAGACAGGAAAATAATAATAATAATAATAATAATAATAATAATAATAATAATAATAATAATACAATGGTGATAATAGTACTACTAATAATAATACGTACAAGGAAGTGATGCACAATGCAATTGCTCACCACCCACTGACCAATGCCCAGCCTAACCCCGAGCAGTCCGGCCCCCTCCCCCGGCTAGCCACCCCTATATATTGTTTAGCATGACGTCAGATGGTATGGAATACCCCTTTGGCTAGTTTGGGTCACCTGTCCTGGGTCTGTCCCCTCCCAGCTCTTACTGCACCCCCAGCCTGCCTGTTGGCAGGACAGAGCAAAAGGCTGAGATGTCCATGGCTTGGTATAAGCACTGTTCTGCAACAATTAAAACATCGGGGTGTTATCAGCACTCTTTTCATCCCAAGCCAAAACACAGCATTCCACCAGCTACTAGGAAGAAAATCCTGTTCTAACTGAAACCAGGACAATACCCTACACTACATACAGGATGCATTTTATCCTTTAAATGTGAGGTATTTTAGCCCTTAAAATAAAAAAGACTGAAAAAAAAAAAAAAAAAAAAAAAAAAAAAAAAAAAAAAGACTACCTTGTGTTTTCTGAAGAGAGCCATGTGATAAAGGCAAGTGGAGGAAAACAAGAGTTGTTGTTCATCTGATCCAATGTGGACGTACCTTACCTGATGTTTATGTATGAGTTGGTAAGCCAGGGCTCGTTCTCTAAGATCATTTATTCTAAAGCAACAATCTGGAGTACGTCAGGTGATTTGCTCCTTAAATTTATTTATTCTTTCTGCTGGTTGTAAAAGCAGCAGTGACTCAGTCACTTAAAGATTGAGCACTCACAGTCACATAAGGTAAGCCCCTCTTAACAGAAACTTTTTGTTGCACATCCATTTACAAAAATGTAATGGTAGCCCAAAGTAATATATGCACATTCCCGTAACTTTTCATCAGCTGGGCCAGAGATTAATTTTTTTCGTCTTGCTGAGGGGTGTCTTGCCCAAAGAGAGGTGAAGGGGCACAGCTGCAATATTGATTTTTATGAGTTTTTTGTTTGTTTGTTTGTTTGTTTGTTGTTATTCTTGTTGTTTTTATGTGTATGTATGTGTGTGAGGATTATCTTTTATCCCAAACCAGTTAAGGCAATGGCATTTTTACATTAATTAGTACTTTGTGTGTATCCATGAAAACATTTCATAAATTTCATTTTTATTTACGAAAGCATTTCATGCTGCCTTCATCATTGTCCCTAGAAACTTGGGTTGTTTGCATTAAAAATAATAATAAACCAACAGGAGTTCATTTGAAAATAACAAGGTCTCTGAGCAATTTCATTGTGTTTGGAAAGAGGGTCACTGCTGAAAGCACTTTCATTGAGGCTGATTAGATAGAGGATGAGTTTTTTTTGCTGCAAAATGTTTATTCCAGCAAGCATGATATTAACCACTTAAAGTCTGATGTACAACATGGAAGCAGAAGACCAACAATCATATTGTTCACTGAGGATCCAATTAGATTGACTGGCACTCTCATATGAATTCTCCTACTCCCTATATCAGTAATCACACAGAGCACCCAAAGTAGCTTTCAGGTGGGACATCTCCAGTGTACTCTAGGGAAATTTTTTAGAGTA
Organism: Aythya ferina; assembly: GCF_964211825.1. Taxonomy (NCBI): domain Eukaryota; kingdom Metazoa; phylum Chordata; class Aves; order Anseriformes; family Anatidae; genus Aythya; species Aythya ferina. Next base: position 150,309,438 of record NC_140297.1, on the reverse strand, counting down.
TGCGACTGTTTAACAAATCCTCCATGCTATATGGCTCCACTCTGGAGCTGAAATAAGAGCCATGACAAATTAGGAGCTCTAATGTTCAGTCTGTATCTGTGTGACTAATCCTTTCCATCCTGCCACTAACCGCTATTTGAGGCAGAGCGAGTGAAGCCCAGCTCTACTGCAGTCGCAATGCATACACCAGCTGCAACCACCCACACACTGCTCAGGGAGGGCTTTATGAGTCTCTTTTTGGGTGAAATTTGTGGCTGTATTGAAATGTACTGATTTTGTTCATGCAATCAATCTGCAGTCCACCTCCCTGATTATACCTGAAGAAAGTAAAGAGAACCAACACTCAAAGACAGTTATGATGTTCCCCATTGCTTTCCTTTGTTAGCACAGTGGGCTCTGGCTCACTGGAAAAGTAGAGAAGTTCAGGACATGCACACTTACCCAGCCTAGCTTTAATCTAGTTCAGCTCAGCTCAGTTCAGTCTAACCTCTCCAGTGTGCTCCTAGATGGTGACTTGTACAGCTTTACAGACTGTTTTGCCACAGCTACCCTCTTGTTGATGAAAGTAACTGTAAGTGTGTCCACACATACTCCAGGTGTAATTCTGGTTACTTAAAATACAAGACTGCCTGGGGTTTGGAAGAGACTGCCATGAGCAATGCTCAAAGTCAGCACATATTCATGGGAGCAGAGCAGAAGCTGTGGCAATTGTCCTGGGGAAGCGCCTTGAAGAGCTGGAGAAAGAAAAATGGTCAATGGTTTTAAACTTGGTGAAGCAGGGCACAGTTTTGTTCTGAAAAACTTCCTGTGTTGCCATGCATTGTCTACCAAAGCCTCAGTTCTCCATCCACATTACAGCGCGTGGCAGAGGTGAACAGACCTGGCTGGTAATGCTTACACTCTGCAGCAGTAGGGGCAAGATGGATGGCAGAGAGATGGCAGAGGTGGGTGATTGAAATGTAGGTGTAATATGGCTGCAAGAGCCTTCTCAAAGGTTTGACATTTTTTGGTTCTTTTCTAGTGGAGCATGGATCCCTGGAAAATGCACTTGGAGGAAATCTTGTGGTTCACAAGCCACCAGTAGGCCCTGAGGCCAAGTGACCCACAGCAGTATTATGAAACAAAATGAAATAGGAAAACATCTGAGCTTTTCATTACAGTAGCTTCCTTGACAGATTGTTGTGAAGAGTTAACATAAATGGAGAGGTAAGGTGGGGGAATCCTACTGAGATGTGACTAGTTTGGGTAAAGAAGCATCTAAGGTAACATAAAAACTCTATTGATTATAGCTGGAGAAAATGACAGAGTGCAGGGAAATGCTTCCTTTCCATGCCCCACAGTCAAAATACCATGGACTAATCCTCTTCCCTCCCAGCCAGACAGGTGTGCTTGTGGTCAGGTATCCAGCACATACAACAGCACCATTTTCTTAAACAACAATTCATTTCTGTACACTCAGTCCAGCCTTATTGAGCTGTACAGCAGCTCAAAAAATCTGTGAGAGAGAAAGAGACAGCATATATACCAGCATCTGTGAATGAACAAGCTCCTCTGCTGCTGCTTTAAACAGTTATTTAATTTAAACTTGTCTTAATTTAATTCTTCTGTTCTCAAGCTGTCAGCTCCTGTCTCTGCAGTGCCAAAAAGGCCAGCCTTCACTGCCCATTAATCCAATTTATGTTCAAGCACCATCGCCTTCCTCCCAGGCTGCCCATCATCCAGAGAGGAACTCCCCATGAAAATCTGCAAAGCCTTAATATTTTCATCCTGTGAATAGCTCTTCAGACAGGGTGCTTGTAAAGCAGCCCAGCCATAGATAAGGATACCAGTGCACTCTGCCTGCTGCCTCGCATATTTAACATGATGGCTTGATACGATTTTGTCCTTTCCACTCTTGATCTCTCTTTGTCTGATATAGTCAAAACATGCATAGTATATGGTATGTACACCATAATGATCGAGCATAACAGAAAATACCTTGACTACAGAGGCTATTTGATTTGCTCTTTGACCAGTATTATAAGCTGTTGATCCATTGCAAGGACATCCAGGCTATCACACACATTACTTCCAATAATAATGTCATGAATGATTTCACCTGTAGTTGAACACAAGTAGGGTTATTGCTCTCAGTACCTGGGTTTTGCTGCAGTTTTTTTCACTTCACTTCACATTACAAGATCATGTTCTAGTATATTTAGAAGAATAGAAAACATTACAACAAACTATGGCTTTTTTTGCACTCTTTTCCATTCCTTTAACCATTGAACCACCAACCAGCTTAGGGCAGTTACTCTTGGATTACCCTTAAATAATTTGAAATAAAGGGGAGAGGCAAATCAGATGTCAAATATCAATTCACCAACCAGTGGCATGGCTGTAGCTCAGGTTTGCTGTAAACACAAAGGATTTCAGTAGAGTTACTTCAAATATATAGAAGTATAACCAAGAGGTTAATTTGATCTTAAGCTAACATTCCAGAAGATGCATCAGAGCAGCAACTGGATTTTTAATAGCAGCATTTAACCACATTTCAACCATGCAGTGTCGTTAGTGTCATTAGGAATGCTCAGGTGTAATTTGTCTCACCGTTTCCAAGTAAGCAAAGTGGAGACAATAATTCTATTAATGGGAGCTGGAACTGTGTTTACCACACTGGCAGAAATAAAAGAGTTCTCTGTCTGTGTATTAGAATGGAAATTAATCAATGGGAAAACATGGAGTGGAAAGTGCTATTCTAAAAATAACAAGAAAATGAGCCAATAATTATCTTTTTTTTTACCAAGGCAGTTATTTTGTTAACTGCAGCATATATGCAAGGCATGAATAAGCCTGCGGTTCTCTTGACAGAAAGATAACGGTCAAATAATGCAACATGTTCCTGTGCTGTCATGTTCAATACATTAAATTGTGCTGACCAGGCATCAACAGAAAGCCTGTAGGACTTGGAAATAATCACAGTGCCATCAAGAGAAAGCATTACACATTAGTTAGCCATTTATGCAGGAGTCGATAGCATCTTTATTACTGGAGATAGGGAAGATCTAAATTGCTGAGAAGCCGGGCCACGATACAAGCATTCATTTAGTTTGAGGAACTTTCTTTGTAGAATTTTAATTCAAAACTTGAACATACTTGGGTCAACGGACAACAAACTTTATTTGCATTTTATCTGTTGCTAAGTCAAATTGTTTACTGCCTGTTGCAGTACCGATTTCAACAGCTCACTGTTCCATGAACAGTGTTGGCCCAATGGTTTACATTGTCATTCAATTGAGAACAGTGGATCTAAGGAAAGGAAAGAAAAATTGTGCATGTATTTTTATTCCACAGCATAAAAAAATACCAGAGAAACTAAAGAAATATTAGAGTTAATCATAATTTAATGATGTCATTCAGTATAACCATCTGTTGTAAGAAAATGACATGACAGCAAAGCAACCAAAGCCTGACAAGCTAGACTGCATGTAGACAATAAATCATTTGACAAATACAATCTGCTTTCATTCATTTTTACTAACTAATCTATGTAACAGCTCTGCTGAGTTACTGGATCTTAAAAAGATACTACTGGCTCATGACATGTACACACAGCTGCTAATGCAGTGAGAAAAAGGTTACATTTTGCCTCAGGACAAACTAAATCTAGCTTTATTGACATGCATTGGTATATGCTCTGAAGATCTGTAGTGCATTAAAGATACAGAATTATTAAAGGAACATCAACCAACTTCAGGAAATATATGAAGTCGATTCCCATTCCTTGTTGGTTGCAATTGCAATTTTACAGTCATAAAGAGCAAAGCAGATATTTGTAGCCAGAATAATTAATATTTTTACATTAGGAGACTAACAGACCAGACAAGACCAAAAATAAATTTCCCAAAAGAGAAGTCATGCTATGTGTCTTCTCTGGACTGTGAAATAGATCCCATGTTAGGACTGTGCTGGAAGTTAAGCATACAAGACAACAAAAGCAGAGGTCAAAGCTCTACAGAAAATGAACATGACTGAGGTTTTCCCTAGAGGCATCAGACTTGTGAATGCACAGAGCTGAGCCAGAGGGGCATCACAGTAAGTCTAAGACTACTAGCAATGTCATCCACATTCTGAACTTTTGCTTGAATTTTATTCAGTAAGCTAAACAATTGCTCCACTTGCTATCAAATCCTGGGAGATCACTTCACTTCTCCTTCCTACAAGCTTAAACTTTACAAGCTCAAAGGTAGTCTTATACTAGCTTAGCCTCTTCCAGTAATAATTATGCCAGGACCAGGGCTGCTGAGTGACAGCTCTCCTAATGTAAGCCAGGCATGTGTTCACACACCATGCTGCCTCTGGTACACAGGGCTGTGTTTCTCCACCCACTGGTCTTGGCTGAATCTCACTCTAATATATTTCTCTTTGGCCTTGGGCACGTTGTCAATGGGTCATTTATTTTTAGCATTAACTACCTGCTGGGTTGGGCTTGGAATCCACACCGGAGCTACCAGCTGCTTCACCAGCAACTCTCAGCTCTCCCTAGTCTACTATGAATGGTATTATGCTCATTCAACTGGTGTGGACTTGCTCGTGCCTGCATAGTTTAGAACTAGGTCCTTGCAGAAGAAACCCAGCTGGCATGACCACAACATGCAGCTCTTGGACACAAGTTTCCTCTGCTCTGAATGTGAGTTCTCTTTGTTCTCAGCTACTGCTGTATTTTAGAATGGTCCCTGGAACAAAATATTCCCTGAATATTTTCAATATTTTTCCAATGCCTACAGTGAGAAACAGTGCATCTTGCAAGTTTCCTCTGCTGGGTAAGTTATTTTGTGGTATTCTTCAGATAATGAAAATAGATAGAACTGACCTTTTCGGGGACAAAGATTTAAGAGCTTTGCTACATAATCAGGGCTTCCCCATAAAAGTACAGTGTCATTAGAACCTGAGGCAAATCAAGTCAAACAATTTACCACATGAAGTCTATTAAGAAAGCTAATCAAGCATCACCAAATGAGGTAATGAACCTGGACAAGATACACCGTGAGGTTCACTGCTCCTGTAGAATTCAGCTCACAGGTGTCTGTTGCAAATAACATCCTCAGATGAAACACATTAATATTTTCCACCAAACAAATGAGTGTACACCCACAGTGCAAGGAGAAAAAAAGAACAAAGTCACAATGAAAAACAACAGAAGGAGATGAAAGTAGCTGAACTGTAGGTCCAGGCTTTGATCTCTTACAGCAGAAAATGTTTACACTACCAGTGGTCCCATTGACTTGGAAAACAGTATTCATGGAGTAAGTTCCTCTTCCATATGAGAAACCTGTAAGAGCTTCTATCAAGCTGATTACACTGTCAAATGTTGACGCATCACAAGAAACTCTTCTCACTTCATGTTGAAAGAAGCACTGCCTGTGATGAAGAAAAGCAATACAAGCCAAGATTACCTGCTATGGTATCTTTATGGGTGAATAAAGATAAAGGGATTGTTTTTTCATACACAGCCATTTATTTCAACTCAATTTCTTTGGGACATTTCTTACTATTTCACTATTATATGCAGGAGATAAAACTGTAAACAGAACATACCTATTGTGACATAAAATATTGCAAGACTTCAAAGCCATGCCCCTGACTGTATCAGTAAATATGCACAAGAACACTGTCCACAGGCAATCTTAGGGCAGAAAATGGCAATAAGTCAAATACATCTCTAAACATTCCAGAGCTATGGTCCATCTGGAGTACTTAAAGCATTGGAGACTTAGTCAGTAAACTGCTTGTACAGTGATCTTCAGTGCACAGGGGTTACTTAATTATAATTAATTATAAATGAGATGCTTTGTTCTGGAAATAGAGGAAAATAGAGTCAGATGCATCTGTAATGTAGACAGAAAGGAGAACCTACACACATAGGCATCTGCTTATCCTTGTTTGATTTAATGCACACTACTGAGAGTGATACTTATATTCCTTTGACCTGTTCTTCCCTCAGTGGCCTTGTTTCCCTCCTTGTCTTCCTTAGGAAAGTCTCTGTTTGGGTAAAAGTTTATGATTCCCTGTAGCTGTCTAGAATATTTGTAATGCCACTTAGTGTCACCTGAAGTCATGCTGTCCAATATTATTCCTATATTCCGAGAACAACTAAGCAGTTACAATGAGAGCATGAACTACATAGTACTATATTAAAAATTCCTTTTAACTTTTTCATAAAGGCAGGCAAAGATGAGTTCAAAATATGTTTTAAAATTTAACTTAAACATTAACAGAAGGCAATTCAAAATCAGTTTTCTTCTCTAACTCAAAGAGCAAGTTAAAAGCAAACTTATATTCTCTTCAATTTTAGTCACGGTGCTGGAAATCAAGAAGAATTGGTTAGCTACTAAGCATAAAATCCAAATGCTGACCAAGCTGTTTCCAATGAACAAACTAGCAAAAGTGAGGTCCTTTAACATTTCCGTCAGGAAAACTTCATCATTTTAGAGAAATTCCAAATTTCAGCCAAGACCCTCATTTGAAAGTTGGACTCTCTATGCCAACCTTTTTGACCCTTTCATACATGCACTTTATTCTCCTGCCTCACTTCTGCCCAGAAAATTTTTAACCAAGTTGAATAGATTATTCATCTGTTTCACTATAAAGAGCTTAAAGCAAATCAGATTTTTAAGTATTCATATAACACTTGAAATATTCACGGAAACAGAAATAATAACATTCATTTTAAACATAAATAATAATCAGGGACTTCGTGGCAGCTTATAGCATGTGCAAAACTGACCTCCTAGGTTTTCTCTTCAAAGATGCAGTAAATGAGAAATATTGCAAAAAAATCTTTTGTGTCACTAAATAATGGATACCCCATGATAGATGCTGCATCCATTTTAGCGAGGTTTTTAGAACGTCTTTACACTGCTCAAGTAGTACCTAAACTGCAAGAATAACCACATAGTGAGTTTATTATTTTTTTCAATTAATAATTTATATAAGCTAATTAAAAGTCCTTATTAAATTTTACTTCTGGGAGAGGAATGTGGAGTTCTTCACCTCCCCAGAGTATGGCTAATGCATGGGCTGAAGTTGCACCAGCTCCCACAGATTGACTGCATCACACCATGGTGTAATTCCATGGGGTGGATGGATGGTTCCCATAAGGCTGGTGAGGCTCCTGCCTTTCAGGCTGCAGCACTTCCAAGCTGGGTCACTGCAAAAGGAGAACAAATATGACATTACCTAACCACTGTGCACGGCTGCCTCTGTGCTGTAAGATGTATAACACCTTTGTGCACTTCCCACTAGGAGGTTTAAGAGCAGTAACAGCTAGCTTCATTAAACAGCCTGGCAGCCACAACAGGGTACACATAGGGCTCTTCAAAGTGGCCTTTAATTAATGATCACATGGCTGGCGGGGACATATTGCAGCTAAAATGTCCTAGAGCTACCACTGGGCAGAGATCTGAACCTGCCCAAAACAGATATGTATGTATGTCTCTGCTCAACTGAATTAGACCCGGATGTGTTTGATGGGGTGGATGCAAGCAGAGTACTTGGTTGAAAATGTATGGGGAAGGCAGAGTGGAAACATAAGGCTGGAGCATTTGCTGTCCCTGGAAATGAGAGGCATTATCCTCAGAAGAAGCTTCACTCTGGCTCATCCATAGAATGTTTGAGTGCTTCTGGTGGTGAATGAAACAATGAGGATGAACTGTCACACAGCACAGAGAGACACTACAGAGGCAAAAATCTCTGTAGCATGGGTATACACATTGCTCCATAGTGGTACTCCATGCACAGCAAGACAGCTGAGGGTGATGTTTCAGTCCTGGCACTGAGGACAAAACAGAGGGCCAGGATGTTGATTATTGCAGCTTACGCTAGTTGTGTTCTTGTGTGTTATCTTGCATATTGAAATCTCCAAGGACAAGAGTTCCAGGTATTTCACCACTGCTGCTGGCAGATGTCACTGGACGTCTTTACTTTGATTTGAAAATGAGCCTAAAAATCTATTATATTAGCTTTGGGTCTGCTTCTATTATCAGCTAAGTGGAATTCAAATGCCTTTCCTGCCCCATGCCTTCTCTCTTAGCCTTGATAGCTCATGCCAAGAGAAATTGCATGATACCTTCCTTATTTATAAGCCTAATGAGCCAGCTACACTAAGGAACAAGGTGAGCTCCATGTCCTTCATAAATATGTGGGAAATACCAGCTGTATTGATGGAGTATCAGATTGTCCTGGAGCTCTGAGTCCCCTTTTGAAGGCACAAGGCATAAACCTCATACCTCAAAGAGGCAAAAGAAGGAGAAAATACTTAAGTAGCTCTAAGGAAGGTTCACTCTGTTCCATTTAAGTATAGGGTTGGATTCTTCAAGGCCTTTTGCAGTGTTTCAAGTTCATTCATTTCTTCCTTCAGACAAGGGTTAGATGACCCAACATGTGAGGCATTAGCCCCATCCTATTGTCCCACTGGTGCCAATTTGGGACCGTGACTGAAATTGCTTTGCACTGCCTGCAACAAAGACATGGCCTGAGACCACAATGCCTTTGCTGAGAGATCTCTTCATCCCATGCCTTTCTTTCTGACACAGAAGGTTTTGTGGTCATGGACTGATGTACCCATTAGACATCTCAGAACTGGGTTCTTCCAACTGTTTCATGGACTGATCCTCCTCATCACTGTCCCACAAGTGATATTTATAAGTGGACCTGAGCAAAGGAACATTTATCTGAGTGATGGCAATGCCCCAAAGAGAAGTTTTTGGAATACTTCTTGGAGCTGTTGTCTACTCCAGTCCAGAGACAGAAATAAAAGTACATCACGATTTATATCCTAGGAAGCTTAAGGCAATGATTTTCAAAGAAGCTTCAGGAGACTGGTTTGAACTTGAGCTGTGAAAGGGCATATCTATGAAAGTTTCCTGAGCTGTTTTGAAATGACTTGTGTCTGAGACATTATCCTTACAATGTAGAAAACAATAACAGAAAGAAAATGTCCCAGACCTTCCATGTGTTGAATTTTTCCTGCAAAATGAAAGCTGGGGGCAGTGCATTGCACCTGTACTTTGCAAAGGAACCACCAAAGGCACAGGATGTTCCACATGGGAATTTTTAGTGTACAGTCTCAAAAGCCCCCAAGTTCTACAGCGTGGAGAATAGGTAACTGAAATATTTTGGCAATTTAAGCTTTGAACTAATGAAAATTCCCATGATATGCAACTGCTCTCTAACAGCATTTCTCTTAGGTTAACAATAAGTCCTTTAGGTTTTTGCCCGCCATTTGGCCACAGGGGATTCAGACAGATTGGGAGAGTTTTCTGGGACTAGAGGGGGCAGACTGGGGAAAGCCATAAAACCTCAATGCTTAGTGTGTGTTGCCCTGATCTAGAGGGATTTTTGTAATACAGGGGAAGAAAAGCACATGGTATGCCCAACAGACTGTCTCATAGAATATTTTTGTTCATATGAACCCATTAACAAAGACAATCCTTTCATCACTTTAAGGGTAACCATGCTGAGAGATCAGTAGGAACTGTGTTCATCCAAGGGGAAAAAAATGTCCCTTTATTGATTGTATCTCTGGCTTTGGTACATCTTGATTAATAAAATTCTCTTTCAGTCACTTAGAATAGATTTTACCTGGTTCAGCTCAGAGATATAAAACACGCTGATTATGAACCTGATAAGTCTCTCAGCTAAAAAGGCAGAGGCATAGAAGACCATAGATTGAATGAATCGTAGTTTGCCCACTGCTGAAACCCAATTTAGCATGTGATAATACAGAAGAATTGTAGTGAAAATGAGAGGAGGTGAAAGGTGGGAAACTGTCATATGTAATCATTTAGTCTCGTGGATCAAGAAATTATATCTTTTCATTTACATTCATCAAGATAAACTGAGTGTTTTATTCACAATGCAGCATTACAACAAAATGTTACCTTATAAAAATTAGAGATCTTGAGGCAGCCTGTCCCTTCTCATAATCATCTACTGGAAGGAAAAAAGGCTTTGTGTTCCTGCAAAATCCACCTTCAGAGTATGTGCTAAAGAGATATGATTGTTCCTTGAAATGTGACATGCAAGAACTTCTTTCACATTTTACCTTGCTCACTGAACTGCAAGGCACTATTCACCATAGCTGGAATTTTTTCTATCCCATGTTAAATGAAACTAATCCTTGTCTGATTATTCTTTAAGCTGGGTTTTAGAGCCACCATTTAGTCCTTTTTAAACCATTTTATTTTACTCCTTTTAAGACCATTGCAGTACTAGATACTGACAGTTGCATAAAATAGAGCAACGATTAACAAATGGGCATCACTTTGACTGCAATAATCCATGTTGTTTAATTCTCTTCACCAGGGCACTTTAATGACTAAATCTGACAGACTCTCCCTCTGCCCCTCTGACCATCTAGGTCAACCAATTGCCATCAAGGCTAAACCAGAGCTGGTGATCTGTGATAGGCCACAACTACATCTGTTTCACCAAGATTTATGGCAGCTATTAGAGAAAGAAGGCTCATTTGCAATTTCCTTGTGCATCTGTTACCCGATTCCATGCAGCATAAAGGTAAATCACTTTCTAAGCTATGCTTATAAAAAACAAAAAAAAAGTAACTGTATTGAGTTGATCTCCACTGGTATACTAGGACCTTAGACACCTACCTGTAGTTATCTCTATACAGGTACTTTATCTGGAGTTGACTTCTACCCTCGGAGTTTTCCTGCTTCAGAGCAAGAAGAGCAAAGATAGGAATATAAGTCATTTTTAGATGTGTTATAGTGAAGTCTAAGAAAAATCTCCTTTATTTTTCTCATCTGTGGGCAAACTCCTGGCTCCTCACACCAGAAAAGGGATCATGCCTCAGGGTCTAGAACAGAGGAAAGACCTGCCAGGTCAGAGAGACACTTCTCACTTAGCTTAGCCATCTCCCTGGTTTCCTCTTTCCCCTCTGGACTGTGTGGGTAGCTTCTTCCTGCACAGCCTCTGAAGGACTCTTTTTTCCAGGGAATAAAGACTGGGGGTTTCATTATCTCATGTCTATCTTCAGGCCATTTGTGTTCTTTATCCTATTTTTCTGTGTTTGGGACAGGCCATTAAAAGCAAATACAAGCTTTATTTTTGTGGGACATGCCACAGTATATAAGAATTAAAAAAAAATATGAATTACAAATGTCATTCCCTTAGCCCTTTGACTTGACTTCCCCATTTGCCAATATAACTGTCCAATAGACAGTTGCTTTTTCAATATATAGCCTAGGCTGCCTTTTCCATCTTCCACAGTTGTTCTCATGGTAGAGATTCATGAACTCTGAGTGACTCGTGAGAAGCTCTTCTCCAGCTACTTCTTTTTGCATATATTCATAACTTCCATCTATGCAATGCTGACTCCCTGCATTAAAAGTGTCTTTAGATGATTTTCCATAAAGATTCAACTTTGCTACATGGACAGAAGCAATCAGTTGTGCACAAAACTTAAGTTTAGGAAAATAACCTAATATTCAAATAGGAGTGGTGCACAGGAAAATGCAAATATGTTCTGATTCATTTTGTCTTATCCTCTTGCTTACTAGTAGATAACAGCAGAGAGTGCTTCTTTCTGAATACTCTGAGAAACACACTGCAATAAATGCAAAACAAATGGCTACTTCAAAGAAGTTTCACCCATCAGAAATACCTGAAGACTCAGTGAGAATATCCAGCAGTACACGCCACTCAATGTCTCATAGACATCTGGTAGCAGTTATTTAATTTGTGAGATCCTATATAACATCACAAAATGACACTGGTATTGGAACACTTTCCACAACTTTCTCTCAGTTTTCATATGGAACCCTGAGCAAACTTGGGGGGGGAATGAAAAACGAAAAATGAAGAAAGAAAAAAAAAAAAAAAAAAAGATCTTCACAATTAATATTCCTGAGCAACCCCAGGTGAATATTTTTAAATTTTCATGCAACAAGCTAACTCCTTCTAGTTTAATTGCTGAGTACAATGCCCTGTGGTGTGGGATGTCCCTTTGGTCATTTGGGGCCAGCTGTCCTGGCTGTGTCCCCTCCAACTCCTGGGGCACCCCCGGCCCCTGGCTGGCAGGGCAGCACGAGGAGCTGGGAAGTCCTTGGCTCTGAGTGAGTGCTGCCCTGCCACAACTGAAACATCCATGTGTTACTAGCATTATTCTCATCCTAAATCCAAAGCAGAGCACCACAACAGTTACTAGGAAGAAAATTAACTCTATCCCAGCTGAAAACAGGACACTACCCCAATAACATCCTTCAGAGTGTCCTAAACTTTTAGATATATTACATAAGCCTCAATCTAGCAAAGCATTTGCTATTATTATCCTTTATGCTTTCAGGGTAGAACAGCTATTTTTCTGGTGCTTTTTAGTTGAACTTCTCCAATGAAAGTTAGAGAATACCTGAGGCTCTGCTAAACTTGCCCCATGTTGCTAGGCCAATGAATAATTCAAGAAACCCAGTTTTTGAAGTGGGCACTAATTAGGTAGTATAGCTTCCATCTAAAAGGAGTGCTGCAGGAAAATAGGGCTCCTCCTCTGCTTGCATTGAAACCTTGGTGGGATGAGGTTGTATCAGGTGACAGTGGAACTGAAGGTAGAGTGCAGCCTGATGCAGTATGGGCCTGGGTTTATTTTAGTGTTGTTCTTTTTCTGTGTGACTTTTTGTGAATCTCATGTATGATCTTAAGGCATAGCTTGAATGTAGAGCTGAAAAATAGAAGTGACAAACTTCCTTTTAGTGTTTGTGGAAGTTGCACATTATGAGAAAAGACATGGAAGTCACTCGTAAGCACAGTATTCCCACCCTTGCACTTTCTGTTAATCCACAGTCAGACATTTTATTCATGACATGACATTTTATTCACTGGATTGATTATGAGGATGATATACTATATGAAACATTATACTTATAGTCTCTAAAATAAAAAGGCTACCCAGAGCTAGAGTTCAAACCAACCATTTTAAACTGTTTTTTTTTTTTTTCTTTTATGTTGTGCAAGGGCAAAATCCCACATCCAAATATATAAAAATAAAATAAAAAATAATAAAATCTTTTAAACTTTGGACGTGGAATATGAATTTTGTGACTTGGATTCTACACCAAATATTATGGCTTAATTACATTTAGTTTTATGCTAGCATTCAGCAACTGTTTACTCTCCAGAATTATTAGATGTTTCTGGGTTCTGCTGCTGGACTCTACCTCTTATTTATAGATCATGCCAGCATGCAGATTTTTGTTCATTAAAAGCTCTATTGGAGCACCCACTGTACTGCATTAAAACGAGGCCATCTATGTATAAGCTGTAGCTATAGGTCGATGAAATTATTATGCTGCATTTCAATAAAAACAGGGTAAATTAGATTAGCCCTAACAGTCTCCTATTCCATTAGCTCTATTAAGATGTAGATGACACTGCATCATAGAGTCTAAACTGCTTATTTGTCTTTGAAGCAAAACAGACTGAAATTTGCTGCTTGCTTCATTTTCAAATTCAAGGCACTTTTGCTTCACTGATGAATTCTACCTAATTCCCGGACCCCAGATGCTGGGGCTCAGCTGGAGGTTATTGCTGCCCCATTTTGGGAGGAATACCCAAAATGGGAATCGTTCCTGAGGGCATTTCATCATGAACATGGAAGAGGCTCATCCATTACCACAGCCCATTTGGTGTCTATGTGAAATCTGTAAAGGACTCAGTGGCCCCAACCTTTAATTCCAACACTTGGCCACAATTTGACAGACCCAAATCAAGAACACAGGTTCTTCCTACTGCATGGGAACACAGGAACCTAGCACAGGGGACTTGCAGATATCCAGGGAGGCAGCTAATGGAAATGATGAGAAGAAGGGCATCTTTCTGAGGTATATATTCCCCCCTCCCCAGCATGCATCTTAGTGGATCTTCTCCAAGGAATGTTACAGACCCCCCTCTCCTCCATTACACACCAAGGAGTATTTATTGGTACCCAATTTCTAAGTCTTAACATCCTGCCTTGCAAGAAAATGTAGCTCTGCAAGTTCAAGACATTTTGCGGTGTTAGCTGTATATTTTTTGCAGCAAAGATACTCTCTATGCTCCTTCAGTGAAACAAAACTACACGTTTGTTAAACAAGACTATATTTATTCATGGCTAAGTTAAAGATCAAATTACTTGCAAATTACTACTACTACTATATTATTAATTCATCATCATTGCTAAATCATTACAATTTCTCAGTGCTGCAAGATTAAGTTTTGTTTCAAATATTTAAAACCAAGTGGGTGATAACTTTGAGCATCTTTATATGTACAGAGCTGAGTAAATATTCATAACGAAGCACAGAAATCTGAGGAATGCCTAGGATAAGAGACAACCAAAATCCTATTTAAATACCATAGGAAACTTCAAATAAAACGTTTGTGTTTCAAAATGTACTGTGACCATAATTTTACAGAAAGAAATCAAATTCTGTTTCATAAAATTCACTCCCTCCCAACAGGACAGACTTGTAATTAAATAGAAAGTTATTACATCTGGCCTTTATCAAAAATAATACAGCAAAAATTGAGATTTCTCAGGTAAGCATCTCCATTTTGCTTCAAGTAACTTTTCTTTAAAAAAAAATAAAATATAATACAATCCATTCTGTAAGTTTCAAGTAGTTCCAGCTACAATAAAAATAAGCAGGTAGTTAATTTGCATGAGATTTCATACCATTGCAGCACCAGAAGACAGAAACCTAATGGGAAGGTTGGAGCCACCCTGGTTTGGAGATGTGCACTCCTGGTTTGGAGGGGTCATGCAGGGTGCATGTTGTACCTGCACCACTGAAATGTGCATGGTGAAGGATTGCTTTGTGTTACCCACATAGGTATTACATCTTAAAGTTAAAAGCTTCAAGGTACCATAACATTTGTTCTCTTTATTTTTTGGTGCCTGAAGTATCACGAAGGCTGGGCTGCTGCCCAGCAGGGCAATGTCTTTTAAGTCCCACAATGAGGGACTGACAGTATGGTGGTAGGGCATATGGAAATGTGAAGGATGCAAAACCCTGCTAGGGCAAGGTCTTTGCAGTGACTGGAGCAGGAGAGCATCGCTGTGCCTCTCATCAAAAGGGAAGCCTAATGGTGTATAAAGACCATGATAGGGAAACAGACTTTATTCAGGAAGGCAGCTTAATCACATCACTGACTTGAGGCACTCCAAGCCCCGCTGATACCCCTGGCACTGAATCATGTGCTGCAAACTCTTTCCCTGAGTCAAGACTTCAGGGGCTGCTCACAAACCTGAAACGCAGGCAGAGAAACTGCAAGCAGGATCTGTGCTACAGTTGTTGCACACATCAATCACCTTCTTCAGGGGAGATGTTGTCAGCTGCTTTCCCTCATTTCTGAATCTTAATGTGGGGCTTGGTACATATGTAATGCAGCAGGTAAACAATGGGCTCTTTTTATTATATTCCAAGGCACTGTTTCCTCACAAATATCATCAAGAAATTATCTGCTAGGAACCCAGAAGCCTCCTCCTACTCTTTTATAGTATGTTTTCTCTTCTAGGGAATGTTAGACATCATAATATCAGTGTAAAAAAAAATATTTAAAAATTCCTCCTCTGTTGTGCAAGGAGCAGTAGGCAAAAATTCTCCCTGGACTGTTATATCAACACAGTGGTCTATCAGATTGTACTTTGTTGTTCAAACAAGATCAAGTCCTCATTATCTTAGACTATATAAACACATTAAAAAACAATCCGCGACCTAAAGGGCTTTTAGTTTAAATGGATCAAGCAGCCAGACAAAGGATGCATTTCTATCTCCATCCTGCTGATGAGGAGCTGAGGCGCAGAGGAGTGATAAGCCCAAGCAAAGCCACGCAGGAATTTTATCATATAGCCAGGAACCAAACCCAGATTCCCAGAATATCAGCTCCATGTCTTAATCACTAGTCAAGCTTTTGTGTGACTAGTGTGTTTAAAATGCTTCCAGCCAAGAGACATGCCAAAACCAAACACAGTGCACCAGCAGTGTAAACT
This sequence comes from Aythya ferina, assembly GCF_964211825.1. NCBI lineage: Eukaryota > Metazoa > Chordata > Aves > Anseriformes > Anatidae > Aythya > Aythya ferina. Next base: position 150,293,417 of record NC_140297.1, on the reverse strand, counting down.
AATTACATTCTAATAATTACTTCAGTTTCAGTCATTTCAACCATTATTAGTAGCTCAAGCAGGGAACATGTGGGCTGTGCTTTCGAATTAGGTTATTTAATCTTGTATTCTCTCTTTTCACATTGGGCAAAATTGGCTTCTTTTTTGCTGTGTGAGTTCCCTGTGTGCGATTAACGCCCAGGTGCCAGCAGATGAAGCAGCGCAGCGGCTGCAGTACAGCTGTACTTCAAAGGCACAGAGCGGTGACTGACAGAGACACCCGATAAGATTGTATTGAGCTAATAAATATGACAAAAATAAATATGAGCACTTCATGGTGCTCATATATCACTTCATGGTGCTCATAAATATGAGCACTTCAGCCTTGTTAACTGCATCCAGAGAGACACTGCTCAGAAAGGGATTGGGCACTTTGGCTGAGACAAGACAGTGCTTAATGCTTCTCCGTCTTAGGGAGCTTGGCAGCTTCGTCACCCCTGTGAGTGCTTGGGTTTCCCCCCAGGCTGCCTATATTATCTGGCCTTTTTACAGATATTTTTCTAGGCTAGCCTTTCTGCCTCTGCCTTATTTTTATCATACACAGCTGTTTAGGTTCAGAGTTGTCTCATTAAATCACTTGTCTTTCCACACTTGTGATGTGGTGGTGTTTGCACATTAACCTAAGCAAACAGTAGGAAGTTTCCCATTAAATGTGAGGCATTGAGGAAATCCCTGTGAAACAGCAAACAGCAAGATAGAAACACTGTGAAAGAAATCACAGTGCACACAGAAGGAATGAAGTCAGAGCAACATAAAAGCTTGCTAATCTGTATAGAGAAGATCCAAAACATGCCAGGAACAGGGGAAATACTAGAATACACACAGCTTCTTGGTCAGTGGATCCTTTAATTTGCTCTTGGCAGGCAGTCGTGGAGAAGGAGAGAGGCCAAGGGGTTGTGCTGCAGCCATGCTTGTGCCAGGCAGCCAGGACCCCTGGAAGGATGCTCCTGTGTGCAGCCTAAATCATCTTTCAGATGTTTTTCTTTTGAAGCGGCAAGATGATTTTATTTCCTTCAGTAAAGCAATTTAAAAGGAACAGAAAAACAAATAATATAAAACCCAAACAACAAAAAAAGCCCAGCCGGGTCTGACAGCTCAACAGATGGTTACCTAGGACTAGCACAAACAGCACCAGCCGAAGCATAACTTTGCCAGCTCCATCTGATTCTGCTTCCCTGTGCAGGCAGCAGCTTTTTCTTCTGTTTTACCAATGATATATTCAAGTCTTTCACACTTCTCACTGTTACATCTCCTCCTCCCTGTCAGAGCCACTACCCTGGTTTCTTGCTTCCCAGCACACACTAGCATTTTGTGCAGGGATATTTGTCTGAAAAGACCAACATACGTCACACCACACTGCTCAACCTGTACCACAAAATGATGTGCAGCTAGGTGGGATGGAGGAAGATAGGGGTGATGTGGCCTCTTCTACGTGCAGTGGAAGCAAGTGGACCCAGAGCAGGGAGTGGATTTCACCTTTACAGTCACTCCTCAGAAATTTTCCTACATATTATCAGTTCAACATGAAAATCTTTCATATCCTCAGCTGCCTCTACCGACCAGTTTTGAAGGGTTGTGATATGCTCTTTGCAAGTACAAGATGAATCAATACCACCACACACACATTCGTTCAGTCTGCAAAGTGCAGGAACAAAGGCACCTTCAGTGCTCTCAGCTTGTGTTTCACTCTGCAGGTGGGATTAAGCATTTCTTAAAAGACCCCCAATGGATGAGCCATTTTGGAGCAATCCACACTATGTTGGATGCTACTATGCTTGTACAGAGAATCAACACAGCTGTCATGCCTGCTTTGGTGTCTGAAGATCAAGACGTCATTAAGGTCCACCAGATGCTGCAGGCAATGGAAAGAAGCAGGAGATGCCTTCACAAAGCCTGGCAGAGGCAGGTTACTGAAGCATTGCATTACTGAAGCATTGAAACTCACATCTCTACAGCACATGGAAGACCTACGTTATACTGTGGCAGACTGGGATGGGATTTTTTATCAAGTCTTGTGCAGCAAGGAAGATTTCTCGTCCAGATCCACTCCACACTTCATTCTGTGAAGTCATCCTGGGCAGGCTGCATATGTTAAATTCATTTTTAATTTCTTTTTATTGTGAAAGGGATAACAGAAGGGTTTCCAGGGCAGAAAAGAAGGGTCCTTATTTTGCTTCTGTATGTTCAAGAGACCTCTGACAAAAATCACCTGTGTGGTATTTCTTATTTCTGCAAACTTAAACAAAAGAGTAAATCTCAATACATATATATATATATTTAATACTAAATATAGATTATGATCTTGTTTATGTTAATTGATGAATTTGGCCCTTTTCTATGTTTTCTTTTGCTTGTAGTCAAAATAGGAATGACAACCAGTGAGAGATCCCCAGTTCTCTTGTGGTAGCAGGCCTGTAGCAGCAGTAACTGCCACACAGATCCCAGCACGGATTTCAAATCCTGGCTCTTCCTTGCTTTTATCCTCTTTTCATCATTTTCCAAGTACAACCAGGGATCCTGGACCAGGTCTTGGGCCACCAACAAAGCCGTTGTGAGGCTGAAGGCACTCAGACCTCTCAACGAATCCACAAAATGCCAGTACCTGAAGCATCTTCCTACTCACTCACATGCTGCAGAGGTCCTGCTATGATTCACTGAGAAGCTGTGGGATGACCAGCAGTTACCAGTGCCAAGCCTAAATGGTTCCTGAAGCATGGATCTGATTGTGCTGGAGTGACAACCATGAGCTTTCCTGGCATGAAGCTCTGTTTTGTGTTTGAAGCTCACCATTTTGGTCCTGTAGCCCTGTATCTCCAGCAACAGCTGCTCAAGATTAAGAAAATAACATTAAAGGCCTGGCTGGCACTTCTGACTCAGCCCTCTTATGTAAAGGTATAAGTGCACATATGGTCCCTATCGCAGTGCTCCATGAGGCTGGGAATTATGCACCACCATAAGTCAGTTCCAGACAATGGTAGAGTAAGGACCAGAACATCAGAAAGAGAGATTGGGATAGATCTTAACATCAGAGAGTGCAGTCACACCAGCCAGTGTGAAATACTGCCAGAATTATTTTGAGAGAGAGCAGTGAGGGACCTAACCATTCCTCATTATGATCTCAGGTCAACATAGTACTTTATAAAACTCCATTTACTTAATTACAATGACTACTCACTTTTGCTAATGTTCCAGAGATCGAACCTGTGTCCAGGTTTTGTTTTGTTTTTTTTTTTTCTCATAGCTGTGTTGTTTTGATTAATGAGTAGTTCATCATAAACTGATCAACATTAGTCAAACACTGCACTACAGAACCACTGAAAAATCAAATATTTGCTTTTTTTAAATAACTATTGCATAAAACGTTTTTCTACTTGATACCAAAGGATTAATGTAAAATTAGAGTTACGGCCAAAGCTGGCCAAAAACATTTTCAGAGTGCTGCAATCCTCTGCCAGTCTCTGTGTGCCCCCACTGCTGCAGCCAGTGCCCTTTCTTTGTATCCCTGTGACAGTGGAAGGCTTTTGATTCTGTGCAGATAGATAGGGCCATATGCAGCTTGCTAAGCTACATCAGAACCATGCAATTTATGTAATCTTAAAAGTCTTCCAAGACTCTTCTGGAATCCATATATAACAATGATTTAATTCTATACGTGAATAAGGGGCGCACCAGCCAGTAGTTCCTATCCTCAAATCCCTTACACCATCAGTTCCAGCTGCGCTATGTGGATCTCATTAAAAGAATTTTCCCTTGTGTTGAAATTTCTCCTGAATTGGCCATACTAATGCTCACATCTGTGTAAGTAAGATCTTTATTTATTTGAGATGGAGCCATACGGAAATTACTCAAGCCCAAATGGGATTGTCTTAGCTCAGACTGCCACTGGATTCCAAGTGGATTGGTTATTCTGTCAAAACACAGCCTACATGCCTTTCTGCTACTTCATACTTTTGGGAGCACACAGGTGACGTTGTGCCCTGCTGACTTTTGCACCTCCTGAGTTCTCCTTCTTTAGCTATCATTTTACATAGGGTAGTTAAAACGACTCTAAGAATTCGTCCTAAAGGGAATAACTGCAGGACATTGTGTGGTGCTATGCACAGTTCATACACCAGAAGTGATACAGACAGTGCAGTATAGTGATCCAGACAAACTAGTCACCAGGGTAATTAACACAGGCCCAAATTTACACCAAGGGAATTAGATTACCTCCAGTTTGCCCATCAGTAGCTCACAGTACAGCCCAGCACTGTCCTGCAGGAAGATGTCCTCGCTGTCACTGGGAGTTCAAATACAGGGCCAGACACATGGATTGTCTGCACTCCCTGGAGCTGGGGTCAAGGAGAGTCCACTCCATGCACAAGTGTCTTGAATCTTTTTTGTGGCTCAAGCTTGATGACTGAGTCCATGGTGCTGAACTTCATGTTTTGCTCGGCCTGAGTAACAAAGCACTCTGAAAATCCAGAGCTGAATTATTTTTTGGTGTTGGGAACACATCCCAGGCTCATCATTGGTGGCAATAGTAGTCCCTCTGGTCTCGTGTACTGCAATTCAGTAACCCATTATTAACGGTTGGTGGCAGTGAGCTAGCCCTTCTGATTTTTCTCTTCTGAATGAGACTAATTAGTTATGATAATTAGCAGAATTACTGCTCTCTGTTCCCCTCTTGGGAGTACAATAGTTACAATCTTATAACCACGTACTTCACTTTCTATCCTGGCTTCCTGAGAAAGGGAGTCAAACACCTTGATTAGAATTTGAGTCCCACAAAACAGTAATTTAGCCAGGCAGATTGTTAACATCATTTCAGTTCTTTTTGCATTACAGCTCCACTACAGTGCTATGTAGTAAGCATAGGGCCCATGTGAAGCCAAGCTCCCTGGCAGCATATGCAGGGTCTGGCTGTAAGACAATGCCCTTTTTGAGAGAAAATCAAGGTCTGAACCCTCACTGATACTAGGTGATCCAGAATCAGCTCCTCTCAGAGACAAGAAAGGACAGTTGAGCTTTGTTAGACTTGATTTAGACAAATTTTGACTGCTAAGATATGTCCTCTAAGGTGAAGGTTATGATTTCACACCCCAAGGTTATTGAATGCTATGTTTGATGGCTCCAGCCCTATCACACCCCCAGTGATACCACCACCAGTCTCCCCACCACAAACCAGCATCCATATCACATGAAGTGGTGGGTCTATGGTCCATGTTCTAGCAGTCCCCATTTCCAGTGCTGCTTTGTCCTTTAAAGCCCCCCTCCCACCAGTGCAGCCACAATGCTTTTCCCAAAAAATTTCTTCACATTTTTAAACCAGAATGAGAAACTGCTGGTGTCAGCTAGGGACTGTTTTTATCAACCACAAGGGTATTCTTCAGCTAGCAAAGCCCACTCTTCCACATCCGTTGTGAGTATAGGTGGTGAATGAACTCTTTTACTTTACATCCCTCTGGTGCCCCACATAAAACTTTGAAAAATGATGTTTAACAATAATGGCTTTTTTGTGAGAGTCCAAAATTTCCTGTTTTCTCTCCCCTCAGAAGACATATGAATGACAAACAATATTTTTTGAGTCTCTGTAGTTTATATTTTTCTGCCTCTTGCTCTTGCTTGATAGCAGACTGTCCACTTTCACTTGGACACAGCTATTTCCCATTACAATCAATTGTAATATCATCAAGTATTATTATAAATTGAGACAGGAAATGGGGCAAAGTTAAAAATAAACATGTAGACACAGGAGAAGGCAAAGTCCCACAACTCTTAATGCCCACCAAACTCCCATGAAAGTTGACAAAGAAAGAAGACCAGAAGAAGAACACAGGTTATGTTTATTCTGCTAAAGCTTTGCAAAGAAAACATTGAGTTGTTTCTTCCAAAAGAGCAATTCGTTTCTTTCTCTTTTTCCAGTGTAGGAGTTATGATCTATGATCGATCCAAAGGAGCAATGCACAGCATCCAAACTCAGAAGGTTCCAGAGATCTGATGTACACAACAGACCACAGAGTCCATCTGGAAGGTTAATACTAGGAATTCTGCAGTTTTAACCACAGCAGGCTTATAGTAGGTGTCATTGTGGACAGAAATTATAGAGGTTGTTATATAGGTCATAATTCATTGGTGAATTTGGAGGAAGTAATTTGGTGCAGGTGAGAGTACTCAGTCCTAGCGCCAGGGCAAGGGAAGACCATTAGGCTGACATGATGGCAGACAGCCTTGGGAGTGGGAAATAAGACTTAACTTTAACAGGGCTTGGTCAGTGTCTTCAAGCGGGTCACGTTTGCTCAGGCTGAGAAGCCAGAGCTGTAATGTAAGTTTAACAACGTGGTGCATGTTCCCATAAATGCCTGTCAGGAAACAGATTCTCAGCAATCCTTCTAGGCTTCAAATAAAAATAGCTATTCCCCAGTGACACACAGCATCTATTCCCCAGTTCTCTGAAGCCCAGCCACCAGAAAAGGTAAACAAATGACACCGTAGACGGAGCTGCAAAACGTGTTATGTTATTTAACATCGACCATTCCATATAATTAAGGGAGCACAATTACTTAAACATGCTTGTGATGTAAACAAAGATGCAAATTGCATTTCTAACTACTTTAACTGTACCCACAGCATAATTAGAAGTAGCAATTTATTACTCAATGTAATAATTAGAAGTAATTAACTACTAGAAGCAATTAGAAATAGTAATTCACTTCTTAATGCAATGAGATGCTTTTGCAGTATGTGTGTGTGCGCGCACAAATACTTAAATGTTGATAATTACTTCAAAAAGACATTTATTCAGAGCTTCTGACTCTGCCTTGTATGAAACTATTTAATGTATCGGGAAGATCGATCATAACTCTGTGCTAAGATTCTCCAGAGATTATTTGATCAAGGAGCAGGTATCCTCCAGTCAATATATTGGTGTGGTTTTTGTGTTTTTGTTTGTTTGCTTTTAATTTTATTTTATTTTCTAAGGCCAAATAGTGGATGGAGATCTTCGATGTAAAAATCGGTTACAATAGCCATATTCAAGATGATTTGTATGTTTTCATCTGCTTACATCTTTTCTTGGAACACCATGCACAGAAGAAGCATGTTGAAATGAAATCTGTAGTTTATTAGCAGTGATATAATATTAAAAGAACTGTAAAAGACATATTAAAATACACCCTGAAATGACTACTGTATACTTACTTTTTAGAATTTTAAAATATTCCCTGACCTAACTTAATGGGGAAGAGGAAACTAAGAAAACTACCCAAGAGACTGAGTGAAATTTAATATTTTTTATTTATTTATTTATTTATATATTTTTTGGTAGACATTCAAGAGGGAATGGACAAGCATTTTGTATCAACACCCCATTTACTTCCTCCAGGTAGTTGCAAACAGGAATATACAGCACAGAGCACCAAAGGTTTTCCTTTGGAGTTTTCCAGGAGGAAAAAGAAGGACATGGCTAGAGAGACCAGATGACAGGAGCAAAAACCTCTGGGCTAGTTCCAATGCAAGGAATTGTGAGAATCAAGAATGAACTGTTTTTTTATTATTATTATTATTTTTAATATTATTTTTACAGCAAGCTGGTGGTAAATGGTCATTCCTGGATCAGAAATTCACTAGTTAAATTCTCTTCAAAAAATACATAATGTCTATTATTCCAGCTCCATTTTTCACCAGATAAATTTCTTCACCTTTTAAACACCTTTTCTAAACAGATTCTCTCATTTCACTTCTCACTGGACAATGCTTTAATGCTTACCAACATTATTAAAGGTACTGCTGGAAAAAAAAAAAAAAAAAAAAAAAAAAAAAAAAAAAAAAAAAAAAAAAAAAGCTGTTCTCATTTGCCCTAGTTTTCTAAGGAAAATGCACCCAAGGCAGCTGGTTATGAATCCTCCCCTAGATCTTCATAGCTTTGAAACCATGCAATATCTGTAAATTATGTTCAAAGGTGTACACCTGGAAAGTGCTATTAAATGGTAAGGAACTGCAGGAATGCAGCTGCTTGGAGTACAATAGATTTACGCCAAAGGGATCCTGGAGAGGAGAACGTGCAGTCATTCTCTCTCTTAAAATCTCTTTCCTCCACATCTCTGTGTGGTGCAGTGTTTTTTCCAGTAATTAATTACTAGACTTTCACCCCCAGTGCATCCTTTTTAATGTGACTTGGCATTCATTGTGCCACATCAATTAATCCAGCTCAGAGAGTTGTGAAGTTAGGGAACAAGCCATTGGGTGAATTACAACTGAGAAAGGAGAAGGGGAAATCCACCAAATTAAAAAGAAAAGCAAACCCAAATCACCCTTGCATTTAGCAGGCAAATAAAACTGGCCACGGCAGAACTGAAAGTCCATTTCCCAATTGTCAAGTCTTTGACATAAGTGAGGTCGGGATACTGATAAAACAGTCACCTTGCCTGGAGTTCCTGAAAGAAGAAAAAAGAGTGGTTAGAAGAGACTTCTTTACCATACTTCCAGAGACTCCTTCTCTTACCTAACTATAACCTTGGTCATTATTGCTGAGGTACAGTGCAGCACAAGAAAAAAGAAGAAAAAGCCTGATATTGATCGTTGTTTTTGTTATTACCATTATTCTTCATTTCATTCTCTTTACTGAAATTCCACTGTAGTTATCAGTAACTGGAGAAATAAACAGCTCTGCCAAAGATGTCCTGGGTCAAGGAACTTCACCTGCCAGAGAAAGAACAAAACATTCTCCAAGAGGTCTTTCTGAACTGAGGCTGTGGATATGGCTGTCACTGAAAGGAAAAGGTAGGATCTGTTGCCAAATCCTACAGTCAGACCTCTTTCTGCAAAGCCTCTTGCCTCCACACTCACTTGGATTTGCTAGGCATCTGCAGTCAGTCATGCCGACCCTGTGTCCTTCAATTCAGAAAAGGAAGGTGCATGCCAGGAGAAATAAAAACCATGTCACCCACTAGCACTTCCCTGTCCTGAATGTGTAACTTTTGCTAAAGACCACTCAGAGACCACACATTACTCCAGACAGTTGAAAGTCTTCTAGAATACCTTCAACTTAATATGAGGCGTGTCTCAGTGGTAGCTACCTGCCAGAGTTGCCTTCTGGAGAATTCTTCCCTTTGCTAATATTCATCCACTCCCTATCCATAGTCCAAGGTTTGTAAGGGCACTCTAAAAGCAGCCTTGAATACACCTAATCTTGTGTGTCTTTTATCTGGTCTAACAAGAGCAAAAGAGAAATTTCATCCCCAGCTTGGTAGTTTCTAGGTCTCAGACTGCACCTTAAATAATGAGAGAAATGGACAGTAGAACAGTAGTCAGCCTTTGTCCGTACCCATATGGGAACCTGAAAAAACAACAGTGTCTTCAGATTATTCCAGTGAGGCTGTCTTTCCTTTCCTTTCCTTTCCTTTCCTTTCCTTTCCTTTCCTTTCCTTTCCTTTCCTTTCCTTTCCTTTCCTTTCCTTTCCTTTCCTTTCCTTTCCTTTCCTTTCCTTTCCTTTCCTTTCCTTTCCTTTCCTTTCCTTTCCTTTCCTTTCCTTTCCTTTCCTTTCCTTTCCTTTCCTTTCCTTTCCTTTCCTTTCCTTTCCTTTCCCTTCCTTTCCTTTCCTTTCCTTTCCTTTCCTTTCCTTTCCTTTCCTTTCCTTTCCTTTCCTTTCCTTTCCTTTCCTTTCCTTTCCTTTCCTTTCCTTTCCTTTCCTTTCCTTTCCTTTCCTTTCCTTTCCAGCAAGATCAAGGAGATGTGTAGATGGACTTTGCCCAAAGGCTTTAGTCAGCATGAGTTGTGAAATTGCCTCACTACACAGTAAGCAAGACACACAAGAGAACTACAAACTAAAACCACTTTAAAAAACAGATGGTTCAACCCACTGCTTGTCCTAGTGGCAAAGTGTAAGAAAATGCAAAGGAGTACCAAAGTGTACATACTCCTCGAGTGGGACTGGTGCTGTTGAAGCAGACAAGCAGCATTTTTGTGTGAAAGGAATTCCAAGATCTCAAGACACTGGATTCCAACAGCAAGTCAAAAACAGATGGGCAAATCATATCTGTGCTTCTGAAAACTCTCTTATGCTGCATAACTAAACCACCCCTCTGCACTCAGGTGCATTTCATACTAACATAACAGGGAACACGATTTTATGATCTCTACTGGGAAAATAAATAAACAATTGCTTTTAAAAACAAATTGGTTTCTCTCTCCGCTCTCCACCTTTGCATGAGTTCTCAACTTATCAGCTAGATGGAGTTAAACAGCTATATTTCTAACATATTTTGCTCATATTTTATTTTGTTTCACTTATATTTTTTTTGAATCCTTTCCTGCATACAAATGAGAAAATTAATTTTTAAAATAATGTATATTCTGCCCACACATGCATAAAGAATATACTAGGTAAGGTGATGGAATATAAGTTATTTTATTTCAAAAACACATCCAAGATGTATTAAAACCTACAAATTCACTCTTGATTTGTAGCAAAAAAAAATCTAATATAGCTTTTGCCTTATTCAAGTCATGTTTTGTGCTTTAGAATAGGGCACGAAGAAATGTTCTTCGTCTCAGTTCAGACCAGCATAAATGTTCTCAGGTATTGTGGTGACATTCCACTGGGCAGCAGATGTTGGAGTAGCTGCCCCTGCCATGCACTTTCAACAGGGCCAAAATTAACCATGTATGTGCAATCAGACTGTACAGAAATGGGGTGCAAGTCAAATATACAGCAAATATTTTGGCTTTCTGTCTAGAAACATGTTGTACATTTGCTTCTTACATATAAGAACATTTGACTCCTAAAAATTCCTCATCATTCAGAAGTTTTGATTACAGAAAGTGCTCTCTCTTTGTCACACACACCTACACACGCATGCATGTTCATATAAACACATGTAAATATTTATATAGGGTGATGTTTAATGAGTTATTTATTTTGGCTGCATTTTCTACTTTAGTTTTTAAATAGTTCCCTACACCATATACACGATGTTTACATAATTGTTTTTCTGATAATACAATTGTTTCTTTTCTCCTCCAAAAATGAGCAAATAGAATCCCTTTTCTTTTTCTCTTTTTCTTTTATTAATGCCAGGTTAAGACTAAAATAGCAACAGCAGCATCGCCATTCAGTAACACAATTTAGATGCAACAGAAACTCCTTCCTAATGAGAATTTTTTCTGCCCCTTCAAGCACAGAATCATTTTGTTACCAATCCACCAAGACCATTATTTTGATCTTAACAAGCCTAAAACCCATTATCTGGCTAGAAAAACAAAGAGGACACCAAACCTTATATGGAATCTACAATCTCAGGAAGTTTTTCCATAGTGCAATTTGAGTATCTTATCTCAGAATCTGGAAAGAAAGTTATCTGAAGTGTTTTCATGAAAATCTTGGTAAGAAGTGCCGCTGTTGTCATCTTGTTTGAACTAATTGGCATAGGGGGTTGTGAGTGTTTTACTCCTACTTGTGTCTACTGCTGGGAGCTCATTAAACTCTAGTTAAAGGTGGCTTCTGGAGAAAAATAAAATAAAATAAAATAAAATAAAATAAAATAAAATAAAATAAAATAAAATAAAATAAAATAAAATAGCAAAATTTTAAAGTATTACTGTTTTCAGTTCCTTCTAGAAACACTGAGTATAGCACATGCAACTCTTCTGTTACTCTTCTGTTGTAGTTTTCATGTCATTGTAGCTCCTCTGATGTCACCAGGGTAAAGTCCTGAATCTACCACATCTTTGTTAACAGGATTTTAGGGACTGCAAACCCACAACCATTCCTCCCCGCATTACCCAGTACAGCTTCATCTCCAGATCACACACCAGGAAACAGGCAATGCAACACCTCCACCTCCACCATATCCACATCATAGTAGGAGCTGTTAGATGGTCTGGGCATGGTGGCAGTGGTCTCCAACTATGGAGGCCCTGCTGTTGTACAGGCACAGCCACATCACACAACCTGAATGTGCTCATTACATGCAGAAAGCCAAAGGATGAGCCTCCAGCCAGCTCTCCTCATCCTTCCCCATACCCGCTGTAAATTCACACCTGATAGTTATTTTTAGAGAATAAAGGTGATGCAGAGTTGCTACTACACTTTCTCTTGAAAATTTTTTTGGTTTCACTTCTTTTTTTTTTTTTTTAAGAAAACAAATCCTTTATATTGTCCAAGTTTGTAACAAAAACAACTTATTTTGCTAAAAGCCAAAGCACCCAGAGTACTCTTTTCTACAACAGCAACAAATAGAGGAAAAAGTCTACTTTGTCTCAGTGTTAATGGGTTTTATTGGGGAAAAAAAAAAAAAAAAAAAAAAAAAAAACTATGGAATTTGAAAAAATCTTTAAGCATATTCTCATAGTCTCAAACTGACACGGTTTCTGGCTAACTTCAGTGAGATTTCCTATTAAGGTAAGCATGCAGCCTACTTGTGGGCATTTGCAGCAGATGAAGGAAATATTCAGTCAAAAAGCAAATCAAAGGTCACTACAGCTAAAGACATCCCTACCACTTCACTTCACTAACACTTCTCAGAAAGATTTGATCAGGCACCTAACACGATCTTAACCACAGAACCCAAATACATGCAATACTATCGTGAATTTGTACAAGAGCTGAGGATTAAGTGATGCTTCTTTCAGCCCCTGGAACTGTTCCTGTGTACAAGCCAACGAGCTTCTCTACCAGCTCTGACCACTAAAGCAAGCTTTACCTAGCAGAGAACAATATGAAACTATGGCAGAAACAAGTACCACGCAGAACAGACACCATTGCCTTTGGGAGAAATCATTTCTTTTGTTGGAAGACTGGTTTCTTTGGTTATTATTTAGAAAAATTGATTCAGCTCAGAGTTCCAGTACCTCCAGCCTTGGATCATTATTTTCTTGCAATCCATGATGTTTCAATGGTGCCTAGTTCTATCCCTTCACAGGAAGTGCTATGAGGGAATTGGCTGAGTCTCAAAAAAAATATTAGGAAGACATAAATTACGTATCTGGTGCCCTTCAAAAATATCTCAGGAGGAAAACTTATCAAGCAAGATTTTGTCTGCATGTGCAGCACCTGCCTGCGAGCTGCTATTCTTGTCATTAAGCAGGGGTGCCATTTAACAAGCTTGACTAGCAGAAAGAGCTAGAAGTAATCCATCAGTCAATGTCAAATCAATGTCCATCAGTCATTGACTGGCTGTTAATGACAAGGTATATTTTGGGAAGACAGAGGGCGTCAACAGTGTATCTTGGACATAGCCCAAGTTAGGTAGGCACAAGGTACCCAGTGAATTCTCTCCTGTGGTTTTAATTGATCACAAGACTTTTTGTACTTGGCTCTGAGCTCTCTGTTGTTGTGCTGTGTACAATTCAACAGCAGCTGGGCTTCGCTCCAGCAGCACCAGTTTCAGAGAAGAATGAGGATGGACATGTTGTGCCAGCCAAACCTAAGATTTCCAATAACTGATTTCTTAGAGAAAATGCAGTGGCTCTCACCCATCTCTGCTTCAGCAGAGCACTTAATGCCACACACCATGAGAAATTACATACTAAATTTGCAAAGACAGAGATTAGCAGAGGAACCCATACTTTTAGGTAAGGGCCTAGAAAATGCAGAAATATCTGTAATAAAAAAAGAGAACTACAAAGCTGGAGGAAGGCATCCCACAAAAGTGGTGTTCTTTAGGAAAGGATCCATGCAACCAATTATAAGGACTGAAAAGAGGAGGCACTGACAACACAAGATGGAGGACACTGTCATCAAGACAACTGGACAGCCCTGAGAACGAGATAAAAGTTTATGTTACATACAAACTAAAATAATAATGCACAGTGAGATGAATTAACAATTAAAATCTGTTGCAAAAACAGCTACGGACAAATGAGTTATAGTTGCCACACACACACAAAAGCAGTCATAGTACACATCAGCTAAAGTATTTCCAATGGAGATGGACAAATATTAACAGCATTGCACAAGGCATGAGAAAGATTTCATTTGGAGCAATACGCACTGTGCTGGTAATCCAGTCTCAGGTCAATTAATTCCGACTGAAGCATGATGAAAGATGATGAGGGGACTGTGAAGCCTGTCTTATGAGAGAAGCCTGGGAGAGGTTGGTTTGTTTAATTTCCCAGATAAAAAATAAAATGGGTAGGATCACTTTCGACAAACATATCCAGAAATAAGTGTCAGAAGAGGTATTTAAAGCACTGGGAAAAGATGTCAGCAGAACAAAAGGATATAAACAGGTATTGAATAAATTTAAAATATAAATTATATTTTTTTTAATAAATGGAAGATATAGATTCTGGAACAGTATTGCAACAGAAGTAAAAGCAGTAAAACATTAATTGATTTTAAGATAGCAGATGTTTTTAACAAAGGAAGATATGTCATGGCTGCCTGCAATAACAGAGGTTAATGGTTAGAAACTCCTTCACTCTCTTCTTGTCCTGTATTCTCATGAATCCTCTGTAGTAACATCTACTTAATTTGTTCTGTGGCTGGGGACCCATCAACAGTCTATGTTCTCCAGGCTGCCTAAACTACTGATGAAATATAGGAAGCCATATTGGCTTTACTGTGACTTCTTATTTCTCTGATACTGGTGCTGACCCAAAAATGGTTCTGCCTCAAAACTGATCTACTTAATCAGAAAAAAGAAAAAAAAAATTAAAAAAAATAAAAATAAAAATAAAATAAAAATAATAAAAATAAAAATAAAAATAAAAATAATAAAAATAAAAATAAAAATAAAAAATAAATAAAAATAAAAATAAAAATAAAAATAAAAATAAAAATAAAAATAAAAATAAAAATAAAAATAAAAATAAAAATAAAAATAAAAATAAAAATAAAAATAAAAATAAAAATAAAAGTACCAGGGAAATATTCATAGTATCACATTATCACAGTTCAGGCTAGAAGAGACTTTAAGGCATCCCTAGTCCAACGTCTAGCTCAAATCAGGGTGAGATTTGAGAATAGAATGGGCTGTTATCCAGCTGGGTCTTAAAAACCTGTTAGGATGTAGATTGTATGACATCTCTGGGCTAGCTGCTTCACTGCTAAATTGTCATTGTAGGGAAAAAAATAATAATAAATTAAAATTTAAATTTAATAATAATAATAATTTAAAAAGCATTTTTCCTTCATTATTATCATGAACCTTTTTTATGCCTGTTGTCTCTCATCTTCCCAACGTGCATCACTGTGAAGAACCTGGCTCCATCTTCCCACTAACCTCCCCATAGGAACCATGGGACTCCTTTTAGTTCATACAAAGCTTTATCTTCTCCAGGGTGAACAAGACCAGCTCACACGGTTTGTGTTCACAGGGCATGTGCTCCACCTCCCAACCATGTTGATGCCCCTTCTGTCATTTGTATATTATAAGATCTCACAAGCAACATGGACATGACACCCACTTTCTAGAAGTACCCCTTATGCAGGTGACCAAGAGGAGAAATTTTAAACAGCACTTTTACACCATCTATTTCTTATGCATGAGAGACAAGAGCCTGCCACATCTCATCTTTTGTAGGATTGCCTTGTTAATCATAGTCCCCGAATTAAAGTGAACAGAATCACAGAATCACAGGATCACAGAACTGTAGGGGTTGGAAGGGACATCGAAAGATCATCGAGTCCAACCCCCCCCTCTAAAGCAGGTTCCTCAGAGCAGACTGCCCAGGTAGGCATCCAGACAGGCCTTGAATATCTCCAGAGAAGGAGACTCCACAACCTCCCTAGGCAGCCTGCTCCAATGCTCTGTCACCCTCACCGTGAAGAAGTTCTTTCGCATGTCAGTGCGGAACTTCCTGTGTTCTAACTTGCAGCCATTGCCCCCTGTCCTATCCCCACAAACCACTGAGAAGAGGTTGGCTACTTCCTTCTGCCCCCCAACCCTCAGATATTTATATACACTGAGGAGATCCCCTCTCAGTCTTCTCTTCTCCAGGCTGAACAGACCCAGGTCTCTCAGCCTTTCTTCACAGGGAAGATGCTCCAGGCCCCGTATCATCTTTGTGGCCCTCTGCTGGACTATTTCCAGGAGATCCCTGTCTTTCTTGTACCGGGGAGCCCAGAACTGGACACAGTACTCCAGGTGAGGCCTGACCAGGGCAGAGTAGAGGGGGAGGATCACCTCCCTTGACCTGCTTTCTTGGGCCTTGCACTTAAGGCCTGAGAATCCCAATTGTTAGCCTGAGTAGCAGTGGTAAGGAAAGTGCTGGAGTGCCCTGACTGATCACTGGTGGGTGTCATGACAGAAATAAGCTTGCATCATGTAAGGAGAAGGTGTATGATTGTATTTATTTTTTAAAGCACAAATGAAAGGCATCAAGTTATGGGAGTGAAGGAGTTCTCTATGGACAGGATGTGTGCTGTGTGTCTTGGGAAAACCCACCCAGCTCTGTCCGATGCTGGTAGAAGGCAGGATCACCTCCACATGAAAGGTTTCCTTTCTGTCTACATTCATCTTCTTATTCCTTCTAACTAGAACAGACACTGTCCTGTTGGGCCTTTCTTTTGTGATCCAAAAAGGGCCCTGCACAACCTCTCCCCTTATACTGACATCCCTGGGTCAGAGCAAGAGGAGGCAAAACAGGCCAGCAGGTTTTCCCTGAGGGCAGTGTCAGGAGGGGTAGGGTCACAGGCAGGAGCTGGGTCACCTGTATCCAAAAGGGCCCTAGAGAATCCCTGGGGAGTCACCCAGACTGACGACATTTCCCTTTACTGGACTCTTCCAGCACGTGAGCTGAGTCTTCTGCCCACACTGACGTGTTGCCTGGAAATACTTGGGCGTCCCTACCTGCCACTCAGAAGTTGCCTTCTTTGGGGAAAGGGCATAAAGCAGGAAATGTAAAGCAGCATCACAGGAAGGCAACTCACATCCCGTATCATTAGGCAGGATGTTTTGCATGCACGAGTAGCTTGTCAGAAAATAGTCCCTGCTTCAAGGGATGCCTCTGGACATGGGGCAGCTAAGGCCCACTATAAAAGCCAGCCCAGCTCCGTGCTCTCTCATCCACTTTTCTGGCCTTCTTCTTGTTGGGAACTAGGTGAGTCTGAAGCCCCTTCTTGTCTCCCTCATTCTCCCACAGGAGGATTCAGTTCCTTGGACCTTTCAGCTGCTATCAGCTGTGTGTCCTGCCAAATCTTGGGACTGCTGGTTGTGGGAGAGTCAAGAGGTAGAAGGTTTGTCATGGAGGAAGACTGGGCTTTAGTATGATGGTTCCTGTGCTGGAGCCTAGGCACAGCCTCCAGCTCACAGTACTGCCTGTGCCTTGGTTCTGTTAGGGTGTGGTGACAGGCAGCTCATGTTCTGCTTCCTCTCTACCCTCTCTCCCAGGTGCACCTCCTGCCCCCAGACATGTCCTGCTACGACCAGTGCCTGCCATGCCAGCCCTGCGGCCCGACCCCGCTGGCCAGCAGCTGCAACGAGCCCTGCGTCAGGCAGTGCCAGAACTCCACCATCGTCATTGAGCCCTCTCCTGTGGTGGTGACCCTGCCTGGCCCCATCCTCAGCTCCTTCCCGCAGAACACCGTTGTGGGATCCTCCACCTCTGCTGCCGTTGGCAGCATCCTCAGCTGTGACGGAGTCCCCATCAACTCTGGGTCCTTTGACCTCTCCTGTATTACCAGCCGCTACTGTGGCAGCAGGTGCCGCCCCTGCTAAAGATGCCAGACAGTGCCCCAGACCATAATCCCAGGAACTCAGAACATGCTGCTGGACAAAAATGGATGGAAGAGCAAACATTGTGCTGTTGTTTTAAGAGGACCTGACCATCTCTGGCTTGTCCTGTAAAGACAGACAGGAAGGGGCCAGCCTGGATTCTATGACAACATGGCCAATGTATACCTATCCTGTTTTCCACACACTCTTTTTCTTTCTTTGCTTTCTTGCCCTCTGCTTTGCATGAGGCCCCCAGAAACCAGCCTGGAGAGACCTGCTAGCCCCTCTCCCCATGTGGGCCAGGTAGATTGATGCCCTGTTGCAAGTCTGCCATTGGAAAAGCTGAACAGATTTTTGTCTGCTCCTGTGCTACATACAACCTCGGGGCCTGCTCTTGGAGTCACCTCCTTTCCCCCCTGAGCCTTGATAAACATTTGCAGCAACCCTGAGTGTGTCCCTGTGTGGTCTTTTCATCTGGATACAGATGGCCAAGGGAGAAAACCATTCCTTAGTGGGAATAGGCTGGGGGCACTGCCTCATTCCTCTAGGCAGTGGAGGGTGGGACATACTGCAGCAATTCATCTTTCAGGCACTGTCTCTTGAACGTGAGGAAGACATCCCTAGTTCCTCCACAGCCAATGGCCAACAGTCCTTGACTTGTGACATCTCTGCCCAGACAAGTTCTGATGAAATTGGAGGCCCCAGCTCTTGGGGAAGAGTGTTTGTCTTGCTTTGGGTAGAGCTGTGCTGGAGATGGAGGCTTAGACAAAGATGATCTCAAAGGATTGCAGAAACTGGGAATGGGTAATTGTCTTGGGGATGGCCCTCTGTCTCACCTCCACGTTCACCTTTCTTCCACCACCTGATCATGGGCATCATGTCTGAGCATGGAGAGCAGGAACAGCTTCCCTGTGCATCCCCATCACACTTCAGCACAGTGTCTGGCATGACCTAGCTGTTGCCAAGATGCGTAGGGCTGAGGAGATCCACAAGTTCGTACCAGTACCAGTCCCATCAGGCCACACACTGGAGCCCCCAGTCCCTGTGAATGCAACTCCTTTTTCATGGAGGCAGGACCAGGACAGGGACCGATGCCCAAACACTCATGGCTGCTCAGTGTTACTTTCTTTTCCCCAAACATGGATCAGCTTTCATCAGACCGGGAAACTCAGAGGCCCCATAGGCAGCACAACCCCGTCATGCTCCAGAAAAGAGATTCTTTGGGAGAAGATATCCCACAGTCTCTGCTGAGACATAACAGTGAGAATGGTACCTGATTTTGCTCTCAGCATGGTCTGTGACATTCCTTAAAATCTAGTGCTTCAATATTTCCCCACCTTACAGAAAAAGCTGAATTATTGTGGTTGAACAGTTTTGATCACTTGTGTTTTGCTGCAAAATGAACAAAAAACATGGAATCGCAAGTGAAGACTTAAAGCAGAACAACATTGAGGAGACAAACACAGGCCTTGGAAGAGATATACATTTTTGTTATTCTTCAGGTATGGCCCTTGTGGGCCAAGTTTTATTCCCCTGAAAATAAAAACTCCAGCACTTAATTCAGGAGAAACTAAAATCTCATTTCCAGATCAAATCAACTAATCCAGAATGCCTGTATGTTTGGAGTTGGCTGACTCCTGTAATCATGTACTTGTAGATGCCACTGCCTTTTGCTGGAAGAAACAAACTACCATGGTTTTAAAAATATATAATAGGAAATGTGCAAAATAAAATCCTTCAGGTTCTTCTTTCCATAACTCTGAAATAAAATCTAATAAATCTCCATATTCACATAAATACATAAGATAGGAGGAGAAACAAAGGACTCAAAGGACCTCACAGCACCGCAGGTGCTGACTATCCTGTGCTGCCTCAGTGCTGTTCATTTATGTTCAGCAGCCTCTTCTGGGTTTAAATATTTCAGCTATTCCTTTGCTGCTGCCTATTGCAGCTACAAACACATTACAAGCCTGGAAGCACGATGTGAAATGTTAGCACTTGTTTATGGAGACAGCAACCCCTACCCCAGAATCCAGCAGTGAGACCAGCTCAAGCTGTTCGCATTCACCCCTCTCCGAAGGCTGCAGCTGCTGCTGCTGGGGATAGCAGGGCTTGGTGAACATTACAGCTGCAGTGGAGGCATTGCCATCTGCACAACCACAGGTGGATGCACAATTAGCCAAGCATATTTCCAGCATTATACAGAGCCACCTACCCTCTACCTCTTTCACTAACGTACATCTGTTCCCTGCTATAATTAACTAGAAAAAAAAATGTTTTCTTAGCTAAATATGTCAGTTTACTTGCACCCACCCCATTGTGTGAGGGTTTGTGGAATACTCTTAATGGTGAAGCCACAAAAATATTGAATCACACACCAGTATTACTTTAGCACCATCCTTGTTTCTAAAGGCTGAAGTCCAGGAAGTATTTCTGTAAATAATTCTTAATAGGAGTGGTTTGGAAAGGAAAGATTAAAAATCTGACATAAAAAAGAAAGCTCAAATAATTAGCCAACATGCAGCATGATACACGGTAGGCTTTTGTATCCTGAAGTTCAAGCCAGTCACTATCACTAGCTCTTTCTTGAGTTATGTAAGTCTAACTGTGCATTAGACTGCGGAGACAAGGAAAAGCCACGTAATCCAAATCAGCTTATAGCAGCAAAATTTTCTGCCATCCAGACATTCCTGACATCTGATCCCACTTCAGACTATAAAAAGAATAGCAGAAAACAAACTTTTCTGCTTATATTACATTTTTCTTCGAAGTATTCTTCAAAGCATAAAACATGAGATTAATTTATGGGGTGCTAGTCATTAGAAATTGCAAATTGCCTTGGCATGTTGTTACACTTGAAGGAATAGAATTGATTACCAGGATTAAAACACCAGTGCTTTTAAGTAAGCCATGTTCTGCATGCAGATATTTAGTATATCTATGCATTCAAGCAGCATAAAACAAACAAAACAAAACAAAAATAATGCAAGATAGTCATGTAACAGAGGATGCTACAGACAAGCTGAAGGATCTGGAGCCACAGGAATACAGTTCTGTGTGAACTAAATCACAGCAAAGACTTCACACCATTAAAGCTTCTTCCAGGGAAATTAGTAACCCTGAGAGTGTCATTTTGCAAGCAGCATGAAAGCCAGAAATATGAGAACAACACAGTTTGAACTTCAGAAACACACTGCATTCATTGCAAGAAAAGGGCTCCCCAAAAACACCACCTGCCCCCTTTTACTGCTTAGTCCTGGTCAGTCCAAGAGGAATTAAATGTGTGGTTAGAAGTGCTAACTCTCACAAGTCAATATTTGAACTGATTGGATTAATGAAGTGACCAAAAGCTTAAATAACAGAGCAGGAATACCTTCCTGGTTTTCCCTCCTTGATGGGAAACAAATAGCAACAATAACAAAATATTTCCTGGAAAAATAACCAGACAGAGCAGGGCTATGCAAAAGATCTAAATAATGCATACACTGACTGAGAGAATTTATCTTGTGGGAACAAGGGAACAAGGCAGTGTGTGGTGCTGTCATGCAGCATCAGCTGGCACAGCAACCCAGAACAAACCCACATCTTTTGCAGCATTTGCTGAAGTTTAGAGGGACATGCACAGAGCCTGGAGAAAAGGCATCTCTTTTCTCTAAAACAAGTTTGTCAGCTGCTTGACTTGCTGCACTTCAAGGGAATCTTTTTTTATTTTTTCCTCAAAAATTTTAATTGTTTGTTCTCTATATCTCACTGATATCTCCAGTATCCAGACTGGGAGGGAAGAAAGGGATCTAGACTAAAAATTGAGGAATAGCACCATTCTTCCCCAGACAAGAACAGGAATAGGGAAGGGAGAGATCAACAAGATCCTAAGAATTCCAAGGAGAAAACAAAAATTAAAAATATAAAAAATAAAAAATAAATTAAAAATAATAAAAAAAAATAATGATTGCCTGGCCAGGAGCAGAAATAAACACTGTGATCCCTGTCCTTCTTCATGCTAGTAGTGCCCAGAAAAAGGGCTAAACATCAGGAGCAGAGTGTTCAACACCTTGCAAGGTGGGCGAGACATCTCTTTCACTGTTCAGCTGCCTGAAAACTCGAAAGCACATAGAAAGTTTCTCTTTTTCTGACATCTCCCTAAGAGTTGTTTATTTTGCACATGCAGCCACCCCTGCCGAGCTCACTGCCACACACAGGTCTTGCACAGAGACTGGAATTGCAGTGTGAACCAACTCAGTGCAAGAAAACTGTTGGGAGCTTTCACTTCAGCTCTTCATGAACACCCAAATGGATTTCCTTGGAGCGAGCTCTAAATTTTCAGTGTTCCTTATCATTGTTTCTCCAGCATGCACTGTCATTCGGGTGACAAAAACTGCATAATGTACATTGCCCCCACATTATTCTGCTGGTGGCAAACTTGTGTTTGCCTCTCTGCAAAAACACACGAAGCAATACCATGTGCATATATTTATTATTCTGGCAATGTGCTAGCAGCCAGTGTCTGTCCTCATTATTATCATGGCTGCTTGAACCCCTTCCCTGGGGCCACCTGCAGATTCCTTTAAAACTGAGTGAGATATTGTTTCATTGGGAGCCCCAGTCTCAAATTTAGTTGTACTAAAGAAGTTGCACCAAGGAATTTGTACTATAAATTGCTGAGATGAAGAAAAAGTGGCTTTTCCTTCTTGTTTCCTATGGCAGTTCCTCCCAACCCTACTCCATCCCTCCAAGAATGTCTCTCATACATCAACAAAGTTTACCAACACCACAGCTGTTGGGGTTGTCATTTGCTTTAAACTGGACTTTATAATCAGCATGGGTTGATTGGGTCATCTCAGGGCATCCTGATGGCCATGCCAGTACTCCGCACTCACCTGAGCAAGTAAGCCAAGATAGAGTTGGCTCTCATCCTGCATGACTTATTATGAAGTTCAACCCAAACTGCAAAATACCTCCTCACCTGCAAGCTCACAAAACATCAGTTTGAGCAAACGTTCCATGAGAGCCCTGAAATTTCTCAGTAAACGTTTTTCTTGTCTGTGACATTCCTGCAGAAAGAGCACAAATGCATGTTTAAGAATCAAGAGCTAAATTCCGTCATTTGCTCAGGTTTGACCCAGTACTTGTTCTGAATTGGATGTTGTGTTATTCACAACTGGGACAGGGGAAAAAAGAAAAAGGGAAAAGAAAAAAAAAAGCCACCAGCAAATAAAAATTTTCTTGGGATGATATTTTTCTTTTTGTTTTGCTTGTGAGTGAGGCTATTCACTTTTGTGAAACACCAGCAACAGTCTCTTTGCACCAGTTCATGAGTAGATTAAAATCCTAATTAACTGAAAAAAAATTAGTAGAAAAAAAAAAAATGTTATTTACCAGAGTGATCAATGATGTTTGTCTAATGTTAACATAGAGCCCTGTTTAACAATTAAATCGTAGCCAGGTGTGAAATGAAGACAGCTGCAAAGGAGCTGCATCCCAGCAAAAGGTCTATGTCATCTGTCTGTTACACTTGGGCAGAGGTATAGAGCAAGCAAAGGCTTAGTGGCTGCTGTGAAAGATTGGATTGAAACAGGTATTAGTAGTTGACAAGCTATGGCCTGTGAAATGCAAAGGTTCATAATCAGAAGGGACTCCCCAGCATGGAAACATATCAGTTTATGATAAATTCATTCTTAGATTAGCCATAAAGCCCATCAGGGCACAGGATGTGCTGGATAAACTTGACAAGTAGTTAGAATATATGATTGCTGGATAAGATTCAGAGTTGTTATGAGGGAACCAAAGGTGTTCATACACTGTAATTGAAGACTTGGCTTTATGACACCATATAATTAAAGAATTATCCATTTATCCTTTATACCCAGTATATTACTAATTATTTTTCAAATGCTTCAAGTTATTAAACATGATGGGGAATTAATAATAAAAAAGAAGTAAAGCAGAAAGATAATTCTACTGAGCCAAATCTTGTATATGTGATTGATGTTCATTTCTTTCCCAGGGTTCAAACAATGCTTGTTTTAGTGACATGAATATCCCCACTGATTATAGCACAAATGCATCAACGAAGTATGGTCCAGTCTCCAATGAGCTGATTATGTGGCATCCCATGCTTGGACTATATTAACTTTAATGGCAAATAATTTCTCAGGGACTGAAAGCTGTGAGCCTGTTGCTTTCTTAAAGAATTAAACATTTCTTAAAGAGTTTGTTGAAAAATGTGAGAAGTGAAGTATTCATGGATATCCCTCAACTTTGGCTGGAGAGAAGTCTTGCCAAATAAGACCACTCCTGGAAGCTTTTAGATGATATTAAAGATGGTAACCAGTGTCCTGTTTGGAGAGAAGAGTAAAGCTCTGGAGTTATTCTTGCTTCTTTTGCTGTTAAAATCTGGTTCATTTTGCTTGAAGATGAAACAAGACAAACTACATAAAACTGGAGGTGTGGGGGATGAGGGGATGATAATGCTTCTAACTCAGATAATGACTTCCTGTAGCTCCCTTTTTTTAATAAGTTTGAGCAGAGTGTTTAGTTTTACAGGCCTATTTGAGGCTTGACAGAATTGTTGCAGTATCGGACTTGATAAAGCGCTGCTTGTCCAGGCTCAGAGCAATGGTCCTGTCTGGCAGATTCAGGCTGAAGAACAAGAATGGAAGGAATAAGCAGGGGAGACAAAACAACACATAAGCAAGAAGGTGAAAAGGGGAAATTCAAATCCTGTGTTCTGGATGATAGACATTAACAGAAGCTTAAAGTATGTGAACACAGCATATAAGTCTCAAACAGAGCATCCAGGTGAATACCAAAGCTGTGTGATCCTCACTGCTGAACGGAAATTTCCCAAGGGAACACATTAAATCTGCACAGAGAAGAACAGAAACACAATCAGCTGTCCAGGGTCACACCTCAGAGACATCCTTCTCTAAATTAAGTGAACAGTACAAGATTATGAGTTATTCCACCTATCTGTAATTTGCAATACCCTATATTTCAAACCACGTGTCCCAGATCAGTGGAGAGCTAGCCTGAAGGACAATCCATGTATCTTATAGAAACAGTCTAAAAAAATTTAATTACCTTTTTCTAAGTCTGTTCTCTGAAGCTGCAAATAGCAGTGACTAAAAGAAGCTGCAATGTGTTCAGACTTGCAGGCGCCTTCCGTAAGTATTACAGGACGTGTTTTTGTGTCTGTTTAAGAAAACATCTTTTTGTGCTCATTTCCTGATTTTCATAGTAGAACCCTAGTGCAGATTTTGAATAAGCAGTTATTATATTTGAAAAAGGGTGCCAAAAATCAGGACTCTTGTGCATGTTCTGCAGGAAGGTGACCTGAGGAAAGCTTAATTTTCAGTGTTTTCTTTCTTTTTTTTTTTTTTTAATTATTATTCCTGCACATCTACACTACCTGATTAAAAACCTGGTTTTCAGAAATGCTGATTTCTCAACATTATCCTACATTTCAGTGGTAGCTTTCCAATGAGAAATTTGATTTTAGAAAGAAAAATCAAAGCCTAGTTCTACAGTTTCAGTGGATGTTGTGGCTGCTTACACTTCTCAATGCTAGAAGAAAGGCTCAGCCAGCTCTTCAATTGCCACAGCTTTGCACTATTAGTCAAAGATTCATATTTATGCTGAACTGCATAACCATATTCCCAGAATGTTTGGTGGTATGCTGAGCTGAAAGGAAATAGACACTTCTCCTGCTGAGTTTAGAAGTAAATCAAAAAAAAAAAAAAAAAAAAAAGGCAATAAAATGAAAGTTTTATTGCTGTCTAGCAAAGCTATTTTGTACTAAGAATTTAGCATATAAAACTGGAGTTATGTTGTGCAAAATGTTTGCTGTACTTTCATAAGAAGCCAGAAGCACTGGCTTTCTTAAACAATTTGATTTGTTTTGCACCATTTGCAATACCTAACAAAAACACAAATTCTTGGCTTTGCAAAGAAAAAAGAAAACATAATGAAATGCTGCAAATGTCCCTGAGAGTTTGCTTGTACCAGAGCACGCACAAAAAAAAATGTAACAAAAGCAGAGTCTGAGCAGAAAAAGGGAATGGATGTGTAGCTGTAAGCAAGCAGAATATGGATACCAACAGCACTGAAACTTGTCTGAACTTTACATATGCGTGGTGGCAACTGCCATCTGCGGCACTCCTTTAAGACATATAAGAGAGTTTTGCCTTGCTGATGAGTTACACTTTTCCCATCGTGATAAGAAACAAGCTGATGAACTTATAGTGCTGTGTCTATCTGGCTTCCCCACCTTTTCCAAAAGACAGCAAACAGCAAGTGTCAGGCAAAGAGCCCAAAGGATGACATCTCAATAATTATTTTTGTGACACCATCTCTAGGCATAACAACCGAGACCCAAAGTAGGAATTCTTGCCTCAAAGGGCTCACGTCCCAAGGGCTCACTTCTGTAGAAGCTCAAGTAAAAATAATTTTTTTTTTTTTTTTTTTTTTTTTAACTGAGAGGAGTTGTTGACTCCCTCAAGGGTAGAGAGGCTTTGCAGATATATAATAACAAGTTAGAGGGCTGGGCAATCAGCCATAAGACAAGAGCAAGTGCCAGATCCTGCATCTGGGATGGGGCAACCCTGGCTGTACATACAGACTGGAGGAGGAGAGGTTGGAGAGCATCCCCACAAGAAGGGATTAGAGTGTTTTGGTTGATGGCAAGTTGAAGATGAGTCAGCAGTGTGCCCTGGCAGCCAACCCTACCCTGGGTGCCTCAGGCCCAGCACCACCATGGTGATGGGAGGGATTGTCCCACTCTGCTCTGCACTGCAATGGTGTGGGCGCAGGTTGAAGTTTCTGTCTGCATGTTAGGCAAAGGTTCTGCACCCAGAAGTGGCTGGGCACTGGGACAGGCTCCCCAGAGCAGTGGCCATGGCACCGAGCCTCCTGGATTTCAAGTGTTTGAACACTGTCAGACACGTGGTCTGATTTTTAGGTGGACTTGTGTGGAGCCAGGAATTGGATTTGATGTTCCATGTGGATGCCTTTCAACTTCATGTTCTATGATTCTATAGTTTTTACATTAAATATATTTGCGGGCATTTATTTATTTATTTTTGCATATTCTGTGATTTTTTTTTTTAATAGCACCATTGGCTTGCATATGTAGAACCTGCAGTCAGATTTTGGGGGAGGGATTTTTCACCTCAAGTCTCTCTTCCTCCCTCCAGCAGAAAACAGCTTAGGCACTGCCATGCACAGAGGCCAATCTACCTAGTTTCAGATTCAAGGGTAAGGATGACCTGTTACCTAATTCCCAGCCCTGGGATTTCTACTTACTTTATGCACATCAAAATAAATAAATCAATAAACAAATACATTCACTGCTGTGATTTTCTCCAGGGAAAGTCAAGATACCTGCAGCAGGCCTGGTTCACTTCTTATTTATACAGTCATAAATCAGGAGTAACCACATGGAAGCACTGATGAACACAGAAAGGAATGGGATCACACCCTAATATAGCAGCAGTGTATGGTGACTGGGATTCCTTCTTGACTTTCCATTTAATTTGTTATATTTATCTCTATCATTTTGACATTAGAAAATAGAAGAGCTTTTTAGAAGAGCAGAGAAAAATCTTAAGTAGCAAGTGACTTATGCTTTCATGTTTTGAGGGACA
Organism: Aythya ferina; assembly: GCF_964211825.1. NCBI lineage: Eukaryota > Metazoa > Chordata > Aves > Anseriformes > Anatidae > Aythya > Aythya ferina. Next base: position 150,266,100 of record NC_140297.1, on the reverse strand, counting down.
TAGTAAAATTACTCTAGTCCCTTTGGCTCATTAACACAATACCCAGAGCAGTTTAGGAACCAAAAACACCCTGTTGTAGCTCTGACCTTCAGTTTGAAAGAGCATAGCCTCTCAGATCTTCAGACCTCCCTAGGAGTAAATGCCTCAGGCCCTTCATGAACCTATGGACTAAACCACTTGAGTTCTGAGATCATGGTGCTTTCAGAGGTTTAACTCAGGCCTATACTCCAGACAGCAGCCTTGCCTCATTTCCTACAGGCCCAGTCTCCCAGTCAGCTTCGAAGCATACAGACCTGACTTTTGGAAAGGTACCACACAAAGCCTCCTCCCTTAACAGCTTAGAGCCCTGAACAGTGGAAACATGAGGCTTGTAAACAACTCTTTCCTGTGCCCAGACTGGAGCAAAACTTTGAACCCAAAGGGGTTTCATATCAATAGTCTGTTAAGCATTCACAGGCAAGGATTTCTGAAGCTCTCCTGCTGAAGCTTTTGCATTTCAACAGAAAATTATTCTCTAGGCCAGAGAGGAAGGAAAAGTAACTGTCTAGGAAAGGATGATTCAAGACCATGCTCCAAGGGTTAGTGAATTCTTTATGAGAAACAAAATAGCTTGAGCAAGAGAGATTCATCATGAGCTCCTCAGTAGCTTTGCTCAACCCAGAGCAGCAAGACCTAGGGTTGAGTTTCTGAGCTTTTTCAGACCCAGGTCTGATAAAGCCCATGAGGCCCATGCAGCCAAATGCTTTTCAGTCCATCCTCCCAAGATGCTGCTTTGTTTATTCCTGGTCATTTTAGATGTAAAGATTAGTCCAATAACTACTAGATCAAGCTACAGAAGACCTCATAAGAGAGAAACAAAAGGGACGGATGATCAGAAAGGACCATAGCTGAGTGGTTCTGGGTACCCACAATGGACCTGTGGATGCGTTGGGATATCTGAGACCAATGTGTAGCTGTAAGAGGTTTGGGATTTATGCTTGTTACCCCATTTATGGTTCTAACCTAAAGAAATTTCTCCAGAGGTCCTTTGTCCTTTCACCCCCAAAACCATTTTCGTTTATTTCCCAGCCAGAAACAAACTGTTGCAATGCATGGAGCAAAGATTTGCCTCTACGAACCTGTTCCAGATTAAAACCACTTTATTAATTCAGAATCCACTTATTCAAGTGTCTGATAGGACAATACCAAGGCTTAATTTAATTGTCAAATGCTAATGAAAATCACTGCAGAAGTAATGTAGAAACAGGCTTTTATAGCAGTTAAAGAATATTTTTAATTGCCAGACCAAACAGGTTGATATTTCCCCCAGTAGTTAAGCTATCAATCCAACAGAGGCAAAAAAAAAAAAAACACCCTAAAGAGAATCAACGGACCCCCCTGTGACAACAGATGGGGATGCAAAGCTGCCAAAGAGCTTCCACTCTCCCTTCTTCTCTCTCTCTCTCCCACGGGTATGCCATTAACAAGACGGCTGCACAGTCACTTCTGATTCCACCCTCTGAGAAGAAAAGTCTTTTAAAATGTTCTCTGTCTTCTCCTCCCCATTTTTGTAAGTCATACCCAATGCATACCCTATTATCTCCCTGCGTACACCCCAGTCTCTAAATGAAAAGGCAACAGGTGCAGGTCTAATTGGCTGCCAACATTCTTACTTATCTCTAAAGAAAACATGAACAGCAAAAATTATTTAAATAAATCTTCAGAGCAGAAGTTCTTCAGGTAATTCTCTTCATTGTAGATATATTTTAACTAAAATTCAACAAGGCTTAGGAGAAAGACCAAATCCTAGACGTAGGCACTGGGCTCTCTGAAGTCAATGGGACTCTAAAGACTCCACACTGTATTCACCCACTGGACTGAGATGTATAACATCTGAGTGCAGTTCATACCTGCAAGAGCTGCCTATTTCCACTCAACAGAGTGTCTGAACTCTAAGCAGCAAGTTAGGATACAGTAGGCAACAAATAGACTAAGATTTTGTTTCAAAGAAGAAACATGAGGGAAAGTCAGAATTTTAGCTTTAAAATAAGCAACTTGAGCATTACTGCCCTGCTAGGAAGTGCAGAGAGCTGACTCAGGGTGCCTAAGAGAACACACTAGGTATGAGGTGTATCAGATCTTGTTCTCAAGCATTCCCATGCTTCAGATCCCTCAGCACTGGCAGTAGGTGCTTTGCACTTGCTCAAGGATGAAGATATTTTTCTCAAGAGCCTATTGTCAACAGTAGTGTTGATGTATTTTGCTATAAGCCACCATCACTTGCCCAGTTAGCAGGACACCTGAGTTTATTTCTTGGTTCTTCTGCCTCCTCTAATGAAACCTTTCTTCTCTGTGTGAGAGATACACAAATGATTTTCCAGGTTGCTCAGAAAGAGCAAGAGGCAGAGTGTTTGGTGCAGCTAGAGCTGTGACTTTCTGGTGAGAACCCATCTTTAGGTCTCTGTAAGGACACTTCATTACAATCATTGGATGAAATATGAGAACAAAATCTGTAGCAGGACTGGGATCAATATGCCCCTCTTCCCAATAAACTCCTCCAACCATTAAAATTCATGTTGTTCTTATACCTAGACCTTGGCCAGATTAATCCTCTGGGCATCCCATTCTGTTTCCTGTAACAGCATTGCTTAGGCACTGTCCTCACCAGTGGAGATGTGGATTTGAATTCCCTCAGGGAGTAAACCTGCCAGATAAAACAGTGCTCTGTCTGTTCTGCTAGCAAATGAAAGCGGGAGCGTTGGTAATCCCACTATATGACCTTTTGTGTTCTGTGAGGAGCAACTTCTGAGAATGTCCTTCCTGAGTGAAGCTCTCCTAAGGAATGAGAAAACTGTTTATGGCACTAAGATGGCTAATAAGCCATGAACTCTGCAGCTGTGACAACACCAAGACATTCCTGGACAAGATACATATTTTAGATGGACAATTGGATAATAATTTAGATGGACAATTAGATAGATAAATGGACCACCTGGTTAATGCATCTTAAGAATTGTGTATGTCAAGTTAAGCAGCAGCAGAGGTTATGAAGACAACCTTTTCAGATGAATGCATTCCAGCCCCATCCAACTGCATGGCATTGGGGTACCTTGGTTGTCTAGTATGGCAATGAGAGATAGGGAGAGGGAGAAAAAAAAAAGCTGAAAAACATCATAAAACAATGTAGTTGTCTGGGACTGGACCAACCTTCTTCTTCTGGAGCAGGTCCAAAGCCACAGTCTTCTGGGCCACAACTTGAACTGTAGTTCTGTGGTTTCCACACACAAATAAAGATGATGGAGGGAAGAAGCAGCCTTTGGTGGTGCAGGGTGTTTTTTGTTGTTTTGTTTTGGCTTTAATATAGTCCTGGCAATAAATAACTCACTGGCTACTTTGTTGACATACTGCAGTTCCCCAGGCATTCCCCAGGCATTCTTGAAACCATTATGGTGCCAAATCCAGTATAATCTTCAATCCACTTAAAAAAAAAAAAAAAAAAAAAAAAAAAGCAAATTCCCCTGGTTCGTTTTGTCATCAGAAGAAAGTAACAAATGCTGCAGTCCACAGTCTGCCTTCGGGCTAAAGAGAAAAAAAAGCAGCTGTCCTGATTTTAGAGACAATGATTTGCTGCTCTAATTCTTTATTTTATCTTCTCCACTGTATCAATTTATAGCAAACTAAGAGACATCTCCGCCTTCTTTATCTATGCAGAAAAGGAGTGTGTTGAGGAAGCAATGCATCTCACTTCATTTCTTAAAACAAAAACAGTTTCCATTTCTTCCTAAAACAAAGCAGGGGATATATCTTCCTATTAGTGTACTCTCACTGCTGTTAATAGTGGTGCTTTTCTTCAAAGTCAGCTTGCCCACCTCATCAGAGAAAACTTCCAGCTCCTTATCTGCTCTTCCTGTTTCTATCCTCAAGCTGCAAAGGACTAGCTGAATTTAAGAACTATGGCTAGGTAATTTTTTTTTTCCCTGTGGCCCTTAGCAGTTCATGTGAAGATAAATTCCCACTGTTAAAAGAGTCTTAATTGTCAGCCTATTTTGGCAGTCTTATTGTGGTCTCACCACAGCAGGTACTAGACTAATTACTGCAGAGCTTCAGATAGGATTTGAGTCAGCTTATGTTTTTTAAAGCATCTTTTTATTGCTGCAAATCTTCAAAATACAAGTAAGAAAAACACAATTCCCTTTCCACATTCAATCTGAAATTTCTGATTTAGCTACAGAGTACTTCACCAAAGGCCAAATTCCATGCTGGAGATCCTGTTTCTGTTTCCACTTTGCTTATATAAATCCCAAATCATGTGAATTCAGTTTAAGTTTTTCTATGCCAGAGATTGGCATCAGTCCATTTTTTTTTCCAAATTTGTGTGAAATTGAAAGGAGAATTTGTGTGAAATTGAAAGGAGAGTTTCCTCTTAAGTATAGGAACTCTCATACAGCACTGCATGAGCATATGCTTTAAGGGATGGTCTGAAAACAATATTTGCAGTGACAACCCTGTAAGAACATCTGGAAGATAATGCTAGAGAGGTTCAGTTCTCTTTTCAATCCAACTACAACACATCTTGAAAGACACCATACGGTCCTCTGAAAGTATCACCCATTTTGTAGTTATTCTTACAAATGTCTATATAAAATGTAAAGTCATTCAAGAGCATGTTAGACCCCCTTTTCCCATTTTTCTAGTTACCCATTATTATATTCCAAATAGTTTACCTGTAGATGGTGCAAGGGAGTGAGGTGATTATTTGCAGTCATAAAAAATCAAAGGACACACCAAAGAGTGGTGGTGTTAAGTGTGCTCCCAGAAAAACCCAGGATGTTTGTCATGATAGGAAAAAGTCTCTGGTATGAGCATCACTTTTTTGTTGCTCACATGAATGATAGAAAGTCCAGTGGAAGTAAAACCAACTTTCAAAACAAGCTCATGTTGAACATGAGTTTGAACATGTTGAACAGGGTCCACTTCAATAAGAACAGTGTCATTAAATGTGTACAGCACAGGGTAGAAATAAAGGATCATCTTTACCTTTTATTAAGTGCCGGTTGTTAACTGAGATCAAGGCCCTCACAGTTCTGTCTCTCGTGGCCTGTGGACCAAGCAGCACTCCAAATACATCTTTGTTTCAACCTTGCCATCCAGACTAGAGGATCTATTTCTGCTCGTGCCCTGAGAATTATTGCATTTGTATTTGGGACTAGCTGTGAAATAAGTCTTCAGCTTGCTCCTTGAAGACTTCAACATTTCAGTTGTTTTCATTTCTGCTAGTTCTGGGGGATTTCCATTGGGAAAAAAAAAATAAATAAAAACATTCCAATGTTTTCTTCTAAGAAACCGATAGATTTGCACCCTTGAAAACTAACCCCCCCAAAATCTTACATTCTATAACAAAATCTAACCTGCAAATGTCTTTTCAGTGTTCTAATTCATCTATCTGACCATGTCTTGCACTACTTTAAACATGGCACAACTTAGGGTGTTTGCCAAGTGTTCAAAAACAAGCTTTATGTGTATTAAATCCTGGATGGAATTTCCTTAGAATATGAACTTAGAAATGTTATTACGCCTCTCAGTTTTGGCAACCCAGTAACACCAAGGTTATTTGAAGTTTTTTGTCATATAGGACCTTTGGTGAGAGAGGGGCTTTGCCTTTTAGGTAACCCCATAGCAAGTAGCTTCATAGTAGTAATTCCACAACTCTTAATTTTCCCCTTCCAAATATAAAGCCAAGGTACATTAGCTACTTATTATTAAGGTACATTAGCTACATATTCTTCTATTTTAAATCATGTATTATATGGTAATAACTTAAGGGAATATTATATTTTTTGACTATTATAAGAAGAGGAGGCCAAGGGAAGCAGGATTTGAAGCATGAAGGTGTATGCTTTCCTGAGAGCATCTGCTCCAAGACAGAGACAAAAAGGAAGAGACTTGTGACATCTGAGAGATTTTGAGGCTAAACAGTTTCCACAGACTGGCTGCGATTTGGACATTATGACTTTATCATCACTGCATTTAATGGGTTAAGCATGAATCCCCGGAGGAATCTGAACTAAGTATTTTAGGCTTCCATGATGAAGTTAAAAAAATAAAATAAAATAGAAAACTAGTACCCGGTTTTGAAAATGCCTTTTACTTCATTACTATAAAAGAGGTGAAGCAAAATACGTGGATAGATCCTGGAATGCTGGACTGATGAGTCTACTTGCTGTTGTCATTGGGCTAATTACAGTGGTTTCTGAACCTCTGTAGTTAAGCAAGAGACAGGTTTTCCATTATAAACCTAATTTTTAGAACTTGGAAGTGAAAAAAAACTGCTTTGGGATAAAATTTTAAAAATTTTAAGAAGCACATGATTTTACATAATAAGTTTAGCTTATTGTAGAGTAAGTAAAAGTAAAGTAGATAATCTTTTTGATTTCACTATTTAAAAAATAATAACTAGTTACAAAATGGCTCCTACATTAGAGTTACATCTAATATTTCCATTATGTATTTTGCTATATAACCTAAATATGTGCATTTCTGGGAAAAAGGGGGGGAGGGAGGGGGGCTGAATATATTTTTTTCAGGCTTGAGAGTAATAGAAAAAAAGAAAAAAAATATTAATCCTAGTAAAAATAAAGAGATCATATTTCAAAAAAAAATGTTTGAGCTTACACAATGGAGCTCTAAGGCATCTACTATTATTTTTTAGATTTCTCATTTGGACAATTTAAAAATATCTCCCTAAGTGTTATTCCTAGCACACTTACAAGTATTTTTTGCAAGGCAATGTAATACAAATATGATAAATAGTCCTATCTGGCTGTGCCTCCCAATATTGCTATAATTTTGCTGAAGTCAAGAAGTGACAGTCTAAAACACCATTATCTAAATATATGCTGATGGCAAAGCCTTCTCGACAGCATGGACCAGGCTCAGAGCTCACTGCAGGCATGTAGGGAAGCACAAACCCACAGCTTTTAAAAAGAGATTTTCTGCTCATTGCTCCCTAGTAGATTTAGTCCCCTTTTCCTGTGACATGAGCAAGCAGCAGACAATATATTTAGGTTCATCTCTTACTGATCTCTGCTATGTTCCAGCTTGAGCTGGAAATCAGTTATTGTGGTGATGGACACTAAATCAATGTCTGTAATCATGTCTGCAAAGCATCAAGAATAATGTATTTGTGACTAGCAATTCAAGAAAACAACACAAGGCTACTTTTGGCTACAAAATCACTTTTCAGTAAGACTGTGTCTTTGAAGCAACTGTGAAATTTCACTAGCCCACAGCTTCTGACTGCCCTAAAACACAAGCAGGATGTATAGATATTTTACTTTTTGTTTGTTTTGCTTGCAACTAAATTGTTGATTATCAGTGGGAAAAAGAAAAAAAGAAGAAAAGAAGAAAGAAAAAAAAAAGTGATTAATCCAAAGAATCCTTATTTATTTTGTCAGACAGCATGTTGCCAGAATTGGAATATTTATTGAACCCATAAAGGACATAACCCAAAGTTTTCCCATAGCAGGACTCCACCAAATAAGCTGGTTATCCTTGCAAAGACAGCAGCATTCTTTAAAACAAACAAACAACAAAAACTAAAGACATATAAGCTAAAAGAATATCTTAAGTATGAGGGATTCATCTGAATACAAAAAAATACATCTGATATTAAAGTATTACCTGTGCATTTATTAGAAGTGTTTTGTGAAGGAAGCCACAGTGAGCCTGGTGAGACTTCAATGAGTTTATTTTATACAGCTAAACAAACCTATTGCTGTCAGTTCATATGGTACAATGTAGTGCTTATTTTATTTAAATAACAGCATGAAGAGAAAAACAAAACAAAAATAAGGGACTGGGCTAACAGCTCATTTATCACAGAATTAAATATTCTGAAAATCAGGGTTTGCTTTTAATTGCAACACCAGCCCAGTTTATGATTACGAGTGGTATTTGTGCATTAAATTATTTAATAATTATGCAAAAAGACCTGAAATTATTCTAGTTCAAAGCTATTTTTCTTTAACCTTTATCCATTATGTAAAATATGAAAAAATCTAGTCTTTGCAGATTTTTTTTTCTGTAATCCCTGAAGACTTTAGGTTCTCTTTTTTGCATGCTAATATTAAAGTACAAAGCACTAGCAAATGTTATAAATAAACAGTCCGCTTTCACAGAATCACAGAATAGCTGAGGTTGGAAGGCACCTCTGGAGATCATCAAGTCCAACCTCCCCACTCAAGCAGGGTCCCCTGGAAAACATAACCCAGATTTGTGCCAGATGACTTTTAAATATCTCCAGAGAAGGATGTTGCATAACTTCCCTCTGCAACCTGTTCCAGTGATCAGTCACCCTCACAGTAAAGTTTTTCTTCATGTTCAGACAGAACCTCCTGTGTCACAGCTTGTGCCCGTTGCCTCTCATCCTACAACTAGGTACTACTGAAACCAACCTGATGTCCACCAGCTCCTTAAGCCCTCATGTGTACATCCCATCAGGGCCAACGGATTTGTGGATGTCAAGTTTGCCTAGATGATCTCTAACCCAATACTCTTCAACCAAGGGAAAGTCTGCCTTTCTCTAGACTTTTCCCAGATCTCCAGATCAGAAATTCCTGAGGACTGGCCTTGGCAGTGGAGACTGAAGTAAAGAAGACATTCAGTGTCTCTGAATCACATTCATCACCAGGATCCCTGCCCCTGCTCCAAACTACACCTTTCTGAGAAAGTTCATCGCTTTCATCCTTGCTTTTGGCAGTGATAATGTGCTACTGGCCTATCCCAGAAGCAGAGTAGTAAAGGTACATGAGATGTGCTGGAGAGAAGAATCAGATATACAACTTAAAAGAGCAGGTTAAAGATTTCCCCACAGGTTTTGGAGTATACCCTTTTCTATAATCCTGAGCTTTCTGTGAGAAAAGCTGTTTTCAATAACAACAAAAACATTAAAAAAAAAATATTTAGATAAATTAAAATAATCCAGCTAAACCTCTGTGGTGTAAATGCCTGAAGTAACTAGGAAAATAAAACTAACATTCACATTTTTAAGGAAAAGGTACAGCATTGAAGAGGCTTTCAGGGTAGGGCATAACTGCTTTATCTGAGCGTTCCCTAGGCTCCCAGCCTTAGATGCTATCGCGCTGGGGAAACTTGGTGTGCTAGCTCTAAGGAACAGCACGGAGCCTAGAGTGGAGTGGAGACACCACGGCTAGGCTCTGTAATCAGATGGGACCTCGATTGTTCTTGTGCACAAAGCTGCACTTTTTGCCACCCTAAGCCAAAGACCTGTCATGTTTTGACAAATGCTGTACCCTAGTGTACTTTTTGCTCATTATAATATCATTATAATACCAAAACACACCTCCATCCCAAAAGCTACCCGCCTCCAAGGTGCGACCACCCCTCACTGAGCATGCGCTCTGAATTCCTCGGAGCCTATTACTTTAAACGGAGACGGGAAAACTTTACACCAATCATAACTAAGATATGCTTGACTAGAGCCACTCAAGCTCCACCTAAAAGATAGAAAATAATATAAATTGGCCCAAGAGAAAGGGGATGTTAGGGAAGATACCACCGTCAGGGGAGATACCATCCCGAGGACAACATCCTTAGGACCTCCTGACTCTTGGGATCAGTCGACGGGCTGAGCCTCTCTTCCCCCCCCATTGGGACGCCTTTGGGTGAGATCTAAATACTTGCTTATAAATCTCTATAGAGTCTCTGATCCTTTTTAACGCGTTTATTTCTAGGCTGCGCACCTGTAACATCTGTAAACACCTGTAACACCTGTAACATCTATAACATCTGTAACACCTGTAACATCTATAACATCTATAACATCTGTAACATCTATAACATCTATAACACCTGTAACATCTATAACACCTATAACACCTGTGTATTTTATGCATACTAGCTTGCTTTTGCAGACAGTCACTATCGCCGGCAATCCAAAAGAACCTGATTATCTGTTGCTGTAATAAACCATACTTGATTGCATTGTGATAACTCTCATTGAGTGCAACGAGGGTGAGGGTGGTTATCCGTGATAGTTCAGTGTTCTGAATCTAACCAGACCCCCAGGCGGTTAATGCATTTTTGGTGAATGTCCGAACGGACCCCCAGATGGTTAATGCGTTTTTGGTGAATGTCTGAACGGACCCCCAGGCCGTTAATGCGTTTTTGGTGAATGTCTGACTGGACCCCCAGATGGTTAATGTGTTTTTGGTGAATGTCCGACTGGTTCAGTAACCTGAATCTGACCGGGCCCGTAACGGTTAATCAGCTACACCCCTTAACGCGACAGTAAAATTGGCGTAGTCGGCAGGATTGCTATGGATAAACGTCTGCAAAAATACAAATGTGCCCCTTCCCAGGCAGGGAAGGAGTTTTCCCAAAAGTTTTGGAAAGATGAGGAGAAAGTGGTAGAGTGCATTGAGCAGTGTCAGGCTTCACGAAAGATTGGTCAAAGAAAGGGTAAAGGTGCAATTTGTGCTGTGTTAGGAGCCTGTTTGTCTTGTGCTCGGCAAAAAGCTAAGGAAACTCCTGCTCCCAAACTGATCTCTGATGCGGAACATACAGCTTTGAAATCAGTGAATGAGGTGTTGAAGTCATCATTGGCCTTTGAAAGGGAGACAGGAAAAACATTAGGAATCAGAGTGGATAAACTTTTGGATGAAAATAATAAACTTTCCATTGAGAATGACAAACTTGTGACTGAAAATGATAAACTTGTGAGTGAAAATAATCATCTTAAACAATTGCTGGAGAGGGTTAGTCATCTGTTAAATAAAGTACAGCCTTGCGCTCCGGTCAAGCAGATTCGTGGAGTGCTGCATAGTGTAGAACCTGAAAGCTGGGACAGTGATTTCTGGTCTGACAGTGATGATGGTGTTGAAGAGATTTCTGATTCTGAACCTCAATCGATTTCCTTGAGACCTTTGGTTAAGACTGAGACTACTGTTGATGATAATGATGAAATCCGTACTACTGTGCAAACGATTCCGTTGTCACCAGCAGAGTTGGTTAAAATACAGGAGAAGTTCTCAAGGCGGTCAGGGGAATCAGAAGTTGAGTATGTGTGTCGAGTTTCTCTTAAAGGAGGAGATCGAATGATGTTGTGTAAGGAAGAAGTAGGAGGCTTTTGGAGACCTGGAGTATTTTTAACCATCACACCAGGAGCTGACTTGGCTGTAGCAGTACAGAAAGCAGCCTGCATTCAGGCAATATATGAAAGAGATAAATTAAGGAATTCCCCAATGTTAGCTCCTATTGACCCGGTTCAATTAACCCCTCTCATCCGTGGACTCCCTGATTGTCTTAAGATGTTTGTAGAAAACACCCAAGATCACATACTAGCTGCTTGTAGGGATGATGATAGTGGTTGTAGGCGAAATCCTAACTCCCCTATTCCCACCTGGAGTGAATTGGTACAAGACATAGATAAATACGGATGCCAAATAGGCTGGATTAATTCATCCAGTGTTAAATCCCAAAACCACTCTCGGCGAGTCCGCCAAATCCACACTAAAAATCCCAGATATCCCAAATTCAAAGAGAGGTTGAAACCTAATAGGGAACGAGGTGAGTTGTGGTGTCGGCAAAAAAACTCTTGTCCCCGGGGAGGGCAGTGAGCCACCCTGCTCAGCGGGTATTAGCAATTCAATGGCTCTCTAATGAACACTCTGACCCTATAATTGCCATTCCTGTTGAACCCCCAAAAATATTGGTAAATTTTCTTATTGATACCAGGACCCAAATGTCAGTAATTACACATGAGACAGCACAAACCCTGAGCATAACACCTGGTCAACGCAGGGTTAAATTCACGGGAATTAATGGTGTGGAAAAACAATGCCCCACTGCAAAAATTTCACTCTGGTTGCCAGAGGAACAAAAATTAACCAGGATAGAAGTATTAGTTGGTGCTGCATATACTAATATTTTAGGATTTGACATACTGCATGGTTGCATGTGGAAACTCCCTGATGGAACTGTGTGGAGTTTCGCGACACATCAAAGGGATTCAGGCACCATGAGACTGAGCCTGTTACAAACATCCATACTCTTATCCCCTGCTAAAATCATTAATGATCGGCAATATCTGTTGTCAGCAGCATTATTTACGGGGATTGACGGGGTGGTAACAGAATTGGAAAAAAGAGGCATTATTAAAAGGACCCATTCACCTTATAATTCACCAGTGTGGCCAGTAAAGGAACCAACCAGGCAATGGCATTTTACAGTGGATTACAGACAGTTGAATGCTAACACTATACCTTTGACTGCCGCAGTTCCAAACACGGCAGAGATAGTGAAAGCCCTCTGTGTATCTAACAGTAGTAATAGTGCTAACTACTCCCAAATATTTCTATGCATGGGAAATCAAAGATTGCTATTTCACCCTCTTTCTAACCCTGCCGGTTGAATACAACCGAGCATATTTTATTTTCTTTTGTGTTCACAGGAACCCTGAGCAAACTGTATATGGACAGCTGGAAGATGACGAATCAACAGTTTGGATTAATAATGCCATGCTTTACCCTGACCTTGATGCAATTACAGACCTTAAAGGAAACTTAGCTACTGTGGCTGTGCATGGAGCTGAGGTGTTTCACCATGGCATCTAACCATGTATTGTCACAGTATAGCACAGTCACTGGAACATCTCAAAACAGAAAGGACCTAAATCTCTCTACTTTAGTTCTACATGGAAACAAAATATTTTCAAAAGATGAATGGAGTTGGAATGATTCTCTAAGAATGGCTGAACTTCAAGCCATGTCTGGACAGACAATACAAATTGGTTGCCGAATAACTAACCGATCCACTTATAATCGGCTGACTGAAATTAAGACAGTATACATTGATTCACCAAACCTATAATTGTGTACTGTCTTTGGGGTTACAGAGGCACAGAAATATTATTTGAATTCATGGTTAATACAGAAACATCATCGACTACAAAGGATAAGAAGCCTCTGCCTCCGCAGATATTTGAAAACGAACCGACTCAGCCTCCCATTGGTCTAACTCCTTCCATCTTCAATACAGGCCCTTACATAATTCAACAACAAATTCTCTTTGACCCTAGTTGGTCCCTAAAAGAGGGCCACGGGATGCAACTGGGTTATTAGGGACAGGATTAGGTATATTAAATAGCATTGATGCTGAGGTTTTAATAAGTAGAATAACTGCTACTACAGATGACCTAAGGAAACTGGAACAACCAATAAAATCAACTTTATTGGCTTTAGGAGCAAATCAATGGCTTCTATCAGATATTTTACCCCATTGGGAACAAATTGAGGAAAATGATCATCAATTAATTGTAAATGCCCTTGGAAAAGCCCAAGGCAATACCTCCCTTGCCTTGAGCTGTATCCAAGCACAGTTATGGATACAATCTGTAGCAGCAGCTATTATTAGAGAGGGAGAAGGAGGAACTTTGCCCACTGAAATTCAAAAATTGATTTGGGATAATGCTTCAGAATTTGAAAAAGAATTTCAAGCATAGTGGCAATTAGTCAACTTTACCCATTATGCAGAAAATGATAAAATTGTTGCCTTTATACTTACTATAAGTAATGCCACCGTATACAATGTATATCCAATCATTGCATTAGGACTCAATCATAATGGAACCATACTTTATCCTAAAGAGCATAAAGTATGGGCCCATCAAAAGGGAGGAAAGTGGCAAACAATTGATGTAAATGCATGTATTGTGCATGAACAAAAAGGTTTCATCTGTGAAAGTAACACGCTGGAATCCCAAGACATTTGTCTTGACACTGAGCAAAATATTTGCCACTTTGAGATATATCCTAATGAAACCCTTGAAACTGTACTTGTATATATTGGGAAAGGTTGCGTTTGTATGAGAACTCATTGTGATTCTATAGTCGTAGATAATGCAGTGGTAGATATCAATAATCACTCTAATGTTTGTGTTTGCAATTTTACCAAAATTCTGAACCTCAAAATGGAATACTTACATTTAACTCACAATTTTCTTCTTCAGATCTTTATATTATAAAATAAATTCACTAAAAATGTGCAAGTAAAAATTAAAAGGTATTTATTTTATTGAAACACAATCTCTCAAGTAATCCAGTATGTAAGATCTTCAAAACTTCCACTCCACTAGAAATTCCAGAGTTATTAGTTTCATACCAGTTTGTAACAAATTTTGAAACTGCACCATTTCCAATGCTAGAGCAATCTCCATTTTTGCTCAGGTCTTCTATCCTCCTTGAAATAAATAAGAAATGCACACTCCTTTCATACTATTGAACATGGTTGGAAGATAAAAATAAATTATTTTGTTTTATGGGTGCCAGCATTGCATTAAAGATGAACTTTATCAAGTCTCTGCTGTGTCAGGTGTGTTACAAACACAGGCGAGGCAACCAGCCCTGTCTCTGAGGAGCCATCTACCTAGTTAAGAAAAGAAACATCAGCAGAGTAATTCAAGCAGGAAGGACTGTGTGCTGATGGTGGCCCAGACAATAAGAGCATGCAGTTAAGTAGCTTGGTTGCTCCAAATATAGAGAGTAAGATAAACACAAAATGAAAAAATCAAACTGTGAATTATAAGAAATGTCCAAGGCATGGAAAAAAAAAAAAAAAAAAAAAAAAAAAAAAAAAAAAAAAAAAGACTTTTGTCTCATTTCTGACCAGGGGAGTTTGAAAACTTTGGAGACATTGGGTGCTGGAAACTGAGAAAAAAGGAAAATGGGGAAATGGGGCAAAACATTTCAGTTATTCAAAGAGCCTGCAAAAAATCTGCATGATCTCATAACCCTCCTTTAACACCAGAACTGTGTGCTCAGGAGAAATTGACAGTGTGTTCCATCAGCTTTCCAACAGTAAGCATTTAAATAGTGCTTGTGCCATGCAGCTGTCCAGGAAGACTATTTCTCATCTACACAAGCTACACAAAGTCAGAGCCTGGACAAACATACCCATCTATTTTCCTAAACCTGAAGTTCTCTGAACCATGCCTGCCATCTCTGTGGGAAAGTGCTGGCAGATGCCACCTAAAGCTGCCAGGGAACACATGAACTCAACTAGTATGGATGATTGTGGATGCCCAATTCCATGGCATGGCCCTGTTACGTTTATTAGGATGGTCATGGACAATAAGCCAATACTTAGTCCTGGAAAGAAGTGAGTCCCAAAAGATTAACAAGCGACTGTAACAGCAACTGGAATGAGAATCTCCCAAGGAGACACAACACCTACCCTAAGTGAGTCAGAGGCCTGAGGGATCCTGTCTCTAGGACTATTTCTGTATCTTGCCATTTCTATTCATTTGACAGTGATATAGTCAAAGATGAAGATAGAGCTAAATATCCTGGATCCAACTCTCTCATGGGGACCATTTTAGAGGCATAAAATGTTTCTTTTTTCCTCTTTAGTGGTGGTTACTTTCTTACTTAGCAAATACATTAATTAGCAACCACAGATCTTGACTCATTTTAGGTTACTTGAGTTGGACTAACAGATTGGACACAAGATGGGTGCTGCCAGTTTCAGCATGTGAATATTTGCCACCTGGATCCACTCCATTTCTGATTTAAGTAGACTTTTCAGTGGCAAGAAATGGAGCTGCAACTTCTGTATCTTTGACTTTGTAACCATGGAAACCAGCACTAATTATATGTATCACTAAGTTTTAAATGTATTCAAACTTAACACATTACTCTGAAAATATTGAGGTTGTTTTTCTTTTTCTCTCTCACCTTAATATGTTGCAGTTTGCCTTCTGGCTTATTTGGTTTACAAGAGGTTCCACTCATAAAAAGATAAAAAGTATGTAGGTGAAAATTACATTCATTTTCTTTTATGTAACCGAGGTAGAGTCATGTAAATGTTTGATCACACACTTCCTACTACTGCTGTAATCGAATGTGAGGGGTTACTTTTCATGTTAAGGAGGTGCCATTTCCAAAACTGAGAAAGAAATCAGAGAAATTCTGCCTATGAAAGATCAACTTCTCCATGGAGCACAGCAATGATGGGTCATGGAAACGGGAATATGCAGGAAAGAAAACCAGAAGGAATGAACTTTCATTATTCCTCCTACTGCTGTGCCACAGCCCTTGTAGAACAGCTACATGCCAGAGCAAAAGGTGAGCTAAACCTCCAAGTAAATCTATTCCCATTAGTTTCAATTGACCTTTTGGTATAATGGACAGCCAAATCTCTAACTGTGTTTGCAAATGTTACTATTTTATCAAGTTCCATGACAAATGCTTTTAAAAGGATCCTGAACATGCACGTTCATCATCTGGTGAGTCCACTGAAATCAGAGATACATTAGGCCACTACACACTTTTTTTCCCCACAGCTGAAAAGACATCTCTCACAGACAAAACCTGATGTGGAAGTACCACAACAGTGAAAGGTTAAGGCTGGTGGACCAAGAAGATTTCAAGTACAATGCTCTTGTCTCCCATGCCAACAACTAAGCATGGAAAGGTAATATCAGTGCAAGAAATCCTGGGTAGATGGTAAACAGAAAGGCTTGGACCCAGAGCTTTAGAGTATGACTACAAAATTAAACTGAGCATTCCCTGGGACTAATCCCAGCATCCAAGACTTGGTCACAGCAGTGTTAAATTGTGAGGCATGTTATTAGGGTGGTTTTGGCTACAGCCAACTAACACTATTCCAGACAACTCCCAGGAACAGCTCAGGAGCTGACACAAACCCAGGACCTTTCTCAATGCACAGGTTGGGTATGGCTACTGTTTCAGAGACCAGAGGAGTTTAATAGCATGGTCACAGGCCATTAGTGCCAAAGAACAAACTCAAGCAATGTGATTTATTAGTATGGAAATGGTCTCTAAGGTAGAAGGTTGTTGGCCTCCATATGCATTTCACAAATCTTTCTCACAGTGATATCCACTAAGCCTGAACTGATGGCACTTCACAGAAGCTTGAGAAGGATACTTCTTCCTCTAGGACTGTATGTTCTGTGCCCCCATCCAAATTAGTTTTGCTAACACATCTTCACCACCAGCCTGCTCAAGTAACAAACTGCCATCCCTGTAGTGGACTGGGGGCCTTCACAAGTGTTGGGGTATTCAAAGATCAATCTTCATAGGCTTCTTATCTAGTACATGCAGAGACACAGATCCCTCCAGAAGCTGATTTGAATAAATTATTGAAATTCAGATGGACTGGAGAGCAGTTCAGGGCCTTGAATATATAAAAAGCCAGGGGGAAAAAAAAGTCTCCTAACACAGGCTAACTTTAGGTGCCTCCCACCACCCTTGGAATTCCTCAGAACATTTGAAGATGGAGTTAATCTTTGGTTATTTATTAACCTAAATCAAATACTTTGCATTTCATAATCAAACTTTAAGAAACTGCTTCTTTGGAAAGTCACCTCTAGCAGATAAGAAAGAGAAAAAATGAGTATCTCTAGCAAGTAAAAGCCAAGTTAAAGTCTTCTGATAAATGGCCACGCCACAGGCAAAATGGCTTTAACAAAATCTGATCTCCATACATGGTTTGCTTTGCTATGTTTAACAACACCTATGAAATCCAAGAAGAAAAGATCACCTGAAACTGCCAACTGGAAAGGAAAAAAAAAAAAAAAAAAAGGCTAATACTGAAAAGGTTGTCTCATTTTATTTTCCCTTGTTTCAGTGAAGTGACTTACTCTATGACTGGTTTGCTGCCTCGTCATGTTGTGCCAACATTGTAAAGCAAAGGTCATTCTTCTCTGACAACTAAGTGCCAAAACGATCACTTTTCATTTCAGGAAAATAACAAATTTGAGTAGCAGAAGTAGATCCTCCTGAGTTGAAGACACTAGCTAAAATATAGGCCTTTTCCTCCTTGCACTATTGATTTGCTGACTGGCATTGAGAAGCATCATTTATCCTTGGTTTACTTACATTTAACAGTAGCTTCCAAGATACTAAAAAGTAGACACTATAGGCATCCCCTGAAAGCCAGGGGAGAAATTTAATACCCTCTGGGAAACATATACTGACATTGCTTAGACCTTCTTATTTATATTGTAATAATTCCTGCTGCTAGTGGAGGTCTTGTAGACAAGACGGTTCTGTCCCATGCTCCAGGCTGGTCCAGTGGCAATTTATCCTTGGTGAGAGTCAAAGCATTTCACTGCATGTGAACAGGTTAATTAATTCCTGAAAACTCAAGCTGCCCTAATTAAAAAGCTACAAAGACACAACACCTTTCAAAAGTCCTGCATGGGGTAGCAGAAGTTGACTGAATTTCCTCCCCACTTTAAGGGGCCAAATGAAGAGAATGGCCTCATGGTTTCCACTCAGCATCCACAGAATTTGATTTACTCACACTATGAATCTCCATGGAAAAATCAATTAGACTTAGATTCTTCAACTTATGAAAGAAATCACTGGGCAGAAAGTAGAATACGCATCTATACCATCACAGTTGGTGTGAAGAGGAGAAAAAAGTAAAGGCTACCCACTGTTTTTTACAATACAAAACTTAGAATCACCTAACAAAGTTACCAGGTGATCATTTCAGAATAAACAGAAAGAAGTTGTCCACCCTCAAAAAATACACACAATGCAATAATTAAATTATACAACTCATTGCCACAGGATATGGCATATTGTAATCAAGTTCATACAGGAATGAGACAATTCAGAGAATCAATTGAACACAAATGACCAGAAGCAGAAACTCCTTGAATATGGTTGTTCTACTTGCATACTTTCTCTAAGTGTTTGTCACTGGCCAATGATGAAGATAGGAGGCAGAACCTTTACCTGTATAGTTGTACTTATAGTTCTATCCTAGTTTGTCTTGGTCAGGTCCACAGGGTTTAAGAATGAGAACTGATTGCAATTACTGCATTCACCAAGGGCATTACAAGCAAGTTTTGAAGCTGTCTTCCCCTTAGACAGTGGATCAGGGGCCTGATCATGCAAATCCATTCCTAAAACACCACATAGTTCCAGTTAGCAGGCATCCACTGGCAGGTGCACTGTAAATGTTGTTATGTCATATCACAGTGACAAAGCTTCCTTAATGCACTTCAGAACAAAAAATCCTCCACTGTTCATTCTTGCTATGTTTATTGAAGGATTTCTTACACATTTAACAGATCATAGAAGTCCTAAACTCAACCCCTTACCATTC
Organism: Aythya ferina; assembly: GCF_964211825.1. NCBI lineage: Eukaryota > Metazoa > Chordata > Aves > Anseriformes > Anatidae > Aythya > Aythya ferina. The sequence continues at coordinate 150,246,966 of NC_140297.1, read as the reverse complement.
TTCAAAAGATAAAGGAGGGGAACACAGTTTTCATGTTTACTTTCTATCTTTATGTTACTATCACCTCTTTACTTAGTCAACACAGCCATCTCTTTAAAATCCAAGCATTAACAAGTTGATCTGTACACAAAGTCATTCCTGTATTGTTGCTGGAAAATAATACTAAAATTTGATGAGCTCTTCTAAGGCCCAGGATTTTCAAAATCCTTTCAGAGTTTTAGATTTTCCTTTTAAATCTTTTAGCTTTTTAGATTTTTATTCTAAGTACCAGGGTTTTCCAAAATAACACAATTCTTTAGGCTGCACTAAAAAGAAAAAAAATGCTTTGCATTCAGCTATACTTTTGCAGTGATATTACTCAAATAATAGGTTTAGTCAGACTAAATGATAACAGTCTCTGAAGTTAAGACTGCCGAGAAGGCTTTAATTTAGAAGGGTTCTGAATTCCAGTTGCATTACTTCCTAAAACCGCTGTATTGGATTTTCGGAGGGCTGACTTTGAGCTGCTCAGGACACTAGTTTGTGGAGTCCCTTGGGAGGCGGTTCTGAAGGGCAGAGGGGTTCAGGAAGGCTGGGCGCTCTTCAAGAGGGAAATCTTAATGGCACAGGAGCGGTCTGTCCCCATGTGCCCAAAGACGAGCCGGCGGGGAAGAAGACCAGCCTGGCTCAACAGAGAATTGTGGCTTGATCTTAGGAGAAAAAAGAGGGTTTATAATCTTTGGAAAAGTGGGCAGGCCACTAGGGAGGACTATAAGGATGTAGTGAGGCTGTGCAGGGACAAAATTAGGAAGGCCAAAGCTCATCTGGAACTCAATCTGGCTACTGCCGTTAAAGATAACAAAAAACGTTTCTATAAATACATCAACACAAAAAGGAGGACTAAGGAGAATCTCCATCCTTTACTGGATGCGGGGGGAAACTTAGTTACAAGAGATGAGGAAAAGGCGGAGGTGCTCAATGCCTTCTTTGCCTCAGTCTTTAGCGGCAATACCTGTTGTTCTCTGGATACTCAGTACCCTGAGCTGGTGGAAGGGGATGGGGAGCAGGATGTGGCCCTCACTATCCATGAAGAACTGGTTGGTGACCTGCTATGGCACTTGGATGTGCACAAGTCGATGGGGCCGGATGGGATCCACCAAAGGGTACTGAGAGAACTGTCAGAGGAGCTGGCCAAGCCACTATCCATCATTTATCAGCAGTCCTGGCTATCGGGGGAGGTCCCAGTTGACTGGCGGCTGGCAAATGTGACGCTCATCTACAAGAAGGGCCGGAGGGCAGACCCGGGAAACTACAGGCCTGTCAGTTTGACCTCAGTGTCAGGGAAGCTCATGGAGCAGATCCTCCTGAGAGTCATCATGCGGCACTTGCAGGGCAAGCAGGCCATCAGGCCCAGTCAGCATGGGTTTATGAAAGGCAGATCCTGCTTGACGAACCTGATCTCCTTCTATGACAAAGTGACGCGCTGGGTGGACAAGGGAAAGGCTGTGGATGTGGTCTACCTTGACTTCAGCAAGGCTTTTGACACCGTCTCCCACAGCATTCTCCTCAAGAAACTGGCTGCTCTTGGCTTGGACTGGCGCACACTTTGTTGGGTTAGAAACTGGCTGGGTTAGATAGCTGGGCCCAAAGAGTCGTGGTGAATGGAGTCAAGTCCAGTTGGAGGCCAGTCACTAGTGGCATCCCCCAGGGCTCGGTGCTGGGGCCGGTCCTCTTTAATATCTTCATTGATGATCTGGACGAGGGCATTGAGTGCACCCTCAGTAAGTTTGCAGATGACACCAAGCTATGCGCATGTGTCGATCTGCTTGAGGGTAGGAAAGCTCTGCAGGAGGATCTGGATAGGCTGCACCAATGGGCTGAGGTCAACTGCATGAAGTTTAACAAGGCCAAGTGATGGGTCCTGCACCTGGGGCGCAATAACCCCAAGCAGAGCTACAGGCTGGGAGATGAGTGGTTGGAAAGCTGCCAGGCAGAGAAGGACCTGGGAGTGATGGTGGATAGTCGGCTGAATATGAGCCAGCAGTGTGCTCAGGTGGCCAAGAAGGCCAACAGCATCCTGGCTTGCATAAGAAACAGTGTGGCCAGCAGGGCTAGGGAGGTGATCGTCCCCCTGTACTCGGCTCTGGTGAGGCCGCACCTCGAGTACTGTGTTCAGTTTTGGGCCCCTCGCTACAAGAAGGACATCGAGGTGCTTGAGCGAGTCCAGAGAAGGGCGACGAAGCTGGTGAGGAGCCTGGAGAACAAGTCCTACGAGGAGCGGCTGAGGGAGCTGGGCTTGTTCAGCCTGGAGAAGAGGAGGCTCAGGGGTGACCTTATTGCTCTCTACAGGTACCTTAAAGGAGGCTGTAGCGAGGTGGGTGTTGGTCTGTTCTCCCACATGCCTGGTGACAGGACGGGGGGGAATGGGCTAAAGTTGCGCCAGGGGAGTTTTAGGTTGGATCTTAGGAAGAACTTCTTTACCAAAAGGGTTTTTAGACACTGGAACAGGCTGCCCAGGGAAGTGGAAGTCTTTAAAAGACGTTTAGATGTAGAGCTTAGGGATATGGTTTAGTGGAGGACTATTAGTGTTAGGTCAGAGGTTGGACTCAATGATCTTGAGGTCTCTTCCAACGTAGAAATTCTGTGATTCTGTGATTCTGTGATTCACTACACGATGAACTGGCTGCCCAGACTCACTGATGTTAACCCAACTTCTGCACTCAGCCAATATCTGACAGCCAACCAAGTGCTAAACTCATTGGTATTTCATCTTATTACAGGAGAAAAGAATGGGCCCGGTAAATTGGCTTCTTTCTCTAAGCACAGCACTACTGCATCTGCATAAATTCCTATTTCCATCACCACAAAGCAAACATTGCTTTTGCAGCAATAGCGTAGCAGTGGTATTCTGCAGTGCTGTTCAGTACTTCATGCCATCACCTGCAATACATCCTCCTATAAAAGCAAGCTTAAGCCCACCCGTGCCTGAAACACAATTTAGATAATGGAATCTTTACAATCCATTCCCAAAACTACCAGAATCCATTGCAATACAAGACTATTTCAAGGAGAATTTATAGGTAACAGGTCTTTGGTAGATGGCTGTGTTACCCATCTGTGAATTCCCAGTGCTGTGCATAATTAGGAAGTATTTACATATGCTACTGCATTTCACTGTTCAGAGGATGCCAAGCTACAGTATCGTAAATCGCATTGTTGAAGCAGATGGAGCTCCTTGCTCAGTTAAAACTTACAGTTAGGCATAATTAGTGAAGCCCGTGCAGAATATTCTTTATTCCTTTAACAACTTATCAAGTTCTTTATATTGCAAAGCAATTCAAATGAGAGGTCTTTTGAAACATATTGCTAATAAGCATTTTTACACCATATCTTACAGACGGCCCAATCATTACATATTGAAGGATTATTTCCCACTCTTGTCAGGGCACACTTACACTGTAATTTCCCTCCCTGTTTCTGTCATTTAGAAAAATTATACAACTGACCGTTTCTCTACCATTTTCCATTTAAGGATCTCAGAGCACTGCCATTATGAAGTATCACAACACTCCTCCAGGATACTAACCTCATTAGCTTTGGCAGAAATTGTGTACAAAGAGATAAATGTGAAGATATTTTAAAAGTCGCTGAAGTTTTGGGTGCTTTTCTTTTTTATCTTATCTTGGCATTATTTTCAGAAGTGCAGTTTGGACGCAAATCTAAGCAGCAGAAACTGTGGATGCTTCATATCTTAGTTACTTTTACAGGGCTCAGTTTGTGTCTGGACTGGTACCCTGATAGGGCTGGTGTTGGAAAACAAAACTGTAGAACATAATTTTGTTATTCACAGTCATGGAGTGGGCTAGAGTGACCTAGATAGTGGGAGAACTGCTAAGTATTTTAAAGGAAGTTAGGAAATCCAGTAGGATCTCCACAAACGATGTTTAGCCAGGTTTATTCTCTTCACTTGGTCCTGCTGGTTGCTGCTGAGTGGTTAGAGCCTCTCTACAACATACCCTAGCACTCAGCTAGGCCAGCCCAGCAGCTCACTCCTTACGTTCACATAACAACACACAGCAACCAAGAAGCTCAGATCCTGCACGGCTAGTTACACTAAAACGTAGCTAAAAACAGCATTAACACAGAGTGGCCCTGGCTGTGTTCTTGTTGTGGAAATATGATGCAGAGAGACCCAAAAAACAGACCCAGAAGTATTTGCTTATTGCTCTTGGTGGTGTGTTGGAAGCTGAGTTAGTCTACAAAAGAGTATTTCTGGATTTGTGAAGTTGGGTAGCCCTGCCAGATCCAAGCAAGCTCCTCACCCATGGCAGAGGCAGTCCACTGGCCAGGTACAGAACATGGACAACCAAAAAGCCAACATAGAGAGTCTGAGCCACGCATACAGTCTTCTCCCTCCTCCCCTCACCAAATCTGGATGAGGACCCTTCTCTCCGGACTGAGACCTGTGGTCCTGCTGCCTCTCCCCCTCAGGCTCTTCTGCAATTTAACACACTTCTACCTCCACACAAGTCTGGGTATGCAGTCCATCCAGGAGCACAGAACTGAGAGGAATAACAGTGGCAAGTGTCCTCCTTCCCCCGTAAAAGAAAAAGGAAAAAAAAAAAAGTCAATGGAAGATGAATTTTGGTCTGTTTTATGAGCAAGATTACAGGATAGAGGCTGCTTCTCATCCCATGTAATCAAACTAGGTGACTTTGTGCAGGGATCCTGCACAAGTTGCTGCACATTCATTGCAGGACAAGTACTTCAGGCTTCTGCTCTATTAAACCCTCAAGGGCCCTTGCATTCAAGACAAAATGCTTTTATTTCATTTCATGCTTCAGAATATCCATATGCAGTGTTGAAGGAGATTCCTTCCTCTCCTTGTGGAATACTCAACAGAGCAGCTAGAGAAGCTTCTGCCCAATGCACAAGCACAGCTCTCATTCTCAGGTAATGAGCTCCAAAAAGCAACAAGTGTCCTGTAATAAGGGGTTAGTTGCCAGCTCATTTCTCACGTGAAAACACCTGTTTTCTTTCTCCTGAGGAGAAGCAAACCAGCAGTTTGGAGTATTTACAATTTGAAGGGAGCACTCTCAGATCGATGATCTTCACTGAATACCCTCATGAGTCACCTCAGTAGGTCTGTGCCATGAGAAAGGATTACTGCAGCAAGGCCAGCCTCCCCTAGGGGGACCAAGTTCAAAGTAAAGGACAGTAGGAGGGTAAAGCACAGTCAAGCAGTCAAAATGGGCTTTGCACTCTGGTGATTCACAATTTGCACTCTACCTGAACAAAATAGAAAGCTGTGTAAAATATTTTAAGAACAGCTGGGAAAAAAACAAGCAGGTGAAATGTGCAAGTGCACACAAGCTGTCACCACGTCCCATCATAATCGTGCTCTTCCCATGCTCCTGCTGTGACCACCTGCAACTTGTTAGCAAGTCTCTTGGCATGGGAGAAATGCCAGTTTGTAGTCTTCTCTCTTTGTTTCTCCTAATGTAGCTTTGTCAGGAAGTTTTCTCACATACTGCCGTAGCCTTTAAATGCACATATTGTATCTGACTTTCTCCTCTTGCCCCTTCCCTGGAAAGGTTATGGATTTTGATTTTGGGAACTGTTTAGTGGCAAAATCTGCTGCTGACAGAAAATGATGCAGACAACAGTACCGAAGCCTAGGGGAACAAAACAAATCTAAGCGACGGGGAAAGCCAACAATGGAGGTAATAAAAGACCACGATGATTTACACGGGAAGAAACAAGAACAACCTGTCACAGAGACACATGAGCTCATTAGCCTCTCCTTACTCACAGTAAGGAGACCATGAGGCCATGTGTCAGTATTGGTAACTACCTCAGATGTGCAGTTTTTGTAATTCACTCATGCCAAAGACCATGCCCTGTGTTTCAAAACCCGTGGAGACTCAGACCATGGATGTAGTACCACCAGCTATGCAATTCAAATTACCTGCCCTTACCAGGTCACACCTGAGCAATGGTTCCTCCACATCCAGAGACTACATATAGCAACTTCTGCCTTCCAACAAGATGTCAGTCTGTTATCTTCCAACGACTCCCATTGCTCATCTTCAGGTGGAAACATCTGTAAAGATATCTATGCTGTGAGTTTCCAGCACTCTGGTCCCTCTAATTGTTGATTACTGTTGTTTTTTCATCTTTATAGCCTTTTTTTGCTATCACTTGTTCAGAGGACTTATCACAGACTGTTTTCTTGCCCTGGTCACATAGCTTCTTCCTATTCCAATTCTCACAAGCTAACTACAAAGATTTCTCACACATCACCCTTCTTTTTCTGGTGAAATATCTTCCCCCTCCCCATTGTGCCTGAGACATGTACTTTCGTCTTGCTGCCTGCTCAGAACTTCTTCCTTTCCTTCACACTGTGCAATTATCTTTCTCAAGCTGCTTTAAGCTCAGCAGCAACCCCGAGATGAAAATCTGACCAATGACTGCTTCCTCCAACATGAAGAACTCAAAAATGTGAGATATGCCATTATATGAAGTGTTATCTGCACATCTCCCTCTGGTCTCCACCTCCTAAATAATCCCCACAGGAGAAGTTGCTTAACTTCTGGAACCAAAAACTGCTTGCTGCAATGTCAGATTAGCAGTAGAGCCTACATCCTGATCAGTTTATACAACAATCAAAAGCCCTGCACCACCACACCTTCTGTCTTTTGAAACAAACTCTCACCATTCACCCCACCAGCGTATCTCATCAGTTCATTGTAACAAATTAAAGCTGTTCCTGTTTACCTTCATTCCTTCACAGTGAAGCTCCTTGCTCTAGAAGCTACAGGCACATTTGCATACTCCTTATTCATTACAACTTCAAGGTCTTTGCAAAGGCAATTTTCAATTTTCCTTGCTCTGTACAGCACCAAGCACAACAGGTCCCACCTTTGCACATCAGTAAGCACTGCAAAGTGTAAGTGTCAAGCAATGAATAGAGCTGTCAATATTTAACTTACTGAGCCCTTCCCTGGGACTCTCAACACACCTCTCAAAAACTCTTGCTTCGAGGCTCCTTCACTGTGAAGAAAGCTCATCCATTTGATCAACTCATTTTTTAGACTTTTCTGTGGCATGATCTGCAAAACAGCAAAACGATACTTCCATACCAGATCCACAGTCTCTGAGCATGAACCCCTCTGCCTCTTCACTCCCTTTCAGATCAAGGCAGCTCACTGAAGTGTGAGACACCCTAATCTAATGCCTTCCGCCTCTCCTCTCCAGCCATTTCAAGTTCAATTAGTGAGAGAGGAGAGGGGACAGTAGTGATATGCAGGACAGACTTGAAAAAGATTTCCTCCCCCTTTTTTCCTCACAGAGAGTACATGCTCAAGACAAAGAAGGAAGGAAAGAGGGAGATCTTAAAGGAAAAGCCACTCAGGAGGACACAAACAAAATATACACACAATGCCCAGGTCTTCTCATGTGTCACAACACTTGTTCATCAGGCTAAGGGAAAACAGAGACAGAAAGGACTTTGAAAGGTTACTTAGTCTACCATGGCAAGGCAAAATATATGCAAGCCATCCTTCTTCTATTTTCCAGCACAAAATAACAACATGCAATTTGCTGTTTCTTTTCCAAGACAGGGTTTCTCCTCTTCATATTTGTGATTGTATCCATGTAATCCTCAAGAAGCTCTGTGAACACTGAGGACACCTACACTGATGCAGCAGGAAGAAGACATTACCTGCCAACAGAGGGATTCAGAAAGATGGATTCATTCCCAGAAAAATGGGAATTCCTCCAAGCCAGGAAAGCAGTCAGATTCTAAAAAGCATACCTCATGGGGCAGAACAAGGCACAGGGAAACAAAAAGCAAGAGGAGAGAGAAACTTTCTGAACAGTCTGTTCAGCAACTGTACTTCAAGGTCTTACTGAGCATTGTATAAAATGTAACACAACAGGGCTTTTCAGCTTGAGGCAACAACAAAGGCAGAGAGGACTGATTCTGCTCGCCCTACTGCTCACTGATGCTCTGCCAGCATTTTAAAAAGGGGAAAACCATGAAAACAACCTCCCTCCAGCTTGCAGTTTGAGTCCATATAAGTTGGAGACAATACCTAAACATAACAAAGCTCACCTTGCTACTTCCAGCATAGGGGATCTTCTAACAAAATCAAGAAAGTCAGGCTTGGCCTTAAAGAATCATTTTCTTCAAATTTGGACAGTCTTTATAGTTTGAAATACTCTCGGCTGGATTCTCAGCGGGTGTGGCCATAACCAGAACTTTTGAAGAGAATTAGGCTAACTTTCATCTGCTGAACATCTGGCTGTTTTTACCTTCTGTCCTGACTGCAAAATCATCCATTTCTAAGACAGGTCTTCTTTTAACCCAAAAATGCATTCATCTTTATAGGTTCATTATGGCAGCTTCAAAGTAGGATTACACAATGACTGATAAACACAGGAACTTATTTTGTCATGTCTGGATGTCTGATCCTGAATAAATAGATTTTTGTTTAACAAACAACCCTTTGTGTCCTGTTGCTTTGTTGCCCAGGGGTTAATGTTGGCACACCATGTGTTAAGGGGATATATTGCTTTGAGTCAGAAAACAGTGGGGATGATGTTAGTCTGGAATATAAAGGGGATGGAGCTAATGGCTAAAGAAAATATACACTCAGCCCTACAACTTTGCCTTCTTCGACGGTTGGTTGGTTCTGAAGGTGGCACTTGGTCCGCCTGGTCAAAAACAAACTCTGACACTGTTAATAGTGCAACTCAGCCCATGTGTTCACCGCAGAACGGCACACCAAGGCAAAACTCTGGAGCATTATATCTAGAGGGAAGGTGTGTCCCACTGCACAGAGCAATGCTTGAAGTTTTCCAAGCACAGCCCTATTCTGGAAGAAGTCTGACTCACCGGGATACCATGGGAAACATCTACTAGATTAGAGAAGGCTTCCACCAACAGCGCACAATGGATGTTCCCACCTACCATTGTGAAGGGTGTAATCATCAGGAATTAGGGCACAAATGAGATAAGCAAAAGGGCAAATGCTGGCAGCATATGAAATTGTAAGATTAGCCCCATGACTCAAGAACTGTTCATGGACTTGGTCCACAAGCCTTCCTGCTGCAGCAACACATCAGCATAGTCCAGGTTGTCAGAGCCAAAAAGATCTGAGTTGGTTATGTCCCTTTGTCTAATTTCCATGTACAGTGAGGTAGCTTCTAAGGGATCCCAACATCTGCAGCAGTTTAACAGGAGAGAGTTAGAGAGCATGGGTCTAGCAATAAAAAGGGAAAAAACATCCAGTGGCGTCACACTTACTCCTCTTCCTCTTCTGCACCCATTAGATCTAGCTTAAAACTAAAAAAAAAAAAAAAAGGAGCCTGAAGGACTAACCAGAGCCCCTTCACTGTAATCATCTCCCTGTCCCCTTACTCCACCCATACTTTTCATCTTTCCTCTGCCAAAAGTCCTTAGCCCAACTTCTTTTCAATTTTTCAATTTGAAGACTACCTGCAGCCTTTTTGGACTTCCCTTGGGCAAAGATCTGGTTCTCAACACACCAAGAGAAAAGGCTCAGAGAAGTGGAGACGGTTCCCTTCATTTGTCTTTTGGGGCAGGGAACAAGGATATGGACAAAGAAAGTATGAGGATGGAGAGAAGAGGGCTGTATCTCAGGACCTCCTTGCTGAAGTGTTTTCAACATGGATGAATTTCCCCTGTGCTGGTCCTGTGAAATTTCAGAGCAAGATTTTGGACTATGCAGGCAGGCGGTCCTCAGGAGCTGGAAAGGAGTCAGCAACCTACTCTGCAGAAGAGCCACAGGACCTGCCCAGGAGCCTCACTAGGTCACACATGAAATACCTATTAACATGTTAAACTCACAGCGTCCTGCAGATTTGTTCCCCCTCCCAGCACAGACAATGTCTCTCAAGTATTGTAGGGCCTGGCTGCAGTCTTACTCTTGCACCTTCACCTAAGTTGCGGTGGAGCTCTGCTTCAAGATGTGAAACATCCACCAAAGCATTGCTACAAAAGCTGGCAGGTATGGTCAAGAGCACTCCCACACCCACCTCTCCTGACTATTGCCAGTTTCCCAGCACCCCGGCAAGCTCTTGTGGTCCTCACAATCCCAGCTGAAGCAGTCACATCCTCAAGACACACCAGGAAGTCTGACCCTACAAACCCAAGCTGCTTGGCTTTCAAAGCCGTCCTGCCTGTGGGGAGCTATCAAGCACAGCTGTTCTGGGGATGACAGCAAAAGCAGAGGAAAGCACCGGCATTATCTGGACTTTAAATCCACCTGATATTGTTTTGAAACAGCCATTCTCATGGTTGATCTTTTAAGCATTTCTGAAGATTTCTACACTCCCTGAACAGACACAGCTGCAGATCCCAGTCCTGAGTTCAACTGCCAGCACTGCTCTGAAATCTAAGCTCTTGCATTGATGTGTCTAAATGTGAAGGGCAGGGCCAGCTTCCATGAGCCAAACACAGCTCATAGCTTCATGCTATGCAAAAGGCCACAGTAATTCATATGTCTTGAAGTCACTTGGTTCTATCTCCCACCTGCCATACACTTGCAGTACTGAATAGCACTGTGGGGTATGTTTAGCCTTTAGAGCGAACCCAAAAGGACAATTCAGTCACTAGGAAGTAAAAGGTTTTTACCATGGGGCAAACCTCTCTGAATGGCAGTGGCAGTCTTCCAAATGCCACAACAGGTTTAGTTCAACTCTGCTGTAAATTTTAGGAACAGCTTCTTGGCTCGTCCCCACACACTACTTAGAGTCATGTCTTAAGTCTTCCATCCCCAAGGGGAAAAAAAATCTTAAAGCAAAAATTAATGCAATGAATAAAATATTTCAGCAAGTTCCTTGGGACTTTCTCTTCCCCATGTGTTTGCCCAGTGGGGCCCTGGCACAAACATGCAGTTCAGAGAAAAAGATGCAGAACAAACAATCAATTATTACTTCAGCCAACCACAGGAATAATCACTACATAGATATCTGTACCACTGCATCTGCCTTCTGCTTTCCACCTCTGCTTTAATACATTCTTTAAGAAGAGGATTTTCAAAAACAGCTTATGTAGCTTGCCACTCTGGTCTGCCAGGTCTTTAGGGAGAGCTCAGCACTGAAGTTTTTTAGGTACCTTCAGAAATGCCAGCCCTGGTGATTAACCCATTTCCCTTTTCTATGCTCACACTTCAGAATTCTTAAACACCAGAAAAGATCAGTAGAGTTTTAATTTCTTTTTTTTTTTTTTTTTTTTTTTTAATGGGAGAACATCTTCCTTCCTGCTGCTATGAAAAGTAGAGGATGAAGGAAACAAAGATAACAAAGATGAAATGCTTAATTTCACCAGGGTCTCAGATGTCCAGACAATTTTCAGTATCTCTTCCCTTATGCTCTTTTTCTTTCTCATTTCTTTATTTTTTCCCCCTCAGTTCACCCTTTTTTCCCCTTCCATTACAGTCCCTCTCCTATAGCACTGTTTACTGGCTTAAAGAAGGAAAAAATTTTGCTGACTATTGGAGAAAAATTCTAATACTGCTTTCTTTAGAACAAGATTGGAATAGACTCCTGAGGGAAGTGTCAGAAGTCCAATTGATTGAAACTTTTAAAACAAGATGTCATGTTGTGGAGGAACATATATGAAATACACTGTAGAGAATAGTCCTTAACTGGAAAGAAATAACTATAACACATATAATAGATATATAACACTTGATGAAGGGGCTACTAGATGGCTTTTACAGGGATTTTTTGCTGGGGACAGGAAAACGGATGAGAAAGGGATGTTAAGGGATGTATTTGCGTCCCTCCATTAGTCATTGAGGAAACATGACATGAAGCAGATGCAGCATGGTATGTCCCAACACCCACACCCTCTGCATCTGTTTTTATGTCCTTCCCAGCTTTCCCTCAGTTTGTCTCTAGAACACATAAACTATACTGAAACATCAGCAAACCTGCTTGTACTGCTCCCAATGACATCAAATTGTGCAGTTATATAGGGGAAAAAAAAAAAAAAAAAAAAAAAGAAAATCTCTTCTCTTGAAAAGGAGTAAAAACTTTCAGGTACTGTTGTGAAGTCACTCTGACATAATGGCTTCATTAGGATCTAGATGTTTGTCAGTCCTCCACCAAAACCAGTGCTAACAGGGGATGGGCAGCATTGCAAAGGAATTTTGGGACAGAAAGGAAGACTCAAAGTACATAATCATGCCTGTAGGCCAGCCAAATCTGACCACCCAGGCATCAAGATTCACAGAGGTCACTCCTACCATGTGCTTGGCCCATACCTCACACATGAACAGGACAGATCTATGGCTTCCCTTCAGCTTCACATCCCCTTCACAAGAAACTCAGCTGCTGACCCAGATCCACCAAGCAACCTGGCACATGGGGTCATGGTGCAGGAGGGAGGCAGTACGTGGGATATGACATCTGGTTGGGTCTTACCGCATGTGTGGCACCTGTGCTACATGATACAGCTCAACATCCGTACTGCATGACCAGACACATGAGGTCCTACCCACTGGGGGAACAGGACATGGAGGGAAAATGTAAGCAAGCAGGGTCCCCCAGAGATAAAACTGGACCCTAGATTTGCTATCTCTTAGCAGTAAGTGTTGCCTCTAACACTGATACAGCATAGAAATGACTCCACGTAATATCAGTCAGGCCCAGCATCAAAAACAACACTATAATTAGAGCAACTGCCTGAAGAACATACGTTCTGTACCACAGCACTGACCTTACAAAAAGTCTTTGTGTAATTAAATCAAACTCGCCAGCAAAATGTTTATGCCATACTGTAATTGCACCAGCTGCAAGATCTGCAATGATGGAAATCCTTTGAAAAGGTTAGAATTATAATTCTATAATATGATCCTATTAATGGACATTTTATTATTCAAACAGTGAGTCAGGAAAAACACTTCTTCTTTTCTTTCTTTGCCCTCCTTTTCCAACCTTCCTCTGTGGATGCAGATGCTGTGAGCAACCATCACGCGTACCTTTTTTTGATTTGCAAACACTTCCTAGTTAGAATGGCTGGCAGTCATAAGACCATTTGAAAAGAAAGCTTAAAGGCTTAAAAAAGTAGTAGCATCTGTACTAAAAAGAAAGCCTTAGAAAAGTCTCAAAAGCAGCAGGTCTTTTTACTGAATAAAAACTAGGAATAATAATGTGTGTTGTTTTTTTTTTTTTTTTCTTTTCATTTCTAAATGCTACATTGCAACTTCAGAATTTAGAATTCAGAATCTACTTCATTCTCAGCTAAATGCCATAGAGCCCAAGTTGGGGCTACAGGTGTTTCTACAGGGAGCTCACATTAGCCTGCCATCTACTCAGACCAGAGCAACAGCCATTTTCTTAATCTTTTTTTTTTTTTTTTTTTGTCGTCATTATTAATGTGTAGAGCTGCATTTCCCAGTGTTCTTGTAGGAATATGAATCACACTGACATTCAGCAGGGTTTGTGCTCCTAGATAATACTTGAATATTCTACCCATAAATATTTATATTGAAAATATTGCCTGGAATACATCTCAATAAAGTCTCTCTCCCAGTTGCACAGAGTAATGGCAGAGTAACTCAAATAGTAACAGGAAAAAAAAAAAAAAAAAAAAAAAAAAACAGGCATTGCACAAGTGAGCCACTAAGGTAGGTGTTAATGAGCAGGTAGGCAAAGCAGGGTCCAGCACAGGATGTCATGGTGTTTGAATCACCTCATTACCATCCCAACAGACAAAAGCCAAGCTTAGATCCCCAGCAACAACTGGTATTTTAGTGGCATTTCAGCACAGCACTTAGCATACTAATTACCAGCAAATAACACAGCCCTCCATCATAAAGCTAAATTGAGGCTATTGCACTCCAAATAGGCCAAGCCCAACTGTTCACTCAATTTGGCATAAAACATGTACCGAGGCACGGGCAGCACTCCCAACACCAACCGCAGTGCGGGACACAGCAAGGCTGCGGTACTGTGCTGTATGGCCTCCAAGCTCTGCTCAGCTCTGCTGCCTCCCATTTGTGCTGTTGCACTGGCCTCAGAGAAACAATAAGCCAGAAAAAAAAAAAATAAATAAAAAATACAGGCTTTCCTTTGCAAAGTTCAAGGGGAAAGGGATTTTACAAGGTCTGAGGGATGTGCTTGCAGTGCTGCCTGTTTGCTTCCCCACTGGGATGGAGGTGTAAAAACGGGACAGCTGAGAGATGGCAGCAGCAGAGGATGGGCCACAGACCAGTGCTGCATCCCACCAAATGTCCCCCAAGTGTCAAAGAGTTTCATACACACTACTGTGTGCCATTTGGAACACCACAACACAAGAAAGACATAAAACTATTAGAGGGTGTGCAAAGGAGGGCAACGAAGATGGTGAAAGGCCTAGAGGGTAAGATTTATGAGGAGCAGATGGGGTCCCTTGGTTTGTTCAGCCTGGGGCAGAGCAGGTGGAGGGGAGGCCTCATGGCGGCCTGCAGCTCCCTCACGAGGGGAGCGGAGGGGCAGGTGCTGAGCTCTGCTCTCTGGGGACAGCAACAGGACCCGAGGGAACGGCATGGAGCTGGGACAGGGGAGGGTCAGGCTGGGGATTAGGGAAAGGTTCTGCACCCAGAGGTGGTCGGGCACTGGGACAGGCTCCCCAGGGCAGTGGTCACAGCACCAAGCCTGCTGGGGTTCAAGGATCATTTGGACAAAGCTCTGAGACATGTGGTCTGATTTTTGGGTGGTCTGGTGTGGAGCCAGGAGTTGGACTTGATGATCTTTGCAGTCTGGGGTATTCTACGATTCTAGGATTTATCAGGGGAACAGAAACTACTGTAGCTTTGCCATCAGAAAAGAAATTTAGAAGAGAGACAAGCAAATCTACGCCAAGTGAGTACAGAAGCTGTGGAATTAGGGAAGTATGAGCAAGGAAAGAAGTAAGTACCAGCACTGGAAACAGCAAGCCATTTGGTGAATTAGGCTTGGGGTATCAGTTAGAAATCCAACCATATCTGTGTAAGATTTATATATAGTCAGGTGAGAAAGAAAAGAAGTAAATAGTGCACACACATTTGCAGGTGGACAGGGTGAAAGCCCTTAGGAAAAGCCTTGGAGAGACCAAAAGAGAGTAGCCCAGAGGCTAGAACTGTGAAGAACTTCAAAATCCCAACCCAAGATTGTTCATGCATACTTAAGCAATCTCCAAAGCAGTGAAACCCCCTCTCTGACTTGACTTTCAGTTAGCAGCAGTAGCATAGAGCCAAGCAAACAAACCAGCAAGAATCTTTCCCATGTCAGGAAACAGCCACAGACTTCTTTACAGTGCCCACATAGGCACATAGAAAGCACTTTCAGAGACCCATCACCTCCCCTGCCAGGGCATTGCTGTCTTCTGGAGAGTGTGACAATATGGACTGCTCTGGCAGGGAGCAGAGAGAAGAAAAGCTGGTCCTAGTAATAAACATTCAAAAGAAAGAGAGAAAGAGAAAAAGGAAGGAAGGAAGGAAGGAAGGAAGGAAGGAAGGAAGGAAGGAAGGAAGGAAGGAAGGAAGGAAGGGAGGGAGGGAGGGAGGGAGGGAGGGAGGGAGGGAGGAAGGAAGGAAGGAAGGAAGGAAGGAAGGAAGGAAGGAAGGAAGGAAGGAAGGAAGGAAGGAAGGAAGGAAGGAAGGAAGGAAGGAAGGAAGGAAGGAAGGAAGGAATGGAGGGAGGGAGGGAGGGAGGGAGGAAGGAAGGAAGGAAGGAAGGAAGGAAGGAAGGAAGGAAGGGAGGGAGGGAGGGAGGAAAATTTCATCCATGTAGATGCATATATTTCCCTTGTAAGACAGATTTTCACAAATTCAGCTCTGTCCCCAGAAGAAAGCCAGTTACACAGAATAACCATCTCAGCACTCAATGCAATCTCAGAGCTGCAGCTGTGATCAGTTATAGGAAGATCCTATAGGACTGGCTCAAAGGCCAACATGAAGGCAAAGGGCACAGATCCCCTTGGCACTTGCTTCATCCCTGACTCTGTGCTGGGTCCCCACAAACAATTTGGAGAAGTTCAGCTGCAATGTCAAAGTAGCTTCTGCAGCCCACCCTAAGAGGCACAGCAAGTTCACCTGAGCTGTGCTCTGCTCTGGCTAGTTTGCTGCTGCTAACAGCCAGCAAGTGAAAAGCCATTTAGCATCTCTGCATGATGTTTCTGTGATGTCCTGGCGCAATTTCCAAAGAAAAACAGTGGATATCGAGCAACATATTGTCCCTTCCCTAAAAAAAAAAAAAAAAAAAAAAAAGAATTTCAAGTTGCCAAGTGTTGCTTTGTTCTTATATTCACTGTCAAGCAAAAGACAGGTATCAAATTTACATGTAACTGACTAGATTACTGTCTTGGTTCCACTCGAGTGGGCAGCCGAGCTCCACCACAGCCGCTCTCTCCCTCCACCTCCTCAAAGAGGAATGGGGAGAAAATATGTGAAAAGGGCTCAAGGGTTGAGATAAGGACGAGAAAATCACGCAATAATTATTGTAACAGGCAAAACAGACTCGGCATAAGAAGATAGTAAGATTTATTGCTCATTACTAACAAGCTAGAGAAGTGAGAAACAAAGGAAAGAAACCAAAAGCACCTCCCCCCCATCCACCGTCTTCCACCTCCTCCCCCCGAGCGGTGCAGGGGAACGGGGGAATGGGGGTTATGGTCAGTCTACAGCACTTCTTCTCTGCCGCTCCTTCTCGATCACTCTCGTCCCCTGTGCTGTGGGGTCCCACCCACGGGATGCAGTCCTTGATGAACTGATCCGGCGTGGGCTTCCCACAGGCAGCAGCTCTTCCAGAACTGCTCCAGATATGGGTCCGTACCACGGGGTCCATCCCTCAGGAGGAAACTGCTCCAACCTGGCTCCCCCATGGGCAGCAGCTCCTGCCAGGTCACCTGCTCCTGCGTGGGCTCCTCTCCACGGGCTACAGGTCCGGCCTGGAATCTGCTCCAGCAGGGGTCTTCCACAGGCGGCAGCCTCCGTCGGTGCAGGGCCACCTGCTCCACCGTGGTCTCCTCCACGGGCTGCAGCGTGGAACCCTGCTCCACCGTGGTACTCCATGGGCTGCAGGGGGACATCCTGCTTCACCATGGTCCTCACCACAGGCCGCAGGGGACTTCTGCTCCGGCACCTAGAGCACCTCTCCCCCTCCTTCTACGCTGACCTTGGCACCTGCAAGGCTGTTTTCTCACTCCCTTCACTCTCCCAGCTGCTGTGTGGTGCAGCGTTTTTTTCCCTGTCTTAAATATGCTCTCACAGAGGCGCAAAACAACATCGCTTATTGGCTCAGCTCTGGAAAACAATGGGGCCCTTCCCAAACATGGGGCAGCTTCTAGATCTTTCTCACAGAAACCACCCCTATGGCCCCCTGCTACCAAAACTTTGCCATGTAAACCCACTACAATTACCTGAGTGATGCACTTATTTCCCTTGGCAAATGAAAGGAAGAGAAATGTTAATGCTCCATAAGAACTGTGCCCACTATAACATATACTACTTATCCAACCACTGCTGGTATCACTTGTAACAGCAAATGGGTTTGCTTTCATTAACGTCCCAGCTTCAATATGTCTCTGACACTCTGGCAAGAGCTACTCTTTGAAAGTTAGTTTGAAAAAAACAATTTTTTCTACTCTAGTTGACAGTTCTCCCCCACCCAAGTGACATCCACATTTTATGTAGCCCTTCCTCTGAGCATCACAGTGCTAGAGCATTTCCCAGCATTAAAGCATCTTTGTCTCATGGCTACCACTACAATCAGGGGGTAAGGCTGGTATACGAGTTCACCAGGTCAAGATGTCAAGCAGTTTAGCCATGATCACTTGCCATGCTGGAAGAAGTGTTAAAACAGCAGGACTGGACTGATGCCCACATCTCTGGGCTATTGTTGGAGTGATGTGCATCAGCTAGGTTACACATGGTTTGGATGCATGCTGCAAGTACATCTCCCTGTTGCAGTGAAAAATGAACTTTCACAATGGCTATTTGATATGAAAAAGAGTACAATAAAAGGGGTGGGTGGGTCAGAGTTAAGATTACAGCAAGCAGGCTGTAACATCGCACGCAGCAATTGCAGCCATGAGATCAGTTACATGCCGTTAGGAGTGGTAACTTCTCATTTCCTTGTTTTTTCTGGGTCTGCGTCTAGCATGTGGCTGCCTGAGCAAATCAACTTAATGGTTTTTCTCCATCTGTTGGGATGTAGTGTGATAAGCTTGTATAATTTCTAAGTTAATTATTTACATATGTTCCTGAAATCAGAGGAAAAAAGAAAACTGTATGCAGGGAACAAGCAGGGACGCAATGATTGAGTTCACTTTTGATCATATGTCAGCCAAGTTAGAGCTTGGTGGCTCCTACTGATTTCCAAGAAAAAGAAAGGGGGGCAAAAGAAAGGAATTCAAAAGCCAGTTGTCAGGTTCACAGCTACGAGTGGCTAATGCAGAATGAGCTGAACATCTGCTACAAAGTCCAAAAGTACTCTGCTGAAGCACAAAGCTTTCAGGTCAGGTAGGCAGGGATGGGGAAGCCACTGGCATCCCATACTCCATCTCCCCACCACAGCTTCATGGCCCCAGGGACAGCCTTGCCTGCCACCCAGAAGCATGCATGAAATGCTTTTAGTCATGGATCTTGCTTAATGTCTGTCTCAGACGTGAGCACTGCTGGACAGACCCCTTCCCTCACTCAAGAAATGCAAGACAGCGAGAGAGAGCTGTGAGGGTGTCTTTGGGCTGTCTCGCAAGTTCTGGCTGGAGAGAGAACAGGAGGTGCCAGAGACAAGAGCAGTTTTCAGATCTGAAAACCTCACACTTCTGTGAGAAACAGACTTTGGGAGGGATGGAAATAACAAGTCAGCAGCAACACATGCTCTCTCTTTCTATGGGACCAACTTAACCTGAGAAAAACGTGACAGCTGTGCAGCAGTACAAGGAGTTTAGCAACAGATGATGTCCCAAGTTCAAGGAGAGGTAGAAAATGTGTATTTTGCAGTTTTATTCTTGACATCATTTGCCAGAGGATTCCAGGGGGATCACTAAGCTGGCTTGCTCTTTTCCTCCCTCCATACATTGCATCCAACATGAAGGTGAATCTAAACAAGCTGTCAAAGCTGTTACATTTTTTTGTTACCAAAATAAAATTTGGTTTTAGTTTTTGTTTTTGACTTGTGAAAAATCTGCTTTCCACTGGGGGAAAAAAAAAAAAAAAAAAAAAAAAAAAAAAAAAAAAACTCTCTAAAAACTTCCATATGCTTTATTAGCTAGTTTTACATCTCCCATCCTATGCTACAAGGAGATCTCTAAAGGCCATTTCGTGGTCAAGACAAGATGTGTCTGGACCAGGCTTGAATAGCATTTCTGTCCCTTGCCACCAGAAGGTCTGCAGTATGTTTTGAAAACACATTCTCATAAGGATCCTGGCCCACAGGACAGAAAGTGAGAATTACATTGAATCAAAAAATCTACTACAATGGCATTTCCCCCTGTGAATTTTATTCCTAAAGCAAATTTCCCACCAAAACCCCTATAGTTCATCTTAAACTGATTAAAGCAGTCATGTCAATATTTGTGATGATCCCATCATTACTTTTTGTTTCTGGGAAAGAGGGTAATGGATGCTTTTGACAAACAGAGTGCCAAGGGTACAATGCCATACTGGAGAGAGGTTCTCATTAGTTTTTGCTCAGACAAGAAATTCTTAACAAGACAAGTAGCACCATCCTCTGGACATCCGTAGGAATCAAGCACGAAGCAAACAGTTTTGGTTCCTCAGGTAGTGCCGGATCCAGATTTCACCATCTGTGGCAGTTCCGTGTTTCTGGCATCTGCCTTATTTGCTGGAGTTCAGCATGAGGTCTCCATCTGCACCATGCTCAGCAGCTTTACAAATTTAATTCAGCATTTAAAAAAGCCACTGGAGCAACCAATTAAAAGTATAAGGAAGAAGAAATCAGCTGAAGAAATAAAGCCAAGTAAAAGCAGCATATATCAGGGTCTAAGCAGAGTCTTCTGAGAGCTATTTTCCATACTATTTTACAGCCTGTAGATCACTATCACACTATCCAGATTACAGAGTCATTGAATAAAAGCATAGCACAGAATTAATTTATTCTGAGATTTATGTTAAGGAAAATTTTGACTACACATCAATAGAAAAGCAAATCTTGCTGTTTTCATTCTTCATTTAAGAAGTTAAGGACCTTGGGAGAAAAATCCTAGCACTGAGAAAATGTGGTTGAAAATGGTTCCTCAGTCAACAGACTTTAAAAGATCCCAAATTCTTACTCAGTTATTTGATGTTTTCAGTTTGTTTTAAATCTGTTTCTAAGTTTACATGCAACCATGTAAAAACAAAGCAAAAAGCTAACAGCTTCTTTTAAAAACAGTTCTAAAAAAATGCATTATTGAGCAGAAATTGATGGATTTTTAACTGTGATGGAGCAAAAGAAAAGGTTCAAAACATTAACCCAGTTAGAAAAATCAATGGGAAAATGCTGGGAGTAGTTTATCACAGAGAGTAAGGAATTTCCTCTTGTCACAATGTTGTCTGTAAAGTTATCTTTCTAAACAATGTAACATACTTAAACAACAGGCTTTGAGGTCTGATACTGCTCCTATGCAAGGTAGGGAAGCAGAATTTGTGGAAATTCACAGTTCTGCAAGATGTAGTAATGCTATGTTATACAGACATTATGCTAGGGGCTTCCCACAAACCTCAGTTTGTGAAATTCTGGGGCTTGTTTTATAGATGCTGCAAAGCTAAACACCCTTTAGATTATGTAGGAATAGTGATAAACCTTGGTCAGATGGGACTATAAGGTCATTCTGGTAGGTTTTCAGTGTACCGGAAGGAAGATCATTTGGAGTTTTAGACAAAGATCTTGTTACTTGCAATATACAGCAGGAGGGACATTTAGCATTTAATTTCCCTAACTACACTGCCTCTGCTAATGTCTGAATGGGGATTAGGTGATTTGCCTGACAGCTTCATGTCCTCCTGTGCTTCACAAGATCAGATCCAATTAATAGGATCATCCTTATTGAGAAATATAAAAACATTTCACACTGACAATCATAGTCTATTATGGGACAGGTCCCTGTAGATTCTGAGGGTCTCCCACTTTGGTGGTATTAATGGGAACAAAAGGTGGGCCCATTCAAGGAGTCAGCATTTGGCTTTTGATCACATACAGCTCTCCATATTGATGGTGACTTCTGCTCCCCCATTAGTACATCCTACAGAAATGTTCGTCATGGACTGGGCCAGGGCTTGGAGTGGTTCCTTAGAAGTTTACCTGCATTTTTGTGCGACATCAGTAATTTATTATAGCAACAGATAGGACTGTTAACACCAGACTCTGCAGTATCTTTATGTAGAAACACATATTGGCTGTAGAAAAATACATAAAATAATAAATTAATTTAAAAAAATAAAGTGAAAAGCTTGTGTTCACAGATATGAAGGAATTTTGCCCAATTTTGAACTCACTCAAGACATTGCGATCAGGAGCAGAGCTCAGAGTGCCACAGCCCTGGCCTCTCGCCAGCTCCCTGGCCAGTGCTGATAGCAGCAGGCTGCTGCCACTGCCGGCAGAAACCCTAAAGTGGTTCAAGCCTGTGTCTCTTGGCTTGGGAAAGGACATTTTGCAGAACAGCCAGGAAAGCTGAAAGAGAAAATCTGTAGATAACTGAATACTACCTTGGTCTTGCATGGAAAGAAGAGCAGATGCTCAGTTCTGCTCCTGTTTCTGGGTGGTTGTGCTCTGTCAGGAGAGTATATGTGCATGTATACATAATACCAAGCTTTGCTGTGCCTTCCTCTCACTGAAGGAGGGGCCAGATCACCCAACCAGCCCCCCGACACCCTCCTGTCCAAGTGATGCCACCCTTCTCTTGATGGATGAAGATCTGGGGGTCCATTCTGCCTATTTGCTGTGCTCCAATCCTATTCTGAAGTGAGCTGCTTTAGAGATCCATTCCTTATATCTACCACTGCATCAAAATAGAAATGCATGTCTTCTTCCATCTGCCATGTAATCTTCCTATAACACCCATCCATTCCTTGGCTGGCTGCAGCTAAGTTCCTTATGTGGAAACCATCTCAGAGAATGATCATGTCTTCAGGCAGGCAGTCTAAAAATAAAAATCCAAAGATGAGGGATTTCACATGAGGTGCAATGCAATGATTTCAGTCAGCAGATCAGAAGACAAAAGCACAAGGGCTTGAGCTGATCAGTGGCTTTGGGAAGGGTGAAAATACTGATCAGAAAGCTGAAAGGCAAACACATACTTCTGTGTTACCTTCTACACTCAAGGTGCAGAACATGTGAAAAATCCACCATTACAAATCCACCATACAAAGTGTGATCTGCTGCTGCTGATGTTGAGCTCTTGTGTATTGCTATACCACTTAGAGCTGGATTTATTTTGCTGCAGTTCAAAATAGAGTCTATCTGTTCTTCATTTCTTTAATGTTACTGTTATTCAGCCTTTCTTTACAATTGTTTCCTAAAATCTTTATATAGGCTTGGTGGTTGTTTAAAAAATACAAAATTCATTGTAATTGTCTTTTTTTTTTTTCCCCTAGAGTGTTTCAGCCTTTCACACTGTAATTAGGATAACAGTCTTAAGGGCACATGGTTTTGGGGAAAGATCCTTATTTAGTGCTGGAAACCTTTGACCTCAAGCATCATGGTTCATCTGATCCAGAGATGTGAGAATATCTGTTATGAAGCAAACATCAGGAGCCACAGGGAATGTGGAGCTGAGAATGGGACATTACTTTTTGTAGACCACCAGACCAGAAAAACTTCCAAGAGTTCCAAAACTTCCCTCTTCCCCAAGATCGGTGTTTTATGGTTTCCACTCTCACATCTACCTGAGGACTCAGAGCAGCTGAATTCCCCAAAGAAAGCCCAGTAGTCTTTTTTTCTGCTGGACCATTTAGAGATGATTTCCTTTTTCCTCTCCAAAGTTTGAATTTCTCTAGTTTCATGACACTGTATCTCATTGCCCACTGGATAAGAAGTTCTGACTTCTTGACTGTTCCCCCTGCACGTACTGCATAGTTAGATTGAAAAGACATTTACCACAACTAAGCCTTGTTTTTCTCTTCATTGCAGCCTTCCCATGGAGTTATTCAAGGTTGGTGGGGTTTTTTGTTTTGTTTTGTTTTGTTGTTTTGTTTGTTTGTTGTTGCTGTTGTTTGTACTGCTGCAGCCACAAAACTGTAGGGGATGCTGATAAAGCCATAGTGGTGTATTTAAAGGCAGAGTTTTCCTCATCCTAGAAAATTCCTGTAGCTTCATATTGCGACCTTTTGCAAATCCTCTCCTCCATGCTGGTCTATTGAAATAGACGTATTTCCAAATGCATGGCATTTGAAAACCAAGAACTCTACATATGCTGTAATTATGCTTAGTTTGTCAAGGTCTGTGCTAGTCTTAGAAACGCTTGCAGTAGCCTCACTCTGGCACATCCTATACAGCAACATCAATTTCTAAGGAAATAGATTAATGTACTAAATATATTTTCTTACTACTCTGCATAGGCATGTTAGTGAAAAATTCCCTAATGAACCATCCTAATACTTTCCCTGAGTTATTCAGAGCAGAACTTTTTCTCCGTGTGTGCAGTGCACCAGCCTGATGCATACAGAAAGGAGAATTGTAGTCCCACAGTGAGCACTGGCCAAAAAAAATGAGTCCTTGCAATTTTGCCAGGCTACACCAACAAGCCTTCTTCGCTCTCTCACGAGCAATAGGACAAAAAGGATTTATCTGTTTACCAACTACAGGTATGAATTCCTTTGAAATGCCTGGTTCTACTTTAGGGAAAAAATAAAAGTTAATTCTTTCCTTGCTTATCTTTTGCATAAGCCTTTGTGTTAATCTCCTCTTGCTATTTTTTATTTGTCGGGTCCCTTGAGGCAGTTCCTATATACATCTTGCACACTACTAAGCACATCACAGCTTAAACACAAAGGTTTCCCATTTACCAGTAATGTTGGTAATTCTTCTTATAAGTACCAGAAATATTGTGTCCTTTGACATTTCAGTGATGCATTAACCTGTTGTCTGGAATATAAATGTGAGTCGAGAACTGCTTTCACAACAGAGTAGATTAAGATTTTCTTGGAGAAGTGGCTCAACATTACTGTTTCCAACTTTTCCACTGGACAGGCAGAACTGGCATCATCGCACATCTCTGAATGAGAAAAGTACTTCAGCGTGAACATCACCTTATAGAAATGATTGCAACAATGTCCATAAAAGTCCTGTAATGGCTTCTAATAGCTGACCTTAAAGTAACTGTTGCTTCTGCTAAGCAGGACACAGTGGAAGGACGTCTCACGCTGATCTGAACTGTACCAACCTCACTAAACAGACCCATTTAAACAGAAGACTGATAGTGTATTAGTTTAATTTTTATGAAGATTGTACATTTACAAGAAAAAAAAATATGGCTGTAAAGGTGCATGTTCAAATTTTTATTTTTTAAACCTATTTACAGAAAAGGCAAATGGGATTTTCAGACTGATTTCAGATCTCTGCTGTAGGACACATCCCGTGGATAAACCTTAGTCCTTCCACAGTAGAGATCTACCTCAGATTACACGAACTACATTCTGGAGAAGGTTGTTGATCTCCACTGATTATGTAGGCTCCTGTCCTAGAGACTCCTGAATCAGATGTGGATAGCTAGGCAGTATCTCCTCACTTGCCTCCCCAAAATCATTTCTTTATTTGAAAAAGAACAAAGAATGCAGATGTAGTTGTAGCTCTGATGTGGTATCTGCAGTCTGAATTAACTTTTCTCATTAAAATCTTTAATTTAAGCAAACAATAAACCAGGTATTCCAACACATCATCATAAATTCTCTTCTGGAAAAGTTAAACTCTCCTCTGCTTGAATACTTCATCCCCCAAATAGTGAGCTTTATTAAAAAAGCGGTGAGTCAGGTTCACACTCTGACTTTAGCTATATGCTTTCTCTTAAATTAATGGGGAGCCATTCTCTGTAGTCACATGCTTTCAAAGTGCTCTTTCAATGATAGCGATATGTCTTGAGGGGGGTAGTTAATAGACCTGATGCATTTGAAGAAGTTAATCAAAAAGGAGTACATTACTTCTTTTTGCAGCAGGCAGCTCGGTAGCATCAGGTGCTCTGTAATCCCATATTGTCTGATGGATGTGAGGCATGTAACAGCAAAGCAATGCTAAGGGAGGTTCAGTTTTGCCCAAATCTCAATTCACCACTACCTTATAAGTACATTTCAAAAGCTTTCTGCATCTAGGTCTCAATTATAAATTAAATACGGTTATGGGAGGATGAAGGGGAGTTTGAAGCTTCCCATTTAAATAGCCTTTGCAGGTAAGATAATTCAGGCTCCCTTTTATACAGTGCAGCTGTATGTAATCTCCAGTCAATAAGCTGAGCAAACGGCATCTGCTCGCAATAAAGCAACCAGCAACAGCCACAGCAACTGATAAAGAAGCAGCAACATGTCCTAGCAGGGACTGCCCTTTTCCACAAATGCCTCCGGGGCCAGGCTTATGTAGGGGAGACCACACACACAGAAGGGAGGTACCGTGTTCCCTGTGGCTCCGGGGCTCCCACTCCTCCCAGCATCACCAGCTTGGCAACTGGCACCCGGGGAAACCAGCCCGGGGTGCAGGAGGTGGCAGCAAGCCCTGCTCTTGGAGGAGTCAGGCAAGGGTGACAGAACTGGGCTGCTGCCTGCAGCACTGGGTGGATGACACCTCCCTGGGACCACAGCTTCTGCTCCTCCACAGCCCTTTCCCACCATGCACAAGATGCATTTCTTCAATTCAACCCCCTGGGCTTCTTTTCTGCCCCTTGTCAATGACCACTCCCCCTTTTCTCATTCTTTTATTCATTTTTTCTTATTTAATTTACTTATTACAGGACTCAGCAGACCTAAAGCTCCCTCACCATTATATGAAGAACAAAAAGCCAGCCAGCCATGGCATTTGTCTCAGCTGGTTCCCATTCCCCTTCATGACCCCTCCAAGACAGGACTTTGCTGTCACACTGCCTTGGCACAGAAAGGTCACAGATATTTGCCATCAGCATCATACAGATCACAAAGATGCAACCCGACAATGCCTTTTCCATGTCTCCCACCTTTACCCATCTCTTTTTTTAAAAAAAAAAAAAAACTTTAGGTAACCGAACAGGTATACAGACAAATGTACAGAGATCTCACCCATGGGATGAAGTGCCAATAACCCTGGTGCTCTGCACCACCAAGCAGCTAAGCACACAAACCTACAGTGGGGCTGGTGTCTTCTTGTGCCAATTCAACGTCAGGTGCTGACTCCACCATCGCACTTTCTCAGCCACTTGTGCTTGCGGTTACGAGTGTTAATCAGCAGTAAGGATCCAGCCCAGTGCTTGGTTCCCAAGCAAAAGTCACAGCAAAGCTGGAGGAGGCAGCATCAGCCCCCCGGGAGTTTCAAAAACAGCGCCCTTCATTAACTTCTCAGCAGCTGCGGTTTTTAGAGGAGAAAAATCATCTCTTTCAACATCACGGTTGAAAAAAAAATAGTGAAACACATCGACTTTGAAGTGGTGGGGAAGTACCATTACCCATTCACAGACAGCAGTCTGGCATTCATTACGTGCGATAGGGAGGCTGCGTGCGGCACTGCATGTAAGGACACAGTTCCTGCCTAGATCAGGGAGGGCACACGCCACGCTCACAGGCCACGCCAGACACTACTCACACGCTGCTGGTGGCACCTGCTGACCCCGCTCTGGGAGTGTGGGGCTCTTCCTTCTTGGGTCTTTCTTCTTCCTGGGACACCTCATTGGCTGGAAGGTCATTGCATGGGCTTGGGGATGGTCATCCAGCCTTGGCTTTCTCTGTTCAGCCTCTTAAGAGTAAATGTTTGCTCCCAACTCCTATCCAATTGAAAGGATGAAATCCTTGCTCTAGCTATGTTTTCTCTGTCCAAAATCCCTCTGATTTTTAATAGGAATAATGAATTCATCATTAATATCCCATATTTTGTCTCCCACTACTATTCCTCTGCTCACCTGTAGGTTTATTACAAATTCTGTTAACACAAGTAGGACTCCATGAAATGCAGAGCTGGTTTTCACAAGTTAAGAGATGGGCCAACTTTAGCCAAAGAAATGCACCTAGCTTTAGATTGTCTAAGAGATCCCAGTTCCTACTAATTGATGACAGCACATTGGTTGAGGAGACAATGAACAGAAACCCTGAAAGCAAAGGTTTCAGCTTTATCACTGCGTTTCCTTATTAGCCAGTGTAATTTATCCCCTTGGAGACTGCATCAGCATTGTTTGCACTGGATACGGTAGTTAGCCTGCTCCGTCTGTTGCCATCAAAGCCATTCATAAGGATACAGTAGGTAAAGAAATATCACAAATAAAAGAAAGAGGAGACTGTGATTTGAGCTTGACACCAGGGGCTACTCTGTCTTTTCTTGGCTCTGTGGAGTATTTGCTTCCCTGCTACATAAATGGCAGCAGGGACTCACCTTGCCAACAGAGCCCTGAACAGCCATAATCCTGCACAACTGGAGATCATTCAGTTCAAAGAAAAATTTCCAAATCAGAGGACACACACTATGGATATGGGAGAATATTCCATGTTGCATCCAGTGGCGTTAGGGAGAGCAAAACCACCATGTTCCCACAGGGTTCCCCACTGGAGCAGAACCAGGGAGGAAAATTAACATGCTTCCTATCTTCCCTGAAACTGCACCCATCCAAAACCCATTCATTCCCCCTGTCATCCTCTGCCAGCCCCCACCGAGCCTCCACACCTGCCTGCACAGAGATCTGAAGGCTGTGGGATCTCAGGGGATTATGGGGAAGCAATTATGAATGGATTTTGGATCCTGGATGAAAGAGCTTGACAACAACTGCACCAGCCTTTCTGAGGGAAACACCGAGAAGCAAGATCATAATCTCCCGGTCCTGTCCTGACAGCATGATCTTGCACAAGTCACTGCCATCCATGTGTGAAGATTTCTCCTGTACCAAACAGAGCCTGATGGTGCTCATCCACCTACAGAAGTGTGGGGATGTGGTGTGGCTTTAATAGTGCTTACGTGGCACTCCAAGAACACAGGAGCCTTGTATGGCTAAATACCTCCAAACCAAAGTCACCTCTGGCCAGCTGAGTCCAGGAATGGATTTGCTCCATCATTCACAAATATTGCTTTTCACCCAAGCAGCACTGATTTCAGCTTCTCCCAAGTTCTGAACTTGCTGGGTACTGATTCAAGGAGATGGGTGTTAAAACTGCTCTGGACCTTTTTCCATGAAAGTAGGAAGATGAAATATACACATTAAACAGCTACCAAGGCCCATGCAGGCAATGCTCCTGTTACACAACTGTTCGTGTTAATTACTGTATTATCTGTTTTACATGTTCTAATTGTCTCCCTGTGGCATACTGGGGGGGGAATGCAATTTTGTAAGAAAAACCCCACAAGTATTTTTTTTTTCCCCTCTGGTTAAAATAGAAAGAATGTCAGCAGACTGTACTTTCTCTGCTTTTGGGGATTCAGGCAGAATTTGAGCTCCCCCTGCTGTTTGGAAAAAAAAAAAAAAAAAAAAAAAAAAAAAAAAAAAAAAAGGCTAAATGAATTGTTAATACAAGTTTCTCTGGCCCTGGGGATCCCGCTACTCGCTCTTTGGCTCAAGCTGCTGCATGGAAAGAAATAAGTAGTTAGATTTCAACCAAATCCTGTTCTTGCAGTCCCACCTTTAAATATGGAAACTATTATGTTCAGAAAGGGTGAAGATAGCTGGATGAACACAGATATTTACTGTCTGAGTCAGAAGAGGAGAACATTTATGAAAGCCCAAGAAGGTGTTGACCTTAAACCACACTCCAGTCTAAAGCCAGACGTGGATCCAGCCCTTTTATAGTAGGCAATATTCCCAGCTTCTCTCAGAGGACCAGAGCAGAGGCTGGAGCTGACTGGCTCTGTGATGCTGAAATCACTACGTCCTTCATGCAAACATGAGTTTGTACACGGAAAGATATGCTTTATGGAGTGCAAATATTCTGAGCAGGGGTTGTGGAAAGAAAGCCTGGTCCCCTCCCTCAGAGGAGCTCGGAGCCAGCCAGGCGCAGGTTTACGCTAGGGATATTAATGATTTGGAGTGCCTTAATGTTGGATGCTCACCTTGGCAGAAGCGAACCGAGTCCGGTTATCAGGAGCCAAGGGTTTCAAGTCCCATTATTAAAATGCCTCTGGCACCTCCGTGTGTGGTATGAATTCCCCTAAGATTAACCAGTCATTGCCCTCAGTCTTTTACTTCACTCATCAAAGAGGCAGACACCTCTGAATGCTCTCCAGAAGAGGTTAAATTAGATGCTCTGAATCAGCCTCTGGAGGAGCCCCTCATGCAGCCCAGACAGGGAGGGCAGATGCTGAGCCAGCTGGGACACCCCAGTACCTTCAGCACCAGGGCTTCATCTTCCCACTTCACTGGATGCCTTTGAAAAATAATGCCTTTTACAGATGTTAACCCCAAGGGGAGGAGAAAGAAGGGAGGAGGAAAAAAAAAAAGGGGGGGGGGGGGGAAGAAAAAAGAAAAAAAGACAGTTCTAATAATGAATCCCAAATGCTAAAATATTTTCCTGTTTTTCTGGTTGTATGTCAGGTCTCGTTGGGCTGTGTTAATGAACTTGTTCCAGGCAAGTTTTAGCGCAGTTGTTGTTTGTGGTTTTGCCTAACACATGTGAAAGGGCAGGCTGTGCCTGGCTTGTTTTCAAGCTACTTTAACAATCAGAAGAGTTGGGTGGGAATATAAAATGAGAAACAGGTTACAATTTGGGATTCAACACTTGCTTTGGAACGGCAAGAAAAATACATATTTAGAGAACTCTCCCGCACATCAGGTTGCTCCTCTGTCACAGCACAGCGATATGTGATCCTTTTGAGGGGAATTCAGTATTATTTTGTCTACATTTGTGTTATATTTGAAAAAGCAGCAATCAGAAGCCAACCTGTGTAAAGCCCACTGCAATGTGGATTCAAAAAGCACTTAAACCAGCACAGGCATCTTGGAAAAGTCTTGTCATTCCTAGAGAGTTTTTGTAGATTAGATACATCTTTGTGGTATGCACAGAAAGGCTGTGCAGCATTCATTTTCTTTGGAAGAATTCCGCAGCTTCCAAGTATAGGCAGTGAATAGGGACATCCATGTCGAAGAGGACTGCCAAAGCAAGAGCCTGGCGTCACTGGTGTTCTTGAGATATCACCCCACCTACCCTGGCCACTGCATTCCTGGAATATCAGCACCAGTTTCTCAAGAAAAATGAAGTTGGTGACACTGACAGGGGAAAAAAAAAAAAAAACTCTAACTCTTCAACTTTGTCTACTGGAACAGAGATATTCTGCAAGAGAAACTGAAATCTGTAACAGCATCTGGATGATAACAGAGGGAATGAGTCAGACACACATTGCTACTGCTTGCATTGTTTATGTTTCCCATACCCCTTTGAGTCTCTCCATTATTCATTTGTATTTATTTTACAGCATCAGGGTTGCAAAAACTGTGAGCTGTTACAAAAACAAGGTCATTGCCCTGCTGAGTGCAGGGTTTAGCAAAACTCTCTGTGCATCTGATCTCTATTCTGCATTCCCTATATTTAAATGAGCTTGCAAGAGCCCAAACCAGCTCCAAGTGAGTACTCATGGGCACTACTGCAAGGTTGATTAGATATTTGTGTCTAAGGAATCAGGGATCTTCATTTAAGTGGTATGTGCACTATCAGAAATGTAAATAGTTTCGAGATGCAAACATTTCCACTTCTGTTTTAGTACTCAAATACGTAAAGTGTGTCATGTGAAACACCCTACTAATTGTGAAAAGCTAAATGCCAGCTATATCACTCAATAGCCGTATTTAATAAGCCTGTACTGATGTCACTGATGGCCAGCAGTCATGCTGATACTGGAAATCTGCCTCTGCAGGAGAGGTTTCTGAGGAGCATTTCTTTCACAGAATCATTCAGGTTGGAAAAGCCCTCCAAGATCATCTGGTCCAACCACCCCCCTGCCACCAATGTCACCCACTAAACCATGTCCCCAAGCACCACGTCCAACCTCTCCTTGAACACCCCCAGGGACAGGGACTCCACCACCTCCCTGGGCAACCCGTCCCAGTGCCTGACTGCTCTTTCTGAGCAGAAATGTCTCCTCGTTTCCAACCTGAACCTCCCCTGGCACAACTTGAGGCTATTCCCTCTGGTCCTATCACTGGTTACCCGTGAGCAGAAGCTGACCCCCAGTTCCCCACCCCTTCCTTTCAGGCAGTTGCAGAGAGCAATGAGGTCTCCCCTGAGCCTCCTCTTCCCCACACCAACCACCCCCAGCTCCCTCAGCCGCTCCTCACAGGACTTGTGCCCCAGGACCTTCCCCAGCTTCGTAGCCCTGCTCTGGGCACACTCCAGGGCCTCGATGTCCTTCTGGTACTGAGGGGCCCAGAGCTGAGCACAGCACTCGAGGGGCGGCCTCACAGACCTCAGCACAGGGGGACGATCACCTCCCTGGTCCTGCTGGCTGCAGTATTCCTGATGCTTTGCCCCACCACTGCTCAGGCAGAGGCAGGCCCCTGGTGGGGCAGGAAGCGGAGGTTTCTCTCTACAACCCTGTTCCTATCTAGGCTCTAATTCCCTCCTTATAATACCACTACTATAAGTCTCCAGCTTCAATAAGCATTTCTCAAATCAGTTTAGCAGTAGCACTGTACTCACAACCAAAATTGTTTGGGTTTACCATTAGGCAAAGAGCCAAATAATATCTTTCCATCCCCGTTCCCTCCACCAGCATGGTGACAAGCAGCACCCAGCAGTTCTCTCTCACCACACCTCAGCTCCTAACCTCAGCCTCCTTTCACCATTTTCTCTACCCACAGGCCTCAGGAGGCACTAGCAGTGCTTACCCAAGACCTTGAGCACCCTGGCCACATTGCACCCTTATCACACACCTTACCAGACCAAAAACACAGCTGCACTGCAGAGAGCATCAGCAGCACACGGAAGCACCAGGGAGAGCTGGTAGCATCCTCTAACACCAAGTTGTCCAACCTGCCCCAGAGCACCACCACTGCCCTTTCCTCACACCCTGCGGGCAGTTGCATCCATGTTTCCTAAAACCTGGCAGCATAAACATAGCTGTGGACTTGGGATCTCCTGAAGCTTCATTATTGCAGTTCAATTGTTGCTGGCTTTTTTTTTCCTGTGAGTTTCAAAATTACTTCCAGCCTCTATGTTGTTATAAACTAATTAGGCTTTAATAAGTCAGAAAAGGAGGCAGATTAGGATAATTAGGGCCTGTGATTGATTACTGAGGCTGTTGTGGAATACAGCAGGTGAAAGGTACGGGAGGGAAGAGTGGGCAGTTGGAAAGGAACAAGAAGGTTAGGGAAGCAGACACCTAGATTAACCTTGGTGAGCATTAGTTTTGAGTTAAACTCGGTCAATTTGTGGTGAAAAAACCTCCAGCGTAGATGTATCCTTGTCTGAGTGTAAAGGAAAAACCTAAGAATTAATATCTGAGACATGGGCTCCTGGAATTTTGACACTGGCACTTTTGATTCCCCCTTGTTGCGAGGGTGGGCAGTGGGGAGAGCGACAGCAGTGCCTTGTACCCTGCTGCACCGGCAGGGCAGGAAGGAGGAAAAACACAGTCCCTCCTCATCTTTCCCTGCCTTGAGAGCTTGCAGCCAGGCTTTGAGTCAGCCAGAAACACCTGCCCTTGTGGCCCAGCACTTGCAGCCACCCAGCCAGGAGGTCTTGAGGCAACCAGCCCAGTGCAGGGCCGGTGCGGTGCACACAGAGGCGAGCAGTGAGTCATGCCCTCTGAATCTAGGCGTGAGATTTTGGTTCCCACATGATAATAAAAGGGTAGCAACGCTCATCACATCAGCATAGCAAAGGCTTTAATAACCTAATCCAGTTCTGCAATGGATCCAGATTTGGACCAGGTGAAAATAAATGTTCTCCAAGCAGTTGTGAATGAGTCAGTTTATCGCATAGCTTTAAGTGAATTTTGATAAAACCTTCAAAGAAAATGACTGTACCTGTGTGAGGCAACTCTGAGTAATAGGGGGAGCTTTTTTCAGTAGACAGCCACATCTTGAAAAGTGCCCAAAGTAGATAAAACCAAAGAATTTCTTCTCTCCTTTTTTCTAATATATTCCCATATCAGTAGAAGATCTGCAGAAGACCATAAAAGTTAGTATTATTTCAGCATGATTATGGTGTGCCAAAGCTTGGACTCACCAAACCCTTGGGTGAGCCTGGGTGGCAAAACTTAAAAGGGGGGAAATTAAAGCTCTGTCTGCTTGGACAAAAAAGCAGTTTTGTTCCAGGAATAAAACGTTACATTTGGCAACAGCAAGACCACGATTACTTATCTCTGCCCAGTTATCAGTTCCTTGACAAGCACATCAGAAAGAAACTCCTTTAAGATGACAGCCCTGTAAATACACAGATGTGTTAGGAAGCAGGTAGCAGCGATGGAAAGAACCCCTTATCCAACGGCTTCCTCTGCAGAGCAGAGAGTCAGGGTGCGGCTGCTCGATAAGAGGAACTCAGGATCCTATCACTTAACTTACATGTTGCAATAATCTGCAGGACAAAGGTTTGCAATGAAATATAACTGCAACAGCCTACTTGTAGAAAAGGGCTCTGAAATGAAGGTTTCTGGGTTCACAGTGCTCAGCTAAGGCACAGGGAAGCTGCTGTCTGTTCTATCCCTTGCTTTGCCATAGCCTCCCGGCATGATTTTGGGCACATCATCAAATCCTATGTTTATTCTGGGTCCAGCAGCCACATTAGAAATACTTGTGAGCTCAGTTCAAAGTTGTGAACATCCCTGCCACATGGGCATCTCAGGTCATGACCCAACAACCTTCTGACAAAATGCTGGGTTTTGGGGAGGTTGAGCAATTTCAGGCTTTATTCAAGCCTGAAGCCAGAATCCAGGTGTTCAGTCCCAGCTCATTCATGGGCAGGATCAGCCCCTCAGGGAAGCTGCAGCACCTGATTCTGTTCTTTTAAAGCAACAGTCTAATCATTAACACCCTTGGCCAATAAGTGGGAGGCTGAAAGTCGAATTATTGCTTTTGCTGGCAGAAATGAAAAGACCTGATTCTCCCCCAGAAGATTATCCATTCAAACACGTGTTTATAAACTGAGGCATAAATGCAGTTTTAGCCCAATAGTTTGGGAGTTTGCCAGGCTGGGCTTCAGTCCGTGTCAGTTTTACATAAAACCAGTGCTGTTTGATGCCCTTTCTGATCCAGCAAGTGTCGCTTTCTTTCCTGCACAGTGGCAAGGCTGTAAGAGAAAAGAAGGGTGCCATGCCCACGTAACAGCCTGCACTGTGAGATTTAGAGCATTTATCAAGGAAGTATGATTTTCAGATTTGAAAGACCTGTGGCTCAGGGAGGAACAGCTTCTCCATAGCTGCTGTGCTGTCACAAGGGGGTTGGTGTTACCTCCTAAGCCCTTTGCTGAACAGAAAAATGAAAATCCCACTCAAAAAAACTAGAAAGGACGTGTATTTCCCAGCCTTTTTCCTGTCTCCACCACTCACCTCCCTCGTTTCAGGACAAGGGTTTCCCAGTAGGCACAGGACTAGAGGGAGGTGTTTGAATTAAGGCTTCTGGGGCTGGGATTTGCCACCCACCCCTGTTCTCAGCCACGCTGACTAATGAGCTGTAGGCAGGTGCATGCCAAATGCATTGACTCTGGGCAATTCCCTGCTTAATGCACCAGCTTTCTGGGGCCATCAGCTTTTCTTTGCCTCAGCCCTTATCTAGAAGGGCAGCACAGCTGTGTATGAGCAGGTTGTATAAGAAGAAAGTGTCCCCAGAAAGGAGATGCTATGGGGTCCATTAGTAAACCCCTTTTTGAGATCTTTCTTATAATGGAGGCAGCAAGGATGCTGGATTTTGCTCATCTCCCTCATCACCTGACTTTTAGGTGTCCTTTGCTGGGTCTTTGCTTTCAGTGCCCTTCTCATAAGTGGTATCCCTCTACCCAAGGTGCTCCCAGGCTGCTTTGGCAGAGTCTGTTACAAGAGGCCCCATGTTTCGCCTGGGAGTCCACAGGCAGTGCAACGCGAGCAGCACGCTGCAGTCATTAGCAGCACACAGATACAGAGAGAAAAAGGTCCCTTCTAGTGGTGAAGAAGCAGGTTTGGCTGAGGTTCTGCTAAGGCTGTTCCCACACTCGAACTGAAAAAGCAAATGCAAATGTTTCAGAGTTGCCCTGAGCGAATTTCATGGAGTTCACGCAGGGCCAGCAGGACGGCTGCCGGCAGGAGCCTTCCTCCTCCGCTCCCTCCCAGCCCTGCCTCTGCTGCTCCTTTTGCTCTGGTGCAGGGAGGCACCCAACACCCGCCTTTCCCCCTGATCTACTCAAAAGGTCTCCCGCATCATGAGGTGGTGAAAGGCAAGCGAAAGTTGCGGACAAAAGCCTGAGCTTTTTCCCTTGCGCGTAGGGATGTTTGTAATTATTAATCTCACAACAGCAGAGGTAAATATGATAACTGTGTGAGTCAGGCTGCGCCTCAAAGGTCATTCTCGGTTCCTAGCCTAAGCCAAAGGGGAAGAAGGAAAAAAGCCTGTTATATTCATGTTCTCATTTCTCTCCTAGGTGAGTCACCCTACCAGTTAAATGCTATAAAATGACAAACATTGGTAAATAAGATAATATTAATGATTCTGATGACTCAACTGAAATAAGCACACATCAGTCACCGCTCAGCAGCCCGAAAGAACCTTATGAGAAGAAAAAACCTGCTCAAATCAAAGACAAGATGATGATTGCAAATCTGCTATTAATAAATATTTTTCTATGACAAAGCATTCCATGCAGTATTTATATTTCATTATGCACAACACAAACCAAGCAACTGGAAACATTACTCATACCAATTGTGGAAAAAAACTGTGAGAACTCTTTCTCTTTTCTGTTTGGGCAGTGTAATTGCCTCTTTTACAAAGCAACAGACTTGCATTCATGTAAAACCCTTTCGTCCTCTTCCCGGGATGGTTAGGCTGTATTCCCAGATTTGCACCTTTTTTCTAATACTAGTGCTGAGATGTAGCCTGAGCGACTGGCGAGCAGATAGTCTTTGGCTCCTTAATTCAGCAACAAACTGCATGGTACATCTGGTTAGGGCATGTATTACTGGTGTACGGAGACAAGCCTGCAGCAGCTCTAGTTTGACAGAAAGGCTCTTCAGCTCCAGAGGAAAGACCCAAGCTGCCACCATGGGCTTTGATGGCACTGCTCTTACAAATATCCCTTAAGGAAAGGTCATGAGGAAGGGAGATGTGACACAACAGCAATGTTGTGGCCACCGGCATGTTCTCAGGACATGCTCACACACATGCTTGTGACCTCCTCTCTCCCAGCCATGGATCAACAGATGCTGTTCTTCCTCAATGTGCTTTCCCTCCTGTACTTTCCTTTTTCCTAGATTAACAAAGCCTGTATCATTCATCTCACTGTATTCTTGTCCCTTGCTAGTGTCTGCATCTATCCGGGAGAGTCCAAATTGAAACCTCTGAGCCAAAAAGAAGCCGAGATATTACGGGAATCGATGCGTGGGCCCTCACACAGGAGGCAGACCTTTATTTCTGCTCCTGCAACCACCTCTTCTTGTGATAAAGTCTGGAGATGTAAATCCTTCCTCCCAATATGCAGCTCCCACTGAAGTCGCCAGCAGGTGTTTGCAGACAGAGGGTAGAATTTGCACGTAGGGAAGGATCATTTGCAGTTTGCTTTTCAGAGCAGTTAAGCCTGATCTGTTGGAGATATGTACGTGAGTCATCTCACACTCACTCACTTTCCTCCTCTTGTAAAGAGTGAGCAAACTTCAGTCTAGTAACTACATATCTCTTCTGCACCATCTTTATGTCTTCTTCCCTGAATAATACGCAGCCAACACAGAGAGGGAGAAAATTTGCACCAAAATACTGAACAGGAACAATTTTAGTTCTGGCGTTACAGAACTGGTGGACTTCATTTCCTGATCTTATACTCTGGAGTGTCTTCTTTTACCAAGATGTAAATATTGAGAATGTCTCGTGTCCTTTGGTGTAAAGCAGAAGTAACTCAGATGAAAGCACTAGAGTATTTTTTGTTATTGCTTGTGGTGTGTGCCATATATCACATAAACCACAAAATTCAAAGCCACACTCTGTTCTCATCTAATGTGGTATAAATCCAGTGGAATTTGGCTTAGCACACCCATGTCTTTCCAGGGCTACTTTTGTCCAACTGCATTTGTCATTTAGCAGTCATTGAGCAGCACAAATGTCGCCAAGCTGTAAAGGCTCTGAGTACAATGAATGGTGCTGCAGGTAACCTTGAGGCTGGACTTCTGCATCAGGCTCCTGGCTCAGGCACACACACTTTTTTCTAATTCCCTTGATCCCAAATCAGCTCTATCTTTTGGAAACAAGTTATTGCTTTCCTCCCAACTTCTCTCATTTATCAATGCTTCATTGCAGGAACAGCCCCCTAATAGGTGTTTAAAAAAATATCTCTGACTAGGTTGAAAAATGTGCTGTTACATGTGCCTTTATACAATACATCTAAGTCAATTTTTGCATGTCATAACTGTGGGATTAAAAATGCCAGTCTCCTTCTTTTACTCGGTATTAATTTCCCTGCACTAAAGGGTGCTTAAGCAAGAAGATTTTCAGGAGGTATTTTTTGCTCTGTGACCTAGCAGAAAATTTTTCCTTTGGAACTTCTGAATGCTTCCTCGGGCAATCAAAATAATTTCAATAGCTCTGTCCCCCTTCGAGTTCATATGAGAACAATTAGGTTCTGAGAAAGCATCTACACAGCTGAGCTGAAAGTCCAAAGCAATGGGGAAATATCTCCTCCAACTGCTGCAGATTTCACATAAAACTAGTGGAGAGCACAATCCCAAATACAGTTTCCCCCCCCCCCTAAAGTTAGCTTCTTCAAGTTAAGCTTTGGGATCTAGCATTTTACCATTATATCATTTATCTATTTTGATTAAATGATTCTTAATAAAAAATCTGTTTATGAATACTCTGAATTTCATAGCTAATCTTTAATGGATACTAACAGACAATAGAGTTACAGACAATAGTAAAAATGCAGGCAGATGATTAAGATGCCTTTCCCAGATGAGGCATTATTTTAATGTTGTTGTTGTGCTGTTTTTTTATAATCTGTTTTCCTTTGGAATCACATAAGAACTGAATACAGATAAAATATGCCATTTTGGGTGTTTTGTCATCCTGGGTTTGTAGAAATGTTACCAGGGACAAAGGCAGATGCTGGGGTAGCCAGACATGCTATGCTGTGAAACAAGTCAGTTCAACTTAAGACCTGCTGCCACCAGTCCTCCCTGGCCTCCATCCATCTTCAGTTCCTCGTCTTCATCTCACCTGTGCTGATGTGCCTCTAAGGAGCCTGCTCCATCTCAGTAGCTCTTACTGAAGAGGAATGAATCATCTCACTCGCAACATCCCAAACCTAAAATAACTCCTTGTGATCTCCATTGAGAGATTTAAAATACTCTCTCCAAGGCTGGAAGCAAGCCTGCAAAAGGATGCAGGGGAGCAGATGGCATCATATCTAAGGTTCATCTGCTACTCTCTGAAATTAGGCTGCTTCCTCACTTACAGGAGAAAAAAAAAAAAAAAAAGTGGATTTATTTGTGGGAAGAGATGTAGGGAACCCACTTATCTCCTTGAGAAGGGAATTTGGGGCATTACCAAAAGAATAGAGCTGCCCCAAGGCACACAGGAATTTTGCTGGAGTGGCTCTTCTCCTTGGAAGGAGCTGTATGGACATCTCAGGGCTGCTGCTGTAATTTGTTAAGCAAACTCGGCAGCATACCGAAGCTGGTCAGGACATTTTCCACAAAGTGAGATTTCAAAACTGAAATGTTCTTGTCAAGACATCAGGTTTTGAGAAAGTTTTCTTGCAAGAGAGTCATGTAATTTACATCCTGGTGGTTAGGACAGTGGCCAGGAGATGAAAAAGCCAGGTGAAACTCCTCTCCCTGCGCAG
Organism: Aythya ferina; assembly: GCF_964211825.1. NCBI lineage: Eukaryota > Metazoa > Chordata > Aves > Anseriformes > Anatidae > Aythya > Aythya ferina. Next base: position 150,207,892 of record NC_140297.1, on the reverse strand, counting down.
TTGAGAAAGAGCTGCAATGAAATCTTTTAGCCAGGAAGACAGCTGGGGCTTGAAAAAGTCTCTCACACTCCAGGCACTGAGTGCCTTAAAGATAGGGAACAACAATAAAAAAAAAAAAAAAAAAAAAAAAAAAAAAAAAAAAAAGTCTGAAACCTTGAAAATTACTGCAAAACAGAATAGTTGTCTTCTAAGTCAATTCTCCTGCATATGCAGCAGGCTTGAGTAAAGTGGTTTCATGCAGGCAACAGTAATTGAAAACAGCCATTGAAGTGGTAAACAAAACCAGAACGCTAAATATTAATGTGCAGTAAGTGCCCATGTAGGTTTTCCTTCAATATTAAGGATTTAAACCCCACAGTGTATTTGCAACAACCCATTCTTGTTTCAAAAACATTTTGTTCCAGATAGCTCAAAACCCTGGTCCCTCCTGGCAATGAGAACAATAGTTTTCTCGTGGAAGTGAAGGATAACTTGTTCTAAGGCAAAAATTTCTATAAAGTTCAACCAAGTGGCTCACAGGCAAATGGACTCTGTTGCAAGAATAGTGGGTCAGGACCTTGGTTTTTGCTTCTCCAAAAAAGAGCACCTCCAACAACACAGAGCCCCATAGCAACATGCTCGGGCATTGACTCTGCACTGAGTCAGAAGGAAGAATGCCATTTAGTGACTCACCAGCACCACTTCTGCAGCTCTGTGTGGTGCTAAATAATCTAATCTGTCTATCTACTCGCGAGCCTTTAAAGAGCGCTAGTGTGCAAGATAAAGAGTTTTCACTGGCATGCATGAAAGGCGTTAAGGACTGGATCCTACTCGGTGGAGAGGTGCCATCGTTTCCATCGGGAGTTGGAGCAGAGCTTAGGTGCAACACATGGTGTAAAAAAAAAAAAAAAAATGTTCTTGAAATCAAAATGCAATAGCTATGGTTATCAAAGACAAAGTTCTGCTCTCAGGTATTCTGCGTTATCTGTGCGTGCCGATCTCCCTTTGATGTCGCTGAGAAAGGCGCTCTCCAGGGGAGCACCGCACTGACAGCAGGGCGCAGGGGCAGCAGGACGGGCAGACCTGCAGGTAGAGGACGGTCGTGGAGCTTGCTGCCGCTTTCCTGTAGGTGGCAGTGCTAAATTTTTTAACAAAAGTGGATTTTGTGAACTCTGACTGAAGTTCTCGGTTATTTAGTAATCTTATCTGAATGGAAAAGCTAAACCATGCAAGCCACTTCCCTGTCACAGCAGCGTGCTTCACACAGACACAAAGGAGTGCGTGCCTGATCCTGCAGTCAGTGAAAGTCTAGGGGAAAAAGAAATGTAAGGTCATGGCTTGTATTCATGTCATTAACTGAATGCTTTCCTGCAAGGAGTTCAGTGCAGACAGAGACCTCTGGCTCTGATTCCCTCTCAGGATCACAATTGTAGGATATTGCTGCTGTCTCGGTTACACAGTGATACGTGGATGTGTCAGAGCCGTTCCTTACCCCAGTATAAAACACATGCTTTCAGCTCCCAGCCTGTGTTAGATAGCTGTGCTGCCTACAGTTGGCTTCTGCTAGCAATTTCAGTGCCTTGCAGATACCTCTGTGAGAATACCACAAGACCCAAGGTGCACCTCTTGTGGCAGAAGAGCCATTTGTCCTTTCCCAGACCTACTGACACATCCTGTTATTTGCAGCAAACCAGGAGAGGCAGCTGTGAGTAGGAAAACCAGAGATGCAACTGATGAAAATAAACATCTGGAGGGCAAAGGAAGGATTCCCTGGGGACTCAGGGGGATGTTCAACCCATATCGGCCCTGGGCATCCATCTCCAGACCCACACAACAGCACATCTACGTTGCAGGTGTTAACACGGGTGCAAGAAGCTCCCCTCAAAACCAAGCTGTCAGAGCCAAATCCAAGGTGTCAGTGGGCTGCTTAGCCATGGGCTGGCACTGTCCCACGCAAATCCAAGCATGTATAAAAATGGCAGCAGTATACGATGTTTTCCTGCTGACCCTATCTCTCTTATATCCAGTACGTAACCTGTCTTGTGAAGGTTAATACACTACTGTTGCAATAGCAGATTCACAAGCTTTCTGAGACCTGAAAAGCACTGTTTCAAGAGCACCATGTGGCAGGAAGTCCTATGTGTCAGACACTGTTACGAAAACATCCTCCTCTTGCACCAAATACGGATCTGTCGCCCTCAGTTTCACCGGTTCCTTTTGTCATCAGATATCAGGAATAATAACTAGCAGGGACACACAAGGTTTTGGAACATCATACACAGAAAAAAATGTTTCTGCCCAAGCTCTCAGTCCAGAGGGGCTTCAGGTTTCCCTCCCAGATTTGCTGCTTTCCTTACTATGGGAAGGGAAAGCAGGCAGTACTCTGAGCATGCTGTAATTAAAGCTTTTCTGGTGGCCAGATTCAAAGCAATGTGGATATAATCCAGGTATACACCAGAGAGAAGCTTGTATCATGACTACCTGCTTTCTACCTCTTCTTTAATTAATGGAGGATGTCTCAAGCACGCTCCTCCTGCCAGCACTGAAGGGAGAGAGCAAAAAAAATTCCCTCTCATCCTTTATCACAGCTGCACTCGTTTGACAGGCACTCAACCCAAGGACGCTGCTTGCCTTCCAAGGTGAAAGCTCTCAAAAAAATGATGCTTATGTATCTTGTAAACTCCCAGTTTTTACTATCACCGTGGGATTCAAGTATCTGGAGAAGAGATTTGACTTATGAGGGATGGCAGCACTAACAGCTCAAAAGTTCATTCATCCTCAAGAGCATATATATCAGCTGAAATGAGTTTCAAAGGACCATTCACTTGAACTGATTTACAGGTACACCAGCAGACACAGAGACACTTCTTTCAATGACATAACTTTACTAGGCCAGGAGCATTTTTTGCTATTGCAGCCAAGATGAGGATATTTTTATTTTGTGTGTCAGAAGGAAAGCTTTGCTTTGCATGCACCTAGCCTAGGGAACAGAGTTTCCTGACAGTATCACCAAGAGCACATCATTTTTGCAACAGAGGTGACGGTGGGAGAATGATGTGCTTCACCAGTCTTGATTGGGGTTCATAAACGTATTTGCAGCCATCAAGCAGGGACTCAAGCCAAAATGTCCAGTGCAGGTGTGACATGCCCTCCAGCACCAGGGCAGACCAGCCCCACGCCACCTCTGAAGCTCCATGAACTGCCACCACAGGGGACACTTTGGAATAGACCTCAGGGAAGCTGTAAAAGTGCTTTATTTGGTTATGACACTTTTTTCCCACAGCCCCAGAGATCCCAAACCACACGGAGGCCCACGTGGAAGTGCTCCCCAGCAAATCCCACTCGTAAGGCAGCAGTGTGAGCACACGGAGCTCATGTGGAGCAAGGCCTGGTGGTGACGTGACAGGAGAGAGTTCGTTGAGGGAAAGGGTGCATTGCATAATATTCCCCACCCCCGTCAGCACAGCCAGCACTGAATGGGGAAAAATGAGGTGGCATGGTTTTATTTTTCTTAATGTGACGTTTTTTCCCTCCGTTAGAAAGGGGAACTTCGCAGCCCTGGCATTTTCACCTCCAAACTGAGTCTGTGGAACAAACTTCGAGCTGCTGACTCAGACAAACACCCAGTGTTTTCAGTGGGACTTCTGCCCAAGCGATGACTGCAGGCTTTGGTCACTGCAACACATGAAGTAGGGATTTGGGAAAGTATTTTTCACTCACATGCTGACTTCTCCCCTGTTTGTGGAAGAGGTTGCCAAAAGCCCACATTATTCTGATGCTTCCTCAAAGCTTTTCTTTTAAGTCTTATTTTCTCTCTATCCCAAGGGTAGTAGGGAAATAAAGAGAGAATTCTGAATGCTTAATTTTAATCCTCATTTAAATTTCTCAGAGTGAGAAAAGGGGCTTAAATCTTAAATACTGTAAGCACTGCTGGGAACGGACCATTTTTAAAAGGGCCTATTCTTTAACATTAAGCATTTTGCTAACGTTCAGCTAATAGTAGCTACAGCTCAAATCATTGTCCCTATGAAGGATCCCATTCCCCACTATCATATTAAACTCGTGTTAAGCAAAATGCATTTGTGCCATAAATATTCTAACAGCAGGCAGACACGTAGACAAACTTGCTCCTAGATGCACTAGGCTCAGCCTGACCCAGCTGATCACAGAAATGCTTCACCCTGGAGCAGGGGGAAGATGAAAGAACAATTTTTGCTCCAGTTTTCCTCAGATGTTTCAGCGTTGGGGTTGTTGTACAGCAAGACACACTCGGGTACTTGGATGGCAGACAGCCACAGCCCTCATCAGTAGCATTGAGGTGAAAATTATCGCACTATAATTCAAGCCCTGTCATGCCTCATTGCTTAATTATACAGTTCTGATTACAACGGAATCATTTTTCTATAGTATGTCCCAAGCTGACATCACTTTGATTAACAACTCATTTATCTGATTACATAGTAACTCAATAACATTTTGAATTGGAAGGAAACCAGGAAGCCCTTTCATGCCCATTCAGCTTCCTCGCTAGTGTGCATATAAGTACCCTGTAATTTCATCTTCTTTATTTATAACAAGAACAATGCTTTAATGACCTGGAGAATGGAACAAGAAGTAAGGTACAGAGATTTGAAGATAATAAAAAACCTAAGAGCCGTGAGAGAAAGAGATAGACCCTACAGGGATCTGTTGCAGTCCTACAGCTGGTGCCATCTTCAAGCTTTTGTTCCTAATCATTTATTACAGAAGGGCTCAGAGGCCCCAGCTATGTCGTAGTGCTATTATGTTCAGCACTGAGCAGGCCTCTAATTGAGGAGAGTCTGTTTCAAAGAACTCGCAGTCTTAGGCTTTGATTCAGCAAAGAACTGAGGCATTAAGTCTCTGACTTTAGGCTTCATTATCATACCTCCTCTTGCAACACCGACTCTTTCTTTTATGACTCCCAATGTTTCCCATAATATGTTGTAGTTCACATCTTCAAAGTGCTATAAAATATAAGTAAATTAAGCTTTAAAACTACCCCAGTGAGATCAGCAGACAGTTGTTTCAGAGACAGAAACTGAGTCATAGAAATATGAAGTGACTTACCCAGAGCCTCATGGTAAATCATTGATAGCAAGTCAAACAGAGAATTGCTAGTTCCTAAATGTCTGCTAGCCCACCACACCTTGCTATTTGTTCTTCATTCACCCATTCACCCTTAGGTAGTTTCTTACACATGGAGTGGAAATAAAAAGAGAAGAAGGCCACTGTTAACGATCACATGGACTTATCCACGATGGGATCCAAGGTATAAAACTGTGAGACACAGCAACTGCTTTTCAGCAGAAAGGTTGCCCATCTGAAAGGGCTGATTGAGATCAGTATTGCACAAAGGTGTGCTCATTCCAACAAAATCCCCAGTGGTACTCAAGGCAGCTGGCATGCTCTTTGCTTGCTTCGTTCCTGTTAGTCAACTTGAGCAACACTCCAGGAAACAGGCATGTCCATGGTGGTGGCTGCCATCCACCTGCAAACCTGCAGGATTTCCATTGCCCCTTCTTTCAAGCCACCTCCCACTGAAGCCAAGCCATCAGCACCAGAATTCTTTAAGCAATTAAAAATCATCTACTCCAAACCTGTTTTTAAAATGAGATCTATAATTTTCTTATGTAGCAACGCTGATTTTTCTTTCCAGCTTGGAAAGGGTTTTGATAATGAAGTCGTGTTTTGCTACTATCACTGCAGCAGTTTTAGCTATTAAAATAACATTTCAGCTTGTAACATCCTCAGGAAAGGGGCTTGTCTGCCTTATATGTAACGTGATGTTAACAGCTGCCTGGTATATTGTTCGTTGTCAGCTCATGGTTACTACTTCTCTGGCCACTTAAATAACAGGTCTATTGAATTTCCAAGGCTTTTCAAAGCCAGCACATGGCGTACACATTCTTGTCTGCTCTGCATATAAATAGGATGGGGGGATTTCATTAGTTTGTACCTGAAGTTTGCTCTGACTCTCCAAGCTATATTCACTAAACCTCAAGTCAAGATCTTCGTTGTGTCACGTGCTGCACAGATGCATGTGTAATAAACCATTCGCTGCCAAAGTTCACAACCTGCACGACAGATCTGATGCAGCAGGTGTGGCTGTCGTGTCAAGAACTATCTTGGGAGTTCTCCAGTTGTTTCCTGTTTGAATGTCTGTTTATTGACCTCCCTGCAGTTAATCTGCAAATACTTCCCATTTCTCTTCTTGACTGCACGGGCATGGTATGCAGCCTTCTGCAAGGGAAAGATAATGTTCATCATGCTGACACTCCACTTGTCTGGAAATATTTCCTCAAATGCCAGTGGAAATGAAATGCTCTGTCTACATCCGTGGCAGACTGCAGCTGAATTGAACACAAAATGGCAGCTGCATGAAGCCTAAAACAGCCTTTAATAAATTTAGAAGGTCAGCAGAAGGAAAATCATCAGCATTTTACCATCAGCAGCTTGAGAGTGCATGCTGAAACGCGAAAACCAGGACTTGATTAATTTTATTAACAAGTGGCAGGAGGAATCCACAAGAACAATTCCTAACCTGCTTCAAAGTCCAGAAGAGCGGATCCCTGCCGCACAGCCCATTGCAGTAACAGTTACTGAGCTATCTCCACCACACAAAGCCATCTGGCTTTGGTTTTTATCCACAGGCCAGCGCTCATTATTTGAAAGGCTGGCAAATGTCTCTGGCCAAGACAGATCCAGCTCCAAGCAACTCTGGGCAGATTGGGAGTGTGGAGTGAGAACCATCATTACAGATTTGGGGGTCCACAGGACATGGGACAAATCCAAACCAGTCACCCAAGAAAAGCCCACCCAAATTCAAGCAAATCTGCAGTACCCCAAAGAATTGAAGGCACAGCATTTGCTTTAGATGTGCTTTGCTTTCTAATGGGGAATAAAATACAAATCGCAGCGAAAACACGATTGTGAAAACTGATTGCAGGACCCGTCCTGCTTCACTTCTAGCCCAAGGCATCGATGCTAGGGGAAGACAGCTATAAACAAACTGCACATAATTATTCCATTATTACAGTACATGCCTTCTGCGTGGGTGGGAATTCTTCTCTTCTATCTCTAGCATGTTTCCCTGCATAGCTTCCTCCACCCCCCGTCATCTGTTCAATTAAGTAATGCAACCAAAGGACATTACCTCAATGTATTAATAGTGGATACCAAAGCAATAGCAGACAATGTTTGAGGAACTTTTAGACAGGTGTGTATTCGTCTGATTAAAAATAATAATAATAACACTCCCACAACCTCCGGGTTCCTCACTGCTTTTCTTTGCCTTTCCAGCTTTACCAGGTGTAAGTTATTTGCATTTTATTATTATTTTTTAAAGAGTAATAATTAGGGAGGGTGTGAACACAGAAGCACACTGCATCTGGCTACAACCTTTGCCAAACTTTGAGTCTTCTTTGCATTCCAGGGTTAGGATCAGGGAATTAAGGAGTCTTGTAATGTGGTGCTGTGGAAATATGTATTTCTCAACCAGGGCCTGAATCGTTACTCATTCATATAGATGTAAATCAGAAGTAACTACATCAAATCAGCTGAATGCTGTAGAGTTAGGATTACAAGTAGCAGAAACTTTCTGGCTCTCTTTTTTTCTGGGGAAAAGAAAAAGGGGGGGAGGAGAAGGGGGAACAAAATGAAAGCTTTCTTGTGGACAGTTTGTGTTTGCATATTTATTCCCACAGGTGCAGTTTTCTTTGTGTGGTTACAGAAGAGGTATATTACTTGGACATTAAATGATGACCAGCAATATCCTTAGAATATCCTACTGCTTCCATCAGCAGAAAGGCTTGGGTAATTAAACACAAGCTTGATAGGTCTTAGTCTTTCAGTTGACAAATGTTTCCAGCTTCTCCATGACCCCACTCTCAATGAGCCAGGTTAGAGCACCCATCACCAGGTTGTCTCACGGGAGTACTATTACTGGGTGCTGCAAACACTAATCAGTGAAAAGTCCTAAATGATACCTAGATCAGAGGTGTTCCCATATGTTTTGTTGCAGAGCTTGTGCTTTCTCTACTCTATTTTGACTAATATCACACTTACTGGGACATGGGCTTCACCCCAAAGGGACTGCCTTCACTGTGTCAGCCTCTAGTGTATCTCAGCAGTTTGACATTTGAGTATCTCATTGTATCTCAGCATTTGTCTGTTTTCTAAGCTCTTGAATTCACTTAGAACCATAAACTGATGTTATTCTACAACAGCAGGGATGTGAGGCAACACCTTGGCTAGAACATCTCTCCACTTTTCAGAACTGTTCACCTGTAGGGTAAGTTGGTCATTAACCTCTTCAAAGACTGCATTCCTCTACCATCTCCCTTCCTATTACACCTTACATTTTATTAATAACTCCTTATGGAGTATAATCACTTCTTCAGCTCCATTTCACCCCACATGGACTGTCCAACTTGCCATTGTCCTGGACCAGGACAGCTGAGTGCTGCAGAGGTAGGATATTGTGCTGTCACATGCAAATGATGGTCCATCCTTTCTGCACTACTGTAAAGGATTGTACAAAAAAAAAAAAAAAAAAAAAGGCAATGGAAAGACAGTTCTCTGCCTGTGCCCCCAAACGACAACTGCATGCAATGCGTGCAGTACATTTCTATATACACAAGTCAGCTTTCTTGCCCTAAATGGAAGAAAGCAGTGCTCATACATTTTCCTGATCCCTCAATATCTCTGCAGTCAGAGGTTTTTGCCCATAAACATATATTACATTTCTGAAGTAAACAAAAAGTTCAGGGAATGTCTCATTTATCCAGCCCAGCATATTTCAGTTCTGTGAAAAGAAATAGATCTCAATACAGAGGAGACAGTTGCCCTGCCATGTGCAGAGCTACTTTTTTCCATTAAAAGGACATTGTGTTATAATTAGCCAGCCAGGCTTTGAAATACGTTTTCAGCTCTTAGATAATGGAAGGAAGGAAGGAAGGAAGGAAGGAAGGAAGGAAGGAAGGAAGGAAGGAAGGAAGGAAGGAAGGAAGGAAGGAAGGAAGGAAGGAAGGAAGGAAGGAAGGAAAAGAAAGAAAGAAAGAAAGAAAGAAAGAAAGAAAGAAAGAAAGAAAGAAAGAAAGAAAGAAAGAAAGAAAGAAAGAAAGAAAGAAAGAAAGAGAGAAAGAAAGAAAGAAAGAAAGAAAGAAAGAAAGAAAGAAAGAAAGAAAGAAAGAAAGAAAGAAAAAGAGAAACTACAACTTTTTAAACTTCAGTGAAGGAGATTATTTATGTTCAAATTATGACATTAACATCTTGTCCCTCAGAGTTTGCTAGTACCAAATAAAACTTGTATTTATTATTTGCAAAGTGAACTAAAACAGTGGCAAGACTGGACAAGGAGAGTGTGACTCAAAAAGGCTTACTTTCAGTAGAGCTTAAGCATCTTACTATCACTAGGATCTTCAAAAACCCTGCTCAGCTGACATCTAGAGCTGCAGGCAACCAAGTTCATGCCAGCAGCAACCTCTTGCTTCTGACACTATCAAACCATTTGATAGCATCTTAGCTAATGCCCAAATCCTGTCTGGGCAGGATTGAACCTAGATATTCTCCCACTTGTCTCCACTGTCCCAAACCAACAGGTATATTCTAGGTATACTCTGTACTTGCTCAGCTATATGGGGCTTCATGGCCAGGCATCACAAAAGACCACTGGTGAGAAGGCTGTTTTATGATTATCCACATCCTAATTTAAGTTTTACCAAGGTGATTCCCCTAGAATGGGGAAAACCTAGGTTCTTTCCTTTTTCCAGCAACTCAGGAGGTGGAAGAATTGGAAAATAGGTTCCTTGACTCCCAAATGACAGGCCTAGCTCTGACTGTCAGGGTAGCATTGAGAAGACATCCCGCAACATAGTGGGAAAGTGCTGGCATGCCTTAATAACATAAGAGATCACCATCACTTACAGTCTACATCAAGACTGTCCTGGAGAAAGACACCCCTTTGAAGGGGTCTAGCTGTTGGGTTTCCCCTCCAGGCAAATCAAAGTTCCTTGCTCAACTTGAGGTTTTCTATAAATCCTGTGCTGGAGTTTTAATGTCTTTAATGTCTTTAAATGTCCAGGCTTTGCAAGAGAAGGAAGTCTGGCTGCCTAACACAGGGCTGGGGATGCCACGAGACAGCGGGATGCCTGGAAGTTAGGCAATACAGTGTCCATGATCACATAAGGAGTTAGCCCAAAGGGCCTCAGAGGTATTTCACAGAGAAATGAAACAGAGCCTCTGACCATTGCAACACTTGCCATCAGAAACTGCAAAGTCAGCTGATTTTCAGAGCAAATTGCTGGTGAATACAAGCATTGGCATCTTGTGCTTTCTACTGACTGACACGTGTCTTGAAACTGCAACATTCTCAACACTAGGCTGAACATTTTATAAATGCTTTATTTTTCCCCTGTCCCCTACCATTAAAGAATGTACATGGCTCATTAGAGAAAATTCTCTCACAAGAACCGCTATCAGCAGGTTAGTGAAACAGACAAGTGCTTTTTCCATATTTGACAGACTGTTCCACACTACCCTTTGCACTCTACCAGCTGATAGAAGAAGTTGAAAATGGCCTGGTCCAGCACACCACGACTTCGGTTCTGGTCCTGGCTCTGACACTGATTTACTGCATGACCTTTGTCTCTTTGGGATGCTATTTCCCATCCCCAGTTCTGTCATATCTTGCTCTTTTTAGACAGAATTCTTCAAGAGGAAGGCTGCTTCTTATTAGTGTGAACTCTTTTGCTTAGTACAGAAGAAGACTGATACAAACTGGAGAGTTTTAAAGCTTAAATGATGCAACTGTCCACCTAGGGGAATTTAAAATAGCCAGCTATTAATGATAGACTAAAACACAATCCTCAGGCTGAAACTTCTTTTAGCTTTGGAGACTGGAAATCATTCCTCTCATTTTTTTTGTATGTCTTTATTCTTCAGCGCTGGTGTGAGTGCAGCCGGCAGTAGCTGGATTTCAAGGAGGCCCATGTACTGCCAAGGCAGATGATTTTGTGAGGTCCTCATCATTCCATTTACATGAGATGCTAAGAAAATAAGTTAATTAGAATCTTTTAACACTCACTGGACTGCAAGAAAGGCTTCCTGGGTGCATGGGAAGTCTGCACTGTCTCAACCTTGAATACACTTTCTGTTAGAATTGAATTGCACAAGGTCAGATTTCCTCAGAAAACAGCAGTTTGTTACTGCAATAAGTTACTACAGCTCTGAGAAACATTCCAGATAAGCAAAATCCTCAGAATTCATTACAGCATCTTTGCTTTCAGCATATGTGGCAGTGCTGACCACCTTGCTACGACTGTGTTAAGTTTCCTTCACCTCCACTTCACCACCCAGAAGTTAAACACCAAGGACTTCCCTAATCACTTAAGGCTCACTGTATGGGGAGTTGAAAATAATTTCACCCCAATGCCTTCTTCCCATAGAATTAATACAAAAGATTCACTGTTGATTAGGTCAGACCTGAGTCTCTACCCTGTGTCACACACTCATGTACCCTTCATCACACAGCCAATGGTGGTTTAGTCACAGATCCTTAAGACTGATCCCTGAAGTTGGAATCAAGGCCATTGTGAGTCTTTCCCCATTTTGTGCTTGTGCTTACACTGCTTAACTCAAGTGCTTTCATACAATCTGAATACAATGAGGTGCCTGCCTTCATACACAAAGTGGCTGATGCTGGCAAGAAGCTCTAATGGGAGATTCAGATTACTAATGGACATTTGTTTTTAAAGATAAAATAGTCCTAAAGTGTCCACACACACACACAAAATATACACTTCCCTTCATTTGTCTTCTTGTGGTGTAATACTGCAATGGGATAAGCACAACTGAAGGAAAAAAAATCAAATTTTAGGCAGAAGCTATATTTTTGTGACCAATAAGCAGGGAGCAGGGCAAGGATAAGGCAGAAAATCTCTTTGTGAATCTAAAGATTCAGCAATTAACGTGTTTTTCAACACTGATGGAGGTCTCTATTACAAGACCTGTTTGCTCCAACATAGATTGCTAGAGAAATATCACCTTCCTCTTTTACTAGTAAATCCTGATTTTTAAGCACAGTGCAGAAAATTGGAAACATGCTGTGAACAAGCATTTAAAAGATATATCCCAACATTTTGGGTGATACACATCTGCTTGTAGGCACTGTTTGTGCCAACAAAATTTGGGCTGGCATCTAAATCCAGGTAAATACTGAAGAAATCTTCCTTGTGGTCTTCTACTGCAACTGAACTTTCTAGTCCAATTTCACCTGTTTCCTACAACCGTTTCCAAGTAAACTTTCTTCTCATTTCAGTTAAGGCAAAGTCCAAAGATAACATCTGTTGCGTGAAAGTTGCTTTTTTTGTGGGCTTTACAGTAGGAACAGGGCACAGAGAGCTGAGCAGAGAGGCCACAGGAAGTAAAGAAATGTAGGACAATTGTATAAAAGGGACATAGCTCGGAAACTGTAAAAATATCTTGTTGATAGGAGAAAACATGCTGAAGATGAACACTGCCCATATTTACTGGGGAAAGAAACACCAGGCAAGAACAACCTCCTTATTTTTCCTCTTACCATCAGTCCTGTTTACTCTAGGTATTAAGGAACTGAAAAATTGTCATGTACTGTTGAGCTCTGCCGTGTTTGCTTACACAAAGGAGAATTCCTTCAGCAGAAAGAATTACTAAGTTAAATGGTATGGCCCATTTCAAGAAGCTGGATGAGATGATCTGCCTGACCCAGCTGACCCTAAAATTACAAAAAACATGCTCTAGCTTCCAGATTCTACCGTTAGGATCAGCATCTCTGAAAGTCAAACCACTCGTCACATGTCAAAATTTAGGCAACTCTTAAAATACAGTCTTTGTCTTCTTTAGGCCAAATATCAGTTTTATGGTAAACCTATTGGAAACGTAGAGAGATAATATATCCCTGGCATCCCCACCTGTCTCATCACCCTTCTACTAATGTCAGGAGTTTTCAGGCTATAGGCTGGCTTCCTGCTTTATAATTTTGTAACTGTCTGAAACTTACAGTTTTCTTCCAAACTCAATATTAGTTATTTGCATTCATTAGAAGTCATATTTTCATTTAGAACTTTGTGAATAATATTTTCCTTCACTTAATACTTTTAGATCTACATGAATATATTTTTAAATTTGGGGACTGGGGGATGAAGCACCAGAAACTGCCTAGGATTTGGCTCAGGGCTGTAAGTGCTGGCAGTGATCCTGCTAGGTGCTTAAACACATGCTCGACTCAGCACACAGGTATGTCTTCATTGACTTTGCTGGGACAGGTATGCTGGGTATGCAACATCTTATAGGACAAAGCTCTTCACAAAGCAGTTCTCAAGCACTTCCCTGTTAAAATGTAGTTTCTGACATTCTCATGACTCTAAATATTAAACCAAACAGTTTAGTATCTGTTGAGTCAGGACGCCACTTGTAACCCTCTTGGGGCATGACCTCTAGGCCAAGAAGAACTGTCCTAGAGCCCTGCAAGCACACGGAGAGTTTCTGTTGTGATTATATGTCAGTGTGTGACCACTACACACGGAAGGAAACCTCCCCTCTCTCATTATGGAGGCTGGCTTGGGCACTAGTCCAGTGCTGCCAAGTCCTTTATCTTCCCATGTAGTTAGTAATCAGTTCGTTTCTACCTCACCCATATTTACGCTGGTGGCTGAGCACCATCTCAATAGGGTGAGCAGCTCATTTTGTATTCCCTTTCCTAATTGGAGCCTTTAGGCATCAGATCATGTTTGTGCAAGACACTGTAAAACATTTCAAATAATTCAAGTTCTAGTTAATTCAGGTAGCAGAGAGCCTTAATATCATCTGCTGCATCTAAGATGAATTGGTTGCTGCAACCCCAAAATGCTCCCCAGCATTTCAGATGAGTTTTCAATACCATTTTAGATCATAGGAACAGAATCTGAAGTACCTAGTAGAGTTCCAGTTTCAATCTATGACCCTACACATGATCATAATGTTAGGTGCTTTCCCATTTCTTTTCATCCTTTGTCTCTTGTGTTAACTAGTTCTTTGAAGAAGAGACAGTCTTTCTGTTCAGTATTTATCAGCCCTTCATTCTGTTCATACAGCCTCTGTTCTGAAACTACAGCTTCCTAGTCCCTGTAATGGAAATGCTTATACCTTCTGCAAGTGAGGGAGCCAAGACATCCCATACTAGGAGGCTAATGGCAGGAAATTAACACAAAGGAAAATGTCATTTCAAATAACTATATAACTGTCAGATAGTGGTAGAGGAGGGCTGCTGGAACCAATAAAAAGCACTCTGCTGCCGTAGAGAAATGTTTAAAAATTATAAATTAGTGCACAAAGGAAATTTTTACCCTGTATTCATGAAACCAGCAGTTGGAAAAAAGAAATCTTAACACTTTCAAACAAGTTCCATCCCTTATTTTTTTCCATGTAAACAAGTATTGCCTTAAAAAAACAACACTGTGGGATTCATCCACATAAGTAAGTGCCTACAAGCTGCACCCTCCGCAGTGCAGTCCTTGAGGCTCCCTCCACGCTGGGTGGTGAGACAGAGTCCTCAAATGCAACTCAATCGCATCCTAAGTAAAGTGGGTTTTGTCACCTGATACTTTTTGCTTCCCCTTTAATTGAGTGTTGCCTTGTTCTTTTATAGCTCAAGAGGGTAAACAGGAACACCCCCCTGACTTTCTCTATCCCATTCATTAATTTGTATAGCTCTTAGTCATCTGCTCTCTAACAAAGTAGTCCTATTCTTTTCAGTTTCTTCCTGAGGGAAGTCTGTCCGTGCTTAATTATTTTTGTTGCCTGTTCTCAACCCCCCTGAGTTTCTGCTGTCTCCTTTGTCAAGGCAAACTGCAGTTGGTAGTCCTGATTGTAGGGCTGACAATTCACACTGACAATTCACACTATGCTGACTAGTTATGCAAGACATTCAAGTTAGGGGAAGAGAAACTCCACATATCTTGTGTAACTAACCAAAACCATGTAAATTACTACTGAATATGCAACTAGGACTGCTTTGCTTCCTGCAGCGAAAGAAAAAAAAAAAAAAAGGTTGGGAGCTTCTGGTAGGCTTTTGTGTGTGTCCTGCTTCCAAGCCAAGAAGAGCCAGGGCTGTGGGAAGGAGCAGAGGAGGATGCCTTATTCTCTGCATGCCCTGCTTGTACTGTTGCAGTATCCTAGTTTTCACCTCACAGTCCTCAGGATTCAGTCCCTCTCTCCCCATACACACATCCCCTTGCCCCCAGACTCTAAACCAGAGCATCCCCCACCACCCTCAGCTACAAACCCCAGGAAAGTCCCTGTCTCTTCTTCTGCCAGACACTCCTCTCTACTTCCACGTCCCCTCTTAAATCATTCCAATGGTTCAGGCACCCCAGTCCTGAATTCTCCCTCTCCTCCCCCCTGGCCCCCTCTCATAGAGGCTGGAGGGCTCAGAGAGGCTGCTCATCCATAGACTTGCCCCGAGGAGGGCAGTAACTGCAGCTGGCAGGGCTGGTTGCCATAACCGAGCACAATCCTGGCCTGCTCTTCCCACATAAAAAAGTTTCGGTTCTTGCTCTGAAAGGTGCAATTAGGACATCGGCCACACTTCTCAAAAAAATCACCCCCAGTGACACCTGAAAAGAGATGGAAAAGATATGCCTGATGAAAAACAAGAGCTGTTGAAGTCCTCAAAACTGGGGTTTGTTCCCCTCCCCTTTCCTTTTTTATTTCTTTGCCTCCCTTTTCTAAAAGTAGCCATGAGATACTGTCTGACGGGATGGGAAACACGATGCTCCATCCCGCTGCTGAGGCCAAACGCAGGCGGAAAGCACAAGCTGTTCACAACACAAATCATCAGCCTGTGAGTGACTTGTGGGGAAAAAATGCAAGTGATTTTCAGCAGCGAGGCAGTCTTGGGTGTTGGTTATTGGCAACCTCAGCGAGACGGCCATGGGAGGAGAGGCTTTCCCGTGAACCAGCAAGAGGCTGGTGTGTCCCACATAAGCTGGTTAAATAACACAGCGTTGACGCTGCCCCTTGACTGGGCATCTTAGGTAAGAGTGAATTGCGAAATCCCCAACCCAGTATTACCATCTGACATTTGCTTTTGAAGAAGTTACCACAGAAACCTCAAAAGCAGGTTTCAACGATAAATACGTAGGGCTAAGGCCCAGCAAGGCCCTGTGTGAAGAAGCACATATCGTGCCTCCCATGGCCCTGGCACTCTATGGGGCCCTTGTGTATCCAAAAGTAGAAATGCTTTTCTTGGGGGAAATGCTCCTTTTCCCCAAAATCCCAGTGGGATGCAGAGAGACCACAGACCCCCACGAGTCCTCACAGGACACAATGGGAAGTCAGTCTGAGAAAATAGACAGCTGAATGGAGGCAGGCAGCGCTGCATGAATTTGCAAACCCCAGCCCAGCTCTGGGTATCTGGCTGACGAATAGGGATGGCCGGGGATGGCTGTAGGGGTTCCCATCTTCACCTCCGAGCCCTGCCCCTGCTTCAAGACACCTCAGCTGCTTGTGCGGCAGGAATTGAACCGCTGCAAATTACAGCTGGGTGTATTAAAGGCAGCCAAAGCTGGTGCCAGTTTTTCTATTAATATTACTGCTCTGCAAACCGTGCTGGTTCAACAGCTGCCTCCAAAACAGCTGAGCCACCTTCGCAGCACGGATGAAAACTTCCGAGAGAGAGGTGGGGCAGACAGCCGGCAGCAGGAATCGCCACAGCCATCTCCGGGTAAGTCATCCTCGCCCGTGAATCAGAGGCCTTACAAAGTGGATCCGAGGCGGGATGTAAAATATTACACATAGCTCTAATAGCTCTGGGGTTTTTTTTGAGCCTCATGATGTATGGCATTCCCCCATGGCACAGACTAAATCCATGACTGCATGCTTTCTAAGAAGCTTAGGAAGTGATTGTATAAAATTAGTATTAACTAGTTTCACTATTATTAAATGGAAAATTAAAGCTCTCAACACTAAGCTATTCAAGGTGGTTGCTACACGAATACTCTGTAATGCCCTCATCAACAATAACCATCATTAAGGCTGCTCCTTAAAAGCTGGGGAAAAATGCATAATCTCTTGCATTACAATTCACTTTCCTAGAGCAGCTATGAATTTAAAAATCTATTAAGAATGGCGTGTACAGGAAGCAATTTCCTGCAAGATCACAGAACTTCTCAGCCATAAATAGAGCAAACCCTATCAGTTAAGTTGCAAAGGGTAATCAGACAGATCCTGCCCTGGATTCAAAGCACCAATTTAGCTGTTTGGCTGACTTTGTTTCACTCTCCATGTTATAGTTTGTGGTTCCAATGTACCAGGATACTTAAGGAAACCAAAAACCATAAAGGATGTTTCCCTTGCACCACTTGTCATTCATCTTAAAAATTATGCATCTTATTGTCCCCTTTTCTCTTATTTTTTGAGGTCCTCAGCATTTATAGACTTTATCCATTGCTCTACCTTTAGCCAGGCAAACAAATACAAATTCCCCCTCATGAGCCTGCCATGACAAAGCAAAGGAAAAAGGTAATACCGATGCCAGCAGGGCAAAGTGTTGCCACCAGAACCAGAAGCAGCAGCTTCTGCTGTGTCAGAGCCACCAAGAGCTGCCCATGTGCAAGAAGAGATAAAGGGGGAAAAAGTACCCCAGGTCTGCATGGAGACAGCAAGCTGCTGGTGAGACCACAGTACTTTATCTGAATAGAGCACACTGGAGAGGGTCATCTTGCATCAGACTCCCAAGTTAGCTTTCCTATTTCGCGGATGAGAAAGTAAGGACCAAATTATTTCAGGCCATCTACTGGGTCAGCAGTAGGACCAAGGCTGCTTTTCTCACAACCACTGAGCAATAGGCATAGTTTTCTAGAGTACTGTATTCTGCCCACAGCATTCAAAATAAATGATAAGGCTCAAGACATCAGCAAAGAACAGCACACGTTTTCTGCTCTAATGGGTCCTTGATTGCCTCCTTTGCTAGTAACCACCAGAAAGTAAGAGGGAAAAACAGTGGGGGAAGGAGCAGTCTAAAATGCCCTCTAAGGCTCAGATACTTGTAACTATTTGGGTGGGCAAAAATTTGGGTGCACACCCCCATGTTCACTCACTGAATGTGGAGGCTGTAAGTTCTCTAACAAAAGGCCTGCCAGGGAGCCAGGTGAGGTTTTGCTGGGTGAGGTTGTACGTTCAGCAGAAATTAATTGAACATGAGATGTTTTAAATGAGATGTTTCAGTCTGATTCCATGTCAGAAGGACACACCTATGCACTCCCAGAACTGTCAGTCAGGATTTGTTCCTGGAGTGAAGCTTCCAAGACAGCCTTATCTTAATAAAAAGTAGTGGAGGGAAAAAAAAAAAAAAAAAAAAAAAAAAAGGAGAGGAGAGGAGAGGAGAGGAGAGGAGAGGAGAGGAGAGGAGAGGAGAGGAGAGGAGAGGAGAGGAGAGGAGAGGAGAGGAGAGGAGAGGAGAGGAGAGGAGAGGAGAGGAGAGGAGAGGAGAGGAGAGGAGAGGAGAGGAGAGGAGAGGAGAAAGGAAAGGAAAGGAAAGGAAAGGAAAGGAAAGGAAAGGAAAGGAAAGGAAAGGAAAGGAAAGGAAAGGAAAGGAAAGGAAAGGAAAGGAAAGGAAAGGAAAGGAAAGGAAAGGAAAGGAAAGGAAAGGAAAGGAAAGGAAAGGAAAGGAAAGGAAAGGAAAGGAAAGGAAAGGAAAGGAAAGGAAAGGAAAGGAAAGGAAAGGAAAGGAAAAAGGACCCACCAATCCAGCAGTTACAGTTCTTGGATTCAGATTTCTTATTGAAAAGAAATGGAGTGGCCTTCAAATCTCCCATGTACCAGAGTAATGCCTCACCAATGGGTGTGCAATATTCAGTGGTCACTTTCCAGACAACATCAACAAGCTTTCTCCAAATGTATTTTACAGGAGGCCTGGTCTTAGTTGTCTTCCAAGTATGTCCTTGAATCCAGCTCCGTAGTCAAACATACCCAAATATGAGAATCCTGTTAGCCTGTTGATTGCCACTGCAAGCACAGGCTGTGACACATCCCATATATCAGCTTTTGGGCAATTTTGCCTACAATCACCTGGGGAAAAAATAAATAAATAAATAAATAAATAAAAAGGAATCAACACTTTTCCCCATCCACAGTACTTCACTCTTCCCCAACTCCGTACAAAGCTTTATCCATGAGTATGCTGGCCTACATTTTGCCATCAAATATCTTAATGCCAACTTACTGGTGATGGAACATGGTCTGTCTTTCATAAAAAAGAGCTTTAAGTAAATCTATGTGAACACACAGGGCTCAGCAAGCAGGAAAAATTGGATTTTCAAGAGCCCTCACTGTTATTTTCATTAAAATTAGCAGAAAAAGTCCCATTAAACTTGAGGGGAATGCTGCAGCCAGTGCTAAGCTACTTTAAAAACCCTGTCTCTATTGACTACAATCTACAGTCTAACTCCAAACAAAAATCAGTCCCATGCAAGAGGCTCAAAATTACTAGACTATGAAAAATCCATAAATTAGCTCATAGGCTAATCAGCTCTTCAAAGTCATTCTTATTTGTTTCCTTGGAAATGAAAAACAGCTAGAAGAAAAAGTCGTCAAGCTCATGAAAGTGTTTTCTCTATAGCTACATGAAAAAGATCTGAGGATTTAAGTGAACGATGAGTGCTCAGTAATAACCTCTTCAAAGTGTGCCCTCTATGCAAATGTCCCTGATTGCGATAGTCAAAGGAATAATAAAATTATACAGGCTAAAATTCACCCCTGGGTGGAAGGATTCAAGTGGTGCCTGACTGATGCTAATTCCCTGCACGGAGGTCAAACTCAAGCCACTGTAAAACTTATAATCAGGTAGTGCTAAGACTAGTAGGAAATCCTGCCAATGTGTTTAAAATATACTGTTGATGGTTTTTTTTGTTGTTGTTGTTTTCATAGATTTCTTTTTCTCCTTTTCAGAATGTAAATAGAGCATATTAGGCAATTTAGAGGACTGGAGCATTTTGGGGAAGTTTCTTGCTAGAACATTGCCTCACGCTGCAGGATTTGAAAGGGTCATAGTATGACAGATTCTCCACCATAGACATCATTGAGATTAAGTATTCTGGTTTAAAATTGTATTTCTCTTCATATTTCCACATCTTACAGAACTAATACCATGATATCCCATCTCAGGCACACTGGCAAAAAAAAAGCTTTCCCTAAACTACATCCATCTGAAATTTTTCTGCACAACAAGCATAAACTGAGTCCCTTAAAAAAAAAAAAAAAAAAAAAAAAAAAAAAGCATCCCACCTTTTGTTATTTTGCTAATTGGTTATTTTTTCAGATTTCCTGGTGATTAAAGAACCTGATAGTTTTACTAAAGTATGAGCTCTTTCCAATCAATTAGTAGAAAAGAAGGTTTTACATATACTTAATGTTTAGTATTTTCAGCCCTCTTTACTGGGAAAATCAAAAATAAAAATAAAAATAAAAATAAAAGTAAGACGAAGGAAGGAAGGAAGGAAGGAAGGAAGGAAGGAAGGAAGGAAGGAAGGAAGGAAGGAAGGAAGGAAGGAAGGAAGGAAGGAAGGAAGGAAGAGAAAGAGAGAAAGAAAGAGAGAAAGAAAAAAGAGAGAAAGAGAGAAAGAGAGAAAGAGAGAAAGAGAGAAAGAGAGAAAGAGAGAAAGAGAGAAAGAGAGAAAGAGAGAAAGAGAGAAAGAGAGAAAGAGAGAAAGAGAGAAAGAAAGAAAGAAAGAAAGAAAGAAAGAAAGAAAGAAAGAAAGAAAGAAAGAAAGAAAGAAAGAAAGAAAGAAAGAAAGAAAGAAAGAGTTCCTATTCTTCCATCCCACAATGGATAAGCTGCTCCCAAATAAGCCTTCCTCTATTCATGGATTTGTAAATGGCTACCTCCTGATATCTCCAACCAAAATCTGACCCAAGAACTGGACCACTTTGCACTCTACCTGACATTATATCAAGTCATTCCAAAGCTGCTTCTTCAGCAAAATGTTCTTGCTTAACTCTTTCCTCAGGAAAAAAAATAATAAAATAAAATAAAATAAAATAAAATAAAATAAAATAAAATAAAATAAAATAAAATAAAATAAAATAAAATAAAATAAAATAAAATAAAATAAAATAAAATAAAATAAAATAAAATAATAAAATAAAATAAAATAAAGAAAAGCTGCCCTATGTCTTCCCAGAAAGTCTAGCAGCAACAAAATGTCCCAGCTTCCCTCTGGCAACTGCAGTCTCCTCAGCATGAAAAGGCCAAACACCATAACAGAAAGCCCAATGTCACTTGCTCTCAAAAGGGTCATTTATTGCCCACATCACAGAAGTGCTTTCACAGAGCATTTGCCAGAGAAACTCTCTCTTTAGCACTTCTGATGCTTTTGCTCAGTCAGCCTGGAGGTCCTTGTGGCTAGTTAAGTAAGACTACAGCATAAGCTCGCACTCAAAAAGTGGCTCTAGGAAAGTAAAATTAAATCCCCTGGTCACCTCTGCCATCCCTGATGAATGCATACAGAGCTCAGGCAGCAGTTAGGCATGTGGAGTCACAAGTACCTTTATGTTTGATGGGACAACAATAGTAAGATGATAGCCCTCTGATAGCCCTCTGTATGCTTATGGAGATGAAAATAAACAAGTCTAATCTGTGCATCAGGAATTCAGTCCACCCTCTTATTCCAGTCCATCTCATTAAAGGGTTGGCTTGAGCCATTGCCAGGGCACTTGAACTTTTCCTTTTGCTTCCCTGAGGGTCCAGGCGGCAGTGATCCTTCCCAGCTGACCTCCTCCAGCCCTTAGAGCAGCGCCCCGAGGTCCTCACCAGAGGACCAGCTCTGCCCAGAGCCCACCGCGGTGGAGCCAGCTCCACACTGCCACCATGTGTCAGGCCCAGCTCTGCACTCACCCAACTCGGGCGACGTGTCCCCATCAGCTCCCAAAGGGATGGTTTCGGGCTGTAGAGAGGGGCTGGAACCTCAGCATCCTTCCAGGCAATGCCCTGACCGCTGCCTGCAGAACGGGGCTGGCTCAGACCTTCTCTGGTAGACAAATTGATGGCACGCTCACATTCCGTGTTCTGTCTGAGTGTTTTAGCCACAGGAATACCTGGATGCAACTTTTAAGGGAAGTTCTGTTTTCATATGTGTGCTCTGAGATGCCTTTCGGTTCAGGCCCTAGGTGGCAAAAATGGGCAGGAGAAACAGTGGATCGTGTAGGGCCATAGGCATTCCTCAACCCGATGCAAAGCATAAGGAGACATGAAGCAGACGTGCCTAGAAGCAGGAATGTTAGAGACTGACAGAACTTTCTTGGTAAAACCTGATGCCTACTAGCTTTATGTACCTCCTAATTTGTTTGAAATGAGCAAGTGAGTTAATTTAATGTCTGAGTTTACTCTCCTCTGGGGATAAGACTTCAATGCTGAAGTCTTTTGGTGGATTCAGTGTGACTATAACTGAATGGCTACTGTACTAGGAACCCAACAACAACATCTGGGAGACTCACGTTTCAATCCCTGCTCCAAATAATATTCTTAATGTAAAACAGAAGCCTGTATTCCAGACGAATTCATAATGATTCATAAAGACCCAGCTGTCATAAAGCTGTATGCACACTCTAGTGCTCTACCACCAGCAAAGAGCAGATTTGAGTCCTGGCCTCCTACACATGTAAGTGTTCCTCAACACTCTCATTCTCTCCAGACAGGAGGGAATCTGGTCAGGGCTTCTCTTTTCAGAGTAAAATTAAACCCTCACAGTCAGACAGGTGGAAGTACACCTACCTTGTGAACCTCGTTATCAAAGAAACAAATCAGAGCCAGTTTTCTCCAGAGAGCTGTCCAGAGAAGCATGTGTAGAAGTAATGGAGCAACAGAGCAATGGAGCAAAATATTCTTGGCAGAAATGCCAATGCTGACAAACAAAAAATAAGAGAGGTTTTGAGAGTCTAAGTTGGCAGTTAGGTGCTTAAATCCTTCTTTCAAGTATGTTTCCATCCTTCTAGATCATGTGGGCCTTAGGTAAACTTCTACTTACAGCAGGTCAACACCTTCCTGCACTACCAGTGTTTGCATAGTAGAAGCAATACTGATATTGCTGTCTCCATACATCACCCTCGCAACAAATGAGGTCATTAGAAAAAGGCAAATAAACTATTCCATCCGTTAAATGCATGGATATAAATGCAAGTAGTCAGGCAGGACAATTAGGTTCAAGGCATCATTATATTCTCTACTTCACACACAAACTTAAATGCTGGATACTGCCTTGGAAAAGGTAACAAGATGAAATGGAAAGTGGTTATTGGGTTGAGGGGTACTATTCCTTAACATATTACACAATTGCTTATTTCCTGGTGCATTGTAATTAACACCACAGTCTTGCCCACACAGGTAAATACCTCCAGGACAGAGCTGAGGGCCATCACCAAAGCAGCATGGAAAGCATAACTAGTGTTATACTCCCTGGGGTACTGGAGGGCATTTTTTCCCTACACATTAGATGTTGGCTTGTGCTTCCTGTCAAAATCTTGTGAATTTGGCAGCACAACACTGGGACGAGCAGCGCTTTCAGAAATACCCAAGAAAACGTTCAAAGCTGTTAATGTGCTTCTGTTCTTGTTAAAATGATGTAGATGTCGGAGCAGAGGGAGGAAATAGCAAAAATACAAAGGCTTTGCTTGATGTCTTTTTGACCTCTCTTAAGCTGCTGTTCAGCCACGGGAAGTAAGTTCCGGAGATACAACCCTAACAGATGGACAAACCAACAAGAGAACATGTGACATCTGGGTGAAAAGCTTCTTGCACCGTGGGATGGTAAGGAGCAGGCTATGTTTTGAAAGCAGACCTCTGACACAGGGTCTTGCATTTTGTCTTGCTGTCACACTGTATTACCACACCACATCACGCTGTGTGACATAACCGACAAACCCTGTTGTAACCTGCCTTCGTATGTGTCATGGGAAGGCAACCTGCTGCTTGATGCTTGTAAGGGTGCTTCAGTAAAAAGGCAATCCTTCTACTTCCCCACGCCCAGAAGTGTATCAGAAGCAAAGCTGAATATAAAGATCTGCTCTCTTTCTGCCCGTCTATATTCAGCTCCAGGCAGTCATCACTCGTTCCCCAGAACATTTCAGAAATTCCAGAGTACATAGTGATATAAAGCCTCTGAATGGAGTAACGTCCCATGAAGAAAGAGTCTGCCTGTTGAAACCTACTATTTCACATTCAAGTAGGAGGTGTATGATGCACACCGCAGCAGAGACCTGGTAGCATATATCAGTGAGGACAAATGAACTTTCCAGTGCTGGCCCAAGGCATTTCAGTTTTGTCTTCCACTTAAGTTTGCTCTTCTAACCCTATTCATGCCTCGTCATCTTGATGGTGGTGATACCATGATATCAGTCTGGAAGTGATACCAAAGAACTACTCAGAATCTGAGAACTTCATACTTTCCTTTTTGCTACGTTCCCCAGGAATTACCAGTTGCATCAATTTGTGGGAGTCCCCGCAGATAACATTTAACCAAGCACTCTCCTGATTTATCTGGTCCCCGGGGTATTTCTAACCTATGTGGACTATGTCTGTGGATAATGAAATACAATGTCATACCACAAATTAAACACATTAAGCTAAATGACGGTCTCTCACACTTTGTGAACTTCTATGCTTGTATGATTTTCCTTGATATGTTCAATACCACAGACTCTCCTTAAATTCAGAGAAATGAATTCTTTCATGCAGCTCAATAAGCAGCATTTTAGAAAGCCTCTTTTTATACTGACCAAGCAGATCACTCACCCCTGGGTACCAGCTCAGCAAAATAGTGAGATACTCCTTTGCACCTTGATTTAAAGGTGGATTTCATCCAGCAAGACAATTTTGCTTCGCCAGCAAACAGAATTGAACTATGAGCTTTGCAGGCAAAGAGGCAAGATATTTCTCTTCTCAGCATCCCCCAAAGCAGGGTTTTTTGTCAGCAAGAGGAATTAGGGAGAAAATGCCCCTCTGTGCAATGTAAAGCACAGTCACCCTTGGTGTTCACCTGTCCTACCAGAAGCTTCATGGTGGATAGGCAGAATGAGATACAAGGCATAGGCCAAATTCCCCCCACCCAGCCTGCATTGCAGTGACTGGGCTTCTCCTTGCAAGGTTGCATGTGTCCTTCAATTCTTCTGCTCTTGCACCCTGAATTTCCTCAGCAAACTCTCCAGCATGACCACAACAGAGCCATTTGCAGCCTCCCTGGGTCTCTGCCTCGAGCAGCACGAGGGGAGCCACACAAGGCCAGCAGATCCCCAGGTGTTTTTGTCAGGAAGTGAGAGCCCATCAGAGCACCAAGGGAGGCATTTCACGGTGTGCGGGAGCAACCCAGGGTGACATCAGTGTGAGTGGTATGGGGAGGAGAGCCGTTTACCCGCTGTGTACACAGCAGCCACCGCGGTGAATGGCTGCAGGCGGTATGATTAATGAGAGCTGGGATGTGCAACTGTCTTGATGAGGGAAGCAGACTGGATTGCTGCACAGGTTACCAGGCGTGTATTTGCAGGAGAAAGGACCATGGTAATTGTTTTCAGGGACAGACAGTCATGGCCACAGCCCACTGAGATGCCAGGGCACTGCAGCCATGTGGCTGGCAATGGAGGAGAAGCGAGCTGCCGCCTAAGGCTGAGGTGGAGTGTGACAGATGGCATTTGGGGGACAAAGGCCGGATGGAGGCAGTGGGACTCCACTCCAGCACCTTCCTCAGCTTCAGGGCTGAGATGGCGGCTGGCCAGAACTGCCCTGTGGGATATTGCTGCCATCGCAGCCAGCACACCGGCCTCCGTGGGCCAAAGGCATGAGGTGAGGGCCGTTGAGGGCTGATGGCGCTCAGTATGCAAGACCTGACCAGCCCCCGAGCTGGCGGCAGGCATGGGACGGTGACGCAGCCACCGGGGCCGAGCGGCCACCTGCCCTCAGGAGCAGGCCCGGGATCAGTATCTGCAAAGAATGAAATTGCTGGCTCCTGGCAGGCGGCCTGCCCTCCTCGTGCTGTGATCTTGTCAGATCACCTCGGAGAAAATGGCTGAGTGCCTCGGCCAGCTGCCGGGCAGGACAACAAAGAGCGAGCACGGGTGATTCACCAGTGCTGCCAGACGCTCCCCAGCAGCACCCCGCTCTCTCGGGCATGGGTGCCAGCACCCTCTGCTCCCCAGTGACCCCCTGACACCATTTTTAAGAGCTCAGGTTTTAATCTAAACCCCTTGTGAATCCTTCCTGGCTGACTCAGTGCAGTGGCCAATTCCCCAGCTTGCACCTTTGAAAGGCCATTTTAGAGGAAGAACAAGAGCAGATTGCATGTAATTGTACTGCTAAGTCTTTGGTTTCCACTGGTTTGTCCTTGAGTAGTTCCTACTGCAAAAATCCCCAGTCCCAACAGAGACCAGGCTGCTGTAATTAGTATTGGATAAGATTAAGATAAGGAGTAGCAAACTAGATTATTTATCAGGGATCCAAGAAGGAATACACCCTGAACGTTGATGTATGTTGCACTTAAGGTCTATTGTTCCTCACGTCTTCACTGTCATTAATATTTAGGGGATTCATTAGCACAGCAATGTCAAGAAACTTGTAGAGGCCAGGGAAGGAACCGAATTTAAATCCCACATAGGGACTTGATCGAGCTGTATCGTCATCAAGCTCTCTGCTGTAGCAATGTATCACTGAGTGTTTGAGACACTCATTTCTAAAAGTACTAAAACAACATTTGTGCTTTTCCATTCTATTCCTCAGCAGCCTTTGTGTGAAATAGTATACAGCTTTCAGAGTCAGCAATCCACAGTGGAAAGACTTGAAGAGATTTGTAACCTCACCTTGAATGAAATTTAAAATCTTGATGTTCCTTCAAAATTGCAGGAATTAAAATGTTGCAAGCAAATATACAGATGGTCAGAGAGAAGCAGAAGCTTCAAGGCTGGAGAAATTTTATTGAATGTACATATCATATCAGACACTGCATTGATACATATCAATGCACAGATAGTCCCAGAGCCCTAGCTCCCTAACACAGAAGTTAATGTTTTATTCACTGTAAGTCCAATGCTTTGAGACTAATACAGTTACATATTACAATAAATATACATGCACATCTATATTACATTGTTGTTATCTTATTTCTACTTCATACATAGATAAAAAATACTTTGTGTCCCCTGTGGCTATGTAGGTATTTCTTAAAAGCAGAATACTTTACATCATTGTTGTACAGTATTTTTGCAAATAGATGTACATTAGTAATAAAATGTCCTACTCCAATTTATATTCAAGCATCTTTTGCTTCTGGCTGGGGAAGCATGCTTGCAGTGTCTGTACAGTCTCTTAAAAGCTATAAACACAGCTATACATCTTCTGTAGAAAAAAAGATATGTCATGATTTATGGGTAACTCTCTCTCTGTTAATCCTAATAATAGGGTTGGGAAAAGCAATTTGCAATCTAGTTTAGCCTTCAGATTTAAGAATTTTCAGTCTCCTTCTGCTGCTCTCCAGTAGAAAAGCGAACAGGCAGCAAAAGAGGAGCAGCACACTTGGCCATCCAGAGTCAGAGCTGCCAGATGAAAAACAGGAAACCAATCCGGTTTAAGAGCAACAGCAAACTGTAAATATGCATCTCGATGGAAACACGTTCTCCATCTGCAATGTTCTTAGCATACACCCTTATGCTTCACAAATGCCTGGAGGAGGACAGCGACATTGTAAAACTGACTCCAAGCAATCTCATCTTCTGAGCTGCAGTCTGGCAGCTGTATAAGTGGCGCAAGAATGACATTCCTCTGTCCCTCACCACTGAGTCACTGATTCCCACCTATTGGCTGGGGAATGGACAAACACTGTCTTTCTGACCCTATATTTTATGGTTTCTGACCCCATTAATACCTGCACAACCCTTAAAGCAGCATGGGCAAGGCCAAACAGAGTCTTTGCATGAAAGTGAGTCTCCCATCTGTCCCCACACCTCTCTGTCCCAGCCAATGTCATTTCTGCTCCCAGTCCCCATCATTTGCTAGCTCCACGCCTGCTTCCTGCTGCATGTGCTAGACTCCCTGGCTCGAGTGCATCTCCGTAATGTACTGCAGTCATCAAATTGCCATGATGCATCCTGGTAGCATAGACAGCATGGAGACTATGGTGTGGTAAGTAAGGGTAATGTAATGTGGCCACAGGGCCAAGAGGCCCAAGAGGAGCTGAGACTGGAAGCACAAGAAGCCTTCTCCATGAGGCATTAGAGATACTCATGCAGCCACACTGATTAATACTGCCTCTCCCAAAATGAAATATGCCATCTCAAGGTCAGTATGAATGAAAAGCCACAGCAGAGTAAAACTCTCAGCTTGTTCAGAGTGAAAGAAGGAAAAAAGGAATGCAGAGCAGAGGAAAGCAAGTGGTAATAGCAGTAGAGATTACAGAGGAATTTAGTAAGGATTACTGTCTGTCATGATGTAGTAAAGAGGATAGCTTTTTCTCTCCCTTTTCCTGTTTTAATTCCTTTTGAAGAATAGCATAATTCTGCAGATGGGCAGTGAACAATGAGCTGATCTCAATTCAGGAAGAAGTTCCCGGTACAGATGGCAGCAGATGGAAGAAAGTTCAAATACCTCTGCAGGAAAGTTGGACGAACAGTATACGAACTACAGCAGTTGCCTCAAATAGGGGCCTCTAAGGGTTATAGCTGGCCTTCAAGGAAAGGGGAAGACAAATAATGTACTGACAAAGGAAGGAAAGGACTAATACCACAGGTGAGGATTTGGATGTGTTTTTTTGCCTCTAGACTTCTGGCAGTGACATTCTTAATGGTCTGTGGGGGTGAGGTATTTTGCAGGAAGTCCAAGTAGTTGCTTGCAGGAGATTTGTTTCTATGAGCGCTGTGGTTTCACTACACCTCTATGGATCAGGCCCCATCATGTTTTTGAGTGACACCAGCTCACGGCACTGTCTAAATGTAGTGGTTATTATTAGCACCAATGCACTGTGGATGTACAAGCTTTAACCACTCAGGCCCAGCCTTTGGGAAGAAACAGCTTGTGTTTAGCTGTGTACATTTGCAATGATTCATGAGATTGTCTGCAATCTCTGTAAAAATAGTACTTACGCAATTCAGGAGCTACTACTGAAATCCTGACATTATTGGGTCTTCCCCTCTTAGTCACACTCATTTCAATTAATTTCCATGCCACCGAGAGAACTTCATACAGAAAAGGCATAAACCTGAAAGAGGAACTGGGGGAGTTAGGAAATGCAGCAAAAGGGGATGATCATTTCTTTGCAATTGTGATGAGGAAAGATTGCAGCTGTTATTCCCCCTGTAGAAGTGAAATGTGCAAACTCAACGAAAAAAGGGAGACAAATCTGTAAGGGCTCTTTTTTTTTCTTTTGTATTTTGCCGAGCTGTTTTCCTTTACTTTTAAACTGAGCAGCTAAGACATGGCTGGAGGGTAGGAGTGGTTTTCCATTCACTTTATACCAGTGTCCTATTCTTTCCCCATTTTCATCTTGGGCCCAGCTCTACAGTTCTTACTGTACCTGCAGCCTAGTATGTGTCCGCTCTGCAGCACCCTGCTGAGGACTATCTGAAGGATGGCTCAGGGCACACATAAGCACATGGGGTTTAGCCCTTCTACACCTAAACAGCCTCCCAGAACTGTGGTTCATATATAGGGCTCATTTCCCCCACACCTAGGGAGATTTCCTTGCCCAGGCCCTATGCCTCCACCACACAAGCCCAAATGCAGTGAAGAGACCTGTGGGTCTGGATAGGGACCAGGACATCTTTCGGTGTTCACAGCTACCCTTAAAAGAATTTTCAAGTAGAATCTGTAGGGTCAGATGATGAGCTCCTTTTCTGGCAAAGAAGCTGCCACAGCTTCCAGACCTGTTGAACCCATGGGAGTTGCTTGTTCCAGGCTGCTCCCTAATGTAATGAAGACACAGGGTAATCCACAGGCTGTCCCTAGGCTGTCAGAATAGGGGCATCTTTATCACAGGAACTGTGTGGGTTCCTCTTCACTCCTGTGTTACCTTCAACCTGTGCTGTTACATATCCATGGAGTTACACGGGAGCAACTCCAGATTGGGATCAGATTTATAACCGGTTTCAAGTCATCTGATATTCAGATGAAATTAGCAGAGCTCTGTGCATTTGGCACACTATGAAACAAGGCTTTTGGACTGCACTCTCTCAAAGTGCCCCTTCCCTGGGAAAGGAGGGGAATATTGACAATTACACATGCTGGAGCACCAAAGGCCTTCAGAAAGTTCTTATCATAAAGTTTGTCATGTATAGACAAAAGAAAAAAGACAAAACGCTTCACAGAAATCAGGCCTGAATGAATACTGCTCAACATTCACAGCAAAGTCGGTGTGCAAAATGGGATTGAAAAACAGCTGGAAGTAGCTAGGAGCTAGGCTGACTTGTACAATAGTGTGGTATATCAGCTGAATTTGGATCCCTCCATAGTACGCCTTCACAGATGACAATGATCAAACATCTGCTTGCATCTCACTGCATTCCTGCAGAGGCTGCAAATCATTTATTTGCTTTCTCACTCTGGGATTCTTCCTAATCCACCATCCTGGCATGGAAATAGTATTTCAAAGTTCAAGGTGCTTAACACAAGCAGAAGCAATGTTGGCTTCCTACTTGGTTAAACACAGCTTGTAGCTCACTGGGCCAACAGTTTGCCTCTTCATGACTACATGGTAGAGGATGCAAAGAGACACATAGGCTTGGTAGAATAGAAAGATCATAGCAATCAAGCATGTTTCCTCAGCACTCTGGATGCTTTTCACCCATAACCTTGAGATACCTGTTAGGCCTCCAGGTGTTATAAAAAGGAGCACTCAAACAGACAGCTGCAGTCACGGCAGAGCATGGAGTTGGAATACATATAAAGAGACTCAGGGCCATCACATCATCTTGGGCAACTTTTATATGAGCAGTGTTTCAAAACAATGTACAAAACTAGATTACAGTCTACCAGAGTGTGTGATCAGGCAGTGTAAAAAGAATAGCCATGGATCTCAGGAGCCTGTCTGAAGCAATGAGCAAGAGCAGGGAGAATTCAGGTGTGAAAGAGGTAGGCAGGTCATGGAAAAATGCTCATTTCTAGTGTTCTCTGACCTTTTTAGCAATGTGATAAAATGGGCATTGGTGTAATCTAGCTCTAAAATTCATATTTGCCTGTTCTCTGAAGAACATAGGGAGGAGTTGTAGTAGGTCAATGCTATTTGCAGTCAGCTTGCTGTGTCTCCTGATACTGAAACAGAGAGATGTCCTTCAGAGAGATGTCCCTTGTTCAGTCTGGTCTCTAAGCCAACAGAGGTGGTGATTTGCATATAGAGAAGACCAAGAAAAACAGGCAAGATGGCAGGGAGGGATATAGACTAAGATTAAGAAACAACCAAGTAGTTTAATGTGAAAATCCTGCCACAAATAAGAAAAAGTGAGAAAGGAAAGTATAAACCTTGCTTGTGCCCCACCTGCTTCCCAACATAACAGCCTGGCTGAGCTGTTATGCAGAGTACAACCATGGACACTTAGTTTATGGCATTAAAAAAGACCAGAAAGATCTAGAATAAATCAAAACATGAAGTGACTGTATAGTAAAACACTGGGTTTTCTCTACAAGCAGGGAAGCTTAGGTAAGAAGCATAAATTCCCTGAGGCATCTATAGCCCTCCTCTGAGTGCCAAGTGCTTCCTTTTCACTCTGTTCCCAAGAGTTCCCACTAATTTGGCACTCAGAAACAAGCCAGGAATTTCTGTGTGGTTTGGGTCCTTGTTGCATGAGCTTCTTGCTTCAAAACTCATTGTCAGAAAGCTTTCTCCTGAAATCCATCCTCACATTCCTTTTCCCTAACTGCCTGCTGTCCTCCGGTGCTGCACACTTCCTTTGGATGAGGGGGACCTAAAGCTGCGTGTGCCCACCTATCATGTTAGCTTTCCCTTAAAGCTGGAATCATCATTCTCACCAAGTAATACGGGCATGGGGAGCTTGGGATAATGGCAAAGAGAGCTGAGGTGTTCATGGCGCAGCAGTGAGCTGTACCACTGGGAATCACACAGTACTGGAGGGCCCTAATGAAATACATTGGCACCAGTATAAACCATTGTCTCTCTGATTACAAAATGGCTGTGTTGAAATGACTACCAGGCCCTGCTAAAACACCAAGCTCTTATATACCACTTGTCAGCCATCGTTTTCAAAGCACTTTCAGAGGGTGGGAAATGATTTATGCAAGGTCACTGAATAGAAGTAAAATTAAACCCCTCTGTGCCTGAGTCATCTGCCAGCATCCTAACCACTGAGATACTCCAGGAAACCCTGATGTCTTTGTCCTATTAGCCATCTACAGGGCAGGGTATAGCAGCAGCAGCAACAGCTATACAGCTGGGATTTGCTTAGACAGAGTTATCAGGACAGTTTTAAGTGGGGCAGTGCTGAAGCACTACGTGTGAGAAATCTCTCATTGCAAAGGCAGCAGAGTAATGCAAGTCATGGCATATATTTTTCTCAGGAATCTATGGGACAAAGGTGACCAGGAAGTCCACACAAATATCACATTTACATTTAAAGTCATCAAAGCAGGAAACAAACAATCTGTGGGATAGAAGAAAACACTGTAGACTCTACAGTCCCGAGTGGTTAATGATCTCTCCGTGACCTTTCAGTTTTGCACCTCATCTTTTATTTAAACTATCTATTTAGAGCCGCAGGGCTGGGTATGAAGCACATGCCTGGATCCCTTTTCTTACAGCATTTCAAGATTAAAGTGTGAGGTTTTGTTAAGGAAGTTAGAGGGAGTGGAGCCTGATGTTTGTCTCTAAGCAGTTTTACAGAGCTAAGCAGGGAGTCTGCCCAGCAAGGCATGAAGGAGACTGGGGGAGAAGACTCCAGCCTTCGGCTCGCCCAGTAGCATCAGATTAGCCACCTCATCACTCAGCTTTCAGTACTTTGCTAAACTGGGAAAATGGTTACCTCAGCTCCCTGCACTGTCAATAAAAAGAGGTAATAACTCTGAATTACTGCCTAAATTCAGGGTCTATAAAGAGCAGGGCAACATGGCCTGTAGGGACACCTGCTAGCTAAAGGTGGGTGCCTGGCCTTGTTCCCTCTGTGTCTAAGGTCACCCTTCTCTAATCCCTCAATTTTTCTGACAGGATTGGGAACCTTACAATAACTCTTATGATATCAAAAAAAGTATTCCTGTAGAGGAATTTGTGAAGGATAGATTTGACAAGGATTTTAAAAACCAGACCCCAAACTTTGAGCCCATGTGCACAGTTTTCAGAAGTGGGAGCACCGGAAAACTGTCTTTAATCTGCAGGCTATTTGCACACTATGTCACATGGAAGGAGCCAGAAACCCAGGCTGAGGACATCACTTTGAGCATCTCCTTGAGAAAAGGGTTGGCCCATCATCCTAGCACGCTCAGCTCCCACTGCACAGCCGGCGCTGAAGTGTTGTGTGTCACTCCCTCTGTTTGCTGGAGCCATGAACTCATCCCATTCAGTCTTCTGGGAACTGTTTTGCCATTAAAAATGTAAATAATAGTAGCTAAAAAAATAACTCATAAAAAGCTTTGAAGTTTGCTTACAAACAAAATACCTTCATAAACTCTCCCAATCCTGTTTGTGCTAAAATATTGACTTTTCAGGGAGGTAAATATTTCTCCATTGCTCATTGCATAGAAACTTATTCCTGCTGTTTATTCGTATGCCAAGGCCAGTAAGTACTGCTGCAGTGTATATTATCCTGGTTTACAGGCTGCTGTACAGTTCCCAGCCTGTTCCCCAGGAAACTGGCCAGTGGAAATACTTTCATTAACTTCATGGAGAGCCAGGTTTTATTTGCCTGTTTGCAGTGCTACTCTGTACCTTAAAGTGTGCTTAAGAGGCTGTTGTGGTCTTTACAAAGACTCCTATTGCAAGCAGATTGTTGATCTCTCTTTTGTCCTGTGGCTGGTCTACAGTGCCTTGCACATGCCCCTCTACAAAGTTTGAATCATTTGTTTTTCTGGGGTAACAATCAATTGCAGGTGATATTTGTGGCTGAGTCACTTCTAGCAAGGGCAATAGGCAATGCCTGTTTGTGTACGTGTAAGCCATATCCCTTCTTGGGGCTGTGCCATTTGACTACAGCCGGTGATAATTCTGCCCATCCTGCTCTCCCTTACATCTCATTTAGGTTTTATTTTGCATGTTCTATTTGCAGAACAAGGGAGTTCTCTCATTCTAATATTTATTTATTTATTTATTCCTGTGATCGTATCTCAGAGTAACCTGACAAACACTGGACAAGCTCATGTAAAGTGCACCTATCTATGCAGAGGAGTAACAACTATCTACCCTAGGAGACAAGAAAATATCTCCCTGGAAACAAGAAAAATAAACCAATCTGTTCTATTTCCCTAACAAAGTCACCTCCATATCCTCCAAAACACCCCATTCATTTTCAGCCTCCCAAACACGCTCCCAGGAAAAGAAGAAAGGGA
Source organism: Aythya ferina (assembly GCF_964211825.1). Classification (NCBI taxonomy): domain Eukaryota; kingdom Metazoa; phylum Chordata; class Aves; order Anseriformes; family Anatidae; genus Aythya; species Aythya ferina. Next base: position 150,173,364 of record NC_140297.1, on the reverse strand, counting down.
AAGAAGAAGCACCACCACAGCGCTGAATTCAATCCATTGCCGAGCATGGGGAAGATGGACCAAACCTGTCCCTCTGCAGTGAACATCCACGACTCAGACAGAAGATCAGTGGAGGCTGAGGTCACAACCTCATTACAAGAATGAGGAAAAGCTCCTGCAGTAGAGAAGCTTGTGTATCTGTTTGAGGCACACAGGGAAGAGAGCTACACAGCCGCATAACTGCTAACTTCACATGACAGAAGGCACGTGCCTACTGTGTGCAGGCTTAGCAGCATGGAAGTATGGCTAGATCTTCCTTGGCCAAGCCCTTCCTCTTCCCTATCCTGCCTTCAGCACATCTGCAGCTGGAGAAAGGGGGAAGAACAACCTTAAGAAATGGTAGGCCTTACCTAAAGATATATTCCAGATCAGTAGTGGAGGTATGGCTTGAATCAGCCTTCTGGCAGCCATGGTAATGTTCTACACACAAAGATTTACTTGTCTTGCTTTTTTTTCCTTCTTCTTTTTACCTGTTCTCAGTTACTCATCCCTTCTCCAATCCCCATCCTCACCATTTCCACAGTCATTTTACCATCTCTTACATCTCCAGAAGTTTCTGATAATTCTCTTTACCTAGTCCAGCAAGAGGACTTGGGAAAGGTGAGTCAGATGGCCTGTAGTGAACTAGTCTCATTTAATACAGACACCTGCCCAATCCTTCCTGATCTCCTGACAGACAGCAACAAATCCAGAGGTAGCTCTTGTCTTGATGCAGTAGCAGAGGTGGTGCAGGCAGATGGGATGAAAATAAGGAGATCCATACTTTAATCCTCTATTTTTTCAGACCACAGTCAGGAAACAAATCCCCTGAAGATCCCACATGGCAATTTCCACTTCCCCACACAGTGATGCACCTTTATATAGCGATAGACCTCATGGTCACCAACATGGAAGGACTGGTCTGGGATGTGAAGGTCAGGAGAAGTCTTGGCTTCCTTGACCATGAGATGGTGGAGTGCAGGATCCTGAAATGTGGGAGCAAAGGAAAAAGAAGGATCACAACCTGGACTTCAGGGTACATCACCATCAGAAAGAAGACTAGGGAAAATACGTACCCAAAGCTGAATGGGTTTGGGGACCTGGTGAAAAGGACATGGAAAAAGCCAAGCTCCTTGATGTCTTCTTCACCTCAGTCTTTACTGGTCAGTTTGATTTAAGATTACCTACAATCAAGAATCCCACAGCTCTTAGACTGGAGGGAAAGTCTGGAGCACAGAAGGTTTACTATTGGTGGGTAAGGTCCAGGTTAGGGAATTTAAACAAAATGAACATATGCAAGTTCATGGGCCTGATGGGATGCACCCTTTTGTACTGAGGGAGCTGGCCAATGTCAGTGTCATCTCACTCTAGATTACATCTGAAAGGTTGTGGCAGTTGTGGAGGTTCCTCAGGACTGCAAGATAGTAAGTGTTAATGCTATCTTCAGGAAGGGCAAGAAGGAGGAACTGGGAGATAACAGACTACTGAGATTCACCTCAGTCCCTGGTAAACTGATGGAGCAAATGGTCTCAGAAACCATTTCCAAATATTTGAATGGAAAGAAGGTAACTGTGAGTAGACAGCATGGATTTATGAATGGAAAATTGTATTAACCAACAAAACAGCTTTCTACAATAAGATGACTGGCTTTGTGGATGAAGGGAGAGCAGTGGATGTTGTTTATCTTGACTTTAGAAAGACTCTCAACATTGTCTCCCACAATATACTCATAGACAAACTGATGAAATACAGACCAGATAACTGGATAGTGATGTGAACTGAAAACTGACTGAGTTGCCAGGCTTAAAGGATTGTGATCAGTAGCATAAACCCAGCTCGAGGGCAGTCATTAGTGGTGCACCTCAGCAGTTGATACTGGGGTCAATACTCTAAGATTTTCATTGATGACCCAGATGATGGAAAACATCATTGCAAGTTGATCCTTCCCATCTGTTCAGCCTTGGTGAAGCACATCTGGAGTGCTGTGTCCAGTGTTGGGTGCATTTGCCATACCGGAATGAATCCATTGCAAGGCCACAAAGATAACTGAGGGACTGGAGCATTTGTTATATAAGAAAAGACTGAGAGAACTGAGACTGTTCAGCCTGGAGAAGAGAAGGCTCAGGGACATCTTATCCCTGTTTATAAACACCTGATTGGGGGCCTTAAGAAGATGGAGCCAGACTCTTCTCAGTGGCACAAAGGGATAGGACAAGATGCGAAGGGGAAAAGAAATGAAATACGGGAAATTCCATTTAAACTTACAAACAAACAAACAAAAACTTTGTAAATTATGATTTGTCAAATCCTGGAAGAGATTTCCCAGAGAGTTTGTAGAGTCTCCATCTCTGCAGATACTCAAAACTCGACTGGATGGGGTCCTAAGCAACCTTATCTAGGTGCTTCCACTTTGAGCAGCCAGTTGGGCTGGGCCATCGCAAGAGGTCCCTTCCAACCTCAGCCATGTGATACTCTGATTCTGGATTGCCTAAAGCATGGCGTCTCACACCCCAGGAAAACTGGTAGGATCTCTAAAGATGATCCTTCTTGTTTCACAACAATAGCCTTCTTTTAAAAGAATAAGCTGTACCTGTGTAATTCCTGACGCATTTGTGCATCTTGTCCTGCAAGCTCTACCGTAACAATTGATTCTAGTGTTTCATTGTCTTTCATCATTAGATTTTTTTTTCCCAGTGACTAATCTGAATCTTTCCTGATGAAATTTAAGCCACTGTTTTTGTTTTCCATAGTGCATCCTACATTTCCAAAAGGTTAAATAGTCCTTCTGTGTTTGCAGAATGCTGTTGTGTTCCCTGTCAATCTTCTCTTTAAGCTGACTGCAATTTCTTCAGTCTCAGCATGACAAAGTAATTCTTTTCAGATGGCTGATCTTTTCTATTTCCTCCTTCTGGGCTCTTCCCGGTTGGCCCATATCTTTACTGAAGTGCCCCAGACTCAATATAATACCACAGCCAAGGCCTCACTAATGATAAGTGGAGCAGAAGGATGACTTCACCCATCTTGCAAGCTACATTCCTTTTACCAGAACCTAATACAATGTTTGCTTCTTTTGCAATCCAATGACACATCTGATTCATGTTCAGCATGTGATCTACTATAACCCTAGAGTCTTCTCAAAAGAGAAATAAATGAAGGTTAAAAAATTGTTCCATGTCCAAAATTGGTCTTGTTACTCTATTTCTGCTCATGTGTAGCATTTTGCACCTGCACCACTAAATTCTTCCTTTTTCATTTCATTTCTGTAATTTGTCCCAAACATTTTGAATTCTGACCACAACCTCCAGAATATGTGCAGCTTTATCATTACCCAAATCATTATAGAAGAGTATGACCCCAGGGCAGACCCTTTCAGAACTCCACTGGCTACAGTTTTTCATACTGATAGTGATTAATTCATGGTTAAACTAATAGAATATTTTCCAAGGACAAGCTAGGAAACAAGCTAGCTACAACATCAGTAATTTATTCTAGAGCATATTTGCTTATGGGACTATGGGACTTATGGGACTTATTTGCATACGGGACTATGTCAAGACAAAAGTTGAGATGGAAACTCTCCCTATTCCCTAAACCTTTTACCCTACTATAAAAGGAAAGACCAATTTTACATGAGTTGCTTTAACAGCTCCATGTTGACTGCTGTCCATCTCTTGTGCTTGCAGATGGTTTGTTTGATATTTGTTCCAGAGTTTTTTCAGGATTTGGAAAGTGGTCATGATTCTATCTCTTCCTTCTCCACACCTATATTCCTTATTTTAAACATTTATCTGATGTTAATGTTGCCAAAAGGATGGCTACTTCATGGGAGGGACTAGAGAGAAAAAAGATGTGTAAAAGATGCAGATGGATCAAAGCTTCAGATCAGAACCTCAGTACTGACCAGGTTTCTGGGACTCTTGTCCCAGGTCCAAGTCTCTGATGCATGAGTTATCCCTTCCTGTTTTGATTATGACAGAGGGCATTGACCTACTAATGTATGGGTAAATTTGAATAACACCTTCAAAATGCCTACCTCTAAATGTCAGCACTTGGGGAATAATGTCTGACTAACAAAAATTGATGGCTCCTGTGCCAAAACATGGAAAGACTGAGAATTTTAATATGCAGGTATCTTAGATTTCCAGTCCTGGAGAGTAATTGGCTTCAGAATAATATATCTATATTCTGGCATTTTGTTATGAACTTTCTCCTGATTATTGCTCTGCTTTTGCTTCTTTTTTTTTTTTTCTTTTTTTTTCTTTTTGAGGTAAACTGGTACATTTTATCATGGGTCTCGTTTATCAGATGTAGTTTTAAAAGTAAATCGTGCATGCTCTTGCAGAGTACATGTACTTCCAGGCCAGACTGCCTTGAGCAGTCAAATCAAATCAAATCGCTCCAGGCTATGTGCTGTGAAGGATCTAATCAGTCTCAGAAAAGGGCAAAATCTCCCACTAAACCTTTCCCCTCTCTCACCTTTCCCCTGACTGGCAGGTTTTCCCTCCAGTATTACACTTGCTGGCTCCCTGACAGGCTTTATTTTCCAGCAGCCCGACTGTCACCAGCCCCTGTTTTCCCAGAGATAACATTTCTGTACGTCAATGCCCACTATCTAGCTGTGTCACATTTAGCTTTAATCCTTTCTTAGACTTTTTTGTGAGGCCTTTGCAGTCGGTACCTGTTGCAATGGGGGTCTTGTAACATTTGCTTGCAAACTTAGTTAGGCAACCTGATAGTGTTTGATGGAAGTATCTTGAGTAAACAGCTTGTTATGTACATGGCCACTTGCTCAAGAGGTTGAACGTTGCATTACTCATTTACACATGGGATGTTTTGAAAATAAAACCCAAAACACTGCCTTCTTATCAGATAGTGTTTAACTCATTCATGTTTGCGAAGGATGATTCTGGAATTCCCTTTCTATAGTTCCTTTCCTCTTATGACTGTTTATAAAAGGTGACCGAGCTTATGACTACCTCAGGGAGGTAGCTGTAATTAATCAAAGCACAATTTAGGTATTTACATCCCGCCTATCTGAAATCTCTCTCTAGTTTCAATTGAATGAGGCTTTCCTTTCCACTTCCTAGCCTAAATTGTTGCTCTGGAATGTTAAATATTTGCCTCAGATCACTCCAAAGCTGGCTGTACTTCAGCAGGAGATAAAGTGACCTCTGGGAACTATTTGTGACATTTTCAAGAGGTTTTGAGATCCTACAAGGAGGGATAAAAGGCTCCATATACAGAATAAGATTTTGTGCATGATTAATCAGCATTATATTCATTTTGCAAACAGATAAACTGAATCAGAAAGCCCTCAACCTTTTCTGCCCACTTAAGACAGAGCCAACTGCAACTGAAGAACACTTTCAAGAATTTGACACTAACACCATGGTTCCCAATAAAAGGGGTCAAAAGCCCAACTAGAGCGTCTGCAGCTACGTGCAGGGTCATGAGTCTGACAGCAACTCACTGTAATCCAGGATTTATCCCAGTCCTGGGGCTATGCTGAATGACCAACACGGCAGGAAAGAGTTTGAGGAATGTGGTCTCCAAGTAATCAGACTGATGAAGGGAAAACATGCTAAATCACATCCAGTTCCATTTAAAATCTCCCTTGCTATTAACTTAATGTAGGTTAAAGAACATTAGGTAATTTAATAAGCTGAAGAAATATGAAAAAGAAAAAAAAAAAGTATTTTGCTTAGAGAAAGAAATCCTATTATGATTCTTAATGAAAAATGTAATTTTTTTTTTGTTTGTTTGTTGTGTTGTGTTTTGTTTTAAGAGAGCTAATTAACGCTATCAAAATAATCACTTTAATTCACCTGCTTCCATGATCCTAGTCCTGTGGACCAGGCCTCAAGCAGCCAGAACTGATGATGCTCCAATAGCTGCAGGCCTTCTTTTTTGACCATTAGTGTTCTTTTTCTCTTCTGGAATCTCAAGGATTCCACTTTCTAGCTTGGCAGTTTTCTCTGAAGAAAAATGTTGAGCCTGTTTTCTTTACTTTCACATCCATCTGGCCAGCCACAATAAGCCACAAATTTCAAAAACTGCCATAAAGATAAAACAAACAAACAAAAAGCCCCAACCCAAACCACCATGGAAATAGCCAAGTCAACTGCTCCTATTGAATTCTACCAGCCTTACATAGACCCCTGGGGCCAGGTTTTCAAGTGCTTATTACACTCAATTACTGCTTCTGGTTTAAAAGAGGGTGCGTATTGGGTGCTGGGCACCCACCCTCTTTTAAAGATCTGGCTTTCAAAATTAATCCAAGCAACAATTGTGCAATCCTAATTACCTGTTTATGCACACTTAACTAAGTGGTCCAACCAAAGGCTATGTCTGTACAGTAAAATAAATGTGCTTGGGACCATTTCTGGCCCTGAGGCCAGATGGCATGGAGCACCACGTCCGTACAGTTAAATTCCCTCATCCATCAAAACAAGGTAGCCATATCCAACCTGCCCACTGTAAGCTGAACAGCCTGTATTGACTCCCAAACAACCATGCCTGGGAATTGTTTGGGAGCCTAGTAGTTAACACTGGCCAGAACTGCACAATGGAACATTTTAACTACTAAATAGCATGGATGATTGTGTATAGGGCCCAGGAATGCATGCTACTTAATATACTAATATGGACATCGCCTGAGAGTCAGTTATGACCTGAAATCTATGTTTTTTTTTTTTTTTTGGTTTTTGGTTTTTGTTTGTTTTTTTTTTAATCCAGAACAAAAATAAATGTCTCACTGTAAAACCAGTGAAAGCTCTCTATGCCTGTCTATGGACCTCATTCACTTTTGGCTCAGCTGCTAGAAAATATATATTTATAGGCATGTTGTTAGTATTTATGTTGCAGTATCACCAAGGCATGCCAGTCAAGGACAGGCATCCCTTGCAGATGCAAAACAAGATGTGTCTGCTTCAAAGGGTTTGGGAGATAAGCGTTCTAGCAACTCCAGCATCATCAGCATCTACAGGACTGACTGCTTTGGCTGCTGCAGATAGATGGGAGCTCTCTCTGCCCATGCTAATCCCAGGATTGGCCATGTGGGAAGCGTGGTGTTGAGAGATTCATTCAGGCTGGCCGGGAGCCAGGTGGAGTCCAGATGCAGTCTAGACAAATCAGGCTGTAGCTGCCAAGAGCTGGGGCTTGGGAGCTCATGGACAACATCATGTAAATACAGCCTGAATTCTTCAACCTGGAGACAGCCAGATCTTTGCTGCACCTCGTTCCACACAATGGATGTGCCCTCCCTCTATGCCGGTGTCCTCCGAGCATGCAGCCCCCAGCCAGCACGGCTGGGACATGTCCATGTTGGAGCAGCAGAGGTGTCTCTGTTTCGGAGTTTGCCAGAGCTCAACACAGGCTGCACGACTCACCCGTGGAGCTCCCCCAGCTATTTCTGTGCCATGGGAAGCCCTGTGTGTCTGACCACCACATGAAAACATGTGTCTGGGAGAGCCCGTGGTTAACACCAGCTGAATTAGTAAGTGAAAAACATTCAGCAGCACAAACTTAAATTACTCTTGAAGCTGTCAGCATCAGCCAGGTTGAGTTGTCCTTGATCCACAAGTGAATCAGCATGATATTTTGCCATAGGCATCGGAATTATTTTTTATATTGCAAAACATATTTCATACAAAAAATAAGAGAAAGTCTTTGCCCTTTATCATACCCTTTGAAAATTATTGAAATTTTTCTCAGTGATGAAAAAAAAAAGCAGCACCAAGCAATCTGGAAAGATTACACAGCCTGGTCGTAGCAAAAACAGAGCCTCCTGCTCCAGCATGCTCACCGCTCAACACCACAGCCATAGCCACTGCTCATCTATTCGTGGTCTCACAAGGTGCTTGTTACATCCCCTGCATTTATTCACAGGTTCTGCTCCTGCAAAACGTCTGATCTCAGCTGTGGAGCCCACATCCCCCTAAGCCCCCTCCTGTGTCTGTGGTGCTGTGACTGTCAGCTCTGGGGCAGTTTGTCCCCCAGCCTCCCCGTGAACCTCTGCATCCCACTGCTTGTTCACAAGGAAAAGATGTTTCACCTCTCCTGAGCTCAGCACTGAGCCTCTTGATGTCCTCCTCTACTGCAAAGGCATTTTTGGGAGGTCTGAACCCAGGTGAAGGCTGCCAGCCCTGCCCCCTTGGCACAGCTGCATCATCATCTCCAAGGCTTCTGCAGCTGCTGGGCATCATATGCTTGGTAATATCAGCTGGTGAACCCAGGGTTACAGCATCTGAGGACAGCTTTTGAGTTTGCTCATGATTCCTTCTAATTCCAGTGCTTCCAAAGTCACTCAGAGTAATTAGGCTTATTTGGAAATAGGGAAGTGTCCTACCAGGTGGGTTGTCCATGTACCAGGTGGAAACAGAAAAGCCACGGTTCCAGGACTCCCCTGGCACTCCAGTGCTCTTGAAACTTTGGTTTAGCTTTTCCTAGAGGAAATAAATGGGAGTGAGGGCTCCCTGCGTGCTCTCACAGGGAATGATCTCCATCAGGACGTAGCACCAACAGACACACTTTGATCCCATTGAAATTTTAGTTTCAGCTACAATGCAGTGTCAATGGCTGTAGTGTGATGCTTCCAGGAAGGGGTGATTCCCCCTGAAATATGTACGTGAGCTTAGGGAGGAGGATTTGCCATCTTTCTGTGAACTGCAGTCAGTGAGCATGCATCCAACAGCAGCACCGTGGAGCCAGCAGCGAGGTGACGTCTTGCTTATCTCAGCCAAGAGCTGCGAGCCCATCCCGTGCATAGGAAGAAATTACATAGTTTCTGGGAAAATGGGTAACCTCTGCCATGTCCAGGGGCAGGTGGGCTCTGAAACTACTCAGATCCACCAGGATGGGGTTTCCTGGCTGTCCCAGGGGTGTCAGAGCGGTGGCAGCCCCAGCACCTCCGCATCAGGAAAAGCAGCGCACGCTGGTGGCATCAAAGTGGCATCTGCAGCTTCATCCCAGCACAAGCAGATAAAGGAGGGGGTTCTCCAACCCTGTCCCAAAGAAACAAGTCCTGGCTATTCTTTTCCATCGTGCATCGGTGTTTTTATCTGCAGTCTGGCTGGCACTGTGGGTGATTTTGAGATAACCGGGAACAATACGGCTTTCCTCACCCACGGGTGTGGTGAATGAACACACGGGGTATTGGGACACCTCCGCAAGTGCCCTGGTCCTTGGCATGGGCCTGGCAAGGCCTTCTTGCCCTGCCCACCCCACCTGGGTGTCTCCCAGAGGCGTCTCCGCTGACCAGAGGAAGGGTCACCTTGCATCACGATGCTGCAGCTACACCCAGCCCCTGGGGGTCTCAGGAAAGATCTCCCAGCCTGGCCACCTCTCCTTTGTTTGTTACTCTGCCTGTGCTCTTGGCATTCAATGATGGGACCTAAGTGGGCGCGTGCTGAGGTCTCCAAAAAAGAGCCAGTTAACACAAGATGGCTGAGGATTTAATCCTGTCAAGGTGGACTGTGCTGGGACGGCAGGAGGTAGCTGTGTGATGTGTCACACAGCTGGAGGGCTTAGACTTTCCGCAGATGTTCCCAGGCAATTGGGTGCAATTACAGCTCGGAAAGGGATGTTCCTTCCAAAAACAAGCTCCAGAACACATGGTTTCAGCTCTGCATGCAGGCAGGGCATCCCAGCTGCGCTGCCCACTCCATTCCACAATGGGCACTGAGTTTCAGCTCCCTGCCCCTAAGGACCCTGCTCCAAGAGGGGACTTCTGTCCATTCACACCCTGCTGCTGCTCCTGCCACCGTCCCCAGGAGGTCACAGCAGTGGGGTGACCGTCCCTGCCTCAGGGCACCTGCCTCTTGTAGGGGTGGGAAATGGCCACGGAGGCCAGCCCTTCCTGGAGCATCCCCAGTGACTCGCTTTTTGCCCTGTGTTTTGTTCATTAATCACAGCGTTCTATTTTTTTTTCATGAAAGGAAGGCCAGAACGGGTCCAGCTGTCGGTTATTCCTGGTCTCTGTGCTGTTGATCGTAGGGGAGATGTCATAGCTGGCAGCTGTCCCACGTCAAGCAGGAGCGCTGCAGAGGAAATGAAATTAATCTTGCTCATTTCCAAAAGATAATAAAACATTTGCAAACTAGTTGCTTTACCTCATTTCACTCTTCCTTTTCTTGTAAAGACCATTTTGACTTCACCTTCAGGATGAGGCTCTACTAGCAGCCCCAGCTGCTGCTGAAGGGGTCCTGGCAACACCAGGACACCAGGTTTTGGCTCTGCCAGCTCTGGAAGCAAATGTGAATGCACATAATAAAGTTTTCCTTACTTGGCTCGTTCCTACATCTGTGTTCAATTCTAAGGTACCATGAATACTAAATAGTGAAGTTGTCGGGAGACACGGCAAAATGAAGTTGTAAATTGCAAGGAAACAGTGGGCGAGCATACAGGAACATGCTTCTTCAGTCTTCCATCGAAGTGGAGTGCTGCTCGGTAATGGTTTTAGTTTCTTTCTTTGTTTGTTTTACGAGGTGCTGCTCCAGTTACGTGATGGTGGGAGCTGATGCTTCTGCTGGGAAGGGAGGAAAGAGCCAGTGCTGGCCAGCGGGAGGAGTTCTGGGCTCTGCTGATGTCAATGGCTGCTCCCTGCATGGAAAAGATGCAACATGTGTAAGATACGTGAGTCAGCCTGGGTCAGGCCCCGAGCCAGCGACTGCTGAGCTCTCTTCCCAGCTCCGCTACTGCTTTGCTTGATGGCCTTGGTGGGTTCGTCAGGCCAGAAATACAGTGCTGCGTGTGCAGCCTGCCCCGTGAGACGGCAGCTGGTTTCTCATGGTCCATTATTTCTCACAGCTTCCTGAAATGTCAGCCCGTCTCTGTTACCTCCCTGCTTTTCCACCTGGTTAATGGAGGTAATTGTGCAGATGCATCCCAGCGCTATGCAAACAGACAGGACAGGCCTTGCCAAGGCACATGTGCGACGCTGGGCTCTCAAACCCTTCAGTGTGGGATGGAGACGTGTGAGCTGCTCCGACTGCAGCTACAGAAACACTGAGCTCCATGTGGCTCACTTAATCCCGTCCAACATCCCTGTTTCCCTGTCAGTAACTACATTTTCATGTCTGTCACCCAGCCAACTTTTAATCCAGGTGGTGTGTGCCCTATTCATCCTGTACAATGTGAGCTCATTAATCAAGCTGTCATGTGGTGGAGAAAGCCAAGAGCACCATGTCAACCAGATCTCTAATCTTGTTTGAAAAAAAAAAAAAAAAAAAAAGACAACAAGTTTCTTTGATAAGACTTACCTTCCACGAAACACTGCTGATTCGCACTGGTTTTATTTTTAGCCTCCATTTCCTTGCTGTCGGAGGCCTGAAGTAACTTTTGGTGAGTCTGTCGAGGGATGCTGTCCCACTAACCAGCCGATTGCTCCCCAGAGTGTCCCTTTGACGCTTGTGCAGTCCCAGAGCTGCCCTGGCAGCCTCCCATGCCTTTGGAATTTCCCCAGCTTTGTAAACATAAAACTTCACCAAGCATTTCAGCTGGCTCCTTTAAGACGCAGAGATAGCCGGGCCAGATGATGTGAAAAATGTTTAATTTTAGCAGATGCTGCCTCACATCCTCCTTTGTTCCAGATGGTAAATGCTCTGCTCCATCCGCAACATCATATGGGATGAATATCCCGCTCCTTTCCAAAGGCAGAGCAGAAATAGCTATTAAACTTTTCTGCCTTTTTTTTTTTGCTCCACTGTTTATGATTTTACCATCTGCATTCAGCAATGGGTCTATACTGCCATGGGGATGGTTTGGGAGAGGAGGCAGCATTGTTCCCAACAGGATTTTTGGAATGTTTTCTGCATTTCTTTAGCTCTGCTGGCTGCTGAGAGTTTATGAATCCTTTGGTTTCCTTTTATCAATCCCTTACATTGTTTTAGCTTGTAATTTATAATCATTGCCATTCTATTTCCTCTTTTTTTAATTTTTCCTTCTTTATACATCATTTCTTCATGTTATATTACTCTTTCTACATCTCTTTTTAAATGGGCTGTTTCTTACCCAACAGAGCTATTTTCCATCTCCATGAGATCATGGATTTTTGAACATCCAGCAGAATATTCTTGGATAATTTCCAGTTTTCATTAACACTTCTCATTTTACATTTCTGTTTCCAGTCAACTATGCCAGCAACTGCTTTAAATATGTGCGTGCAGGCGCGCACACACACATAAACACAGTGCAACCTTGAAAACCCAGACACGAGGGGACCACAAAAGAAAATAATAAATGGTCATGTTAGCAGTAATTTGTATGAAGTGGGAACACCGAAGAAGAGAACTGGCAATGCATTGACCCTGAAGCGAGGGAGTGCGTTTAGCCCACCCTCAGTATGGTGAGCAGGCCTTCAGTCATGTCATTACTAAAAAAAGTCGGTGATCTTTGCCTCCAGGACGGTGCTCTCTGCTGCTCCGCAGAGGTCTCGGTTCCATCAGTCACAGTGAAGTAATGTGATGTACCAGCCTGTGTCTCCAAGAAGTGACGAAGTTTGTCAGCGTGTGCTCGGGCTTCTGACAATGATACATGTTCTGCAGGTCTGCTGACTTCAGCAAGGGCACCAGCATCACTTGGATTCTCTCCTGCAGAAGCTACAGCGAGAAATTTGACCACAAGGTCACAAGGGCTTAGCTTGCCTCCTGGCTACTAAAGTTACACTGGCAGAGACCCAATCTCCAGCGCAATCTCTTCCTCTCCTACCAGGCCATACATTTGTCTATGGCTTAGCTGTTCCACCACCACCACAAGCTTTGCCCAATCCTCCACCTCCAAGATACCATCTTCCTGGACGAGCCCAGGTGGCTGAAGCAGCCAAAGCCATTGATGAAGCGTAGATTGTCCAGCACCACAGAGACGGAGATCCTCCTCCCCGCTCAGGGCACCAATAACCTTCCCCACGTGGGTTTTAGGTTCAACCTCGTGTGCTTTTCTGGACATACAGATGTTTAAATGTTTATGACCACAGATATGTGTGCATGCACTACATGCATAGGCTGATAATTAGTACTCTCATCTACTTGCACGAGATAAATCTAATTCGATTATGATCTGCGGTACAAAAGCTACTTCTACTTTTCAGATGGAGTGATTAGTCCTTCCATTTCTGTCAGGAGGAGGCTCTCTTTTGAGTTACCCAGGGCTGTATGAAGCTTAAGAAATAAGCCCCTGTTGTGTTTTTTTCTTTTAACTCCCGGGAGCTGCAGTTGGCTGGACGAAGGGACAAAATGATTTGAATTCAGTGTGCTGAATTAAAATCCTGGTGGGGTTTCCCCCTCTGAGCTATGAAGAGGTGACTAGAGGACTGAACGCCCTGTCCCCTTGTGCAGCTAGGTGGTCTTTTCACAGCCGCCCATCAGTATCTCATTTCCAGTTTTATTAAGTAGAACTTCACTCCATAAATCACATCTCATTACTTGCAGCACCAGAAGGAAGACATTTCCTGCTGGTACTGGGCACTAATGCTCTGCAGGCTTTCAGGGCTTGGCAGCACTGCAGTCCTGGTGCAGAAGCACGGAGATCCCAGGTTTTCCAGGGGCTCGCTCCTCACCTCTACAGCCCACCTTATCAGAAAGCACGAGCTGGTGTGTATTCTGCCAGATGTGTTCAAATCAAGAAGGTAGGATGAGTTATATTAGTAGGACAGCGCAGCAGACAGTCTCCTCTGATGTGCAGGTTATGCTCTTGTCTCATTGCCCAGGGCAGCTCGGTGCAGTCAGGGGTGAGTTTCTGTGTGCTTTTTGGGTTGAACATTTACCTGTGCCTAACATCCATGTGACAGTAGCTGCTGTGCTCCCCAGTACAGTGTCCCAAACAGCCTGCTCAATGGTACTGTAAACAGTTGCTTTGTCTTTTCTCTTTATTAGTCCCCCAGGAGATAATATTGCCTTTGCTTTTGACCGTGTGCTCTTGCTGGTACAGCTGTCTTCCTGCCAGAGCACGTATTAGTTCCTGAGCTCAGGGTGCGCACAATGTGTTTTGTTATGTGTTGACACAGACACACACATGCTGCTTCACCCTCATGACGTGGCTCTCTCCGAGAGCTGAGAGCTCCCTTCCAAGCGGCCATGGGGGTTTCACGGGATCCAGAACATTGCAGGGTGGCTGCCTGCATGTCAGAGGCAGTTTCAGGAAGACGGTGAGGCCAGAGAAGAAAAAGAAATAAAAGGAAAAAATAATAATTAAAAAAAAAGGTGATTTACAGGTCTAAACAAGGTGGCATCCATGATCGTGAGATTTTCCATGCCAAAGGATGGAGTTGGCACAACTAAGGTGCCCATCCTGTGAATATGAGGGTGTCCCACTGCTCCCAGTCCTGCTCCAAGCCCCAGGTGGTGGTGGCACAGCCCCTGCGCTCCGCTACCTTCATTTTTGTCACTCCTGCTGCAGGCAGGCCCGGGCAAGCGGCTCCTGGCACTACACCAACACTGTGCTGCAGGAGAGACTGCCACCGAGGTGCCCTCACCTTCATCTGACTCCATGAACGGGCACACTGCCCTTCCCCACGAGGGGATGGTGAAGGCAGCAGGCAGCAGGTATGGAAAGAGAAGCCCAGCGCTTGCAGGGGGCAAACATCAGCTTCAGCCGGGGAGCCTGGCTGCATACAAAGTAGCTTAAAAGGTTATCCTAGGTAAAAGAAGGCAAACAAAGCAAACTTGTGGGCTTGTTTCCGTGGATACTTGCCTGGAAGTGGAGGCATCCTTTAGAAGTCTTCATAGCCTCAGTGCCACAGATTGTTATGAATCACTTGGGACAAATATATCCTCAAAGCAACAATGACTTTTTAGTCCATTGTAAGTAGCTCATGTGTTGATGTTTTAGAGAATAACATTGCTTAATGTGTTTATACTTTCTGCAGGATGACGCAACCACGTCTCTGTATAAGGTAACCAGCTCTTGTGGAAAGACCCAGATGGCAGGTACAGCGCTAGCAGCACAACGATCCAAAGCATCCTGTTGTCCTCTGTGCAGGGCTTCCCTGGTGGCTCTTCGGCCATGTACTCGTGTACTCCCTGGTACTTTCTTTACCCCAGCAGAAATGCATAAGGCACCCGTTTATAGCCCATTCCAATTTTGCCTGCCTTAGGGGCAAAACTTTTTTTTTCAGAACCTCCAAAAAATGTAGTAAACTCCCTTATGTGTGTTTATGTAGCCTTTCATCAAAGACTATAGAAAGAGGCCATGTGGTCTTGTGGCTAGATCAAAGCTAGAAAGCTCCTGAGATCTAATCTGGGCTGAGCCAGTGACTCACTGGGTGGTTTTGGCAAATCACATGATCCCACTTTGCTTAAGCCTCTCCAGCTGAAAAAAGCAAGCAAGAAAGCCGTGCTGAATCCAACCTGAGCTTTCCAGCACGGATGTATTTACAGGAAAGAACCTAAACTGATCTACCGCACGTTTGGGCTAGGGTTAATGCTCCGTAGCAAAGACGCCAGGCTCTCAGTAGTGCCTATTGACTTTGGACCTGCAGTGCCTTCCTTGCATTTGCAGTTCTCAAACAATCTCAACACAGGCTGGATTATCTCAACAAAAGGCTGCACAGACGCATGAATCCTTGGGATATCATGCTGCTTTTCCCTCTGTTCTCTAACCCAGTCTTCAGTAGCGGGTGTCTTCTGTTGCCCACCTTTCCCACCATGCTTTCCCATTGCTCCTTCTCCATGACTTGGTTACTTGCCATTTCACCAGATTCTCTCAGGACACAGCGTGTGAGTGCACAGGCAATTACTGTAATGCATGCATGCGGTGGCATTTTTGCTTTGCACGGGCCTGCAGCCCGTAATGCTGCTCCCAGGCTACCTCCGATGGGAAAAGCCCAGCTTGGCAGCTGCTGATCCCAATCTCCAGCTAGTATTTATCCAACAATTCCTCCTGGAGAGATTCTCCAGTGGCAAATAATTTCCCTCACGTGTTTTCCCCTTACACCTGTTTTGAGGCTGAGAACATTTAGGAAGGCAATCCTGATCCTAATCTATATTGTAATCCTTTCAGCCGAGCACGGGGAGCAGTGAGCAATCTGTTTGCCTGACAGTTGTAATATTTGGAGAATGACGGTGCGCCTGGAGTTACGCTGCTGCGCGGAGAAGGCGTTGAGTCACGGATGGGGTGGGAGGGGGGGAAGTAAAAGGCTAAAAGTAAAAGGTTTCCAACGTGAATCTGAGATTTTCACTATTACTGAAACACTCTTGTTCTCTGCTTGCAGTTGCAAGCCTGGTGAGTGAGTCAAAAGGCGCTGCTTGGCTTGGTGAGACCACCCCAATGCCAGCAGCACTAGCCCCTTTGCTACTGTCCCTGAACTCAGCAGGTCTGGAGGCAGAGCTACAAGTGCTCCTCAAGGCGAGGGGCAGTGGGAACAAAGCAGGCGATGGCCTGGAAGCACAAATGATGCCCCAAAACACTGGCGGGTCCCAAGGTACACACCTTTGGTGCTTTCAGCACCAAAAACGTGGCACAGGTCCTGTTCCTCTTAAACCTCTGTGAACTGGCTTTAGTGCTGAAATCACAATTTTCCCTCATTTTCACTAGGGAAAGCATGGCTGGAGAATCTGGAGGGATGTATCATAGCTGGAAGTGATGAAAATCTGCAGCCAAATTTTGAGGACATTTTCTGGTGGAGGGCAGAAGCTCAGACTCTTAAGTCTAAAACTCAAATACTGCTTTGAAACATTAAGGAAATACTCAAATTCATCTGCTGTGAAGGAAACAAATCTTTAATCAGAGCTAAGCAAAAGCACTTTTCAGTGTATATTAAAACCCACTCCTGGTTAACACCCCACAAAGTGGCCGTTCTGCTGATTTTATTCTAAACCCAAAACACTGCATGTATTTGCCCCAGGGGAAATAAAACCAGTTTTCTCCTTCCCTGGAAATACATTTGGATTTACCTCATGGGCACAGCAGGGTTGATAGTGGCTTCTGATGCTGGGCTGCCCGGTGCAGGGTTGCAAGTGAGCATCGGAGGTGAAATGAAATGTCAGCAGGCTTCGATGGTGTTGGCATCCCCTGTGCTCTATTAAGTGCATTAACAAGTAATGGCATAGTAAACTCCAAAATAGAGTGAAGTAATTAAAGCAATAAAATCTTTAAGGTTGAAATGATGCCTTTTGTTGTGGGTGGAAGGCAAGGGGAAAAACAGCTTTGCATCTGCAGCAGCCCTGTGAAGGAGACTCCTGGAAGTGGCTTGAGAAGCAGTACCCTCTCTCTGCACAGCAACAAAAAGGGGCAGGGAGGGTACAAGTTCCTGAGGTCAAGCTTAGCCCTCTGCAATGTTGTAAGCATCTCCTGCTTCTTCTCATCTCCCAGTTCCCCCTCCCCAAAGCCTCACCACTACAGCTTAACCACCAGGACCCATTTGATCTGAGCAATGAGCACAATGAGCAACCCTTGCATTTTGCATGTGGCTGAATTTCATTGCAATGATTAGTAAAAAAAAATTAAAAAATAAAAATAAAAATAAAATAAAAAGAAGAGACCGGATGGTTGAATCTGGTGAACGGAACTACCGTGCTTCTGTGCTAAATATGAGAAGAGTCAGACTTCTGCCCTGGGCTCATACAGCTCTGCCCTGGATGGAGAGCCCAGAGCGGCACTTTACTTTGCACAGAGTGCTGACGCCAACAAATACCATAATAGTGGAAGTAACTTTAACAAAACATTGCTGGCTAGCACAGCACTTCTGAACCCGAGCTGATTTTTTTTTTTTTTAAAGCTGTTTTGAAAGTTAATTGTTGAGCCTCACAAAAAAAAAAAAAAAAAAAAAAAAAAAAAAAAAAAAAAAAGGAGTTGGGCAACTATTTATGCCAAGGTTAAATTGGGTCAAATCCTGAAATCCTGACTTCAGGCCAGACTCTACAGTTCCCATTGATTTACACAGGAATGTTGCATGCACTGGAGAATTTGTCCCCGGGTTGCTGCTAAGTCTCCGCAGAGAGAAAACTCAGTTAGGATCTCTAGGTTTGACCCAGCAGGCAGCAAGCAGGATGGCAATGCAGCGTGCTGCTGGGCAGGGGGAGGCTGGTTTTGCTCCAGGTGACAGTGGTTGCATTACAATTTATGTCAGAGCAAAAACCCTGAATGTATCCCCGAGTGTGGCTGAATTATAGATCATGTCAGAACAAAATTTCGGCACGTACCCCAAAGATCTGGCTGGGGATGTTCTGCACATGGGACCAGATGCCCCATGCATGGGGCCTGGCTCTTCGTCTGCAGAAGACACGGCTGGGCTGCCAGGGTTTCATCGCAGCTCCCTGCTTCTCAACAGCATCTGGTTTGAGTGAAGCCTTTCTAACTTGCACCAGTGGGGTAGGACCCACAAGGGCATTTTTTGACACTTTGCTAGCAAAGGAGGGGCAACTGGGATATGGGATGGCTCCAGAGGTATCGTGCTGCGTGGCCTGGTCACAGGGATAATCCTCAGTTGGCCCATGAAGGGAAACTCCAGCTCCCTTAGGCTGCCCAGCACTGACACCAGAAAAGAAATGAGAAGCTTCTCTTGTGTATTTTCAGAGGGTGTATTTTCTATACCTACACACAGAGAGTCATATTTATTTATCCTTACTTTGAACTGCTGCAGCAGCCTGGATCATTAGCTGCATACTTTTTTTGTTTTGTTTGATTGCTTCCCAACTTAATCCCTCCCTCCCTGTTTGGTCTTTAATTGAAGAATTTCTCCCTTGGCTTTTGAGGGCTGCAGACATACCTAAGGAAGGTGCATTGCTGCCGTGTCCTGCTGGGTGTCTGGTGTGATGGCCACTGGAAAAATCTCAGGGCCGTACTGTACTTTGGCACGTGGTGAGACAAAATAATCCTGCCTGTTACAAAGTCACTCGTGCTAGTTGTTTCCAAATGAATCAATAGCCCTTTTAAAGCCACAGCTGCCAGACCGTGATCCATCTACCGCTGGCTGCAGTCATACCCAGCATTTGTTACTCTCTGTTACTCAGAGTCATCCCATTGACTCTGAGAAGCACTGTGGATGTTCAGGGCTTTGTGTTTAAGTGCCAAACCATGGACACGCTTCCACTCACGTGGTCCTGGAGCCCCTTGCGGCTGTAGAGCTTTCCAAAAGGATTCGGCGTGACCTTTGCTTGAGACACGCAACAGATTCCTAGCAAAGATGAATCTCATTTCTGGAGGAATCACACATAAGGCCACGGCGGTAAATGTCCAGAAATAATCAAACACAATTATTTGCAGGGGTCAAAAGTTCTGGACACCTGTTTCCTGAGAAGGCGGCGGGGTGGCTGTCTGGTCTGTCTCAGCTGTCCCAGAGCCCGAGCCAGATTAGCACCTGAGTAAAAAGCAGCTGACGGCTGCCGAAGATAGCAAGACTGAGGCCAAGCCGATGGGAAGGAGAGGGGTGAAGATTGCATGGCTCTTCCAGGGGTCTCTGCCTGTCATGGATGTGGATCAGCACATACAGCCCTTGCTGCAGGAGGAGATCTGGAAGATTTATGGGAGCCCTGAGCAGCTCCTCCAGCTCCAAGGCATGCGGATACCAAAAGGAGACTTTAAAACGTCTCTAAAAACCCATCCTGTAGGGTTTGCATTGAAACCCTGACAAGGTGGCGGGGCACCCGGTTAGCTCCAAACCCCTTTCTCCACGCGGCAGGTGCAGGTGCCACCAGCAGTGAGGAGCTGTCACCTCTGTCAGCACCTAGCCCCAGTGCCCTGCAGTGCTCTGCCTGCACTGGGTGAGGCCTCTTCCTCCCGGGCTCTGACTCATGCCCACATGCATGAGCAGGATGTGCATCACAGGCCGGCCCTGGGCCCCGGCTCGCCCGCGGAGCCCCATGGGGACAGCCCTGCCCATATCCAGCAGCCTGAGGACTCCAAGCCATACCCAGAGCTGGACCGAAGCGAGGTGTAACTCCAGCTTTTCCCCTCTAGCACAGAAATCCTGGCTCCGGGACTGTCCAAGTATGGATCATGTCCTTCTCCAGGTGGTGCTGCCATCTGCAAGCACATCTCCACGATCACACAGGGAGCTGATGGAAGGTTTCTCTCAAGGCCAGGGTCCCATCCTGACATGCTGAGAGCTCCCTCCACATGAAGTACCGGCACAGCCCTTGCTTCATGCTGAAGAAAGGCTTCCCAGGGCCTTGGCTGTGGTTGGCATGTGGACACGAGCTGCCTGGGCCACAGCGTGGCTCGTCGAGGTTCTCCCCCTCCAGCTGAGCCACTCATCCCGCTATTCCCCACGCGTCGGGAGAAAAAGAAGAAGAGGAGATTGAGAAAAATGTTACTAAGTCAGGAAATAATTCTGGAGGAGGGGGAGCAGTTCCTCTAACCTCGTGTATGTGGAAAGAAAGCTATTTGCTGACTTGGCCTTATTTTTTAATTTATTGTTTTGCCAGCTGCTCAGATAAAAGGACAAAGCTCTGCCTGCTGTAATGAGGCAGCCGTTCAAGCATGCCTTTACAGTGCAGAGCATCTGGCCGGGACACCAGCGAAGAGCAGGGAACAGTCCAAAGGGTTCACAGGACACATACTTTCAAATCCCTCTTTGCAGCAGCGAGGACCGGGCACTTGCTCTTTCTTCCTCCCATGAGAACTGGAAATCTCCTGGAGATCATTAACTTCAGCAGACAGGGCTCTTACATATTAAGGATCACAAGACCCGTGATGCAAAATCCCATGAGTTCGCTGATTAAGCCTTTCTGCCAGGCTTGAGTCCCCACTGCCCCGGGCTCTGCAGCCGTCTCCCACAGCAGCTGCCCCATTTCGCCTCCGGCCCCCGCAGGGAACAAGGGCAGGACAACATCCTGCGGAAACAGGGCCAGTTGGTCCTCCACAGTGGTTCCTGTCATCTTCTTGTGTTTTGGAGAATATCCTTCTTTACAAGAAAAAGCACCGAGTTCAGCTCTGGTGCTCGCTGCTGCAGGATTTTGAGACTTGAAAGTACACAGAGGGTCAAAGGAGGTTGAAAGAAAGTCTTTGGAGGATGGTTAAATACCAAGGTGGACATTGGTGGGCCACTGTGACCCTGTACAGAGAAGGACATCGCAGGAGGAGCCCAGCAGGCACCTGCCCTGCTCCCATGCACCTCTGTAGGCCTCTGCTGGTACTTCTCCTGGGGGACGGGTAGACCTGTTGGCCTGAGCCTCAGGCAGTTTGAGCACAGGTATCAGTGTGGGGAGGAAGGGATTCACCACCATGCTGGTCAGGCAACAACTTCACACCAGGCCAGGGTGGGTTTCACCCTTTCACCTAGGCTTTGGGTGCTGTTGTCCCCCTGCTTGGTCACTAAGGCTCAGGGGTGAACTTTGTGAGCTTTACTCTGCGGCCTTTACTCACCAGGGGAAACTCTTACTCACACCAGGCCTCCTGCCACCATCTGCATGGTCATTGTCATCAGGTATGAGAGTCCTGAGCAATGAGGCTGCTGCCCCAAATTATTCGGTACTTTGCCCCCAGTTGACAGCACAGCAACGAGAACTTGCAGTATTTAAACCTCAGAGAGACTCTGACAAGTCGAGACTGGATGGGGATATTATCACAAGGCCTAACAATGGCTTTACACTCAATTACATTTATGGTTTCTGTGATTCATCTAAATGTTTATGGCTTTGTCACTACCTGGAAGTTAAGAAAAGAGAGAAAAAAGGAAAAGAAAGTGCCGTAGTGAACAATTTTCTGCTGCAAGACACTGGGTGACACAGTAGAAACTGAACGACTACCTTCGGCGGTGGGGAAGAGTCATTTTCTGTGGTGACCAGAGCTATATTTGATTTCTTAGGCAATGTCAGCTTTTGCATGCTACATTCTCTGGCTAATAGCCAGGGAGATGTGTAATACTTTAGCCACACTGTTGTTACTTAATCCTTTCCTAATCTGCAATTTGCGCAAGAGGAGTAAAATCTAAGCAAAGCCACTGAGAACATCTCCACTAATAATTTATCAAACTCCACTTTTGTTGCTGGCAGGAGGCGGCAGTCGCTGGAGGTGAATGTTTTCCCACCGCAGCGCCGTGTGATAAACACGGGGCAGCTGATTCACGCTGCACTTATTTTCTGTCATCCACCCTCCGTGTCACCCTGATCTTTCTTCGAACGATAAGCCTGCGTGTGTGCTCACAGCGCGCCGCCGAGGTCCGAGTTTCATCTCTTTCTGCAAATTGCACGTTAATTAAGCATTAATAACAGCGGGAGTTGCGTGCAGAAATCCACACCCACTGTGACAAGGCTGTGCCCTCGCCAAGCAAGGGCCCTGCTCATCAGCCATGCCTCGGTGCTGGATTCACCCCGGCAGCCGTGCAGGGCACCAATCCCTCGGAAAATGTCCCCGGAGAGGAAAACAAACTGGCACTTGCCAGCCCTAATCCTGCCGTAAAGAAAAGCGTTACCTCTTGCTCTATGAATTTTATTTATTTTGGTCCTCTGGGCAGCGCTTGCTGTTGTTAGAAACATGATTGCTTCATACAGTTATGTTAATGTTTGCATTTGACAGAATGTAATTGATACTTCTGCTGCGACGGCTTCAAAGCCAAATTAGGAAATGAAGTGCTGCACATTAGCTTGTTTAGCTGGTTAAATACTGTAAATAAATACATACAGTGCAATGAAAACTAATGAGTTTTCTTTAAGGCGTTTTCTAAATAGCTGGGTTCATAAAAGGAAAAAAAAAAAAAAAAAAAAAAGGTCCAGCTGTGAACTCATATCCTGAAGGATTTGTAGTTTTGCCGTAACAAAGATTGATCCTGGCTGCAATACGAACCCTGAATTTCACTTGGAGAGCAGGATTTTGCAAGTTACTGAGGAATCAGTGTAAGAACTGTTGCAAATTTCACGGTACTTTTACCAACAATAGTTCTGAGAGATGTTGCATTTAACAAAGACATTTTTGCAAGGGATTAATTCAGAGCATGGCTGTATGGCAGGCTATTCTTCTCGGTGCTCTGCAGGGAAACATTGTATTTGTAAGAGCCATTTGCATAGGATATTTCTTGGTGCTGCTAAATCCGTGCAGTGCTGTAATGCTAAATGTTTTTTTTTTCTTCCTGACAGAATGCAATAGCATGAAAAAAAAATGGAAAAAAAAATCTGCTTTTGTATAAAGAGATAATCTGAAGAGATTTGCTTGACAGAGTGCACTCAGCACTGATTGAATAATTTGTGTGTTTAAAGCTCTCTCTCGAGCCTGCCCTCAATCCTTTAACGCAGAGCTCGAGAGGAGCCCTGCACAGGCTTTGTGATGCAGCCAAGCGCAATGAATCTCCCTTGTGCATCTTTATAAAAGTGTAGGTTTTTTTCCTTTTTCCTCATAAATAACTGATGCAAAAGTGTCTTAAACTGAATTTAAGGTGTTGTCCTAAAATCAGGGCCCTTTTTAGTGCATGTGGAACTGAAACTCTCCCAAAACTTCTTAATTAACAGCACATGAGCCCGGCAGTGTCACCTGCTTGGCAAGGAGATGTTGACCTTCAATCCGAGTGTGCTGAGCTGGCTGCTTTACCTGG
This sequence comes from Aythya ferina, assembly GCF_964211825.1. NCBI lineage: Eukaryota > Metazoa > Chordata > Aves > Anseriformes > Anatidae > Aythya > Aythya ferina. The sequence goes on along the minus strand of NC_140297.1, from coordinate 150,149,888 downwards.
CGCCCCATGAGGAAGCTGCTTTACACACTCTGCTCCACTGCTTTAAAAGTTATTGAACTGAGGGCTGAAATGCAGCTGAATATCAATCCAGTGTTGATAAAAATATGTATTCAGGAGATAAGGTCTTTCCTGATGGGGAGGCAGTTGGGCACTGGCTGAGGATAGAGCCCACAGTGTAGTGGAAAAAAAAAATCAGCTTTATTTTTGTTTTCAGCAACAAACAGATAAGAAGCAAAGGTTTCCAGCACCTTCCAGAGAGGCTGACAACATCTTCCAGATTCAGGACAAGAAGGGTGACCAGCTCTGAGAAGTAAATAAGAGATTCCTACAGCCCTCATCCAAAAGGGACATTTAAAAATAGACAAATTATGACTCTCTCGAAAAGAAATGTATGCATTGCATAAATCAAAGTTCTCACACCCACCATCAAAGTTTAATCACTTAATATGCTGGTCTTTCAACATGCTCTGAAACTTTGTATACAATAATACAAACGACGGGGTTACGAAGCAATAGCAATTTATTCTGCTGTACAAACGGATGTTGCATTATAATCCCTAAAGCAACACAGAGGCTGTTTGCAGATGTTACTACAATTTGGCATTTATTTTAATTGCTCTGCAGTGTAGCTCATGTGAAATAAAACCGTGGGGTGACCTACACATTCACCTACTACAGGTGACTTCACTGCAGGCAAGAAAAAAAAAAAAAAAAGAAAAAAAGAAAGAAAGAAATGAAAGAAATGTTTTGAACATTTTCAAGGTTTCACCAAAACATGAACCTCCTGCAGTTGTTTTAAACGGATGCATCAGGGCTCCAGTCCAAGGCTGAAAGCACGGCGGGGCAGGGGTAATTCAATCAGCCATGCGATGCGGCGCATGTCTTTTTACAACTCTTGCAAGAATAACACCAGTAAAGTAACTTGAGATATTTTGGTGTCTGACATTCACTCAGCGAGCGCTAAGAAAATATGCTTACTGCACAGATTGCTGGTTTGTCAGAGTGGGAGGCAAGGCACCTTGGCTCCCTAATGACAGCAAGGGCTCTTTTCTTCACCACTGACCAGGTCCTGTCCCCTCTCTGCACTCCCAGCTCACTTTCTAAGAGCAGAGCCTTTTTAAAGTCGCTCTAGCTCCAAGACCTGCCTGGAAGCAGTTGCTCTGGTGAGCAGATTTCAAGCAAAAGGACAAAGTTAAACATGAGGCAAAGTATAAATAAAAACCAAGCCTCTCTTCCTCCTCCTCTGTACTTGCAAGCGATGATCTCACCGCTCGGGGTGGATTACAAGGGTGGCTCGAGCTCTTTCAGGAAAGCACATTCTCTAACCTTGATACTTCTGCTATTTATACGCCTCACTCCCAGCCACAAAGCGCAGCAGCTCTGTCATCTTTCAGCTCATTTTTAACGGGAGCACGGGGCGGCTTCTGCGCTTCCACCGGCAGCGGCACCAGCACCAGCCCACCCCCGGCACAGGCGATGCTCTGCGAGCCTCTCCCTCAGAGACACCTGAGACCCAATTTTCCACTGCCTTGAACATCCCCCGGCTGTGCACGCAGGTGCAGGATGATAGCCTTTCGCCGCCGTCTGTGCCCAGTTATAAATGAATACGCAGGCTGAAAGGCAATCGGGTGCCTCAAGTTCGGCGGCTGAAACCTGGCAGCCAAACTACATCGATTTTTCCAAAGCAGAGCCACTTCTTCTGCCCTGTGTTTTTCAGGTAAATGGGACACGCTGTCCCACATAGCTCTTTCCACTCCCTCCAGCCCCACAGTCAGGGAACAGAGTCCCCCATCCCCTCTCACCTTCATGCGGACTCAACCAGGGAGCTCAGGGGTGATGGAGCACGTGCAGGCAACAGTGACGGGCTGACGTGCTTTGAGGCCAAAACACTTCAAACACTGAAGCCCCGAGACACCCAAAGTCGACCCCAAGATACCATGAGGAATGGGAGCAAGCATTATGAAACCAAGTTTATTAAAACTTTCTACAAGTCAGACTTTGTCATCCAGGTTTCCACATATATATACAGATATTTACAAGTTGGACATAGTGTTTTTAGCTTTTCTGGCAGATTTTTCTACCAATATATACACAGATGTACTGTTCTTTTCCATAGAAGGGTTAAACTGTATCACAGATACAAAAGTCAAGCAATCATGAGAAGTTTAGTGCAACGGAGAGCTGTAGCGCCCTGCTCTTAATGCTCATGATTCTGTCAAGTTAGTATTGCCAACAATAATTCACATTAAATTGCTCTTTGACACCTCTTATTAGGACAAACAAAGTACAATTAAAAAAAAAAAAAAAAAAAGAAACAAAAAACAACAAAACCCCACACAGTAAGGTATGTACAAAGTACACAGTCCATGAGGTATACATGGTATTCGCGCAGCGCGCGGGACAAGTCCACGCTCTGCGCCGCGCCCGTGGGGTCCGTCACCCACCTCGGGGCCACCACAGACGCCTCCTCCTCGCCCACTGCAGACGGCCACCTCTTCATCTAAGCCGCCGGGCACCAGATGGGAAACATGGCAGAAGTTTTATGCAGGACTAAGCTTTACTTACCCCCAAACCCAGGAAGCTAATGATTTAGGTCTATTGGTTATCCACGCACATTGGAAAGACTATGAATAATCATGCAAAACAAAACAAAAAATTTAAGGGGAGGGGGGGGAAAAAATACGTAGCCAGAGGCCAACAACATACCTGAATAATCAACTTAAGAGTGTACGGAGATTTTATTCTTAAGACTAACTTTCTGGGGGCAAGGGGGGAAGGAGAGGGGATGTGCTGTTCCTAAGAATTGAGCCCGTAGGAAGACACGAACGTGTTTACATATACTGTACAAGATACCCCTTATCGCTGTCCAAGGGAAGGTGCCCCACCCGATAGTGTTACGTTTTGGTAAACGGATACCTTTTGGCACTGGGAGCTAACGAGACCTGCTACTTGACCAGCTCGCTGAGGGCACGAAGTCGTACGGGACACGCCATGGTAACTTGAGGCTGAAGGCTATTTAAAATGATTTTGTGTTCAGCAAATGGCATCAGAGGGGATCCAGCTGGGAGATCAGCTACGCTCTGCGTCAGAAAGGGTCACAGTAGTGATCGCAGCAGCGATTTGCCTTACAGGAGGATCTAACAGCTTCGTCCCTAGGGAAAAGCAACCAGCTGGGGCAACAAGCAGGTAGCTGGACGTGGCCGGTGGAGACCTTCCCTCACTAAAGTGCACTTACAGTCAGAAAGCTACTTTGCAAGATGCCAAGTCAATTCCCCCTCCACCTTTTTTTTTTTTTCCTCCCCGAAAGAAACATTTTTTGTCAGATTTGCTCAATTAGAGACATGTCCTGTGCCCCCCCCCACCCTCTGCACATCACTGTCCACATCCCCGAGCCACTGCGGCAGGAGGGGAAAGCCAAGGGCTGGCTTCGAGTCTCTCACGTCGCCAGCAATAAGACTCTGCAACCAAAACGCAGCCGGTGACAGCGGTGGAGGGCACGGGAGGCAGGAGAAGAGCCAGGAGGCTCTCGTGAAGCTGCACGGGTCCTCCAGGGCCAGCGGGACGAGCCCAGCGGCAGAGCGAGCAGGCGGGCGAGCCTCCGAGCACACGCTCAGGGAGCGGAGATCGACGGGCTGACGTTTATTTTCAACAAGGTCACTTTTCTGATCATACTGGCACTTTAAGATGCTGTGAGTTTGTAACGTGGAAAAAAAAAATAAAATAAAATAATGAAACCCTACGGAGATGCCAGAGGTGAAAACAGCGAAGTTCTTGAGATTTCCGATTAGCAGAAGAAGGAACTAATATCGTCACTGTCTCCATGGTATTCTGGAACAATTTGATCAGAAGTTCCCGTCTCCTGGTCTGTATATCCAGGCTCCAAGACCGCCTCGAACCAAGGATGAAGCAAGATCTCCGGGGCTGTGAGTCTTTCGGAGGGCTCCCGCCTCAGGAGGCTGCGGATGAGGCATCGGGCTTTGGGGGAGACGTGGTCAGGAATACAGAACTGTCCACGGCGGATTTTGGAAAACAGAGTACTAGGGTCCGAGTCATGGAAGGGATAGCGTCCCACGAGCAGGGTGTAGAGCATCACTCCCAAACTCCACACGTCGGCCGACTTCCCCGAGTAAGTCCCCGTCGTGTTGAGGATCTCGGGGCTGACGTAGGCGGGACAACCGTGTTTATCTGAGAGCGCGTCGTCCTCGCCTTTGATGATGTGTGTGTCCTCCAGGCTCTCCAGCCTCAGCTGAGTCCTGTGGAGGGGAAGGAAAGGAGCCACGGGTTAGAGATTTGGGGTGGTGAAACACAGGCAGAGCTACAGGCAGCAAAGCCGTCCGCCACAGCAGCCACCGCTCCCTTTCACACATTAGCACAGAGGAAAGCAGTGGAAACAACTTTCTAATTTGCTGCAGAGAAGTTGTTTATCCCAGACCCGAGCGCAGAGACATGCATCGGGCATGTGCTCGGCAATGCCTGCTTAGTGAGTGGGGATTTTAGCAAGGTGCCAGGCTCTCCAGGGACACCAGCAAGGCTCCTTGCATGGGATGAGCCAGAACCAGTGTGTCTGTGTGAGTTTTAAAATGCAAAATCCTGCATTCGCAGTGCTCACCAGCTCATCTGATTTTTTAATTTGTATTTTTTTTTTTTTTACTATTATTTGTTCCCTTTCCAGGTGGTGCCATATCCACCTCGTCCCCCGTCCGGGTTAACTGGGAGCCTTTCATCAGCAGCGCCTCCGTTCACGTGCTGCGGCAGGGCTCCGCCGGCCGCGCCGCTGCGTGGATGTGCTAACTGCAGCCTGTCCTCAGCGTGACCTCCTGCTGCAATGCAAAATACCCATCGGTTCTGTAAACGGAAAATATGACTCAATGCGAACCGTGGGCCCGGGATTGGCCGCGGGAGCACTGAAACTGCACCTGTGCTGGTGAGCCCAAGAGCCTGCCTTGCCATTGCTTAACCCTCTTCTTGCCAAATGTGATGCACATGACACTCGCCTGTGCAACGCGTATTTCCAAATGAGCCAGGCTGTGTGCAATGTAACATTTCAACAAATGTTTCATCTTATTATGGGCGGGAAAAGCTGCAATAGTTTCCTTCAAAGGAATTACTTTCTTTGCATGTCAACATATGGTTGGCTGTGTTTTAAGGGGGGCAGTTCTGGTTAGTTTTCTTATCGCATTCATAACCGATATCCTGACGAAGCGTTAGCAGAGTTAAAAAAAAAATAAAAAAATTCTTCTGTCTCAATAAATCATCTCCAGTTTCATCAGATTAAGCACAACTCCATGACAGCTTCTACTTATTTTTTAAGCTTTCCACGGGACAAGCAGCTGGTCAGAGTCAGTTTTGCCGATTAGCACAGTATTTCTGGCTCTGCCATGTGCAGTGATGGACTACAAGCGCAGCAAACACCCCAGGGAAAACGCTGAATGATCTTCCCTGACCTAAATTTAGAAACTAATTCCAAAAGCATGCCTGTGGAAGGGGGGAAATTGGAACCTCCTCGCTATAAACCGAGGCTTTAGGCTAAGTTTTACCAAAGCGCTTTTCTTCCTCACAGGATATTTAACCGTGTCCCGCCCTCCCTCCTGTGCATGCCCGCATCCATGGCACGGGCAGAGCACCACCACCACCGGTCGTGGAGGGAGCCAACAGCCTCAGGAGAGGCAGCAGATCACCTAACCAGCAGAGATTTTGGGAGGAGACCCCTCTCGTGCTCCGCAGTGGGGTTTCTCCATCCCCTCCTTCCTCTCCCTGCCCCAGCCCTTGATTCATTCGACCCCGGCAGAGTCCCACACACGACATCTGGCACCGAGTGCCCTGACTATCGCCCCTTTGTCCCCCAGCGAGTGTCACCGAACGTGTGCTGAATGAGAGGAGCCTCACGGCGAGTTTCCTCCATTTCGTCAGTCGAGACCCAACTACAAGCAGACACGCACCAGCTGGATCCCTGACCTGCTCCACGCACGTGACGCAGCCCGCATCACGCAGGTGATGCCCAGCTTACACTGCCATTCACGCTCCCTGGGATGCTTTTTGCCTTCCCAGATGAGGCTTTCCTCCCCGCCCGCTCACCCAGAGGCTGGCCACCGACAACCGCTCACCTTTCTTCATTGGAGAAGACAAATTTCCTGAGCTTGAGGTCACCGAGGACGATGGCCGACTGGTGGCAGTGGGCTACGGCCGAGACGATCTGCTTGAAGAGCCGGGCAGCCTCCTCTTCCCTCAGCCTCTTGCAGCTCCTCACATAGGAGTGCATGTCCCCAAAGTCCTTTTCAAAGAAGACATAGGCCTTGGTGTCCCCGAGGATCACCTCCACCACCCCGGTGATGTTGCGGTGTGACGGCAGCTGGATGTACGGCCGGATCTTGTCCTGGTAGTGTTTGAGAGGGAACACCTGTGAAGAGGAAATTAAAAAAGAAAGTTCGTTTTCAAGGGCGTTGGAAGCGGCCTCGCTCGTAGCAACTCTTCCCAAACAATGACGAGGGAGCTGGAGGGCAGCCAGGGCTCCGCGGGAGCGCCGCTCGCAGCGGGCTCCGAGCCCCTTTCCTCGCATCGGCGAGGGGAAAACGAAAAAAACAACCCACAAATCGCCAAACCTAACCCCAAAGCCAAACCCCTTAAAGCCTCACCACGACCTCCAGGGCTACCCCAACCCCTTGGGCTCACCCCAATTCCTCCGCCAGCCCCTAGCGAGCGGCGCTCCTCACCGGGCGGCTCCGTGGCGAGGCTCCCCTGCCTTTTACCCCAAAAGAAGCCCCAAGGGAAGGGACACCGAGACTCCTCGCCCCCTCGGAGCCCCCCAACTCACCTTACAGCGAAGCTCCCTGCCGGAGCTGACGCTCAGCGCCCTCGACACCTGCTCCCGCTCGGCCAGCGGCAGCAGCAGGTAGGAGGCGATGAGGCTGGGTCCCGCAGCCCCTCCGGCGGGCGAGGACGGGGCGCAGGGCGAAGAAGGGGCGCTGAGGCAATCCGGGGGGCCGGAGGGGCACTCGGCCAGGCGAGGCCACTTGGAAGCCGGAGCCTCCTCGTTGGGGCCGTCGGGGAGCGGCGGCAGGCGCTTGGCCGGGGCGCTGCGGCAGCGGGCGGCCGGCAGGAGGAGCGCGGCGGCCCGGCGAGGCGGCGGGGGAGCCGGGCGGCTCATGGGGGGAGCCGAGAAAAGGGGAGCCGGGATCGGCGAGAGGAGCCCGGGGTTGGGGTGGTTTTGGGGTGGCTGTGGGGTTAAGGGAGGAGGAGGAGGTGGAGGTGGTGGTGGAGGAGGAAGGAGCGCGGCTGGCGCATCCCCTCGCTGCCCCCGCCGCAGCCCCGCGCCGTGTCCACCATCTGCCGCCGAGTCGGTGTTAAAGTAGTTGGTTTAAAAAAAAAAAAAAAAATCGCTTTTCCCCCCTCCTACCCCGGCCCTGACGCATGGGGAAGTGGGAGGGGAGGAAGGCTCGGCCCCGCCTCGCTGCGCCCCGCTCCGCCCCGCGCCCCGCAGCGCCCCGCCGGGCTGGGCACGGGGCTGCGTGGGGGTCCCCGAAACCCCGAAACCCTTTTCCCCGAGAGCCCGAGGTGCTGGAGACGAGGGAAGGGGCAGCCGAGGGAGAGGGGAGCCTCTGCGAAGCCCCCCCTGGAAGTGGCAGCGATGCTTTGGGTCGGCGGCCCGCGGGGTGCTGCGGGGATGCGGTGGCAGAAAGCTCGGGGGGGGCTTCGAGACGGCATCGCCGAGGCTTTCCGTGGGGCTGAAACCAAAAAAAAACAAGCTGCAATGCCAGGAACCCCTCCTGTATGGGTTCAGCACCACCTCAGCCCCGCTGTTGCCTCGCCAGCCACTATTTAACCTTTGCTCATCCCCAAGCCTGCCCCACAGCGCTGGTGCGTGCTCACCATCGGTGAGCGTGGGCATCACCACCAGAAATAATTTTAGCCCCCGTTTCGAAACCATGTGCTATCCCCAAAAGGAACAGCATCCCCAAAAGGCACAGCATTCCCAAAAGGAACAGCATCTCCAAAAAGAACAGCATCCCCCAAAGGCCCAGCATCCCCAAGAGCAGCTGAGGTGGCAGGTGAGGAGCAGGATCAACCCCAAGAACCCCCGTCCAGCTCAGAAGTGTGGCTTTAAAGCCATATTAAAGAGGTGTTCTGCTGGGACTGCCAGGAAATGGAAGCAAAAAAAAAAAAAAAGAAAAACAGACAACAAATCATCCACTGAAAAAAAAAAAAAAAGCACAGACAGCTGTAGTTTTGACAAGAGTGCTCCAGAAGGAAACTCTCCCAGCTTTGCTGTTTACATATATGCAAATATGCTGCAATCCGGTGCTGAGGCTCCCTAATAACTGAGGGAGCCCGGTTTTGTTCCTGCAGGCCCAGCACCCATCCTGCTCCGGTCCCCCTGCGTTGGCCGCAGGCAGGGAGCGGGATGGGGTCCCCAGCGTGGTGGTGATGCCACGAGCGCAGGTACCCGCCGGGATTCCTGGCAGATAACTGCACGGCACAGCCCCGCCTGCCCTCAGCTCCTTGTAGTGTATTTTAAGAAACACATGAAACTCTGGTGCTGGATGACTCACAGCATAGCAGTCCCATTAATGCGTTTAAACATAAAATGCATATGCCATAAAGGGATATCCCAGGGGCTGCATTTTCCTTTCTTTTTTTTTTTTTTTTTTTTTTTTTTTTTTTTTTTTTGTAACAGAAAGACAATTCGGCGAATGTCTGCAGATTGTTTCGGAGCGATTCACCGCAACCCAGAGCGTGCTGGTTTATTTCGTTCCTCTTATAGGTGAAGCACGCAGGCGGGCCCGCCAGCCTTTTTTTGGTTTACGTTTCCCCTCCTGGAAGGCTGATGACGGGGACAGCGCTGCCGGCTCAACTGGGCCAGCGGCTTCTGCATTAACGCACCGCTTGCTGCATCCGAGAGAGCGTGAGGTGGGGTGAGGAAAGCGTGTCAGGGGTTTTGGGGACAGGGGCATGGTGTAGGCACTTCTCCAAAATAGCAATGGACCTACAGAAAGGTATTCATGGGTGCTGTCAGTGTGCAGCAGCATCTGGTCGGTGCCCCCCGGCTGCTGCACAGACAGAAAAGTTTCGGCTCTACCACCGAAATGTGGCCCAGGTGAACCCAGATATGTTAAATCTGGCCGGCAGAAGGTCTCTGTGTGATGGGGGCAGCTCTTCCCAGCAGGAAACCTTCATGGCTTCTTTAAAACTGGCATGCTGCTGGGTGCTCATAGCATTAATATCGTGAAAAAATGTGTAGTAGAGATGCAAAATTAACAATTAACCAAATTAAGAGTGCTCAGTACCTAATCCCCAGTTAGGTTTGGGTATGGATCATAGGGAAAGGTCCACATCCAGCCTCCTCCTTACCCTCACCAAGTTCTTTCCAACAAGCCACTGAGCGGAAAGAGAAGTGATTCCAAGTTTGGGGTTTCTGTCTTTTCTAATTTTGGCCGATCCCCAAAACAAAATATATATATATCCAAAAATAAAACCAAACCACCAACCAAAAAAAGGGATGCCAAGGGTGGCTGGCTGCACAGCACTGGTGCTTCTCGGAGGGCTGAAACTTGTCCTCCCCAACCATCTCTGCCACTGCTTGCATGCGAGCCTGTTTTTTTATGGACCAGTGGAGAAAGAAGCAGGGATTCAAGGAAGAGCTTTGTGAAGGGCAGAACTGCTGCAGCATTTCAGCATTAGAAGTTTTTTGCATGACGTGGGGCTCCTACCCTTGCCATTAGTGGACTCGTGTTCAGCCACACTGCAGGTCACTTCATTTGGGCATCCAGGTGTATCGCCCACATTGGTGTCCTGAAATCACAAGCCATTGGGGTCTGCCTTTTTCTCCCTGCTCAAGCCTTCCTCATCTCATCTCCCTCTCCCCCTCAAAAAAGGATTTTCCTTGAGCTACCTGCTTAGCATACACAAAGAGAGAAATTCAGCTCTACCCAGCAAATATAAGGAACCAAACACCCGGCCTTGGATGCTCCAAGAGCAGGAAGGTGGGGCAGGGGTGGCCTTTGGGAACACCTTGGCAAAGGACAACACTGTGCAACAGGCACTTCCCATGTCCCAAGGAAGTCTGAGGAGTTCCCAGTCAATGGGAACCTCAGGCATCCCCTCTCCTTGCATGTTATTTTAAGGGAATTTCTCTTCTGTGGCGTTCAGGCATCTGCCCATCTCACCCTCAGCCCGTGCCTAGGCTTATCCCGAGATGCTCGCAGAGTTATCTCCACTGCTCCACTTCTCTGACCCTTTATCTTTGTAACTGGAGCAGCCGGCGGCAATGAGAATTGTGTAACCAGCTCCCCACTTCCCAAGTGCTTGGGACAGGTCTGGTTACTTTGATAATGAGTCTCCTGGGACACACGGAGTAAATCTCTATTAGATTAGGCCACTTATAAATAAACCGGGTGCTTGCTATGGGAAGAAATTAAAAAGTCATTATTTTAGTTATCGGATGATGGACGCATGACACACAAATGTCTCAGTGAATATTAAACTATCAGGCAAATGATGTAAAGTAACTATCTTTATTTTACAAGTTATCTCAAGCCATTTAATGATATTTAAACTACTGTTAAGACTTTAACTGTATCAGACTTTAGCCAGTGGTGTATAACCAGCAGAGAGCCCGTGATCTGCCACGGAGTCTCTGTATAGACTCACCCCACACAGAAAAGGCTCGCAGAGAAGTTGCGCTGCCAGGTGATAAAGAACTTAAAAGCCCCGTTTTATAGCAGGAATCGCATCTGCGGTAACCCTACAGCCAGCCTTACACATTGTGAAATTCAGTGGCAGATTCAGTGCTGAGATATAAAACACATGACAGGCATGTAGTGACATCAAAAGAACTGAAATGTAATGGTGTTCAGATGTCTCCCCTCGAGCCCTCCCAGAAACTCTTCTGAGGGCTGCTGTCGCCAGGAAAGCCGAATAATTCCCTTTTGATAACCCTGTTATCGAATCCAGGGAGTCTCATGAGCAGCGCCTCCTGACTTTGTTTCTGCGTGGACCGAGGAGCATGAAGGCTTCTTCTGTTGCTGGTGAGATGTGTGAAGGCTCAGGTTTTAAACCTCAAACCCTGTTTTTACTTCAGAAGCTGATTGCACAAGCGGACAGTGAATGAGCGTCTCTCCATTTCCCTTGCGGTCAGAGAAGATCCTATTCATACCGAGTTTACAAGCAAACACTTCCTTTGGTAAGCTTCCCATGCAATTCAATTCATGTGCGTGCTTTCATGCCCTGTCTGCGGGTCGGGACTAACATCTGAATAACTGCGTGAGGCACAGTCTCTCCCCAGCCCTGCTGCTGTTTTTAGGAAGCGCTTTGAAACAACAAATCACACAGGTTTTAGGTATGTTGATGCCATCCTGTTAAGATGATTACTCACGCAGAAGGCGAAGCACATCCATGGGTACCCATCACATGATTTGCACACATCCCAGGACTTTACCTGCTTGACGATCAATGTGATATTCCTCCCTCTTACTGTCACTGGCTTGCAGCCTAAAATCCGCTGGCACCTACACACAGGATCCTCCTCTGGGCACTGCTGTGACCGTGCCACGTGTCTGAAATAACGTGCATTCACTGCAAGTGCTTTAGGGCCGGAAAATAAAATCGTTATTTATGGAAGATTTGGAATCCCTGCTTGCAGTCAGAACCCTGTATGTTAAAAATGAAAAAAATCTTTGCTGACTGATGGCTTTGCAGAAGAATCTGCACTTGGAGTGAGAAGACATCGCTTTAAAGCTTTGGCACCAGCATGAGAGTGGAGGAACTGTCCTTGGGATAATCTAACAGCTTCCACTCCAGGAAACACATTTCCTAGGTACATCGTCCCCACTGCATCACAGAGCACCACCCCTCAGTGAAATGCTCAGCTGACAGACCACACAGTACCTCAGGGTCCACACAGGGGGATTTTTAGGGCAGGTGAAGTTTGACATTCACTTGAAACTGCAGTGGAAGTTAATCAAGTCCCACGGTGAATCCTGCGCTCGCTTTGGCCACAGCGCTAGAGCTATTCTTGAGAAAAAAACGTCATGAGGCACTTGTGACCACAGGTAGGTAAGACCTTTGTCATCAGCCACTCATGAGGAAACATGAGTATATCCAAGAGGACATTGTCTAAAATAAGGCAGTGTGTTGGCCTTGGCTGTTGAGTCATCGGTATCACTTCCTCCAGCCCCTGCTCTTGCTCTGGGTATTTCTCAAGGGAGCACTGGCTTAGCCTTAGTCTTTTTGATGCTTCTGGAATGAATAAGATCACAGCTCAGGAGCAGCAATGATGAATATACCCTTGATTCAGAGGAATGTGTGCTCCTTTTAGCACAAGTGTGCTAAATCTTCCATGAGATGCCTGCCTGATTACTTCTTCTCTTCACACGTCATGGCTCCGCTGATCTGAAGGCTTCAGAGGGAGTCTCTGGTTTTAAAATGGAGAATCTGTTCCAGCGAGAGAGCTGTGCTAGAGCCCCAGGGTACCACTGAAAGCTTTTGCATATAGATCTTCCATGCCTTTTAGTTGTTTTAATGTTTGATTAGGCGTTTCTTTAATCAGTCAAAATGCTCCATGGGTCTTCCCCAGCCGACAGGGAAGGTCAGTGACAGACCCTTACTACATCTAACATCGGGACCCCAACTATCTCTAGGTTTGCTGTACTTCTAAAGGACCCCTTATGCAACAGGAAAAAAAAAAAAAAAAAAAAAAAAAGCCTCACCTCTGAGTTTCTTTCCTTAAATATTGTTGCAAAATTCCTGACGTCAAACAATGAGACACAAATTACCCTGTGAACTGTTAACATATGCCTGTTTACATATGATATCTTACAGCCAAAACAGATTAAGATTTGAAGCTTTAACTGCTGTTGTTTCCACTTCTGTGAATCATACAGATCAGCTTATTCATCCCAGAAACTTATTTTTATTCTTTAACTCTTGCAAGCTACTTCTACCCAGAGCAGAGTCTCTGTGGGCCGTGGGACACGTGGGAATGGGGAGGTCACTGCTGTGTAACGAAGCCCAGACCTTGCAAATGAAAAGCACAGAGCTGCCACTGACTCCAGCCACCCCGATGAAGCAGCAGTGTTTTATAGCTTCCACCAGGTCAGTTGATAGGCACAGAAGCCTTCTGTATTTGCCGAGGCAATTCTGTCCTTCCGCCCAGTAAATGCCAGCTGCAACTCACACTGGTGACCAAGCCTGGATTATTCCAATTTCAGAAGGAAAAGTACTTGCAAGTATCAAAAAATCAGCCATGGAAAAGCAACAGGATGGCTCAAATTCTGGGTTCAGAGAAAAATAGATTCATTCATTGTACTAGGATTGCTTGGGCACAGTTTAAATTCAGAAGGGCCAAATTTTTGGGGGACCAAAGCTTCACTGATTGCAGTAAATACAACAAGTTTTCTCTAGCAGTTGAATCTGTACAGTACATCACTGATTTTGGCATGACCCTTTTAAGCAATCCTGACATAAGTGCATCAAATATTTGTCTTTTTCTGAATAATATGGCTGTGGCCATACTTGAAAAAGAGGTGTATGATGATTAAAGAAACCTACCTCTATTTAATTACACACACCTCATAACCTCATATGTCACTGTTATTAAAGCTAAGCAAAGAAGCACTCCCAAAAATCAGTCCATTCCTCCCAGCTGAAGGCTGGGAAGGATTTCAGAATTTATAGGCTCTCTGATTCACTAACGCTGCCCAGCTCAGGCTAGCAAAGAAGGAAAGGAAGATCCTGTATTTTGCCGTCACCATGCCAGCAGCTTGTAGGTACAAATTAATCTGGGTATAATCTAGCATTTATAATGTTATGTATTATTTGAAGGTATATTTAAACATCCCAACACCTACATGAACTAAATTTGAGGTGCGATGCTGCAGCCATGGAAGTTGTAGATGCATCTTTGCCTCTGAAAACTTGGGAGCCTGATTACCAGTAAGGATGGAATTAGATCCACGAGGACAACATGCACAGACCTCTATCAGAAACTGCAAACTGTGGAGCCACCGTAGGTTTCACACAGGTTTCTCTTTCTGAGAAAAAGCTACCAACAGCTTAGGACATCCCTCCACCACCACCACCACAACCACCACTTTTGTTTTGTTATGTTTTGGTTTTTACTTTTTTTATTCCAATACTACAGTTAACATCCTCCCTTGTGGTATTTAATGGTATCACTTTCCTGAAACTCAGCAACCCACCTTCTGAAAAGCCTGAGACCCGAGATGTCTGAAAAGGGACCTGACTTTCACACATAAGCAGACAAACAAGTACACACTGCTCAAGTCTCCCTCCCGGCCTTTCTCAAACATTTCAGCTGGGCTTCCAGACAGAAGTACTCGTGATCACTACTGAGTTTTGAAAAGATAGACCTTTGGGGTTAAACCACATTATGAAAATTATCCAGCTAATTCCCATGAAGTGTTTTGAACACAAAAGCTCAGTGCAAATAATAATGGCCCAGTTCCCTTTTTTAGCTATGAAATCAGCTTGCAGATTAATATTCTTCAATTACAAAATAATAATTTCATCTTGAAGTGGTTTGCACTCGAAGTGCAATTGGGGTTAATAACGGTCTAATAAAGGAAAGCTGTTAGCAAACAGCAGCCCAGAATGAAAAGCTTAGCATTTTGGTAACGTGGTTGCATTTTATATTAAATGTCAGGTTGTAAGTTCAGAAAAATGACCTGGGAAAACAACATCTAACCCACCAAGGATCCCAAAGCTCAAAGAGCCCTGTATTTTCAGTTTCACACATGCCAAGATATTGTAGTGATTGGGCAAAGGGGAATGGCTTTAAACTAAAAGAGGGTAGGTTGAGATTGAGATATAAGGCAGAAATTCTTCACTGTGAGGGTGGTGAGGCCCTGGCACAGGCTGCCCAGAGAAGCTGTGTATGCCCCATCCCTGGAGGTGCTCAAGGCCAGGCTGGATGGGGCTTTGGGCAGCCTGGGCTGGTGGGAGGTGTCCCTGCCCAGGGCAGGGGGTTGAAACCAGACGGGCTTTAAGGTCCCTTCCAACCCAACCCACTCTGTGATTCTGTACGTGCCACCTGACCACCAACCAAGGCAGCTCTTTTTACCTGTGGCTATTTCTGCTGCATATACCTAGCATCTTATCTGCTAGTCTGCAGATCAATTTCAAGAGCAAATACCGAGTGTCACAAAGCTTAAATCTTTTATTGAATTTGTACCTAAATGCATGGATATAATATTTGGTTATCTGTTTTTAAATTCAAGTCATATGGTTACAATATATTCGTATTGTCTACAAATTAGTTACTGGAACACATCTGTAAATAATTGGAGTCTCCTAACATACAGTGTTACTGCAAAGCTCCCTGGGAATTCCACACGCACACACAAAATCTGAAATAAGAGCTTCTGCATTTCAAAAGAGAAGCATAATTTAGTGCAGAGTGTTCAATAATTGTAAGAACAAGGCCAAGATCCCCAAAGGTGAGCGGTAAATTTGTGTGGCCATACACAAGGTACAGACGTGTAGCACTTCATGGAAATTAAGCTCCTCTGAAGTGTCTTGAGGTTTGTATCAAAACAGGGAAGCACTCCCAAGCAGGGCATATAGCTTGGGTAAACTGTGGTCAGAGTGCCCAACTCTGTGTGTTCCCAGCACTTACAGAGACAGTAACAGAGCTACTTGAAACACTGAGCGAAGCAATCACTGTTAAATGCTGGCAGAATCTGCACCTCTAACAGGCTGAAAAAATTAACACGCTGACAAGGAAGGTTACATGACTGAAACCACATTTTATTTATCAAATATAAGATCTTTGAATTTCAGAAAGGGGAGAAAACAACGAGCTACACTGGAATCCCTCATATTTGGCAGTTTAAGAAAGCACTTCCAGTTACAGCTGAGACCTTCAACTTTGCCTATAAATGAAACCCTTTAAATAACAATCAGTTACACAACCTGCTTACAATCAGCGGCTTATCTCACAAGATCTCTAATAACAAATTTTCTTTGTGGCAGCAACATATCCAGCTGACTTCTACAGCGTTGACCAGCTTTGTTTATTCTGACTGTCAATCGCTCTTTTAAGTGCTTCGTCTTGCACTAGATCTGATTCTTTTACATCATCATGGCTACAGCCAATTTTAGGGCAGCTGTCAAAAAGAAAAGAGAGACTCGGGTAAATGAGAAGAATTGTATTAGTCAGATACAGGCTTTTAAACGATATCTGCTGTTTTATTGTATTTATCTGGGATTCACTCTCTCTATCAGCAGCTTGTTACCTCTTTTCCGCTTCACCAGTTCTCTGTTGGGAAAAATAAATCTGTTTATCTACAGCGGAGGGAATCAACAGCTGAAGGAAGGAAGAGGGGAGAGGTGGAGCCTCTCACCTGGGGATCGCTCTCTTGCTCCCCGTACACAAACTGCCCGCATTAGTAAGGGTACTAACACTGCACAGAAACCTTGCTGTGCTGCTTTCTCCCTTTGAAGCCCTCTCTAAGCTGCAGGTAACTATTTCTTGCCATATTAACCTGCAGTGGAGCGGTATAATCTTCGCTGATAGATAAATAGGGAAATTAATTTCTAGGGAAATAGATAGAAGAGAAGGAGACTTGCAGGGGCTGACTGATGAATCAGGGAAACATCAAGTCGGTGTGAAAATTTGCCAGTCCTTTTATGAACTGAGAAAGCACAGAAAGGAGAGACGGGGTCAAATGAACAGCCTCTAAATGAAGATCAAATACAAAATGGCTTACAACTACTTGAGACAGCCATAGAAAGATACTACTGTTGAAAAATATTCAGGGACCAGAGGTCATTTTCCTTTGGCAGTGGCCTAAACATTCACAGACCGTGCCAGTGGTCAGAAACCATACTTTTTCTGATTTTTTTCCCCTATTAGGAATAATCTTTATCTCGGGTGCTGAACTTATTTACATTCAGTACTCACAGCTTTTATTCCAGACGTGCCCACAGCTTACTATGTTTGTCATGAGTAAGCCACTTAATTGCTCTGTGCCTCAGTTTTCCCATTTATCACCTTATTAGAGCAATAACTTCACAGATTAATGAATAACAAGTCCGAAGAAAAGCTTCCAAGGTTTGCTGTAAACACAAAGTGTTAGCGTGTCCTTCCACGCAGTGGAAAATTGTGAGCAAACCAGATGCATCAGAACGGCCTCAAGAATACGGCACGTCTGCCAGCACAAAAGCTGGTGGCTGTGCCTGTGCCAGCTGGAGAGCTGCTGCTCAGCCAGGGGACTGCCAAACACACCGAAAAGTAGCAGCACGACCAGGGTGGTGTGCTTGAATGAGGAACTCCTTGCATGCACTAGCCTGGCTTCCCACCACGGCAGGCTATGGTTTTTTAAAGACTGCATTTTCTCAAGAAACGTTAAAATTAGAGCAAGTCAGTGAGATTGGGCAGGGAAAAGCAGGAAATCTTTCTTATTTTAGTTACAGTGAGGTCTGGTTAATGCTGGGCTTTGGCTTTTCTACCATGCTGGAGTAACTACTGTAACAAAGGGAAGGTTGCAAGCTCAAAACCCAAGATTAAGAACTGCCAGGATTCAGACTGCTCAAATCAGTGCAGTTTGGGTATAACGTAGCTTTAAAGCTGGGCATTTTACAGCTTTGATGGAGATTTTTACTCTTCATTTTCATGGTAGTAGAGAGCAGATCTTTTCCTGATGGATTTAACACCACAGAGAAATGTTTAGATATGGACATCCTAAATTCAGCTCCATATTCCAGAAGGTATTTTGTGTAGTGCTTCGGGGCTGTTGAGCACCTGCTTCCGAGCCTGACCCCGTCCTCGACAACTCTCACTTTGTCCTCTCCAGCCTGGGAGCTGTTTCCCAACTCCCCTTCCTCAGAGAGCCATCCCCATGGGTGCCTGATCTAGTAGCAGCGCTTTCCTGTAGCCAGGAAGAAGCGTGGAATAAGAAGTCCTGCTCCACCTTTGTACCCATGTGGAGGAGCGTGTGGAGTAACAGAAATGCCAGAGCTACAGATGGAGGAAGTCAGCTGACTGCAGCATTATCTCTGGAGAAATCAGGTTGATAGTCTCTCTACAGACCTTCCTGAGCAAACTGTGTTTATTAAGAAGATCACAACTTGGAAGTTACCGTGAAGTCATTAACCCCCAAAACATCAAGCTCTAGCAATTTTGGTGTAAAAACAAATGTGAAGTTAATAACGACAGTTCATGATGACATAGCATGTCCACTCCATGTGCTCTAAAAAGTGTTTGAGACCTTTTTTTTCTCTTTTACATTTAGGTGTTGGGGTTCTTTTTGGAAAAACAAAACAATTCTAATTTTAAACTTTTCAAGGAGAATTTCTGGTTTAATAATTTAACTTTTACATGTTTCCATTCAACAAAATATGTCCTATGTGGAAAGTGGCAAGCTGCTTTAGTGCTATAAAGTCAGAATTATCTCACTGCACTGCAGTAAGAAGTACTCAATCCCATCTGATCATTCTTAAACTCTATACTACCTAGGAGACTGACTTTTATTATTTCTTATTTCTAATTGTATTGGAATATAACTGCAAAAGAGAGTGCACAGCGGAGACGTTTATTTTTTCATTAACCCTAAGGCTTGCTAAATAAGCAGCGGAAATAAAATGAGCAACTGGATTTTATGAAGCTTCTCTTTGTTGTTCACAGCTATATAAAATCTCTTTTATTCTGCTGTGCAGGTACCGTGAGTAGCTGTAACTTCCCTACACACTTCCTGAATATTTCCTTGCACATTGTTTTCATTAAAAAAAAAAAAAAAAGGTCCTTCATGCATACAGTACTAATGAGGAGACTGTGACTTGGGCAGACACTGAAGTATTACTTCCTGCAGCCTTGCCAATCCAAATACATTTCCTAGAACAAGTGGAGTAAAATTCCACTTACACAGCAAAGCAAATAGCTTTTCCACACATTCTTGTTAGCTTACCGGACTTTTTTCTTTTGCTGCTTTCGAGTCTGGATAATTTTTAGAATGGCATCTTGCTCATAGGAATGCCCACAGACTTTGTTTCGAACCGGCTTCTTCATTTCCATCTGTAATCAATAAGGTTTTATTTAGAGGAGCTGATAATGCCCATGAAAGTGCTTCTTATGAAATGTATGCGAAACAGCAGGAAGTCTGTTTACCACTCATACATTGCATTACACTGAGATTACAGGGTCAGGTCCCACACGGTGAACTGCATTGCTACCTGTAAGGTGTTTTCTTCCAAGCAGCATTGCTCCTTTCTGATAATGCTTGTAATTTTTACTGCCTGGTTTTTCACAAGTATTACAGATTTGTAATGAACAATCCAAGGAAGACTACGAAATAGCTATTTCACAATCTGTTATAGTAGCAGTGATAGCATACCTGTGTAATGGGACAAATGAAGTTCACCTGACTCTGAGTCACAGCTATATCTTCATCGATTTGTTCAATGGCATCATTATCATTATTATCTGATTTAAGGCGAACTATAATAGGAAACAAGACAATTTTCATTTAATATTTAATATAGATAGTCAATACTTTAAAAAAAGCAAATAAAGTCCAGCATATGCCAAGCATTATCTCACAGCGATATCTAATATAGCACAACATATTTCTGCATCCACTCCCTATAATGCAAAAAATACCGTGCAAAAAATACCGTCTATGGTAGAAAATGTAGATTTTTTAATGGCAGCCTTTTTTTTTTTTTGGTAGCTATTTATAGCCAATGTTAGAATGGAGAGCTGGGAAAGAAAGCAAGATGGCCTAAATATATATGTAAAGACTCTGGTTTCCCCTTTTCAAGTTCACCAAAGACCAGTAGCCTGCAGATGAGTACCCAAAATCTGATAAAAGATGAGGTGAAGCTTTTGCAGATTTGGCAGTCCTGCCCTCAAGATCGGTTGTGTTTGAATGTCATAGATGGGCTCGCTATACAGCTTGGATACACAGTATATGCTCTAAGAGGAATTTGTGCTATTTATCATAATACATCATTTGTAAAGTGACGGCTCTGTATTTTAAGACTATAATTAGTGAAAAACAAAAGCTAGGGATGTGCTATTTGAGATAGACAACAGGAACGTTATTGGAGTAACCTTAAGGAGGTTACCAAAACGAAATACCGTCGTCTCCCAGAGCACACCTGATGGCTCGGGGCCAGGGAAGGAAGGGCAGACAGGCAGGAGGAAATCCACCTTGAGCCAGAGATGCTGCAGGTCCCTGCCTCTGCCAGAACAGCAAGGCAAGGTGTAACTCTGCGTACCCACGGGCATGCCAGCCTGGGGTTTCATGCAGAAACTAATTAATCAGAGTCAAAACGGAGACACCAGAACAGCTAAGGAGGGTGCCTTGTTGCTAAGTGTAGCCTTAATAAATGTCTACACGTTGTTTCATCTTTTCCTAACTTCGTCCTGTTACTGTGAATCTAGGCTGTCAGTGGAGCGCATTTGTTTATCTTGCAGTGTTATCTGGGAATACAAATGAAGTTAACACCTGCCCTGCATTTCCATTCCTTTGGGGGAACTCTGCAGTGTTTCTGCAGCAGTGCCCCGGGGCGTATTTCTCAAGGTGTCCCAAGCTGAACGGGACATTTTTCTCTCTAGCTGCACAAGCCAGTTTGCAAAGCAAGAACACAGAGTTCAGAGAGGACGAAATCATTCAATGGCCTGAGTTTGCTTTGCCTGCCTATGAGGCAGAAAGAAACACAAGCCAACACCGAGGGTTTAAAGTCATTTTAGGATTTTGCCTTCTACAAAGTCCCAACCTTGGCTCCCTTTGCTATCAGCCCATCTCTGCATCCCTGGTATTCAGTCCTCCACATCTGTTAAGGACCAGTGTTTCCTAACTTAGGGTCTGTCCCGCGTGCCTGTACAATGCCATCACCTTCCGGATGACAACAGAAGACATCACCCTTGGAGCAAGCAGAGTCTCTCACACCTAGCCTGGATGGAGCAAGAACATCTCTGGTTGAGGGACTCTTGGCATGGGGACTGCAGCCATCACTTCACCACAGCACCTCTCGCTGTGCCAGTTTTCTTCCTTTGTGTGTTTTTCTTCTTCCTTAAGAGAGCTTGCCCTTCCCTCCATCCCATACCAAGAGTTTCTCAAGCACTCAGGAAAGTTTCTGACCCTGGTTCCTGCAAATACTTATGCAGGCAAGCACCAAGGGTATTCTTCTTTCTGTTAGCAAGCCTTCACTCAATCAGTAGGGTGCAGATGCAAGGGGAGGAGAGGCTCAAATATCAGATGTCAGTAATAATTGTACGGCTTTCATCTCCAAGAATATTAACGTACCTTTATCTGATACTGACCCCCTAACAGAAGTAAGTATTTGCAAATCCGAAGGAAAAAGTGGGCAAAAGTTACCTATAAATACTGAAACTGCAATAGTATAGACAGCAGAAAAAGACTTGCATCAGTTACCAGTTTTCTATTATTTTTAGACCGCTCATATATATGGGTTATTCTATCATAAACACATAGTATTTTAAAGAAAATACAACTTTTTTCCTTTTTTTTTTTTTTTTTATTATTAAGGAAGCTTTTGAAATACAAGGCAATGGGTAAAATCCCATTTAAACAGTAAGGCCAAAGAATATTCCCAACATTGGTAGGAGCAAGTTTCTGCACGGGCTGGTTTATGTAAATACCACACTGATTTTCTTCCTCTGAGTAATGCCAGCCAAGAACCTGAGATTCAGAATTCCCTTAAATTCATGTATCTGCAAATTTTGACGTACTGCAGCTCCAGCCCTTCCTGCTGAAAACATCTGGAAGCATCCATTTCAGTGTGCTGTACTTTGTGTCACCTCATGAACTTGGCACGTACCCTCAGTGTGGCTGCACATTGTGGCAGCCCATCAAGTTAGAATCCAGCAGTGCTAGCAAGATGGAGCACACAGGTGATTGATCACAAAGGATGATGATTTTTTTTTTTTTAATCAATAATATTTAGATGCCAAAGAAGCTGGGTAAGGTTTTAAGATGTGGGGCTTGTGGTTTTACTTTTAATCTAAGCATTCCAAGTCAGGCACGTAAGTGGCCTCTTCTGGAGGAGCGTTCACCTTGTGCAGCACCTTTTGACTTTGCTGAGGAGTTACCCCTTCACTCATCACTTCTGCATGCATTTACTTAGGTACTAACACAAGAATTTAGAGACTGGTGAAGCATGCAAGTCTGAAAATGTTAGCTCAAGCTCGGGTGCCGGTGCTTGACTTTCCCTTGAACATCTCAGATCTCGAAATTATGTGGGATAAGTCATAGTCTGGGTTTACCTCTCTCTTACTGGCTTTGGAGGTGATTTAGATGCCTCACGTTTAGTGGCTGAAATAAGGTAAGTTGAGACCCATTCCTGGTAGGGGGGATACATTAATCCTCATGGATTCAGACTCTCCTCTTCCTGCAAGCTCATCTTAAGCACTTCACGTTGGGACTTCATTTGCAGTGATGTCTACCAGAGTAGGGCCCTGGTTTCAAGAGGGCCCTGTTTTCATCACAGCACAAATGAATAATTACTTGAAATATTTCCTTTTCATAAGCAGCTAATATTTTTAATAATAAATACATAAGTCTGGGATGATGCAAGTGATACCTCAAACATGTCAATAGCAAATTAGCATAAATCAGATAAAACACCCACAGATTTGTTGTTATTGCTTGATGTTCTAGATTACAGAAGGAGAGAGGAAAATAACTTTTTCAATTACAGTAAAATTTGCAGAGATGACACAAAAGAACAGACATACATACATCCCAAACCGGTCAGTAGGATGTTCTAAACCATAGATCGACGCCTGTAAACTCACATCAGAAGATGTTTTTTTAAGGGAATTTTACCAAATGAAATGTAGAAAAGTTTCTAAGTATGACTTCTCTATAGAAAGAAGAAACAGGAACACCAAATCATGCATATTTCAGCTAAGTCAGGTTACATTTTTCTAAAACTGGCTTTTTCTTGCAAATTAAAACCAGATGCAGAATACACTAAGTTATTGTTCCTGAAATTCAGATGTTGCCTTAAGCAACAGAAGTACATACGTCTATTTTAGTACTCTAACGCATGACACTTTAAGAGACTTAAGAGTTTCTAGTTTTCTATCCCAGCCAACTGAAATCTGTTACGAGCGTGTTAACACATTTTCTATCTGGCTATCTCAGCAATGCTGTTTACAGGTAATTAGTGCCCACTGTTGTAATAAAACTGCATTCTCATAGAGGCAGCTATTTTTGGTAACACATCATAATGAATTTTGCAACTGCCAACTGTTTTTGACTTATTCAATTTTAATTAAAAGCGGGTTGTACTTTATATCTCAATCACTTTCATCTCTTGATAAAAAAGTGACTAATGTGCCTTAGCTCAGTTTTTTACCAAGTCTGCCGAGAGGCTGCGAACTTTTAAGCCAACTTTTTAAAAAAGGAGAAAACCATAGCGCAGAGATATTACCTGCCATGTTGTGGATTATATTAAGCATGGATAGTACACATATTAAAAAATAATAACAGAGGAAAGCTCCTCTTTGTCGTCATTTCCACTTTTATGACAGACGGACTGCTGTCTGCTCGCTGCTTCCAGAGCTATAACAACGTCTTCTACCCGATTCCTGTTCCTCTAAGGCGGAGAAGTTTGCTGTAACCTGGCCACGAGTAAGTACATGTTGCAATGTGAACTTAATTGATTTCTTTCCTTTTGTGCTGCACCACTCTGCCTTCTCACCTGCCATCAGCCTGACGCTAATCCCGGAAATCAAAGCATAACGTTAAGCATGCAGGATCGAGGCTTTGTAAGACTGAGCCAGCAGACAGACATGGTCTTGGCTCCCAAGAGGGTCTATTGTACTGCTGACTCTATAGAAATAACAGCAACTCACCCAGGCTGGGAAAAATCCTATCTCTGAGAGCTCCAAGCAAAACAGGAACGTTGTGAGGGCAAGTCAAATGCCAAGTGCTCCTGCCAGCAGGACAAAGCAAATAACGAGAGGGGGGGAGCTGAAGGGCATCGCATCCAAGAGTTAGATACATGAGTGAAAGGGGCAGTGACTGGGCCTGGGCCACTTCTAGCACAAGGTGAGAAAGGGCCAAGGACAAGTCAGAAGGAGGGAACGAGCCCCATTGCTGTTTTACACAAAACACGCTGCTGAGACTACCGGGGCAATGCTGAGGAGCAAGGGCAGCGCTCCTGTCGGTGTCCTGAATTTGGACCAGCCTTCGAGCCTGAGAACCAGAGCAGAGCAGCTGTGTGGTGTCCTGCCTCCCAGACAGATCCACAGTAAACTCTGCAAGAGGAATGAAAGAGAAGGGGAAGCACAGAGCAATAAATTCCCGATAAACTTTCCCAGTCTCTAGTTATTCATGCCCAAGGACTTCCTGAGTCAGAGGTAATAGCTTTGTACTTAATAGCCCCTGGAGTTTTCCTGCAATGAATTTCTCTAAACTTGGAAAGGGGAATTTAGGACTGGACTTTTCAGCTTGATTAGAGACAGTTATCTTTGCTAGAAAGGTTAGCAACAGTTTAATTTTCCTTGAAACTTACCGCAGAGGCTGCAGGTTACAGTTTAATTTGATTTTTAAAAGGGAAAATAAGGTGTGCAAGCTACAGCTGCAGTCAAAAAGTTCAAAGGCTTTCTGCTTTTGCTAGAGGCGAACGATAGTTTAATTTGCCAACCAAGCCAAACTAGGCTTTGCATTAAAGTACATTACAATTTGATTACTTGCTGGTGTTGCAATACACAAGTTGATCTAAGGAAGGTGGCCTCTAACATGTTGCTCCAGCTTGCAATAGCAAATTTACTTGCTCTTGTCCAGGCCAAGCAATTTGCTGTTAATCTACTGACAAGTCCTTCACATATGCCCCATTTTACACGTAATTTTGTAAGGAGTATATAGAGGTGGACTTGGTCCACCCAAAATAAAATGACAGTCCTGTGATTATAAGCCATTCCGATTTTCCTGGAGTATGAAGAGTAATTTAGATGAGCAAATTAGCAAATTGTGAGTTTCTTTACATAATAAGAGTGAGGAAGGAAAGGACAGTATCCTGCACAAAGCAACTGTCCTCTATAAACTCCTTTTCAATGCCATCAAATTCACAGCTCGTGTATTTTACCTTACGTTGTCCCACTAAGCTGTAGGTCTTTCAAAATACACTTTTCCTAACGGAAATACTGTTCCCATTTTATCCTTTCACTACAGGGTAGAGCTGGCTGATGTCGGTTTTCCAGAATGACCTTATAACGAAGATAGACTATGAATTGATGGACGTGTTTTGGGACACTCAGTTACAGAGCTGGGAGCAAAGGAGACATAACAAGACTTGAAGTTAGAGAAAAATTACTGTCTAATCCATTAATGAATAAAATGTGACTACAAAACCCATGTAGGAAAAAAAAAAAAAAAAAAAAGGCAAAAAAAAACTCCAGAGAATTGTCCCATGAAACCTTCAACTCATGCACTATTCAGAGCGAGAGGCAAGACATTGTCTTTGCCTTGAGATCTTGGGAAATTTGGCTTGCATGCAGCGGGAGCTGTGTCCCTAGGAATGTGAACAGAAAGTGTACCTTTGATTGTAAACCATGCAACTGGAACAGTTTGGTTGGAAAACAGAGAGAGGAAGCTTTCTTGCTTACTTTGTTATTGCATACAAACATGAGAAATCCGCACTTCAAAGTCCGTGGATGACATTTCAAACAGCAGTTTCCTCATCCCTACAGTCTGGACTAGATCTGAAGAAGCTCCTGGGGGAGATGAAGCTTACCTAAAAAGATGTCATGGAGGCTCATCAGTAAGCTCAGAGGAGTCACTATTTCTGGAAAATCTAAGAAGGCCATACTCTCCCATCTTAACTATCATCACCCACAGTGACGTGCAAACTTAATAAGCAAGTTAAACACCAAAGGCTTGCTGAAAATAAACCCAACCGATAAACAGATTACTTAAACAACCAGGAAACTCTAGGTCTACATGAAAGGGTGCCAGGCATATGACTGCTGAGCAAAAGTATTAGGGATGCCACAATAAGAGCAAAGAAAGACAAAAACTGGAATATCTTAGAGGAAAAAAGATACACAGGCATAAGCTACTAAATTACAAAGATGTGAAAAGTACATACAGATTACTTGGGTCTTCTCCTACTCTTTGGAATAAAAAAGGCTTAACAATCATGGCTTCATACAGTATACAGGCAATTTCCATGCTTCAAGAGCATCATTTTATATATCGGAGATTAGAAGGAGAATAACACACATGAAAAATGAAGAAGAAATTCACCCCACACACATGAAACAAAAAGTTGCAAAAGCAACAACCAGAAAAAAAAAAAAAAGCAAAAAAAAAAGCCCTACCATTTCATTAGAAGATGAACCACTTTCCATTACTAACATTGTGGTCAGAATCTGGAATGTCACTGATGCAATGCTAACCATCAAATGACATGAACATGTAGGGCTTGCCTACACAGGGAAGCTGTTGCAAAATAAGCGAGGGTGTGAATTCAGAATGCATTAGCTACTTGGCATTCACTCGCTGTGTGGACGCTCTCGCTCTGCACTAGGAGTGCCTCTTGGCTGTTTAGCCTAATCCACTTCCACAGTGGACTCGAGAAAGGCACTGTTGATGCTGGACAGGAGTGCTGAGAGGACAGCTGTCGGGCATTAACAGCACCTTGGAGTCACATCCATTTATACATGAGTCCCTAGCAGGCCTCGGATGGTCTGTTCTGAAAATTTAATTCACATGCTCTCTGAACAATCCATGCCAAATTATCCCCATATTAGCCCATGAGCAGACACCATACCTACGATGTCTCTGACCAACAAGTATTGTCATGTATCTTGTAACCTGTATGATCGAAGATGACTGTGAGCCTTTTAGGACATCATTTGTGCATTCCCATAGTCATTCACTTCAGAAAAGCTGAACTGGTGACGTATTTTGATGTGAAACATGCTTCTGCTAGAAGACATTCCTGTGACAGAAATGCTCCATGGTACCTGAGGGGCAGAAAGCAAAGAGAGCTGTGGTTCTTCCCTGACTAGACCTACTGGAAAACATCTTCAAAAAGTCACCAAAATAATGCCACAGGACCCAGTGTCAGGAGAGCTGTGCACATAGTTTGTGTGTTGGGGCATCGGTAAGAATATGTATGAGGTACAGGGCAAGAAGGCACGAAGCTATAACCCCTAAACACAACCGTGGTGATTTTGTGATGGCACCAACCATCTTTCATGGGAACAAACAGGTGCACGGTATCGCTCGTGAATACAGACGTGAGCTCGCAAGAAAGAAAAAGTGAAACTGAAGAAGTGCTGGGGTCAAAATATTCTTTTTCCTATCCCCCAAAGCCCAATGTCAAGACATTTAAAAGAAACTGTTAGGCGAGATATTTCATTTCAGAATGAATATGAATGAATGGTTAGAGCAACATTCGCAATTCTGCTATTAGTAATGCATCTCAGTCCTTCGGAGTGCTTTCAAGAACTCTTAACCACTTCAGAAATGAAATTATTTCGGTTAGAAATGCACAGCGCCGAGCGATTACAGTTGAAGCACCATACATTTCCACACAGCTCGCTGGCGTTACACGATTAAGATGTATAGAGAAAGAGGCTGTGCTGACGTCCCAAGCTTTTTCTATAGAAATGAATTTCCGCTGTATTTCACACATCGCCATGAGAACTCAGTTTGCACTGCCTGAACTACCTCTGCTGAAACACCCCTGGGGTGGCCCAGGAGGTTTGGCTGCCCACGTATCGTGGCCATTCCTCCAGCGCCGTCCTGGGCCTCGTGCCCGCTGCAGCCATGGCCCTGGGTGCTCACCAGGACCTGCTCGGGGCCATGCCTTCCCCCAAGTTACTACGGCTGTGAGTAGTTTCCACATGCATTCTTAGCAAATGTCTCAGCTCCATGCTAAAAGCACAAAATATAATCCAGAAACCAGTATCTTCTAGTAATTGCACAATATCTGGTTGTTTACTCTGAGAAAACTATCACTTGTACTGAAGAACATGTGCTCGATTTCTGGTAAGCCATATTCATATAATCGTGCTCTTTTGCTAAAATACATGGGAAAATGAAAAAAAAATAACACCACACAACACTTAACATCATATCGAAACAAGTTAAGAAACAAAGCTCACAGCTATGTTGGTTTTTTTTTTTTCTTTTTAAGAGGAACTTACAGATCTGCCATTGCTCAATCACAAAACTGCAAGGTTTTCATTTAGGTTAAGGCAGAGACATATTGCACGTGTGTGTACAAAGACATTCTGCATAAACCACGCTGTGCACACTGAACAGATCTTCACTATAATAATCCTCAGTAAACTGTTCCCTGAAAGAAATTAAAAAATGTTGCCAATCCCAATTTATATAGCATCCTTCAAAACAATGTCATGGGGGCTTGTGCAGCTAAACATAACGCTATCAGCAGTTAGGAACAGCTGAACAGTTACTTTTCTCAACCTGTGATTTAAGATTAGGCTTCTTGAATGGCAGTCAGTAGAAAAAATGTAACGCTAAAGACCAGAGCTATAAATATTTATGGATTATAACTGCAGCAACCTGGTAGCTTCTGATGGTAATTAGTAGTTAGCTTTAAAAACTGATCAATATTTATTTAAAATCCCTTTCTGCAGATTCTTATTTGCCAGGAGTGTAGCTGGAAGAGCACATCATCATTAATGCTACTTGCATCCGAAAAGCATTACCATTGTATAGGTGTCATTTATACAGCAACACACGTGCTGTATAAAGACTTCACCTTGACATTTTTGCATGGTGCAAAAACCGGATAATGTGGAAATGGCTGTGCTTTACGGAGAGTGGGCAGACTGTGATGGGCTTAACTAAGGTCAAGCATGAGGTCTTTTAACCTCTCAAGGTTCCTCCATGTCAGCATTTTCCTCTCCTGATCAAGGCAGTGAAATGGGACAAAGAAAGGACTTCAACACCCTCAGCATAAACGCACAGCAGCAGTAATATGAACAGCTAAGAAGGACAGACACAGCACAGGAAGACACAGCTACGTTGAATTGATGGGACAGCAGTGGCAGTGTCACTTGCACTTCATAGTAATGGCAACGTGAGCACACAGCTAAACCACGTGGCAGTCCTCATCTTTCTAACAAAGCTCACCTCTTCAATGTTTTATTTATTACCAGGATGGAGTAACATCGCTGTTGTCCTCTTAATGAACTATTAGCTTCCCTTGCAGCTTTTTGGCTGGCACATCAACTCTAGCAGGAACACACTCAATCCCTTTGCGTGTGCTAAGATCAGGATTTGGTCTCTTGAAATAAATGCGCTGCTTAAGGAAAAAACAAAAACAAAAAGCAAAAACAAACAAAAAAAAAAGAATGCAACGAAGCTACCCTGTTTCAAAACTCTGAAGATAAGACATGATCGGTGCTCATTTTACATCAGAAATCAAGCACAGCCCTGCAGGCCAGAGTTAAGTTTAGGTCAGAGTTACTGAGACTCTCTAGTTCATAGAGGCAGTTCAAATTCCTCCTTTTCTACAAGTTTAGCTATAGCTAGTAAACCTGTGTGGGAATTGGGTTCAGCATCGGGGAGGAGTGGAAAATTTTTAAGGACAGATTCAGTATTTCCCTTATTCTAGGTTTTTATTTGCAGATGCCAGCACTGACAGCCATTTTCCAGGATCAAATACTGCCTTGGTGTGGCTTGCATGCTAACAGTAGAACAAGTAACACGATTTAGGAAATCTTTCATTAGATTATGAAGCTGAAATAGCCTTTCCGTACAGACCACAATGGGATGATATCCTTTAAAAAAAGCAGCAGAAAACACTAGTCACAGGCAAAAGACACAGCTAAGCTCCCCGTGACGAAACACACTCAGCCTTAACCAAAAACTGCCACAGCCATGGACTTCCTAGAAGTGGCCTGCCGGTTTTCTCACTGCGAGGCTGATCGTGATTCAGCATCCTATTTTGTAGAAATGAGAACACACAAAGTCTCAGAAGGGCAATCCAGAGGGCTCATCCTCGGAACAACAACTAATTCCAGCAGGAGGGTAGAGGGCAATGCAGGGAACAGCAGTGAGTCGCGTGCCCATCCTGTCACCATCGGAAATGATCACTCCCGAACTTTCAGCTGCTTGGGGTGCCGTCCACCCATGGGTGACAAACGTGGCAGGGAAGAGTCACTGTGTTAGTGACACCCACAGGTATGCGGACAGGGCAGTCGTTCAGCAGTCAGCCCTGCTCCCTGGGAAGTGACAGTCTTTGCAATCACGCATTCCTGGGTTACTACATTTGGCCTCTGGCTTGTACAGCGCAGGGCTTGAAACGAGGAGCTCGATTATCACTGACAGGGCTGATCTGGAATTTCAGGAATGGGTTGTAGTGGGTCCGGGGAAGCAAACAGCATTTATGAAGCGAAGAAGCACTCTATACCTTTGCCAACAGAGAATGTTATATTGCGCAGAGATGTCGCAAGAGCATGCACGCAGTGTGGGAAAAGTGCAAACAGAGTCGGTGCAGTAGGAACTACAGGGGTGATGACATTATTTAGCAAGGGGGGCAGGAAGGCAGAAGGAGTTCCACACCAGTCAGCACCTGAAAATATGCTTCAGCAAATTGCTAAACAACTCAATTATAAGCAGCACAAGAATAACGAGGCAGTAAGAGGCAGTCAATACTTTTTTTTTTTTCCAGATCAGATCCTGCCAAACTCATCTAACCTGCCTCTCTGATAGATTAACTGTCCTTGGTGGACAAGAGAAATCAGCTAACATATATATTCTCATTTTAAATACGGCTTTTGATGTTCTCCAGATGACATTCTCCCAAGCAAACTAAAGGAATTAGTATATCTCTTCACCCAGATCCAAAACTGACAGAACAATTAACCTTTCTTCTGATTACAGGTTCTTTTCTTCTAAAACATATCGCTGGTGTAGCAATGCCTAAAAACCACAATAGAGATCAAACGAGACTGTACAAGACAATATACGCGTTCATGAAAAGACAATTTCTTGCATTGTGGAGCTACAGTCTAAATAATCAGGACAGACAAGGAAAATATCTTACCAGCACTGTCAGAGATGGGAAACTGAGGCAGAAAAAGATTAAGGGCTGGATTTTCACATGAGCTCAGCACATTTGCTGCTGAGCTCGCTTGAAATTCTCTCCGTAATCAACAGCATGGAAATCACTAGATATTGAGCTCCTTTGAAAATCAAACTTCAATATGAAAATTTGGCCCAAAGGTCTTTTGAAAATCTACATCAAGAGGCTTACCCAAGGTCACCCAGGAAGTCGGTAGCAGGGCTGGGAACTGCGCTTACATCTTCTGACTCCCACTCTGGTGCATAACTAATGTCTCTCTGCCTTCTGTTTTAATTAGCTACGGGGAGATCTCAAACCAGAGGAGGCTTTTAAAATGAAAGGAAAGAAAACCCTCACAAGTGCAGTCAGTTTCCTCCCAGAAGTAGCAGCCCATTGGACTTCCAGCAACCCACATGCAGTAGGGATTTCAAACTTCTTTTAACAGGCTTCTGTTTCCCTTCAGGAAGATAAACTTTATGCTGTTTACTTCTCACAGATAAAGGGATTCACTGGAGAACTGTTCATTTTTTTCTATAATAATATTTTCCTTCTACATGTACTATGCCTCTGACCCATACAAATACTTTTGCAGTGACGAGGATAGAAAAAGGAAGCCTGCAGAGTGCAAAGGCTCCTAAGGATTAGTAGACAACCTCTGGGGCAAGGAGTGGAGACTTATGCGATTGCTTATTATTACTACATTTTTCCCTAGGTAGAGAGAGTTGTTTGAAGTGGTTTCCTTGCTAATGCAGTGGCAGAGCAAACTATTTACTTTGCATGTATATGTGGTTGCTTCAGTACCTCTCCTGCTGGTCCTGTGGAACACCTAAGATGCACTGTTTGCAGCAGTTCACAAGCTCCTGCTGGAACATCCAAATTCCCAACATTTTCCCTGGCTCTGGCAGCATCCGCAGGCCTGCAGACTCCCTAAGCATCTTCCCTGAGAAGTCTTTTGTCAGAGAGCTACTGCAGCCATCTCAAGAACAGGAAAATATAGAAAAAATTAACAATCAAGGAAAACAAATGAAATGTGGAGTAGGTGTCTGCAGCAACTTCTTTTAGACTAACACACTTTGCTGAAACCTAGATATGGCATTATGTTTTTCAAAGACAAAATAATTGGTTAGCGTTTCTGTTCGCATTTTTTACCCTCAAAGACTTTAGCCTACTTTCCTGTAAAAGACGATGCCGGTTGACATGTCAGAAGAGCTCTTCAAAAAGTCATTTCCTCAGCTCTCTGACCCTGCTATGCTGTCTATGATCAGAGAAGACTTCTGATTTCACTTTGTGGTACTCTGGGTACCTCACTGATAAGATACAATGAGAATTTTACCCAATGTTCCCAGACAGAAAGCTACACGTTGGCTAGAAATGGAAATTCTTGCTTATGCTGATGGCTAGAGTTTCCATAAAAGAGGAGCTGCTAGTTTCATTATTCCCTAGGTTTCTGTCAAAAGGGGGAAAAATGGCTTGCTTCTTCCTTCCAACTTTCAGTCTTCTTGTACCTCTTTAGTGCTATTTTCAAACCTGCTGCCTACTTCGGGGTACGTTCCTTTTGGGCTCAGAACGTTCCCTTCCTTCTCTGTCAAATGCACCTCCCACTTTTCTCCTTGATTTTTACTGCCGCAAAATGTGTCCAGCTGCCAAGCTGTTGAAGTTTAAAAACAGCTTTGTCTAGAAAAGCCAAGAAACACTTCGCTAAAGACAAAACATAATAGGTGTGTGAAGCTAACAGATGGTGGAGCGATAGAGATGGTGTCCAAGCAGCATGCTTGTTTCTACAGATTAGCTGTGCGCACAGTTTGTACTTGCAGAGCATTTTAAGATTCCTTTCAATCAGCAAAGCTATATTATTAGCTTTAGTTTAGCACTAGCTCAGGGATTGCTGCTGTTTCGACACTGGGGGCACCGAGGGAAAGCCACGGGGCTCCCGTCCTTCTGGAGAGCGTTTGTCATGGAAGGGACAGGGCACAGACACACGAAGTAAAGGGACACTTAGTGGGAACCAAGCGACGATGACAATCAAGGCAGCCAGCTCTGCCCAAGCAGAAGGGAAGTGGGTGATTTTTATCCGTAAATCACACAGTGCTCCGGCAGGTGTGGCGGCTCTCCCAAGGTCCCCAAGGGTAGTGCATGCTCATGGCCCGCTCCTGCAGGAGTCCTATCTGGCAAGCTCTTCTTTTATATCTTATCTGCCTCTGCTCTCACTCCACACCCTCCTTTTCTTTAACAGCTTTCTCATTGTCTCGTCTCACTTATCTTGGATTGCAAGCATTTTGGGGCAGAGAACACATCTTTATATAGCGAAGAGGCAGTGCTTTTATGACACTACATAATTAATAACAATTTGTTCAGTATGTAAAGCGAAGCTTCTCAGATAAGCTTTAACAACCAGTTGCCTAGAAGAGGGGATCTCTTCAGTAAATGGAAAACATTACTGGAAATCTTGGGTTAACCTTCAAGTATATGCCTAAAACAACCCATGACCACTATTAAATGCTCAGGTTGCACATGGTCTGGAATGCTGATTGAGCAGACTTCTGTGGCATCATCCAACACTTTTGCAAGCTGATGAATCTGAATAATTAAGTTTTTCCTCATTACAGGTCTCCGAAGCACACTAATCAGCCCTCCACAACAGCTGAGTTCATTCTGGAGGCAAGAAAACATCTTTGACTAATTGGGTGTTTTGATCACATGGATTTGGTAAACTCGGGCTGCATTTGGCGTATCTGCATTGATCATAAACAATATCACATGCTGCCACACAGACTGTGCGTTCTGCTATCTGCACACTGACATGGCAATGGATCCTACAACGTACATTATATAAATGTACTTTTCATTTTTGACAAGTCTGAATTTTTAAGGACCTTACAAAATGTTTTCTCCTCTCTCAAATCACAAAAGGAGTGTGTGTTTGTTTTCACTACATAGGAAAATTTACTGTATATTATGATCCTGATCATGAAATAAGGTCCACGAGGGCAGTCTTGTTGACTGTGTTCAACAGAGATCTTGTAGTCCCAAAGTTCACTGAAGGATGGAAATCCTGGTTTGCATGTGCTGCTGTCATGGCAAATGTCCTGAGAAGAATTGTATCTACTTTGTTGATCGCACAAAATTTAGAATTTAAGGAACACTTATACAAAGCACATTTATGCATGAAAAATCAAATACCACAAATATCAAATAATGCAAAATGCTTTTGAAGATGCAGGGGAATTTTACTTGGAGAACGTAATTAGAATCCTTCAGGTAAGCATGCTCACACTGATCTAAAACCCTGAAAAAGGAACAGAAATCAGGCAGTGTTTAGTGTTTAACACACTAAAACTGGTATAAACCAGTAGCATTAGCACCACCCCGCTGCACTCCCGCTTTAATCCTGCAGACTTGTCTGGCATAGGTAGCCACAGGCACCTTTTCTAGCATGCAGCATCACAAAGATTTGGTTATTGGATACTTGAACATTTAAAGTGGGTTGAGCATTATAATGTAAAGATGAGTTTCTAACTGAAATCTTAGCTAGCAGTACAACGTCGCACATTCCTTCCAAAAGGAAATTAACTAACTGGAGGGAATGCACAGCTCTAACGCTGTATGTAAAGCTGTTTGAGATAGAGCACTTAACAAATACTAGCAACTTATATTCAAATATGACTTGAAATGATGAAAACTTCCTTATCAGAGGCTAGCATCAGATTTAATCCGTTGAGCAATACTTGTGATTATTACACAAATAGATGGGTGGAAATGCGCAGAGTTATTAACATTTTAGAAATTAGGAAACCTTATAATCAAAATATTATTTTACAAATTGATTTAAATACTGAAGAGGAATATGTTCAGGCAGGTCTGATATTTCAGACATCTTACTTCCCTTTGAAACTTTTTAAAAAAATAAAAGAAGAAGCAAAAGAAGACGACAGACATGTCAATGGCTGAATGGGTGGGTGGGTCTTCTGTGAGATGAATCATACTTTTCATTCAGTTTTATGAAAGTCTTGCTTCAAGCATGCCTATAATTACTATTTGTTGCAATCGGACGTATGGCACACCAGCTTGCCATGCAGTACAATTTACAAGGCTTTGCTAAATTACTGAGGGTGCGAGTCTCTTCTGGGGACACCAATTGCAATGTGGGTCCCTACCCCAGCATGTACCTGTGGGCTGGGAGAGCTGATAATGGACTTTTAATACAGGATGGTCACAGAGGTTCTTTGTTATAATTGTCCAAATACCTAATTGAAGATGTGTAGTAATCATCAGCATAGACTGAGATAACTATCTGGTTCCCTTGGCCAAAGTTAGCTCTGCCTGAGAAGGTGTTACTAAAAAGGACACACCAACCAGCCCCGAGTATGTTTTAGGTCCTGAGAGGGTTGGACTAAAACCAAGGAGAGGCTGGGGAGACATTTGTAACTTCCCATTACTGCCTTGCTTGGGTACCAGATATGTAAAGCTGAGACATTTTTAGAGCCGATTCCACCCACGGCTTCAAGTGCCCAGCCACTGTGGCAGGAAAGAGAGAGACGAGTTGGGTGCTGAAGCTTCTTCCAGTGCTTCAAGAAAGTCAGCTACCCGGCAAAGCGATCTACGACTACCACCAACCTCAAACCTGCTCAAGTAGCACACAGCAAACGCTGATGACAGCATTTCAGGTCCCTTATTTTTGGGAGCTTGGTGTCTGATTCTGAAAAAGCCTCCTACCACTGAAGATTTAGAGGTTTGAGGCTTCTCTGGAGTTCAAAGTCCTTTCTTTCAAAACAGTAGGAGACAATATTGTTCCTTTCAAAATACGTCAGGAAGAGCAGGCAATAGTGCCACTGTTCCCTTTCTTTCAGTAACTCAGATAGAAAAACAAGGTAATTAAGCTTGGGTAGCTTGCAACCCTACCGAGGAAAATGTAGACACTCTGACATCTTCTACTGAAGTTGGGTCACTGTGCAGCTGGAGTAACGAGCTGAAAACGAAAGCCAAAAATCTAGAGCACTATTTTGCAATTCCCAGAGCAGGGCATTCAGCTGGGAAGGAGGGAGGGAGGAAGTTTTGAGCTTCTCTCATAGTCCCCTGGGTTTTTCTAGTGTGCATTCACAGGCTGGCTCATGTAAAATGCAGCCCTCCATATCTCGAGAGCAGCACCAGTGCCAACACCCAGCTGCATGCCCCAAAGAGCAAAAAGCAAAAATATTACCTTTTGCTTGGTCTTCTCTTGTTACCCGTTCTTTTTTGAAGGGCAGAGGAAGGCAGGGATCTCTACCCAAATAAACAAACGAAGTTCCTCATCTCAGGCTTTTTGGATTGCTCATGAGAGACATTTAAGTGTCCCTCCCAGGAACAACACACTAATGGCACACACTAACCCTGATCGAGGTACCTCCACTGCTTCATCTCCATTTAGTGGTCCAGGTCACACAGGGGGTCTAAGCACTCTGCTGCTCAAGCTTGCTAGGTGTTGTAAATCCTATCATTAAAGGTTTGTTTCCATTCGTTGTACAGAATGGGTAGGCACCAACTCAGCATTAGGCATTCTGCAATGTGATCTGGTCTTCTGATGTTTCCAAGGAACGTATCTCTAAACCTACAAATGTCTCCCAGCCTCTCCTTGGTTTTAGTCCAACCCTCTCAGGACCTAAATCCTTAGTGGGCTTCATGGAGTCTAAGGCACATCTCTCTTTTAGCATAGCTTTGTGTATTTTATAGCAAGCTCATAAAAGTGTAGATTTTATGTGCTTATTGAAAGTAAAAAAAAAAAAAAAAAAAGAGAAAATAATAACAAAAAACAAAAAAAAAATATAATCTTAAACTACACTTGCTTAGAAACTCATTGTGGAAAACACCAAGTAGCTGAGATATAGTAAACATTTTTACTGTGTTGACCAATTCATTCAATTATATCTTTTTCCTTACTGTAGCTACAAATACTGGAAAACAGTTATTAAAAAAAAAATTAATTTCCTTTTTCTGTGTGTATAAATAAGCCATTTAATTTAAAGCTTTAATCACCATCTCATTTTAGGCTGCTTCATTTGTATGCATACACTGATAGATCCTTTAGAGATAGCATGAAAAAAAGACTTTCATGTACTATATTTAAAAAACTCTGCTAATATAACATTTCTGTCATAGAGACAATTCCTATCTTTATATTCTGTCACTACACCTTTTTCAAGGAGTGACCTCAACCACTGACATGGCTTTGCCTATTATCTACAGATCCTACATGTGCTTCCACTTCTGACCTCTCTTTTCATTTGCTCCTGTATCTCAACCCATCTCTCTCCCAGCTCATTTCACATTTCAGCACCAGGATAAACACAGAAAAGGCTGAAATACAGTTCTTAGCCCAGCATCTAGTGTTCAATTCGTACAATCATCTATAAAGCAAGGAATAAGAAAGTGAAAAATATTCATGTTCTCTAGAGCCCAATACCAAACACGAGTCAGAGAAGCTATTGTCTGTCTGATCTTGATGAGAGCCAACAGTGATACCAAGAAGCCACTCTGGAGCCTGGGGATAACAAGAATACAGGGATGCCTGTTCAGTGACGGTCCTTTACCTCTCAGCAAACTGCAGAAGTAGCTGTTATGCTCCTAGAACTGGGAATCTAGTGAGTTGGTATTGGTTTTACACCACCAGAGAGACAGCACCCCTTACTTTTCCTCTTGAACTGCTACACTTGTCCACGACCTGTCTCCAGTTGGGTGTACATTACTGTTGCCTTTGATATTCTGTTTTTCCATGGGCATGTTAGCCTGAGCTGGGCTAAAATCTCTGATATCAGTACTTGAGCTGCCCAGTTTAACACAAACTACTGCTGCCCCTCTTGTGATCACAGCATGGACATACCCCCGTGGACAAAGCCGGTGTCTGCCTCTTTCAACTTTTTCTCTCAAACGAGGACACAGCTAATGGGAAAGGGGAAATAAGGATCAGAGATACTGTTCAACAAGCAAATGTGGAGGATAAAATCTTCGGAGTTGGAAGATAAAGAAATGTGTACAGATAGGAAACCTACAGAACAAAGACCAACAGCTTGAAATCTGTCTAACATTTACTTTGCAAACAAATATATCCTAATTCTCAAGGTGGTCATTAGGTATAATTCGTTTTACTTGGGCCTCTCTGTTTCTAGGAACTCGGGACACCTACTCACATATCTAAACACTGGCTCAGTTTATGCCAGTAAATGCCATAAGAGTGAACCAGCATCTCTTCCAAGAAACGGTATTGCTAGTTACTTCATGCACTGAATGAAACCGTATGTTAAAACTGGCCATCAGATTAGAACATCAGTTATCTACATGCTCAGAAGTATCTCTCTGTACATTATTTTCCTCTCTTCAGACATATCTTTCTAACAGAACCGACTCTTTATCCACAAACAAATGCAATTGTTTACACAGAAGGAACACGATGTCTGCTACCAAAATACCTTCTTTACTTTTCCCGAAGTCCACATTTTCTCACGTTCAAAACAAATCCCACTGTGCTTATTTTTGGGGCAAGAAATAAACACAAAGGCTATAAAATAGCAGTATTCTCTGAAGACATAATGAAGTCATACATGTCATTAAAGTTTAGTCAATCTGCTCAAAATCCTCTAAGGCAAATACATTCAAGGTTAACACAGTCAGCTCTGCTCTTCTACTGATTATATGACTTTATCTCCTCTGAGAAATGTAGATTTGACCTTCAAATTCTGCATATAATTACAAATTTCAAATTAAGCATATGTAGCTAGTCTTTGACATCAAGATATTTTTCACCTTTTCAGTAAAGTAGCTGGATAGAATTAAATAGCCCCCTCCCGTCTTGCTTTTGTGTTTTCCCAATAGCAACCTTCAGTTATTTAAGCACACTTTAAAGCACCTTACCTCAGTGTTTATCCTTTTTTCTCCCAGAAGTCTGGAGCTGCTGACCTAATAAATGTGGCTTTTTAATATTTCTGGGCTAGATATACTAAATTGTATCACACATTTTAGCCCTCACACTCACCCCAATCCGTCTTGACCTTAAGAATCTGACTGCAACGACTGGGTGAATAAAATAGAAAACCGAACAGGATTAACTTCCACAGTTCAATTTTCAAAATGAATGGGAAAAATGATAATATATCATGACTCTAAAGCTCATGGAAATGTGTGAAATCACATTCACAGAATGCACACAGCTATTACAGCATCCTGATTCCACCAAATCACTGTACACACACTTCATGTTTTCAAGAAGAGCTTTTGATTGAATAGTGGACTTTAAGACTCAGAGAATACAAGTTTCTGCTCCTAATCCTACTGCACAATGCTTTTTTCTTATCCAATACATACTCAGTCTCTAAGACATTATTTCCCCTAAGTAAAACAGGAATAATAAAAAATTCCAACCTCATGGTAACATTTCTACTTCAGAAAAGTTTGTGCACAACTGTGCTAAGTATTTGGATCAAAAGCAGATAGGCAAGCTGTCCTCAGATACAAGGAGAGGTATAGAGCAATTCCTAACAACCACATCTGTTTCTTTAATAAGTTAAAAATTTTACTGTTACTGACAATAAAACAGTATCTTGAAAGTAAGCAGTTACAGTTTCCTAAGTATTTTTGCAGTGCACGAGAGGATTAACAGAAAGCACTGGCCATTCCTAAAGTTCAAGGGAAAACTGCAAAGTTTGCACAATCACAGGATCACAGGCTGCTTGAGGTTGGAAGGGACCTCTGGAGATCATCATCATCAGAAGTCAAGTATTCTTGCCATATTTCTAAAAGCACAGTTAAAAACGTTTGAATTTTTTCCTAGTTTTCAAATAATTCGGTTTGCGACACAAATTAGCATTGTTTGCTCTTAATGACTGTCTCTCGGAGGATCTGCTCTCTGCATCCCGCCAACTGCTTCTGGCCAAGCTCAGCAAGGCCACGGAGAGATCTTCCTCTGCCAGCAGAGGCCAAACAGGAGGTAAAACTTGATTTAAGCAAGGCTCAGTCTCCGTGCAGCTCCCCGATTAGCTCCTTTGGCTCAACACCGCCGTAAATTACATCAATCACATGCTGGAGTGGGCAAAGTGAGGGAACGGGAGGGGGAAGGTTCACTGTGCATTCTACCTTGTACATACATGAAGAAGGGTTTTAAGTGCAGGACTATAAGTGAATAAATTTGTCCCGATGAGACTGTGAAAGGTCACTTCTCTGCAATTCAAACACAAAGACAAAAGGGTCTGCCCCTCTGAAACTCCTTCGTCAAGCAACAGATGGCTTTGCAAGTATTTCTGGACCTCCCTTGGACCAGAACCGGTGCTGAGAATGATGCTTCATCTAAATTAACTAAATCTCACACTATCTCTGTTAATTAGCTATCTTTGTTCCCAAATAACGTTTTCAAAATTTCACACCTTTCATCTTTTGCGTTGCTTCCCAGCAGAAGGCAGGCTCTCCCACAGCGTGAGCTTACCAACAGAAATTCTGGGCAGAACGACTGCAATCTTCAGCTGATACACTGCTGTTAGCGGTTTGAGGGCTTCTGACAGAAATTTCCTGAACCTTTGGCTTTGTTGATTTTAATAGTAAATCCAGCAAATGTGGTACAAGTCTGTTGTGAGATGAAATTAGGCCAAGACATAGTTAGAATTTCAAAGATCGGTAAAACTGTGTTGCAGCTGATGAATTCAATAACCTCCAGCATCAGACATTTGGTAATAAAATGGACACCATCGTGCCATGGGTTTGGCACTTGACATCCCCACACAGAACTGGACATGTTAAACACTTAGGAAAAGAATAATTTTGCAACTATTTTACTAGATTATTATCACTTTGGAAGCTAAAATTTCTAAAGGTTTTCTCATAAGCAGGAGCTGAGGTATCCACGCCAAAGACTATTAAAGAAAATACGTTTCTGCAGGACTGAGCAAAGATCCTTTTATGCACTGAAGCTGGAGAAGGGTCTGCTGCAGGATCAGGATCTCTCCTAGGGATCACTGCTGGAACCAATTTTCTTCAACATTTTCACCAGTGACCCAGAGAAGTGAGACTGTGGTGAAATCTCCAAGCGTGAGGATGCTGCTAAACTCTTTCAAATGGTCAAGCGCTGCCCTGATGATGAGGAACTACATTAAGACTTTACAGAAGTGGTCAAAAAGTTGACAGAAGAGCTTCATAAGCAGATAAGTGTAAGGCGATTAATCTAGGGGAAAATAAACTAAACCACAGCTGCACAGTACTGAATTTAGTACTCGTAGCTGCAAATCAGGAAAGAGATCTTGGAGTTGTTACTACCTGTCCTGAAGCAGCACCAATGAAAGAGGCTGAATCTCTTCTGTAGCTTAGATTCTGAGTCTGAAGAGAACATGAGTGAATGGAAACGGGAAACTAGGAACAGGAGATGGAAGGAGAAGGGAGGC
Source organism: Aythya ferina (assembly GCF_964211825.1). Classification (NCBI taxonomy): domain Eukaryota; kingdom Metazoa; phylum Chordata; class Aves; order Anseriformes; family Anatidae; genus Aythya; species Aythya ferina. The sequence goes on along the minus strand of NC_140297.1, from coordinate 150,108,462 downwards.
AGATTCAGGTAAGAAATCAGATAAGTGGTAGGAATGCACACGGCGGATTAGTTGGGCAAGAATTAGGATGGTAAGATGAAAAATGTAGCAGCAGTTGGGTTGAAGGAGGAAAGGTGGGAGTGACAGGCAGAGGCTGGGATGAAGAATGACAGGAAAGTCTGGAAAGGGAATTGAGGAGAAATACCCAAAGCTGCAATAGCAGAGTTTCTACTAATTCATTTCTTCCTTGTGTCTGAAATTAAACTTGAAATTCCAGAAGCTCAGCACTGGGAAAATCTCTCAGCAGTGGCTAGTCAAAAAGAGAACTGTGAACTGTTGCTTCTGCTGGTATTTCTTCCCCCTTCAGTGCAGGGGACACCATAAACCCAAATGATCCAAAGCAGGTGGTAACCATACAGGCCCAATACAATTTTAGACTTTCAACCTTTTTTGTATGGTCCCACATATATTAAACTGCTTGTAATAGCACACTGACAGGTAATTCCTTGGGCATTTCTTGATATTCCCTTCAGCAGGTTTGGAGGCGTCTTCTCAAAAGGTGAGGACAAACCAGCTGTTTCATTGTGCTTTATGGTTTATAATGGAATAAAAATTGTTCAAACATTTCTGGAATTTTTTTTCACCACCACCCCTCCCCAGAGGAAAAAATAATAATAATAAAAAAAAATTAGATTTGTTAGTTTCCATTCTCAGATAGAGTACAAAGTTTTTTTTAAAATACTGGAATTTTTTGTTCAGTGAATTCTAATCTTACTATACGTGATATGGGATCAAAAACGATACAAAAAACAAAGACCAAAAAAATGACAAAAATGATGCCAGTTCTAGCATTTCCTAACTTTAAGAGCTAACATCTTACAAGTCTTGTGAGACTTCTGTTGCTTTCTGACATGACAATACACACGAGGTGGGGTAGTGGGCTGGCAGAAGGTTGGTAGGTGGAAAAGAAGGGAGGAGTAAGGCATAACAATGAGACATATTTCTGAAGTTTTATAAAGCTATTTCTGTGACATTTCAATGAATCATTTTCCAGCATCAATAAAACTTACAAAATACTTACAGCCTGTTTATAAGCTGTTGCAATAATGAATAATAAACTAACAAGGGATTCCTTACATCCCTAGGAGGGAGTTGTCTAACTCCACATATGCTACTCGGTATACTGTCTTCACAGAAATACAATAGCTTTTGTTCCATTACAAAAAATTAAATATAAGACATAAAAACAAACAAACAAACCTCTTTTTCAAAGTATCTCAATTTTCCAGTTAAAATACCAGTGTGGTAAGTACTGCTTAACGCCTGTAGAGAATTGGGAAGCTCTGAATAATTCTGATAAGATCAGTTTTACAAAAGAGTATGTCTAAACAGTGCTTACATGAAAGATTTCAGTTTACAGGAAAGAAAGGGAAATCCCCTCTGCAGGAATTGCACAAGATATGCCAATTACAAGGTATAACGTTATGACACAAGGATATGTTTTTATTTTGGTTTCTGATGACCATATTAACCACAAAGACAAGACTTCAACAGGTTGCACTCCGCACATGTACGTGGTGTCAGGAGGCAGTAAACACACCACAGCCACCTTATATGGACAGGCATTTTTAGCATTGGTATGAGAAGAAATGGGTATTGTAAAACACAACACTTGCAAAGATAAAACACAAAGCACCAGGCAAAGCATTACAGAGTCAATCGCTTTCTTTCTCATCAGAAAATGGATTTACTTTGATGAAAACTGTGACCTAGTTTGATTAGTTGCTTACTCATTAATGCAAAATATTATTACAAAATAACGTTTTGTAATATTCAACATTTTCAACATATATGGCCGAGATTTTTACTGAAAGCAAAATCAAAAAGCAAGAAAATTAAAAACGTTGAGCTTCATAAATATATTTGTGGTTCCTCTATGCATTTAGAATTTACCCTTTTGACCTCATGTTTAAGCAAATAAGCATCTTTATTCAAGATATTATCAAACTAAAAATCCCTTAAGTTTGTTAGCCACAACCAAATATAATTCCATTCATATTTATTCATATCTATAGTTTTGACTTGAATAACAAAATATTTCATAACAGCAAGTGTGATTAAATACTTCCACCTTGAAGGGCTGGAATTGTGCAATATTACTCTGAAACATCTTGCTAAAATACTCCTTGACACCACTTGTGCCTTGTCCTTCATTTCAAAAACATGCAATTAAAAAAGCATTCGTACAAATCTTCTTCCAAGCAGTTTTAAGTGCTCCTGTATACTCATTTAGAAAGACATCCACCCCAAGTAACCAACATAAAGTCCTTTCTATATGTTTCTTCCCAAGCTATGATTCATTTTACTGCCTATCTTGTATTTCATATTACATTTTCCTAAGTCTTGGAATCCAAAGAAGAGGGTAGGAAATAGCATATTATATCAAGAATATTCATTAACAGGATAACTACCCAAAGTATTTCATTTTTTTGTTAACATATTTCTATGCATCATAAAACTCTAAGGTACCAAGAGAAATCTATTCTGTTGCTGCAAAGAGAGCTACAAAGTCAATTAAGTTCTCCTTCTTCCTGTGAATTTAATGACTACTCATCTAAAACTCAGTGATGTAAAACATCAAATAAATCTTAATAGCTGTTGCACTGCATTCACGACATGAGAGTCTGCCAGTCCTCTGTTCCCGTTACCATCCAAGTATTTCACAATCATTTTGAACAGATGAATGTGAAGAGCTATTGAACTTGGACAAGGCTATCATCTCTTAAGAGGATAGCTTACGATCTATTTAATAGTTTTGCTCTTCCAAATGCCTTAGACATAAATTCATCATGAGTTATTTCATAACTACCTTCTCAGGGTTTGGTTGTGGCTTTTTTTTTTTTCTTCCCCATATTAAAAGCCTCTGTGTAAGCTTATATGTTTTTATTAAGTCAGTAACTTGTCCACCAATTTGCCATGAAGTTACGAAAAGAGAGAAAGCTAAGGAATGTCTACTACAAATATGTAAAGTTTTTCCTCTTAAAAATCAAATGCACTTGACCCTTGAGCTTGAAACAGAAATATTTTTTTGGTTTTGCTTTATAAATTTTGAAATGTATTACTTCTGTCTTCTGAAGGATCACAGTGGAGCCTATCAGGAGTAACAGCTCTACTTTTCTTACGTATTTGAAAAGCATCGCTCTTTCCTGAAGCTAAGCTCTGGTGTGCATAACAAAACAGTCTTTCAAATACATATTTTCATACTTTAGAAAAACAAACAAAAATCCCCATGGGATGTCTGTGCTGCTGATAGCACAAGATAGTTGGAGACCAATGAACAGATCAGTCTTTATCATTCTGTCATTATGACTCAGAGCGTGGTTCAACGTCTCATTCACTACAGCCATCAAAACCCAAATTAAAGAAAGATCCATTTCCTCATAGGTTTTTCCATGACATTTAGCTGTATTCCTGAGGCTGCACCAACTGCTGGGGTGACCTTCAACAAATCACTTTCTCTTTCAGAGTCTGAATTTCCTCATCTGAGGTGACTTTGTTGGTAAAAAACTTCAAGATATATAGATTAAAAACAATATATATATATATATATATACACACACAATAATAATTGAGTAAAAGGCAGTTATCACGTGTTTATGTTGCAGAGGCTTGTAAAGTCATCAGCCACCCATCAGTCCTGACACAATGGTACCCATGATAATGACTATTGTTATTTTTGGAACATGAATATCAAAGAAGCTATTTCATGTATCAATGCTGAGAAATACTAGATTAAAGAAAAGAAATTCAACTTCAAGCAAAGATGGATACTAAAATCAGTAGACATCTTCAAGACCATTCATCATGTGCTATATGTTCTGAATGAATCTGCTGAGGAGGAACTAATTTTACCATTTTTTTTTTTCCAGTTTCACAATTTTAAAGGAAACTCCAAAATGCACTCAAAATATTTAGCGGAGTTGTATGTAGTCAGGAGAAAAAAAAAAACATAAACAGTGGCAGTGAAAGAAAATAACCAAGTAATGAGCTGGTTGTCATCCTAAAAACCCCATCCGAGCATAGAATCTCACAGTGAGAATAGTGATGGATGAGAGACTAGAAGAGCAGAAACTCTGCTGCAACCCAGGGAAGACTTTACAGATGCCCTCCATTACACTCCTACAGAAGATGATCTTGCTGCTTCAAAATAAAATCCCTAATTCTTATAGTTTCTGTACAGTAAAATAATAAAAGTGCTGCTAGACAAAGGGACTGCTGCATATTTACCATGTCAAAAAGAGCCCATATTTCAAAACACTCAGAAAGGATGTGAAACCTCACTTCCAAGTACTTATGAAATAAAGTATGCTTAATGAAACTTCTGCTAAAATGAGTAAATAGCACATGATCACATTTTGCTTCTCTATTTTAATAAAAAACTCTTCAATCTAATGAGTTAACTTTAATAGAAAATAATTTATGTTACTCTCAGTTCTGTCCTACAGCTCCTGACAGGGTGGTTTTGCTTGGTTAATTGAGATTTGGGTCTTCCATTCATCATCTTCCATCTTGTTTAAACACTATTACTTTAACATAGGGCTCAAAGTGTGTAATACTAATTACTTACAAAACCAGACAAGAACCTTTTTCATCACTCCAATCATCACACAGTAATAATAATAATTAAAAAACAACAACAACAAAATATGAGTACAGGCCATCAATATTTCTCCCAAAGAGCACCCCAAGGCTCACATCAATCTTGTGGTAAAGCAATAGTTTGGGACTCAGGAGATCTGGCCATTAGCACAGTTTGGGGGATTTTGCTTTATAAAAATTAGGAACAATTAGGAATAGTACTGAATTTCTGCACCTAGACTAAAATCTGTTCTGAGCAGGTGCTATTTTTTACTATGTGTATATGCAGTACCTAGTCTAACGGGATACCCATCTTAATTGAGATGAACAGAACCCATTTGCCTATAAAAATCAGAAATGCATACATAAATATGAACAGTATAGCTATGGGAACAGATTGGTGGGTGGCGAGGAACTTGAAAATAAACACAATAGGAACAACAAAGCAATCACTCAAGAAAAGCCTCCAAACAATACTAGAAATGCGCTTCGTAAGTTAGCAGACTGCAAAATACAGGCAGGTGGGCTGAGTTTCTACAAAGTGAAATACAAATATGAACATGAACACTTCAGTACACAGTGCTATTGACATTGCTCACAGAACTTCTGCAGCACAAATGTTTGTGGTATTTTCAGGTTTATTAGGAGAAATCAAGATAGTGAATTATTTTCCCTTGTCTTTGATTTACAAGGTGGATCCTAGTTCTAAGAAAAACAATGTTGTTTTCCTCTTTTTAACCCTCCACCAGTTTTCTTAACCCAGCGAACATCTATAGCGTCAGTTAAAGGTTCATTTATTTCCTCGCTGATTTCCTGTAAAACCTGTGACTCAGCATGGCACCTGAACCTGCTGCTCTGTGGACTGAAAGGACATCGAACACTTTTGTAATCACGCTCCAGCTGCACGCCTGTCAGCAGTGCAGTAGCCATCGCTGAATTGGAGGTGATCATTACCCTGTTACTAAATTCACCCCTGCATTTATGACCGCACGCACACAGCTTGATAACCGAGCCAGAACTATTTCTGTCATCTGTAATCACTGTTGACGAGTATACCTTTTTCTCTATTCACTGCAGAATATTTTTTTTCTCTCAATAGTTTCGATGTTAACAAGAGTCTTGAATAATTTCCTTGCAGCACTGTTCTCCAGTAACTCTTTTTGAATGAGATCTACTTTAAATAATGTGGATACCTTTAGAAATGTGACCCCAAATCATTCATGTGTTAATTTTTGAGCATTTCTTGGAATTATTTATAAGTCTCTTTTTCTCATATATGTTATGACCACTTTCAATCTAAATATTTGGCTATTTAACATGGCAGACTGAGGTCTAAAGTCTTCTTGTCTTTTAAAACCTCTCATGAGATTTCTTCCTATTTGATATTTGAATTTTTTGGTAAAGGTTTTGCTTCTGGGTTTTCAGAATATCTTTTGCTTTTATTCAAGGAGCTATTCCAAAAACACCTCTTTTATATTGAATTGCTCTAAGCTGCTGCATTTAAAATGGAGAAGAGTTTTCCACTCTGCACGTTTAAATAAAACCTACCTGAATACTGCAGAGTACATCTCTATCTGAAATAAGGAGTAAATCGTACTCTCTAATTTGTTTTCTTGGCATGATTCATTATCTTATGGTCCTCTCTTCTTTCATTTCCAGTCTAGATTTCTACATACAAGAAAGTTTTCTGTGTCTTTAATATTTTTTCCTGCCTCTCTCTGAATGTTACTTTAACTGCTTCCCTTTGAAGATAAGATCCCTGCAGATGAATACAGCATTCATGAAGAGGATGTGTAATTTGTATATTATCTCTTAGGTTTATCTGTTCATTTTTAGTATGATCCTTTTCCTCTTGCTGTACTGTCAGAGGTCTGAACTTGGGGATGCAGAAAAGAAAACACTTGTTGTTTGGGGCCTTCCTCCTCCCCCAGTTTGTCAGTAACAAAATGAGGCAACATCTGCCTGGAGACGGTTAGGCTGAAAGTCTGCTTCTGAAGAGTGTGGGAAGAAAAGCATGGGATCCAGAAGGCTTTCCGTAAGGAAGTTAGTCTGCTGCCGGGATCCCTTCTTGGGAAGGTCAGAACTCTCCTCCCTGGAGTTATTCCTCAGAATACAACTGCAGGATGACAAAGCTTCTGATTGTAACACCCGTTTGACCTCATGAGCTGAGTCCTTGTTCTGACGTGTACTTTAGAGTCATAGAATCACAGAATCATTAAGGCAGGAAACGACCTCCAAGATCATGTACTCCTGTACATTTCCCCCTGTACTCAGCTCTGGTGAGGCCGCACCTCGAGTACTGTGTTCAGTTTTGGGCCCCTCGCTACAAGAAGGACATCGAGGTGCTTGAGCGGGTGCAGAGAAGGGCGACGAAGCTGGTGAGGGGCCTGGAGAACAAGTCCTACGAGGAGCGGCTGAGGGAGCTGGGCTTGTTCAGCCTGGAGAAGAGGAGGCTCAGGGGTGACCTTATTGCTCTTTACAGATACCTTAAAGGAGGCTGTAGAGAGGTGGGGGTTGGCCTGTTCTCCCACGTGCCTGGTGACAGGACGAGGGGGAATGGGCTTAAGTTGAGCCAGGGGAGTTTTAGGTTAGATGTTAGGAAGAACTTCTTTACAGAAAGGGTTGTGAGGCATTGGAACAGGCTGCCCAGGGAGGTGGTGGAGTCACCATCCCTGGAAGTCTTCAAAAGACGCTTAGATGTAGAGCTTAGGGATATGGTTTAGTGGAGGGCTGTTAGCGTTAGGTTGGAGGTTGGACTCGATGACCTTGAGGTCTCTTCCAACCTAGAAAATTCTGTGATTCTGTGATTCTGTGATTCTGTGATCATCTGGTCCAACCATCCCCTACCACCAATGTCACCACTAAGCCATGTCCCCAAGCACCACATCCAGCCTCTCCTTGAACACCCCCAGGGATGGGGACTCCACCACCTCCCTGGGCAACCCGTCCCAGTGCCTGACTGCTCTTTCTGAGCAGAAATGTCTCCTCATTTCCAACCTGAACCTCCCCTGGCACAACTTGAGGCCATTCCCTCTGGTCCTATCACTGGTTACCTGTGAGAAGAGGCCCCCAGCTCCCCACCCCTTCCTTTCAGGCAGTTGCAGAGAGCAATGAGGTCTCCCCTGAGCCTCCTCTTCCCCACACCAACCACCCCCAGCTCCCTCAGCCGCTCCTCACAGGACTTGTGCCCCAGGCCCTTCCCCAGCTTCGTAGCCCTGCTCTGGGCACGCTCCAGGGCCTCGATGTCCTTCTGGTACTGAGGGGCCCAGAGCTGAGCACAGCACTTGAGGGGCAGCCAAGGAAGAATCTCTTACAGAAAATAACTTATTTCACCCTTCTGAAACACCTTGATTTTTGGTACCGAATCTTTGGGACTGGATTTGGCCAGCTGCCAAGCAGAAGCACCCCGCTCACTCCTGTGCCTGTGAGGGGCTGGATCCGGGCTGGCAGTGCCCAGCTGCCCGTGGCTGCAGGCACAACTCTCAGAGCCCAAGCACACCTACGTATATTGAGGTCCTCTTTTCTGCAGACATTATCTCTAGACTTACCTCAGCTACCCTGAATTAATCTAAGGTGATGTATACTGCAGTTCACACATTTCTTCAAATCTCATCTAGTTTCTTTTTATATTTTTTAATTTACTTATTAAAACAAGTTATTATGTTACACCTGTTTTTTCCTGAACGGATTCCCAAGTCACCTTAAATTGACTTTCCTTTATGATGAAATTTGTTACTTCTCTTCTTTATTTTATCCTCTCCTTGTCCATATTTACTTGCTTTTTGAAATAAAAAGCTCCTCCTATGGCACAGAAAGGGACTTATTTTTTCCAAATCTGGTAAAGACTTTACTACCCGCAACAATTTCAGATTTTTTTCCCACGGGTCAGAAGACCAGACTAATTCTGGAGTTCAATAGCACATCTATTGAAATTATTCTCATACTTAGGAAACTCAACAATGTCAACTTGTTCACCACCTGAACAGAAATACTTTAAAGGCTTTCTGAAAGCTTTCTGGGTTCTGCCGCTCTAATTCTGAAAATTATGTCCCTGCTCATTAGGGATAAGTTTCATCTGCACAGCTTTCCTTCTGGTGAACAGACATTTCATCTGGTGCTTGTAGCCAGAGATGCCTGGCAGCAAGTCCCCTCCAGGCATAGGATCTGCTGTAAGGTGTGTATAGAGACAGACTGACCAGGGAAAATAGGAAAAGACATTGTTGAGAAAGAACTGTTCAGAAGAAAAAAGTATTAACCTGTGACAGGAGAGAAATGGATTCATTTCTCTGTTCTGACACACTTTCTGAAAGTTCCTGTACAACACACTTAAACCCAGACCCACAAAGATAATGATGTGCCTAACTTCCACTGAAACCCATGAGAGTTGAGTCCCCAAAAATACTTTGGTGGAAGTAAATCTTGTTTTTCTGGGTCTCAGCTATCCATCTGCACAATAGGTATTGCTGCAAGACAGCATTTCATCGGAGACAGCTCATATATTCCCCGTCAGTATCCACAGGACAGAAGAATTTAAAAAAGATATTGGCTGTGCGGGATATTATACAAATAGGAGAAAGGGAGACCTAGAAAAACACATTTCAGTGCCAAAACTGTACTTGTATTTAAAATAAGCAGCCCCAGTGTCTCAGCCGTCTGTGTCACTGTTTCTCTGCCATGCTGCGGTGGTAGGAAGATTACAGTACAGCAAAACCCCAAGTGGCACTGCTAAGCATGGGAAAAAGAGAGATAACCAAATAATATAGCAAGGCTATAGCAACCTACCCTTCCTTTCCAAGCTTAATAGAAAAGAGAAACATTTCTACATTTGAAACAGAACCAAAGGTTTTCTGCCCAAATATTCTTGTCATTAAGTTTCATGCATTTGATTTATTACCACTTCCTGCTGTTCATATTTAAACTCTCCTTTCCAGCAGGCACATAATCAAAATCACATTAAGCGTTCCAACAGCTTGCTTGTAGTGGCTATTTATAGTAAATATTTACTGATAGATACTTTAAGAGAAAAATAAAATCCTACACATGACAATTATTTGCAAAATACCGATCAAATTCAGTTGGATCAACACTTCAGCATAGGATCTGAGGTTAAGGACAGAAGGAGTCACATTTATGTTATTTTTAGAACCTATTTTGTATTGCCTCACTGTGAATCTATAGTGCAGTTGCTTGCTAGCATGTTGCAGAGACATGGAGCCAAGAGTGACTTTTGCTGCATCCAGTTATCTCATTAGGTATGAAAAAAGTTTTCCCTGTATGAACTGTCACATTGGTGAGAGCAGTTGTCATATGCCCAACTCATTAGCAAACTGTCCTAACAGACCCTGTAAAATGGGTCTTAGGCTTGATGACAGTCAAGCCGCCCTTCAGACATCTGAGAGTTTGGAAATTCCACATCCTGCTAGAAATTAAAATGTGTGTGTTATGCAAAAGTTCAGTAACATACAATGGAAATTACCCTGTATGGGGTCAAACAGTCTGCAGAACAGTTGGAATTCTGAGGCTGCAAGATTGTAAATTAAAGAGAAACCAATCCATTTTTCAAAGAAACGCATTAATACAGCATGCTTACGGCAGTGCCAAAGCCCTTTCTTTTAGCGCTTTTTAGGACTTACGCCTCTCAGTTCATGATTGAATTGTCAACTGAATGCATTTCATGCTAACTGTCTCAAGGCACTAAACTTGTGATCAAGCTGATGATTTAAGAAGACATCACAAAAGACTGCCTTAGTGGCAGGCAGCATGAGTATGTATGCCCCCAAGGATGGAGCTAAAGAAGGTTTAGTGTATTTAGATACACTAATGTGAGGGTAATGGATACCAGCCTGAAGAGCTCAAAAGAAGCAGATACCCAGCCTGAATCAGCTTCATTATAAGCTTTTAAGAAGAAATGGTGCAACTCTACGGTTAACCTGTTACTCTGGTAACAGCTAGCATAAGGAATCCGAAAAGGAGCCATATATTTAAAGGTGTGTGCAAACTGGCGAGCAGCTGTGTTGTTGAATCAAAACAAATTACAGGCAGCAGAAAAGCCCATCTGTGAGCACTGATACATAAAGTGCTGCTATTCTGACATAATTACAAGCAAAATAAACCCCAGACAGCACAAACCGGGTAGTGAGAAAACATACGTCGTAGCAACCCAACGTAGGGATTTCTGTGAAAAGGGCACGGTCCTAGGAGATTCTGAAATCTTTAGCTTGGCTTTGTTACTTGTGAACACAATGCCTGGATAAACAAGGAGACAAAGGCAGAATAAACCTCCTTATATCAATGACCTTTACTCAGCAGTAGCACTTGAGTTTTCCCAGGGTTGAAAACAAGGTAGCTTTAACACAGCCAGCTGGCAGTATCATCCAAGCATTACTTCATGGGAGATGCTGAACTTTCAGGTTCTTCTGAGGAAAGAGAGACACGTCTGTGTTTCACCAGCATACTGATGAGTCTCTTTTCTAAATTCTGAAGTGGTGGCTCTGCAAGGCATTGTATTAAACTACCTGCGAGGCACGGTATGGCCTTAAGGACTGCTACGTTTCAAAACAACTGATGACGACACACAATTGTCTGCCAGTACCTGCTGAGCCCTTTCTCAGAAGCGTGGTGAAGTGTAAGAATAGCCTACAACTTATCTGCCATGTCCCTCATTCACCCAAGCAATAAACCACAATCAAACGTTCTTCTAGGCACTCAGCATAAACGTGATGATTCGACGACCTAGAGCTAAGAGGGAAGAGATGAATGCACAACCAACCCACCTTGTACAAAACACAAAGGAAAGCCAAACCTGGCCTGGAACCTTTCCAAACACCACCGACAGGCAAATTTGGGGAAAATAACCAAACTGTTCTCTACTCTTAAATGAAAAAACAACACAACAGATGAAATCTTGGTCTCACTGAAGTCAGAAGCAAAACTCTTCATTTAACAGTGCCTGCACTTCATCTGCAGGAAATTAACTGTCAAGCTTTCAAGCATTTTGTCTCTTGGGTAATACTTGAAACATTCATCAGCAGTGCAGCAGAATACCAGCATCTCTGCTTCATTTTCCTCTTGGTAGATAAAGATTGCAGAAGCTTCCATGTTGCTGCATTTATCTACACTTTAAATAATGGAATTATAATCTTTCTACTTCCCTTTTATTTTTTTTTAGAAAAGAAATTCCCTGACGGGATGGCCTTTTTCCAGTTCGAGGTTTTCATTTGCCACATCTGCAGCTGTTAGTAAGTGAGAAGCTGCTTTGGATCATCCGAGTGCGTATTCTACCACTTTCTGCTTCAGAAACATGATTCTAGTAACAGACAAGTCAGCTGTCAAGAGGTTGTTTCACAGATGTACTTGGCAACATGTGAAGCCATTTTCAGCTGGCAATAGCTTGAATAAACATGTAATTCTACCAGCGAAAAAGGCTTAGGAAAAAGCAATGATGAAATCAAGGGTAAGCAGCATGCATTATTTAACCATTTTTTGACGTTCAGCATCCCCTTCCAGAACCCGGTGCCCATCTCACTGCTGTTTAGCCCTAGCAGGCTGCACTCCTTTTATGAGACCCCAAGCACAGAAAAAAGGAAATCGAATGGATCGAGGCAGGGCACTGTGTAAGGGATCAGCAGCATGGGCAAGTGGCACACCAACAGATGTAGGTTTCGTGCCTTGATTCACCTATCAAACTCCACATTTTATAGGGCAATAAAAATATTTCCTTGATTACGCAAAGGTTGGACATTCAGCTTTGCTGCTTGTGTCAGCAATACGCTCATGTTCCTATTTTTGGAGTCCTGTGAGCCTCTTACTTGATAACACACAGAAGTGTGGAGCACAGCGTTTGATGTTGAGCACTCGATTATCTTGCCAAGCACAGTCTCTACTATGGATTGAGTTTGATTGCAGGCAAGTAGCATTTCTCACAAGGATGTTCTATGAGATGAAATATTTTCTGATCAGTCTGTGTAGCTGGAAGGGAATAAGCAAGTTTATTATGTGTTACTTTCCAGGTTGTATTCAAGCAGCACCCAAACTGTACAAGGTGTTTTATGTGGAAGTTTTGCTCATGCCCTCCCAGATGAGTTCCCAATCAAAGGAAACACGAGAGAATAAAGATTCAGCTTACAGAAAAATCAATTAAGCACTTTTCCTCCAAATAAGAGGCTTATTCACAGTGCTGTAAGAAGAGACTGAAAATGCACACTACAGTGTGGATACCGAATCCATAACTAATCCTATATAAATGCACCAAAGCGAATATTCCAGAATTAACAAACAATGTGCACTTTCTCTTGCACATCACATTCCATCAAGTATTTGTACTGTAAGCTGCTTGGAGCAGGGACCTGTCACTGTTAATTAGGCCATAAGAATTATGTACATTTAGTTACCACATTTAAGATTTTTTCTTCTTTTCAAAGAGCATATTTCAGTTTACAGTTCTCCTATGAAACAGAGGTTGAGAAATAGAAAGCAAAATCTCATTGTAAATACCAAATAACTTTGGTTTGATCCTGATCTTAATTTCTTTTTTTTTTTTTTTGATTTATGTATTATTTTTATTAATGTAAATGGTAGGACAGCACGTTTTGATGTTTCACACAGCAAAACCTCCAGCCTGCTCCAGCTAGACTACCTGCACAACACCTGGAAGAGTTTTCACACGTTCAGGACACATCCTAAGCTACATATCTTACCTTCACAATCATGAAGGGTTGAAAACATCTCTTAGATACAAGTATTCTGTGGAATCATGTACTAGGTAGGGGACTACAGAAAACCAATTACTGGAAGTCCACAATTTCATGAACTTTGGACTATTTTTTTTCTTAGAAAGACAAAGAAAAATAAATTCAAACTTCCTTAAAACTCAAGAACAGGAAGTTAAAATCTTCCAGATGCCCAGATTCACAACCAACTTGAAAACTGATTTTTGAGAACAGACAATAAAAGTGATTGAAACATGAACAAAATCATTCATGCTGTTATTGTTCCTCCCATACTGTTGACCACACTGACTCTTTCAATATGCAGCTCTGAAGGAGCCAATCCAAAAGTAAAATATTTCTGAAATACAATTTAAAATGAGAAAAGAGGAACAAGACTGGGCACACATTTCAGAAAACATGACCTCATATGTAAGTTTTTGAATCAAAATCTGTTGTTAAGAACTTCCATGTGAGTTACTTCCATATCCAGAGCAGAAAATCCAACTGAAATCAGCAAACTACGATCTGTTGCCAAGATACTTTCTTTCTGAGGTTCTTAAGAGGACAAAATAGCATGTACCTACTGCAAGCCTCTCTGACGTACAGGTAAATCCACAATTGCTTATCTTGTGGAATCAACCTCTCATGTAAATGTGAGTTTCCATATGGACGCAGTTGCAGGAAATGAGCCTCTGTTCTCATTTATGCAAAGAAAGGGTTCGCACTCCTGCAGCTATTAGCACACTCCCTTTGCACCATCGAATTCATCCCTTCTCAACCAACCCCAGAACTCAGCTCTCTTCTGACAGAATTGAAAGGTTTCAGTGAAGATTCAGACATAAAAAATCAAACTTAAAAAGTGGAGGTGAATACTCTCAACACCTGAGTATATATACATGTACACACGTTCCTTAGCTGAAAGGTTTGGGGCTACTACAATCATTAGTGAAAGCATTTTTTTAAGAAAGAGCGTGTATTTTGCTACAGCTAGAGCTATTTCAGAAGCAAATATTTTGAACAATGGGGGTCTGCACACCTGGGAAGCTGGCAGCCAAGCCTTAGGCTAGTAACAAACAGAGAATGTAACCTTCCTTTAAAAACCTCAAAGTACTAATTTGGACAATTAAATGTAATACTGGTCTTTTTTATATGCCTGGTTATGTTGTGTAAAACCTCTGTGATTTTTTGAAATTCTGAAATTTCCTTTTGTAGCTAAATATCATTTATAATAAGATTCCTGAAACGCTAAAATGGTATTTATCTTTCTGGTGCCCTGTACATCTCTGCCATTCATAAATGTTTTGACACTATCATTTCTGTGTTCAACGATTTGCAAGATAAGGCCCCATTCACTAAAAAGCCTTAAGTCAACCATCTTCAGCCTGTGGCCTGTGAGACTGCAAGCTTTCAGAGAAGCAAGCTAACCTTCATGAGACGTAGGTTTGTTTTGGAAGGGCCTACACCTCAAAAATAATCTTTGTTCTTGAAGCTATCAGTCACTACTCTGAACTCACTTTAAGCCTACATGTACATCTCTTTCCAGTTTGGCTTCAGTTAGAAAAGTAGAAAACCATTTTTCTACTAAACCTTCTTAATTTCATCACCTTTCTCATCCAGCAGTAACAAAACCCATGGCAGCAATTCAGCCCAGAAATCCAGAAGCTATGAATTGCTACCTAGGAAGATTTCTGTTTACAATACTCGGAGATACACAAACCATTTGTTAAACATGAAAGTTGGCTTCTGCTTCTGCCCTGACCAAAGCTGATGCCAATGCAGTACATCAGTTCTGCCACTGAGGATATATTCTGGTGAGGCACGAGGCCATCAAGCAGAATTCTCCAATCTTCTCAGCAAGTGTGCTGAGACAGGACCAAATCGTAACAATCATAAATACTATTGCATACATAGGAAGATTTTCAATCAAAGAAGAGTAATTACTACAGGAAGAGTTCTATACATTTCTCTCAAGATGAAATTTTAGAGGTATCTTATAAAGATAGCATCAAGTAAGGTAAATTAATTATATTTCATACTCAATATATATATATTTCATCTCATATAAATGTATATCATGTATATTGTATATTTGTATATATGTTGTACACGTATATTTCATATATATACATTTCAGGTATATTTCATACTCAAAAATATATATATTTTTGCAAACATTGGATTTAGCTGTTTTATTAGAAATGGCAATGTTAGTAAGACAGTAATACTGGGCTACATGTTGCTAAATGGTATTTACTTCGACTAAAACTGATGGACTGACTGAATTTCAGTCAAAAAAAGTGTATCCCGTTCACCAAACCCAAGAAGCTAAGAAAATCATGCAATGTTATCTCCATAATTCTGGTAATTTGTTCTTTGGACAGCTCCAAGGTCATTTTGTGCTGAGTAGGGACCTGTAGTTAAACTCAAGTCATCTCTATGTTGGGAATAATGTTTTGTCTTTCCTATAAGAATCTGTCTGTCCACGCACAATGACTTTCTGAAAACCTGAAGTCTGCACGTTCTCAAATAAGAAAAATCTGGCCTTAGTGATACTGAGATTTCATCTCAACTAGGTACAAGGCCAGAAAGAAAAAAGGATGATGATCAATCCCCTGCTTAAACTGAGTGGAGGAAAAGGCTTTCTGATCCAAATGGGATAAGAAGAAAGCCTTCGAAAGGGAAGAGGAAGATTGGAAAGATCAGCCTGCGGGAGGTGGAATGAACAGAAAGAAGACTAGCAGGGGAAGGAAGAGGGAAGTTAGAAAGGGAGTTTCCTTATTCCAAATTCAGAAAAGGAGAGAATTGAGATGACCTATGAAACTTGATGTAAGATTGCATCCTGCTAGCATAAATGCTGAAGTCAGTGGGAACTGCATGCCATTTAACAATGCTGATAAACCAAGTCCTAGACTACCAAAAGCACCCATGTTCATCTCTCTGAAATTTCAGTTTTCCATCTGTCAAATTGGAATAATAATAATCCTCTCATATGGGTAATGTAAAAACAAATTCATTAGTGCTTGCAGATACTGCAATTAATGAGTGTCATTAAAAAAAAAAGCATAACAGAAGTATTTCTCTCCACATTAAGAACAAGGATTGATTGGTCTGCAATAAACAACAAGCCAGCCTTTTGCTCTCTGTGTTTATATCTTGAGTTTAATACAATGAAGTCTTGATATTTAATAACTAAGCAATACCCATAACAGCTGTTAGAAAAAAGGCACTGCCTGTATATAAAACAAGGTAAAGAATACAAAATTCTGAGTAAGAATTAAGAGAGAAAAGTATACCATGACCATGTGGCTTAAAGGATATCTGATTGCTTAGGTGTAGAGACTGAGGGGGAGATAAAATAATCATTTTAATTCAGACACTTCTCAGTGTGCAAGCTTGCCTTTGCAGCATTTATGATATCCCCTTAACAGCATATTATGTGTATGTACATACCTATGTTCATGCTGGCACTCAAATCTTCTGTACTGACATTGTGTAGACAGCTATACTCATATATTAAGTAATTTTCCCCTAAACCCATAAAATATCTCTAGAACTATACATTCAGTGTTACTGCACAAAGAAGTTAAAAAAATCATTTATAGCATAAATTACTCATGAACAATAGCAGCTTGAAAATATATTTTTCAATTCTTTTGAACTTAAAATAATCTTAAAACAACAAATGATGAAAGTTCAAACAAAAGCTAATTTTGTTTAATGAACTAACCAAGGAGGTATTGTGAAAGTATTGTGCAACCAAATGCTAAGCTAATTATTGTGAGATCAAATAACTGTTGCCATAGTTACTGGACAGTGTTTTCCATAACCACTTTTATCTCTTCAATAAATCTTTGTGACGCAACAAATATAAAAAGTTGACTGTAAAATGACTATTATGTTTCAAGCGGCATTTAGTTATGACTGACCTGTCATTGTGATTGTGTTCCCATATTTCTCAGAGGACAATAAAGGACAAGTATGTGCTCAAGTTAACACAGAAACAGCAATAGCCACAGCTTGGCTTTGGGACTGTAATTCAGGTTGTTGATTTTAGCACAAATCTTTGTGTGTGTGTGTGTACCAAACAAATTTGTGTTGATTTGTTTGTCTTTAGACAGTAAAGTATCCAAAAGGTCATCCTGTTGTGCCATTTTCCCCCATTAGAGTAACAGTTATTCTTTTATGTTAGTTCTCATTAGAGAGTGCAGTGAACTCGACAGTAACTGAAAGCTAAAACCAAAATCTGGGTCGTCAACAACTGCATATGAAAGACAACATCAAAAGCACATAGTACTGCATCATAAAACGAGCCCTGCTGCTCGGATTTAATGCCCCGTGAGGAGGCTGGTACGCTCCGTGTCATAGACTCAACTGTTGGCTTTTGTGAAAATTGTCCACAGTGAGTAAGTATTTTATGTTATCAATATTTTTATGTACACAGTTTTACCAGAGGATTCAGGATTAAATTTAATGCTTGGAATTAACTGAAATTGGAATGGTCTTGAGAAAAAAAAAAAAAAAAAAAGCTGTTTTTGACTGGTGAACTACAAAAAGACGAAGATGGATACCACAGAACAGGCTGAGTCTCTCAGTGAAACTTTCTAAATTCAACATTTTAGTACAGATGTTGAAATGAAATCCTCAAGAGCAGAAAATAAATGCTGTCTAGACCTTTGTATTAAACGTCAGTTCTCTATTTCTCTAATATCCTGCAATTTCCTGCAAATCCTGCCAGCTGACACAGGATGCTGCAGAAAGTCCCACAAAACAGATGTGGCTCTGAATCTGCTGCTGTCTTAAATTCATGAGAAAGTGATTATCAATTAAAGCCAGCCACAAATTCTGCAATGTAAGAGTTTCAGAGGAAAATGTAAAACTGCCCAATTTCATATGTTCTTGGAACACATTCTGGATTTGTGCATCTTTCTTCATGTCACCAGCATGTTTCTGATTTCCTGACGGGGGTGAGGAACTTTCGTGAACACGAAGTATTCTCATCACACATAGGTGTCCCAAATTTCAGGGACATGTTGTTGGATCTCCATCACCATCACAGTTTCTCTGCCTGCCCCAACAATGGACTGTTTGTCCCAGCAAGGAACAAAGTTCAAGACTTCTAACATGGCAAGCCAACGAAGCAGGAGGTAGGTTTTGGAAGGAGGGGGTGTGTTAGGGAAGACTTAGTGTTCCTGCAGCTGGAAGTGCCATTCCTGCCAGCCCTGTAGAGGTTGCACAAACAAGAACAGCACAGTTCAAGTCAACTGTTGGGTATCAGTTCAGAGCAACTTGTCATTTTTCTTCCTCAGCAAGTATTTTCACAATTTCCAATAGATAGGAAATTTTCTACTTTAATCTGTTCAGCAAACAAAAATCCTACTCCGGGCTATTTTTGCCACTTCTGTCAAGCAAAAGGACAAGAGGAATGAGATGGCACTTATGACCCAAGACATTCCAGTTCTCAAACGAACTCTGAAATTACGCAGGTTTCTATCAGGCACAGATCTGTGCAGACTCCACAATGTTTTTTCCAAACTTTGTGGCTCAGACATTAAAGCTCCAAACAATGCCGTTTCTCTCTGAGCCACATGCATCCAGCCCTCATGTTGACAGCATGGGTCACAGAGCAGACAAGTGGCCCGGGCCATCTTTGCATTCCTCTGGTTTTTGCTGCTCAGATGGCCCCCAGACAACCTCGAGGCAGCCGGGCAGTTGTGCTTCTCAGCTGAATCGCAATTTAATGCATTCTGTTGGGAAAGACAATAAAATAGATGCACATAAAACCATCTGAGCAGGTGGCTACCAGGGAGTGAGGTAACTGAGAAGCACCGCGTAGAAGATAATAGCTTATAAAATGAGGTTTGAAAACAGCAGAGAACAAAGGGGGTATTATTTCTACAGAACCAAAGAGGGGAAGATTTTCATAGGACTATAAGGGACTGCGATGCTGAATTTTGGATCACAGGTGAATGACTCACACGTTGCTGAGTATTTTTTCTCCTTTCTCATCTTCCCAGGCCAGTAATGAATTTCATTATTAGTTTACCTAATTTGAATGCTCAGCTCAACCTCTAGCACACTTTTCAGTGTTTCTATAACAAAGCTGCCATCTGGATATTACACGCCTGCAATACACACTGTCACTTACTAAAACTCTTTTTCAGGTAGAAAACAAAAGACTGCATGTGTTCCCAGGATATAACCATTTCAGGGAAGAGACAAATTGGTTAGTTACATTCATGTCACCTGGAAACTACAAAATTTTAGAAAGCTAAAAAACCTCAGACAAATAAACAATCATACGCCCTGTCAGTAGCCTTAATCCCCACAGTCCTTACTCAGGGCAAATGCCTGTTTTGTTAGAGAAAGGACAAGGTTGCAGGAATTGCATTCGTCTGAATTACAATACCAGGGAATTTTACAGCAAACTACATAGAGGTTGAGAACATTCTTTTTTTTGATGTGTGATATGTTGGAGATTGAGACACTGTAGCCAATAAAAAGTCGTTTTTTTTGTTTGCTTTTTTTTTCTTTGTTTGTTTTGTTTTTTAGAATATTCTTCAACTGTTCATTTGCCTAGAAAATTGTGCAGATCTAGTGGTGTGGTGGATTTTAGCCTTGCTGATGTTAACATTACTTTGCTAAGCATTCAGTGCGTTACACAGAAATTTCATGAGGTGAAAAAAATATCTGTGCAATCCCTGTTAATGGGTACACATTTTGCATTGTCACCTACACTGCCATTATTTTTTTGCTTCTTGCAACACCCAAATGCACAAATTTACAAAGACTTACACAGTGCATCTCATAGACAGCACCTCTCTGTGCATCACAAAGATAAAGCTTCGAGCACCTGTTTGCAGGATGGTTTGGAACTTATTTCTCCAATAACCTGGCAGAATAAAGCCCTCACAAACCCAGACTACACAACCTCTGACAATACAAGCCATTCCAAGATGCCAGGCAGCCCTGGAAAGCAGAGAGCCTGTTTCAGAGGGCAAAAGAGGTCAAATGAGGAAGAAAAGTTGAATGAATAGTAGTTGAGGGAAGGAATTCAGACTTTGGTGGCTGGTCCTAGTGCAGTGATTCCGAAGTTTTTCCTGCCATAACCCCACTTCTAGCATGACACCCCAATTTTCACTGCAAATTTTGACATTGATTATATTTGAGATTCACAGATTTTAATACTAATCTTAAAGTTTTTAGGAAATTGAATGAAGTTCATCAGTAACTCTGAAGCACTGGACACACCATTGTTGCACCACTGGTTTAGTGGTTTCCATTGAATCATACCAGTGTAAACAAAGTGGGGGACAAGGCTTTGCATCACTTATATAAATAGAAAATATTCTTTGTACTGTTACATAAAACTCATTCTGCAAAAGACTTTTTCTAAATCTTTTCTACTATTTTACTTATTTCCGTGCTAATTAGCTTTTAACCAAATGTAGATGTTTTCCCTGACCTATTTTCAAAGCTAACTAATCCCTAAATCCCCCAGTTATGCAATCTTGCAGGATTAAACATTTGTCATGAAAGAGTCTGGATTTGTTTAGACTGAATAAATTTCAGTGGTTTAAATACAGTTCATTGATTAAATTACATTCATAGAATGCTGGCTCTTGTCACGGGGAGTCTGCCAAAGTAGCTCGATTTAGATGTATGTGATATAAGCTTCTGCTCATAGTTAAGCCTACAACATGTTTGCATGTGGTGCATCTTGGAAGATAATTGGGCTCTTTTTATATAAACCTGATCCATCTCTGCAAAAGTATTACAATTATATAACACGTACAGTGCCACAGCACCTGAATGCCAGCCTGGTCCGAGCAGCATTATCCTAAGCAAAACGTCGATCTTTTCTCCAAAGCAAGCAACCTAAAAGGCAAGACAAACCAGGTGGAGGAGACAAACAAGTGGGTTGGTCTGGGGGTGGTAGCAAAGACGGAATAACAAATAATAGGATGCACAGGATTGGCAGCCGATGAGGAAGAGCAATCACAACATGCCATCTGCCCACCCATAATTAGATTAGACTTGTCCCCATGCAGTACCACAGAGCAGTTGTGAAGAGACACTTGGAGGAGGAGGACAGGACTTTGTCCTGGAGCTTCTCCTATGCTTAGCAAGGTGTCATGAGGGCATGGATGAAGATGCTTAAGTGGAAGACTGAGAGCAGCAACAAAGGTAGCTGTCAAGCACGTAATGAGATAACATCATACACAGAAAGGCCTAAATAGCCAAAAAGAGATACTCTAAAACCAGCTAGCTGGTTTTCTTTCTCATTCACAATGGACTGGGAACTACTATTTCCATTCACAGTATCTTAGCTGGCAGTGTATAACCTCTGCCCGTTGGCACAGCTGCTTCGTACTTCTTAGAATGCACCGAGATCATTTGCAGTGAAATGCAGACTTCGTTATTGGAAGCGTGAACACCCAGAGAGTGATGTAAAAAGAACTGAAAATGCATAACTGAAGTGCCTAAATATCCCACCCACACTCTCTGTGAGGCAACCAGAAGGATTTCTTCAGGGTTATACGTGAACCTCTCAATGAGGAAGTCAAGACTTTTTTTTTCCTTAGGGTTTCCTTGCTTGGGTTTCTGTCCTTTCTTCCAAAACAGTATGTCTGTCTGTCAGGGGATGGGAAATCAGAATACATAAACTGCTGCTTCACTACTCTGGTGGCTGCTATTTTAAACAGCTGAACTACGCTGGGCATTTACTACTCACTTTCAAGCTGTCTAAATCTGTAGATCCAGAACTTACTCAATGGATTTAGACGTGTGCTTCAGTTCTGAAATGAAAAACTTGAAATTTCATTTTCAATTCATTCTGATAAGTCACTCTACTGCTTGAGCAGGTACTACAGATTAATCAGTCACAATGTCCACGTTTAGCAAAAAGGGTTATAGCACTGCAAAACATCTGCTAAATAAAGAGATGTAAAATTCTATCATGACATTTTCTGTAAATACAGTGTTTTACATGATTACACGCTCCCTCCTTTCTGGAAATGTAAGTTATTTTCAGTTTCTGCTAGGGCAGGAAGAACAGCTCGCTGAACTTTAGGCCTCAGTATTGCAAAATCCTGTTAGGATAAGGCAGCTTTTTAAAAAAAAGTCACACTGGGCTTGCTCACGTTATGGGTGGATACCCTGAGTGGTTGCACTGCATGACTTCAACATTACCCTGCAGCAAGCAACAGATAACCACAGCTTCAGAATAGGTACAGGCAGCAGCAGATTTGCTGTGTTTAGGACAAAATCTGGGGGAAATTCACAGCTGCCACAGACAGCTGTGCACTTGCAGCATCACAAAACAAAAATACTGATCAAGGATGAAAAATAACCTAGTAAAACTAAAAGTAGAAAAATAAGAATACCCTTGAAAATAATGAAATGGAAATGGTGAAATGAAAATTAGGGGCAAATTAGGTACAGAGAAGCCCTGGCAAGACCATTTGAGGCCTTGAGAAATAGAAGGAACTATGCTGGCACATGGGCTTCGTGCTGGGCAGCCTCATCACACAATCTCTGAACAGCTACTACTGATCAGACTATGGCTTAAGCAAAATTAAGTTAAAAAAAAAATAATAAGCAAACAACTGGTGGTGAGCAGGAGGATTTAACACAAAATCTATTTCAAGGAAAATTAGTTCACGGAAGTAAATCAAGAACACCAGTTTAATAAAAATAGCAGAAAAGGGATTTTGTGTGTGTGTTTTATTCTCCTAATGTTTCAAGCATGTCTTCTTTATTCACTGTTATTTCCCAAACCACTGCAGTCTCAATACACTACCAAAGCAGTGTAATTGATTGACTGTTACACAAGGCTATTTAACAGCACTTGCTCTAGGCTTTCTACAGAAGAGTTAAAAAGACTTTCTGGAATATCAGCTGAATTAGCAGAAATCACCCAGAAAGCACCTCCTGTTGCTTTTATTTCAACAGCAGGCAAGGTTGAAGAGCAAGGATGTGTGTAGGGCCTGCCATTACTTACTGCTCAGTGTTAACTCTGCACAGATACACGAGCCTCCACGTGCCTGGTATCACAGCACAGGCTCTGATCTGGCCCCTCAGTAAGGACAAACCAGACTGCAGGTCTGGGGAGGGCTTTGGTGCCAGGCTGTTTCTCAAAGGACCTTCTCGCAGATCTGCTCGAGCACAGGGTCTGGTTTGATGGCACAGCCACCACGACAGCAAAAGTGCAGAACACCATCCATCAGCCACCGACCAGAAAAGGAGAGACTGCAGGGTTGTAAAGCAAAGAAAGGAGCAGTAGGCAGTGCAGGGAGTGCCTTGAGATAGGGCTCAAACCAGTAAATCCCCTGGTGGGAACACTGCT
This sequence comes from Aythya ferina, assembly GCF_964211825.1. Lineage (NCBI taxonomy): Eukaryota > Metazoa > Chordata > Aves > Anseriformes > Anatidae > Aythya > Aythya ferina. The sequence continues at coordinate 150,084,792 of NC_140297.1, read as the reverse complement.
TGACAAGGGTAGGTAGTTACAGCAGTCAGTGACTGTATACCCATCAGGTAACATACACAGGGTATCCCAAAGACATTTGTAAAAGGAAAAAAATCCTCCTTAAATCAACCACACTGATAACTACAAGCGATGCAAGGTTTAAGGACGAGTATTTTTAAGCACAAGCTTTAAGAATAATGGTGCTGGGTGAAAACCAGCAGTGGCCCTGGGTAGAGCCTTAGACCACACATTTTGCATTCTTACATGTTTCTGGACAAACGTTGAGTTAGTCGATAGCATGTTCAAACATAATATGTGTGTTTCTAACAAAATGCTTTTTTACTTCCTTTGCTTCACATACTTAATTCTGAGCATAAAAATTCATGTATCATCTGGGAACATTATTTGTCTACTTACTCCTACACCAAAATACCGTACTTTTGCTAGGTTTTGGAGAGAGAGCAATCACATAGCTTCCAGCTCAGCTCTTGAAGGGAATCTGAGAAGTCCAAAGACTCGATGGCAATGGTTACACCAGGACCTGGGGAAAAGAAACTCCCCTCACCCACCATCTAACCATCAGAAGATGCAATTTCTCAATTAAAACAACAAACAACTCGGCACTAACACAGCTTTGCCATGTTTACAGACATCTGGTTCCACTTCAATATTCATTTTCACACAAATAATGTCCAAACCAAACATTAAACCAAAGGTGTATGGAACTTTTGGAAAACGTTTCCCATACAGTCGGAATGGCATTTGCCGCAGTACTGATGACCTGCCTAAAATCGAGGCACACTTTATGATGGTGGGAAGTGCTTGCTGTGGCACATTTTCCTCTAATGTCTCATACAACTAAGTCCAAGCAGTATGCAAGGTTTTCCAGATTAAATTGTTGTGCTACGTATATGAAACATCCCTTATTAATTACTGTTTATGAATTAATTTCTGTAAGGGAAATGCATTGTGATGGTACAACTCGGTGACGGTGTTACCGGCAATTTAAAGAGAACTAGTCTAGCAAATAAGCAGAACGGAATGCATTCCTTCAAACCAGATCTTTTTTTTCAAGTCTTTGGTTGTTTATTTTATGGAGAATAACAATTTTCCTCCTGAAAACTGACTTTCTATTTTAAGCCTTAAACAATCTGTTTCATGAGCCACCTGAAAAAACGTGCTGAGAAATCGTTCGAAAACATCCTATTATTATAATTCCTGGAAAAAAAAAAAAAGAAAAAAAAAAAAAAAAAAAAAGGTGACAGCCATTATCTATGACGAGACTTTTTTATTTAAAAAGAGGGAATTTAAATAACGTGTTGATCTCTCCTTCCCCCTCGAAACAATGCTGAGCGATCGGAATTCATTACGCTGCCTATTATAAATCGAATGTCACCATTTCTTCTCGTTACGAGGAAGACAGCATATAAAACACACCAGAATGGAAAATATCACGCGGTAAAATGAAAATGGTATTTTGCATGAAAAACACTTCTCTACCCTCGACACCTGCACGGGAGCTGCCCTACAGACCACTGCCTACGCGCTGCAGTGGTGGTGATCCGTGCTCAGAGGCTCACTGACCCAAAGAGATATTATCAGGGCTTATGTTACTCAGCCACACGTCTTAATGAGAAACTTTCCCGTTCCCCTGCCCGCAACCGCTGGCAGGCCGGCTCGCAGACACACCTTCCCCTGCATCATCCCGGCCGGTCCATGGGTTGTACGGGCGGCCTGAGCAGAGCAGCGCAGGCGGGGAGCGCTGCAGCACCTTACGTTTCGACGTGGAGATGCTGTGTGCTTTTATGCAACCGCTTCTAAGGAGGTTAAGGAGCTGTAATTAGCGTACATCATCTCTCTGTCAGCGGAGCTAATCAGGCTGAAAAATCCCAAGCGTCTCCACTCCTCAGCAGCCCGGCTTCTTGCTTCGGTGTTTTCAAGCTCTTTCTTGCTAATTGCTCACACTGCCTTCAGACTCGCTGGCACCAGGGAAAGCTTCCTTCTCGGGTGGAAATGGGGGAGACTTTCTGTCTGGAAGAGTCCTTTCCTCTCAGCTAGGAATTTCATTACAGCGCCGGACTCTGCTGAAGACCTCTGTTGATGCTGACTACAGAGACCATTTCCAAGCTGCTGTTATACATTCAGCTTAATTCTCACTGAATTCAGGGGGAGATGCTTGACCTCTGCCTGTGCTGGAAGATCAGCGGTGGGTTGAAGGCAAAGCTTGGTGTCACGGCTGCCAGCTGCCAGCACAGCTGCAGCTCAGGCTGAAAGCATCCAAGCCATAATCACACAGCAGAGGTTATGGGATCTGCTGGTGAGCTGCGGTGGTTACATGCTCAGATCTGCCTGCACCCGATCAGATCAGCCCACACGACTGAGGGCTCGGGGTCAGTGCTAGCAGCCTCGCGCTTCCTTCGCTGAGAGCATCTCCCAGAGCCAGACCTACGTCTGCAGCTGGGAACGGATGCACTGCTTACTATTCAGTCATCTCAAACAAATTTACTCAAAAACTTCACAATCTAAACACCATTCACAATACCCGCTCACATCTAAATGTACACTGTCCTTTGAGCCACAGATGATCTGAGACCCAACTGTTTTAAGAAACTATCTAGCTGGTCTTTTTTGGTTATGGCTAGTGTCTGCTGGGCTTCCCTCTAACTGACCCTCCTATGACCAATAGTAAAATATTCTTCATTGCAGACCTTGCCTTTCCAGCGTGCTCTCTCTGCTTGTTGGATACCGTCTTCATTTATCAGCTTCCCGGTGATTTTTCTCTCATTTTGGTTGTGAAGTAAGGTGTACTTGTAGCAGAGTGCTTCATGCTATTAAAATTCAACCCTCAAAATAAGTCACTGTGTAGTGAAAGTTACGAGCACAAAATAAATTGTAAAAGCCAAGAACTAAATAATAATTAGATTAGTTTTCATATTCCCTCTCGCATCATATTAATATGATTTAATTTTTGAGTTGTAATTATTTTTTCAACCAAATGATTTTAGGAATCAGAGCTTCATGAGTTCACCTTAGAAAAAATAGGAAAAAAAAACAAAAACACACTAAATAATATATTATTTCGTTGTATTGATGTCAGAAGGATGATATAGATTTGATACCAGAGACACATACTTTTAAGGTCTGCCTCTCAATATCAAAAATTACATTTTTTGTGTTTACATTTGATTTTATTGCCAGTGTAAATGCAAACCCTAAGTATATCTGCACATCATAAGATTACTGAAAAGGCAGAAAATACAGAAAGTTTCAGAGCTAGAGGACATAGTTTAAAATATCAAGGATGAGATTTGCTATGTAGAAGTAGGGTGGTGCACTATATCCTCATTCATTTTTTAAGTTAAAAAAACAACAACAACAACAAAAAAACAAACAGCAATCGCCCTTCTTTATTGAAAGGTCACTGTAATGCAATAGGACACAGTAAGCAGTTGTGAAATTAAGCCCTCCAGAACCTGGTTGCAACTTTGGAATGTGACCATTGTTGTGCAATGGAGTTTGTCACCATCATATGAAAAAGCCATTGGGAAATAAATCTTTTGTTTACCTGCTTATCACAGATATTCATCAACTGATTCACATTTTGTAGTATTTTGCTAAGGTCTAAGACAATACCTGAACTACAAACATCTTGACCTTTTTCTTTAAACAACTCAAGTAATCTTGGTACAATCTTCATACATCCTACATACAGAATGTTCTTTTTTCTTTCGTTCCTCTTTAAAGAGAAGGTACGTCAGTAGGTTCACAACTTCTTTCTCAGTTCCTGCCACATATTATTACCTGCTTAAAAAATACAGTAATGATGCCGTGTTAGATATCCAGTGTCATAGTAATGATGCCGATGTCTCAAGCAGGGGCTTGACCTCTGCTCAGGAGGTACGAGCAGTAAAAGCAAATTAACCCACATGTAGAGACATCTGTATACCCAGAAGTATGAGCACATTGTTCTAATTATGCTCTTCGTTCCCTGGAATTCTGAAGAATCTGAGGACATATGTACCTCATATGGTTGTAGGTGTAAACACGGCTCCTTCACCCATTCCCCTGGGTGAGCAGATGGAGACTGCTGCTGATTCAGAATTTGTGCAGCCACATTTGCATGGCACTGAGCTGGCTAGATGAAGAGACAACGCAGGCAGAGGAACGCAATATGTCTGCACATGTCTGGAGATGCTCACCCTGAGCTGCAGGCTTTCCCTGATATACAGAGGGCAACATAATAAAGATGTTAACCAAGCTTCTCAACCTGAAGTGATACTTTATATAGAAACCAAAAACATGACTCCTAAATGGTTCTTTAGGTTCCTATATGGGGATTTAGGAACTTAACTTTGTAATGTGCACTCTATACAAGAACTTAACTCTCAGGATCTTGAATATCTCAAGTGGCACAGCGAGCTAGCTAGATCTGAAATACACAAGCTAGGTATGCCTTCAAGTAGGAGTCTCTACCCTGCATAGTGAATAGCATCTCTCTTCTCTTTCTCATCTTCCTTGGTGACTTGACTTTTCCAAGAGTGTGGAATTTCATGACTGGTAGATCTTTTCAGTTGCAAGTATCTTTGAACTGTCTCTGTTCTCTAGGTAATCTCAGGCAAATTTGTCCACTAATCCTGCCACTATTAGTATAAAAGTCTTGCCAGAGTTTTTAAGAAGTGAGGAAAAAAAAGTAAAATAAAATAAAAAAGCAGCAGCAGTGAAATCTGCTAGACTAATGGCTTTTGAAAAAGTGAGGAATTTGGCAGCTGCTTAGAAATGCGCAATTTAACACAGAGCCTCTTTTTCTCAAAAGGTGATAGTGATTAAGTCAGTCCAGTGATGCTTCTGGATTTTGTATGACTGTACTTGTGAATCAACCTCTGACGAGCTGCAGTAAGAAGGACTACATTCTAGATTAAAGGCTCAAAGGACAACCTTAGTCAGTAAGGTTGGTTCTACAAAGGCACAGTCACAAAAACCAGGGCAAAAGACAAAGAACAGTTGGTTGTTTTTTTTCTGGCCATCTGTAGCTTATGCTATGCAAGCACTACATTTTATGTCAAATTTGCTTAGTAATAAGAATATTATTCAAAGCTTATGGGCAATAAGGAATTTTATCCTAAGCATCCTACCCATTATATATGAGTAAGAGTTCTCCAGGTTAGATGGACCTGATAAGATGAATTTGAAGGGTGGGAAAAAAAAAGCCTTCATTCTGCAGCTGAGGGCAATGCTGAAACTTAATATGTCCGTAGAATACAATTTGTTACTGCTTTGTTAGTCACTTTTCCATTGACATCTTACAGTCATATTGGTTCCTATACTTCAAACACGCTTGGAACACCCAAGAGAAGAATGCAACAAGGTGGACATCCTCGCAGCTGAGTGGATGTGAAGTCTTTCAGCACTGTGCACATGATTTACAGCTTTATAAAATGTGTTCTGTTTGTTCTATCACTTGAAAATATTAAAGAAAATCAGATTGGATTCATAACTGGAACAGAAAGTGATTTGAGAACTGAGAGTTTTCATCTGTCACTTTAGGATGTAGATGTAACAAGATGCCAGTTTCAATTCAATAGTGTGTTTCTTAGGCATTTATGGAAAACAGTTAGCACTCGGTAATAAAGTTCACGTTTGGTGATAGACTACCTTGCTCCCGTGAGCTTAACCTCGAGCTCAGCGCATCATCTTCTGGTATGTCCTAAAGAGCAAGACTCCACGTCACTGCCCTGCCCATCCTCTCCGTGCTGATAAGTGTGAAGGTGTACACAGAAGCACACGCACGGTAAGGGCAATGATTTGCTGCAGCTTAACAGAAACATCACTTACACGGCGTGTAAGGAGATGCCCAAGAGATATCATGCCTTAGGCAGCTCCAATCTTCCTGATGATCCTCAGAGCAGAAAAGCCTCCTACACAGAGCTGTCTTTTAAAAGGCACAGTCTTACTCTTAACATAAATTCTCATGTCTATATTCTGCATAACATGTCTGGAGGTGTGGCTGAGGTACAGCCTCAGTGGCTTTGAAGAGATTGCTAAAGAGCATATATCATGAGTAACTACTGAAACCATTTTAATAGCAGTGATTTGGGGGTCACTGTCAAAGAGGTAACACAGAAAAACATCAGAACCATGTCCCACTTTACACTGTTTGCTATAACACAGTCATTTTTTTAATCTAGGAAAATTACACAGTATCACTTTTGGTATGACTGTTAGTCAGGAAAACCTATAGAAAAATGACTTGAGCCTTATTTTAGTTAAATTTACTGAACAATTTCAAGTCTTGAAGAGAATTCTCTTCAGCGTAGTTATCTGTGTACCTTTATTCATAAATCTGTGTTAAAATATTATAGAACAGGGCACATCAGGACAATGCATAGGATGCCACTGTTAAGCTGAACTAATCATTCTTGCTTCTCTCTTCAGTCATCAAAATGAGACTTTTTATAGAGAAAACACTGCAATCGAATTTCTGAGGTTGGTTTTCTAACAGATTAGACAGAGAAAACTCTTTAGCTTATAAAGATCCTGCAACAGCATGTATTATTAAACACAGGGATGAACACACCATCCAGTCTCTATTCTCATCATCTGAAGTTCAAGGAAGAGATAGATAACAACCTTCTTAACTGTGCCCAGATGTTTTGAACTTACTTTATTGGTATTTTAATTTGTTTTCTGGTAAATCCTTTAAACACAGGCAGATGGTTGCATGCTGATAGCATAACATTTCCCTTCAATGAATTTTTTGCTCTCCACAAGCCATGGTGATAATTTCAAAATGTAAAAAAGGAGCATGGAAAATATTAAAGCACGTTAAGGTTTTGTTATCTTTTGTTCTCAGAAGTGACTTTTAGTTAGAAATGACATTTAGTTGGAAACTGAGTTTTAGCATACTGATGAGTGATATTTGGCCCTGCCAGTGTATTTCAGGCTATCATCACATGGTTGCCTCAGCACGCTGCTTTTGGTTTCAGCCCTCTCTCATTACCCCTTCCCATCTGACCGAAATCAGGTGATCTTTCAGAGGCATTCCCACAGTCGGCCAGCGAGCTACTCGCTGTCGGATACCAAGCACCATATTTAGGGTGTGCCTTTGAAATACCCAGGCCAATAGGAACACAGTTGCCTCATTTTGTCTGCCCCGTAGAGCTGTCTGACTTCCCATCTGAAATCCTTTGCCAACCAAAGAGAAAACGTTCTCAACTACAGGCTCCGTACTCCGATTCCACGCATGCCTCTGCTGAAAGTGTACATAATAATAATAAAAAAGAAAATGTTAAAATGTTTAAAATATATGCTACATAATCTGGATAAAGTGTAATTAACTTTTAACATCCATGCAATCACTTTGTTATTGCAGTTAAAAAATAATTCTCAGAACCCAGCTCTTCCAGAATCTCCAAGAAAAATACTCTTTGTTTCACCATTTTCTGATTCATTCGACTTTGGAAGCAAAATAAACACATTGCTGTGTTTAATATTGTTGCACAAGAGAATTCACAAGAATGAAATGTGTTCAAAGTTCCTAGAAAAAAAATGTAGCAACGCAGGCTGCCAACTTGTTCAATGTCAAGCTCTAGGCAGTATAGCAGGACGAGCAGTAAATGACTCACAGTGAGTCACGCTTTAGCTATTTTTGCTTTTAAAGTAATGCCAGGCGCTGTGTTAATATTCAACCCAGAGTAAATTTAGCAATGCAAGAAAACAAGTGTTTCCATGGTTGCTCCTTCACAATGTTTATGGTATATACACAGCCATTAGGCAGAGGAATTAAGCCAGATGAAGAATATGGAAATGTTCCTCTTTCATTTACAACCGAATTTTGCTACAGCGGGTTTCATGACTCACTCGGCTACCAGTTTTTCCAACTCGAACAAAAATGTAAAGCCATGGCTAGCACAGCACCAGCAGTACTGTTAGTGGTCAATAACCACCACTTTCCTCCAAATTACGGCTTGTGCTGTGCACACAGCTGACCTGGGAGCACACCAGCGTATCAGCAGCTGTGCAGTCAAAAGCAAATGCAAATGAAGCAGTTTCAAGGCAATTACGTCGCTGATATTTTTATTTTTTTTTTCCAGGACAAAACAAGACCGATGAAGGCCTCACCAGTGAAACTAAACGCATCAATCACGGGCAACGTGTCCTGTGACACTGCGAGGAGGAGCTAGCGGGGAGGCAAGGCGAAGAGGAGCACTGCAGGGAGGAAGGTCGGGAGGCTTTGTGGCGTCATGCGAAAAGGGAAAGCAGCTGCAGAAAAACCAGGAAGGATGCTGATTCAAGCTGGGGAGCAGTTGGGTAAAATGAGGGAAGTGGTAAAGAGCACACGACGGAGCTGGAAAATATCTGTCCGTGACACAGCCGTGTCACAGATGTGACAAAAGCCACACAGTTTCAGTGGAGCTGTCTGCACAGTGGTGTTTCCTTAGGTGAAGACATGCAGACCATGTAGACCATCTTATCCTTCTTGCAGGGGGGGAAAAAACACAATGGATGCTACAGCAAAGGTTAGGTGAATACCTTTCTTTGCCCACACTAATAACAGAGGTGCCAAACGATTACATATGATTACTTGTTAAACTTTTTTGTTCACATTTTAATACAGTGATTTATTCATTAGTCTTAAATTGCAGTAATTACTATTTTTACTGCAGAGGCTGATAAAGCAATCAGGCAGCTTTTACATTTTTCCCCTCAAAGAAGTCTCTCTTCTGCTTTTCTGCATAGTCTTCCGTGCTGCGATACGCAGGGCTTTATTTTTCCTGTGTTCCTATCTGATTGTAAACTAGCTACTTAGTTTATACTGGAAGTTTATAGATAGATCCTTACGAACCTGGAAAGCCTTCCTGGAGAGGCTTCTTTTGATTTCATCAAGTCTTGAGCTGACCCATAAACTTTCAGATAGGGAGTGCGAGAAAATACTAAAGTCTGGGCCAAATCCAAAGAACTGAAGCAAACTACAGACAATGAAGTCCAAAATGATGAAAAATCCTGTTCAGTGGCTTCCTAACCCCGAAGGCATCTAAATCTGGTAAGTCCCTCCCAGGTTCTCCGGGGATCTGAAGCTCTGCCTTGCCCAGAGCTGCCCCAGCCGCAGTAAGGAGCAGCAGGGCTTTGTCTTGTGACCTTTTTGGCTCTCGAAATGAGGTGCAGCTCCATCCAAGTGGCAGAAGAGAAAGCGGCAATGGAGATGCAGAGAACCCACCTCCTTGTTCCGTGTTAACCACCGGAGTGCACAGTCACGCACCCTCTTGCTTGTGGTCTTGCCTGCCCCCTCACACTCCTGCCGCACACTGGGCAAGCTTTGCTTCAGCCAAAGGGCTGAAGAGTGCCCTCTGCAGACTAGCCGAAAGCCAAGGGGTTGCTTACAAGCACATGAGCAAGTCCATGATGTCAGACTTCAGGCCCGTCCCACCCAGCCGTCGGAGTCTGCTGATGAATAATAGCAAATCCCTACAGAAGGCACGAGGCCGGGGAAGCCTACAGCGATGTTTCTTGGTATCCTTGCCTCACCACCAGCAATCTGGGCAGAGGCATTTGGAGGATCCAAAGGAACCAAAAGCGCCATCTTCACATTTAACAGCCCGTGGGTGACTTGTCTTATGTGTGGATTTGTTTGCATTGCTGGGCACGTGCTGCAGACACGGCGCTCTCCTACCAAACAAGCACTCCCACCATTGCTCCACTTGCAGTTGCTGGGTGACTTCTCTCCCTCGTGAGGTATTTTTGGTGGCTGCCGGCACACCTGTTGAGTAACTTTGCCTTTAATCCTGCAATCGCTCACGGCAGGTCCGGTAACACAACAAACCTGCATCCATACTCGAGATGCTACGATGTGATAAACCCATCCACGCTTGTCAAGTCGGGTGGTGTGTCTCAGATGAGAGCTGGTAACAGCGGAAAGGTGACAGCTTAAACCACTCCTCCCTCAGTTGTGACAGCATCTGAACACTCCTAGCCCGTTTTAGAGTAAGTGTAAATGCTACCAAAGATGTTTGACTTCAATTTCATGCTAATGGTGACTGAAAGGCTGCATATCACAGGTTACCCCAAGAGACCATACACACAATTACCACTTCAGCTCCCAGACATCAGTAATTGTTTGAGCGCCTGCAATTCCCCAAACCACAGATTAGAGCCATGGTCTGCTTCCCCTCCATCCACATAAAACGTGTGCTCAGTCTTACAGCTAAAGCTCTTAATTCTCTTCTTTTGTGTTACTTTATACTTGGCATGCTTTTAGCCATCTTACGCAATCCTGTGATTGACATTCTGCTGACAGAATAGATCCCTCACTAAACAAAGTCATTCACGTAGACGTACCCTAACCCTCCTGGGGGGAGCCAAGGCACTTAGCTCCGGGCTCTGGCATCCAGCCCGAGGTCCACAAACCTTAAAGATGGGTTTTGCAATCCTTCAGCATTTCTCTAGCTCTCTTCAGGTCAATTTATTTAACAAGCTCAGGGCAGTGTGAAGAAGATCTCCAGTAAATTTCACGGCGTAAAATTTAAGATGGAAAGAAATTATGCTTTTCTGCAAGGTTATTGGTGCCTAAGGCTCTCAGGAGGGAAATGAAACGAGATTATCAAAAACTATGGGAAGCAGCCAATACACATGAACCACTGATTAAAAAATTAGAGGATGTTTATTCATCTTCCTGCACATTATTAGCTTGCATGTTATTGTATCTTTCAGGGAAATTCCGTTGACTTCAGAAGCTGCACTGATGCTTAGCAAACAAAGATCTAGCTCAACCTGCAGCTCTTCTGAAGGGCACACCAAAGAGATACACAGCAAATAGTTTCAGGAACCATAAAAGCACCAAATGTTTTCCTTTCTCTGAACTAGAGTACTCTGAAGTTACCATGCAGTGCGATATGCAGTGATGGATTATTATTTAGTCAGCATTATCTCAGATCTACTTCCCTGTACTTTGTCAAATGCTTTTTGTGCTGGCACTCAATCCAAATGTTTTACTTGGGTGAATTCTACTTATACTAGAATTTCTTTTGATCTCTATGCATACTGGTGGCACAAAGTCACACATCCAAATTACTGAAATGAACTCATAGGAAGGGTAAAAGAAACTACTATCTCTCCTGGAGTAAGACAAATACTTAATAAGCAGAATAAATGAGTAAATAAAAGAAAGTTCCTTAAGTTTAAATCTCTATTGAGCCTTATTTTTCTACTTCTTCATCAATACCCTAACCTCCAAAAGAGAACGTCTCAGCTGAAAAACCCTAAGACCAAGATGCTCTCTCCCCGTCCTTTTTCATTGCCTCCTTCTCCTTGGGCAGTTCTTCACTTTATTTGCTGTAATCACACTTGAAGTTTAAGCTGTAAACTCATGGCACAAGAATGGAATTCCTCTGTTCTCTACCTTTGAAATTTGTCTGAATGACATACAAAAAACATAAAGCAAGAAAAATTATAGTGAGATGGCAGACACAGTCCTTGCATTTTCACTGCTCAGATTTTTACAAGATCTTTACACCACGAAAGAAGTGAAATTGCTCATGTTTTATTACCAGAAAACAGATTTTCCATAAGGTATAATGCTTCTATTAAAGTTTTCTGAATTCTGTGGGCAAACTTTGACATCTATTTCTATACCTCTTACTCATCTGAAATGTATAAAACATTTCTGATTATTTCATTTATGGTCACAAGACATACGCTTTTTTAAGTTTCAGTGTTGCAACAAAAGGATTGCCATACAGCCAAGAAATACAGGAACTGACTGAATTAAACTACACACCAGTGAGGGAGAAGATCTACATAAGCTAGGGTGCAGTGCCAGCTCAAGAACAAATGAGCACAAATTTAACCAAAGATTTACTTTCCCTGAACATTCCTCACCATGTGAACAAGGTTCTAAGGTTCTCCATCACTTTTCCCATATAAGTAGAGGGGAAAAAGTTAATGTATGGCATTTTGTTAGATGCTGTGATTGACTGCAACAACAAGGGAACAGAATCAGCATCCAGAAACGCCCTTCCTGACCTATGTTCAGTAAAAATGCCACACTAGTAGCCATCAATGTGCTTGCTTAAAAGAGAATTATCCCATGACACTAAATTACCCAAACAAAGAATTATCCCTAAGTGTATAATAATAATAATAAATATTTCTATGCAACACTCCGTTTCCTTCCTAGACTTTATATACTCAGTGCTGATGTGAAAGCCCTGAAAGCTGGGCTGGTAGGAAAGCAAGAATTATACCTTGCAAAGGCTTGTGCAATGGAGTGAAATGTAGATCTTATAAATATACATGTATAGATCAGATGAGAGACATAGAGATAAAAAGAGTTCACCCTTAAATATGCACTGATTGGAAGGGCAGTTATTTATAACTAGACAGACCTTCATCTGATGCTCCTTCTGATTTAGATACCTCTCAGCTGAGTGCATTTGCCATAGGGCTAGAGGATCCATGTCTTGACACTGGATTTTCTTCTGCAGTTGTTTCCACTTTTACATATAGTTAAATACACAGTGAACACAGAAAGGGAGAATCTGACTCCAGAGCCTACCAGTCAATCACAGAGTAGACCCAGAGTCAGTTCAGATTTGATTTTAAATCACTGAGACCAAAACCCATGTTTCCCACACCCCGGAGCAGGACTGTTTGAGGAGGTGGGTTGATTCCTCTTTCATTTTAACTACCAATTCCACTTCAGACCTGTCAACACCAAAGCAATAAACTTCTGCAGAAAGTACTTTGATAAATCACACTGCAGAGGCAATCTTTTCATCAAAGAAACCTGCACCAGATCCATTGGCAACGGATATTCTCCATGAATCCACTCACAGAATTATTACTATAGGAAGCTCTTGCCTGCTGTCCTATCAATGTGTTAATTTTTGACCTGGAAAAATTGCCCCAGATTGCATGAGAGGAACTCCAACGGCATCATTTACTCTAGAATTGCTCCTTCCTTGCAAACTGGCAAGAATACAAGCTCTGATAGTAATTTTGCAGTTTGGATATTCATCTTAGGTGCTCTGTAACTGCACTGTTGTAGCATTTGAGCTTCTTGTTTCTCTAGCTTGTTTCTCTTTCCAATAACTCTGTGAACCAGAGGGTTTATATGTCAGACATAATTATCATCACTCTAACTCATTGAATTTCATTCCCAGGCCCTGATCTCCTAATCCTTCACAACTACAAACATGCTGTCTCACTTCTGAACAAGCCAGCTAGTTCCTCCCAGAAAAAATCCAGACAGAATAGTCCCAAAAGGACAAAACCATGCCAAGTTTTTCTCTCTCTAATCAGGGCAGCCCTTTAGTCCTACCCAGAAGTCAGGTCTCATTCACACAAATGCCTCTAAACATCTTCATGTCACTCTTCGGGGTCCGCAATTTGCTTCCTCAGCATCACGCCATGAAAACATTTCTCTGGCAGGCTAGAGCACAGTTATGTTATTGCTTCCAGCTCTTTGAACTGAAAAATCTGAAAAAATAATGACGATGATTTAGTGCCACAGGAGAGCCACATGAGAAGCAGGCCAATTGAATGCTTTGCAGCACAGAGTGGACGTGGCTACTTTGCTCCGCGGGGCAGCAGCCCTGAGCAGCATGGGCACGAGCCAGTCCACGCTCATTACCCTCTCCTGCACTGTCCACAAACTCAATATATACTTACCAAATTTCAGGCACAGGTGTAACGTTCAGACCCGCAGAGATTTTAGACCTAACTCCCAGTGAAAGCTTTGCTGCTCTGAACCTAAATGACCTGAGCTAACACAAAAAGACTGTAACAAAGCAAAGAACTAAACTCGAGTATCCTAAACTGCAAGCTACCCTCCTAAGTCTTAGATCAGCATTCATTTCTTTTCTAGTTACAGGGCTGCCTATAAGGAACTCTACATAAATGAAAAGTGCATATCCCACACACACCCCTGAACTGTCATAACACCAATCCCACTTTCAGTTAGAATTTTCAACTTTTGTGCTGACGTTGTTTTACCGTAATTAGTTGGTAAAGGGATCTTAAATGAGTGTTTTTTATTTACAATACAAAGAAGAATAAATTAACCTTATTTTTTAGCTGATCTTCTGCCAACACGTGCAAGTATAAAGATGAAAAGCTAAGCACACAGATGAAGATGTGACTTTGCCCAAATACGTTTTTCTCAAGTTTCCATTTACTTATTTATTTACACAGGTAACTATTTACTCAAGTTGCATGTCTGTTACATGGTGAGGAATAAAATTAACTTGTCTACCTCGGTACAATGTTGAGAGGATTAATTGGATTAAAATTGTCAAGGATTATGCTATACAGTGTCATGTTGCAGCTTGTTTTTTTTTTTTTTTATCCTAATAAAACCAAACCAAAGACTTTAGTCTTTCCTGAAATCTCTAGACAGACTGTTTTAGGAATTTAAAGAGAATTCCTTTCACACTGTTGTTTTCTTCTATCCCAAACGGCATCTAAAGTATCACTGCGTACATCACTTTCTTTCAGCCAATTCATGGTTTTAAAATATATGTATGAACAGTGCATAATGATGTCCTACTTGAACATTAAGTATTAAAGTTTGTTCCTTTGAATATATTTGCTGATTGGTAACAACTATGAGCCTGTCCCAGTGAAATGTTAAATCTGATACATATGTTTTCCTTTCAAAATCTTAGAGATTTTGTTTCTTCAGTGAAGAGCATTACAACCCCATTGTAGACCTTCCATACTACATTACAATGACTGGTTTCCTATGAACAAATGGTTGCCAAAACGAATACTGCATCTCATAATGATTTGTCCCCTATTAAAAAAAAATAAATAAATAAAATCATTTTTACACTTTCCAAATTCATTCCTTGAACTCTTTGGCATAGTCAGCGATATTGCCATTTACTCAAATCTTAACACTTTCTACAAAGTGACTACTGCTTCAGTGTGCATCTGTTGGGCATTCACACAGAACGTGGTTATCAAGGACTCCAAAGTGCAAGTTATCAGCTGCTATAAAAGGGCTATGAAACCTGTCCCACTTTGTGCACTGAATGTGAAACCAAAGAACCTTCAGCAAATACAACAGTGGTAACTGGGGTCACAGGAGTAAAGATTATACCTTCTGATTCATTCTTTTCACAGGGTATCAGAAACTTAAGCTGATACATACAGATTAAAGGCTGCATTTACTTTCATTTTGTGAAGGCAAAATTCTCATACTCTGTGCCAGAAGATGCCTTTGATATATATACACTGGCATGAAATAAAACGACTCGGTAATACTACATTAAACAGAAAGGGGGATTTTAAATTTACAGAAGATACAAAATGCAAAGTTACAATTCCTACAGTAATCATGACTTAGCTCCTGTGGGCTCGGTCCTGCAAGGTTCTGTTCTGTGGTTACAATCCAACAAGGAAGTGAAACATGCCAGCAATTTCACCCATTTCAAAGGACCTACTCATGCAATTTAGCTTAAGCAATTTGCTTAAGCTTTTTGCTTAATCAAAAGTAGATCACTAAGCACTTCACAGATCTAGGACCCTTACGTGTAAGGAGTGCATCAGTCATGTAGGGGTAAAGTTAGAAAAAAATTTCCGTAAAAACCACACATACGATCATTTTGAATTCTCTAGCACAACCAGATTTACTGAATATGCTGCAAGAGCTCAATTATTTGGAAAAGATAATGCAGTCATTCCAGGCTACATGAAATGTTAAAAAAATAATAATTTAAAAAAATCAACACTTCTGTTTTATTGTTTACAATCTAATCAGCTTCAAGTAGAAGAATGAAACTGCTTCCCATTAAAAATAAGAAGTGGGCATTTAGGTACGTAAGATAGTTCTGGAAACAGACTTCACAAAAATCACTTGCTGTTCACATAAAACCTGTCTGACAGTGTTTTGACACATACCATCAGAGGTGGGGATTTTGCATCATTCTGCACAAATTCCAGCTAAAGTAGCTCAGAGATTGAGGGAAAACGCCTGCAAACTGTCTGAAAGATGAGCAGAACAGAAACTGCTCTAAGGCACTGTATCATCTGCTGCTGCTTAAAGTTCAAAGCCAAGAAGGTCTCCTCCCTGCAGAACTGCCTAAAGAGGACAACGTGAAGGTGACAGGGTGCCTTTCTCCTCCCTGAGTATCAGAGCTGCCCTCTGCAGCACATCACCTCTCAGGTGGCAGGTAAGAGCCATGCAGCTCCCCTTCCCTCGCATTTGCTGTGGCAGTAAACATCAAGAATCTCACGAAGATGGAAAATGTATTAGCTCTCTTCATTTTCTGTGAAAGCAAGGTTATATTTAACTGTTTCATGCTCTGTATTGAACCTGAATTCCTTGTGTCAAGAATGTTTTTCTCCTTCAAATCCTAGTTGATTCCCAAGTAACAAGATAACATGAGGACATAATGTGTCCTTGTTCAGCTATTCCAGAATACAAATGTTAAACCCTGCATAAAATATATGCAATGATTAATGGCAATTCATCATGCAAGGCAAATCATTTTTACATCTACCCCTTCTGCCCCTTTGAGGTGGAAAAGGCTGGGACAAAGGAGAATACCATGAAACTCCTCTGAGAAAACTTGGTTGCAGTTCTGATATTTCATCTGAGTTGGCAATAAAACCAAATCCCAGGAAAGAGCTAAAAATTGGACAACACTGTATATGTCTCTGCACTGCTTTAAACAGGCCAGGGGTTATGCACAGAGTTGTGCCCAAACCTGGCAACACTAATAGTTGAAAAGAAGGTATCAAACGGGTTAGCTGTTAATGAAGCTGTTGATATACTTAACCCCCCAAAAGCAGTTTTAAAGTCTGTAGCAGAATTTGCAGACACACTATACTAAGCTATATTATGGATATGTATTGAAGGACCCATGCTTACAAAGGCACAACTCGTAAAGGAGAAGCTAGGGAATACACATACAACACTCTGAGTCCGCTTTATGTATATTAACACTTCCTTCTACTTGGTATATGTGATATTTTATATAATACTCACAGTGCTGTACTACACATCTCCACATACTGCTTTTTTACATAGAGCCCAGCAATGAGAAAATATTTTTTGTACTCGTTGGAGTTCACGAGTCAGTTGAGCCTCTCACAAAGATGTGAAGATCAGAGGTCCTGATCCTACGAGAACGTATCTGTAATGTTTAAGCTTGTGAATACTCAATTCCGTGTTTAGAGTTTACAGCCTGATTAAAGGCTAGACATGGGCAGGGAAAACTCATAAAAGGAGGGAGAGATGATGAGGGTAATGGCAAGAAGATCACATTACTACATAAAATAGAGAAATTGGGCAGCCTTACTGGTTCCAGGCCACTACATCACATGGAAGCAAATTTATGTATGTGAATATAAACAGACTTCACTGATCTTCAGTCACACATTATTACTCAAGAATTTCTGGTAGCCTTCCTGGTAAAAGAGCATTTTGGAGAGGAAAATGAAGCACAAAAGTGACTTTATGGTGGATCAACAAATTACTGAGGCAGAAGAGGCTGCACTGATGCACGTCTAAGGCAGCAGAATTCTTGCTTTGAGAAATTCACCTCTGAATTTTCGTCTCACTTCTATCTGCAGACCTGAGGTGGCATTTAGTTTGCCATTTCAAAAAAGGGGATGCTGAATGAGATTGCTTATTTGAACACAACCTCGTTATTTTGAATACGAGAACATTGTATCACAACCGAGACTGCCTGTGAAAACTAACCAACGATTTTCCATTCAACCTTTCGAATTTCATTAAATGCTGCAATAGGAACAAACGTGATGGATTTATGTTATCAAAAACATTGTGAATCCTACTAAACCTAAGCTGACTCGGCTGATAAATAGTCTGCATGCTGATCACATCAGTTCATCCAACATTTTCTATCTTGTCAGCCACAGTCTGACCCCTGCGCCCAACCAAAACAAAAGTCCAAATTGCTACTAAGACAGATCTGGATTTCAGGCAGTTGTAGGATAATGATGTCCTTGTACTCCTTTTTTTAAAAAAAAAAAAAAAAAGAATACTTATTTATTTGGGGGATTTTCGATTTGGGGATTATTTAATTTGGGGATTTTTCAACAGGCCTGCCAGTTAGAACTCAGTCACATAGCTTGAACTGAATATATTACTAGGGCATACACCCCCTCCTCAGGCAATTACAGGGTGGAAAGTAAATCCAAAGTCAGTTATCAGGATTTTATCTTCTCAGTTACAAACACCTGGAAATTAGGAATTACAACATAATGGTGGGGCAGTAATAATTTTATGGTTATGTAGGGAGTGAAAATTACACTTTTTTGTGGTCTGCAGCTTGCTGTGTTCATCCTTAGAGTGGTGCCAAGAGCTCTATTAACCTCAGAGATCACTGCTAATACTCAAATCCAAAATGTTAAAAACCATAAAGATGGGAAACAAACGTATTAAGCCCTCAAGCTCTAGTCCTAGCGAGTCTTGAGATATCAGATCTAAAATTCACCTTGTCAAGCATGTCCTCACACTGCATAAATCTCTATGGGGAAGTAATCCAAAGTCCAGTGAAGTCAGCAGGAAAATTCTTTCCGCTAGTTTCAGCGGGTTTTGGATTGGCCTCCAAAAAAAACAGAACTCAGGAGAGCTACAGGAGAGAATCCAGAATACCAGTTTCCAATGGTATAAATCATTAATCTGTGACTCCTGAAGTTCCTGAGATACCAGTTTATGTTGAAATCAAAATGTGGGCTAGGAGGGAATAGGTACAGGGGTCAAGGGATAGCAAGCAGAATTATATGATTTCAAACATAATCATGATTGGGGAAGAACAGCACAAATAGTGTTAGAGCCCATGAACTTTCTTTCCCAACAGTAATCAGAGTGATTTTTAATAGCTGCTATTTGTGCAGGGCAATAAAAGTATACTACTTTGTTGTGTTGCATAAATACTAAAACTGTTAACTCTCCAACTTTTCTTGCATTTCAGGCACAAGTAACTTAAAATTTTACCACTTGATAAATGTGCACAAAATAAGAAAAACAGATCTTAATATGTTGCAGCATTAGATGGTGCGTGCATAGAAGCTGTAAACCTGAGAACACACAGAGTAAGCATTTTCCGACAATATAGTTCTACGATTAAAGCAAAGGTCTTCTTAGAGTTGCAACACATCCGAAGTTGTGAAACAGGAGCAATTTGTTTAAGTGACAAATGAAAACAGCTTACCTAATCCTTTTAGCAGATCCTATCAATTAAGGAAAAAACCCTGTCTTCAGATGAAAAAGCCCACCTTACAAAAAGAGATGTGAAGCAAGATTTCCATGGTACTCGTATCCAAGCAGGACAGGAACTGAGAGAGTCTAAATAAAACTACCTAAGTAACTACGCTGGCTTTTTGCTCCACAAATATCAGTTTAAATATGTTTTGAAACAGACCTCAGTTTGAGCCATAAACTGAGCAGTTTGAGTACAAACTGTGTTTGGCAGTTCTATATTTTAGGATATTTACTACATGTTATCATTTAATGTTCAAAGAATCATTAAAAAAAAAAAAACTTACATTGTTTTCTCATCTCTTTAAGTTGATCCTTAAAGTATATGTATTTTTCATTCTTTTCCAAATCTGAGTCACTGTTCTTGCTCTCCAGTGCAGTGAATTTTTCTTTTACTAAGTTTTTTAAATCTGGTATATTTTCTGGTTTCTCTTGTTTTATCTGTAAGGAACAAAAAAAGAGAATGCTGTTATTCACTATGAAACATATTGCAATACAAAGCAATAGATGTCCAACAAAAATTCATGAGCATAATCCTACTTTTTTTTTTTTTGACTCCAGTTAGGCATTCTGCTCTGAAACCATAAACTGGTAATTATTTATTTCAAGAGAAGTAACTATAAAACGTAGAGATTAACCTCCATTGTCATTTAACTCATGTAATTGCTGTATATGTGGTATATCTTACATTAACAATAAGGAAAACTAAATGTCTGTGGTCACATTTACTTCCGTGAGTGGTAAAGGTCAACAACAACCAGCATGAGTGATCATGAATGGAACCAAAGAATACGACTCTGTTCCAAAGAGTAAAGATGACTGAAAAATAGAAATAACATTTTTAAGTGTTAAAAACCTCCCCCTCATCATTTTTCAATAAGGTTTGCAGAATCTTATAATCTCTATGCATGATTGGTGTAATAACATCAGTATACACCATACAGATAGCTAACATACAAGGAAACCGCCTCAATTTCTTTGTGTCGTGTAAACAACAAGCATTGTGCCATACAGGCACACCATTTCCCTAAAAGCCCCTGCTTGCAGTATTGCCTCTGGAATGATGTGAAGAATAAACGCCTGGAAATAATATGGATGTCACCACATAGGCAATACGAAGCTATTCCAAGGATGCAAAAAGGACTTTGGGAACCCCCCGAAAAAGCTATAATTAGAATGTTCCCTTCTGTTTCTCAAGCCAACATTAAATTTTAGGGCACTGCGCCTTTGGCAGGTCTTCCTAAGAGCTAGCTGCTACCAGTGCTGGGCTAGGGGTGGTGCCGTGCAGTGATGACCTGCATCAGTACAAACCCTGACAGAAAGCAGTATCGCTCAAATCCTTAATCCTAAACACTTTCTGAACCAGACGAAGATTATTTCAACTCTAGCCTATCAGGAAAAACAAGAGAGAAGGAGGTAAGCACCATTTCTGCCGAGCTGCTCCTCCCCAGCCGCACACGTTAAATTCTGCCCCTGAGCACATGGACCGCAAAGAGCCTCCTGAGGAAAAAATGGTCAACTTCAGTAAATCGATTATTGGTTCCAGCATTCATAGAGAAATTGGAAATCCTAAAGAATTAGTAAACGTTTGTGTAACGACGGTTCCATAGAACTATGTTTTCTTCCAAGAGCAAAGCCAGTTTGGCACATTTACTTTAGGCAAGTGCAAGTTATGGCAAGAAAAAAAAAATAAGAAAAAAACAACATGCACAGCCAGGTGATAGCATGCAGTTTTCAAAGGCACCTGGAGATGAAAGATCACCTGCTACAACATCCAACTGCGAATGGGACAGACGTTGTACCAGGGGAGCACACTATTAAAGACCAACAGCAGGTTGCTTAGACCACTGCATAACACCAGGCAGTCGCTTACAGTCCTCATCCTCAGGAATTTGGCAAAGGGAGCAAAGAAAAACAGACATCCTGTGCCTGGGGCAATGGGTCAATCATACGCACACGAAAGATTGATCTGTCTCAGCATCGTTGCAAACTGCTGTAAAAGAGACCCCATCACAGTGAAAGCCAACACTGATCTGCACTAAGGTGGATGAGAAACTTGGTCATCAGCTGTACGCAAGCACGGGAAAGCAGTTACTACGCCAAAATACATTTTAAATATATTATAAATCCAACACATGATAAAATCACAATTTGTCTTGGACAATATATGCAGACATACTCCTTTCTGGGACAACTCTGTCGAGCTGTTTTTACAGCCTGACACAGGACCACACTCACAGGCACAGCCCAAATAATGCCCAGTCACTAAGAGGTGCCCTCATCAAGACTGAGCACCATGGCCTGATAACATACCCAAGATCCAGTTGTGCATCCTAAAAAAACCCCGAGTGCTTCAAGTTGCTGATATTCACACAAAGAGTGAAAGGAATGCCTTGGACATTCATTACAGACATCCGTTTGCCACAAAGATAACGTCAATAATCTTTGCCTCTCCGCAGGTACTAATGTCACACATCGATATGGTTACATCAGGCTCTTTTTATCTATTTCCAGACTCACAAAAGATGTGAATGCAGAAATTCTCCAATTTAGTGTCTCCAGTAATCCCGGCTGAGTGGCAGGTGCAGAGAAGGGCACAGCCACTGTTGGCTCAAACACCACTCCCTCAGCTCCAGCTCCCAGATAAAGGATTTTGCACATGAGCAGAACAAAAGCAGGAACCATAACTTACACTTAGAAAAAGGACAGATGTTTGAGAAGCCACATTATAGCCATACAAATAAGTTTTGGCCTGGCACCAGTAGAGCTACAAGAAGCTGTGTGTAGACATCCATACTAACCTCAGGAGCCCCCCTTAGCTGCATATCTACATGCACTTTTTGACAGATACCTAACCAAGTACAAGCTATACGTTATTTTCTAATGGCAATGTGAACAATTCCACCATTTATCAAGGAAAAAAGTCGTCCACACCAGCTATTTTCCCAATAGCAATGCATGAAGCTGCGGGGACAGTCCAGCAACGTAGTGTACGTGACGCAGACTCAGACAACCACTTAATGTAGAAATCTATAGTGTCAGATGAGACAGATGGTCAAAGAATGCTCCCTCCTGTAGTTTAACTTATTTCACGTGTTTACAAGATTGAATTCAGTTTCTGTTCACCTCCAGATGATTGCTTTCATTAAAATGATTAACAGGGACACCATCCCTGACCACACTCAATATTGTATTGTCACATATGCTATTACTAAAATGCCAGGTAGACCTTCTGGAAGGTCAACATGTCACAGGTGAATAATAAGGCATGTCCACCCACTGTAATAACAAGTAAATACATTTGCTGTGCATAGGCAATTTCTCTTTGGTGCTGCACATCCTATGCCATGAATAGGGTAAAGAATGGTCTAACTCAACAACACACACGACAAGAAAAGAAAGAAAACTTGACATCCATCCTAGTTCCTCACAGTGGGACAGCATTGCAACATCTTACGCACTGCATCAGCACGACACACTTGCAGGTACCTCACAGTTTTCTTTAGTACTCACCACCCACTCCTGCTCTACAGATTCATGATGGATGTAGTGATGAGATCAGCAAAACAACATGAAGG
The DNA here is from genome assembly GCF_964211825.1 of Aythya ferina. NCBI lineage: Eukaryota > Metazoa > Chordata > Aves > Anseriformes > Anatidae > Aythya > Aythya ferina. The sequence continues at coordinate 150,062,010 of NC_140297.1, read as the reverse complement.
AGGGCAATATAAACATAGGGCAGAGCTAAGGGATGGGGCAAAATTATCAATATTCCGGGTAACAGGTTGGGGTCGTACTTCTTTTTGATCTCAGGAGTCAGTGAGATAAACGCTCACCACCAAACCTGAAGCCACCAGCATGTTCAATTTGTCAGAAAAAATTACTTCACATGGGAACCATGAAAGACATGTTAAGCAAACGACTGTTCATTTAGTAGCACTGTCAGCCAAAACCAGCATGCTAAGCAACACCTTGCAGTCGTTAGTCAATCCATTGAGAGTAACATTGATTTTGAAATGGGGCGGAGGCATACACACCCTACCAAGCATCCTGGAAATGACATATAACTATGAACTGGGAGTGTTCGGGACATATGGTAAAAAGAAGTATCAGTCACAACAGCTTGTTTACAGCAATAGAAAAAGCAAAAGCATCTGCTGTGACAGTCCCATAGCAGCAAAGAACCACACAGGCATTTACATGGAAGCTCAGCCATGAGAACAGGCATGTCGTATGTTATGATTATTAATGGTACACGTGATCTACTAGCAGCGCTGATAGGAAAACAAATTTAGAAACACACACCAAAAAGTAGTGTTTAGAGAAACGTAGCTGTGGTATACCTATCAAATGATACATTTGTTCATGGCATGATCACAGCTGATAGATAGACAGAGGTTAGTGTGTTTGATGGGCAATGCTTATGAAGGAAGCCAGTTCACGTCAGGTCTTTGACTTCTATCAGTACATATCCCTAATAACCTTTTGCAGGTTCTTTCACCGGTACGATGTGTATGGTATATGCATAAACAGACTGTGCCCCCCAAAATTAAGCTTTTTGCAATGCTAACTTGCATAAATCTAAGAAATCTGTAAACTCTGGGAATCCTAAGTGCCAGTCTGGGGAGCTTTTATTTCATCGATTAGCACAATAAAAAAGGAAATAAGCTGTTCTGTTCCAGATCAATCCCAGAACCAGTTAGGTTGGACCAGCTTGCAGTACCAAACTATACACAGTAAGCATCAGTGTCTAACAAGGCACTGCTGAGCACAACTCTGCATGCAGCACTGCAGTGTTTAGCAATTTGTCCTTCCCAGTATTACATCTCAAAGCACTTTGCAAGCATTAAATAATTTAGCCTCAAACATCCATTGTGCCATATGTACAATTAACTGTATTTTACAGAGAGTGAGACCGTGGCATGAAGAGATGAATAGCTTGGCCTAAGCCTGCACAGGGAGACTGCGGCAGAACCAAGAATAAATAAATCCCAGTCCTCTACTTTGAGCACAAACCCATCCTTTACCTTCTCCTTTAGTTGAGGGAAAGTTCAAATTAACACATGCATTTGGTTCACTCTCATCAAAGAACCCTAAAACAGCTTGTGGCTGCTTGGAAAACTTTGTGATAAAAGGACGGCATTCTTTGTACCACAAAAATGCTTCACTGGACTTTGTGTTGCAGTTGTTCAGCATGTGACACTCCAAAGTTAATTTCTAGCTTTTACCTTCTTGTCTCTCTAGCACAGAAGTCCTTTAGCTGCATGTTTTAAATCCTGACACGGTTCCTATGTACCCTCCCGCAGGGTCATCGTTTATGTTCCTTGGTTTCGAGGAATTTGCCATTGCCATTCATTTTATTTTGCTGAAATTTCTTCCCACACCTGAACCATGCTGACATTTCCTGTCCAGTGACACAACCTGCAGAAGAACTGTTCTTTCCAAAGAATTCAGAATTATCTCCTTAATCTTTCAAGCCACAGGTTATTTGTTCCCTATAATTTAATGCCTTAAAAATATGGACTTGTAAAGTTTAATTTATGGATATTATTGACATTTGGTATTTGTGAGGGAAAGAAATAATCCTGTTTGCTAATGACCTTTTTAATGACCAAGTCAGCTGACGTAGCATAATTTCTTAATTTTCCAGATTCTTTGTTGTTTCATTTATGAAAGGGAGAGTGATTACTCACCCAGTGCTAAGAAGCTCAGAGGTATGTAGCTACCTAGATATTTATATCCTTTTGGGACAACCCAAAAAAGGATATGCTGGCAGTCTCTGGCTAGCTCTAAGCTCAAAACTTGTAGCAACGTGGACTGTATTTACACTACAGCCATGTGTCTGTGAATATGCTTATGCAACACTGATAGCAGTTGTGCCTTTTGAAGAAAAACTTGGTGTCTCATGGCTCCTGTTGGGACAGAATGGCTTACCTCTGTGAATTTGATACTGTATTGGAACTCGGTCAACACTTTTGCAGGCAACTTTAGGTACTTCAGGACTTTGCATGACCAGCTGAAGACACCCTACAAAGACCCAGTTTTCAGAACTCCAGTATCTCACACTTTCTGAATTGGCATCGCTTGTCTGACCCAGACACAGAGGTACCTACACCTACTTATTTCAGAGAACAAATGCCAAGGACTGGCTAGCTGTAGCAGTAAATATGGACATTGTCAGAATAGCCTTGCTGAACTCCTCCATCAGATAAAAATAACTCTTCTTCCTTTATTTAGATCTGCTATGCAGCAGAATCAACCAAAATGCATGGCACATATCTTTCTTGCTTAATGATTCCTACGTCCTATTATTTCATCCTTACCTCAGTAAATAATTTATTATTACAAATATGCAGCCTTTCAACACACACATTTATTTTACCTCAGGGTAAGTCAAAGTTTGCTGTGATTATTTATTACGACCAATTTTTTTTATTTTTTTTTTCACTGAGAAGGAAAATAACATGGGAGCTAAGTAAATTTGTGGGTTGAGTCACCCATACTCTTTGTGAATCATGTGAGAACCAACTCTAAGTGAGTCACCACTGTAACTGAATCAGGCTGCAAAATTTCAGCTTAACCTAAACAGTCATTTATTATTCTTCAATGGCTGGATTCAAACCCTTAGCAAATATCAGGTCATTTGTTGATGCGCAAATAAAACACAGCTCTTGGAAACGTCTGCAAGAAGGGCGGTCAGAAAGGATATCATCATTCAGCAGCAGGGTCGGCGCTAGTTTGAGCACGGCTCTGCTGCAGCCAGGGTTGCCTCAGGGCCCACATCTGATCCAGGAGATCCAACACCTCTACAACACCGTGGCTGCAGGGCTGGGACTCTGGTTGAGCAACACCTTCGCAGACAATTGTGAAACGCCAAGAGAGGCATATTTATGAGGGCTGACCCATACTTATGACACATAGGGCCTATTAACACCGTGCCAGCACAACAGAAAATGGCTGTCAGCACGTTTCGAAGATCCCAAAACTCTGCCAGAGTTAACAGTCTGAAGGTGAGGTAGGGTTGCGGGGCCTGGGGAGCAGCACGTCAAAATGGCGGCTGCAGCTGAGGTATTACCCTGTAATGATATGGTTATACCCATCCATGGCTTATTTTCCCTACTAAAACACAGCTGGAGATGTTTAACCTTCATAAAGCAGGCACAGAGGCTGTGTGCTGCTCCTGGGCTCACTAGGGTATTTCCAAGTGAACTCCTCGTACGTTGGAGTCATCTTACTAAGGCTATGAAGGGACTTTGGCCCACTCTGTTTTTCTTTCTCCTGTTTGGAAAGGAACCACATATACAGAGTGGGATTAACTACGTGAGCACCAGGTGAAGAAACAAAATTGCCAGGGCGCAAATGCGAAGTTTACAGCCCGAACAGGATTTTTTGGGGTTCTCAGCCATTACAAGTTTCACCTCAGGTAAAACGTGGTACTCTTCATGTATTTTAACAGAAAATAAAATGCTCTATTTTCCCCTGTTACCCACTATGGTAGAGACAAGATTGTTAACATCCTTGTGTTTCTCTCCAAGACCCCCTGAGCCTTGCTTTGAAAAGTCCAAAGGGGTAAAAAGAAGTAGTGAAAGGGGATCACATTTGAATATCAGCACTGAAACTACTTGCTACCAATAGTGTAAAACTAGCTCATAAAGACAGCAATAAACGCAATCATTACAGGTGAGGTTTTCCCAAAATACCAAAGTGAAGAAAGTTAATGGATATGTAGCACCTTAATCCCTTCAGCATTCCTAAAAGCTCAACTGTCTGTGGTTTGCCTCAAGGCTTGGACTGAATTTCCTTAGCGACTATAACCAACTAGAAGTCTGTCCTCATCTTGTTTCTCTTTAGCTTTTCAATATATGATGTATAAATATACCAAGCAAATCACAGGATTTAGGAAATACTTATGGAAACATCCAAGAATTATGTTTCAAGACACAATGTAGATACTAACGTTTATTTCTCTACGTAAAGTTCTGCCACAAACATAGTTTATACACACGGCCCAGGAGAGGTGCAACACATCTTGTCCTAAGCAATTTTGCCTGAGCACAGATTGAGGCCTTTAATGGCAAAAATAACTACTTTTATCAAAATGTGTCTTTGTTTTCACAGAATGTTAGAAAGTGGGAGGCAGGTGGTGCATCACTTTTAGCAAGGTTGATTCAGCAAATGCATCAGGCTGTTGAACCAGTTTACCAGGTTGCTGATTAATTCATATATTTAGAAAACACATTAACATGGATATTAGTATTGTGTGTATGTGTGTGAGTGTGTTTAATGTCCCACTCAAACTGATGGGAACTTAGACATTGATTTCAGTGGGAGAAGAAAAAGGCCCTAAGGTAATTTCAGATTAACAACCTGTTTACTCTTGTATGGTTCTGCCTGGTTGACTGAGATCACTAAAACCCATGTTTTCCATAGTGTGGAAAGGGCTAAATCCTAAAACAAGCACAATTCAGTATTATCTTCATCAACTCCTAGAAAATCCTGTTGATTTATACCAGCTGTGAAGCCGAGCCCTGTTCAAATACAAAGTGCGACTTATTCTCGTTGGACAACTGCACACATCATATATTGTTAAAATCAGCTGATTTTCCAGAGGGATGTTTTCCACATTCCTCAGTGTAATAAATGGCTCAGGTATACCTTTAGTGAAAGTCAAGCAGACATTTTCAATTTTTACTCTTTTTTTTTTTTTTTTTCCAATCTTTTTTGTTCATCTGATGAAATTCTTGTCCCCTGAAAGTTCTTTAGCACTGACAGCATTTCTTCTTCGTACTCTCTGAAACAGCAATGTGAGTCATATTGTCATTTTTTATTAAGACTAAATGTAACCTTTAAACTTGTGGGAAACAGCAATAAGATTTCTAAGTACAGACTCATGCTTTACTTGAATTGACATTAGTTGAAAAACATATATCCTGTCTGACACTTGCAGCCTAGCCTCACTGAATTAATATATCTATATTAATACGCGGATCAAGATGGCAATCAATCCATCAGAGCCAGCTCCACCTTTAGCACAGATGACTGATTTCAGTGATGGTGCAGAGCTGCACTAACCAGAAAAAAAAAAAACGAAAAAAAAAAAACTGAGTGCAACTGCAGCTGCCCCAAGAGTTCAATAGGAATAGATAGCACCTAACTTACACCTGCAGTGGGTGCTAAAGTGGGTGCACCTCACCTAAATGGCAGCCCCAGTCTGTGCCCTGGAGCAAAACTGCCTTTAACTTTGCAGGTTACTGGGAATGCCTTAGTGACAAATCTCTCCCTTGAGCCTTTCCACACATCACATTCATCAATCATTAATAATGTTTTCCTATCTGGCTTCCTATTGGGACAGTCCTCAATATAATGATTAGCCACTAAATCCCAGGCCCTACTTCCATTCTGATCCTTCTTGTTTTACCAGTTCTGGCCGACGGCTTGCATCTCTCATGCTGTCTTAGCAAACACTGTGGGCTTTCCTAGTACATGCACAAGTGATCCTCTTCTATGAAGTTGCATAGGACACTCAGGAATGCTAACATACCCTTTTTGCTATGCAGGTGTCCCCAGTTTTTAAAAGTTCCCTGCAGGCAGCGTATCATACGACAGAATACGGCAGAATTTTCAGCTGCAGTTCTTTTTCTCCTTTCTGCTTACAGATCCCATCGCTGTTGCTAACACAGTTCAGCAAAGCCTCAGAAACCGATCTGCGTCAGAAAATTCGGATTAAGGAGCCTTTGTATGCTAAATTAAGCTGCTTATATGTTCCTCTGTAGTCACCAATTTTTGCAAAGACAACATGTGCTGTGTAGCAGCCTGGATTAATCTCGTCTACATTACCACCCTACACATCCCTCCATGGATTTTCCAAAATCCTTGGAATCTGTCCCCACCTTTCCTGTTATCTGTCAGAGCACCAAGAGGCTGCTTCTTGCCAACTGATGGTGCCAGTCGCTGGCACTCCACCTCTTCCATTTTCAAAATAAGTGCCTTCGCATCTTCTCTATCCTGGTTCTTCTGCTGTGGGAAAGCTCTTCATAAACATGTGGGAATGTATCTTTAAATCCTTCTTCAAAATCTTCTTCAACATCAAAACGTTTAAAAACATTCTCCTTTACTGTGATGCCCACGAACCCCTCCACAACTTTCCACCTGCTGCTGTGCCATGTCAGCTGTGTGTCCAGCGCGCCTGGTCTCAACTCCCTGTTTCTGAAACATCCCCTTTTATACAGAACCTCACAAAACTGTGTCCCCAGAAATATGATGAAGACTGAACAGCCTTTTTATTACAGGTCCTTATATTGACTTGCACATCGTAGCTCAAAACCAGCTTGCTTATATACTTTCTGCATTAAAGCGAACCTCAAAATTTATGAATACTGTATTAAGCTATAATTAAACAAAGTAGTAGTGATAGTGATAACTAACTGTAAGGTGGAGAGCAGATGTAATCTGCTATCTGACTGCAGAATAGAAAGCATGGAAGAAGAGTTTTTAAATTTTTATAGACATTTCTTTTACAGTTCTCCTGAAATTTATATGTGATGCTTTTTTTTAAAATGTAAAGGTAAATTATCAAACAAGGCTTAAAACTATGAATAAAAATGAAATTATATATCAAATCTACAGCAGCATAGATTCCTCCATTGCACATAAGCCCTTGATTTTTACACGTTGTTAGAAGTAATTAAAATCCAACTTTCATTTAAAACAGTTTTTAAATAGTTCATAGTCAAAATAACAATTTCAGTGAATGAGACAGGTGTGTCACAGCAGCATTAACTTACGTACATCTGCAAAATGTGACAGCCTGGTGAGAAGAAACAGGGAAAAATGAGAGCCCTCTACTGCAGCTACAAGGCTGAAGAAGAGGTGGCTCTACCTGAGAGTGTCTGCATGCCAACAGGAAAAAAAGGAGCATGAAACAGAAGAATTCCTAAATGAAGGTGCTCCTCAGATATACTGCTGAAATGCTTTGTTTTGTAAAAACAAAACAAATTGAAAAGCTTAGCCTCAAATTTAAATACACTTTTCTTTACATTGCCTCGGCTGACAAGAAAAGGTTACACAGTAGAAATCATGTCTGACTCAGTAAGTATTTATTCACTCAGGACGTCAAACTGGCATCAGTTTAGCCATAATACTGCAAAAAATGAGTACATTTTTTGTATGTACTGACCATCAACAACATTCCCATTATGCTGGCTGACAATCCTAGACATTCGATGTTGTCCGTGACTAGAAGCTCTGTCACTTAGCGTAAGATTTAAAAGCATGAAAAGAAGTCATTTTCTTCCAAATATATCACTCTGTGCATGCAAGCATTTCCTTTCTGTTATTTCCAAACTCAATAGACATATCTTTTCTTGTTTCAGTTTCTGCAACGCTATCAAATTTGTCTCCCCAAACTCTCCCAGGCTGCTAGCATAAACCCTATGCCAGCCAACTCTCTTGATCTCACTTCTCCTGTCATTCCAAATTCTCCCCTGAATTTACAGTCCTAGCTCTTGTATTTAATACTGGTTTTGAACTTATCCTTCCTGTCTTATTACTTTGCTTTCCCTTTTTTTGTGCTCCTTCTGAACATCTCATCACAATTCATCACAACTTCTCAGTACTGCACTCTCCCTTTTACATCTATCAAACTCATTTTTCCTTCGTTTCTCTGACTCATTCACTGTATATCACATGCCGAACTGATTCCTCTCTTATTACGAGCCTTAATTATGGGATGCCTCCATTCTTCCCTTTTTATATTACATTCTCATCAAACACCGGCTCCTGACTCACTGGCAAAGAAGCTGGAGAGCAGGCGGAGTGAGCGAGTGCCTCCCTGCCACGCAGGGCTCACCAGTCTCACGGACGGGTTATGCTGACCCTAGGGCATATCGCACGCGGTGTGTGCTCTCCCGAGTGCACGCGTTGGCTTCTAGGAGTATTTCATCCTGAGCGTGCCGCTGCTGCACGCTTCCCTCAGCAGTCAGGGGCCTCCTTAAGTCATCCCCCTACAAAATGAAAATACGCCGTCCAAGGTGAAGCAGTATAACTTGCCATAAGTAACTACCCTTCATAATTGCATCTCACTTTTCAACAGGGATTTGAAAACATTGAAAATTTGATTTGAAAACAGATATTCACAATCTGATAAGATTTCAGCCAGAAGTCAGCAAACCACTAGCTATTTTGGGTAGTTCCTGGAGAATAACTTGACGTTTCAAACTGTTACGAATCTGCATCATGATTGTGCCCCTTAGTTCCCGTCTTCTACCATGCAATAAGCAGTCTTGATATATTATTACTTGCTTCATGAGTATCTCTTCTCCACCAACCTCACTGGCACACTCTGTTGTCCAAGGAACCTTAGTTTTGAAGCAGGCATAGTTCTACAAAATACGCAGCTGATATCTGCCGTTGTTCTTGAAGTTCATGTCAGACTCCTGTGAGGAGGAATGAGGAATCTCATCCTGTTATATAAGATATTACATGGAAAAGAACCCAAGAACAGGACACACAACTCCCTGAGGAAGCTATGGATTACAATCAGTAAATAGACGGATCATTAACTGGTCAATCATTTCATTGTTTGCTTGACAGACAGAATGAGACATGCCTACTGCAAAGTGTCAGGAACACAGCTGAAAAGAAAACGAACACCCAACTCACCAGAAGAAGAAAAAAAAAAAAAAAAAAAAGAAAATACCTTTTGCAGAGTCACTAACTCAAAACGGAATAATTAAAACTCCCACTTCAGAAGCTACTGCTTTGAAGTGGAACTGCAGATCTCTATTTGCATATTAGGAACGCTTGTGTCGATTTCCACGCTCAATCTGGGTATGAGATTGCAGATGGGGATGACAAGGCTCTGAATTAGGACAAATCAAATGGATGCAGACTCATGAAATCCTGCAGAGATAATTATGAGTCTCTCAGGATGATGTAATTAGTACGTTAGCATGGTTTCCTCCTTTAGCAGCAAATGCATTTCAACAATGTGTAAAGCCTTTATGTCTAATATGCCAGCCCTAGTAAAAGTCCTTTGTGCCCTTCTGTTCGGTCTGCCAGCATCTTTATAAGCCCCTGCTTGGTGGCAGGCAACCAGATTCACAAAGAGACTAAGCTGTAGCAGGGATGCAAATTGTAGCACTTCAACTTTAGACACCCCAATAACCAATGCAGTCCCCTCCCTAAATCAGACAGCCAGACTTTTTATAAAATGGGTGAAGAAAAACAAGCGCCAAAAAGCAGGAACCACAAAAGCCATCTATCTAGTCAAAAAGTTGTCTGAGTGACTCAATAGGACAGGCAGTCCCATTCCTCTAATGGGGATGGGTGCCTCCACCACAAACCCTTTCCTTGAGTCAGATGCTTAAGCCAGCCAAATCCTTCCCAACAAACAACGATGAGAAAGACCCACGCACTATCAGATTTAATATCTCGGTGGTTGAAACAGTCATCAGTAAGGTGAGTGACCCGTTTTCAAATCTCTGCTCATCCCATATGAGTTGTCCTAGCCCATAGGCTATTGGGTATTCAGGGGTAAGACATCTCGATCTCTCCTGTTTGAAGTTGTTCCACTTTGTATAACTAATTAAAAGATAATTGGAGCAAGTACTTGAACCTGACTCTCCCACATCCCAGGTTATTGCCTAACTATTTAGCTGAGGATTCACTCTCTCATTTTGTTTCTGAATGGTTCTTGAATCATGTAGGCACTTCTGAAAATCCTTTTCTCTGTATTTTACATACAAAGACTCACAGAACACAGTCGCATTCATTTGAGAATTACCACTACAAATACCTCCAGTTCTCCTCATACACAGTCCCAGCTCACTCACTCGAAGGTAGGTGCTTTTTGTCTGGTTGTTGTCAGGAGCTGTGAGGGAGGGATGCTACTTCAAATATTTTGTCACAACGTAATCCATTTTTGCAAGTACAAAACCAACTTTTCCTTGGTTGGTTTTCCTTGGTTCTTGTTTTTGATTTCTGCCTTGGAGAAGACAACAAGAAGCCTCCAGCAGTATTCATAGACAGCAAAATAAAGGCTTACCGGTCTTTTACAATCCCTGATGATCACACTTTGGATTCTAAAAATATGGTATGGCTTTCAGAAGGACATGATAGGATGAGCAGATCTCCGCTCTGAAGAGCTCACAAAGTAAATGATGGATCTGGCAGACAAGCAAAGATGCAATATAAACCACACGTCAGGAAAAACACAGATTACAAATCCAGGATAATGAAGCACAAGTGAAAGCTTGTAAGGTATTTCAAAATAACGCCAGCCTGGTATAACAGGCATTTGTTCAAGGACTAAAAGAGCATTACGAGCTGATATAAGAAAGATAGCAGACTAGGGAAGAAATAGTTCAAGAAGCAGTCCACATGACGAAGTAATTCAAGGAAGGAATTTACATGCAATAAATGCAAACAGTTATCCCTGCACAAAACTTGCAGATCCTCTTCCTTTATTTCAGCTTACATGTCCTAGATGTGAGTTCAACAAAATAAAAACAAAAATAATAAAAACAAATAATTAAGAAAAACAAACAAACAAACAAAAAAACACTCATCCCAGAGCAAGAAGGCAGGAAACACTGATAAAACTATATTAGTTTCCTGACACTGGCAAAACCTTGCCCACGAACAAGCCCCAGTTTAACTTGGGTGCAGGCTGAGAAGAGACAAGGGAAAATTTTAGAAGTGCTGGGTGAACAGTGGCGTAGGAAAACTTCAGAGTCCAACAAGAGTATTGTGAAATGCTACATGTGACAACATTACACAGCACGCAGGGGAAGATCTGATTCAAAAAAAAAAAAAAAACAGAATTTTGGCTGGCAAAAACACGTTGGCTCACTTATGGTTTCCAGAAATGTTTTTGCTATACAGCATGCTGAAAGTCTTCAGCTTACAGGAGTTCTTGGCCATGGCAGAGGCTTGTGGTGACATAATGCAGGCACAAACCAACCCCCAGAACAAAAGGTTAAAGTCTTTTACAATATTTAATTTCTGTAGAGATTTAAACATTTAAATATGTCATTACAAAACAAAATGACTCAGGATAGATGTAATTCAGATGTACCAAAATGCATTAGTCATTCAATAAAACCGGCACCGAGGATTTACTAAAAATACTTTGCAGGAGGAAAACAACAACGTATATTTACTTTATTGAACGGTTGTTGTGGAAAGCACATAAAAACAAATCCTGCATAAATCACCTTAATTTGCCTACCCCTAACTAGGGCTGCTAGCCCCACTGGTAGAGCAGCAGAACTCGCTCAGTGTCCAACCCTTGTGCCGAATGGCAGGAGGAAGCGATGTGTGGCGGTGCCGGTGATCCCACAGCAGGCAAACGGGGCAGGGATCGAAGTAACTGGCAGGATAGGAGGCTCGCTGCCAGGTGGAAGTCTCAGGAGGAGCAGAGTTAACCTGTATCAGCTTCCTCCTCCTCCAGCACCCCAGGGGGCACCAGCAGCAAGGAGCCGCGCCATCAGGACACCAAGACAGAAGCAACGTGGTTAATAGGGTTGTTAGATGGTGAGGAGCACAAAGAAATCTCCCCACACGGTGAAAAGACAACGCAAGTCAGCAGCACAGCCCCTTCTGGTGCTTCAGGTCCCTCCATGGAAGCAAGCAGGCTCTGCCACAGCAGGGGTGACCTCTGGAGATCTGCAGGAGCTTGGAAGAGGTTTCTCCAAGGCCCCAGCAGGGAAGAAGGAAGGTGTGAGGGAAGGAAGAAGACACGGACTTGCAGAGGGTGGAAGCTGGAAGCCTGGGACTTCAGGGAACAGGAATAAAGCTCTGCTTCCTCCTGCTTCAGGAACTGTAGTGGGTGTTTGGGGAGAAAATCCTGAGCGGGTATCTCAAGTGTTTGGATTAGTACCAGCACTAAGGGAAATACCAAAAGCTGAGAGCCTGTTTGCAGTCAGAGAGTTATGACTGTGATCAGGATCACGAAGATTAATGGGATACCATTCGTGGCTGGAATAGTGTCCCAGGAGAATCAAGAAAAAGGGCAATTGCACCTGCTTACAAAGTGTTTCATTGTCCATACAGAGTTCCAGGGTGAAACAGACTGATCCACCAGGGCTCTTCTGCTCCAAAGCAAAGGCAATATTGGTCACACAGCAGTGGGGTCTGTTACAGACCATCTGACCAAGGGGAAGAGGTGGATAACCCAAAACAACTCGCTTATTGGCCTTGGTCCTCACTGGGGATTTCAACCACGTGGGCACCATGGCACTGTGCAAGCAATCCGAGGTCTTTCTAGGCTGCATTGGTGATAACTTTTTAATGCAGATGTTAGAGAGAGCAAGCAAGGGTAACACTCTACTTGCCCTCTGCGCGCAAACAAGTGGCAAATGTGGTCACAGATAGCAGCTTGGGATCAGTGACCACAGGCTGACTGCATTCAGGATCCAGAAAAAGGCCAGGAAGGTAAGCAGGAGATTTAGGATTCAGGATTTTATGCAAGTGGACCCTGGGTTATTCAAGGAATTCTTCAGCAGAAACTCCTGGGAAACAGACACAAAAGGTGCCTACGATAGGTGGTGAATCTTTTACAGATAACTTCTTGATAGGTCAGGAATAAATAATCCTGTTGTACAAGAAAGCTAGAAATTTCAGTAGAAGGATCACTTGAAAAAGCAAGGATTTCCTCATGACCTGAAATGAGAAAGGACAGCATAAAGGAAACAAGAATAGGTAGTGAAAAAGGAACACAAAAGTAGCGCTTTGACACTTAGGGAAAAAACTGGGAAACCCAAAGCCCATTTAGAGTTAACAAAAATGAGGGCAGCAAGAAGAATTTCTGTAAACTCAGAGGAAATGTGGGGTTGTTACTGAACAGGGGAGACAACCTAGTGGCTGTTGGGATGGAAAAGGCTGAAGTATTCAGTACATTTTTGCCTAAATCTTCATGGGTAATGATTACTCCAAGATTTCCAGCTGTACCAGGATTGTTTGGCAAGGAATAAGTTACAGAAGACAAGTTAGGAATGAGTTAAATAGTAGCTGGATGTGTTCAAAACCATGATGCCAGACAAGATTCACCTGAAAGTGCTGAAAGAGATAGCTGACATGACTCCAAGACACCTGTACCTACAAAAAAGCACGACCAAGAGAGCAGGTCCGTGACAAATGGCGAAAGGCCAGTGCTACACCTGTCTTTAAAAAGGGCACGAGAAAGGACTCGGGTAAGTACAAGGTTGGCCTCACCTCAGCCCCTGGAAAGATTAGGGACCACATCCTGCTGGAACTCGCTTCCGAACATGCAGGGAACAAAAAGGCAATCAGCAATAACCAAGGTGGACACACAAAGGGCAGCTCACATTTGATCAACCCGATTGCCTTACGGGATGAAATGACCCGCTGTGCAGGCATGGGCAGGGTGGTGGATGTAATCAAACGCTCCGGTCGGTAGGTTGGAAATTACTGGGACAGCCAGGCTGATGGTAAACACTACTTTGACATCTAATTGGTGGCCTGCACCCTAGCGGAATACTTCAGTGGGGAACAGTCGGGCTGAAAATGTTCAGTAATTTCATGACCAACCTGGCTGCTGAAACAATGCACCCTCAGCAGTCTTCTTGTCCGTAGGACAGCAGCAGCAGTACTGGGAGCAGCGTGGCCAGCAGGAGCAGGGAAGTTACTATTCCCCCCTACGAAGTATGGATTAGGAGGCTGCTGGAATGCTGCACCCAGTTTCGAGCTCCTCAGTTCAAGACGGGCACGGCAAAACTGGAGTTTGGGAAGAGGTAAAAATTACCTGAAAAAGAGTTACAAAATGCTGGACCCAAGCTTCCTTCTGCAAATGAAAAGGTGTAAAATCATATTTTTTTCTGACAGTGCTATCAACTAAAGTGTTTCTATTAAAAAAAGAAATAATATCATGTGCTGCCTGGTCTCTTACTTATTGTCCCTGTAATAAGCAACCCATACCAAAACTTTGTTGATAATATATACAACCTCAGTTGGACCTTTCTAGTTTATAGCACTGCTGGATGGTCTATAAAAGGCCGTTTTTGTTTGTTTGTTTACTGATCCAAGAATCTCAAGAACTGTTCTTAAAACTTTCAGTTTCTCATCTATTAAAATAAGTAGAAAACCTCCACTGTATGGACCTTAACTGCCCAGGAAAGCACTTCATCCCATCTGACGTGCTTGAGATCAGAGCAGGTGCTTAAGTTGGAATTTCATCAAATTTATAAGAAAGGGCCCTGTCAGACACCCAGAGCTGCAGCTCACTTCCTCTCATCAATGTTACATGCTTGATTTGTTATTTAGAACAAGTTATTAAGTTTTTCTTGGGCATTAAGGGAGAAAACTGGCTGCATGACAAGGATCTAGCTGAAGACTTCTCTCTTCTTTGGTCCAAGTGGGTGTAGCTCTGCTAACTTCAAGGAGGATTTTATCTGCTGGTACCTAATTATTAAATGGTTTGTGTGGTTTTATATGATACAGATTTGAAGTGAGCTTTGAGATTAAGAATTTTTCAATTATGTAACAATGCCCAAAGCAGGAGATGTTCATTTACTGATTTTTTTAAATCATCAAGTATAAGAGCAAGAACACAGAGATAAATTACTAGATACCTTGAAGACTTTCCATATATTAAAATTATGGAGGTGAAAGGTAGTTTTTAGATAGAACTATGTTACAAAATAGGTTTGAAACAGAGTGTAAATGTTATACCTCTAAAGCTAAGTAGGCAATCAACATAGATTTCAGGATGCAGTAGTGCTTGTAGAGTCTATATTTTCTGTGTAGTTTGATTTCTGTTGCATGAAGATGCAAGAACTGCATCAGACCAGGGATGGATCTAGCATATTTTCATCTTTGACAGTGGCAGAAGCAAAATTCTGGAGTATAACAAGAGTGGCAAATAAAAAGATATTCCTCTGTTCCCCACCATATACTTTCCCTACTTCTGTCAGCCTTCAGTTTAGCAATTTCCCAAGACAGTGACTGTGTTTGTATCCTTATGTCCAATAGTCATCAAGGAGCTTCTCTTCCATGAATTTGTCTAGCAGCTTTTTGAACCAGTTATTACTTCTGGTCTCCATAACATCCCATGGCAATTAATTCCACAATTTAATCATTCACTACATAAAACCTTACTTCCTTTTGCTGGTTTAAAACGTGCTGCTGGATAATTTCACTAAAGGGCTCTTTGTTTTTATGTGACACATTGTGAATAAGCATTTCTGTTCCATCCATGACTGTACTCACAGCTATTTTAGTCACCTCTTATCTGAATGAATTGTCAGTTTCTCCTTGAACAGCAGTAAAGCCACACCTATGATCCTTCAGAGGTGCTTTTTGCTTCAGTTGGAGTTTCTCCTTATCATAAAAAAAACGCAAACATTGTTCTATTAACAAATTAACAGACGTATAAGCAATGGAAAGAACTAATCTAAAGCGGAATGAGTTTGGGTTTCAGTTTGAGGGTTTTTGAAATGGGTCATTTTGAGCTGTAAGACACATTACAACTATAGTTTTCTATGCTGTACACACAAAGCTGGTTGATGACATTTCTTGGGATGTACATTTTTAAGCCTGACCGAAGAAGGAGGCCCTATATATGTGTATGTAAACTTAACTGGTAGATTAGGGAGGGTGACAAGCTGTCCTTGGGACCGAGATACCATGCACTGCTGTGGATGGGGGAAAAGCCAATGTTTCTGTAAGTCTTCTCCAAGTGAATGCAATCAAACTAACAACAGCCACCTCTGGTTTTGGTCAAAAGAGCACAAGAACAGGATTCTAAATCCTAGGGCTGTAGGAGGGGAAGCAGAGAGAGAGAAGGGCAACCTTGTATGCAACATTGCTGAGGCTGCAGCTGGAATATTGTGCTCAGCTTTGGGCCCCTCACTACGAGAAGGACATTGAGTTACTGGAACACGTTCAGAGAAGTGTAACAAAGCTGGTGAAGGGACCAGAAAGTAAGACTTATTTGGAGCTGCTGAGGGAATTGGAGTTGTTTAATCTGGAGAAGAGGAGGCTGAGGGGAGACCTCATGGCTCTACCTAAAAGGAGGCTGCAGCCAGGAGGGTGTTGGTCTCCTCTCTCAGGTGACACACGATAGGATATGAGGAAACGGTCTCAAGTTGCACCGGGGAAGTTTATATCAGGTATCAGGAAGAATTTCTTCATAGAGAGGGTGATTAAGCATTGGAAGGGGCTGCCCAGGGACATGGTGGAGTCCCCATCCCTGGAGGTATTTAAGAGACCTGTGGACGTGGCACTTAGGGACGTGGTTTAGCGACGGGACTTGGTAGGTCAGGTTGATGGTTGGACTTGATGGTCCTGAAGGTCTTTACAGCCTCGATGACTCTGTGATTCCTGAGGAAAGAGGTGGTGGTGAGGGCTGTGACTGCAGCAGTTTGTGGGGTTTAGCAGCCTGGAGTGGAGGAAGGCAGGGTTGTTTTATGATAAATGGGTACGGTGGGGATTTTCATAGCTGAATCCATAAACACCCCATTTCACTGCAAGACTGTACTGAACTGGACCGTACTGCCTCTGGCACAGCCCAGCCTTTACCTGTATCCCTTGATCACCTCCAAGTAAGCATAAAAATATCTGTGGAGAAACATTTCATCCACAGCCCACACTTCATTACAGCAATTACCACACACCACAAAACCACACCCTGCCAGACTGCCCTGCAGAAGCTGCCATCTCTCCAGAAACCCTTGTCACCGTGCCTTTGCATCCAGGCCCTTACTTTACTCTCCTTTCCCCACACACCAGACTGCTGGGGAAAAAATAGCACAGCAACAGCTTTCAACAAAGGATGAGCATCTAGTGGAACAAACGCTGAGAAATGTTCCCACAGAAGCGGTGGCAAGGCAGCAAGGCACAACCATTTCCAAAAAAGCCTGAGTTAAAAGTAGCAACATCACCGAGATTTAGTTTCTCTGCTTTTGGGGAATTTATCAGGTGCATGTGTGTGAGCCCATTAACGTGAGCAATACACTTTACGAGGAAGATCTGAGTGTATTGATGCACACGCTTTTAAAATATGTTTCGGTGTTAACACACAAGTCTGGGGGTAAATGAAATACTTCAGCTGGTTAAATCAGCTCGGTCGGGTCGCGCACTTAGCTCGGTTAAATATCCAAGAGCCCAGAAATTGGTTCAGTTTGCCAAGCTTTATTATCGAGCGCAGTGTTTGTAACTCACAGCAGGTTATCAACAGCGGGACTGCATTCAGGAGATACCATGACAGCTGGTATTGATTTCTGGCAGGATTTAGGTCTTTTTTTTTGAATCCTCTATCTCAAGTTGGAAAGATGATTAAATGTGTATGTGCTTTTAAGCAGAAATGTATACATTTATTAATTTTAAGAGGCATTAAAGTAGGCAGAGTTGCATACTGCAGCAAACCACAACCACAAAGAAGGCACGCTCCTTTTTTTTTTTTTCTTTTAAATCAAAGCACTGCCTCCCATCAACGGGAGCAATGAGAAAGGTGAGAAGGAAAGACAATTCCACATCTGCAGAACAGGTTACCTGCAAGTGCTGAAAATCCTGAGCAATCCATTATTTAAGGCAGCGAAATAAAAGAAACATCAAAAAGCTGCTCTTAAACTCCCAGCGTGAAAAAAGAAAACCATGAAACGCTCCACAAACCTTCAGTTGTGCCCATTTTAGCAAAGGCCCTAAGTGTGTAATCCAGTAAAAGATGGGCACTCAGATCAATGCATGTCATGAAGTCACAAGAATGCAGTGTATTCAGTAGTAGCAGCCAAACAGTCGAAAAAAAAAAAATAAAATATGATCCAGTTAATGCTGTAAGCAGCATTTTATCTGTGATTTATTATAAAGCTGCTAGGAATTATGCAGAGGGAAAATCTGTGGAGCTTAATGCTTTTATTGATAAGGTGGGGAAAAACACACCAGGAGAAAGAGCACGTGTTTAAACGAGTGGCCTAACATTTAAACTTTTGGGGGAGGAATATGGAAATACCAAACATACACATATAATCTCTGGAAACAATTACACTAATTAAAACAATACCAAACATTTGGAGAGAGACATAGTACGGAAAGCACTCCAAAATGATCTCCCCAAAGACACTGATCAAACTGGGTGTGTTCAATTAACAGGAGAAATTAATTGCAAGTCAAAACCCCCGCTGCTGAGAATCACTCAGCCTTTAGCACTCCCCCCAAGCCTGGCCCCAGCGTTTAAATCCTTGGACTGTCAGCAGGAGCTTTTCAGATGAGGCGGTTAATTGGAAAGGCTATTTTCACTACTGGTCTAGTGAAGCCCCAGCTCCAGTGTTTCCAGTAATGAGTTTCATCATCATCAACAAAATAAATCCATGATTTGAGATGAAGATGGCCTTTTACTTTGCACTGCCCGTCTACCTCAACACCTACATTTCATATTTTTATCTCCCTGCTCTAGGCTAAGCTAAGCCAGACAGAATTAACTCGTGTTGACTCTGAAACGCAGCCATTGCCTAGAAAAGCAGGGATCCAAACCACAGAGCCTTTCGGTTGCTCTCTGCTGTGACCTTCTGGAATTCCAGAAACAGTTCAGGCTGCCAATTACCATCCCGAGCATTCAAATAAAATCATAACGAAGCAGAATTCAAACTGCTTTGAAAGCTTCAGATAGAAACGAAAAATAATCTCTTTTACAGACAGAGATATGGGATGCTGCTCGCATTTCACAGATGTGGAAACGGGGATCGTGGTTGCACCAGATAGTAAATTCAGTTTCAGTATGTCTAGCACAAGATCAAAAGCACCACAGCTGCATGACGCACTGATGAAGTGCAACCCACTCTGCCAATTCTAATTTTGCACCGGGTGATGCTGCAGCAGGTAGCGTCTGCCCTTCTGCAGGTGGCTGGCAGCCAGCGGGAGGGTGATATCGTGTGATCTGGCTTATTTGGACGTGCTACCGGGTGATTCGGCACGGCACACCAGTGGTATTGACGAACACGGGACCGTAGCCCACGGCTCGGGGCAAAACAATTTGTAAGGGTCAACCACAGAAGCGCTTCGCAGACCTGAGAACAGTTCCCGGTCCTTCCTTCATCCCAGGCTGGTTTCCCACCTATTGGGCAGCTCTGCTGCCCAGCACAACCAATGCAACTTTCACATTAAGACTGAATCCTGAGGATTTATTTTGCAGGTTTGTTCTAAATACTCTCCCTGCTCCCACCCCACTTACAGAGGTCCCGTTTCCATCCGTCCCAGGTCCAGCACACTTCTTTCCCCTCAAACCCTCGCTCTACTCACCAGCTGTGGCCCCCGCTGCCTCACCTCTACCCTCACAGGCCGAGAGACGTTTCAGCAGCTACAGAGTTGACACTGCAAATATTTAGCAAAACATTTAGCTTGACAAATGCAAATAATCACAGCGAAGTCAAACAAACCTATGCGTGTGTGCAAGGGCTTCCAGGGTCTAGTATCCAAAAAGTAGGACACGTTTTTATGCTTGCTGCGAGACACTCAGAGACACTACTGAAGATGTGCTACATAACCCACATAAATCAAAGAACACTACTCCTACTGCTTTAAATACCGCTTACTAGAAAAGCATTTTTACTGCAGATTATTACGTGCGGACTCTAATGTATGAACGCTCTCTGGAGGTGCTCAAGGTCATGTTGGATGGGGTCCTGGGCAACCTGATCTAGTGGGTGGCATCTCTGCCCACGGCAGGGGGTTGGAACTGGGTGATCTTTAAGGTCCCTTCCAACCCAAACCACTCTCTGATTATTGTAATGAACTATACACATGGATTACTAATTCTGGGAAAAACAACAAAAAAAATAATAATAAAAAACAGCTTTCATCAAATGCTTAGCCCAACACAGAGACAGACACAAAAGGTAAAGTAAATATTAGAAAGTAAATGTTAGAAATGTGTTGAAATGCATCCTTGTCCCAGTTTCCGCAGCAAACGCAGTACATGACTGCAACAGAGCACCACTGTTTGAATTGCAGTTTGGGGACTGCAGTAGGACAAAGCAAGCATTACACTATTACAATAAACTATGTCAAAGGAATTGCAAAGAACAAACTTTAAAAAGTTAAAGAACTCCAAAGCCAGAAAATGCAAGAATTGAGTCTGCCTGCAAAAGTTTTAGCAAGCCCTATGGCATTATACCCACACAAAGGCACAATTACAGTCATATTATTTTCCTCTCCTGTCCTGCATGAGTGGTGATAAGGATTTGACCCAATGTCTGTATTTTGCTTATTCTGTAAGATGAATTATTGGTCTGAAGTGGCTTCATTGGTGAATAGCACATGAACCAAGACGTAACGAGCAATTTCAACTAGCATCCACGGTACCAAAATAATGGCCATAGAGGTACCCAGTGTTAACAGTAAGTTTAAATATGAAGCAAGTTCTCCAGAAATCTATTTGCTATTTGATGAGAGAGAAAACACTGCACCCATACGGTGTCTTTCACCAGGGGACTGAATGTTGCTGCTGATGGGGCACTTCAGCACACTATATGTGAACTTTGAGATAGATTCACTGGCTTCTACAATTACAGAGTCAGAATAAGTGCAGTGAAAGACTACAAGAGCTCTTTCTACTTTTCCTACCAGCCCAAGAAATGATTTATCAACTTCACTAAAGCCACTTTCATGGTAGCAGACTTCAAAGACATATTCCTGAGCAGCTTCTGTGTAGCAGAAGGCTTTTTTTGAGGAAATGAAGGTCTTAGAATTGTCCTGACTGGCATGCAAAGTTTCAGGACCAAGAAACACCGATACCTTGCACGTACCAAACAGAGCCAGTACTCTGAAGTCAGCTGGAACAGTAAAGGTCACAGTTACAGATACAGATATCACCAGTGGATTTTGCCCTAAAACATGCTGTCATGACAGTGTAGCAAGAAGAAAAAGAAGAGCAAAGTGCTCATTAAGAAAGCATCTGCACCAAACCAGGCTGTTTCTTGAGCTTCTCTCAAGCCCAGTAAGGCCTTAGGAAGCTTCATGTCAAAAATGGTTTCAATGACAGCACCATAAGGGGTGTCCCAGTGCCAATCACCATGCGTTGGCAGAGTCCTGAACCAACTGAAAAACAACAAACCCAAGGGATTCATGATCTTCCCAGTACTCAGCCCTTAGAAGATCAAGTGACAACCTGATTTTGAGGCCCAGCCCTGTCTCTTAACAGGCAGCAGGGTCACTGATGACACTAATCTCAGTGCCAGCTACACGAACTGGATGTGGTCACCACGTTAGCTCTGCTGCCACAGCTGTGCCACCAAGGAGCACGGGGGCCAGGTGGCACCACATCCCCTGACTGACCTTGCTGTTCCTTCAAAACCCGTGCTGCAGGTGCAGCCACCACTCCTCAACGTGTTTTGCTGGCTTTGTTTGCTTGGTCAAAAGGCACGACTTGGATATAGTGGCAGAGCCTTCTCCAGCAGGATTCAGTGCCAGCACAGCTACGCTGGCAGAGCCTGGGTAACAAAGATGTTATCTGCAAGTCCCTTTCATTTTTCTCAGGCCGAGGAGGATTGCCCAAGTCAGGAGAGCATTATGTGCGAAGTCAAGAAGCTGGAATTCTTCTAAACCGTTTGTGAGTCAAATATAGCCCCTGGACTTTCCTGAGTTTTAAATAGGATTCTTTCCTATCCTGCAATGCTGCTTAGGTCAGTTACAAACTGCACTGAATGGAATTATTCCTGAGCAGGATTAAAACCTATACACTTGGCCACGAAGATAACAGACCTCAATACTTACTAATCTGCTCTACATTACTGACAAAGCTAACAAACATCCCCCTACTGCCCCTGCAATGAGCTATCACCAGAAATAAATAGTTTTTATATTTATTTTATTAATAAAAAGGAACTATTACCACAAATATAAAATAAATATGAGTAGTTCTTGTATATTTTGTAGAGACAAAACTGGTTTTGTTTAAGGAACACGGGAGCATCCCTCATTGCTGTCAAGGGAAGACTCAACACTTGACGGGAGGTAACAGCACACGGGGCTGAGTGAACCAGGCTTCAACTCCCATGCAAGATGCACACCTACACCGATTGTATGTACTTTTATAGGCAAAAAACAACGAAGAACGTGTTTAATTCCACTTCGTGTGTTCAGATTATAATTACCATTCATTTCATTTACAAGCTGAGCTCAAGCACTTGTTTCTGTGCAGGACAATCAGGAAACACAGAAGACACAAGCAGCCACTGACACGTTGCTACAAATCACTCACCTGAAACAGCACGGGAAAGCTGGGGCAGGGATAAAAACCCAAGCAACATGAGAAGTTCTAATACTCCGACCTATTTCTTCCAGCTTAACAGCTTCATTTTCAGAGTACTCTTTCAAGCAGCCTCCTTTCTGTATATCTCTATGAATTCCCAATGTCCCAAGCCCATGCCCTTTACCCTTCTGTCTGCCTCTTCCAGCTCTCAGCCATTCTTTCATATGATGCTAAAAACTCTTCTTAAACACAACTCCTATGCTGTCCTTCCACATCACTCAGGCTTAGATTTCAGGCTTCCTCACAGTGCTCAGACTTAGCAAAAGGAAGACAGGATGCAAGCAAGATCGATCTCCATTTGGCAAAGCAGTAACTTACAGCAGGAAGCACCAAGTCACCTTTGCCAGTGTGCCACTACCAAAATCAACGCTTCTCTAATTTGAAGGGAAAAAAGAAAAAAAAAAAAAGTCCAGATCCTCTTTCCTTGACAAATTTAGTGGAGAGATGAGACATGGGGGTGCAGGAGAAGAAAAGAGAGGCACAAATAATGCAATATTAGGAGTGTTAGTTATGTCTTCCTTGCTCTCTAGCTAGAGCTAGAGTATCTTGTGATTCATTTTATTTAGAGAAGCCTGGGGACTTCAGAAAA
Organism: Aythya ferina; assembly: GCF_964211825.1. Classification (NCBI taxonomy): domain Eukaryota; kingdom Metazoa; phylum Chordata; class Aves; order Anseriformes; family Anatidae; genus Aythya; species Aythya ferina. The sequence continues at coordinate 150,038,877 of NC_140297.1, read as the reverse complement.
ATTATCCCAGCTCTTTCAGCCCCCCACGAATCTAAATGCTTGAAAAGATGAGAAAGCAATTGGAATCCTTGGCCAACACCCTTTCTAATCTAGAAAGCAGAGTAGGAGACAGAGCAGGCACAATATGCTGGCACTCTGGCCACTCGAGAGCGCTCCCACAGTAGGGGACACTTGAGCTGGCCCAGCCAGCCTGGGTCCCCATCGCTTGGGCCACTCCAATGTATGAAGTCAGCAAGAGGTACTGCAGCTCCGTCAGTCCTCTGGTGCTGTTGCTACATTAAAAAATAAGAGTGTTGCCCTGACATTGCATGGAAAGGGCCCAAACATTGGCTAAGTTATTTTGAAAATACTCATTAAAAAAAACTCAAGAAGGCAGCAGCAGTAGGAGTCCAGTCATTCCACAGTTACAAGAAAATCCAGTGGCACAGGGAGTTTCCACAGTCAAAGGGTTTCCCACAGCCTATTGTTGGAACCACTGTGATTGAATTGCTCACTTCTTACTCAACAGGCTGCTGATTCAACCAGAAGGCGATGCCGATAATTTCCACCTTCTGCATTCCATCCACTGCAGCCCAAACCAATAAAAACTCCACGTTTAAGAACACGTAACTGCATCTCGTACTAGTTACTTGTTATTTACAGTACATACTTCTTTTGTACGGTATCTTTCTGCGAGTCATTTAAACGTACACATAATAAAACCATAAATCAGGAATTTTAACTGATGCCATCCTCCTTATCTTGCTAGCTCCCAGCTGGACATGGACTACAAGCAGGTGATTAGGAGGCAAAGCACAGCGTACAACCTACTTTCAGATTCGCTGCTGTCTGAAAAAAAAAAAACACACAGATGAGAAAAAAATGACAGCAGAAACCCTGACAAAATAATCGGATAAAACGTGTTGTCCAGCTTGAGATAAACACTATTAATACAGTAGACAAAACCCAGTCTGCTTGTGAAATTGAGTGACCTGCTGCAACTTCGCAGGGAAAGCCCTCAGGCAAGGAATTCAGATGGAGCCAGGGAGCAAGCCAGTCGAGGCTATTTTAAACCCAAGCCTTGCTACAGCTACCTCCAGGTGCAGCCCTAAATTCAGCAACGGTGTCTTTGTTTCCCAGAAGCAGATTTGAAGCTGATCTCTGACAGGTAACTGGAGATCCGCTGTGCAGTTCTGGAGGCACGGCGTGCAGCTACCCTCCAGAACAAAGCTTGAGCTGTTGGTTTTTAGGGAACAATTCACATCTTTGTTCTACTGCAGAACCCTATATGCATTTCTTTCTCTTATTCTGAAAGGTTTGCTCAGAATGCAGGCAGTGGAAAGTACAGAAAATTCCCTAGAGTGAGGCAGGGAAAAAAAGATAGGAGAAGCATGGCTTGGGGCTAATAAATTAGTCATTACTGACTTGATAATCCACGCAAACCCTTAAATGTGCTCAACATCTTGGAGCTGCGTTTTTAAAGTCTTAGGAATGAAAGAATAGGGAAGGAGCTTGTTTCAGCAAAGCAAGGAGGAGTCTGACACAATCTAAACAAGTTAAATTAGGGAGGGGTAAAAAAAAAAAAAAAAAGCAAACCAAGCTTCCAATACTTGCTTTCTTTACACACAAGTATAGGTGTGCACACAACAGATGCTGCTGAAGCCCGTCCAAAAATCATGACTGTATCACTGCCCTACCTAAGCCCACAAAATTGCCTTTGCTTCAACAAACAGTTAAGCCTATGCTTAACCTAAAGATCATGAGTAAAGGCAACTGATGTAAACAGGATTTGAGCGCTTTGCTAGCTAAGGCACAGACTTCCTCTTTATACTCCTAAAATATGAAGAAAGTGTTTTGCTGATACACAGGAATAATGAAAGAAAAGAATGAATGTTGAAAATTACTTGAAATTCCTATGATATTGTTACAATAATAACAAACCATTTAGTTAATAGCTTATAATCAAAATATAAACCTACCACATGTCACTGAAGTCCAGGTATACACCATTAATCACCGATGATGTGAGCACTACCTTATGCTTTATTAGGGAAACTTTAAAAATACTGAATATTCCAAAGAAGAGGAAAAAGTTCTGACCTGTCCCATTTCTGAGAAATGTAAACCACGAGTTCTGCAATGATGGTGACATGTCCATTGAATGCATGTTTAAATACTGCATGGGGGACACTGAATATGCTGTCCAACATTTGCTGATGCAGACAGTCTCCAGCTCCTTTTAAACATGCAATATTTAATTACCTGGATGAAGATTTTTCAGCTGAGCATCTGACTCAGGATGATTTATAAAACTCACTAAAAGAAAACCTGTCAGAACTTCTCAGAATAGAGCTAGTGCAAAAATGCATCGCTTCCTCTCCTTTGTTTTAAAAATAGCAAAAAAAAAAAAAAAATAGCTGAAATGCTCTAACGCCTTCGTACCTTGAAACACAGATTTTATACCTTGAAGGGAAATCAGGGACATGCATTTGCTTCCTCTAGAGAAATACCTACAGAATTGATGCTTGAAAGTCTATTTGCAGCTACCAAAAAATGGGTTACTTTTAAAGTTGAGTTCTCTGAGTATGACGGGATGGAATGGGACAGAATGGGATGCGATGGAATCGATTGGAAGGGACCTTCAAAGACCACCTAGTCCCACTGCCTGACCTCTTCAGCACTAACCAAAAGCCAAAGCATATTTATGAGGACATTATCCCAATGCCTCTTGCACACTGACAGGCACGGGGCATACCCACCTCTCCAGGAAGCCTGCTGCAGTGCAGGACCACCCTCATGTTAACGTCATTGTTCCTGATGTCCATTGGAACCTCCCTTGATGAAAATAAAGCCATCAAGTAGCCAGCACTGAAACTGATTCTCTCGATGCATGGATCTGCCGTTGCATCCAAGTTTTTGATGCCTTGCTTGCCGCTGGCCAGGCAGTGCTGGTGAGAGCTGAAGGCCACAACCCCGAGCTGTTGGCGAGGTGAAGCAGCAGCAGGGGCCTGGTGGCCTGGACAAGGCACCCCTGGGGGTTGGTGGGCAGTGAGGGGCACGGGCACAGCATGGGAAAGCCTTTATTAAGGATCAGCAAATCCATGTGGGCTGAAAGACACTGGAAACCAGGTTTCACTAGTTCCTCTCCTACCACAACCACTCGTTTATGCCTGAAATCAGCTGCCCCGCTCCTTACACAGCTCCTGTCTCCCACTGCACGTGAAACCAGTACCATCTGAGACACCGGTGACCTAACTACATGGTCCTCAAATGTTCCCAAAGCACTGCTCGTCCCGTACTCTGACTGGTGCAAGAGTTTTGGGGAAAGCAGTAACACAAAAACGTGCAATTAGGAACTGGATCATGCTGCATGCAGGAAGAAAAATTAATTGTTGTCCTGGCAACTTTGGTATTTCATACCGTTTGATGATCTATTTTTCCCAAATTCTGTTTTTTTAATGTAACATTTGCATCTACTAAAAGATGGTGTTTAGATAAGGACATGTTTTTGTGACTAATAGAAGGTGACAGTTTACCTGATTTACTGTTTCTTCGATTGCTTCCATATAGTGATTAAGTTCTCTGTCCATTGCAGCGTATTCTAACATGACTTTCTCCATACTGTTAACATCCTCCGCATCATCTGCAAAACAAAATATTTCATACAGGGATGATCAGCTGTGTTAGTCTCAGGCAGCATTTCTGTTTTACAGATATGAAGACAGGCATTAATGTGAATTTTTTACAACATCTGTAAGGCACAGCAGGTGTTTTCAAGCTCCTCAAACATATACCTCCTTCCTATTTTGCAACTGTAAACCTTGACATTTCTTGGGTAACTTGAACAAACATTTACTCAGAAGGACACTTCCCTGGTTTCATGTGAACAAGAGAGAGTGTGTGTAATTGCATCTACCAGCACCTAGTCATTAGGCAATCAGGATATTTTCTGCAAAAGTTGTATTTCATGACTCATCACGTTGCCTCAGAAGTACTCAGAAGAAACTGAATTGCCCTCTCAGCACAGTATAGTCCACGGCTATAACCAGACCCCTTTGTCCCCAATAAACACAGCTAGTGCAAAATCAAAACAGAACCAGCATTTTATAACCCAGGAAGTAATGGAAAACTGAACAGTATTGGTGAATCAGACAGTAACGTTTTAATTGCCAGTGAAAAATCAATGAATAAAGGCCACGTGCTTAGTAATTCACATCCACTTTCATTCTCTGCCACACTGCTCCTAATTTCACCCCTTTCATCTCTACCTACACCTCTGCTTTCCCATTCTGACCTGCCGTGCATCTCCTCAGCTGGGTGAGGGCTCTTGGTGGGTGCTGCAGGGCTGAACAGGCGGCAGCAGTAACTCCTGCCACAGGGGCACGCACCACACCAAATGCTGCCACCTGTGGGAGGACAGCCAGCCACAACCCCTAACCCATTCGGGAAATTAAGGTGCTAGGAAACAAGTTTCTACTTCTCCTGCTCCCTTTTATTCCCACTCTGCAGTTTTCAGGTACAGAAAAAACAGCTGGAAGGTGTGAAAGAGCCCCCAGGTTGTCACACAGCATTATTTTGGGGGCAGTCATTTAATGGAGGGTTCTCCTTTACAAGCAGTGGAAGCGCCCTTAAATTGTGGTATTTTCAGGAAGAAAATCACTGTATAGCTGCTTTTTTTTGTGTGTGTGAATACAGGGAAATGTTTTCCTATTTGGCAAGGCAGCACACTTCTCAAGTTGCTAACCGTGTGAGTGTGCTGGAGCACCAACATCCCTTTCTGCACAGCGCTACCATAAAGCTGTGCGTGGTGTATGAGCAGAACCTGGAGTTGTTGCTGAAATGCATCACCCGGGGAGGAGCCGCACACCACACCAATGGATCCAGGAGACAGAAGGAAAAGTGCTAAGGCACATTTACCCCAAAAAGATCCATAATAAGCCATACTATTTTGTGAACACGGCAACTACAGTCATGATGTTTCCTGTAAGTCTATCCAGGCTTGGTATGTGTCCATTTTTCTTTAAGCAGATGAATGAATAACGCAGACAGTTTTGGCATCCCTGCATCTTTCTTCTGAATAATCGGCATTTCCCTCTCCCCTCTCCCTTCCCTCCCACCCCGTTTCCATGCCCTATCTGGTAACTGTGACCGTGCTCCTTCCTTCCTGCTAGGAAGCATGTGAATGAAGCGCCTCCTTGGAGGCTGCCACAAACGGCACTCCGTGAATCACAGGAAAGGTTTGTGCAGCAAGTGACTGTCATTCTCCTCCCATGGCCAGAATGAATCACATCCACGGCATAAAGAAACTGCAGCGGCCTAAATCGATTTTATTTTTATTTTTTTTTAGGGGAAGAGAAGTGCATTGTTGAACACCGAGAGAGCTGCATGAACGCCACCTGTCCTGACTTCACAAAAAGTTTTAGGTAAGGAATAATAACGCTTCACCTGATCCCACTGCGCTGGGGAAGCGCGCTCAAATAAAGCACACCGAGCCGGAACAGCTCAGGGAGGAGGGACATGATCTCTAACTATATCCTGCCCCACATCCCTCACGTCCTGACCGTTCCTCCCATCCACTGGCCTGGTTTAAGTCCCAGCGATAGTCAATGCTGTCTCCCTGGGCTTCCATGCCCATGAGGCTCTTTGTGTTATGTTATATATAATGTGAAAGCTCTGGATGTGTCCGACCCTAACACACAACCAGAGCACACCCTTGAAGGCACGATGGAAATAGAGATGGGTCTGAAGGACTGCCTACAGGCCAGCGACAGCCAGCCCCTATTTGTGCCCCATGACAGATACTGGAGCACGTTTTCCACCTGCAGTTCAAGCTCCTGAGAGCTAAGAGGAGGTCTCCCACATTGCTCCACTCATCTCCCAACTCCTAAAGGAGACCTAAAAGAAAACTTAACATTACAGGGTATCCCATTGGCCTTTACAAAACTATCACAGCCGTACATTAGACATGGCAATAGCCCTCCTGTGCATGGCTCCCACCACACTCTCCTTTCCCCTGGTGAGTTAAGATCACTTCTGCCCCTCCCTGGTAAGGAGCAGAGCAGACCTTGAGCACACGTGGTGAGAAGCCGTGGGTTTCTGTATGGGGATGTGAAGTTTTACAGCTCACCAAGGCAGGGATCCCAGAAGCTTCGACGTTTCCGTACAACAGACACCCCCACAGACTAATGAGCACATCCCAGCTGACCTCACCTTACTGGGGAACAAGAAATTAGGGAAGAAAGACTTACCTCTCTTTCCTAATCACCATCCTGCACCAAATTCCACCAACCCACTAGTTTAATAGCGCTATAATCACAAGAGGAATCCAAATTTATTTCTGACATCAGGCTTCTGGAAGATTGAAATGGCACTGTGTGTTACCCTCTCCACAAACCCCACCGCCACCTTTATTTCAGCCTGGAGAAAGGCTCTGGAGGTTCACGGCAGAGAGAGACTCGAGGCACTCTCCCTCTCCCACCAGACTGGGACCGCGTTATCTGCTGAGTGCCCTCTGACCAGACTCCAGCCAGCTCTCCAAAGCACTCAGACCTTTCCCTCTGCAGGCCAACAGCCCAGCTCAACGCCAAAACCAGCCGCTCTGCGAGTGCTGGATGGGTGCCTCGCTGCTATCTAATCAAAATTTATCCTCATCTTGTTTCTAATCCATATCTAAGGAATGCATTGCGAACCCTCTGCATATGCTTTTGGCTACTGCCACAAAATACCATTGAAGTTGCATGCTGTAGTTAAGTCTCCTTGTTATCTAGGCTAAATACGTTGAGTTTAGTAAGCATTTCTCCACAAGCCTTTACCCTCACCACCCAGAGATTACACATTTTGCAACGTTACATCTTTTACTCAGAGAAAGCCCAGTTCAAGGCCATAATTTTCATTTTCAAAGGCTCATGTGCTTCATGTTAAAATTGGCTGGCTGAATACCCCCCTCTTCGTAAGAATGAATTCAAGCTCACATGACTCCATGAACGCTCTTTATAATAGCGACGGGGCTACTACTCTGAAAAGTCTCCCTAAAAATTGAGTAACAAAACTACACAAAGAGATCAGCAAGAGTTCGATTTCTCATTTCTAATACGAGATCAAACTGATCTTGCTCAGGTGCCTCACTGCTGATTCAAATTGTCATCAATCAGGGCAGGGTTACATATCATGAACCCCAAAGTGCTAAAACAGAAGTTAAAGTAATGGGATAGTCAAATCAGTTCTGTTTTAACACTTTCTATATTAACACTCGTCTAAAATGCCCCCCGTTTGCCCCAAACATGCTTTCCTTCTAACATCTGAGTTCATATTTAGTGTTTGGTTCCCAGTATACATCCACAAGTTAGCAAATTTCTAAAGATTTTTCACTGAAAAAAAAAAAGGATTTTTCTCTTTTTCTGTGCAAAAGTTACTAACCGCATCATTATTTGCTTATTTATGGTGTAAGAGCTGACCTCCAGCCAAGGCGTACCAATTAAAATAATCATTCACTTCCACAGCAGACTATCCGAAACACAAAGTAGGCTGGAGTATCATGAAATTACAGGCGGGCTCCAAGCCTCCAAGTATAACAGTCCATAAAATGAACAGTTAAGCACAGACAGCGTGGATTAACATAAATATCAACATTGACATCTTCCTATTATTGGCTAACGAAAATGATTTGCTTCCAATTTTAAGCAAAACAGGACACTGGGAGTTCTACCTCTTGCACTACATATTAGGTTACTCCGAATTTCCAGGCTGCATGCTGTTTTTTCCATCATTGAGGCAAAAGAGGAATGGGAAACCGTTGCCCACAGATTTTGACAGCGGATTTCAGACTTTTAAAACAGATGCAACACAAACATCTGCCACTCGAGCCAGCAGCAATAGCAGTAGTAGGCAGCTGTCTTCGTATGCACCAGCAGCATGAAAAAACACACACTTGGCCAGCAGGTTTCAAGTTACTGCTGACAGCAGGGGAATACAGGCTCCAGGGCTCCTGGATTTAGTTCCATCTTCTGCGGGAGAATGTGCATGCTCAATTCAGGATACAGCTAAGCATTTTTGTTGGCTTTTTTTTTTTTTTTTTTTTTAAGCAAATACATTAAAAAAGAAGTGCAGACTCCCCCTGCCCCATCTCCTTGCCCCCAGTTCTAGTCAACTCAAACCTGTTTGTAATTAAAGTTGGACAACGCATCTGGAAAAATAAAAAATAAAGCTATCAGCCTACGCTTTATGAATCTTTACGAATAAATTCACACAAAACATTTGGAGAAGACAGTAGCAAGATGTCCTCCTACTGTCTAGATGCTCAGTGGAGATGGCAGACCTACAGATGAGACCACACAGTGTTAGTTCCCTTCTCTGTCCAGATGTACTTGAAACTCGTCATGGTACTCAGCCCATACAGACCATCAGGAACTTAAACAGGAGGCTGATCGCTTCTCCAGCACTCAGGATAATCCTTCACTTTTCCTCCTCCAGATATATGGACAGCTCCTCAGAAAACTCTCACTGAAGATTTCTTTCTTAGCCTCATCCCCCTGATCTGTAACACATTTATTTATTAGGCTGCAAAAAGAGCAGCCTAGTACAGAAAGTTGTGAACAGAAAGAAATTGGAAGTAATACAAAGGAACAGCAAAAAGCTGTTTTGTGTCCTGGAATTGAATCTCCTGAATGCAGGTGTCTTCATGTGAAAGGCAGAGAAATGGTTGAAACTGGAATGCCCCAAAATGGCAGGGAAGCCCTCTGGATATGGAACTAACCACTGCAATTAGCAAGAGAAGAACAATTATTGCTGATCAGAGTGCCAACAACCATATGAGGAATGACAATTGGTGGAGTAAAGGGAACTCAGGGCAGTAATTGCAAAACTTCCTTCCATACAATGATCAGAAGCTACTTACAGCTGAAGCCAGTCCTAAAGACGCCTCCAACTTCTCAGGAAATGCCTTAGCAGGGTTGCAGCGTGTTTCGAGCTGGATTTCCTTCGCTGTTTCCTAATGAAGTCATTCCACTCACGCAGAAAGCTTTTGTACAGAGTTACAGGCTGAGTGTGTGACAGTGATTTTACAGACCTGCACCTTCACCTAGATACCAGGACTCTAGGGAAAATGAGGTATGGCTTACAAAGTGAAATGGCATCAGTGACAGAAAGAGAAACCAGCTGTAGGTGGCCCTTCTTGAGCAGGGGTTTGGAGAAGACGACCTCCAGAGGTGCCTTCCACCCTCATCCATTCTGCACTACTCCTCGATAACCAACAACCTTGTCTCTAAACCACCCCTCTAGAAGGTGGATGAAAGCGAGTTCACATCTACAAATAGCAGTGCAAGTCCTCTCAAGGAAAGGGGGAAGTTGAATCTGAGTTTCCAATATTCTAGCAAAGAGAAAGGGGAAAGAAAAGAGATGAGTGTGGGAGAAAGGACTGCTGGAACCTGCCAGGGACAAAGCAGCACAGCAGAAATCTGTTAGCTGATCATGCCCATGGCTCCACCAAAACTATCGCCTGTGAATGGTTCCTAAAACTTCACCTTAATTTCTCTTTGGCTTTTGTTTTTAAAAAAAAAATAAATCCAGATCACATTACAATACTTGGATTCAGGTCAAACATTTTGCTTCACCACCTGAGTCAGGTCTTCTGAGGTTTTATTTTGCAGAGGAAAGGGCAGTGGTTCGCAGTCTGCATTGAAACATTTATTTTATACAGCAACTGAAAGAAAAAAAATAAAATAAACTCTTCAATTATCCAGTTCTCAATGCTTATATTTTATTTTTTTTTAAAGTCAGATGAGCCAAGAGTGGCTGTTAGATTACAAACTGCTCCTGACAAGAAAACTCCTCCTATGTTACAAGCCATTTCCCTGTAGGCTATGACTGTCTGAAACGGGAAGACAAGATTCAGTGACTCAGGAGGCTCTTGCCAATCCCATAGAAATGAAACCCGAGTGCTTTATATTGTAGACGGAGTCCGAACTTCAAGACAAATGGACGATGCAGGGTGCCTGCTTTCCGAATGCCCAGTCTGAAACGATTCAAGGGGACGGCATTTTCGGCGAGTGGGTGTCGCACACGTTCTGAAAACAGGAGTCATCTCAGAGTGGGCACGGAGCAGCGGAGGTACCCGGTATTACTAAGCGCTTTTGAAAACAACTTGCTATATTATTCTATAACAAAGTAATCACGAAACTTTTGCTCAACATGAAACTCCCTTAAACTCCACTGCCAGCAGAAGTAGGCCAGCAGCGCTTTTGAAAGATCCTTCCTTACAATGCTTGTTTTTCTTAAAGACGATCAGGGGAAGGCTAAAAGTCAGAACGATCCCAGTTCAGATTTGAGAGCTCACCAGATATTTCTGCCACGGTCTCCAAGCAGGCTGCGTGGCAAGGAAGGGCAGCATCTCCAAACACTTGGTGACACTGGGGTGATACCTAGTGAAACGAACAGGGTTCTCACAGAGAGCTGGATTTTGTAAACACTCCAATGTGTGCTGAGAGGTTTTGCTGTATAAAATCCTAAATAAAATGTTATTCAACACAAAGACTGGTCGGGCACTGGGACAGGCTCCCCAGGGCAGTGGTCACAGCACCGAGCTGCTGGAGTTCAAGAAGTGTTTGGACAATGCTCTCAGACACAGGGTCTGATTTTTGGGTGGTCCTGTGTGGAGCCAGGAGCTGGACTCGATGATCCTTGTGGGACTCTTCCAACTAGAAATATTCTATGAATCAGTGATTCTCTCCTTAGTAAATTACAAGGACACGGTGACATTAATCTATATTTAACCAACTAACGCCTATTTGGTTCTGCAGAAAGACAGAAATTTAAAGTTAACAAAGTCTAACTAGTAGGCAGGAGCACTGAAAGGAGCATAAAGCATTTACAAGATGCAAGAGTTTGTGAGAGGGGAGAGCTTGACTTGCTTCTACAATCCTGTCTTAGTTTTCTGGTATTACGGTGATGTCCATTCGGGAATACTGTGCTCTGCTCAAATAAGGAGTACATCATCATTCCTCAAAACCATCCATATCCACAGACCCAAGAAGAACAGAAACAGAAATTAATTTGACAGACAAGTAGCAATTAAATACCAAGGTTCATGTACCCTTGGCAACAGAGGCAGTCCCACAGGTCACAGTGCCCATCCTTGCTGCTCCTCCACCGTCCTCCCCTGCTGGGACCATATGACTTTTCACCCCATTACACTATAAATGGGATCGATGAAACAATCCAAGCTAAAAATAGCATTGTCCCCCCCAAAGCAACAAGAAACCCCCAAACAATGGTCCCAGTAACTGGATTTGAAGCGCAGGTATGTTACCAGATGTACCAGCCCACTCGAGGGGGTGGCAAACTGTAGCCGGGTGGAATTGCTGGGGGGGGGGGGGATAACATCCAAAGCCAAATTATTCACCAAGAACAAGGTGAAAGCACCACACCTGTGTTTTCTAAGCAAGCACAAGGTATACGTTATCTCCACACCAGAATCTCAGTTCAATCTCTCATGAAATCAGTAATTTCTAAAATCCCCCTATTTTCCTAGCTATATATATATATATATATATATACAACCCTCTCTTCTCAGTCGATTTCAACATACGTCGCAACTGAGGCTGAAAACAACGTTCACTCATAATTTTAATGGGAAAGGATTTTCCTATGACTAACAAGCTCCTTGCCTGTGGAGGCGTGGGCATGTCTGCACCACCCAACAGAGCATGGTTCAGGGCCCCGAGCTGCTGCTGACCCAGCCTGCCTGGAGATGGGAAGCCTGGCAAGGCTTAAACACAGAGCAATGCTGTCCTCCTCCTGCCCTCGTCCTCCTCTGGAGGTCCGACATTGGCAAGATCAGAATTTTAGGGGGCTAAAATTTCTCTGCATGAAATACTTGCCTCACCAGGAACAGAGAAATCCTCCTTACGGTGCTGTAATTGCTTTTCTTTGATCCCTCAGAGCCCTTGCTAAAAGTGCTACTTAAAGTCTTTTATTCCAGGACTTTTAATGAGAGTTTCCAATTCCCATAAAACGTTCATAAGCTCCTGTACCTATCACCTCCCTCGTAAAGGAATACCAGCAAAATCACGTTGCTCATTTCCAACAGGCTGGGTTTTTGTTTTTTAGGAAGCACAATTTCTTCTGTATGAACACAAGATTTCTGCTTGCACACCACAAGTTCCACAGAGATAATCCCCTCCTTCTTTCTTTACCAGTTAATGCTTCCTGTTGTCAAAAACTGATTCTTTTCTTGCTTTAAATTTCATCAACACGTGGAAAATAAATACTTTTGGGTGAAGTGCAAGTCTGTCTTTAGTATAAGGCATATTTCTTATTATCTACCAGTAAACAACACTGTTAGGATCTTTACAAAATAAACTTTGCTTCCACTAATGAATCTGTTACAGCTCTCATCTGAGAGAATCTCCTTCAAACTGCATCCTCACCAAACAAAATGCAGCAGTTACTGAGAATTTCCTCCGTCTTAAACTGACTTTTGAGGAAACAGGAGGAAAAAAAAACAGCAAAGATAGGAAAATTAACCTTTTTCACCCAAGTCCTTCAAAATTCTCAGACGCATCGTGTCTCTGTAGAGCACTGGAGGCAGCCTAGCTCTGCGAGCACGCCAACAAGGCCTCATCAGAGCACATTAAATCAGATCTAATGTTTCAGTAAATGCAACAATCTTGGTTCTGGGCTCCAGCTACCATAATATCCGAGTCTGCTGCTGATGTATCAGCTTCAAAATCTAATTGCGCCGACTAGACATGCTCCACGTGGCACCACTGAGGCTCGGAGCTGCTCCTTCTCGTGCAAGCAAAGCTCCAGTCAGCAGACTGCACTGGTGCAAGTTAAAGCAGTTGAACACATATCAAATGGGAAAGTAAGACAAAGGAAAGCCCTCACTTCAAGGCAATCCAGCACTGACCTATTCCAACTCGGTTTAATGGCCATAGTTCTTTTACCAAGCAAAAGGAACGCAGAGCCCAAGCTCGTCTTCCCCAGCCAACAGCAGCAGCAGCAGGCAGACACCAACAAACGCTGTTCCAGCACTGAAATTTTAACATTATTGACCTAAAGTGAAACAGCTGGGGGAGGAGAAACGCCAAAATAAGTCTGCTTTTTAAATGTCAAATATTTTGATTAGAGACTTGAAAACATAACTTTTTTTGTTTTTCCCCTCTGAACCCACACAGTCTCCCATTCTAAGGTTTCCTATTTCTGCCTCGACAACCCCTGTCTCTGCTGACTTCAGAAGCCAGAGAAGAGAAGCAGTGGCCCCAGACAGAGCAGGACTGGTCCTCAGCTAACTAGCCAGAGGACTACATGTACTCCAGCTGCAGCAGCAAGCAGCTCAGTACAGAACAACTATCCAGTTTTATGCTCAAATTTGTACATGAATTTGGCTGGCAGGCAAGCTGAAGTTCTGTACCACTACGGACAGAGCGGTGATGGATCTCACAGCAGTGCTGACACTGGTCCACATGTGCACTGGAATAAATTAGAGAGAAATTGGTTTTGGAATAGATAGCTAACAATACAAAGGTTTGTTTTTAATATCATAAATATCGATCTGTTAGCATATCAGAAATGGCTCTGTCTTGTAAAGGTTGGAAAAATATAAATTAGTATCCTCTCCAAAGTTAATTCTTTCTTGGAAATGTAGATACTTCCACATGCCTTGGGTATGTTCTAGTTTCTGTTGATAACAGGATGCAAACAAGGTTGGACTATAGCAGCCCAGATAACCAGAGCCTCACGTAAATGAAGGTCAAGTGATGTCTCCCACACTAAACACCTAATTCAGCACGAATCACAGATTGATACGGTGCTCTCGAAGTGCTAACCATGCAGCAGTATCACAGACAGGACTTCCAGAGCCCATAATTCCTCAATACGACTTGGAAAAGAAAAACACAAAAACACACACACAAAAAAAGCACACCCACAACCTAATCCTCTTACACAGACGAGGCAAAGGCAAAGTCTGGTCACAAACTCCAGGCGTAATGAAAACCAGCAATTCATCCTGCCTCTAGCAGGCTTCTTTCGCATAAAATCTCTTCTGTGAATTGGCAGATCTCCCCCTTTTTGGCATGAATCGCTGGTATGTGGCGTTCATTCTGTTGCTTGCATACTGGTAAGTGACAAAGCTAAATCTTTCCATGGCTGGAATTTCATTTTCCACAAACTTCAGACTAGAATTTCTCCTACTATTAGAAGTTGCCGTTTTGTTATCATACAGAAAATGCACATCTCTGTGCAAAAAAAAGAACAGTGCGATTCCATATTGTCCAGGTCTCTCACACACGCACAAGTATTTATGATTTTGAGAGGAAACAGGAATTTGTTTCATAGCTTGAAGTACATTACAGAAGAGGATCTCTCAGCATTTCTTTAGATAACCCTGTTATCTTTGTCCACGGTAGAAAAGAAAGAACTTTGTGGGGCCTTGTGTCATTTAAAGGGGTGGTTTTGAAAAAAAAAAAAAAGAATATAAATTGAGACCGGGTGTGGAAATGTTCTGTAATCAGATACAGGAAGGCTCCCTCTGTTCAGTGCTCAAACTGAACTGGAAAAGTATCACATAGCTATGAGACATTGTGTTAATAAAGTAAATTAAATCCAGAACCATATCACTGTGCTCGAGATTTGTGTAGCTGAAATGTACTAGCTCAGAGAATCCCCCCCCCCTTATATTAGTAAACTTTTTAATTTTGTCTAATTTTAACGTGGCTTTCAGTAAAAGTGACTGAGCCAAATCTGTGCACTGAAGTAGGTACCTTCAGTGGAAAAGAAGTCTTCATTTTTAATTAAGAGACTACCTTGAGACATCGGGACAAACTACACACCTCCAACTAAGTATGGATAAAAGATGGATCTAAAAATACTGAAAAAAATACAGAATTTCAATAAGTGATGGCATACCTAATTCACTCAAAAAGCAGCTGTGAATTAGATCCACACCCACAAGTAATAAACTTTAAAAAAAATAGTATTGTGAAAATGTCACATTAATCTACCCATACAGAAAAAGTCTACTCACCCACTGCTTACTAAGATGATTAGTAAGGAAATCACAAGTTAAACTTTATTCATCTGCTTAAGAAAAATAGGAAAGAGTTTGCAAGGTTGATTTAACTCACAAGATATTATTGTCACTTGACATTTACATGCAATGTATAATTCCATTCCCACTTACAGTCTGGGGAAAGCCTGTTAAAATACTTCCTTAATGTGTGAACACTTCTTTGAATTGTGTTCTTTTCATCTGCCACCTTCTCCTTCAGCCAGCTGGCTCCTTTTGTTAAGCCTTTTCTCATATGGAAGTTCATTATATGTAATTTATGGAGCAGTTTGAGATTGTCACCTTCTATTGAGCGCTACAGCATATGCCTATTTCAGAACGCTACAGCATTTTTTTTTTTTTGATAATGTCAAAAAAGCAAGGAGCTTCACACATTGCTATATCCTGAACAAGCCCAGTGCGTGACTAATCCAAAAGACCACGTATGCCCTCTCATCCAAAAGCGACACCTGGTCAGGGTGTCCCTGCTCAAGCAGGGGTTGGACCAGAAGAGGTACTGAGGTCCCTTCCAACCCCAACACTTCCGTGATCTGTGATTCATTTGCAGCCATGTGAACCAGCTCTCGTTCAACTTACATGCCAGACTCCTCTCCCCATTTTGTGAAAGTGTAACAGCTTTGTAGAAACTACCGAAGTTGCTTCCATGGAAAACATCGTTAGGAAAGCATCTGAGTATCTTTCGTCATCCAGAGCACAATCAATGTACTGTCCTGGTTAATCCTCTTGCTGTGGCTTTCTTATTTCTTACCTCTTTTCTCCTTCATTATACTTTCCTTTACCACTTCCTCCTCTCCCCTTCTCTTCCTCTGCAACCAGTTCCCCCGTCTCTGCTCTTTTTTTACTAGCCTGCTTTTGATTCTTTCTCTCTTAGCAAGTGATACCTTCCTGGTGATCACTGTCCTTGGGGTCACCTCCTACCTTCTCACATCTTCCTATATAACAGCTCACAGCTCTTTTCTTAGCGGTTTTATTGGCATAAAAGTACATTAACACACACACGGAAACCTGAAAACAAAAATAAGACATAAGCTCACCACTCATTAATAGTAACTGCTTTGTAGTTCACAGTTTGGGAACTAACAATATAAATGATGCCTAAAAAACGATGCCTAAAAGCGTGGCTGGGACAACAGCACAAGCAATGATGGATTACCTGTATTCCCTACACAGAAATTTGTGCTTTATGATATTCACAATAAATGCCAGACCCCTGTTCAATATCTAAAGCAGGTTTGTGTTTTGTCTTGTCGTTTTTTTTAAATAAAAATGGGGGCTGATTGTATGCTGACAACTTTGCAGTTATGTCCTTATCTTTATATGGCACATACTGTATAATTTGGGAAAGGACTCTTTCTAGATCAACGAGCAGGAGACTAAATCCTGCTAATCGCATTCTTCAGTAAGCTCCTTCAGTATTTCAAAGAAAGAGCAACACAAATTACTCAAAGGCTGGAAAGCACGTCTTACATCAAGACTTGCTAAAGCTGCTTAACTTGGCTAGTTTGAGCAAGAGATGTTAAAGGTGACTTGCTCGTGACCTACCACCACCATCCTGAAGATTTCTCAACGTGTTGGGCTCTGATTAGCAGAGAACGACATACAATCCAGTGCCTGGAAACTGAAACAAAGCTAATGAAGAAAGAAAATATGTGGTTCTCTGTCAACGAGAGTTGAACTAAGTATTCAGAGATAAAGCGGATTGTCTTTCACTTTGGCTGACTTTTTGCTGGACCGTGGGTTTCACTGATAAATTTTCTTTCGATAAGCAGTTTTCAGCAGTTTCACATTGTATTATTTATTGACCCGTTATTAAAATGTCAATCTATCCTCCTACAGACATAGCCAAAAGGTCCACTCAAAAAATTCATCTAAGTGCAAATCTTCACTCAGTGTGCTATGCATATTTCAGAGATGCAATATTGGAGATGACTTACTGGAGCCGTGGTACGTCTCGTTAATCCACAAAAGGAGAAGTTGACATCTTAACTAGGCTATTGGTTTCCACTGCCTGTTTTTCCCCTGCACACATGATTTCTGCTGGCTACCTCTCTCTTACCTTTTCCAACCACCTACCGCCACTGAGCTGAAATTCTTTCCAGACCCTCACAACATAATTTCCACAAGCACAGAAGACACAAGCAACAACGGAGGCAAATACCTACGCAGGGGTATGTGATATTCAAATGTTAATACATCTTCTCTAAACACTCCTGACATCTCTTTTTAAAGAAGGGAAAATGATGCCAACAAAGCTTGAATGACTTCCCCAAGGCCACACAGCAACAACCCCAGTCTGAGAGCACAGCTGTTCCTTGCCTCAAGGCCTCAGCAAAATCAGACTGGGACCATCTCAGTTGGTTTGCACTCTTCATATAATCCCATTATGTCCTCCTTGTTCCTACTGAGACAAAATAGGAAAGAAGAAAAGGGAAACAAAAAATCTCTGAAATGTGTAAGGAAAAATAATCTAAACCTACGGTTCAAACAAACAACTTCTGCCTGCTCTCCAAAGGCAGGAATTTTTCATAGGTCTCACTCTCAGCAGTCATAAGAAAAATGCACGTCTTGTGTGAGACTCTGACTGATGAAGCAAACATTCCCATTTAAATTCTTGGAATTTAATCAGTACATATTACAGCCTTCATTCTTCACTAGAGTGTCAGTATGCCACATAACACTGGTGTAAACAGAAATATGTCATAAAGCCTGGATTTCAGTCAGAGTGCATTTTTAAGTTGCCTTTTTCAAACCGTTTTTTATCTGAAAGTATTAAAAAGCTCATAATTAATTCTACCTGCACTGATAGAGAAGGTATTTGTGAGTAACAAAAAGCAAGGTTAAAAAAAACAAACAGCTACAAGTTCTTGAATTCTTGAAGAGATGAGCACAGATGAGGATGGAAATGAAGGGAAAATAGAAGTTAAAAAAAGAAAAAACAGGGTGAGTGCCCACTGCCTCTTGGGAGGGGATCCGGATGAAGGTTTCAGAATGATGTCCATGGAACTGTTTCGTTAGTGCTTTGACCAAACACATCTGCACAATGCTTACTTTTAACTTAGATAAATCTTTTGCTGATGGAAAAAAAAAAAAGGCAAGAAAAGAAATACAATTACTTTATTTTCTTAATCTTGATGAATTCTGCCAACCCCAGATTTTATTTTTTTTAAGAAAACTTTTGTGGGTTCCTCCTCCCTCCCCAGTTACTTAGGCAGACAATTAGATCACCGAAAGCTAAACACTGATCTACTCAAATTGATAAAAATTAAAGCTTCAGAGTGGGTTCTTCAAAGCCCACACTATTTTCTATATATACTGTAAGCCTCTACATTTAAACAGGAGCTAGCTGTATTTTCTTATTGCCATATTTCTGTGGCAGAAATACGACGATAAGAAAATGACAGATTAATATACTACAGAGAATATTTTCATACAGTAAATTATTCAGATAAAATATTCCTCTCTGGCTTTTGTTCAAAGAGGTTGATTTATCTTCGTGCTAAAGAGCCCACACAAGACCTCTGCAGTACTTCATAGTATTTTGAAGCTGGAACAGACCATTAGGATCATCTATTCTGATCTCATGCATAGTAGAGGCCAAAGAACCTCACCCAGCAATTTCAAGCCTATAACTTACAGCTGTAAGCGTGCTCGTTCTCTCAAGGTTAACTCCACTGGCGTGCAGAGGGTCTGCAGAAAGGTCTATACAGCATTTAAATCCCACTTATGATCTATTTTGCAAACTGCTGCCGATTTATGAGGTCTAGGACACAGAAATTTATAGTGACTACGGATGGGTACATGAGGTAACCCAGCAGGTGACTGCAAGCCTTCCTAACTCCTGATGACCTTTGGGGAATAAAATTACCCACTTTGTTAGGGAATTCATAAGAAAAAAAGAAAAGTATAAATATACATACATTTCAAGTACACACAAATGTATGCATGTATGTACTCGAAAACCACCTACTGAAACCTGAGCACTAAAAATTGTGCAGGTTTCATCTCAGAGCTCACAAGAGCTCTGATAAAACCGAGGCTGTCCAGAGTATGACCTCCCGTTCGGGTGCAATACGCTTCCCTGAGAACACACTGAGGACAGTTACTCAGCAAGCTAGCTTTAAATCAAGATTGGATTTCACTCTGAGTGATGCTCTCTAGTTCAGCCACAGCATACCAGCTCCGTGCAAGAATACTTGGATGAAATGCAATGATCTGTATTACAGAGGAAGTCAAACTGGGAGATCACGTTGGTCCCAAACAGCTTTAAAAACCTATGATCTGATAATGCTAACTCTCTTTCCCCACTGTTAACCTTAACCCTCCACCTATATTTTCGTGTTACTAAATATAAGAGCACAATGCTACAGAAATCCATTCGAGGAATGAGTTGCTGCAGTGCCGCAGCTGATCACAGCAGGTGAATGAGGAACTCCACGAGCTGCAGGCAAGCCTCTGCTGCCACCTAATGGGTTTCCTTTTCCTTCAAGGACTGCAAAAGCTGAGGAACAAAGACACTTGGATGCATTCAGCTGAGTACCCAAAATGAAAAGAGAGGCAACGGGACAAAGAGCATGTTGCCTAACATAGCTGCTTTCCCCTCACCGCACCGTGTCCTTTTTGCAGTCAGAACTCCAGCTAGGAAATAGCAACAAGCCCACCTATTTGCTTCTTCCCACTAGAGAAGATTACAGACTACGGGCAGGGTGGTTTTTGGATAAATACAAAGGAGCTCAAATCTTTCATTACAAGTCACGGTTTCCAGATTTTGAAACGAGGCATGTTTCCAAATTGGCATTTTTCAGACAGCTTCTTTGAAGAACAACCTTCAAAACCAAGCTGTATTCCAGCAATGGGCTCGCCAGTGCTGGCTATAAATGCCGTAAGAAGTTCTTCCACTGTAATCATTGAGGCACAAGTGTAAGTCAGAAAAAAAAAAAATCCAACCCTCTCTTCTCAAAATTGTGGTATTGATTGAAGAGTATAACATCCAAAATGGAATTTTTTGTCTTTGGAAAAGCATTTCACAAACACCAAAGCATCCTTTCTGCTTCAAAACAATGAAATTACTTGAAGAAATATATTAATTGGCGATACCATTCACCTACCTACTTTAAGAAAATATACATATCTTCCTTACTGTTAATTGAAAGGTTACATACCTGAAAAACAATCCAAGAAGCACAATGTAATACAGGACACAAGCATAAGTTACTATAAAAACAAAAACAAACAAACAAAAAAAATAAATCCTGAAAGAATGAAGCTTCAGAGAAGGATTTGAAGGAAAGAAATACAACACCGTGTTCTTGAGAAAGGGAATACAAAGCATTTTATCTCAAATACCTTGGAAATACAAGTTTACTTTAAACAAGAGGAAAAGAGCCTTCCCGAGAGAAACAAAGTAATTCTGGTGCCCACACCGATGTTGTGCTTAGCACCAATTAGTACCGCTGACATTGGTGCAGCAACAAAGCAGAGCAGTTAACAAACAGCTTCTGGAAGATAAATGCCTGGGATCAGAACGAAACTCCCCCTGTGAACAGCTTTGTACAGTGGGGGAATTCTTGCAGCTTCCAGCAAACCACCTGGTAGAGGCTCATGGTGAAGGGTTACTGAACTTAATGGATCACTGGTCTTGCTTCATTTTCTACCATACCTTCTCTCAATACCTAGGAAACTTTTTTGTATACCAAGTGTCCATGAAAAGCCATTAATCTCCAGGACAGACTTTGACAGTCTACACTTAACCAAGAAAAAATAAAAATCCCACAACCCTTCCTTGGAATTTACTCCAACCTAAAGAAAAGTAAATTCTGAGAGACACACTCTTGGGCATTTCAAATCCAGGTAAAATTGTTCCCTCATGTCCATAAAAAGGTAACGGATTGCTCAGTTCTAACACTATCCCTTCACAGTACGTAAAATTGTGTGTTATTTCCTTCCCAGATCTATGGGCACATAGGGAGAAAACAAGATCTGGTTCCTCATGCACAGTCCCTGCAGCACAGCCCCCAGTTTTGTCCATTACAAGGCCACTAATCCTGCAGGTAGGCAGCAGCCTGACCAAACCACAACTCAAATGCAGAGGAAGGTAGGATGTGCAAGAAAAAATCTTATCACAGCTTGTCTTCCCTGGCCAAGGACAGCCAGGATAACAAGTCAAAGTTTAGTCCTGCTCATTTCCTCATGCAGCAGATCTTCATCCTACCTCTTTACCAAGCAGATTGCGAAGTGTCATTCCAGCTGATAGACTGTAGCCTGTTCTCAGGACAAGTACCTTATGCTTTGATTATTTTTATGAAGTGCAGTGATCTCTAACATCATGGAAACTAACAGAGAATGACAATTTTATGAGCACAGGTATCAGCAGGAGCATTTCTGGATCTCAGAACAACGACATTGTGGTCACTTCACACCCAAGACCTTCTCCAAGGTTAAGATTCCTGTTATGGCACTGCAGGACGCCTGCATTTGCAATTTCATTGCAAAATAAACTAGAAAAAAAAAAAAAAAAAAAAAAAAAGGACAAAGGAAACAAATGAAACAAACCATTATACAGTGAAACACAAGGAGGGATTCCATCCTCACGCTGGTGTTTGCACCATTCCAAGCAGGAGAGCTTTAGGTCAGTGACAGAGGAACTTCCACAGAAAGGATCCCTGCTCTCAGTGATGAACGAACTTCTGGGCTTCGAGCCTTTTTGTTCATTATAGGTTGCCACAACGTCTTCAGCAAGCCACTGCATGTAAAAATAGTGGATGTTCCGTAGAACCTTGTGAATCAACCGTCTATTAAAAGGCTGCCAACAATTTCTTAATACCAGGCTGACCTACACGTCTATATTCCCTATGCCAACAAGGGTCAGCAATGTTCAGAGTGATTCCCGTGTAACACCACTGTCATAAAGCAGTGAGAGAAACCCAAGTGCTGTGGGCAGTCTCACAGAGCTAAACCCACGTTGAAAAGATCCGACATCACCGACTACTCCTTGGCTGGTATTCAACAGGCATCACAACCCAAGAGGATCCCAAGGAATTTAGTGAATAGAAAGCAGTAAAGGGAAGGATGTCACTCGTGTGAGGTGCAGCACAGCACTGAAAAGTGCAGAGACAGCTCTAGGGCAAGGGGAATCAGACGAGTGGGATGAGCAGCCAGGGCTGAGGGAAGCTGCTCCGGCAGAGGGAGCAGGTTATGCAATAGGAAACAAGAGCAGACAAGCAGGAAGAGCCAGAGCCGTAAAAGGCTCTTAATCTGGGGCACATGCCACAAAATTGTATCACTAATACTCCGGAAGAGCCACGGGCCTGCCCTGTCCGGAGCAGTGAGCAGAGAAATCCTTCAGAGCACGGAGAAAGAAAGCGGATGGGGTGTGGGCGAGGAGCTCTCACGTAGGGGAATTGCAACAGGAAGATTCCTGCTATGTTACACCGACAGCAAGCAGCCAAAGATACACTGACCGTGAGATTTTAGGGCAAGTTTTTGAGGAGGTAAAAAAAAAAAGTCAGATTAGACCTCAGGTGGATGCCTGCTTCCCACCCACCTGTTCTGTACTCCATGGTCTCTGCATTTTCGTGGGCACGCAGCATGCAGCTGGGAGAAAGTCCCAGACATGAGGGAAGCACCTTGCTGTCTACATGAAAACCTGTTCAAATCATCAAGTAAAACACCATGTGCTAATGCTTTATAACACTTTTTAGATGGTTTATTCTAAGAATTTCTTAGCATCTTGTCTCTAGCTAGCACAATCTCCAGTCCCTCCAATTATTTCCCAATTTGCTTTGGCCATTCTTCCCAGTCCCACATGGCTTTGGCTCCAGACCAGAGACAAAAGCAATTACCCCTTTAAAGAGCAAAGTGCTGGGCTGGAGGCCAGGAGGTGACCATGAATTAGTCTTCTTTCCTCCAACATCTACAGCTGTGTCCTTCACAGCCCCAGATTCTTGAGAAAGTTCTGCATTCGAGGAGCCAGATGAAACTGCCATCCTCAGCAAGCTGGCAGAATTCATATCCCAATCTGCCAAGCAGAGCTGGGAAGGGATGTCTGCTTTGTTACGGCATACCCATAGCATCAGCAGCACATCAGTCCATACATATGGCAGTTTATAGCAACGCAACAAGAGGAAAAAGACTTATCCTTCAAGTGCTTTGCATGGATATCCATCAGTGCCTTCTAACTCTACAGCAAGATGCTGAGTTAGGTAAGCCATGCAAATAGCTGCTCCTCCGTGTGCAGAGGTGTTAACAGGGGACTTAAAGATCAATACTAGGAACGTCACAGCTGAGAGAAATTGCCAAGCAAGTACTGACAGTGAATGCTTTTTTCAGTCACACTACAAAAGCTCAAAAAGACTGAGGCTGAATTTCGAAAGACAGAAATTACAGTAAAACTTGATGATTTTACTCGCACTTGTAACTCAATTCTAACAGTGTCACCTTCAAATTCCTGTATCTATTAGGACTCGTATCCCAAAGGATATGAGAATGCATTTAACCTTTAAAATACACAGATCACTCTTAAATTTGGCGCTCACTCCAGAACTTAAATGTATCCTTTCCTTCAGTGTTTCACTGCACTGGGCCACAGAACGCCCAAGAGTATTTTGAGCGCAGAGAGGACACACTGAAACCAACTCTGCACACTCTGTTTTGCTGCTTACGTGGCCTTTTCTGTAGTGACATTTTAAAGTGTCCGTGTACCACAATGCTATTTTGGAAAACAAAAATGGACCAAAAAAACAGCGTGACCTTCAGACAATGTCAGTACCTAAAGATAAACAGCAGGATGACTGGGATGGACATAAAACTAATCTTTCATTTTATATTGTTAAATAAAATAAACTTTTAAATTAATTGTTTCCCTTTCACATTCAGTTTGGTGAAACCAGTTTTCATCTCTAGCTCGGATCCTCAATCCCTCAGAAATCCTATTTCACTCTGTCAATTTGCCAGCACATGCTCACAACACAGCGCCACAAAGATGCTCCGTGTTAAAAATCTGCAAATTCTCTATGAACAGCCAAATCTTAATTGTCAATGTAACCTCATGGATATCAAAGTTATTTGAGAAATAAGAGGTCTTCAGGTTCAGACACATTAAAATCAACAGAGCTTAACAGACACCCTGAACAACACTATTGCCTTACTTTGGTAGCGATCATATACATTCACAAATGAGTGAAGCCCGACCTGAATATTTAATACTCGCATTTTCTTTTCATAAGTCTATAGAGGACTAGAACAAAATGGACTTAAATATACTAGGGGACTACGTAACAGAAATGTTGATGAAAGTAAGACTTGGGTAAGTGAAGCTTACATCAGTACAACCCTCTCATCCCTACAGCACAGGGTGAACAGGAGGCTCCTTAGAGGAAAGAGACTTGGGGACCACTGTGATCGGAGCTCACCGAAGATTTGCCTCCAGAGCTGAGCAAGTGAACGAGATGCCAGGAGGCACAAAGGAAAGAGGAGGTAGTAAAAAGCTGGGAACAGATTCTGGGTGTTCATATCATTAGAAGCCTCAGAGGTATTTCAGACTGCTTTAATTCTACTGCAAAATATTTTTCTTTTGACTTATTTGTGTGACATCTGTTATTATTGTCAATTCCATAGTAAAAATACCCATACTTACACATTACCTCTCACTAGGATTCCCACAACACCTCACAACATTAAATAAGGATTAAATGGACAGAAATCATTTTAAACTTACTATCATGGACTGCAAGCAGATGTCAGGACAACTATATGCATACGTAGAGATAACTGTCAACCTGCTTGGAAATATTGGATATTAAATCTTTCCAATATTCCTGTGAAATGGGTAAGCATTATTTTTATTACTATTATTATTTGCAGAAAGTAGTAAAATGAACCCATTCCAGGTTGTGAAGAAGTAGATTAACTGCTACATTTTGTCCTGCATTGCAAAATGGGGTATCATTCGATGAAAGGCTATAAATCCTTAAATCTTCAAAGCCATTTTAATTGTAATTTATATAAGTGAAACAGGTTCTCTCGATTTTCTACCTTTCTCAGACTAATATTTATTGCAGCTTTATTTCAGCTTTTAAAACTGAAAAACTACAGCAGCACATAATGCATGGTAGCACTGGTATGTGCACTAGCTTGCAGCCATGCCACCTTCCCCCAGAAACAGATCAAATCCCTTTAAACAGGACTGAAGTGAGTCGGCGGGTAGATGGCAGCTTCCTAAAGGGAACTACGGTGCTGAGAGAAAGGGAAGTCTGATTTCAGTAGGAGGAATTCTCCGTGGGAAATTACTGCTTAAAACCCAGTGCTGGATTTTGTTCTGAAACTTTTCAAAGCACACATCAACATAAAGCCACAAAAGATCTATTGCGATATTTACTCAGGAGTAAGCAATTTTAATCTGACGCCCCCAATGTCCAACTCAAAAACCCCTTTCTATCTTCTCTAGTTCAGTTTTCTCTGCTGTTTCAGTCAGATGAAGGAAATCTTATTTTTCTTTATTCTTATTTTTTCATTATTATGGAGTCACAATGATACTATATAGCAGCCCTGATTCCCTCAGAAGATTTTCATTTCAGTCCTGGCAGAGGAAGTAATCCTTGGAACCATTATTTACCTCGCAGAGAGGCTTATCCAGTGTTTGCAAAGCAGCCGAGATCCTCTAAAGAAAGGTTACTGTGGGTTGCAAGGTTACCATAAAGCAGGGAATATCCCGAGCCAACTGTGGCACACAAGTGGCACCTCTTCCTCTCGGCAGCCCTCGGGGCTTCACGGTCTAACAAGCAGGCTTGTTCCCTCTTTATTCCACGTAACACTACCACCACCTGCTAAGGAGCTTATATTCAGTCATCCCAAGAGATTTTTGTAGCTCCCATAACCACTGGGAGAAGAGGTCTTTGTTCTCTAGACGGTTTAACTGGAGAGGGTTTTAGGCAGCTCATGGATCACGGGCCAGATCAGCAGAGGTAAAGCAGCCAGTTTCTTTTCAGTATTTTGGGAGCTTCAGTGGAAGTACTGTTTACTTCCTATCTTCTCCTGCCCCCTAGTGAGCTTTGGTTTTCACTCCACCTGAACGATCCTGGCTGCTTTGTAACTTACATGCACACAAATGGCCTGAAACACCAAACTGTTTTCTTTTTATGTTCTTCAGAACTGTTCCCTACATCCTTTTCCACTAAGTATGTCAGAAATCGAAGAGCATTTTCTAGCCCTACAGTGCTAGTATGCAATAAGTGACTTACTTAACAGGAAAACATCCTCAAGACTGAAATACCATAAAAGCATTTTATGTCAAAGAAAATTCATATGTTAACTTATATTCCTTCTTCATATTATTCTTATATTAGAGCTCTGAAGTTAAAAAAATCACACACAGGTTCTTTCATTAATCACCCTTAAGTCTTAGGGGGAAAAAAAACAAAAACACAAAAAAACCATAACGTTTGCTGCCTATAAAACATCTCAAATACAATACACGAGCAAAGCCCCGTCATAATCTAAAGAAAAGAGGAAGAGGGAAAAGTGACCTAGTGAGATTTTTAAAAAAATGAAAATTAATAAATAAATAAATAAAATAACTTCCTATAAGGTGCATTTATGGGGGATCCCTCCATGACACTGCATTTAACAGTAGCCAGTCCAGCAAACACTTATGTGTATTATTTACTAAATATGCCTACCAGTAAATGTTTTGGGGATTGGGCTTTTGGAGAGCAGCAATTCAGAAAAGAAACAGACATCACTTACTGCGCTAACTCTGCCTGCCTTTTCAATTATTTATCTTCAGATGTAAATCCAACCTCTCTCACATACTTCCTAGGAGAATTTTACCCCAGTACTACTCCCAAAAAGCAGAGTTGTGTAACGTGCAAGTATCTTCACAGCAACAGTGCTTGTAAAATAAAATACAAACCACATAATCACAATAGAATTCTTTTGCTACTGCAAAGCCTAGCAATGAAACCTGTCAGAAGCTGGATGAAGCCAGATTTTGTGAAGGAAATTAAAACAAACTGCAAATGGACAAGAACAAGAATGCAGAAGCATATTATCTAAAGCTGTCTCAAAATTAAATAAATACTTTGCCTCAGAATATGCAGGCTAAGAAGAATAGGTGGGTGACAATGTTATATTAACAGAACTTGTCACATATGAGTTGGTTATTCGAGCTTAACAACCAGGCATTGCAGACCAGATGATGCTACCTCAAAAACACTCAAAAACAAAAACCCACAGCAGTTATTTACCAAAAGTATGTCACACCACAGAAACTTTGTATCTTCCTGATGGCATTGTATATGGAATATAAGAAATTGAAACTCAAGTTAAAAGGATGCATGACCTTTATATATACAGCTAAGGGAGTTAAAAACAAACCTTGTAAAAGAACAGTAAGGGAGCTTCACTCATTTGCTTGTTTCACATGTGCATAAATCAGCAAAGAAAAGAGTAGGAGTGAAGGAGAGAATTACTACAAGTAGAGTTAACACCACAGCACATAGACCATAGGGATTTAAACTACACAATTTTTAAACTACAAAAGTAAGTCTGTAATAGCTTTTCTATAGCGCAACAAGGTGGACTATGTTAAAAGGTCATGCTTCATAATCCCAGAATTACAATTCTACAGGATGTTACCCCTGATAAAATAAAATTAATGTTATGGTCTGGGAGCTGTTTCCAGTCACATGATATAACTTAATTGTTACAATGGCCATAAGAAGCTCATCAAGAGTACTCCCCTCTCAGGAAAATATATTACATAAGGTCCTTTTGGTTCCTGAATGAAGTGGACAAAATAACTTTAGGGTTGTAATTAAAGACTAATATGCCAGAAGTAGGTGATTGAGAAAGACAATGAGATTTCCTAGGAGTATCATGCACAGACCTTCAGCTGCAAACCTGCACAGTGAAGCTTAAGTTGCCTGTCATGGCTCCAAACCTGAATGCCACAGGGGCTTAATTTGGTTTCACCTGAAAGGCGATATTAATCAAAACTTCTAACTTGTGTCGCCAATAACTAATTTCTGCAGATCATTCTGGGATTACAGGAATTCAGTACGTTCAGTGCGTTTCCATCTGTTATGGAAAAGTAGGAGGGACGGTGGCTGCAAAAGCAGCGGGGAAGCAGAACTGGCTCTACCCGTCATGCCACAAAGGGAATCCCCAGCTGACTGTTCAGACAAGCTTTCCATTTCCTCTACCATCCAGAAACTGCACGTCAATTGTCTCTGACAGCAATATGGATAAAAAGGTCAGAGGAGAGAGAACTATCACACTAGACAACCAGAGAAGCATTCATCTTGATGGTACAGAAACCTTGGCTTAGTTCAGTGCAAGATTTATAATGAATGACAAATCTTTTCTTTTAGAGGACTTTCACTCTCTGCTCATAATTAAAGCTTTAAAGGTTTGATTTTTTGTTCCTAGTGAAAATATTATCACAGATCTAAGGAGTTACAGAATATTTGTAGTATTTGTAAAATTGTAATATATAATATTTGTCTTTGAAAAGTATCTTTGCACTGCACCTGTTGCTGTGAAACAGTAATGACAAGACTGTTAGGAATGATTAGACATTTATGGTATCCCAGTTTGTAGATGTCCAAACTGAAGCACCCTTAAAGGGTCTGTTTTTCAGCAGAGAAACAGACAGCATTTTAGAAAATTGTATCCCCTAACAGACGTCTCAAGCTTTGTACTCAAAATCGTTAGCATTATTTAATATATCTTGCCCTAAAAATTAAATGAAACACACACAAAGAAGCAGTAATGGAAAGAAAAGTCATTTTATTCTCCTTAAAAGGCCTTCTGTATCTTCTTCAGTAATACCAAAGTTTTTACAAAGCTATAGGATAATAAACACTGGAACATTGTTAGTCTGAGTTGTTACAAAAGCTTTTTTTTGTAACAATGTTTGTAACATTTTTTTTTGTAACAATGTGGTTTTTTTTGACAATGTTTGCTTGGTATTTACATTTTCCTTGGATTTACCATTGAACGGAATGAAGTGAGTGGGATGAAAACACCCCGTATAGCCAGCAGAGCTACAGTTCCTACAACAAAGATAGATAATGACTGTAATAAAGTCAAAACATGTAGACCTAGGATTCACCTGTGAGATTCAGGATGCAATAGAAGAAGATACTCAGAGGGATTACTTACTGAAACTTTCCACGAGGTCAAGGGCAACGTTAGTGGCGATATCCATTCCAGTATTTATGTAAGACTGGCAGTTTTTCAGAGATGAGAGAGAGGAGTCCACGGAGTTGAACGAAATTACAGGCCCTGGCATCTTGAAATCGTTACTCTGGAAATAACAGATAGAACATTCTGAATGCAGTTTACACCTGAAGACTTTGGAAGATAAAAATGCAAATAGCAGTGTTCACAGGATGGCTGAAACACTACAGAGCAGGGATAAAATCTTAGCTCACGAGTGATGTACTGGAACAGGCTGACCAGAGAAAACTGTGGATGCCCCATCCCTGGAGGTGCTCAAGGCCAGGCTGGATGGGGCTTTGGGCAACCTGGGCTGGTGGGAGGTGTCCCTGCCCATGGCAGGGGGTTGGAACCAGACGATCTTTAAGGTCCCTTCCAATCCAAGCCATTCTAGGATTCTCTGCAGTGTCAGTGGAACTGCAACTCACCAGAGGTTTTCAATTGCCTTCATATTCAACATAAAGCAAATATTAAGCAAAACTAAACCCCAAAAAGCAACTTGCCATTTTCACCTGCTCATTTCCATTGCTAAACCACAATGAAATTTAAACTCAGTGATAATGCTAGTTTGAAAATTACTGCTCTATTTCAGCTCTGAAAAAAGCCCACATGCCCTAAGATTTGCCTGCATTTTCTAGACACATTAGCAGCCAGGCTGGTAAGAAATACGACTTTCACATCAAATTCAGCCCCACCATCTACAAGCCCGTTTCAACAGTTTATCCAGCGGGGAAAAAATATAAATAAAGAAAGGGCAAATGCTCTAAGAATGTATTCAGCAGTAAATCATCTAACATCATTTTTAAATAAATGCCCACCTTACAAATGGTGCCTGCTGACCCCAAAGTTGTCACAGGCTGTGTTGTTAGTAGCAACGTTCCACTGGCACACAACAGCATCACATGAGAATCACGTTTGCTTCTTTACCATCACCTTCCCCAATACAAACCCACAACCTACAACTTTCCTGGGATTAACTGCTTCTCCTCTGTCATTAACGTAACCCTCAAGTCAGTTTGCTTACGCCATCCCTATCCACAGTGTTCATATCAGTTGGTGATCTCCCCTCAAAAGTTTCAGCTTCTACCCTTCCTTTTTTATGCTTTACCATAACTTGCTTGGACGACATGAAGGTATTATAAGAAACAAGGATCCAGTGCGCACAGTTTTATACTTTAAGTTCCAGGAGATAAGAAAAATTCTGCTCTGCTTTAAAAACACACTTGTTTATTAAAGTAAGTCTTGGACAGACAGAAATACTGTATCAGTCCATGTAAACAGTAACTGAGATTTTCAGGGACTACACTCTGATCGTATTGAAGGAGGGAGAGAACAGAATCCATAACCAAAACTGATTTATAGTAGAAATTTTGTCTAAATAGTACCCAAAATTACAAGGGGATGAGTTGGTATATCAACAAAAGCCTTTGACAGGCCACAATCCAACAGAAATATGCAAAATATTAAAGGATAAAGCTTTGCCCATGGTTTGCATATCTAAGGCTGTATCTCCCCCTCTCCCTCTACTACTTACCCTGGGATTCCAGAACTACATCTTATGCTCATCCTAACATGAATAACATTGCCATGTTCCTCATTAACATCGTGCAAATTGTGAGACTTGAGTACCTGCCATCACAGTCTCTCCTCTCCTAATGTTTTCTTTCATATCTTTTTGTTTTTTTCCTGCTTCAAAAATGTGTTTGGCTACTCAAGACCATCTTTTATGACACTGTTTTCAGGTCATGGGCTTACAACAGCTTTTAACCACATAGTGATTTTCTGCGTTTGCCACAGCTTGGATTTCTGAATTCCATATTAACTAACTTCCTCTCCTTCCCTTCTAAAGGAGCATCTTGCCAGAGAAGATGCAGCACTCTTCAACAATTGCTCCGGTTAGCTCAGTTCATGCTCTCCCTGTCAAAAGACAGCAATTGTTACCTCTGGATGCTGTCAGACTGACAGCAGAAGACACACAAAAAGTTCCTGACAGAACTCTGTGAAAGTTTAAAAAAAAATGAAATAAAAAGATGCTCTTTGAGATATATTTAATAGAACAACTTAAAGCATGTGTTATTATTTTAGCTTTGTTTTTTTAAGCAGCTGTTTGCTATCTTACCAAGACTGTTTGTAAAGAACCTCTGTGCTCCAAATTTCATACACCGTTAAATAGTCACACAAAATCATGTTATCAGCTTTATCCTTCTGGGCCTATTTAGAGCATCAAAGTTAACATCAAGAACCTAATGGACTTCGTGAACCTGCTAAATCTGACTCATCAAGCAAGCCCGCTGTTCTTTTGGGAATTTCACACTTTTACACTGAAAGACAGGAATCTGTAAAAAACAATAGTGAGAAATTAAACCAGCTTCCTCTTTCTCTTAATATTTGTGGAAGCACTGACCAAGCCAAACAGAAACTTAAGTTACTGTTTACAATATTAGGTCATACTACTGTATTGGTATATAAACCACTGTATCTCAATTTGTGTTTTGGAAGATAATGTAAGTTATCTCAAACAAAAATACATACATATGTATATATGCGTATATATATGTGTGTATATATATATATATAAAAAAAAAAAAGCTTTATATATATAGAAATTGTTTTTGATCCCAAAGATTTCCCTCTCAAATTGTCTAAGTGAATTCTTCAACATCAGCTTGCAGTTGTCCGTGCTGCCAGCAGAGGAATAGCCACATCCTCACTGGTTTTACTGCTGTAAACCTATACAGTTTTGTAAACCTGTACAGCTTTTGAGCCTTTTTTGCCTGAAAAAGTCTTAAGCGGGTGCATCCGCTTGCAACTCCCACCCCAGCACACCTCACCTCAGGAAGACACAAGCAAGACCTAGAGTTGAAAAAGCGACCAAGTGCAAGCAGCGAGGCAGGTTTCTTTCCACGATAAACGACCAAATGGTCCAAACAGGGCTGCAGAGCAGAAACCTCAAATTACACTTCATCTTCTACCACATAACTTTGAGATTTGAGCAAGCGACCTGGCTTCCTCCCCCTTCACCCTCCCAACACGCGAGGCGGGGACCCACAGGCGCCCACCTCCCGGGCTCCTGGGTGACCGCCTGCCCCATGGGGCCGCTACTCCCCTCCCACAGCGCTGTGGAGAGGAGCCCCCCAAGCATTAAGCTCCTTTCCCCATGCCTCCATCCCCTCATCTCGCCCCCCGACCCCAATGTGAGACCGCCCGGCCGCCCTACACCAGTCCCACCCTGAGGGCAGCGGTCCCCCTCCATCCCCTCACAGGGTGCACGGGGCGTGCGGGGGGGGCTCCCTCAGCAGCGCCCGCCGCTCACCTAGAGCCAGCCGCCACAGCCCGGAGGGGTCCCGGAGGGGTCTCAGAGGGGTCCCCGAGGGCCACCGACCCTTCCCTCGGTGCTAGGAGCTGGCGAGGCGGGCCGGGAAGGCGGCGGAACCGCCTCATCAGCCGGCGCCTCTCCACATGACGGCGCCATCATGTGATGGGAGGGCTGGGCACGGCCGCCGCCGCCTCCCGCCGTGCTGCCACCGCCGCGGCGGGGAAGAGGGTTTTTTGCGGGGAGAAGCCGGAGCTCGCCTCGCTGTCGGCAGCCCTGAGGCATGGGGCTGGCTCCGAGGAGGTCTCCCCGGGGCTCGTCCAGGCGGTGAGGGGTGAGGGAGGGCCTGGCAGGGCGGCCGGGGGAAGCGCCCGGGGCTGAGGGGAAGGGACAGGGATAGGGAAGCGCCCGGGGCTGAGGGGGCTGCGCTGCACCGGGGGCGCGTTTCGGGGGCCTTGGGTGGGGTATTCGGGCTAAAAAGGCACCCTACAGCCCGACAAGGAGTGGGGGAGATGAAATGTAAAGCCCAGTCCTGTTCCATCGGGGTTGCATCCTGTTACACCCCGCTGGGCTCCACACGACGGGACGGGCAGGCTCCCGGGTCGGGTCAGGGGGCTGAAGGGGCGCCCCCGCTGTCACAAGGGGCTTGGAAAGGTCTTGGTTAAAAAACTGAAGTCGGCTCGAAGCCTCACATAAAGGCTCCTAAAAAATCAAAGCTTAGTTTTAATAGTGCTGTGCCGCATATCTTGAAGGAAAAAATGTCAATAACTAAACGGCTGCAGCACAAATGCTAGCCCTTTTGCTGCAACAAGTTTTCCTTGTTTTGCTAAATCCCGTTACAGTTACTTTGTTTGTATTTTAACCTATTATAGACACCTAACGTGTTTTGTTTTCCTTGCCACCATCTCCTGCTTGGCCTCAATTGCTTCAATATTTGTGATCGTTTCATTCTTTAACCATTCTCTTCAAATTTTCTGGTCCAAGAAACCGTGCTTGTCTTGCCTGGTTGCACAGGTGACTGATTCAAAGGCTGGGTATATACTAAAGATGATTTAAAATGCACTTTTTTCACTTCACCAGCTGCTTTAAACAGAGCATTTATCTTTCAACTGAAAGATTTCAGCATGTGCTTAAAATCTGCATGGATTGAACTATCAAAAATACAAACATGAAGCACTGAATGTGTGTGGTTTTGTTTTTACAGGCACTGTTGATGGAGCAGCTTGTTTCCACATTCTTCTTCAAATCACCTGAAAACTAACATTCAGAAACAGACTACAGGACCTGTGCTACGTGTTCACCTCCGGCTCCACGATGGTTGATTTTCTTGCTGAAAATAATCTCTGTGGTCAGGCAATTCTTCGGATTGTCTCCTGTGGAAATGCCATCATTGCAGAGCTCTTAAGACTCTCAGAATTTATTCCTGGTGTTTTCAGGCTGAAGGACAAGGCTGATCAACAAAAGTATGGAGATATCATATTTGATTTCAGTTATTTTAAGGTAAATCCTTTTCTTCTATTGTTAAACTTCACTTTAAAGTGTTGTCTTGGTAGAGCATAAGGGCTACAAAATAGCCATTCCTGAGTGCTCTGTTTTATTACCAGCATGCTTCAGAATTGACTGCAATGACTTGCTATTTGCTTAGTGCTTACCAGAAATCTACTGACTGAGATAGTAATTGGGATATGCTCACATGCTAACATTCCACTTCTGGGCTGTCTTGTATTTTGTATAGTTTTGGTCACACTTAGCCTCATCTTACTCATTTGAGTGAGCAGAAACAGTCTGGTGAGCACACTGTGCTTAGACCCCTAGGCAGAATATACATTTAACCAGTACCCACACTGAGAGTTTTAGGGCAAGAAGTGGAGACAACTTTAAGTGCATGCATAGAATAGCAGTCTTTCAGAATGTATGATGAGTCATCTGGCCTGCAAATTTTGATGGGTATTGATCATATAAGACTCGAGTCCTTGGTTATTATTTCCTGAAGGAACTTTAAATTTTGCTTTGACCAGCAGGTCCTGAGCCTGTGCAGTGGGTTGTTTTTCTTTGGAGCACTACTGTGGGCAGTATGCCCATCTTCCTTTGGTTATCTGTAGCTTATTCTTTGCAGCCGTGAAAACTGCTTCATGCTTTCCTGTCTGACAGTACCATGATTGTTCATTCACTGGACTCGTCACGTGCACTGAATCAACAAATAAATCAAAGAGCAGAGAACATGAAAAGCCCCTGTTTCCCTTACAAACTTAAAGCTTCTTGTAGAATGTATTTCCCTCTATCTTTCTCCAGCATGATTTAGAAGAAGCTGTAGGGACTATCTAATTTGACTTTATCTGAATTGTAGAATAAAAGAAAAGTTAATAATACAGCAATATGGCAGGGGTGGAGAGGAATTGGTAAGAGTTGTCAACTTTGAGTACTGGCTCAGAACCTCAGGCACTGAAAACCCTAAGCACAGGTGATTTCCCAGATACCTTTAGATTTAAGTGTTTCAAGTCTCTCTACAAGACTCTTTTTTTTTTTTTTTTTTTTTTTTCAAACTACTTGAAAATTTTAAAGCGGATAGGTGTAATTGGTAAGAAATACAGTTATCCTGGAAACTGGAAGGATTTTAACATTAAGGAAACAAAGCAGTGCTGCTACGTTCCGGAGTGATTGCACCAAAATCAGTAAAATATATAAAAAGACATACTTAAAAAACAGATTATATCACTGCTAACACTTCATTCCTATATACATGATTCTTAAAATTAATTAACGAGAAAAGATTTGACATTTTGAAAAAATCCATAGGCAGTTTGGAACCTACTTTTATCCTTTGTTTTATGTAGCAATTTGAAAAAGTGAAACACAAGACCATTTTCAAACTACACAACAATTACCAACCAGATATTAGGCTTGATATTTTATTTTAACTCAATTTATTTTTTTAATCAAGTTCATGTTTATTGAATCCTTTGAAGTCATGGTCTTGTGCCATGGTAAGTGGCCTGTGGAATATCAACAATATTTTCAATTAAATATTAATGTTTTCAATTAAGCGTAAGTGATATTTTCAATTAGATCTTAGCGATGAGACCAAACAGAGATTATAAGAAATATTTACCATGCTAAATAGTTAGAAAGAAAAGTTTGTGGCCTTGTTTTCAGAAGGTCAGGCTTGTCACCCTTACCCTTTTTTCACGTGGTTCTTAGTGACAGTTTTTGCATTAATTTCAGGAACTGCTGCTGAGCTAGATCCAATCTGTAAAAACTCTCCGATAAGTCTAATGCTTTCAAGCAGTTCAAATGCATAAGAAAGTACTAAGCTCACAACTGTTTGTGGAGCCTCAATGCTATGTAATCTAGCTGAGAAATCAATCAGATCAAATGTGTAAAGGAAGAAATTCCAACAGGGAGATGGATAGTACTACAGAAAGTCCATTGTGAACCACACAGCAACTTCAAATGCGTCAAAGTTTTACCCAAAGTGTTAACTATTCTTTTCTATTGTTTAAGTGAGAGAAATCATATTTAAAATAAAAGTGTAACAAAGTATAAATCTAATTGTGTGTCATGAACACAGTCAAATGCTGTCTCTAAACGTGAATGTCTTTTCTTAGGGGCCTGAGGCATGTGAAGGCAAACTGGAAGCCAAACCTGAGTTACTTGACTTAGATGAAGAATTTCGTGAAAACAACATAGAAATTTTGACAAGATTTTATCTAGCTTTTCAGAGTGTACATAAATACATTGTAGATTTGAACAGGTATAGTATATTTTATATATATATATACATGTAGAGTTTCTGACTGGAGTACTGTTGAGTTTTAATGATGGTAAGCTTTTTCTTCAGAGACCCAGTTTGCTCACTGTTTAAATGTAATGATGTGCACTTGGGAGCCTGGATTATTGGAGTAAGCATTAATGTTTAGAATCATAGAATCCTCTTGATTGGAAAAGACCTTCAGGATCTACAGGTTTAACCATCAGCATGATCTACTGAGTCCCATCACTAAGCCATATCCCTTAGTGCCACATCAACGTGTTTCTTAAATACCTTAGGAATGGGGACACCGCCACTTCCCTGGGCGCCTGTTCCAATGCTTGACCACCCCCTCCACGTAGAAAATCTTCCTCATGTCTAATCTAAACCTCCCTTGGCACAACTTGAGTTTGTTTCCTTGCATCCTATAACTTGTCACTAGATAAAAGACTGCCACCCTCCTTGCTGCAACCTCCTTTCAGGTAGTTACAGAGATTGATGAGGTCTTCCCTCAGCCTCCTTTTCTCCAGACTAAACAATTCCAATTTTCTCAGCTGCTCCTCATAACTCTTGTTTTCTGGTACCTTCCCTGCTCTTCTCTGCACACACTTAAGCACCTCAATATCCTTCTCGTAGTGAGGGACCCAAAACTGAACACAATATTCAAGGTATGGTCTCACCAGTTTATTCCTACTGTTGCTTACCAGCTTAATACATTACTTGAAAACATTCAACCTGTTAATTAGAGATATTTTTTCTCCTAATTAGAGATATTTTTTCTCCTTTATCATTGATATTGTCATGAAGATTTTTGAATAAAAGGAAACTCCATGTTGTCAACCTAAATTTTTGTGGTCTTGCAAAACAATCTATCAGAGAGTGCGTTGTCTTTAACTTTCATTGTTGTTATTTTCCTGAACTTAATTCTTCAACTGAGTTACCTGAAGTTTTCAAAACTTGGAAAAGCAGTATGAAAGGTTCATGGAACACTCTGAGAAAAAGTTCCTGAGAATCTTAAGCATAAGTTTTTTTTGTTGCTGATTTTATCTGAAAAGATTTATTGTAGGGTGATATGTAGTGTTACTGGGAAGTCCTTTAATAAGAAGAAACTCTGTTAATCCACAAGAACATTCCCTGTTCTGAGCTCCACCTTCCATATTGCAGTTGAGATAAATTTAACCTATTTCCAGGGGATATTTTGGGGATAACTTAAAAATGTGACAGTTTTACTAGAGTGGGGGAGGAGCTTTTCTTTCTCAGTATTTTGTTCTCAGGCTGTTTTCCACCCATTTGAAGGTTAAGAGGATGTCAGCTGTAAGGTACAGAGTATCCTCCAGCACAGTTCACACACACCATCTGGAAATGAAAGGAGGATTTTGCCAGCTGGTTGGCTCTAGCTAGGAGTTCCAGCTTTTCATTTCAGACTAGCATTTCGTCCTCTTTGAAAAACTTGATGCTGCTTGTGCTAGAAAGATTTTCTGACGCCTCTCTTGACTTTCAAAGGATTTTGGTCAATTGAGTTATGAAGAAACATAATTTGAGAGCAAAGCAGTCAATGACCAACTCTCTCTGTTGTGATTCCTAGATACTTAGATGACCTCAATGAAGGAATTTACATTCAGCAAACATTAGAAACCGTCCTCCTTAATGAAGATGGAAAACAACTTCTAGTAAGTATTCAATAATTTTGTAATATTAAACAAGGTACCAAACAGTTCTGTGCCACTCTAGACAAAAATGAAAATTCACCAAATGCACAGTAATGCTATGGCTTATTTTGAGGAAGACAAAGACCAAAAATCTTCAGTCTACCATTTTTGACAGTGTGTTGACTACATAGTTGCCATTCTGTTAGTTTATCATCACTTGCTTGTCTTTTAATGTTACTACAACATTGTGTTGATGCAGTTTCTTCCCTTTGTTCTTTCTGTTTCTGAACAGTGTGAAGCACTCTATCTGTATGGAGTCATGCTACTGGTCATTGACCAGAAAATTGAAGGAGAAGTCAGAGAAAGAATGTTGGTTTCCTACTACAGATACAGGTAAGGTATATTGGTGTTCAGAAGCACTCAAGGCTGAAAGAATGTGACACGGTATACTCAATTCACTGGGTTACTGAGTTAAGATGATGGAAATGTCAGCACCTGTTTGACTGTACATATAGACTGATAATTGTGCAGAGCTCTATGAATACCAGTAGGGCTCCTTGCATTCACTGTTTTTGCAGGTCTGGCTGTAAAACTGCAGCAACAAATTTTTCATGCTGTCACAATAGAGATTTGAAGTCCACTGACAAATAAGCTTTCAGCTAAAGCTTTAGCATTGCAAATGTCATCTGTGAAGATGTCATAGATAAGTGAGCAAATCTTGGTGAAAAGTCATTTTTATCCAGATGGCAGATGCAAGTCAGGCTTCTTATAGTTACAGTGCTAGGCAAGTGGAAGTTGTGTTTTTTATGGCACGCCAAACACTAATGTCACAGTTCTTAACTATGATAACTGAATTCATAAAAGGAAAAACAAAATAAAATGGGATTTCCTAGGAAGACTGACAGCTTTGCTATAGGACAGGTAGCGTCTCAAAGAGTGAAAGGGAGCATCCTTTGCCTGTGCTGCTTTGACTACACCGAATGCAGAAACGGAGCAACAAGCAGAATTCATAAAAGGCAGGTGGAAGAAACAGAACAAAACTATTCCTCTGAATGCAAAGCTATTTTTTCTGTCCCTAAATAGAGTTCATTTTTCTGTTTGTGCTTTGTATGTTTATCTGGGATTTCAGTGAGGATATGTATCAGTGTCCTCTTATAATGGTGAAAACTGTATTCATGGGATAAACATCCAAAAACATCCCAGACCTTAATATCTGATCACTTTCTTAGAGGAAGGTCATGATTACAAGGGAAGGGAAAGGAGGAAATAACTAGGTCATAGAGCTCAATTTTTGTTCCTTCCTTCTGTAAAACAGTGCAGCCCGATCCTCTGCTGATTCCAACTTAGATGATATCTGTAAATTGCTTCGAAGCACTGGGTACTCGAGCCAACCTGGAGCTAAAAGACCTCCAAACTACCCTGAGAGCTACTTCAGCAGGGTACCCATCAGTGAAACATTCATCAGCATGGTTATTGGCCGCCTGCGGTCAGACGACATTTATAATCAGGTAAGTTACTGTGAGATAAAAGAGAGATCTAAAAAGACTAGCAGATGATTTCTCAAGTAAGCTACTCAACAATGAAGCACAGAAGAAAATACATAATCACCGAATTGTGGAGGTCGGAAAGGACTTTTTGCAATCATGTAGTCTGAGCTCCTGGCTCAAGCAGGGTCAACTCTGGCAGATTGCCTGGGACCACGTCCACTTGGGCTTTGAATATCTGCAGAGGTTGGAGAATGCAGAACTTCTCTAGAAAATCCATTCCAGTGTTTGACTAACCTCACAGTAAAAAAAGAAGCAAACAAACAAACAAACAAAAAAAAAAACACCCTTTTTCTTTAATGTCTTTAAATCTTAAATGATTGGTCACTCCTAATAACTAATCCCCTCAGAGATTGTAGTAACTAACTAAAATAACAGCAAAGAGATTTATCATCCCTTAGTAGACAGCTTGATTAAAAAGAAACCCTAATGTCACAGTTCTTAACTATGATAATTGATTTAATAAAGGGAAAAACAAAACAAAAGAAGCAAAGTATGAACAATGTCTGTCTCCTCTAATATGACTCCTTTGAGAGAGCTTTAAAAAAACATTTGCTTTTGAGCAGAATTTGATCTGTAGCGTGGACAACCTTTTATCTGTAACTTTTAGCACACATTTAGTGAATCCTGGATGACTGAAACAGGATATAGATGCCAGAAAAACAGTGTTTCAAGATTAATGAAAGATAGAAGAAACGAGCAAAGGCTTAAGTCTGTAGGTAGGAGTAGTAATATAAAAGTAGGGACCTTACTGAAAATGCTTTCAGACTGTGGACAGACATACTAATGTTCAAAGGAGAAAAATGCCTCATCGGGTACTGTACTGCAGAAATTTCATTTTTGATAATTCAAATTATCATCATTGATAATTTGAATCTTTTTGGTCTTGCTGATAGACGGAATTCGTGAATAATTAAATTACGATCATTCTAATCGCCTCTTTTATTAAATTACTCT
This sequence comes from Aythya ferina, assembly GCF_964211825.1. NCBI lineage: Eukaryota > Metazoa > Chordata > Aves > Anseriformes > Anatidae > Aythya > Aythya ferina. The sequence goes on along the minus strand of NC_140297.1, from coordinate 149,998,409 downwards.
TGCTTTTATTAAATTAATCTTTGTTTTTATGTGAAATGAACTACAGCATCCCCAGTCCTTATGTAATATTTATTTCTATCTCTGTTCCTTTCATATAATCTTAAGCTCTTTTGTTCGTCCCTTCTTTGATTCATGTACGGCACAGTAATATCTTGTGGTAGCCTATTAAATTAGCAGATATCTACACAGTCAACTTTTATATCCTGTAAAATATATCTGGTAAATACACTGCATGTATAAGCATGTCCCACTTACATGCATATGCTCTTTGTGTCATAGTAGCCTATATATAATACATATATCCTATATATATATATAGGATATATAATAATTATCATATATATATATTATATGATGTATATATATAGGATATATGTATTATATATAGGTTACTATGAGACAAAGAGCATATATATATCCTGTAGGATATATATATTATAACATATATTACTATATGTTACTATTATCTAATACGTATTACTATATAATATGCGTATTGCTTTCTAATGTGCCTCATGATATTTGCAAGTGGTTTATGTTGCTGTATATTATTATCTTGTTTTATTTTGTTCCCTTTCCCCAGGTTTCTGCATATCCTTTGCCAGAACACCGCAGCACTGCCCTGGCTACTCAGGCTGCTATGCTCTATGTGATTCTGTACTTTGACCCTTCTATTCTTCACACACAGCAAGCAAAAATGAGAGAGATAGTGGACAAATACTTTCCAGATAATTGGGTAAAAATTAATTTTGTCTTAAAGCTGTTCTCTTGATTTTATGTTACAGAAATAATATGCTTAATTTTTACAGCATGCATTGCTGAAAAAAATAATGTTCTTAAAGAATCTGTTATTATTTTCTGGTGAAGTTTTACTTTGCTCAGAATGAAGCAGTCTGAGTCAAATCTTCTGGGTAAGCACAGAAAGCTATCCATTGAAAATATGAATTATCACTGTAAATCACAGAATTGTAGGGGTTGGAAAGAATCTCAAGAGACCATCAGGTCCAATGCTCCTGCCAAAGTAGGTTCCCTAGAGCAGGCTGCCCAGGTAGGCATCTAGATGGGCCTTGAACATCTCCAGAGAAGGAGACTCCACAACCTCTCTGGGCAGCCTGTCTCAGTGTTCCGTCACCCTCACCATGAATTTCTTTCGCATGTTGGTGTGGAACTTCTTGGGCTCCATTTTGTGGACATTGCTCCTTGTCCTTTCCCCACAAACCACTGAAAAGAGGTTGGTCAAATCCCTCTGTCTCCCACACTTAAGGTTTGTAAACATTGATAAGATCCCCTCTCAGCCTTCTCAAGGTTGAAGATGCTTAACTCAAATGTTTAACTCAACTACATTCTGATACCACAAAGGTAAAGTCAAAAAAAAAAACATCAGCTGGAAGGTGCATTTAGGCTTCTTCTAGTCCAACCTCCTTAAAGCAGGGCTGGCTTTAGAGTTAAATCAGGTTGCTCCTGTCTCATCCAGTAGAATTTTCAACATATCTAAAATTAAGATTCTAAAGCCTCGGGGCTCCTGTAGCTAGTTTAATCACTCATGGTGAGGAATTTCTTCCATCTGTCCAACTGGAATTTCCCTTGTAGCTCATGACTGTTACCTCTTGACTTTTCACTGTGCACCTCTGAGATGAGCCTGGTTCTGTTGTATCCCCAAACTCCTTTTAGATAGTGGGAGGCTGCTGTCAGTTCCCTTAGCCTTTTTTTTTTTTTTTTCTGTAGCATAAGCAAAGCCAGCTCCCTCAGACTCTACTTCCATTGTGAGTCCCATCCTAGTAGCCTTCCATTCGATTCACTCCCCTTTGTCCATGTCTGTCTTGTACCGAGGAGCCTAAACATAGACACGTTACTCTAAATGGAACCTCACGAGGTCTGACTAAAGGGAATAGTCACTTCCCTCAATCTGCTGGCCACAGTCTGGCTGGCATAGTCTAGTGTATGATGAGTCTTCATTGTCGTAAGGCTGTGTGTCTGATTCCTGTGCAGTTTGTCCACCAGGACACATATGTCCTTTTCTAGAGAATTCTTAGGCAAGCAGGCAGTTCCCAGACTGTGCTGTTGCAAGAATTTGGCTTTGTCCCCAGCCACAGGACTTTGTGTTTAACATTATTGAACTTCCTCTCGTTTTGCTGGTGAATTCTACTGATTTGTAGAGGCCTCTCTGGATGGCAGTCCTGCTCTCCAACAAATCGCCCACACACACATGTTGTTTGAAAACTAGTTTGAGGACACATTCCGTGCCATTGTCCAAATAACTTAGAATCAAAGCCTGTCACTGTGCAATTCTATAGACTGGTAAGATGCAGTGATCCAAAGGGCATTTCTGTGCATCTCAGTGCTAAGATTTAGGATCTCCAACCAGAAGCCCTAATCTGGACAAAAATGCTACTGAAGTAGGCTGGCATGTAACAGTATAGTCTCCGGGTAGTTTATATCAAAGGGAATCAGACTTCACGAAGAAACTAGAAATTTATTTATGTGTATCCATTGGTTTTAAATTTTATTCCTCTGTACCATTAATAGAACAGTGAAAAAAGGAGTGAAGAAACTGCAGTAGCTGCCTATTTTAATATAAGCTCATTACAACTCATCAGGTTTTTTTCACCTTTTTTTTCCTGAAAAACTTTAAGCTTATATTAGGGATGAGAACTCAAATTTTTGAGTATGCCAGCATTTTTATTCACTTGACTTCATTGTACAGACTGTTACTTCAATACAACGCCTGTCTTGTGATCAGATATGGATGAGTTACCTGCATCATACAGAAGCGTTTCAAATCAGTCTTAGCAGTGGAACTGTAGCCTTTTAAGGAACTGACGGCAAGAAACACTGAGCTTTATTTCAGCAGTATTAGAAGGATCTTCTCATCAGCAGACCAGCATCTCATTTACCTCTTCAGGCTTCTTTTTTGACATTTTACAAAAAGGTCAGTGGTTGACAGTGACCTAGATGTGATCACTCCAGGATGGACCAATATTTTTTGCTCCAGTTAGAGCGATAGTGTGATGAAGCTGATAATGCCAAAGCTCTGTATATTCTTCATCTGTCAGTCACCCAAGACTTCCATTTTTAATCATGCATCTTACAAACACTTGCAAGCCGACCACAATTCAATTTTTAATCACATTTAAACTTGGTCTGGGGGTCTGAAAACAGTTCCTCTTTGTTCCTTGAAAATCAGTGTGGAATCTTAGCTTCCTTCTGTTTGTGTTTGCAATGGAAGACACGTTACGTTTCTGTTTGGCACTTTGGGCATTCTTAGAGTAGGATTCATTTAGATGTGTTTTGTGTTTTTTTTTTTTTCTTCTGTTATAGTCAGTTCCCCAGTCAGTCTTGCTTTTGTCAGTTTTGTGCACAGGAACATGGAAATTCAGAAATGAAAAGGAAGTCATAAATTCTTGGGCAGGAGTGCGGAAGAGAGACAGAGGATCAGACACAGTGACTGAAAAAGCTGTCAGCTTGTTTTCAGCACTAAGCTTCAATTAACTAATTAACTATATTTTTTGATATCTGTATTCTTTGCTCCAGGGTAGGAAGAAATAAAACGAAATACAGTTATCTCCTATTCATACCTACAACATATCACTCCCTACTCATGTTGCTAAATGAAAAGTGTGTCGTCTAAATAAAATTGTAAACACAGCTGCTTGTTTTCTGCTTAGGTTATCAGTATTTACATGGGAATCACTGTAAATCTAGCAGAAGCATGGGAGCCCTACAAAGCTGCTAAAACCGCCCTCAACTACACTCTGGATATTTCAAATGTCAAAGAGCAGGTATGTAAGACAGCATTCAAAATTTTTAGCAAGGTTTCAGGCAGCGTGGCTATCTCAAATATCTATATTTTTCTTCTCTTGTCTACAATTGTTTGAATTGTATACTAGTACAATACTTTGAGAATGTAACTTTTGTATAAAACTGAGTTATAAATACTTCAAGATCTCAAAATCTTGTGTGCTCATCATTGCTTGTTTCCCTTCCTCTTGTGGAAAAAGAGGCTAGAAGGTTCCCTTTTCCCTAAAAGTTCCTGGGTCACAACTTGACAAAATAGATGCTGGCGCTCAACACCATCTTGTTCAGTATGGCGTATCTTAAGCTGACTATGGTGTTTGGTTTTCCATAGGTAAAAAATTTAGAAGTTATACATTCATTTTGATAACGTGGTACTCAGCCAAATAGTTGTGCATTGTGCCTCAAACAATAATCTGGAAAACCCACCTGATTTAAAAGAATGATACTTTAACGTTGCAATGTAGTTGCTGGGTTTTTATGTGAAATTATTTTTCTGTGCCTAAAAAACAGTGAATAATACTGGCCTGTTTGTAAAACCAGACAATAATTGGGGGATTTTGCTGGATTTATGATTGTTTAAATGCCTCCTTAGGGTTTGAACAAAGTGTTCAGAAAAGAACACCATGCAGAAGTGTCTGATGAGAAGAACCATGTTATACGTTGTCTTCTAAACGTAGGGAATATGAGCGGACATTTCTTGTTAGTCTTCAGGGAAAGAGTTTGCTAAGTAGAACTGGCACTTAATTCATGACAAGTATATCCCATTCTCACATAGATTTTCTTTCCTTTCTTATCACCATGTTTAGGAATGATTTCTAGCAAGTATGTAAGTGAATATACAGGAAGTTCACAAATCTGCATTTTTGAAGCATTCCTTTGTAGAGCAAAGATCCTGAAATACACTTTGCATTCATTGTCACATAGCTGCAGTTGATGATGTTGCCTACTAGAAATGATAGTGATTTTTTTATATCACTTTCCTGATCTGATACCACTTAAATTTTTAGAAGCCCCAGCTGTATTTTACATGAAGCATTCCTTTTGAGGCAAGGATCATACTGACGCAAGCATTGTGTATTCTAAGGCAAGCAGGTACGCTGCGGTCACTGAGCGGGTGCACACTCAGGTGCAGCAGTTCCTCAAAGAAGGCTGTCTAAGGGAAGAGCTGGTGCTGGACAATATTCCCAAGCTGCTGAATTGCCTACGAGACTGCAACGTGACAATTCGCTGGTTGATGCTTCACACTGCAGACACAGGTAAGACTTCGTGCCAGATTTTTATTCCAGAGTTGTCAGTCGTGCTCTACTGGTGCTTCGTCTTAGGTCCTGAAAGAAGTTCACTGTGTGCTACTGTTGAAGTCAGCAGAATTTAATTTACTGTTTTCAGTGGTTTGTTGAGCTCTTCTTTTGTTAACAGTCTCCTAAAATCTTTGGCTGAAATGTACACACATGCATTTCCTTAAATCTTGCAAACCATGTACAGGTATAAAAACAACCTTTGAGAAGTCATGATCCTGTTGAATAATATTCTGCAGAAAAAGTCTGGGAGTGTTATCTTCTTGTGCCTTATCACTTGAAGCATCATTGTGAGAATTGTATGTATCACTAAAATGAAAGCCATAGCCAGCTTTTTAATATCTCAGTAATTATTTGAAAGCAGTTTTTATTCTGATAACTGTTGAATAATGTCTCTGACATGAGTTTGGATCTGCGAACTTACTTGCTTAGGCATAGCCTTGGTTGAATGCCTGTGCTGTCTTTGTGACTTCTTGGTATGTGAAATCTTCTGTTGTACCTCCACATGTTCTCTGTAACAGTCTCAGAAATGCTGATCTCTGGGCTTCTCGGACAGGAGTACTAAATTCACGCTTAGTTTGCAGAAGCTCGCAGAAGAATTTTAATGAAGCTTAAGCACCCCGGAAACCTTAATTATTCCCTCTTCTAAGGAAGGGCAGTGATACCATGTAAATGAAGAACAAGTGGGGACTGACATATCAGAACAAAATGTTTTTGCTATTAACCTATTAAAGAGTCTATTTACAAAGATTTAAATGCTTGGCCAAATTCTGTAACAGTGGAGAAATGTTGTCCTTCCATTTTCAGCTTGCGATCCAAATAATAAACGACTCCGCCAGATAAAGGATCAAATTCTAACAGACTCAAGGTACAATCCCAGGATCCTTTTCCAGCTTCTTCTGGATACAGCTCAATTTGAATTCATTTTGAAAGAGGTAATGTGCTGCTGCTTTCTTCAGTGTTTTACCCTGAACAGCAGAGCAGAGATGAAGACTTGATTTTGCCTGAATATCATGATAATCAGCAAGCTCAAATGTGTTGAAAATGCTGCACAACTTTTTATCCTCCCATACTTCCCTTTTCCAGGCTTTCTTTAAAACAAAGAAGAAAGCCCTTGTATGTTGAGGATAAGCTGCTAGGAAAACTCTTACATCTATATATAAATTTATGCCGTCTGTAAAAAACACTCCCAATTAATTCTGTGCTACTAATCTGGTAAAATACATACAAGCATGCTTAACTTCAATTATATTCTCTTTTAATTGAGTTTCTGTGTATAGGCTGAGATGACTATGCAAAGTATAACTCAAAATTAGATCAGTCTTCTAGCATCTCTAAGCTAAAAAAGTCACTGGATATTTCTATAACTGTCTAAATGCCAACAATATCTGTCGTATATATTTTTTAAATTCAGTTAATTTATATCATCATATGTACATCCCACTGGCTGTATTTCTCAATGCTTTAAATTTTGTATTTCATGTTCTGGTGAGGTCTTGAAGTTATTTAGTACTCCCTGTAAGTCAGTTCCATCTGTTTTCGGTATTTCATTTCATTTATTGTAGTTTGCCTTCTTGACAGTTTCATTTACCAAATGCTTTGTTTTCAATAGATGTTCAAACAGATGCTGTCAGAAAAACAAACAAAATGGGAGAACTATAAAAAAGAGGGATCTGAAAGGATGACTGAACTCGCTGATGTCTTCTCAGGAGTTAAACCTCTTACAAGAGTAGAGAAAAATGGTAATTAATAAAAATTAAAGTGATGGGAAAAAAATATTTTTCTTTTTTTACTTCTAAATGAATACTGAAAGAAAATTCATGAGGCTAATACTGATGATAATAAAAAAATTCATGTCCTTCAGCTGACACAGACATTTCTTACAGGCTGTCTTCCATATGTTCTATATGTAAGCCGTGTTTAGATTCCTAATATTTAGATGGCTATATTTTAAATTATTTTTCTCTTACTGCTTTGTGTAGAGATGTTAGGTAAGGTAACAAAATGCCATTTCACTTTTCCATGTGTAACAGAGTTACAGAGTCGGTGTTACTGTGTTCTATATTCAAAGGAGTGGGAAAATCATATCTGTTAAATATGGGGTTGCTTTAAGGTCTCCTTTCATTCTTTTCCTGGTCATGAACTGCATTTGTTCTATCAGCATTTTTTTCAAAGCTTCATTTACTTCTATTCTGCACCGAATCTTTGAGATTCTCCAATGAAATGACTTAAAAGCATGAATTTGTATTTCCAAATTTCTTGCTCTGTTTTTTGAAACTTTTTTTTTTTTTTTCCCTCAGTTGATGTAAGAATGAGAATTTTAGATCACTGTCTCATTTGATCACAAACACCGCATAATGTCAGTGTAAGGGCAGTATTAGTGATAGCTATTGTGGAACTAAATTTAGAATGAAGACAATTTTATCACTTTCTTCCATATAAAAGCAGAATTACCTTACTGAATTCTTTCTCTCTATCATCTTGATGTCAGCAAACTTCCAGCTAAAACACAGAAATTGCAGCTGCCAACACAATTACCATTGTAAAACCATTTATAAAACACAAATTCATAATTTAAAAGGTTTTATCTTCTTTGTATAGGTTTTATTGTGCCAATTTGTTTTGATAATTGTTTTTTTTAATGTTCTGTGTGACACTTACCTAAGCATTTGCTCCTTTAAGAGTCTATGTCTGGAAAGGCTAGAATTGTAGAAGTAAAATGAAAACATTGTAAATAGTGCCCTGTATGTATAGTGTTGAATATTTTTGTTCTTCTTATTGTCTAGCACGTTCCTGGTGTCTTTATGGTTTACTGCACTTGCAAAGATTTAATAAAATTTTTCTTGCTCTTACATAGAAAATCTTCAGGCATGGTTCAGAGAAATCTCCAAGCAAATCATGTCTCTCAACTACGATGATTCCACTGCAGCAGGCAGAAAAACTGTGCAGCTCATACAGGCATTGGAAGAGGTATGGCAAAGAAATCTTGAGACAAGTGATGAATTACAAGACAAATCTTCATTTTAACAATAGGTTAAATCTGTGGATCCTCACAGTCTTGCATATACAGTCATCAGGACTTGCCTGTAGACCTCATCATTGTAAAATAAGGAATACTGTATGAAAAACCATGCCACATACAACTGATGATTAGTAAGATTTTCCAGAGAAATGAGTTCAATAGTAAACATTTTTTGTCAACATTACATACTATTTTATTAAAAATTCTGAAAATAAATTCATTTGAAGCTAGAGAGGATAATTTGGAAAGCAGAATAAAAATAGTAGGCCAGGATTTGTTAAGTGTTTTACTGTATCATAGTCCTGAAGAGAGAGATCAGTTTATTGATTTTATTAATGTTGTCGTCTTTAAAGATGAATGGACAAAAAGGGGAATTTTTTGTTTGGTTTTGTTTTTAAATACAGGTCCAAGAGTTTCACCAGCTGGAAAATAATCTGCAAGTTTGCCAGTTTCTGGCTGACACCCGCAGATTTCTTCATCAGATGATCCGAACTATCAACATTAAAGAAGAGGTCTTGATCACCATGCAGATAGTTGGTGATCTTTCTTACGCGTGGCAATTAATTGACAGGTATCCTAGCAAGAGGTCTTTCTTCTAAGTCATCGTTAGTGAAACTTTTAGGAATTAACATGAGTAAACGTTTTTTATAACACTGTTGGACTTGATAACCTTTGTAGGACACTTCCAACTGGAAGTATTCTATGAGTTGTTGAGAATATTTTGCTCTAACCAACTTGAATAAGAATTAACAGCCATTCTTGGCATGTTGTTAGCTGCAGGCTAAGTAATACCATAACTTTTTAGTTTATACCCTGTTCCAACTAAAACAATTTTGTTAAGTTTCTATCTCCACCCTTTAGTATAGTCAAGTGTTCTCCAAGATACCAGTTCTCGTTTCAACCAAAACCAGACAAAAATGTTACAGAACTTCTTTTTCTATGGTGTGATTTTGCTAAGCTGCTACTCCGTTTGTTTGGCTGTTACTGATGCCGCCTTCTTTTGCCCCATCTCCCCCTTTATCATAGAGTTTTTTTCTAGTCAGTAGCTCTTCAGACCAAAATTCCCCTTTAGTAAAGTTTCACAGATCTCCTGTGCCATTTCTGGATCACGCTGCTGCTAGTGACGTATGAATTAAGAGCTGACAATACGTTTCAGGGGAAAGAACTGATTCATTTTCTTTGTTTCTTACCCCAGCTTTACATCTATTATGCAGGAAAGCATAAGAGTCAGTCCATCTATGGTAACTAAACTCAGAGCTACTTTTCTAAAGGTAAGTAAGAAAGAAAATGAAGGTACTTTAATACTTGCTAACCAGAGCATTTGTTAAATAGACCTTGAGGCTGTGAAGTCACAAATGATTAAAATCTTTTTTTACCAACATTTTCTATATCCAGCTATTTTAGAATTAAATTATTACATTAACTCAAGGTTAGTTTTAAAGAAAATAAAATCCAGTTATGTATGTTTGTCTATACAACCAGTGACATTGCCACCATTAGACAAATTAGTCTCATCATTCAGGCTCTACTCATTACAGTTACTTACTGGAGAGATCATATCCAAAGGGTGAATTCTCTGCATATGTATCAGGAGAGACTGAAGGAATTACAAAAGATAGGGTGGCTATGCCCTTTTTCTGTCATGGTGAAGATTTGGCATCAGATGAAAATACTTTCTCTAGAAACATGAATAGGAAGTAGCATGGGAAGGGAAGGGTAAAATTACAGAAAGAAAATACCTCACATAACTGATAAGATTAGGGAAAATGAATGCAGGGAATGTGGCATTATAGACTGCTGAACTTTTCTGATATTTTAGCAAAAATGTATATATTTTACTTTTTTTATTGGCAAATCTGATGTTGTAACACTGGTGTTTAGGAAGAATGTAGTACTTCAAGGTATAGTTTAAGAGCCTGAGGAAGAAAATTTAGGCATTTAATTTATACTAGGAAAGCAAAGGTGAAGTTAAAATGTTAACTTTGTTTCTAGCTTGCTTCTGCTCTTGACCTGCCACTTCTTCGTATCAATCAAGCCAACAGTCCTGATCTTCTCAGTGTATCACAGTATTATTCTGGCGAGTTGGTTTCCTATGTAAGAAAGGTAGGCATTTGAAGAGACATAATTGCCTCATTCCATAATTACCTTTCCTCAGTTGACGATTTTTTTATTTGGAGGATGTTCTGACTGTGTTTGTCTCATCTCTCTTTTTACAAAGGTTCTACAGATAATTCCAGAAAGCATGTTTACTTCTCTTCTCAAAATTATAAAGCTTCAGACTCACGATATTATTGAAGTACCTACTCGCCTTGATAAGGATAAGCTACGAGATTATGCTCAGCTCGGACCACGATACGAGGTGCAGTTAAAATAGGGAATTCTTAAAAAGCATGTCTTAAGGGTCGCCGCCTTCAGCCTAAGTTTAAATAGGTTCCACTCCACAGAGTTAGACTTTAACAGTGAAGCTGGGTTTGTTGACTGAGTAAAAATTAAAACTGACTCCTGTTACAATGAGAATACCTTAGTTTTCCTGAAGATAGATAAGTACCTCCTCTTTTGTTTGTAAAAGTCCAACTTTTGATCATGCAGAAAAGGAGAGGAAAAGTAAATATATTTGTAAATGAGTATAGAGATTTTGGATTTATTTATATGGTGGTGGAAGTGACACTAAAAATCCAAGTCTGAAATTAAGCCATCATATTTGGAATGCTTGTTCTGGAAGAAAGAGAAAGTTGAAGACTGAATAAACCAGCAGGGTTAAGCCTTTTGTTGTCTTCAAATGTGAAGGGAGGATGGGGACACGTTGATTTGATCAGGTGAAGAAGCTGGTATTGCTTGTTGAAATTTCTGTCTGTGTGAAGTTTCTGACTTCTGCACTGTTACCGGTTTGGAAGAGTGAGTAAACATAAAAAATATATTTGGTTTTATATTTCACAGAAGATTGAGGAGCAAAAAAAATGAGTAAACCTGTAATTTTTTCCCCTCAAATAAACTTTTTCCCCTAAATATTTTAGTTCCCCAAATACCAGTAAGGACGCCATCTTTTTTTTACCAGTTTTTGTGAAAGTGTTATGAGTTTTAAACAACCAGGTTGAGATCTCTAACAAAGCTGACATTCAAACCTGAATACTAGCTTAGGCTTTCCCATTAAACTCTGTAAAGATAGCTTATTTGGGAGTGAGTGGGGGGCAAGGATAGAAGAGGAGGCAGTATTCAGTAACATTCCTTTAATTTTGAGGAAGGAGAAGGGTAACTTCGTACTTGTGATTTCTGTGGAACTGTAAGTCTGAACTGTGTTGTTTCTATTCTCTATAGTAAATGTCTTAAAGGCAAAAGACTGGCTTGCCTGAACTCTGAGCAAAAGGATTCCTACCTAATAATTTAATACTAAGTGAATGTGCTTCTGTATTTTGTCAGTGGAAAGGCTGAAGTGGTCTCGCTGCTGGCAGCAGGCTTTGTTGCAGAATAACTACTTCAAGCCATGCCCCTTGCCTGCTCAAAGCTACTAATGTGCTTACTAATGTGTACGTAGTTTTATCTATGATGTTTTGTACTCATGTGATATAGCCAGCCCGGTCTTTTCTCTCATCTTTATAAAGCTGCTGGGAAATACTATTCTTTCGTGCTGGTAACATATCTGTATCGATCTAATCAGAAGATAGATTATTAGTGTACTATATAAGTAAGCTTAGAACAAGATGTGAAATTGAAAGTACATCAGTGCATTATTCTGCGACAGGAAACTACCACTGGAGAAGATGTTTATCTTTCTAGCTTGATTATCTGAATCTGTTGAATCACTTGAATAAATTGTATCCTCTTTTTCTATTAAAGGTTGCCAAGCTAACCCACGCAATTTCAATTTTCACTGAAGGTATCCTCATGATGAAAACTACTTTAGTTGGTATCATCAAGGTAACGTTCCATTATTTCAGTAGTCATTTGGTGGCAATTAGCACTTAAGCACAGCTATTTCAGCACACTAAGCAAGACCCAGAAGACAAAAAGACAAGAAAAAAATGAGCTTGCAGACTAGTTTTCAAACAGGGATGGCTGATGTGGCATCTAGGTATGAACTGTGTTATTTAAGGTCATTAAGAACCCACAGTTCTCGTTGTGCATAGGTTCCTCAACCTTAATTGACACATTTTTTTTCTATGAGAAAAATGACTGCAAGCGTTTCTGAAGAGCTGTTTCTTCCACTGGCAAAGGCTGCTCTACCTCCATTAAGATTCCTATTTCAGGACTTCAGAAGCAAGCATTCTTGAAGCAATATATACTTCTTAACGTATTCTGGCTTTTTATAGTTGTACGACATTCTTAATGGATCATTATCAAAGCCTGAATATGGGAACAGACCTTTGCCATTCAACTTAAAGGAATGGTTTATTATGTAGTAGAAGTACATAAATATTAATCTTCTGGACAAGCAACTGGTGGGAGAGTGGATGTGTTAGCACTGCTTTCCTATCAGAAAATAAGTATTTAATGTACTTCTTGGTAAACCTGAAATCTTTTCATATTTTTGATACATTTCCAATTTTCAGGAAAAAAATGTTTCTTCTACTTAGGTGGACCCAAAACAGTTACTAGAAGATGGAATAAGGAAGGAGCTAGTAAAACGGGTAGCTCTAGCTCTTCACAAGGGACTCATCTTTAATCCTAGAGCCAAGGTGTGTAACAGCTTGATTTGTTTTGATTTTTTTATGTATCTCAGTTTTGCTGACGCTTCTTTTACTGTACTACTTTCTAGAAAATAATACTTAATTTTCTGTACAGGTTTCCTTTGTGTAAAATACATTTTCTTAAAGGTTATTCTCAATCTTATTTGATGTTGCAATGAGTTTATAAACTGGTAAGAGTGCACAGAATTCAAAAACCTATTTGTATTCTGTTCCAAGTGTCCTATGAATGCTGAGTTCACAGTTGTCTTTGTGATGATTCATGGCAACACGTGATAATCTATACAAGTCAGGTTAAAAACAAAAAGAAAAAGTAGAATAAGGATTACGACTCTTTGTTTTATTTCTGTCCAGATTGTTAAGCCTCTGTCCCAGATCAATCAATAGTATTATTGAAGCCTAGAAAAAAAATTAGAAACAGGAAGAAAAAAATATTTTACAAGAAGAATCACTTAAGATATTAAACAACCTGTAATGCATCTCCCAGTGTTTTTTTTCAGTTCTGTATGGAATATAGTGAAATCCTGGAGAGATTGTTGTGTAAAAAGGCATTTAGAAGCCTATACATTTAGCTTGTATTCTGCCTGCTCACAGTTCTGTTTTTCTTTTTCTTTCTTCCCCTCTGTAGCCAAGCGAACTGATGCCTAAATTGAAAGATATGGCAGCAACAATGGATGGATTCCATCGATCATTTGAATATATCCAGGATTATGTCAACATATATGGTTTAAAAATTTGGCAAGAGGAAGTGTCTCGTATTATCAACTACAATGTGGAACAAGAGTGCAATAACTTCTTAAGAACAAAGGTGCTGGTCAAAACCAAAAATGAACAAAAAAGATGATAAATGCTTTTATGTTGGGACGTTCATGCTTGTGAGTGATGGAACATGTAATGAATCATGCACGGTCCATAGAGTTGTGTCTTCAACTAAATCTGGCCTCAGCTCTGAAAAACATCTGGCCTCAGCTTTTTCTGAACGATTTCAGCATCCCCCCTGCATTGGTTGTACATAAGAGCAAAGAACCCCAACCAGAATATTTTAGTGTCTTTTGCCAGTGAGCAATATCCTTCTTCTCTTTCTCAAAGAAAATAGAAAATAACTAATGAATCCCAGTAGTCTTCTCTATATCTATGGTTAGCTATCTGTGTGCAGGCTTAGGAAGACTGCAGTAGTTACCAGCTCTTTTGTGATATTTCCCAAGCAGTGGAAGGAATACATTTACATTTGGGAAACAAAATGGTAGACAGTTTTCCTGCAGAAAGGACCAGATGGAATTCTGAGCAGGAGTGGAGGTAGTTCTCTCAACCTCCACACTTAGGTTTTCCTTGCCTTTGTCCTAAGACCTGTTCTCTGCTTTTTTATGGTTTTTTCTTTTGTTGTTTTTGGTTGGTTGGTTGGTTTTAGTACCCTGCATTGTATAATTACTATATTGTTTTACACTATACTCCTTTAACTTAAACAAAATCAATAGAATTCATAGGGCAGATTAAAAATGTGCAATGTTAACGCTGCAAAAACTCAAATTTATTTTTCAGATTCAAGACTGGCAAAGCATATACCAATCTACTCATATTCCTATACCAAAATTCACCCCTGTAGATGAGTCTGTAACATTTATTGGTCGGCTCTGTAGAGAAATCCTGAGGATCACAGACCCAAAGTAAGTACTGTACATCACAAGCCATATTACTAGCTCCATGCATTGAATTGGACCACTACCACTATATGCAAATGAACTATATAATAGCTTTCCTTCAACTGCCATATCATCATCTTTATCTAAAACCAAACTTACCCAATCTGCCCTGTATATTTTAAATGTTAGCTTAGAAAATTCCAACTTGAGTATACAAAGCAAAACTGTGCATGAGCCCTTGCAGAGAGACTTTCTAATGTCTTCCAGAACAAGATGACTCATTACTCTTATCACAAAAACCATCTGCAGCTTATTCTGAAATACGTTATTTCTTTGTTTAATTTTTCCTTAGAATCACGTGTTATATTGACCAAATGAACACCTGGTATGATATCAAAACTCATCAGGAAGTAACCAATAGTCGCCTCTTTTCAGAGATCCAAGACACTTTAGGTACCTTTGGTCTCAACGGTTTAGACAGGCTGTTATGTTTCATGATTGTAAAGGAGCTGCAGGTAAACTTTTGAACTTCAGTTTCTCAAGATCATGTTGCTTTTATTGCTTGGTAACTTTTCTAGTGAAATAAAAATCCAATTAACTTTTGAAATGGCAAATTCAAATCAAAAGCATTTGAAAAATGTGCTTTCAAACCCAAAGGTAAAATCTGAGTTGCAGATATAATTATTGGGTTTGTTGCTCTTGAGTAAATTGAGCTAGGCAGTGTAGGTTATATGTTAGATGATGCCTCTCAGAGGTAAACAAATTCAGGTCAGCTTTTGTTTTTTATGTCTAGATATCAATGGATTGTTTAAGTCTACTATGATATGAATAAAGTGTCGATTCTATGCAATGATGCCTTTCCATAATACCTAGGAGTGCAAGCAAGGTGTTTTGTTTTGTTTTGTTTTCTTTGAAAAATCTAGTCTGGTTAAAAATTTTAAAGAAAATCAAATATTGATGAAGACAGTTTTTCCTTGCAAATTGAATACCCATTGACTACAGTGGGTATGTGTATTGAGGAGGTGAATCTGCTAATTGTCCTAGCACTGATTAGTGTAAGTCAGAAAAGCAAAAAGGTTAACTACATTTCTCAACTCTTAATTTCTGGAAATAGTCTTTTCTTGATTCTTCTGTAGCAACAAAAGACTGCTGTTGAAAATTTGGCTGTTGTACTACCAAGATTAAGCATAGCATACATGTGTGAGGATTTTACTTTTCTTTCTTTTATTTAGAATTTCCTCAGCATGTTTCAGAAAAATATATTACGAGACAGGACAGTACAGGATACCTTGAAAGCACTTATGAATGCTGTTAGTCCTCTCAAAGGAATTATAGGTAAGTGCTGGTTAGGATGGAAGAAAGCTGTTGTCTTAGTACATTTGCATTTATTTATGCCTCACCCTTCTTCTTTTCTCAGCAAACTCAAACAAGGTTTATTCTGCAGCAATTGCAAAAACTCAGAAGATCTGGACAGCATATTTGGACTCCATAATGAAGGTAGGCTCATGTTATTCAGTGATATAAGGAATCTGTTCTAAGCACTTTGGTTATATACCTCAGTCTGCTTATTTTACAGTGTTGTGTAATGTTGACATAGAATTCTGTAACATTACAAATGAAGCAGGACTGGATTTTTGATAGCTCCTGAGCTTCAACTATATGCACAGCTTAACCTCCACAAGGTGCTTAGCACTGGAATCCATATGTAAATTCCAATAATTCACTAAAACTGAGTACACCATTAGAGTTCTGATCTGGGAAGACTGAGGCAGTGCTCGGTATCAGGAGCTGTGACACTCCTCACAGTGCCACATGGACACTTGTGTACCTAAGGCTAAAGTTTTGAATAGTGCCATGTCCTGAGCTTGCCTCCTTCACACAGAGGGTGGTCTGACATGCCAGAAACTTAAACTGTGTCATTAACACGTCTGTTTGCCTTGCATTTGTAATGATGCTTTGCAGCCATTTTAGAGGGCCCTGAGAATATTTGCTTATGCTAATGAAGAGAAGAGGAAGGGGCAGGCAAAGAAGGAGAAGAAAGTTGACAGGAATAAGCCTCTCCATGATCCCCTGTTGTCATTTAATCCCTGCCATTGCTGACCCTAAGGTCTAGGGAGAGGTGGGGAAAAGAATCTTCACTTCCCAGTGAAAAACAAGCAAGTAACTGGGTTTTTGTTTCTGGTACCTTTTCAGTGCCCTCTTCACACTGTCTGTATTTGCTGTCATGAACTGCATAAAAATCTTGAGCAATGTGACTGTGCCCCCCCTTTTGCGCAGGTGGGGTCTGTCAGTTCTGAATTTGGGCAGTCTGAATCAGTGCTCTCTTACAGAAATGAGAGAGTAGCTCCAACCACTGTGTATGTCCCTACTTTGGGCAGCCCTGCAAAGGCTGTTAGTTGTAATTAGGGCTTTATATAATCTATTTAAATATTAATTACTGTTGCTTTAAGTTTTTCCTTAATTTGTCTTTCTTCTTCCCCCATTGCATTCAGTGTAACACCACTTTGGTTTGTTTGTTTGCACAAACAGGTTGGTCAGATGCAGATTTTAAGACGGCAGATTACCAATGAGTTAAATTATTCCTGCAGGTTTGACTCCAAGCATTTGGCTGCTGCACTGGAAAATCTCAATAAGTAAGAAGTAAAATGTGCTAAAGAGCTGTGTGTGTTACTGTGATGTGGTTATTCAGATTGTTGTCAGATAAACGATCTGTGAAATCTGTATTATGGCAAAATATGGAGTCTGCTTGGGTTTCAGTTCTTGTTGATGGTTATTTGAATTTGAACCCAACAAAAACTGGTTAAAAATAAATAGAATAGAATTGTAGAATCATCCTAGAATGGCTTGGGTCGGAAGGGACCTTAAAGCTCACACAGTTCACGATAGCAGAGTAGAGGGGGTGAATCACCTCCCTCGACCTGCTGGCCATGCTTCTTTTGATGCACCTCGGATACAGTTGGCTTTCTGGGCTGCAGGCACACATTGCTGGCTCACATTGAATTTCTCATCCACCAACATCCCCAAGTCCTTCTCCTCTGGGCTGCTCTCGATCGATTCCCCACCCAGCCTGTATTCATGCTTGAGATTGCCCCAACTCAGATGCAGGACCTTGCACTTGTCCTTGTTGAACTTCAAGGTTCAGTTGGGCCCGCTTCTTGAGCTTGTCAAGGTCCTTCTGGATAGCATCCAGTCCCTTCAGCATGTCGACCACACACCAGAGTCATTGTAGTAACTCTGCTAGTATAAATAACTCGGCTACTAATTGTATGAACATATTAGTGGACAGCACAGGTTTTCAACTGCATTTGCTTTTACTTAGCCTTGAATTCATATTTGGATGAGAAATAAAAACAATGAAAGCTTATTTTGAAGCAAAAATTATCTTTGTAAGAAGACATTTCACAAAATGTTGTTCACTCTTGCTAGTGATCATTTACAGGTTTTGAGTGCATGAAGCTTTTATATTAATACGGAAAGTGGCATCACATTAGCTTTACTTGTGGATAGTTCAAATAAGTATTTAATGGAAATAATTTATTTCCCTTTTAGAGCAATACTGGCTGATATAGAAGCACATTATCAGAATCCATCTCTGCCTTACCCTAAAGAAGACAACACTCTTCTGTATGAAATCACAGCTTACCTGGAAGCAGCTGGCATTCACAATCCTTTAAATAAGGTCAGGCTTACATTTAAGTGCTTGATATAGTTTGCTTTTTTTGCTTTCACAGATGTGGAAAAACCATGCTTTTTTTTTCTCCCCTCAGATCTACATCACAACAAAACGTCTGCCATATTTTCCCACTGTCAACTTCCTATTCCTGATTTCACAGTTTCCAAAACTTCAGTACAACAAAAATTTAGGTATTGTATAAGTTGCTTATTGTTTGTGTAAATCTGATGAAAAGCTATGTGAAATCACTTGCATTGAAGACATTCGGTTTTTGACTTGAGTCCACCATGTTCAGACAGGTTTATTTTAATATTAATGCAAAATAAAAAGGGGTTGGAAACAGAATCCAAGCTTCTTCCTTTCTCATTCCATCCTATGCCGTAGTTAATATCATTAAGCCATTTGCTGTGGAAGAAATACAGTTGCTACATTGTTTTTTGTTTCCTACTTGTGGGCAAGCAGAATGGGAGGCACAGCAGAAAACCTCATGAAAATATATATATTTGTCCCTGCCACAAACATATATTGTTTTATAAACATGTGTTGTTTTTGTCTGTTTTTTTTTTTTTTCCTTTTTCCTTTGCAGGAGTGGTGTGCAAACGGCCAGCTGATCAAATTGACTGGCTTCCTCTAGTGCTGGGCCTCCTTACCTTGTTGAAACAGTTTCACTCAAGATACACAGAACAATTTCTGACTCTCATTGGTCAGTTTATTCGTTCAACGATGGAGCAGTGCACAAGGTATCCACATGTCACTTTCTACTTACCTGCAGAGGGTTTCAGTATTTTTACTACTGCTTTTTCAGTGTGTTCTTTTAGTAAAGTATATTTGACGTAATAATAATATTATTTGACTTAAGTGCAAGATTAAAATGTTTCTCTCCTTGTAATTGAACCACACGGTAATTCGTGGAATGAGCATTTTTGAAGAATGGGATTTTCATGTAATGTTATGCAAATAACTGACCAGCTAGTAAGACTGTGGTCTTCATGATTGCTTAATATTAGCCAGAAGATACCAGAAATGCCTGCTGATGTAGTGGCTGCCCTCATGTTCCTGGAAGACTACATTCGCTACACAAAATTACCAAGAAAGGTAAGAGAGAATTCCATGTCTTCTGTAGAAAGCACTGGGAGCGCTGGCCCCTCTGGACTTAAATATATCTCTAGATCCTAAGACAGTGTCTGAAAGAGAATTTAAAATAACGAGACATTTCTTTATGTGATATTAACTGTTGTGGAAGCCAGTGATACAACACTTTCCTATATTAGCTTGAATTTGTCTGGATTATTTTCAGACTATTTAACTGCTACTCACTGTAAATTCTTTTCTCCCGTTGTTCCTTACAGTTATGTTCTTAAATGCAAAAAAAAAAAAAAAAAAGCACAAAACAAACAACTGTAATCAGGTCTTCTAGATAATTAGTGCTGTTTCTGTTTCGAGAGAGATGTGTATACATTCTTTTGTGTCTGGAGTCCTCCCCAGAGGAGCTAAATCTTGCTTTATGCTGCAGCTGCATACCAGCAGTTTGATCACGTGTGCCTACTCAAGAATGTGGCATCACCTGTAAATGAATATGCAAAATAATGGGCTTGCGAAGTATGTCCAAAAAGCAGTATTTGCCCTTTTCAGATGATCTGTAAAAGGTTACCAAACTGAAATGTGGACGAAAAATCTGTTACCTCATAGAAAATGGTCAAAACAGACTCTCTTACTCTGTACAACTTACAGCTTGTGTTACTTGTATACTTTGTGTAACTATTTTCATATTAATCTCAGTGTCATTGGAAAGAATATTTTTCTAGAAAATGCAGAAAGAATAGAAAATACGAGATGGATTTTGGTTTTGCGTGCAAGAGTAGCCTGTTTCCATTTAATCTTTGTGTCTGTTGCTGGGGGCCTTTTGGGAAACGGAGTGCTACAACAAAAGTTCTGAGAAGTTGCAGAATTAAATAATAACAAGCTTATCAGTATTCTAAATCCAGGGCTAAATGCTATTTAGGAAGTGTAAATCTCCAGTCCTTGATTTCCTTTCCTTCCCTTCTTCCCAAAGAAGCAGGACTTCCTAGGCAGCTTCTGTATTTCACGTGCAAAGAAGTTCTGGAAGATTGTGCTTGTAGAGACTTTCTTTTAGGATTAAATGTGACTTAACTCCTTTTGAAGATAATATTTATACATGGTATTAAAAATAAGTCATAATCCTCTTTGCTATTGTCTGTGCCTCAGTTAAGAAAAGATGATTCATGAATGAGCTATTTTATATTTCTTAGATAATACTTAGGACTAAAAGAGATTTTTCCAGCTTCACCCTTGTTCTAGCAGGAAGTCCTCATGTCGGTCTTTCAGCTGATGTGTCTGGTACTTGTGCCAGCTTCCACTTCAGCCTGGTGCTATGTGAAGAAACAGCGGAGAGGGTGTCAGTGTTCTTCCAGTCTCGCACAGTAGCTCTGGTCCCAACAACTTTTTCCATCCCTGAGCTAGCTTCACATGTCTGATACCGTGTTCCTGCCTTGTTCAGGTCGATAGTATTGCATGCTTGATTAATAGATTAGATATTCTGTATTAATTGGTGAGCAGAGCATACAGATTAATAATGAAGAAAATATCTGACCGACTTCCTTTTTACTCTAGGTTGTTGAAGCCCATGTGCCTAGCTTCATTTTTGATGAGTTCAGAACTGTTCTTTGAAAATGGAGAAAGACCAAGGCTCTTCCCCAAGCCCGAAACAAGGAATTGAGGATGGGCCAAGCTTTTCAGAACTGTATCTTTTCTGTGCTTTGAGGCAATACCTGCAACTGTCACTACAAAATATAACCATCAGCACAAGTCTATATCATTAACACTTGTTTGAATCTTGGCATGAAATGCAAACCATATCTCATCCAAACTGTGTACATTTTGTACTGCACATTATAAATGCTGTATGTAATTGTTTACGTATAAATCATTTAGTTTTTTGTTCTGAATAACTATTTGTGGAAGTTGGATTTTTGTATCACAAACGAGCAATGAAACTGGAAATAAAGGTATCAGATTCTTTGCCAGGACTCCTGAATCCCAAGTGTTGGGTTTCGTATCCAAAGGACTGTTAGTGAGAAAAAGAGAAAAGATGTTTGGTGTCTGTCTCTGTGCTACAAAAAATAATTTTCCGTTTTGTGCTGTACTATTTAAAGGCACAAAAATTTCTTTCCATGCAACTGTAGCATGACTAAGGGTAGAAGCAAGTTTGTGTAACTCTCAGTGCTGGTGTGGAAACTCTTGCACCCAGCGTAACTTCCTGCATAACTTCCTCACTGGGGGCTGCTGTGGGAAAGCCAAGGGGCGGTGTTACCCTGCCAGGGCACAGCTTGGTCATTATCAGGCTGAGTCTTGACTTTTTTCTTTTTTTTTTTCTGAAGCACTTCAAATGCAACAGCAGAAGGAAAGGCAGCAGAAGGATGTTTCTGACACTAATGCAGACAGGAATGCGTAGGGAGCAGATAGATGGCAAACGAACTCACAGTTTGTGGAGTCTGTGTGAGAAAGCAAGCATAGAGGAGAAAGGGCAAAGCCCCAGGTCCTATCTGTGTCACCCCCTGCCTCCAGTGAGGATGCATCCTGTTCAGCTGCTCCTGCATACCCTGGCTTTTCTTCCTGGAAACAACGGGTTGTCTTGTCCACCTCCACCAAGACAGGTGAAGGGGGCTGTCCAGGGCAGCTGCCACCCACACCTTCCACTTGTTCTGCATTGGATTTGGTACAATAAATAACAGGTTATGGCCCTCCTGGCTACCAGGGCAGGAATAACCTTAGTTCATGAAGCATCCATCCTGTCACCCCCAGCATAGACAGATGAATGCTAAATGAATTAATGAGGGGCAAGAAGATCATGAAGTTCTTGTAATTTTGTGCTGTTTCTCAGATCAGGCATGGACTATGAGAGTGCCTGAACATACCACAGAGCACGATCTGTCTGCACAAAATATTTTTTATGCCACTGGGGGGAAATCTTGCGCTGGCACCTGATCAGCTCAGACCTGGAGCTCATGGCAGGGAAAAAAACGTGGCTGCAACCCTTGTGGTGACCTTCCCTCCGTGCCTAAAGCCTTAAAACACCACCGGCTGGCTGGGGGGGCATGGTGCTGCCTCAGGGGTACCCACACAGCCCCACACGGGATTGTCTCAGCACCTGGAGGAGCGCTGCCTGTCCCCAGGGTGTCACCTGCCCCCTTACACCAGTGACACCCCTCTCAGAGCCCGCAGGCAGGATGGCAGGGAGGCACTAAGCAGTGCTGTGGACAGTATGTAAGAACATGCTTGGGAAATTCATACAAGGATAAAAACAATACGAGGATATAAAACAATTCAGGCATCACCAAATTCCTGATGGAGTAAGGCTGAATCTGCTAAAAGCAAAACAAAGCAAAACAAACAAATAAACAAACAAACAAACAAAAAAAAAAAAAACAAAAAAAAAAAAAAAACATGATTTATAACTGAGCCCCAAAAAAGGTCGATGTACAGTGTTGTGTAGGATTGCTGGGTGCAGCCCGCACCATTATCCTGTTCGTTAATGAAGAGGTCAGACAGTGTTGGTGCCAGCACCAACCCCAGAGGTCGATGGAGCTGGTGCTGCTGATATCCTACCCCTGTTGCAGGCAGTTCAGCCGGCTGGTTAAGTGAGGTTTTCCCCTCTTAAATCGACACTGAATACTCCCAGTCACCTTCTTGTCCTTCACATGTTTGGAAATGATTTCTGGGATGATTTGCTCCAACACCTTCCCAGGTATCAAGGCAAGATTGGCTCTCCTGTGGCTTCCCAGATCATCCTTCATGCTGTTCCTGAAGACAGGAGCAGTGTGTGCTGCCATCCAGGATCACCACAATCTTTCCGAGAGACTTGAGAGGGGCGTTGCACTGCCATCAGGTGGCTCCCCCAGCACCCACGGGTGCATCTCACCAGCTCCTAAGGCTCCAGGTACACCCTTCTTGGTTAAATGTTCCCCAAACTGGTCCTCTGAGGCACGGAGTACGAACCTTTGGAGTTCAGTGCTGCAGGGGGATGCTGGTTTGCCTACTTCCAAAAGGAGGTTCACAGTGAGAGAGAGAAAGGAGGTTCACAGTGATAGTAAAATTGCAGGTAAAAATAAATAAATAAATAAATAAATAAATAAGATATGTGGTGAAATGGAGGAAGAGTCAGAGGAGGAATGACCTCCATCAGAAAGCAAAAAGGCCAAGAGCAACAAAGGAAGGAAACAAGTTGGTATCAAAAAAAAAAAAAAAAAAAAAAAGATTAAAAAAAAATCCCTATTTATATTTTTAAGCAGTTCCTTTAGAAAACCCTGAATTTTCCCCAAACAAAAGAAAATATCCTGTCCCCACCACAGAATTGGTTTCCTAAAGTTGGTTTTAGATAAGCTAACATCTGGAGAAAACACTATAATATCAGTGTATTTGTTATTAATGCTTATTTTTAACATTTGTGTCTCTTTAAACAAAAATCTGCAAGATGAATACTTCAAATAATCAGATGTATAATTCCAGGAGACATCAAGTGGTTATATCCATAGTTTTTAATCCTTCTATAAGCTAAATAAATAGAAATCTGCAGAAAACAAGGCTTCCAGCTCTCACATTCCGTAATTTTTAGAAAGGAACAACAAATGAGATATTAATAAAGACCAGATTATACAAATGAAATAACAACAGTGTCCTCCACCTTCAAATCCTCCATCTATAAATCTTTGTAATGCAAAAAATAAGTACCAAACATGAAGGAAAACTGAAATTTTCCTGCACAGTAATAGGGCGTTTGAAATGCCTTCCCAGGGAGAGCAGGAAACCCTAATCTGAGTCTCCGTAGGGACTCCCTAGCACTAAAAAAGCACGTCCCAGTGCAGGGCTCCCTCCTGGCCACGTTCCCCAGAGATGCAACAGGTGTGAAGGATCCTAAAACCTCAAGCTGTTTACTAGCAGAAACACACTGCGCCCTTGAAGCTAATGGTATAGCCTAGGCTAATACAGATACAATCCCATGTCTTTGTGCTTGTGTCTTTTAAAACTGTGAATACTGTGCTTGTCTCCATGTTGCATTTGGCAAACAACCACCTTCATTTACTCGTTTGAATGTAACTGGTTAAAATCGGGACAGTCCTTTCTGGAGGGATGCTGGGCCCTCAAAGCAGTTATAGGGATATCTCTGCAGCGTGCAGCTCCAGGGCATCCAAAGAGCCACCCTGGTAGCACGGGGCAGCTGAGTGACTGGTGATGTGCAAGTCTGAGAGCCGAAACGCCTCCCAGGGACAGGCCTTAATTTGTCTGATCATAATGGTGGCGGGTGACAGGCACAGCAACCGCGAGGTGCTGCGAAGGCACTGGATGGAGCCGAATGGTGCCAGCTGAGGCTGATGTGATCGGACACCGAATATGAGAGACATTGTGGTGCTGTGCTGTGAGCTACAAGCACATCCGATACCGAGGGAACCGGGGGAAGCCAGCATCCAATTTCCAGCACCGCACGATTGCCTGTAGTCACTGCACTCCTGCGTGGCCAAACACAAGGCCGTGCTGACTTACCGCTCACCCCATGACAGAAACAAGGAAACTTGAGTTGAAAACTGCTGCTGAATCTGATCCCTGCCTGGTGATATTAGGAGCTCCTGGGGAGATGGAGACTTTGGAGCACAATGTAATGTAGGTGGCAATCGATTGAGAAGCTTTCAGGCATGTGGTGAGGCAACGGGGAGAGAAAGTGGCCACAGACATCCTGAGGGGGGCAGTGGCAGAAGCTTCTCCTGCCTCCTGTTGATTCCCAGCTGACGGAGAGAACTGGTCCAGGAGAAGCAGTGTTAGGCTCAGGGTTAACGGAATCGCCTCCCCCCGCTAGGGATGGTAACGGGGACTTGAGGGAAGACAGAGGCAAGGGCAGGGACACAGAGCCAAGATGGATTTCCTGCCTGTGACAGCATCTCATCTCAGGTGCCGGAGGCGTTTTGGTGTCTGCAGTGGGATGTGCACTGAAGCACAGTCATCGTCAGCAAGTGGTGTTTCAATCCATCCTTCGATGATGACACTGCCTTGCACGTGTTTCAAAAAGCCAAGCAAAAATGGCTCAAGGCCACAGCAATGCCCAGCATGTTCTCAAAATAGCAGCCGATTTCTTGCTATTTGCATCCTCTTTTGATCCTCCAGCAGATTGTAGGACAAAGCACATGGTAAAATGATTGTCCTAGCACAGAAAGCACAGAGGCAGCAAATATCTCCAGTCACAACGAAGGTAGTAGGGCTTCGTAACATAAAACACAATAAAAGGTTAATATGGATGCTGAAATATGGGTGAGGGAAATGTTTATGCCATACTTTCCACACAAAGGGTGAACCAGTGGCTTCTGGGCTCCGAGCTGTGCCTAGCAAGCCTCACGTGGGCATTTGGGCCCAGGATCTCAGTATTCACTCCATAAAGCTCGTAAAACACGTCAGGACCCATTCTCTGATCTGACACAGCGTGGCTCGTCATCCCTCACAACCCTCACGCCCAAAGCAGGGCAGCCCGATCCACCCAGCGCTGGCAACGATCCCCTGTGTGAGCCGCCCTGTGCCAGCACCACTAAGGACAGAGGGCTCCCGATGAAGGGGGACAAACAGCCACTGCCCCGGTGCATCCCCCAGTGGGGATGAGGCCAAGATCTCGTCTTCATGCCAAAAATCCCCAGGTGTTAAGCTAGAGGCAAATTTCTGAAGGAAAAGAACTGTGCCTCAAAGACCTGAAAATGCACTACTTGTCTCAGAGCGGCCCACAGGTAAATGAGGTATCGAGATGGAGAAACCCTAAAAGTTCCCGTGGAAAAACAAATTACCCGCTGTGATAGCATAGGTGGAACCACTTCTAAATGAGGGGTGAGAAAGCAACACGCCCCACAAAGTTGTGTGGGTGCCTCTCCACAACTGCTCGCTGTGGCGTTGACAAGCGGCCCAGTTCAGTGCTTGGTTCCTGGTTGTGTTTGTGGCAGGCTGGCCTGGTAACCCCTGCTGGAAGACTGGCTCTAAAACATGGCTGAAAACCTGAAATCCTTCAGCCACGGCTCTTCACTATCTCTTCACTCTTTGAAAATGCAGCCAGCAAAGCCCAAAGCTTCACTTGACTCTGCCCAAAGCATCATTAGCTCCTGATGTGACGCATACCACTTGGTGCAAAGGCTCGTTTCATGCTGAATTTTGTTCTCCATGCTTTTTATTTTTCCTTTAGCTCTCCACTACCAGTTTCAGCACCCTGTTTACCTTTCTGGCTGCTGCTGCGAGGTGAGCAGAGGCTTGGGGAGGATGAGTCACGGTGACTGCAGCACCTCAGCACCTACAGCTGCACTCCAGCACCAGGCCTCCTTTTCCGATCTCTGTTCCTTCCCTTACATTGATGGATTCCAATTGCCCCTCAAAATACCCCCATCAGCTTTCATTTTCAGTACCTTGACTAACTTTATCTCAGCAAGCTGTCGTGCTGCTGCTCACCATGCACAACCCAGGGGCTGGCACAGCTCTGCGGAGCTCCAAAGGGAGCAATTTAGGAACTGCTGACGCTGTTTTCCGTGTGGTAACGTCATGCTGATCAAGCCTGAATTTCAGGATGCATAATTTATCAACTGACCATATTTATTCGGGATTGAGTGGACTTTGCTTTTGTCCAGAACACAAAAGCTGGTTCCAGACAGCAGAAAAACCAGCAGCAGGGATGGGAGAGCAGGGGCGTACGACCTGAGTGTGAAGGAGAGAGATGACACAGACATCCCCATTATCAGGAGGGAGCAATTATAACCACGCTCAAGCGTGCTTAATCAAAACCATGTCGCTGTTCAACAGGAACAGAGCTCGGGCAGTACCCCATGTTACTGTTTCATTACTCCAGGTATTAGTGGGATTGTTCTAGGAGTAAAGGCTTTGAGTGCTCTTCAGCCATTACAAAGCATTTACATCTTCAGGAAATGACGCACTCCTCTTTGCTTCAGCTGCAGAACAGAATAGTTAAGCCTCTGCTCACATCATTCCCCAAAGAGGCACTATAATTACGCTGGCGATATCTAACATCACATTTTACTACCACTGTCAGGACAATCATGTTATACATTACAAAATCCAGCGGCTGACCCAAGACTAATCAGGTAGTTTCTGTGTTCCAGGTGAACAATCCCCAGAAGACCAGGAACACTTAACCTACACGACAAATTTCTCAGACCAGCTCCAAGAAATGTGATACTTTAATGCATCGCTCAGCTCCCCACACTACCACCAAGCCACCTACGAGCAGAGAAGGCAACTGGCTTCCTATTTCCTCCCCCCCTTTAGCATTTGGTTGCCTTTTTTATTTTTAAAGCTACAACCTCACTATATATAGCTTATATAATTATATATAGCTTAAGTAACTATATATAGCTTAAATAACTATATATAAGGAGTCATTTAATGAGTCTCGGTTTCAGGTCGCTCTTCCTTAGATGTATACACGTGATTTTTTCTCTCCTCTATATTTACCCCATCACAAAGACAGTTAACCATGCACTGGTTTAAAGGGAAATTTTTTTTTAAAGTGCTTAAACATGTATGTAAATCTAAGCACACTGATATTTCCTGATCAATCAGACCCTAATTAAAGCTCATTATCCAGAGATACACAAGAGAAATCGAAAAATCTACAGATATCAAATTTTATTTAAGTTAGCTGAGGGTGTGTATTTGGCTCAGGATTGCTTATCCTTAAATTTAAAAAAGAGTGACTGCAAATACTATTAAAGAATAGGAAAAGTAGTCAATCCTTTTAAAAGTGTCACAAATTTTGAAAACACTTGTATAAATTCTGTGAACTTTGTATAGCCTTAAATGGGCATCATTTAGTTACCATGAATAATGATATCTGAAAATATTAGTACTTCACCCTAAAGTTTACATGCATCATGAATGTGCTTATATTTAATTTCAAGAGGGTATCAAAAGTGATAATGGTTAGAAAAATATATACATTTTTGTCTCTTCTAGAAAAAAACATGGTCATTTGAAATAACTGTCAAATAAAATACTAAAATATCCCCTCCACAGATTTTTTTCCACAATCCAACATAAAATGTAGGATTATATACAGCTTATGCAATCTGTCATTTTTAAAACATATAGCCAAAGGTTTTTTTAAGTACAGAAAAACATATTACTGCTCTCTAAACTCTTGGCTGCACCGATGCATGATTGTTTAGGCAAGCCAAAACAGGAAAGCCACATGGTGATACACAAAGCAGTCGTAAGAAAGGTAAGGAAAAAATGGAAGAACACAAGAACAAAAGAAAGCGTACTGGTTAAGGTAACATCGAGAGGAATATTGGCCAACAGTGGAATACATGGACTGTCAAGTAACATGCAGTAATTTCTACAGGAAGAAGAAAATATATTCCAAGTATTAAAAGGACACTTTCATGGTACTTCACATTTTTTTTTTAGAAGTAATATTAATGATTACTGTCTACTGGAAACAGCCTGGATTGAAGTTGCATTGGACACAGTTTGTTGCTGTGCTTCAGTTAGTGGCAGTATTGAACTCCAATTGCACACACACCAAGCAAAACAAAGCAAAACCTCTACATTTTTAAAAGGAAGCAAGATGGGAAGAAAGTTTCAAAAACCATGTGCTTTCAGTACCTGGGTGCAATGCAGTAGTCAACATGACCATGGTTTGATTAGTACTTGGTTAAAGTAATTCTGGTGTGAAGAATGATTTCAGAAGAGTAATATGGCATTTGCAACAGTGACTGACATTAAAGATACAGTGACATTCAGAATCTGAAATTCTTTAGTGTCCTTTTAAGTGCCAGCATACTAGTATCTTAGCTGCAAATGAAAAAGAACAGAAGCAGATCCTAATGAAATCACCCAAATCAAGAATTTTCGTACAATATTTCACAGAAATGAAGAAATATTTTATGGAACTATTGAACAGAAAGAAGCATGAAGGATAATAGCAGCATATGGTTTACAGTTTTCACTTTTCAGTTTATTAATATTAGTGGTGCAGTCTGCAATGGATAAAGCGAGGGGTGAAATTCTGACAAAACTGGCAATTGTCTACCATATGTCAACACTTAATTATGGTCCTTGTAAACAGCTAACTCCTCTTTGAATTTTAATTGCAAAGGAAAGAATATTTACATATAATATATATGTATATAACCACAAAACCAAAATTAAGTCAAATTCTGATCAAGGAAATCGCATTTTGAAGAAAACATAATACAATATTAAATAGTACATGTCCAAAGATTTTAAAGGCATCGTGATCTTCATGTTTTCTTCTTCCAGTCATTTCCCCTTAATAGATTAGGGATTTCATTTCAGAGTAAATGAGTGGAAATATTATAGAGCAACTCCTGTAAAGTATAGCTCCACTACTGAAAAATGCTCGAGGTGTGGTAATCCAGGACTCTGACTTAAAGCAGAAATAAA
The DNA here is from genome assembly GCF_964211825.1 of Aythya ferina. Taxonomy (NCBI): domain Eukaryota; kingdom Metazoa; phylum Chordata; class Aves; order Anseriformes; family Anatidae; genus Aythya; species Aythya ferina. Next base: position 149,968,845 of record NC_140297.1, on the reverse strand, counting down.
CAGCATATAGTGCCACAGCAAAGAAGTGGCCAATCAGTACCATTGGCTTAGGAGATAACCTGCATAAAAAAATGGAGAGATAAAATATGTAAATAAAAAGAACAAAAAAAATTATTGTCAAATTTTCAATTTACAAATTGAGCTGTTTACTCGAGATTACACACAACCCTCTGATGTAGGCAGCTCGGATCCTAATGTGATCTCAACTAGAAATAATAAATGAGTCTGATTGTCCTGGGGCTGCAACACCCCCTGTATTCCCTTCCAGAGGTTAGCCAATGCACAGACTACTGGACAGGAAGAGAAAGCAGGGGTGTATCTGTCTTCAGCAGCTCCCAAGAGGTTACACAGATATTTACCTGTTTCGCTGTTCCTTTTGCTGACTTGTGGGAGATCTCAGCTGTCACTACTCTCAGCTTTTCAAGCATGAAACACCTCCAACAGCTCCTCACTCAAACTCCCATGCCACCTATATAAACTCTCTAGCTTTTAGAGGACCTTTTAAAAAAAGCTAAAAAAGGCAGCGAAGACATGGCTGCAAATAACACTTCAGGCTTTAGTACAATTCTAAAAATATTGGCTCATGTTGAGCGTTCTCCCCATGCAAAATTGACTGACTGAGAGCAAAGCAGATTCTAAGCGAGGCTCACAATGCTTGATCTGGCTGACATTAGCTATTATCAGCGCACTGAACTTACACAGACAGCAATCCAACAGGCCCCGAGACACATTCTCCACCAAGTCTGAAGTAATGGAAACAGGCTTTCTTCAGCTGATGCAAGGAATCTATAAAATTAATTAAAATGACTCAGCAAAGACTGTCAACAGATAGTGAAAACCTTTTCAGAAAATGCAACAAAGATATAAAATCCAGGCCTTTGGCACTTTGGTAGCTGTTGCTCTGTTAAATTCAGTTGGATTTGGAGATGGTTTTATTTAAGTGCAGGTTAATCTTATGGAGTATCTACACATTCCTGAATACTAACTGACACAAGAACAAGTGATTTCAGTTATTTTGTGTTTTGTTACCAATATAAACACAAACACATACTAATATGCTCCTCTACATACACATCCCCTCCCCAGACATATCTATTTACCAAATTTGAATTAACCAGAAGTTATCTTTAAAATATATTTACCATCTGTGGCAGCAAAAAGTTCATAAAGTGCTTGGGCAAGAACATTCACTACAAAAGAATGAGACTTTTTTCTTGACCAGTAAAATGATTTTTTTGCCTGCAAAAGAAAAAAAAAACAAACACCATATTTATATCAGGCAATATAGAACAGCATTGAAGTGATTTCTAAGTAGGTGATATGAGTCATACCCATGTGAAAACACAGAGTGGATTTAGAGATACACTGGGTATGTTCCGAGCTAGGTCATTAAGGGACCTTGGATATTTGTTAAACCAGTTATGTGGCTCCTCTGACACTGAACATAGAAAAAAAGGGCAGTTTCAGGGTGTGCTTCATCTCATCCGATGGTAGTTGGCTGGAGTAATTCAGACACTGGAAAGATAATACTTGCTTATTTCTCCCTCTTGACTGAGAATAAATAGAAAATAACTGAAAGTCTCAGGTGATTAGCTGAGATATAGGTATCTGCATTTGGTCAGGTAAGTTCTGTATTGTCCTGACGTTCCTTTTAAATGTTTCTCACTTCAAAACAAAACAAAACAAAAATCTTTTTTCTTTGAATAATTTATTTGTGGTCTGTAATTACTTTGGCTGTCATTTAGCCAAATCAATATGCCTGCCCTGATCAAAAGTGGTAAACAAATAAATCAGAAATCTTACCATCCACTGATCAGAATTTTTGGGTCTAAACCTTAGTGATGGTGCTGATTTCTGGGCAAGAAGGATGTCTTCTAACTCTCTATTGTGAGATTAACGTGGCAGGCAAGAGGCTGGTGGAGCGTCAAGAGGCACCTTGACAAACGAGGTGTACGTGCTCATTGTTCCTTAAGTACACTCATGCAAGGTAATGGTGCAAACCCGTCCAAACCCATCCCATATGAGCTCACTCTACGTTAACAAAAACACTACCAATGCAGGAGCATCAGGTACTACGCTAGCAAAGCACGATGACGAGACACAACACACCAGTCTCCTGAAGCAAGATTGATCTGTAAGCCCTGTCTTGTATCTGCCTCACAGCCATAGCACTCAGTAATCACCACTGTTACTGACGAATGCCTAACGCATGATTTGTAAGAAGTATGAAGAACCGTGACTCACTAATAACTTACATGTTCCCCTGCTGCATAAAACTTTAAAGTGTGTCATCTAAAGTGGAACAGAAGTCACCTGAACGAAGTCCAAAATAAAGCTTTACCTTAAGAATATCAGAATCTTCATACAGGTCTGGAATATCCTGGAGCAAGCTCCTCCATATTTTGACATCGTTTAAAACAACACTCATTCCTCCACCAGTCAGAGGGTGTCTTATATTATATGCATCTCCCAAAAGAAGAACTCCTAAGTAGAAGAAAAAGATTAATGGACTACTGCCCAATCACTATATAATCTTACAACTCAAACCGTCTGTTACCAAGCTTATTGAGAATTCAATCCCATCAGGAAATAAGATGAATAACTAGGAACTGAGAAAAAATAAATATAAAGGGGGAAAAAAGAGATGTCCTTACTTTAACAAATTTAAAAACTTCAAAATACAAAAAGTTCAAAATATTTTCCCCTATACGTATGCATACGTGTATATCAAAGAATAAAAATACATAGAGTTCAAGGTAATTTCTTTTTTAAAGAACAAGTTTTCCTTAAAAAGACAAAACTTATATAAGCATGAGCAACTGAGTCATTTAAAACTAAAAACTGAAGCAGACATTGATTCAAAGTTTTGTGTATAAATAAGCATTCTAGTTAAACTGTGCCAAATGCATACATTTTCAAACTATTATCTTTTTCATAAAAGGATGAAATAGTTGTACTGAGCAACAAGCATAGATTTGTGCAAACATGGCCTTAAGTCCCAGAAGTTTATAATGCCACCCTCCCACCCTCTTTATTTTACAATACACACCTTTTTTGTTAACAGCTGAAGGAGGTAAGAAGCTTGCTGGCATAGTCCTTAAACGATCGTTCTGAACTGCTGCTAAAAATGGTTCCTTCAGGTGATCTGAAATAACCAATTTTTCAGTTACCCTACTTTGGTAGAATCTTAAATAATTTGCATACAATTCATTTTAACCTCTTCTCAGAGATGTAATCCTTCCAAACATCTAAACTCATGGATGTCAACTGAACAAACTGCTATTTGATGTGGAATCTACGTGAGAACAGTTACTGAAACAGGAACTGTACATATGGGAAAAAACAAAACAAAACACAAATACACAGTTCATTGGATTGAAGGAAGCGTGCCTTTTTGGCAGACTCTAATTGGGACAATCATGAAAGGATTTCATAAATGCTTTCCAAACTTACCAGGTAGTTGTGGATGAATGTTCTCAATCATATATTCTTTTAAGTTTTTTGGCATTTTCCCTCGAATATCAACAAGGACTCGAGTCTCAGTTGAAGAAATCTGATAGATTAACACTGGACTAGTTTTAGCTAAAACAAGTTCAGCATAATTAGCTTTAAACTGTGATGCATCCTAAAAAGAAAAAGGGGAGAACAGTTGAAATTAATTAATAAAAGGATGCTAAACTTCAGATATACAAAATCATTTTCTGACATACTTCAAAATAAAATCCTGTATCAATATTAAGATAATATCCTTTTATTAATATTATTAATATTTTATTAATATTTATTAATATATTTATTTTTTTTTCTTTAAATGAACAATAAGAGTGTTTTCAAGAAGAAAGTTCTGAACTTCTGTGTAATTACAATTATTTTGGCAACACATTTTAATATTAATTAAAATACATTTTATATGTTTCATTTGAAAGCCTCACTAGTATTTAAAACATGCCACTGAAAACCTGTAATGTAATCAGTGTAGCGGCTTTTCATAGGATCATTTTTACTTCTATGAAGAAAGTTATAGGAGAGAAAGATTGGCACTAAGCTGTAGACAACTACACTTCTCATGCTTAAGCAAGTTTCCAAAAGTACAGAAAAAGAAGGCAGTTGTGCAGCAATAATTATAGGGATAAGGACCCCAAAAGTGCTGAAGCTCCTCCAACTCAGACTTCTGAGGCCAGTGGAAGTTCTGTAGTTTTTGTTCACTCTCCATTATTTTTTTATTGTTAATCCAACAGTTAACACAGCAGCTTTGGAGGACAACACAGTCAACCATCCAGCTACCAACCTGAATTCACACTTTTCCCACTCACATTTATAGATCCTGAAGGTTTATATGTACCCTGTTACAAGGTACCCCATTTTTAGGCAGGAACAGAGTTTTGGGTATTCTTCTGAGATATAAACACAGATGGTTTGACCCACAGCTGCTAGGATATCAAAAACTCAAGGTCTTTGCTCCCTGAACAAGTGCCATAATAAGAATCCTGTGCTACTATCTTTGGTATAGATATCTTAACGTGAACTACTCAAAACACCCATATCCAGAGTGACAACTTTACAAAGTAGGTTCCAGCACTGCCTACCTCTAATCCACAGATTAAAGCCAGTGCACACGTAGCAAACGGTTATGTGAGATCCTGAAACTTTTTTTTCCTTCAGTATTTTCCATAATCTGCTTCAGTGCTCAGTTTAAAGTAGCTATGTTGAAACCTAATCTAGTTGTTTAACCCTCTCTTGCTCAACTGCAGAGAAATTATCTGATTAGGTTTCTGGCTTTAAGAGTAGAGTTTGTTCTTAATCCAACTTTTAACCACAATATTAATGTAAAAAGAAACATGGCTCACAGATATTTAAATGTTTTGAAAATCTGACCTATACTTTTACCAAATATCCTAAATCTGCAAGTTCAGCTATCCCAGAGATGGGACAAAGTATACATCAATAATTTAAAAGTTAAAAAACAGAGATGCAAATTTCCAAGCACTTTTCAGTGTGGCGGAGAAACCGATAGAATAGCTGAACAAATATTTAAAAGCACTGTTCTAACTGATTCTGTTGAAAAACATTTAATGTTAGAATTCAAGACAGTCCTTACAATAAAGTGTCAACAGTTGCTTTAACAAAGAGTGCTTAAGTCTTTCATTGAAATATTCTCTACCTACGTAAACTTCTGTAACTCTGCAGTTACATTTGATTAAAGTATTTCTTGCATAAATCTCCTTTCACAGACTTCTGGACATGTCTTTCATTTCACAAAGCTCTACTATAAACTCCCCTTCTGTAGGAGCTCATATTAACAGGTTCTGTAGGCATCTATACATTTGGATGGAAAAAACAACCATACAACAACAAAAAAAACAACGCCACTAAACAAACAGGCCAAAGAGGTGTTGGAAAGAAAGCGTGTGAACATTTCCCAAGGACAAACAGGCAGCCAGTGGAGACCAGCAACCTGTTGATCCAGAGGAGCTAATAATACTTTATTATACACACAGGACTATATACACCCGAGGCACTCTCCAAACACCACTCAGAAGCTCCTGGAGTATCACTACAACCCTCTGCTCCTGATTACAAAGACAGGTTTGGCCTGCTAAGCACTGCTGCAGCCAAGCAACTTTGAACATGAGCCAGGTACACGAGTGAATAACTCAGCGTGCTGTACATGAATAGTTATCTGCCATTAATAACTGCAGATGAGTCTGTTATTAACAACAAATTAATGAATAAAAGGTGTTCCAAGCAATGCTTACTGTACCCCCTAAACACATGCTTGGCCCCCTTTTCGGGTAAAAGCAATTTCCAAAGCATATATACTAAATGGTGGTTTTTGGTACCACCTTGCAATGATCTTTCCAAGAACACTTGGATGCTGCAAGGCCTTTGTAAGACATCAGACTCTGGGATTCTTCTCATTTCTCAGTATAGTTCACAACAAAGACAATAAAAGATTATTGAGTGAAAGCCAGGCCCACACTAAGAAGAGGTAGCATAGTGGCTTATATGCAGTAATACGCAGAAGTTACCTTCAAAATGCAACCAACAAAATGGGATGAAACAGTAACGTTGTTGGAGACCAGGTTCTTTCTAAATTTGGAGAAAAGTCCATCCGCTACAACAGTAAGAGGTGCATGAAGTTCCTGCAGCATAATAGAAAGACAGGATATTTTCAATTTTGTTTCGGAACAATGGGAAACAACACTCAAGCCCTCCTTATCAGTTGCCTGTTAGATGCTCTTCAAAACAATAAGCATGTAAGAAGTCCACAGACCACACCTATAAAATGTCTGTTAGAAATAAAATACTTTTGCTTTCCTCATCTTGACATTAAACTATTTATTCTGAAATTTAGCCCAACAATATTCTTCAGCTTTTTTAGACATGCAATCACATAACACAGTAATGGGGACTGTGTCAGAACTCTGATAAAATGGGACAAAAAACAGAATAATTGCTTCACTCAGCCTAAAATCCTGGTCAGGAAAACAAAAACCAAAGTGCAATAAACCAAAATGCAGTCAACATGCCCAGATCTCCATTCAAAGAACAAGCACTGGACTCTGAACAGTTCCTAGTATACTTAGGAACTATAAACAGAAATACTGTATATAGAGAAAATACAAAATAAAAACTGAGTAAACAGATTAGGTTCAGCCTAAACGCATGCACAAATTCCTAATGTTTAATACATACACTGTTTCCTAGCATGAGCGAATTATTCTGTTTTTTAAAATATATTTTAAAGCATTTTATTGTTATGATAATGTAACACCAGAATGAGAAAGCTTTTACAGGTAGATGTTTCTTCCGTCTATGTACAGAATTCTCATTGCCATTTGCAGTTAAATCACTGAATATACATAACTGAATATATAGATTTATAATGAGCATTAGTCCTTTGTCTTCACACACTTGGCATAAGCAGAAAAAATAATTTGCCTTTTAAGCTTCCAGGTTGTAAGCAACAAGGCAAAACAAAAGCATACTGTGCTTCATTATTACTATTGGATAAAAGTGTCTGGTGAGGCACTGTGCTGGTTTTACCCAGTTGGGCGGTCGAGATCCGCCACAACCACTCTCCTTCTCCCCTTCCTCAAAGGGAAGAGGGGAGAAAATACAAAAGAAAGGGCTCAAGGGTTGAAATAAGGACAGAGAGATCATACAACAGGCGTCATCACGGGCAAAAGAGACTCACAGTAGAGAGATTATAAAATTTATTATCTATCACTAACAGACTAGAACAGCGAGAGATTAAAAACAACTGAAAACACCACCCACCCTCTTCCACCTCCTCCCCATGAGCACCAGAGGGGAATGGGCAATGGGGGCCGTGGTCAGTCCCTGACGCTTCGTCTCCACCGCTCCCTCACGGTCCCTCTCTGCCCCTGCTCCCCATGGGGTCCCTCCCACGGGATGCCGTCCTTCCCAGACTGAGCCTGTGGGGGCTGCCCACAGGCAGCAGCTCTTCAGGAACTGCTCCCACACGGCTCCGTCCCACAGGGTCCATCCCCCAGGAGCAAACTGCTCCAGCACGGGTCCCCCACGGGTGGGTGGCAGACCCCCTGCTCCTGCGTGGGCTCCTCTCCACAGGCTGCAGCTCCGGCCCGGGGCCTGCTCCTGCGGGGGCTCTCCATAGGCCACAGCCTCCTCCAGGCCACATCCACCTGCTCCACCGGGGGCTCCTCCACCCATGGGGGGGCTGCAGCGTGGAGACCTGCTCCATGTGGGAGCCATGGGCTGCAGGGGGACAGCCTGCTCCACCAGGGGCCTCTCCACAGGCTGCAGGGGAACTGCTGCTGCCTGCCTGGAGCACCTCCTGCCCTCCTGCTGCACTCACCTGGGGGCTGCAGGATGGTTCTCACTTCTTGCTCTCCCAGCTGCTGTGTCACAGCAGGTTTTTTCTTTCCCTTTCTTAAATCTGCTGTCACAGATGTGCAAACATCACTTACTGCCTTGGTTCTGGGTAGTGGTGGATCCCTTTGGAGCTGGTTGAAACTGGCCCTTATCTAACATGAGGCAGCTGCTGGATGCTTCTCACAGATGCCACCCCTGCAGCCCCCTGCTACCAAAACCTTGGCCCAAAAGCCCCATGCAGGGGCTTGTAGATGTGAACTGTACATCTACATGGAATGAGCTCCTCTAAGCGCAGTTCTCTCCTGCAGAGCAGTGGGACTCAGTCACTTGTGTGACACGATCTTTACAACTTTTTCTGAGTGAACTTGGACAAAATGAGAGTAAATATATACGTAATATATATTTTAAAAATGTATTTATATCCCTGAATAATATATGTTTTTCTAGTCCCTGAGCTTACAAAAGTGAGTTCAGAAACAGCCCATGAGACAGAGCTAACATAACCTCTTTCCTATTGCAAGCTCTAATTATTCCTGCAATTAGAGCAAGGTCTCCTGCCCATATGGATTCCCTGTTGTTTAATGAGCTGAATACTCATACTACATTTTTTCCACAGTCAACACACTAAGACCTTTCCTCTGTTTAATTGCCTCTTTTTGATAAATTTTATAACTTGGCTTTTATCATGCTGGCTAAATTAAACCTCATTTAACAGAACAAAAACCTCAAAGGTAATTTGATGGAGACTGGAGATGTGGAGAATTGAAAGTCACAGACATACAACATACATTATCCTCCTTTCCTTAGGAAAGCAGGCTAAGGAACAGACACAAGCTCTCCCCCACCCCAGTAGTTCCCCAGCTGTAAAAATTAACAGATGGTGTAAGAAAATTCTGATAAAAAATTCTTCTGTGTTTCCCACATTTCCATAATCAAAGGCTATAATGGACAGCAAATAATATCACTCTTTCCAGCCATGGAACATCAGCATTCAAAGCAAAATGTGAATTTGCATATCCCCATTGTACAGACGGGAAACTCAAGGCTTTAAGAACAACATCAATGCTCTCAGAAATATTATCAGCTAAAACACTTATCACCCTACCACTGGTCACATAGGTCATATTTAAAATTACAACAATAAAATCCATAAATGTGTTTTATGGAAACATTTTATGTGAGAATTTCCATTTTCATTTCTAAATGATCTAAAGATGAGAGATTTCGTTAGCAATGCCTAGAACTGAATCTGCCAACTACTCGGAAGCTTTCTGCATCTTGTACGTAGGGCAGCAGAGCACAGACAGGAGATTCCTGCCTCCCCCATCAGAGCACATCTGAAGACACTTAGTACATAACTTTAGGCAGCAAAGGAATTTTAAAGCCATGAAAGTGGAAACTTTCAAATTTGGCTTTTCTAGAGAGTAGGCAGTATATCCAGAACTTCAGAACTGGTCTCTCCTAAACTTATTATATTTTCACTCAGTTTCATAGCATTTAGGCAGCAATTTAGTGTTAGTTGGGGCAAAGAACAATCACAGGCAATTGAAATAGGCCAGAATTCTCTTTCTGTGATTCAGTGACTGGACACAACTATATTCTGACCTTTAGACACCTCAGTCAATGGTGGAGGTATACGTGGAAATGTAGACCACTGTGTACAAACAAAGCATCAATTGCTTTTTCCATCAGTAACTTTCAAAAGATTTTAAGCTCCAGACATACAAATACGGAAGAAAAAAACAAACTGAATTCTCCAGAGACACTGATATCAGAAGCTGCGCAAGAAGTTATAAAAAGAATTCCCATATGCCAGGACTGCATCCACTAGAAAGCAATCTCCCTTTATTAAAGCTTTCACCTCCTCGGTAATTGCAGTTTCTCTGCATCACTGATCTGAAATAGCAATGTTTCTGAAATGCTATATACATATAATTCTACTCCCACAGCAGTTAAACGAAGTTCAAAACAGAAAACTGTCTCACCTTGGTATCTCCAGTTTCCTTGTCCTTGTACTGAACACCCACAACGCAATCATCTTCTTCAAGCAGTTGTAACACAGTCCCTTCAATGAATTTTGCGCTGGAGTAAAACAGAGGAGTTAGAACAGAAGGGAAGAGGATTAAGGATGCATTTCAAGGCACTAGGCACAGAAGAAAAAACTGATTTCCACTAATCTCTGCCAACACATTTTTTTAAAATATTACAAAGAAGTGTCCTCAACCACTATTCCAAAGCCATACTAAGTGTCAAAAAGTGCTTCTCATTAATTTCAGTTCACCATGGCCATTTGGCTTGACATTTGAGGATATTCTAAAACCATAATGCTTAATGTAAACACCCTGCCACTTGGCAGAATCCCCAGTTTTGCCTTAGGTGCTCCATGGCCACGTGAGAGACACAGGGAGGAGTCTGACACCTATTTACAGTCAGAAGTCAGCCAGCTGAGTCATCTCTGCTGAATGGTGAGAAATGCTGACACTCCAAGTGCAAGAGAAGAGCAAGATCCAAAGCAGCACTGCAATAATTAACAGGAACCTAATTTTAAAATCTAGATGATTTGGGACTATTCTTTGTGAGTTCTGTAAACTATCTAACCTGTTTAGGACAGAAACATAAAGATCTGATAACGCTTATGATCAGAGTTTGAACAGAGCATCCCTTGCATTTTACCTCCCAACCAGAGCTACCTGGGTTTCACAAACTATGTTTCTGCCCACTTAAATCCCTTGTGGGGTCTGAGCTGTTAAATCTGATCCCAGCAGTTCAGGCCAGCTTGAAACAGACACTCTCTCTACTTCACAAATATTTTCATATCCATATGGAACACAGCTTCAAGAAATGAGATGAAGACCCATATGAGAATATGACAGCTTGGTACTTTAGGCTCTCAAGGGAAACACGAGTGATTGAATTCATGTCTTTGCTACAGCTGGCCACCACAGAAATTTCAGAGCAGATCTCCCACATCCCAGCTGAGTGCCCTAATCCACATGCCAGTTGTGCAAAAATTTCTTAGCCATGCTTGGGCTTCATAAGCAGTTCATGTTCCTAGGCGTTCCCAGAGTACATCTATCAAATTAAACCTCACAAGTAAGATGTGGAAGTGACCAGCTTAACTTTTCCAGGCAACAAGTGGGTGGGCTTTATCAAAATACGAATGGTTATGCATAAGCACACCAACAGGAACTTCAACAGCAAGGGAACGCAGCAGCCTGTTAGTTAACAGCAGGTGAACCAGTTCTGTGGATCCTACTAGCTTTTATATTTCTTCTATAGCTGTTATGTCATTTTTGAAGTGCTTACTTCCCTTTCTGATTCTAATCCACTAAAAAATAATTAATTAATGATGCCCTATCTCTTTTCTCCTCAAAATCATTTTCACTCATCTGAAATTAATTTATATTGCTTAATACAGATAAAGAGGATATAGAATCATCGAATTATTTTTATAGTGGGCTAGAATCGGAAAAGGAAGCACTTAAATAAATAAAAACTATAAAGGAAATATGAAAATATATATTAATCAGTAATTATTCCCTATATTTTCATAACTTATAAGATGAAAAAGAAAGCTTCCCAGCACTATTTGATCTCCCCTGAGCCTTGATTTAATATGAAGTTTTCTGTGCTATAATGAAAATGGAAAGCAAGCATATCCAAAATGAACATTAAATAAAGTGTGGAAGAAGGGGTAAAGATTATATTCATGACTGAAATATAACCTTTTAAGCAGAAATTTATAAAAGCTTATGTACAGCTCATGGAGTACCCTACAAATTCAACAACAGATGTCGAAATTTCAATGAACTTGAAGCCTTAAGAAGAAAGCTTTAGCTTTTATCACTAGTAAATGCAATTGTCATTGATTTTAACTGTATTTCAGAGTTGCTGTATTTTAGTGTTAATAATTCATATCACATAAAAGCTATGATAAGAGAAAGTAATTTTCCAGCTCAGAATAAAGACATGCAAAGTAAAAAGAAGATAATGCCTTGTGTATTTCTCTGGTAAGCAGTATTTATGTAAAGAAAAAAAAACAAACAAACAGTACCAAATAGAAACAGCATCCAGAATCTATTCTGTTTTAAGAAAAGTTACCTTCTATCTCTTTTATACAAGGAAGTGATCAGTTAAAGTGGAAATACCAAACACTACTTTTTGCTTCATTGTGAAGAGGACACATCTTCAAGATTCTAAAATGCAGAGGTTACTGGCAGTAGCTCTTTCCAGGTATTTAGTGCTATTTCTAGCTATTTCGTTTGACTTCTTGTTAGCAGAAAAAGCAGAACATGCAAATGTAAAATAAGTTTGTTCTCTTGCATGCATCATAAACAACACCTCTAGAAGAAATGACACCAGGTGTATCGTACATTTCTTTACCAAAGAAGTTCTATGCATTGCTCCCTGAGAAGAGGTCGCTGCTTCTGGTAAATATCAAACCCAAGAATCAGAAGAAGAGAATCAGCTTTTAGCCCTGGACTATTCTCTCACATGGACAGGCCAGCATCTTGCCTCACATTTAAAGCCTATATTCCCATAAGTCTTACAATTAATTTATCCCAAAGGTGAATGTATGAAGTATACTCCATTCATGGGTCTGTCTACAGAAAACAGAAAGAGTAACTACAGCTGTCACTTTGTCTCAGCCTCATCCACTGGAACCCTCTGTGTTGGGACAGAACAAAATGGACAGGGAACCTCTCTGACCCTGGGAACCATGCTACAGCATCTCAGGATCCAGCCTGTGACATTCACTACCACAATGAGACTCACTTGGGCTCTGCCATAGCTGCCTTTCGGAGCCCCATGATGAACTTGCCATGGTGAAAAGACCTTCCACTGACAACACGGCCATCTTCAGATGTTGGATAAGGAATTTCAACCTCCGACTTGGTCTCTATGTCATGAATTACGTAGCCATTTACTGTTTGTGCATCGATACCTTCTACCGTATCTGCAAAATAAAAGCCAACAGAAGAGTTTTAAAAAGCCTTTTAAAAGCTTGATTATGTATTATAAGTTTTTATTTATGTAAACTCCCATTTTCTTAATCAAAACATAAACAAGTGAGGAAAGAATATTTTAAAATGCTTTTAATTCAATTAATTTAATTCAAATATACATCACAGGTAATCTATTTCTTCATCTTCCCCGTAGACATGCTTTTTCTAAAAACATAGTTGAGTGCAGTACCTGTTGTGTTATAGATAAAAGTACGGTTTGAAATGCATTCACCTTCAAGACCCAAATCTCTAAGTGCATTGAAGCCTCCAGGTTGCAACAATTCTCCAACTATCCTGTCGGGTTCTTTCAGATCCCTCTCAATTACAGTCACTTTCCTTCCATCCCGTGAGAGCACTGCGGCCAAGGAAGAACCAAGGACACCCGAACCCACGATGATAATTTCTGGATCGTACTGCGGTGATAAGGCTGTATTTGTGGCAGTCTCTGTCAGATGAATGTCTGAGCAGTTTACTTCTATTTTACCCTGCAGAAAAGAAAGACAAAGTTACATGTGCTGATAATATCTGTACCAAAACCTTTCCAGAGGGCTGACCTTGGACTAGTTCTACTTTCATCCTGCAGACTGAGAGCTTTTGTGGTTGGACGGCAGCTTCCTGTTTAAGTTTTGTTTAAAATGAGACCAGTCACACTCAACAATGCAATAAAAACAAATCCTAGAACCATTTGGGTGGAAGGGACCTTAAAAATCACCTAGCTCCAACCCCCTGCCACGGGCAGGGACAGGTTGCTCAAATCAAGCAGGGAAAACAAAACAAACAAATGAAGACTCTATCAGGGAGTGTAGTGATAGGACAAGGGGAAAAGGCTTTGAACTAAAAAAGGGTACATTTAGATTAGATGTATGGAATAAATTCTTCACTCAGAGGGCAGTGAGGCCCTGGCACAGGCTGCCCAGAGAAGCTGTGGATGCCCCATCCCTGGAGGTGTTCAAGGCCAGGCTGGATGGGGCTTTGGGTAACCTGGGCTGGTGGGAGGTGTCCCTGCCCAGGGCAGGGGGTTGGAATCAGATGGGCTTTAAGGTCCCTTCCAACCCAACCCATTCTGTGATTCTAAGACACCTGCTTACAACTGCCATCCTGATCAAAGAGGAACCATTAACATAACCATGGTCTCAGATATCCTCAAAGTCAAGTTCCTACAAAAGGCAGTAAACCAAGGCCGCCCCATATTCTTGATCTATGAAGTAATATTCCAATGCCTTCATATCAGTGAGTTCCTACTACATGGCGGACTTTGCACTGAGCAATTTAAAAAATTACCATATCCACTGGAAAATGTATTTTTCTAATTTTATTGTAAGTGAACCTGTGTGTCAAAAAATAATAATGGAAATACTCAGCAAGGAAAAATGTCAGGAGAAACTGCTATGTAGGAAATGTTATAAAGAAGTGGTCCTAGAATGAAAGCTCATCAAACAGTCAAAAATACGTGCAAAATTACCATATTGCATGGTACAATGGCCGACATTTAACTGCCCAGATGTGACATACTTCACATTACACACCAATTAACGTGTACCTGGTACCTGATGACCAAATATGCTGTAGTAACCTCATAGCAATATTTAATCACTCAGTCTTCAAAGTGAGAAAAAGTTCCAGCACAAACCTGCAAGTTGTTTCTCCAGCCACTAGAATGAAGCCTGGAGTCCAATCCACTCTTTTACAAATGCCTCAGCACTTCGTTGCTGACAGCAGTAAAAATACGATTACATCAGTGAAATGAATGGCCAGAACAACGCAGACACCAGGATTTCTAGGGGCATTGTGTCATGTTTATACCTACCACTCAGCAAGGGCGTGCAAAAATAACAGTATGAATTTGAGCAATGCAAGAAATGGGGGGAAAGGCAGGCTTTTACCAGCAAAATCAAATAAAATCCGGGACCTACCAAAAAATTTCATGGGGCACGCATCCAAAAAGTTTCAAGTTCTTTTGTGCAAGGGGTCAGTGCTCAGCTGAAACATGCCCAGAAGTGCTCAGGCAGGTAGCCAAGCAGTGCTGACCCGCAGAGGTACTGCATATGCATGTCCACTTGGTGCTCTTAGATTGCAGCACCGCTGCCAAACCCCAGCTCTCCCCAGTGCTCCCAGCAAGCCTGGTAAGCTGGGCACGGCTCACCACACTGCCTACTTGAGCTTGGGCTCTGTGATATTGTGCAAGCACTGTTTTAGCAGGAACTCCCAAATAAATGTATCTGCAGCTCTCCAGACAAACGTGCTGTATGCAGAACTATAAGGATGGTACCCACAGAATCCCAGAATATCTGAGGCTGGATGGGATGGTGCTTTGGGGACCATCCTCAAGCAGGGACACCCAGAGCAGGGTGCCCAGGTCCACGTCCAGGTGATTTTTTAAGATCTCCAATGAAGGAGACTCCTCAGCCTCTCTGAGCAACCCGTGCCAGTGCTTGGTCCGTACAGAAATGCTTCCTGCTGTTCAGATGAAACCTCCCATGTTGAATTTGTGCCTGTTTCCTCTTGTCCTGGCACTGGGCAGCACTGGCTCTGTCCTTGTTATACCTTCAGCAATGTGTACATGTCCTCCCACGAGATGCTCCGCTCTAATCCCCACCACAGACCTCCAGTCGAATCCACCCTTCTGCTAGTCCCAAAACCCCCTTACTACAACCCTCCCTTCGAGCAGTCTCACGCCAGTCGACTTCACAAAACCCCTATAAACGAGTTTCTCCCTTCCCTTTTCCCCAAAAAAACAACACCGAGCACAACCCACCAGCCACCCGGGGGGACATCAAGCCAAACCCTCCCCAACCCTCGCTGCCCTCAGCGGGGCACACCAGCAAGGTGAAGCCATCCCCACCCCACATGCTGCCACCCCCCAACCCCATTTACCTTTCGGGCTTCGGGGGCTTCAAACCTCCGAGCCCCAGCGTTGGGCTTGGCCCAGAAGAAGCCAACGAGCGGCAGAGCCGAGAGGAGGTCGGAGAGCATCCCCGGGTGGCTCTTCTGCCGCTGCTGCTGCTGCCTGGGGCCCCCGAAATGGTACCTGTAGGACAGCAGCAAGCCCAGGGAGAAGAAGAGGAAGGCGGAGAGCAGCAGCTCCTTGTTGGCGTAGCTCAGCAGGTCCCCGCACTTCTTGTACACGTAGATGAAGGAGGCGATGCCCAGGAAAGTCCACATCGCGCCGTGGGGCGGCTTCCCCCTGCAGCCGTTACCGCCGGCTGGTGCTCCCCAAATGAATTGATTGATTAATTAATTAATTTATTTATTAAGGGAGATATTAATTAGGGAAACAGAGGCTTGCGGTGCGATGGAAGGAGGGGGGGAATGCAGCGAGCGCAGCCCCAGCTCCAAAAGGGGATCCTATAAAACCTGCCCTCGGATGTCTTCTTAAAAACTCCAAGGAATGCACCTGCGGTGCATTCCAAAAATAAAATAAAATAAAATAAAATAATAAAAAATGAAATTATATATATAAAAAAATAATTCTTGCAGCACCTGGGCTGCCGCAAGGGATGCTCACGGAGCTCAAGGCTTCTCGCTATGATGATTCCCTTCCCTAATCTGGCTGTGGGGCCGCCCCTTTGCTGTGCCCAGCCTGCCCCTATCCCCTTATCCCCTATCCCCTGTCCCCTATTCCCTGTCCCTTGCCCCCTGTCCCTGTCCCCTACCCCGGTCCCAGCCGGGGGGGGGGGGGATTAGGGGTGGGAGGGGGGAGCGGGCTGGCGCCAAAGCAGGCGGGGCTATGCTAATGAGGCTCTAGCCCCGCCTCTCCCTCGGCACCGCGCGCCCCGTGCCCCAGCTGCGGCTGGCCAATCGGCGATGCTATGCCGAGATGGCGCTATGGCCCGGCGCCCAATCAGAGGGCGCGGGAGGCGGGGCTTGCGCTCGCCGTGCGGCTAGGGCGATGTGACGAGGGGAGGCGGGGCGGGGGCGCTGCGGTTGCCGTGGTGATGGGATGGAGGGGGGAGAGCCGCGCATGCGCGCTGCTGGGGGCGCGGGCCACTCAAGGCAGGTGGAGGGGCTGAGGGGAGGGAGGGTTGCGCAGCGTGAGGAGGCTTTAAGGCTTTTGTGTTATAAAAGAAATTCCTATGCGTACGGCTGCAGGGCACTGAGAGGGGCAGGGGATGGCTGCCATCCACTCAGCCGCAAACTGAGCCCAGAAATGTAAAGCCAAGGGATGGGGGAAAAGGATAACGTGCCCCAAACTCACAGACAGGAAGGGGAATCCAGAGGTTTGGTCATTGAGTTACCTCTTGGGCTGTATGAAACCATCGCAACAAAACAAAACAAACAAAAAAAAATCAATTTTTTAACACTAAGTTCCTCAGGAGCAGACACAAGTGGTCCTTCCTGCTCTCTGTAACCTGCAAACTGTTACTGAGCTGAGTGTGTGTGGCAGCAAACAATGCTGAGTGTGCCTCTTGGGACATGGTACAATGATACTCAAAAGTAACGAAGTTATGAAACACGTCAGGGCTCCACTTCACACGGAACTGGTAGAAAAATAAGCAAAACCACGCCAACAGAACAGCGCACTCAGGCTCAAGGAGGAGATGAAACCCTTGCAGTGGCAAAATGGCACCACAGGAGTGGATTGTGAAGAGGGGGAGAACTTTTAGCAATGTCCTGTGCAGTAAAATAAATAAATAAATGAATGAATGAATAAATAAATAAATAAACAAACAAATAAATAAAGTACGCTTGTATGAATAAAGGGAAAAATGGGAGCCAGGAGAACGGGGTTTGGTTCATTCTCCAGGTAACTCTGCCTAAAAGTAAAGATGTGTGAGGTAAAAAGGTCAAGCACAGGTTATTTATATATATATATGTATATATACAATAAAGACCCTAGTTTCAGTCTCATCCAGTGATGGTGCTTGTGCCCTTAGCAATGGCATGAACTTTGATGAACTTCGGTGCAACAGAGACATCTGTAATGATAGGCATCTACTGGTAAAAACCATGTTCACAGACAAGCACAGGCTGCTTTTCCCCAGTTTGAACTTTATACATAAGTTTTATATTTAAATCACTTGAGACTGAACCTTTTAGATACCTCTGCACTTGATTTCTTCTGTTCAATTCTCCCATGTTCCTTAAGCCCTCTTAAAAAGCCTGTTTTATGAACTGGGCATCACAGAGTTTTTCAGTACTTTGGAAGACAAAACTAAACCATGTATAAGCCTTCTGGGCATTTCATGTCAGGGACCAAGCATGAACAGCAGCACAGTTTTTAAGTTAAAACATTTACTAGAACCAACACAAGCCTTCTGAAGACTAGGACAGGTAAAACAGTTGACAAGCATGATCCAAAAACTACTGAAAATAAAAGCAGGGTAATGCAGATACCTAGTAAGAGTTGGACAAAAGACCAGTAAAATTTAAGGAGCTAATAGGAAAAAGAATGGTGTTTAAGGAAACTGAAGCAGAGTGATGTGAATGAAGATGTTGCTGTGATGATTTTAAGGTTAGAGTCAATTCATGCTCCTTTTTATTTCAAATACCAAAAATCCATGTTAACCCCCAACCTGGATCCTGATTTATGCAGCCAGAAGGTTATTTGCATCAACTCCCTGGTAACATGGAAATGTGATCCACTATGGAAAACCAACTTTCTGTCCTGTCCAGGTCATGCCGTGGACACCCGAATGCTGCATCTGAGACAGAGGAGAAGGCAGTAATATATGGCTGGTAAAAAACTGAGCGTGAGTTCTCTTCTGCTGCAGGTAGTAATTAGATCTTATTAGTGAATAACAAAACTACACACTTGGTCTCCTTCCACCCAGGCAAATGTTGATGAGATGCTTGTGCAAAACATCTGCCAGGATTATGTAATTCCCGAGTATTTTTTTTCTTGATATTTCTGTTCAGAGTAAATCAAAACAATTACAGGATTCTGGTTTTGTATACAATGCTCACAAGTGCATCTGCTGGAGGCTCAGATGTGCTCTGAACATTTCCAGCCAAGGCATGAAATGTGGATGGCTCCTCACTGTCTCCTAGTTTACTCTCACTGGACTGGCTATGGTGAAGAGCTTGACACAGTTACATTTCTCCATTTTCTGTAAGAAAGGACTAACTTCTGTTGCTTACATTATTGTAAATAAGAAGGTATTCCTGTGGATTTCCTATTTTCCAACATTACAAAACAGCTTGTTGTTTTGTTCTGTATTTCTGTGTGTTCTTGACCTTTGCTATGAATTTTGTTTCTAGAATAAGAAGCTTCTTGCCTCAGCTGTGAAGCACTGTGAAGATGACTGCTGTGAAACAGCATTTAATGATCCAAATTTCACAGCAGCAAATACAGACAGGCTGGAACAAGAATTTCTAAAACTGGAGAACAACTTCACAACCAGGAAATAAGGGCACCCGAGAAGAGTTTGGAGCAGACTTTTCTCTTCACTCTTTCCCAGCAGCAGCTTCACTTAGCAAAATGCAGTTTTCAGACTTGGACAGCCAGCTGTTGACAGTGATGTGAAATTGGGACAACCAGAAATGGTGGGCAGAACTCCAGGGTATACAAAATAAATAATTCCATTAAGATAGACTTTGCTGGTTTTACAGAAGCAAGCTTCGTAAGAAAGCCATCCTAAGATGCCAACCCATAATACTCAAGACAGGTCCCTAGTGCATGGTCACAACTACCCTGGCAGTCCATGGATTAGGACCAATATCCAATTCTGTTGAGAAGTTGGATAGTTTAATTCATTTTTTGTAACAAATTAGAACAGAACATTTGGATGTTTTCTAGAACTGATCACAAGAACTCTGCAGATGTTTTGAGTCAGTTTTTAATAAATGTCAACAAATAACAAGAAACAGGAAAAACATTGTCAAATATAAATGTAACGCATGAATTGGAAATCCACTAAAAATACTATCAAGCACATTATGAAAGTTCATCCTCATGACACACTTTATTTTTAAAGTAGCCAAAGAGATGCTCAGCAATATCTTCTCTCTCTGTCATCAGGCAGATTGTAAAATGCTTTTTCTCTCATTCATGCATAATTCGGGAATTAAATCCAGTAGTTCTTGTGTTTGTTGCACAATATTTAAGAGGACACCTCTTTAGGGGCAAAGCTGTAATACCTGGGGAGCTCAAGTTATAATTTAAGGTATCCAGGGCTTGAGGAATACAGGTATCGTACAGGCTGTCTGTGGTACAGGAGTGGCCACACGACCCCTAGTCAGCCCCAACAACCACATCTATAGGCACTGGCCCCTTAGTGGGCTGGAATCAAGCTGCCCATTTTTGTATCACTTCTATGAGATCGTACATCATGATTTTTTTAATATATTATCAATGTGTTTAACATTTTATTTTATTTTATTTTATTTTATTTTATTTTATTTTATTTTATTTTATTTTATTTTATTTTATTAATGATGAAGAGTGGGCCAGTGGTCAGTCAATGATATCCATAATCACAAGTTCACAATCACAGGTTTCCTTTTGAGCAGTTACATGGCATTTAACAGAAATGCAGCCTCTGCTGTGCCTGCCTCCACGTGCAATCCAAACAGTTCTTTCTCTTTACAGCAAACCAAGCTTGGGTTCCAGTGGTGATTTCTCTCCATCATTTGCTCAGACAGCAGTTTGTTTCTCCATGGCTGGTGATTAGATTCACCCAGAAGACAATCAAGTCCTCAAGGAAGGAACAATGCTGAAGCAAGAGGTGCACAAGATGTAAAAACCAGAAAGCAGCTCATACCTGTGAATTCCCATGAACTGGAATTGCAAATTACACATCAACAATAACCCACCCATTCACTATAATTTCACAGGTGAGCTCTAGAGATCAGAGAGAAAAGACAAATGAAATAAGCTGAAGGGAGCAGTAGAGAGAGCTTAGCAAATAGGAAAAAATTCTTACGAGGCAGGAATTAATCCCCACTGACTTTGCTGCAAGTGAACTTTTCTTGCAGCTGAGCAAATTTACTTCCCAAGAGAGTTGATTGCTACATGCTAAACTGCTTGCCAGTAAACATGTTTTACATATAATTCATTTAACATCTATAAATGTCAAGGATAGGTAAAGTTTATGGCTGGAAATTATGGGTTGGAAATGTCAATAAAAATGGGGCAGCCTTTAATTGCAGTGTCTGGAGGGGCACATTACAGCAAGATGCCTGCCCTGCAAAACTTGGTGGAGAGCACCCACACAGCTGGCAAGCTGCATTTAGCTGATCTTTTATTTTTATTTTTTGATGAACCAAGGAGTGTCTCTTTAGCCTTTAGGTATGCAAGATAAAAAATGCTGAAAATTCATCATCTCGAGGTGTAGATAAGTTCTTCCACTCGGTTCTGTATCTTTCACTACCACTGATCTTCCTTGTTTCTTTTCTGTCTTTTCTGTCATCTACTCACCTTTTTTTAATCAGGAGCTCCAATTACTTTGGAATCTTTAAAAACTAGAAAAAGTTCTCCCAGTTTAAATACACATGTGGAGCTGAGAGCTGAATATTTTCCTCTGAAGTTCCAAGTTTAATTTACTGGTACTTGTAAACTTTTATGTCACCTCCTTGAAGATACTGAGTTTTATCGTGCCCGGATGAGGGTGTCAGAGGTTGTTTTGTTCTGGTAGCTTTTACCATCCTAGTATAAACTCTTTAAGCAGGACAAACACATTTTAAGGACAAAAACTGCTGTGCGGGGCAGGCGATGGACGTCATCCATGAAGCCATTGAGAAGGGTGGGCTTTGTAGAGCTGGCCAGTAAAACCAGCCTGAACTGATCCTGTGTGGCCTTCCCATGGGCTGCGGCTCTTCAAGAACTGCTCCCACATGGCTCTGTCCTGTGGGATCCATCCGCTCCTGCTCCTGCACAGGTCTTTTTTTCTGTAGACACACAGCTCCCACGGTGTCCTGATTACAGAAGTACTTCTCTACTAAGCATCCAGAACTGAGAAAAGAAGAAGCTGCTTTGAAAAATCAACTTGTGAATCTTGGATTTTGCAGGACAAAAGTCTGAGACTTTCTTGCTTCAAACTCTCAAGTTTGGGAAAACAAAGAAATTAGCAAACAAAAAAACAAAAACAAAATAAAAACAAACAAACAAACAAACAAAAAACATATCCAAGGTATCTAAGATCAAAAGGTAAGAAAAGAAGTTAAATACTGATACAAATACTGCTCTGTATAACGCAGTCATATATGAATGGTGCTGGCATAAATTAGACCTGCAGTTTTGACTCAGTAACATTCCCTGTGGAAAGGGATATCTGTTTTGCTTTGTTTTCCTCCTATTCTCAGATAAATGCATGGGAACACATTCTACTGTTAGATGCTGCTGCATTTCCTTCTTGAGTCAGGGTTTGGCTCTCGTCTTAAAAGCTGAAGTGCCTGACACTACAGATCGAAAGGGTGAGATCCCGGCTCCATTTTCTGAGCAAACTTTGCTTTTAGCCAGCAGCACCCTCTTGTGGACCTCTGCCACAGTGCATGCTCAAACTCTCCCCTGCTTTTTTCTAAATCAGGACCCGATTCACAGCCCTGCTGTTCACGCTGCTTTGCAACTCAGACCCCACAAAGCTAGACAGGAGGGGATTCCAGCAGAGGAATTTTAAGTATTTTCAATGTTATCACTACTTTGTGTTGTTTTGTAATCATCAGGCAGTATCTTTAGCCTTTCTGCTCTGGAGTTTTTCTCTTAACTGTTTCATACAGATTTTTAGGAAAACTAATGGGTACTGGAGGCTAATCGCATGCCTAACTTATTGCAGCAGTGATGTCTTCAAAGCTCTCTTGACACTTCAGTCAATATAAAATGAGGGGCTGTAGCACAGAAGGAAGCAACCATGAAAATCAGGAAATATCCATATCCATGACAGCATTGAAGCAAGAGGTATTAAAGCAATAATTTTGGGATGTATAAATGGGTACACCAAGTAGGAAAAGTAAAAGGATTATACTGTGGTATCTGGCGTTGGTGACAATGATACCAAAATGCCCTGTGGAATTTGTGTTCTCAAAAGCAAAAATCTACCTTAAAATAAAATAAAAATAAAAAATATATGAGTGAAAGAGCACCACACCTGATTCTTGGACTAGAGAAAATGCATTTCAATAGGCTATATAAGAAATTCAGCATGTTGAATTTGTCAAATAGATGGCTGAGAAGTGACTGGATTATAGCGGAGAAATACCTTCAGATAAAGAAAAATCCCACGTGCCAATGGATTCTTTCAAGCAGCGGCAGCCAACTCATTCAGAGCCATTCAGCTGAGGGACAAGATCCGAATATTTGGCACTGACTGTGATTAATGCCTGGCACGGACTCTCAGGAGAGATGATGGAGCCATCTCTTTGTATCTGTAAATCAGGTGGCACATCGTGCAGTTTTTGGCCAACGACACGCTATGCTTGTGTTCAGCACAAGTAATTGGGTTAAATGTGGGGCTAACTGGTTGACACAAGCTGGCTTGTTTTACATGTGGCAGCGTAAGTGACCGTGTCCCCTCCTGGAACTTAATTCTATGAATTTGGATCCTCTCATGGCTTCAAAACCAGCTGCTTACCTGTGTGAGAGGAAAACAGAGTTCAGGAAGGAAGCAGTTCTCTTCACGTTCCTGAGATACCCTTTGAACCTCTATAAAATGCCAAGGGATAGTGATAAAATGAAAGATCAGGAAAAATCCCAAATACAAAAGGTAAGGATTTGACTTTGAGCAATAAAGATGTATCCATAGTAGGAGAGGATGGGGTCTGGGAATACTTAAGCAAAGTGGACCTACATCAGCCTATGGGCCCAGACGGGCTGCACCCCTGCCTGCTGGGGGAGCTGCCTTTTTGAGGCCACCTTCAAGAATCCTTGATCCATTGTGGCAACTGGGAGAAGTGGCCAAAGACTGGAGGAAAGTAAATGTCACAGCTATCTTCAAGAAGGGCAAGAAGGAGGACCCAGGGAACTACAGGTCAGCCTCACCTGGCTTCCTGGGAAGGTGATGGAGCAGCTAATCCTGGAAACCACTTCCAGGCACGTGGTAGAGAAGAACATCAGGAGCAGTAATCAGCATGGCTTCACCAAGGGGAGGTCATGCTGACCAAGCTGATAAGCTTCTATGATAAGCTGACCGGCCTGGTAGCTGAGGGGAGCCATGGATATTGTCCTCCTGGGCTTCAGAAAGGCCTTTGGCACTGTCCCAAGAGATCCTCGGGCAAGCTGCTGATGGATTAGCTGGATGGGCAAATATGTGTAGGCATATTTGAAGGGAGGGTGCAAACAGGACAGAGCCAGGATTGTATCGGTGGTGCTCAGGTCTACCCCAAAATTCAGGCCATGTGCCTAAGAGCACAGTCCAAACGCTTCTTAAACTCCGACAGGCTTGGTGCAGCGACTGCTTCCCTGGGGAGCCTGTTCCAGTGTGCGACCACCCTCTCGGTGAAGAACCTCGTCCTGATGTCCAGCCTGAACCTCCCCTGCCTCAGCTTGACACCATTCCCTCAGGTCCTGTCACTGGTGACTAAAGAGAACGGCGCCTGCCCCTCCACTCCCCCTTGTGAGGAAGCTGTAGGCTCCCATGAGGTCTCCCCTCAGCCTCCTCTTCTCCAGGCTGACCAGGCCCAGTGCCCTCAGCCGCTCCTCATACATCTTCCCCTCTAGGCCCTTCACCAGTTTTGTAGCCCAGTATCGCACTGACCTGAAAGAGAAAGCACCAGGAGGTCAAAACTTGATATTCCTATCTATTGATCTAAAATTAGCTTTCAGAAGTCCTTGTCTCCTGTACACTTCCTTCTCCATCTCCAGATTTAATTTATTTTCCTGCCAATAAAAAAACAATAAAAATTGTCTCCTCCTCAGAGATCTTAAAAGCCATCTGGACGTGGTGCGGGGCACCCTGCTCTGGGTGTCCCTGCTTGGGCTTTGTAGGACCAGACAGTTCACCAGGCAAAGCAAAAGCCACACACACCGGCAAAGCAAAGCAAAGCAAGGAAACCCTTCTCCCCATCCCACCCCTAGGCCAGCGGGGCTCCCCACGTAGCGGTGCCTTTGGGAAGACAAACGCCACCACTCCCAGCGCCCCCCTGCCTCCTTCTTTCCCCCAGCTGCCATCGCTGCCATCCCCGTGCTGTGGGATGTCCCTTGGGGCATTTGGGGCCAGCTGTCCTGGCTGTGTCCCCTCCAGCTCCTGGGGCACCCCCAGCCCCTGGCAGGGCAGCACGAGGAGCTGGGCTCTGGGTGAGCACTGCCATGCAACAACTGAAACAGCGGTGTGCTGGCACCATTATTTTCATCCCAAATCCCAAGCACAGCATCACAGGGGCCACTACGAAGAAAATTAGCCCTATCCTAGTCAAAACAATGACAGTGTTAGAACATACTATTAGAAAATATAGTCCATAAAGTAAAATATAACCTTTCCAAATGAAAATGAGTTGGCTACTTCTTGATGGCTGATATAAATTAAAGGCAACCATGATTCGACCTCTGAATGACTGGGAAAAGTGGAAGGCTGCTTCCTCCACAAGCAGATACCTGAAATGAGCTTGTAAAGAGAGCTCCCAAATGTACAGGAACTGCAAGGAGACAAGAACAGCTAAGGCCAGTCTGAAGAAAATGCATCACAGAGAGAGAGAGAAGAGCCTAGAGAAAGGGGACTGCTTCCATTTTGTTGTCTACATCAGTTCCTTTTTACTGACATCTGTTTTCCATCTACTTTTTGTTGCTGCAGTCTGGGCTTGTACGTGAAGACACTCAGACTCTGCTACCCAGGCTGCCCTGTTGGCTGCTGCCTGGGATCTTTCAGGAGTGAAAGAAAGCGATGTGGTGTTGGACAGCAGCTTTTGTGCCACAGCTGAAGTGCTTCTGCTGATAGTGGGTAGCAGTGAGACAAATTTTATCCTTAGCTATTTACCAAGGGTCCAAATGCAGTCATAAGGAGGCACCGAGAGAGGCTTGGGGGTGCCCAGTAGTAGTGGGAAGGAACAAGCAGGGACCACAGAGCCCGACCTGGGGAAGTTCACCTGCTGAGCCCAGACCACGTTCTGACATTTGGGGAATCCTGGTCCATAATTACCCAATGGGCTGTGGCAATGCAGATATTCCCAAGAGGTGCCCTTATTCCTGAGAGGAAGCCCTTAGCCGAGGGCTAAATTCTTTTGGCCACGCTCATGCTCCCATGTGTAATCAAGACAAAGTCAACTACACGAATAAGGGTGCTTCTTGTTTTCCCCCCATCCTGTTCCCAGATACAGGTGATGGACTCCATAGCTGAAGCCAAGCCGGTACCTGAACAGGACGGATTTCACCCACAAACCACAGCTGCTCTGGCTTGGGCTTTCCGTATGTTTTTCCTCGCAGATCAGACTGAAGATTTTTTTTCTCAGGTTTGTCTTGCCCAATGACATTTCTTGGCTGACGTTTCCTCTTCTCTGGCAGCAGCAGAACTGTACGCAATGCCTGAGCACGATGTGATGGCAGACTCAGACTGATGGCAGCTTCAGCCCACCCCACATATGCGCCTTCCCCTGCCGCGGGGTAAGTAAACGACAAGCGAAGCAGCTTTTGGACCGCCACAGTTTTCAGGCCACTGTGGCAAAGGAAGTTGCATTCGGGGTTAGTTTGCTTTCGGATTTTAGATTTAAGACACTGTGGCATTAGCTCTGCTGTAAAGGTTTGGCAGGCAGCCAGTAGCAGACCAATTTCAGCCAACCAGATTTAATGTGTCACTGCACGTGTCAGAGACCTAAAGGTGAGTCTGCAGCTGCAAGCAAATCCTGTTTTAATCCGATTCATTGTCATCTATGAAAAAATTGTAGTAGTTTTTTTGTGTGTGTGTGTGTGAAGTTTTTATCCTATTAGCTTCCCATAGTTTGAGATTTTCCATCTGTAAATACACCATATGTGTACACACACACCAGTATATATTTGCCTTCAGTAAAGAGACTTATCTCTCAGTATCTGACAAGTGTGAAGTGTTCATAAATGTCTAATTCAGGAAGTTATTTCCTAAAATTTTCTTTCGCATTTCCAATTAGCTCAGTCAAAGTTCCCATTATGTAAAGCCCTGCCTCTGCTGTAGCAGTACTGAACACATTTAATATTTCTGGTCCATTTTCAAACTTTCTGCTGATTCTCATTTATTTCTTTCCTTGTCTGCTGTGTTCAGATTTCCCTGCTTCAAAGACCAGTTTGAACAATTTTCCTTTCAATGTTGTGTTTTGTACATAATCACACACATTGTTCTCCAGTATTTGAGAAAGAACAGAAGGGTAACTTGAAGTTTTAGTTTACTTTATGGCTGTCCCAGAGTAAATGCTAACAAAAAAATCGACTCTTCAAAGCATTTCAAGGTCTACTTCAGAGTTTTGCATTTGAAATATTATTGAGTAGTGCTGCCCTTTTTGCTCAAGTGGATCATCAAATTGAACAACCTTAGTAGGAATGTTTTTTCTACTTGAACAGAAATTGTTGATGCAAATTAGATATTTATTTGTGTAATTTTGCTTATTTGCCCAAAACATGCATGAATCCCATTTCTGTTTATGCAGAAGAAGCAAACCCTGTTAGGAAGTTTCCTTTCACACCCACAACGTTGGTTGTGGGACTCCAAGAGCTTAGACCCAAAAAGACCATCATCTTTCAGCCTCTTCTCAAAAGCATAACTATAATTCTCTGCCTTTCCCTTGTTAATGTTCATAGCTTGCAGGCAATATCCCATCCCCTTTGTTTTCAACCATTAAAACCTTTCTTAGTTTATTTTCCTTAGATCTGGCTATATGCATTTCTCTTCAGCTGAAAATAGGGCTAGACTGAGGAAACAATGCTGAGAAGACACTATTTGAGATGAATTTAGCAGTTTCATAATCACAAATCGATATAATTCAGACTCTGCTCTTGGCACCCACAGAAGTCTTTTGAGAAATTGTGATGGATAGGTCAGTCTTTTTAATTGTTCCTTACACAATTAAAGCAAGTGTTACAGCACTTCACAAGACAACAGAATAGCTGGAGGACCTCAAACATTTCATCACAAATATATCAGACCTGAATAAGGGAACATGCACAGTCCATAAGGCTCTGCTGGCATGGGGAGTTCAAAAGAGAAAGTGAACAATGGGGAGAAAAATAAGCAGAAATTTAATGGAAAAAAGAAGCATTCACAATATCTCTTCAGTTAAGAAGTTTCCTGATCTTTTAATTTGGGGAATTTCTAAAAATTATAGATGCTATAGGAAAAAAAAAAAATCCTAGTTGTTCCATAAGAATCTTTTTTTTTTTTCTACCATCTGGCTGAAGATGGTAGGGCCCTGCTGAATGAGGTCGGCTCTTCCAAGAACTTCGTTTTTCTTTGGTTCTCACCCTCACTGTGGGCCAGATGAACGGCAGTGGGCAGAGCTGCCACGAGTCTGAATGCATCCTAAAATCTCAGCATGGAGACCCCTCCCAGGAATGGGAATAAACACACTCTTTGGCTTTACTCTGTGAGGGAGAGCAGTGACACCTCTAGGAGGTGTGCCAGTGGGTGGGAAGTGGTGCTTTTCACTACACAGCGATGTCTGTGTGTGCAGGGATGCTGCTTACCACAAGTCAGCTCTCAGGATGACACTGGAACTGCTTCTCCATTCCACCCTACACGTCTGTGCTGCGAAGCTCCCCTCTCCTCCCCAGGGACCTGAGGCAGGCATCTCCTGCAAGCATCTCCTGCAGGGGTCCTTCAGTAAGCGATCCAAAGTTTTTTGAGATGCTGACTTTTAGATTAAAATGATGTCAGATAAGGCCCAGCTGTTATGTACTATATTAGTGGCTGTCCCAAATCACCGTCATTTTTACAGGAAGGCTGAGGTTTATTTTAGCAAAACTTTGGAGACCTTCCCTTATGATCAGCGTTAAAGCAGCCATTGTAGATAAGGTTTCAGCCTTTTATCTCATTTGCTTTTAGCACTGCCTGGCCAAACATGACAGTTTGGTGACTATGAAAAATATTTTTCCTGGATGAAACTCCAAAGAACCACCCTTAAGTAAGCCTCTTACATCTAATTATACCCACCTCATTTTCTCAAGCATTTCCTGTTTCATGTTTTATTAACACTTCAGTGTGTCCCACAAGCCCTGAGGAATGTAACGTTGCATTTGGCCCAGCTTTGATGGGGAAGTTGGACCAACCTACCTCCAGAGGTCCTTCCAAACTAAATTATCCCAGGATTTTAAGACTCTTACCTGCTGAAAAAGCACTCCATTTCATTTCTATCATTTTTGCATCAGCAGTTACCTCACCAGTGTGATTATCCTGTTTCATCTTAACCTTGCACTTGCTTATTGACATAAATTTTAGTTAACAAGGTGAACTTCATAAAAATACCATGCCAGTGTTTTCTTTTCTAATCAGCAAATAAGATCCCTATGACTTTCCCACATAATTGGGTCTCTTATGAATATTAATATGCATTCAATAATTAATGCATGCCAGGCAGTCTTCTCAGACTGAAACTTTCCTGGTTTTACTTCTATACCACTTTCATAAAGCACCACGAGAAAAGACATCTCCCATTGAACAACAGAATCAACAGCACAGTTTCCATTACATTTGACAGGTTTGGGATTATATCGTGAACACAAAATGTGCAAGAAAAAGACAGCATCAGAACAGGTCCTAGGTAACTTCAGAGTTAAATACCGTTCTTGAGCTGCTGCTGCTTGAGGTTCTGATTCTGCCAACTGGGAGGTGTAATTCTCATGGGAAGAACTCCTTTGAGATAAGCCCACGAAGGAGGCTGGGGTCAGCCCTAGGCTTTGCAGAGCTCACCATTCAGGCGCTGGAAGTATCTACTCTCTGGTGCAGTTAGGAACCTCTTCTCACCTTTCAAACAGTGAAGGTTATCAGCCCTTTCAAGGGATAGACAAGAGCTGACCATTTACCTGCATGCTCAGGGTAATCACCTAGGTGCCCAGATAAGGTGCCCAGGATGTGGGATACCAAAGTCCAGGTGCTTTTATTCTGGAGGAGGTTTAGATCCAAGCTCCTTCCTCTTTCTGCCACTTTACCCATCTGCTGCAGGATATTCTGGTCCCCTCTGGAAGTTCTGCTTTGTATGGCATACCCGAATATTCAGCAGGATGAGAAAAACAAATGAGTTATGATAATACAGTGTGGTCATTAGAGCATTCAAGGGTGCTGGGTGTTGTGCCCAACAGCAGTTAAGCATTTTATTGAAAACAGTGTTTAGAACATCTCCTGTGAATGCCTGGGTGATTACAGCACTTATCTAGACGCTTCCAATGTCCTGGGATGAAACTGGAAAAGAATTTAGGTCTAGGTGAATGCCTCACTTCCGAGCAGTTATGGAAAAGAGGCAGACTCTTTCAGCCATGGCTGTATGGAGCTGCATGTCGGCATCTACATCATGTTAAATCCTGCAGGTGAAACAGGAGGGGCAAAAACCTGTTCCCCAAATCTCAATGGGTATCTGTCTAAAAGAAATTCTAAGTATTTGGGTGCCGTAATGACACAGGTGCTGGTATCAAGGCACAATAAACATCTTCAGGTTTTGGCAACAGCTAACTGCCCACGTGTGTGTGTGTGTATGTTGTGTACATATATAAGCAATAATAGCACCTCTATTTTTGTCAAATACAACTCAAGTGGCATGACATGGAATCACTTGAAGTTACGCAATGGGATTTCAACATTCTAAAATTTCTTAAAATTTTACAGAATCAAGTCCTAGTAAACCAAGAGCAGCAATTTTTCGGATCTTTCTCAGAATTGATAGTAGGAGACTCAATGAAGAATAATCCATAACTTAAAAATTACATGAAGAAAATACTTGTGCAGCTCTGAAGTGTTGAAGTCTTCTAAATTTAAAAAGTCTAAATAGTCTTACTAAGACTAGCTGTCAGGTAACTCTTTTTTTTTTTTTTTTTTTTTCTCTTCTTAAACCAAGATGTTCAACACGTGAAAACTTTTAGCGCAACCTGCACCACCTTGCCCAACTAGTCTCAAAACTGGGACACAGAAGTACGACAGCCTCACACAGATGCTTTATCTGCCTCTGACACCATATAGCAGTGTTGCAGGTTTGTAGCCACACCATCCGGTTACTAAACCAATTTTTTTCTTCCTTGGAATTCTGTGAAAGAAAACCACAAATGCACACTGAAGTGGTTTAGATGTGTCATGAACAATTAAAGACCATCCTTGGCTAGAAGGGAAGATTTTGTACAGCATACAGACAAAGAGAAGAAAGAAGAGTGAAAAACAATAAAATTGTCTCTTTAGCTAATTAGGATAGCACTGATAGCTTGTTTGTCCCTGCATTTATTTATAAGCAGAAGTGAATTCCTGGGAAGAATTTGAGTGCAGCAAAGAGATGCCTGGCAAAGAGCTTTGGGAATCATATTGTAAGTACACCTTCTGCCAAATGGTATCAGCAGTAAGAGAGAGCTAAATTTAAATATCAAAGACATTAAAATTGACAAACACACTGGCTGCCAGCCAGATAGCTGAGGAAAGCTGCGTTGTTTGGTTTGTTTTTTAATGAGCTTCTTTTTGGATCCCAGTGAGGTGGTAGCAAGCTATCTGTCAGGATGTAGCACTATGGAGGCAGTAAGATGCAAAACCTACGTGCAGAAGAGCAATCAGCAGTAGATAAGCACTTTAAAGGCAGTTGACATGGAGGTAATACTTACATCCACGTCAGCAGGAGAGGTCACCCGAGGATGGAGAACAGAGGGTGGGAGGGAAGGCACTGCGGGAAGGTTGGAGGGGACGCTCCACTTGGGGGTGGGAGGGAAGATTTTGGAAAGAAAGCCTGGACTGAGAGAAAAAGAGCATCGAAAAGGCACTAACTCCAGTGTGACAAGATGGAAAAACACAAGCATTAATAATAGTGTCAAGGGCAACAAAGCGGTCAGAGAGGTTGAGGATGGCAATCAGGCTTGAGCCTCAGTTCAGAAGAAGACTTTGAGTGGTATGGCTAGGACAAAATCTGTGGAGGAGAGCTGACAGAAGGAAACTGCTCTGAAATTAGATCCCAACCATCTTCTGTGTTCTCTTCTTGCCACCACAGTCAGTTCATTAATCCAGGTCTTTTTCATAATGGTCTCAGACAGCAAGAGCTTGAGGACATTGCATCTCCATTTTATTCACTTCGACAGCACCAGAGGCCAGAGCTGTGACGGGGTGTGTAGTGGGAGAGGAAGGTGCTTTGTCTAGGCAAAAATAAATCAACAGGGTAACCGAACAAACGCAGTGAGCAAAGAGTGGGGATTAGGGAAGAAATGACACAGTCAGAGGCACAGGAAGGGAAAAAACAAAAGATGTTGATCGTCCTATTAAATTGAGATTAGCAGGCCCAATTAACATTTGGTACCTTTGCCAGGATGTTTATGAAACCTGTGACATTACTACAGAAAGTTATGTGTTAATTTAAAAGAAATCAAGAGGCACAGATAACATCTTTTATTGGTAAAATCAAAGCAGCTGCTTGCCGGCTGATCTTGATAAGGCCTCGTGGAAGCAGGATGGCGTTATCCCCAACAGCAAGGGGAAAAAACCTCTCCAGAACCACTCCCTTAAGCACGCCTTCCTGTGCCTTATTTAGTTTGCATCTCGTTTTCTGCACACTTCTTCATTGATTAACATCTTCATTAGTACATTGGGATTTAACTAATACTGGCTATGCAAATTCATTTAATCAAGGTACGAGCTGCAGCTCATGTGCAACACACTGAACCTGTGTCAGGCTCTAGGCCTGCCTTTTCCCTGGCTGCACTCCTGCAGAACTAAGTTCAGCTGTAGGGAAGGACAGGGGGGTTTAAAGGATTTCCTCATTTATTTTCTAATGGGATGCAGCACATCATCTCCCTCAGCTTCTCCTTCTTGAGGCCAGGGTCTGAAGAAACACCAGCAAGTAGCAAGAACTGCCAGACATGCCCTGGTGGGGAAGGAAAGAGGAAGAAATCCCCCCCGGGGCTGCAGGGAGCCAGCAGGTGGCTGCAGATGCCCACTCAGAAGTGGTCAGAAGTCTGTCTCCAGATGCCTTCACAAACATCTTTATGGCACATGAAGTTATCCGTGGTTATCCATACCCCACAGAGGCTCAGCCTGCGTAAAAGGAGGGTGAGTAAATGGCTGCGTCGCACCACGTGCTAAGTCATGCCCCAAATGTTTATAAAGGCCTTTTCTAACCCAGCGAGCTAGGGCACCTCGATCCGTAAAACCAGAACTTGTTGGCTTACACCACCCTTTAACACTGCTGTTGAACTCTTCTCTCGAAGCAGACACTTGGAACTAGCAAACCATCAACCCCCTGGCTTGGTACGGTGAGGGGAATTTCAGGCAGGGAAGCAGCTCAGAGCATTCTCTCCCATCTCGCCAGGTGGGTGTCAGGCAGCAGGAGTCTGACAAATTTTCCTTAGAAAGTGATTGGGAAAGATTTCTTTTTTTTTCCTGTCTTCCCCAGCACTGGCCTGCACGTTGGACTCCCGTGCCCCAGGATTTCACAAGAAGGCAGTGCTTTGGGGGATCGTGTGTCAAGGGATGAGGAAATCACCGGGACCGGTGGAGGCATTAGAGAAGGGAGCAGGCTGGAGCTTTCTGTAGCTGCACAAGCCAGCAATAAACCGAGAGAATTACACAAGCATTGCACAAGGGAGGCCTGACTGGAAGTGTTGCCTCTGGCTCGCATTCCTTTTAAGCTGTTATAAAACTTTAAATATAATTAATAAATAACCAGGCCTCTCAAGCAGGGATGAGTCCAAAGCTCTGCCCCCTGCGTGAACCGAGTTTGTTATTTCAACTCTGGATATAAAAGTCCAGCATATCGCCGTGTGCTATAACCAGCCTCTCAGCTGTAGGCTTGCTGCTGGAGGTCAGCCAGGCGGGACGGGCTGTGCTGCTGCTGCAAAGGAAACACAAACCCCGGCAGCTTAAATAGGTGGGGTAGGCTAAAGCCTAATGCCCAGGTAGGGCAACGTCCCTCCCGCAAGCTGCTGTTTGGATAGAGGGTGAAGGAGGCAGCCGCTTCCCTCCTCCTCCCTTCCCTTCCCCTTGCGGCGACAGCAGGGCTGGGAGATCAGAGCCGTGCTTGCAGCCTTCATCTTGGTGTCCTGCAGTAACAGGCGGGAGGGATGGAGTGGCAAAAATGGCCCAGGAGCCACTGCAGGAAAGGAATAACCATCCACCTCCTGGCTCAAGGATGGAGAGAATCTCCAGCTCTCCCACCGTGTCCTTCAGGCGGTTCTGGAAGGGAAAGCTGACCGTTTGCTTTCCCCCCTTCCTTTAGAAAGTGTTTATCAGCCTTTTCAAAGCTGTGGGTTGGCTCTGAAACTAAAATATTCTCAAATTCTTCAAGTATGCAGGCAATTTTGTAGAGCCATGCTACCGTCTGGCATCATTATCCGCTCGCATTCATGTCTGAACTAATCAATGTGTTATCGTACCTTTACGGGTAGGACCTGGATTGTGGTGTCCCATTGGCCACTGCTGTAAAATATTAATCCCAAGCTTAAAAACTGCTTTTCTAATGTAACAGGCTGTGTCTGGGCCAAAATGGCCCTGGTCAAGGAGATATGACTTGATACAAATACAGGCGGGTGACTATAGACTATTATTTCTATTTCCTAATTAGGAATGCTAGTAATTAATTTTTGTTGATTTCTTTTTTTTTCTTTCTAATGTTTCTAAAAACCAGATCATTTTATCAAAAGGTATAAATAATGGATGTCAGAGTGCTGCTTCTGCCAGCTTTGAAATCATTAGTTATAGTTGCTGGTCTTTAGCTGAGACAACATTGACTTAACAATTCCCAGGGCTGAGAAAATCTCAGTGGGTGACAAATACCACACAGAAGGTTACAGAATGGCTGTCGTAATTGCCTGCTTCATATTGCAGTATTTTTCAGCATAAGCACAGACTAACAGATTTGAAGTATGAGAAGAAATAAGCACTGACTACCAAAGAATCAGCAGCCAGACGCTCACAGGTAGAGATGAAGAACAGGAATATCTCTATAGCTTTATAAAATGTTTGGCGGCTGTGAAGTAATAATTAATATCAGGACTTGTTTAGACTTGTAAATTAATGGTGCATGACAAATTGCAGCTCAGAATTGACCTAGGGAGTGCATTAAAATTAAATGTAAAACATTTTGCAGGATTAACACAGAAGATAAAGCCCAGAGAGTACATTAGATGGCTAATTTGTGACCTCTGGTTGATGATCCATGATTTCAACACTAACTCTTATAGCAATATGTTCTTATAATAAATTAATTTAGTGTCTTACTGTATTTAAAATTGTGAAAGGCACCTCATAGTCTACAAAGAACCTTCATACTTCCCAGCGCTGGCTTTGAATTTGGAAACCATTGTATGTGTGAGAATACTAAAATAATACATTAAATTGCAGATTTTAACCTAAGAAGAAGATACAGTAAAAGTTAGGAAGAATAGGGGAAAAGTCAGAAACAGTAAGCAATTGTTATACCGAGGGTTATGGTGGAGTTACTCAGCTAGAGCAGTTGCATATCACAAGACAAGAGATTTGTTGGTTGTCACAGTTTTTCCCCATCTTCAACGTAGATATGATTTAAACATCAGCGTTGACTCATACACTGGGGCATCTCAGGAAAACTGAAACCGAAGCTGGAATAAGAACAGAGAGTACACTAATTTAAAAGCTTCTTGTACTTCTTAAAACAATACTCCTTTAAATCTGCCTGTGGCTGTAGCATCCAACGTAAAGAACTTCTCAGAAAAAAAAAAAAAAACAACCCACAAAGCACCATTGCATGGTTGTGTCCTATGGGTGGGATGAAATCCCCTTCTCTACTTTTTTCTGAGTTTACTAAGAAGTTCTGAGAAGTGTGGATGATCACATAGAACAGTTCAGAAACATGTTTTTACAAGTTTTGTAACACCACTGACATTCCCTATTGTGTCAGGGAAATATGAAAAAAATAATAAATAGAACTATTGCTCTCCTTTTTCTAAAAAGAAACAAAAATGACTAATTATACAGCCAAGCTATAAAAGAAATAGAGACCCTTAAGGCCCATACACAGTAATTCTTTACCAACAATAGTCTTCATGGGAATACCCCTGCTGTACTTGAGGAGACGGGGAAAGGCTGCCCCCTTCTTCACATCTGCCACACACCCCTTGTTGCCCTTCCCCGAGAGCATCTGAGCTACACAGCAAGTTGTGTGGGCTCTGCAAGGTTTCTGCTAGCCGTGTTGCCAAATGAAAGTGGCATTTGCCATAGTAGGAAAAATAAGTTATCATTAAGTGAGCACAGCAACAGGATCAGGACCTTCAGGGGGATGACCTGACTGTAGAGCAGAGCTTGGCTGGTGCTTCTGAATAGGCCCAGAAGTTGCTGGGAAATTTTCTAAGTGAAAATGTAGGTGTCTGCAGACTTCATAGTGCTAACTGAAATTTTGGGGGGTTCCTTATTCTGTAGTTTGTACCTAAATACCACCTAAATCTGACTTCAGGCACTTATGGCCCATTGCAGATCCAACCCAATGGGCTCAACAAGAGAGATCTATGGGGGCAAGATCATAAACCAAGTAAACATCAACATCTTCATTTTTTTATTTCATTTTTCACATCAACATTTTCCTCTTGGTCTTTTTGCGCCCGTCTACAGCTTCCTTGTGAGAGGCTCTCTGGGGACAGCGACAGGACCCAAGGGAATGGCATGGAGCTGGGACAGGGGAGGGTCAGGCTGGGGGTTAGGGAAAGGTTCTGCACCCAGTGGTGGTCGGGCGCTGGGACAGGCTCCCCAGGGCAGTGGTCACGGCACCGAGCCGGCTGGAGTTCAAGAAGTGTTTGGACAACGCTCTCAGACTCTGATTTTTGGGTGGTCCTTTGGGGAGCCAGGGGTTGGACTCAATGATCCTTGTGGGTCCCTTCCAACTCAGGATATTCTATGATTCTAGGAGGTGTATCATTAAACAAACAAGCAAAGCCCCCAAAATGACAGTAGGCTGCAGTAGGACAATGGACAGAAAACTGATCAGGAAATTGGGAGACGTGGATTTTCTTCCCCCTGACCTCCTGGTTGGCACAGTATGTCCCTTCACTTCTCTACCTAGCAGCTCCCCAGTTGTTTTCCCATAGCACTGATTTCCATTTAAATGTACCTTGAGATCTGAGCATACCAGTGGAAAACACTTCATAAGAGCAAGACACTATCATCTGATCACTCGTAATATAATTCATGGGTTTCAACTTTGGTATCTATCCAAGCAGGTGCTTTATCTTTCCCATGAACAGGCGTCGTGATCAGGACCCATTCACTATTTGCATGTCACTAACAACCCAGAAACCCCCTCTTCTGCTTAGGAACTGGGCATGTTTACTACAAAATAAATACCCTTAAAGGCACTGCTTCCAAATCCAGGGAGCCTTTTTTTTTTCCCTCTCTTTTAAATATACCAAAGCTGAGTGGTAGTACTGCAGGTATGCTGCTTGCTTAATGCTTATCAGACATAGGGATGTGTTGAATGAGAAGGACATTTTTCCACTTAAAAAGAAGCAAAAAAAAAATACAAAATGGGAAGAGCGGTTGATCCACCTTATGTTGTACCTGGTTCAAAAAAAAAGTCGATGTTGTAATCTGGAGCATTTGCACTCACGCCCCTGTTGTTGATTGCTCCCAGATACACAAGGCTGGCTTTGATGCACTAAGAAGGTGAGCTACCGCTGCCAGCTTTTAGGAGAGCACCTGATATCACTGGCTAATTACAGACACTTGAGATTGATGCTGAGTGAAGACAAGCAACAGCTGGGATATTCAAACCTGCGTGAAGTAATCCTTGTGTATGTAATTGCCACAGCCGAGACCCCTACAAAGATGAGACCCTATTCCTTGACAGAACCCTTAAATAATGAGTCCGTATGTTATCAGTGCTCTCTGAGCCAGTGCAGTAATGTTCTGTCTTAGCAGAGCTTCTGTATATCACTAGGAAAAAATGAAAAAATAGTAATTTATTAAAAAATAATAGTAAAAATAAAAAGTATAGCCACTCTGATGGATATTTCACTACCCAGAAGAGCGTGTTTTGCTATACAGCAAGCCTGCTTCTCTTCTGCATTGCCTTGCACCTTTAAGGTTGGGTGAAATTACCTCTTGTATCAGGATGTCCACAAAAAATAAAAGAAAAAAAAAATTATTCCTTCCCCTCTTCCCTCCTTCATTGTCTGTACTGCTTGTGCTGTGTTACTAATTAATCTTGATTATGGCTGGTTATCCAGGCAATGTGGATATTTACAGTTTGTCATTACAGGGGTACGAGATAAGATATTACAAATACTTAACTTTTCATATGTTATCAAACACTGATTTATAGCAGCTTTATTGTTTTCTGCTGATGATTAGCCTTTGATGAGATCTTGTAGTGGTGTTGGCTTACATAGCCTACCTGAACCCCCTTGCCTTCGCTTTCAGATTCACCCATGTTGTTGAGAGCAGAATTAGGCCTGTTATTTATTAGCTTTTTTAATACAGCGTAACTTCTCATGTCTTAGAGCTGAAAGAAGCAGCACAAGAAGATGTGAGATTTCTAAATCATCAGAATTGCTCAAAGGCATGTAGAATCCTTTTAGTTTTGGCTTGGGTTACTACTTGCTTTTGATGTTTCCATCAACCCCAAACACTGATTGCTCCTGTAATTTACTTTCTGTAAATGAAAAGGCTAAAATTCATTAGCATAAGCCGGGCTTCTGGTGAAGGGCAGGTATAGAGTCATTTACCTCAGAATATCTTTAGCCAGTTTTTATTTATATCTGTCTTAGAGTGCAGCTGCTGTAACTATTAAAATACATGGATGAGTTCATAGTGAAGAACTGGATGAAGAGTATAGTTATGTGTTCATCGTTAACCCAGTTCTTAACTCTAAGGAAAAAAAAAGATTCCTTATATAAGAAAGAGAGGAACAAAAAAGACTATTTGCTCTATTCTATTAAAGCTCAACCCATTCAGAAAACATTTCCCTGCGGTCAGAATCTAATTGCTTTCTGAATAACCATTATGTATTCGCCTTTGCCCACTGGGCCATTCCAAACGTGACATTCTTTAGAGGGGAAAAAATGACATCCAGCTGTCGTATGAATTTCTTTTTTCCTAGTATATACCAATATTTCTTCCAGTGGCTGTATTAGAAGAAAATTGAGTTACAAATGCAATAATTTTGAAGATGTTAGAATTAACATTTACTGTGTAACCTTAGTTTATGCCCTTTCTGTGTGTTATGACACAGATTTTCACTGCATGATTTCATGCTCTCTTTTCTGTATGTTGTTTGCTTTGTTCAGTGCAAAAGACAGATGATGGCTGCTGAATGACCAGCTTTAACAATTTTGCTGTGCAGCTCTGGATGGTATTCCAGCGGTTTCTGTTTAATGCTGCACTGAAGTCATAGATTTCCTCTTGGCCCTTCTGTGGTTCTCAAAACTAGCATTAATATAACTGAGTTAATACCTTCATGGGGATGACTATGATTTCTTGTTTTACTCAGAGAGAAGCCCAGATAAGAGAGCTGAAGCCTGAATAAGCAAATATCAAGGTTATACAGTTTTGGATTTCATTTATTTGGATTTCTTTACATGTGCTGTGGATATGAACATATACCCATGGCAAGAAACTGGAGACCAGCTGAAACACGGTAAATTGTCCTTCCAGTACAGCCCCATCACCACTGTTTCTCCTTGCACAGTCCCTTTCTGTCTAAACCCTTCCATCTGCTGTCATAGTCACCTAAATGCTATTTTCTTTGATTATCAACGTCAAGTCACCACACCAGTGTTCTGGTCTCCCTCCTGCTCAGTCTCTAATTCTACATCAGAGGACACGTCAGAAGTAATTGCTAGGGAATGGTACGCTGCTAGCAGCTGGACGTAGCCCAGTATCAAGCCTGCAGATGTGGTGGTCTTTGAAGATCCTGTTGTCCAGATGGTTGCTGGTATCTTTTGTACAGGAGAAATGAAAGCGATGTGAAACACCAGCAGAAAGACGAAGATGTGACTGGTGGATGAGGAAGGCCAGGAATGGCGCAGGAAGAAAGCAAAGAACTGCAGTGTTTGGTTTTATTTGCTTTCATTCTAGTAGTCTGAGCCTTAGGGGCATGGTGCAGTGGGTGACATTGGTGGTCATACTAGAGCGTGGACGTAGTAGAGTGTGGACACACTAATACACTTTTGTTGAACTTGCAAAGACTCTGAAAGTGAAGGTTGCTGCTGCTTTTTGGTAAGCCTCAGGAGAAGAGACATCATGCAATGCAACATCCTGCTTACCCCTGCCACATTAAAATACAAAAATGTTTTTGGTAAATGTTTTTGGTCCTATTTTTCAGGACTAGCAAACTGAGTCTTTTTATTGGATCAGTGGTCATCATGAGATGTTCATGGTGTTTGAAAGGCTGTACTGGGACCTTAACCACAAACATTTACATCTTGTCTACTCATAGTTTGGGCTTTGCCAAAGCAGTCCCAGTGAATTCGGCCTGAGAAGTAGAGGTATATAAATAAAATCAGTCATCTTATTGATTTGGTAAGCTTTTTCTCTTTCTCTTGAAACCCATAATATGTTCCTCTATAAAATGCACATTTTTTATCTGAAAGATAAGCACCTACAAAACTAAGGTATGTAAAGATGCCAGCAGGAGATCAACCTTTTCAAAACTTCTAAATAAGCAGACTGACTTTAAACCTTTATTTTCCCTGAAAATATAGGTCTAAGTTTAAATGCTGGCTCCAGGCAAACTGTTTGAATTGTTCAACTATCTAAAAATATAGTTAAAAGGTGCATGTGACGAGACAAGAAGCTGAAGTAGAAGCAAAGGAAAAGACAGAATGTCAGGGCCTTCGGGAAGCTGTAGCACAAAGGCTTCACAGATGATCCCTTCAAAGAGTCCCTCATCTCCCTGCCTCTTGGTGCCAACATTCGTGTGGAAGGAGCACGCTGAATTCTTCTGTGGAAGTTAAATAAAGAGATAATCTAAAAATAAAGCTTTGTGGCCAGTAGACCTAGAGGCAACGAAGGCCAGAAAGATAGAAAATATTAGAACTGGAAAAGCTGTTTTGCTTCATACAATCGTGCTAGTAAGCAAATAGGGGGGAAAAATATAGTGCTGTTTGAAATAGCCCCTAAACACAGAAGACCTTGCAAGCACCTTAGATTTTTCCTTGCAAACACAAGATAGCAGATGGTAAAAAGACTCATTTTCTTGGGCACTGGGCCTGCCAGATCAGGAACTGAGGAAGATAAAAGCAGAAGATTGCAGCAGTGACCCAAGGGGCAAGGCTGATGAAATGGGCTCTTGAATTTTGTTCTCTGAGGCGAAGAAGATTTTGCAAGGCAGATCACCTGATTCCTTGCTCCATGTGCAACCTCTTTTCATTCGGTCACAGGAGGACTGAGATAGTTTATGTTGCTTTATAAATGGCTTTGAAAGATTTCTGATCTGCTTTTAATTGGGTTACCATCCAGTCTTTCCCTGCTGTTCTGCATGAAATGTTGCTTTGTGACATACATTTCCTCTTCCTTTCTGAAGAAAAGGAAAAGATGAAGATCAAGTTATTTCTGAATAACAATGTCTAGACTCCATCACTGGACTCCTTCCAAAAATGTCTAAAGAGGTCATGGCTTAAGCGGGTGCAAACTGGCACAGCTGCATTGTTCTAGTTGTCCTGACTGGGGCAGGTGAGCATGTAGCACATGTTAACCTACACTCTTCTTGGTCCCTGTGTTCTGGCAAAGATTTTTCTGAGCTTCACTCAGGCTTATTTATTTATTTTGTATACAGGGCGATGGTTTAATGTGAGAAGTAATGAATGGGCTTAAAGTGCATGACCTGATGTCTACACTGTTGCTAGCACTTAATCTTCAGCCTTCCACGTAGGCATTGTTTATGTGTTACTTAATGCTCTATTCCCGTTCTTACCTCTCTGTTGGACTGTGTACTGTGTGGACTATATTTGTACCTGCAAGTTAAGGAATGTGCGTAGGGGTTGTTCGGGACTGCAGAGAAATTGCTGCAAGTGCACCGTGTTACTTGTCCTTCGTGTCTTCTCTTTTCTTCCTTCTTCCTCTTCTCACCATCCTCAACAACCTTTGGTTTGGAGACGACAGCATCAGCAAGGAGTTATGAATCATCCAGTCTGGGGAGAAATATTTCAATGGCTTTTCATAATCACCTGTTCTGTCATCACTAAGTACAGAAGAAACAAAATACTGTCAGGATTTACCTCCACACTCTTGTAAACAATCTGGTCTTGCTGTTTGTCCGCTGTTGAAATAACGAGGTGTACATCAGGCTGTGGAGAGATGAGCCCAACCTCTTTGCCCAGAGTTTTACAATGACTCCCTCTCATCTTAATGAGAGGTTCATGGCTGGCATTGCGCATGTCTCAGCACGCAGTGCTTCATCACAACCTTGCTAACTCCACTTCAGTTGGAGGAAGAAATCCTTTCCTTGTTAGCTTTGGACAGATTTGGGTTCTGTTTGAATGCGTTTTGTATTTAAAAAAAAAAAGAAAAAAAAAAAAAAAGAGGGTAGGTGAGACAATTGTTGCTGACACAGAGAGTGCTGTCTCAAGATACCTAAAGGCATTTTGCTCAGAAAGACACAAAATGCAGATTTCCTAATCTCAGTTTTGTTCCAGATGATGTCCTTGGTTAAGCAATTGAATATATTTTAACTCTGCAAACTGCTGAAAATGCAGGAAGCAGAGAAAAACTGCATGGGCCAGCAGTTGCCTTGTTGCAGGGGGCATGAAGCGGGTGAGACCCACCTGTGGCCTTACTGCTCAGGACCGTGGTGCTGCAGGGGAAGGAGGGATGTTGTTTGGAGAGTCGGTGGTCATTTATACACATTTATATAACTAAAGTTAATACTTCTGGTCACAGATGAGCCTTGTGCAGGGAGGGGAGCGATGGATCCCCCTCTCTTAATAAATAGTGTGATGGAACATGAGGGTGTATTTTTTTTAGATGCTTACAAATGATAATGCCTGGAATCCGAGACATGGTCTGTAGTTCAATAATTTTCATAACAGGTCATAAAAAAAAAGATTTTGTGTCCACTGTGTTCCCCGTTAACCACCACCGTTGCCAGTTCACCCTCTTCTTTCAAAGCACTCGCTTTTAGAAGGCGTTTGCTCAGGAGCTGTTCCTGACTTGGCTGCGTACGAGGGCAGCAGGCCTCTCTGTATCCCAGTGCCACAGCACGGCGTGTTCAGGAGCCAGAGGCTGCACCTCGCTCTGCGTTACCCTGTCTGAACTCCGTACCCTCGCTGCAGCTGGGCCTGCCCGGTCTTGCTGCTACCTACTCGCCTCGCCTTTGTCCCAGTCCTCTCCTCCGTCTCCGAGCTGCCTTCTCCCGTCACACATACGCCTACTCAGGCGTGCTGCGTGCCTCCTGTCGGGTTTTACAGTCAGGAAGCTGAGGCCTGGGCTTCTTCAGGGATTTCCAGACTAAACCAGGGGATGGGGAA
Organism: Aythya ferina; assembly: GCF_964211825.1. Classification (NCBI taxonomy): domain Eukaryota; kingdom Metazoa; phylum Chordata; class Aves; order Anseriformes; family Anatidae; genus Aythya; species Aythya ferina. The sequence continues at coordinate 149,925,555 of NC_140297.1, read as the reverse complement.
GGATTGCACAGCGCTTCCCAGCAGCGTGGGGGAGCAGGAGGAGGTGCCCAGAGCTTCCCCAGAAGGCAGAGGCCCTCTGTGCCCTAGGTTTTGGGGTGCACAACCTGTGATGTGAGCAGTGTGAAAAGCTCAAGAAGGGGAGGTCACCATGATCCCAATGTTCAAATGCACGCATGGGGCTGACCCTTCCGACATGCTCTACTCCAAATTTCTCCTTTGTAGATCTCCCCAGCCCCAAACACCCACAGGCCACTAAACTGAATCAACGAGACCTTTCCTCTTTCCTTCACCACAGCCCCAAATCCATCAGGTACACCTTCCCGTCAGGACTTTGCATGCCCACTTCTAACACCTCGAGCACCTCTGGGTGTCCTGCCATGCCAAGGTGACATTTGCCCCTCATGTCAATTATCACCAACAGAGACAGAGGCAGCCGGACGCCTCTTCTGCTCCTCTTTCTCCTCACTGGGTTTGTGCCCAGGGTGAAGTTCAATGGCTGCTGTGTGCTCCTTGGAGCCCATCGGCCTGCAAATGGACAGAAAGGAAAACAGAAAACCTTGGAACTGCTCTGCCTGCCCTGCAGGCTATAATTTTTCATGACAGTACAGCTCTTTTCTATCTACAGAGCACTCCCCTTGTCTTCTAGTATTAAAGACCAGAAGGTGTTTTGCTCTAGATAGGCTAAAAAATCAAGAGTTTGAGGGTATCTGTGGTATAGTTTGAGCTGTGGCTCCTGTCAGTGTTTTTACAGTGTAACTTTATCATTTCTAAGTTGTTCATTAGCGGATTACATTTTTCTGCACTTTGGTCTCTGGTGTTTTTGTTTGTTTGTTTGCTTTTATGTTAAATATTTTCTACAAATTCTCTCACTGATGTTTGTGGAAAAAATTGATTACAATCATTTAGTAGTCAACACTTGAGCTCTTCCTATTGAATATATGGAGTTACATTAGACTTAAATTCCACCTAGTCATGACTTAAGGCACTTCATTTGAGGCTGTACTCAGGCTGCTCGTGTGGCTTCAAAATTTAAGTGAACCTTAAAATCAATTAATGGTTGAAAATGGAGACATTAAATCACCTGGGAGCCCAGGCAAGTGCTCCCATTCATTCCCAGAGGCATTAATGGGAAGTCAAACACTCAGATCTATGTCTAATGTACCTGGGCAGTGGTGTGTTTTGGGGGAAAGGAAGATTCTCACTTTTAGCCTAATGGACACCTGAGAGGGTAGCTCCATAGCTCCCACCTTCTTGAAGAGTGTTCTACCTTAGACGCAGAGAAAACTGCTTTCCAGGTGCTTGTTCTAGCAGGATGTAGGCCTTTGGTTTTGTTGTACGCTGCAATATATGCAGAAAACTTTCTGTAGATCTTCCTGACAAACAAATCCAAGTGCAAAAATATCCTTAGCAAGTAAAACCATTTCTGGTGAGGAGAAAGAGTGCTAAAAATGTGGCCAGAAATAGCAGCATTTATGCTGAAATTGTTCCGAATAATCTCATATAAGGTCTCATACGTAGGCCAAGCAATGAGCTTCAAAGTGGTTTAATAAATGGTTGGACAATGTTTGCAACTGAAGACAAACTGCTGGATTTACTTTGGGAAACAGCCCTAGCTCATGTGTTTTTAATATGAGTCTATCACCTTTGTGGGCATTCCTTCACAGTATTTTCTTCATAATTTAAGATTATGTTTGTAAACAGGAGTTAGCATGAATACGCTAACTGGACACACATTTAAATTCCAAGTAAGACACCTGATTTACATGCATGGTAGCTATTTATGTGATTATACTGGGTTATGTAAATGAGTTTAATTTGGAAAAGCTGTCTTTAGAGAAGGACCATTACCACTGGTTAGTCAGTATTGTGGAGAGTGGATGTGAAGCAGGTCCCACAACTGCATTTTTTCTCCTCCCAAGACTGGATCAGCATTTGCCTGAAAGCAAGGCATCATAAAAGCACTGTGGTCTCTGTTTCCCTGCCTGCTCTTCCCGGGTGCCTCCCTGGTTGCCATCCAGTTCTTTCTACTCTTTCTGCAGCTCCTGGAGTAATGGGATGTGGCTCTGTAGTCAATAGTTGATGGCATTCTTTATGTGGCGAAGGTATATCTGCCCATCGTCGTACACCAAGACTAGTCTGTTACTGCACTGACTCGCTCTGTGTGTGTTGAAGAAATAAAGAGATGGGTTTGGGAAATAATTGTGTTGGGTGTTAGATCAAATTGTACAAGATTGTTGTAGCAAATCCTATAAAATATAGCAAAAAATGCTAATAGCTAGGACTGACATATTTTAATTATTTGTATATGTTTTATATAGATTTCTATGGGATACGTTCAACATGTAATTATTTTCTTAGTTTCTTAAGCTTCATTCCTCAACCTTCTTCCATCCCCCCCCAAATTTGGTTTTAGAGACCTGTCCATTGCTAACTAAAAGCCAGGGTAGGAAGGAGAAGAAAAATTTTAATGGGATTTTTGAAAGGTGACTAATATCTAATTGCCATGGAAATTGATGCGATTTAAATACCACTGAAAATCCCTCTTCAAGATCTGTCTATGTCTGCAGTGAGCTAAATGCTTCGTAAAACCTGGCCCATCACCTCTGCAAGGCTACACGATATTTTTCCATGTATATATATATATATTTCCATCATATATTTCCTTCTGTGGCACGAGGAGGATTGCTGGCCTCTTCAGCAGAGCTCTACAGTAAGAGGGAGTCTTCTTCAGTAGTTGCTCTGTAACATCTGCTCAGGATCATGTTATTTCCAGGCTTCCAGTTTGGAAACACCAGTGGGATGAAAGGCATTGAAGCCTGTCCTTGGTGCTTACTCTTTCATTATAACGATGAGCTTTCCAACTGTGAGGGAAGCAGGATGGTTTCTTAGGGGGAAATTGCAGTGTTTGAGATGCTTCCCAGACCGCTGCTCCCTGCCAGTTTGGGACTTCCTACAGTAGGAAGAGGATGGTCACATTCCCAGCAAAATAACCCAGCACGGTGCACAGTAGGTGGGGTTGGTGCAGGTGGAGGTGCTGCTTTGGCTGGTGTCCCTTGGTGAGCTGATCTACAGGACTTCCCTACACAGCAGGCACTGGAAACAACCCCTCAGCCCCTTGCTTGTGTTTCCACTGCTGCCAGACTGCAAATTCCTTTTTCTCTGACCCAGGGTAAACACACCTGTGTTCTCTTCTTGCCTTAGCATTTTATTTTGCCCCAGTGAATAACAGCAAAACAGAAGAGAGAGCTTTGCGGTTCAGGAAGCTGACAGTTATTAAAAGTAAATTTTACAAGAAGGCAAGATGGAGGAAGGGGAATTCTGGCTAATCCCTGATATGTATGGAATGTTTTTTATATGGGAATACAGCAGAGTTTGGTGTTTCTTTAATCACAGTTGAGAAGTTTTGTTATTTGAAAATAATTGTTTGGAGTTTCTTTATTTTTCCTTGCTGGGGCGATTTTGATTGACGGGTCTGGAACAAACAGGATTGCATAAAGCTGCAGAGGTTTCCTGGTACACTGGCCAGCTACGGGCTTTGTACTGATTTTTATCATAACTGAAATTCTCACCTGACATCTGTGCTAGCACATCATGTAGCTTGCAGTAATGCTAACATAATGTGATGTTAACATAGTGCACCCCTGCCAAATGTTCTCCAGCACATCACTTTGGAAGGGGAGCGTGCAGCCATCCTGAGCTTCTGCTGGCCCACGGACACAGCAATGAGAAAAATAATCCCTATTATTTAGCAAAACATCAGAAATGCCAGGTCAGCTTCAGCTCTACTACAGGTGGTTCGACTTACATAGGATTTCTTTTAGAATGCTTATGAATTTAATTCTAAAGTCTTGTTGTCATATAGAGATAGTGTGGGCAGAAGTGAGCAAATGAAATTATCAGCTCTATGGGTCTTTTCCTAGTTTTTTGTTTGTTTGGTCATTTGTATTTATATCCAAGTAAAGCTGCTATTCACTGCTTTTTGATCATTGTTGGGTTTTGTATCAAAAGAACTCTTTGGAGGACAAAAAGCAATATTGCACTGCAACAAGTCTATTATTTGAAATGCTTGTTTGTACCTGAGAGAAAACCTTTGTTTCTCAATTTAGAGCAATGAAACCTCCTGAATGCTGGCAGTAGGAATGGAAAGGACGTCTGTGCACTGTGGCAACAAAGTCATTACATATGATGGAGACCTGCAGAAGATATTCTAAGAAGGACTATTTGTGGTGACAGCAGTCTCCTGACATTGACCTTAGCACCTTCCCCTTGCAGGTAATATAAAAGCCATTTGGGACCCCAGCTTGCATTTACAAGACAGATTTGCAAAAGCCTAGGAGGCTGTTTTACTGCCTCCATCTGTGACTCTGTTATTTCTGGCTGGAATGATATTTAATGCTGGTCACATAGGAATAGAGAAAGGAGAAAAAGCTTTCTACCAGCTCCTAGCAGAGTGCAGTTCTGGCCTGATGGAGGCATCTAGCCACCACGTATGCTGGTAACAAGATGGTATTCTGGGTGTATCTGGCAGCAGGTCTTTCTCTAGAATGGTTGAGCTTTTGGACAGCCAGATGTGGGATAAACTCTTCAAAACCAGCAAATACCAGACAGGAAAAAAAAAAAAAAAAAGTTGTAAAATTGCAAGGGGTGCTTTGGTGCTGCTGATGTGTTTCACAATGCCATATTTGAACAGCTAAATACTCTCAAAAGCCAGTACTTTGGAGTCCTTGTTTCGTTGCTTATTAGTGAAACCAAAGCTCTTGGCCCAGGTTCTCAGAAGTACTTGGGCATGTTGGATCCTACAGGTCTCTGTGATCAGGTAACTCAGCTGCAGCTGCTTTGGAGACTCGAGCTGTCACTTTTGAGAAGGCAGACTTGTGCTGTTAAGAATGTTACCCATTATTTATAGGAACAAAGAATCCTTTTAAAAGAGAAGCGCCTCGTTCCTTAGCACGGGGCCAAGAGTGCTGTCATTCCCCAGGGTGAGAGCTGCTCTGGCTGTGCCGAGGCTGCTGAGCAGGGCTCCTTCCTCGGCCGACCTGCAGCAACCCCAAATCAAGGTCAGACCCTGGCACTCGATTAGCCCTGTGCTGGGAGATACCTGCCTGAGGCAGCAGCTGATGTTTGCATTCCTCATTCCTGCCTATTTAGAAAGCAGGCGAAGAGTAATAAGCTTTAAAACAATTCCAAGAAGTTTGTATTTGCAAACAAGCTGTGGGAAACTGATCTCAAATCCAGTATCTATGTGTATTTTTTTTCTTTTTTTCACAGAACACATGGCTGTTTCCACCATGGAACTAATACACACATTGTAAACAACAACCATCAGAATTATTCTGAAGGATTTGAGGGGCAGTGTGTAACTTCATCGTCACTGGATTCATTCCTTCTCCATCCCGTGTAAATCCGAGATGCAAGAGGCTCTGAAACACTGTTAGAGCTGTGTCCTTACATTTGGAGACTTAGTGCTTTCTATTTTATTGTTTTCTATAAGCTTGATGTAGTACACTTTCTAAGCATGTTTCTGGCCTTTAGTAAAGGACAGATAAGCAGGAATAAGTTGTGTGGTACCAAAATGACTGATGGATGACTGACCTGAACGGGACCTTCCAGTGCTCCCGAGATACTCAGGAATGGGACCCACAATGTGTATAACCTCATGAAAGATACTGCGTACTTTCTGTGACAGTACAAAATCCTGATGTCCATGCATTATTTTGAAGGAGCTTTAAGTCGGTCAAAATCCTCATGGAAAGTGTAGGCAACGATAGCTAATGGGACTGGTTAATGACTTTGTGATAGGGACTCCTGCTGTGTAAGGTACTTGTCACTTTTTTTCTTAGGTTCCCTTGGGGCATGCTATGATGTAGCTTTTTCCTTCCTCTAAGAATGAAATTCAGATGTTTTTCAATTTTAGAAATCTCAAAGCCTTGCAGTGTTTCTATAAAAAAATAAGAACTGCTGTGTCAGCAATAGAAATAACATAATCTGATTTTCCCCTCACCGCCATTTACTGGGGACATACAACAAATTTTCCAGTATCTAAGAAGGGTGATGGAGCAAATAAACCCAGGTATTTAGGACTGATCAGCATGGACCAATAAAAGTGAAATCATGGTCAACCAACCCGTGATTCTACAATGAGATGACCAGCTCAGTAGATGAAGGGAGAGCAATGGATGTTGTTTACCTTGGCTTTAGCAAGGCTTTCAACATTTTCTCCTGAGAGGAAAGGCTGAGAAAGCTGGGAGTATTCATCCTGGAGAAGAGAAGGCCCCATGGGATCATATCATTAAGCATCAATACCTGATGGGGAGGGCGTGAGGAAGACAGGACAGATGCTTCTCAGTGGTGGTGCCTCATAACACCACCAGAGAAGTGATGGGCATAAATTAAAATATAGGAAATGCTGTGTGAACATATGAAATAACTTCTTATTCATTTGTTCAGTAGTCAAACACTGGTTCAGGTTGTTTTGAGCAGTTATGGAGTCACCATCCTTGGAAATACTCAAAACCAAATGGACATGGCCCTGAGCAACCTGTTTTAATTGCCTGTGTTTTGATCAGGGGTTATACCAGATGGTCTCCAGAGGTGCCATCAAAGCTCAACTGTTCTTTGATTCTGCAGGGAAGGCACATCTACACATAGACACACTGAACACACGGATAGTTTGACTGCATAAACCTTTATTATTATTTAAAAAAAAAAACAACAACAACAACAAAAAAAAACAACAACAACAACAAAAAACCCACAGGCTTACAGAGAAAACAAATATCATGATACTTGTCTCAGGGGAGTTAAAAAGTTTGGAGCTCATGTGCAGAGCATTTTTTTTAGTCTGTTTGAGGTTGGTTCTTCTGCGCCATACAGGCCACAGACATTTTAGTGTATAATATCTACGAGTCTATTTAATGTATTTTAGTGTGAATCCTTCAAAACTAGTTGAAAATGCACATTAAATATGAACATTTTGTATATCAGATAAGCAAATTGGACTAGATTTCAGTTGCCTTATGATGTCCCTCACCAAACTGTGCTGTTCTAGCTCTATGTGGTCTTGGTCTACCCATTCTGCTTAGCAAGTTTTCTATGTCATGTTTATTGAGTACAGGGAACTGCACTTCCAGCTGCGACACTCAGCCCCGCTGCAGAAAAATGCCATGCAGAATATTCCAACTTAATATCTACATAGTGCTATAATAATAATCAATTACAATAAAAGCCACCTTTTGTCCTTTCCTCTGATGATTAGGGATGAGCATCTTTCTTGCTTCCATTGCATCTTCCCTCCTCTGACAGCGTTTAAGCCCTTTTGAACAGCAGCCCGTGGAAGGGGATGGGTGGGCGGATGGATTGTCTACTGAAATGGGTAAGCCGTTTATTGTGTAATAAATAATTCAGCACAAATCATAACATCTAGCTACACTTCTACTTTGAATCTGTCTTTAAACCTACACATCCTGTATTTTATTAGTTCAATCAGCTGCAAAGAATGGTACACAAGCGGAACAAGATCAAAGGCTGTGTATTATTTCGCTGTGTAAGGCTGTAATAGAGGCACAAAGGAAAACAATTTCTCCTCTTCAGTCTATCGTCTCATCTTATACCAGGGAGAGTAAATGAAGGCTCCTCCCTGCTGCCGAGTAAAAACTTCAGCAGGAAACTGATGAGCTGAGGATAAGGAAGGGCTGGCACATGGATTCCCCGTGGTAGGGAAGTGCTCTTGATTTCCATCACGTTCCAGGGTCTGCTGTCAGTCAGCAGCAGGAGCTGGGATCCAGAATCCACCCCTGTTTGGGGCCAGTTAGTGCAGCTGAGTCAGATAAGCTTGGACAGTCATGGGAACATAGATGTTATAATTGTTTTCTTGAGGAGTCCCCATGACTCAGTTTTTATTATCTGTATTGTGTTGGTTAGGGTTGGAGTCAAGAAAACATTTGACCCTGAGCTTAAATTCTCTCCTGGTCAGAAAGGCACTTTAGGGCTTTGTGCACTTCAGCATTTTCCTGGACTGTGGTGGTTTTCTGAGGCAATGCCTGCAGAGAGCCCACTGGCGTTACTGGAGAAAGACCCTGATGGCTTTCGGAGGCTTGGATTCAGTTTTCTCTTTAGTAATGGCAACAGTGCTGAAAATGAAAGTCTGGGATCCTCCAGAGACTGAGGCCATTTGGGTGCTTCAGGGAACCAGTACCAAAGAATCAATGACAATTCAGGCAGTTGTGGAGGAGGTAAAAGTTTCCATCTCTCTGCAAGACCAGGGCAATGCAGACCTGGAGTACTGCTGCTTCATCAAGAGCTTTACTATTATCAGTAGAGCTTCCCACCAGCTCCGGGTGTCATTTCTGCAGCCCTGGATCCCACCTAAGGGCTGTTTGCATCCATCCCTGTGGCTACGACGTCCCATTTCTCAGAAATCACCTTTAGAGGTGGTCCACAGAAGTCCTGCCCTACCTAAAAACCTAAAAACAGCTTTTAAACACCCCTCGATATACCACCCTGTCCTTTCCCCACAGCACGAAGTTGTGGGGTGAGTTTCAGCCTTTCTGCCTGCCTGTCGCTGCTCTAGCCGAGAAACCCCGCGAGCAACTCGCAGCCAGGACCAGCCATGGCAACAGTAGATGTACAGTGACCTACTTTCAACGCAGCTTATGTAGCCTTTCTTGCTGCTTTATGCTTGAACGGCAGTATTTGCAACAAAAGGTCAATTTATGGCAGCCTTTTATTGCAAGGCTCTTTTGCTATAGCCCAAAGTTATAATGACAAAATGCTCCTCCAAGTACAATGAGGACTGTGAAAACCAGCCCCACTTTTTCTGTAATGCTTTACAGTTTATCTGTTTCAAACAGCTTTTGGTGCTAAGCTGATTTTTTTTTGTTGTTGTTTGCTTGCTTATGAAAAGAGCTTTATTACTTGCATGAAGAGCAATAGATGAATGTCTGGGTATGAATAGAAAGGCTTGGCCAAAGGTGATTTAAGTACAACTGTAAAAAAATATTCCTGAAGCTCAGCAAAGCCCCGTGCTTGGAGGGAGAAAAATGAAACGGGAACCTGGTCCCTGCTACGGGAAGGCACCAGGTAAATCTGATGTGACCCGAGCACGCAGGGCCCTGAACAAGCCGAGACAAATGCAGGAGGAAGGACAGGGTGACAACAGCCAGCCCAGAGGGCTGGGGCACACGGTTGAGTTCCTGCATGTCAGCTGCACTGCGATCGCTGGCTGATTCATGCGCTTAGCCCACGGCAGCCGGGAGGTGAAACAAATTAAGCTAAGCCTCGGTGGAAGAGGGTTGGATGAATGTGCTCTCCTGGCTGTTGGCAGAGGGGTCGGAGTGTGTACGTGAACAGTTACCACAGCTCAGCCAACGTGCTGGGGTCCCCCTCTTGTCGCAGCGTTCCCATGAGGAAATGACCCCGATCCTTTTGTAATGAGGTCAGGCCTCGTGCAAGCAGGATCTGTGCTGTGTTTAGGGGAAACTTTTCTTGCTGCCAGCCCAGGGAGAGCACACGATGCAGCAGCGTCTCAGGTGGCGTGCAGTTCCTCAGTAGGTTGAAGATGTCCCGAGCCAGCAATGAGCCTTGACGAGCCGAGAGGATGGCTTGCCATAAATCCTGGGCAATGGCAACCTGTGTCAAGCTGTCCTAGCAGCACGCCAAGAACCCATCCCTGGGCTGGGCAGAGTTTTTGTCTTTGCTCAGCTGCCTGCCAGAGAGCAAGAGCAGCCTTGCCAAGGTTGCTCTACAGCCTCTACCGCTGCCAGTAATCTGGGCGATCTCTTATCTCTCCTTATTTTGCTGTTTATAGCCGTGACAGCCGAGCCCCAGACAATGGGTGAGTTATGTGTAATGGGTGAGTTATGCTGGAAGCTGTCGAGCCAATGCTGATTCTGGAGCATGGGGATCGCTAGCCCAATGCACCACGGCTAGAAATCGGCAGGGGCAAGTGATCTGAGAAACCTTGTCCCAGCTTCAGGTTACTCACTCGTTGCGCTGTCTGCTGTTTGGGGCTGATGGAGGATTTTGCCTGGAGGCTGTTGAGTGTTACTGATTATGAGACAGCCACGATTTCAAGTGAAAGGCTTGTTAGTCATCTTTCCTTCTATCTCATGTATCACCGTGGCTAAGAAACATCTTGCAGCTGTCTCCCAGGACGCTGGGAAGTTACACGCTCTCCGGTTTGAGCCTTCTGCACCTCTGTGTGCTCCCTGTGCTTTCTCCGGGTTTGCTTTGGTTAGGACTCTGGCTGAAATGACTCTCTGGCAGCAGCTGGAAAAGGAACTAAGAAATCATATTTTTCTTAGCTGGGTTGACTCCTGAGCTTTGGCAGGACCAAGGAACTCTTCAGCCAGAATTGAAGCTGCTAATATAATCAGTTACTCCACAAAGAGCATCATTCTTTTTTATATATATATTTATTTTTTTTTGCATGCAAACATATTTGCCCAGTCCTTTCTGAGTCTTAATTACTGGGTGGTTCTAAAGATAAAGGTGATTAAAAAAATATCATCTGTCATAAGCTGATATCACTGTTTGCATCAAGAACGCAGGTCCACATTTCTGTAACGTGAAATCTTAACTCGAGCCATCACTGCAGAACTGGCTAAGCTGATGTTTTGTTTTTATATAAACATGGAGATAGCTTATTTTAAGAACCTGAGCTGAAGCTGGGCTGAGCAGCTCACGAGTCCTTTCCTGGAAAGTGCTCAGTGTATTTCAGAATCAGACCGGCTAAAAGAATGATGATCTAAGAAAACGGTGCCTGGATGTATGATTTTTTTCAGCTCCAGTCATTACCACATCCTGGCTTAGGGTGCGATGTTTGCAGTCATCTTATCAAAGAGCACTTGCTGCTATCAGCCTATCGGTGACACCAAGGCACGAGCGTCGAAACAGAGAGAAATAAAGGGAAGGGAAGATCTCTGAGCGGTCAGCAGGGAAGACAAGCGATGCAGCCCCCCGTTGGGTGCCCTCTCCAGTGTGGCAGGCTCCTCCCGTTATCGCTTTCCATAAGGTTTTGGGTCCCCTAACAGAAAGCTACACCCAAGGGGAAAGGAAGGGGGGAGGAACGAGTCTCACCCCAGTGGCATTTGCTTCCCTGTCTGAGATGTGGGAAGGAGAGGCAGAGCACCCAGCCTGTGCACCCATCTCTCCATCCCATGGAAACCAGAGCGTGGGGGAGAGTGGAAGGCTGCTGCGCACCTCAGCGTCCCTTGGGCAGACAGTCAGGACGTGGTACGAGTGATCACCCGGCCTGGGGATTTGCAGAGCACTCCCACTCCTATCTGTAATCCTCCCCCAGGGGAGAGATTGCCAGCTCACTCCTTTTTTTTCTTCCAGAACACGACTGGAACAGCTAATTCCTTCTTTTTGTGTAAAAGCCTAGTAGTTCAAGCACCCAGAAGTTACAAGACCTGCATTTCACACCCTCAACCCCAGAGCTTTCAAAGCCACCGCTTCCTTTTCCCCATGAACGTCCTCACGGGTTTGCTGGGGCTCAGTGAGAGGGGGAAATGATCCCCATTCACCTTGTCCCTATTTGTAGGTGGGTGGTGGCAGCTGCAGGCTTTCTGTTCAACTCTTCCCTCTCGAGTCGTAACCTTTTGTAGACCATGCCCAGGTTTTTGAGATGTGTCTATGCACCAGCTGGAATGACGCTGCCAAGCACCTTGCTGTTATCTGGTTACTCTCATTAATTACTCAATTAAAGCCGGTCATGATATGTTAATGACAAACCTTATCCTGATTTCTGAGGAGAGCCGAAAATAAGGTTAGTTTTCGTAGCTCTGGTCTCATTAAAGCTCCATGCCATCCTCATTATAACCTGATTTTTGTGACTTAATCCACTATTTACCAAAGGGGAAATCTGAAGTGGACAGAATAAATTTCCGATGTGAAAAGTCTACTTGGGTACTAATCTCTGAACCGACGATTTCTCACAAGGAATTGCTTCAGAGCCTGTCTCGTAGCTACTTTTAAAACAATGCTACTCAGAATAGATGGCTAAGGGATGAGTAACTGGTTGGGGCTTTGCAAACGCAGACATTAGATCACACTGCCCCTCCGCCTCCTGGGGACGACAGCTTCCCTCTCGCTTCCAAGCCACCAGATGATGTGTGCAGAGCAAAGCCAGCTTAGGTCAGGGAGCTGCTCGCATCCCCTGCTAATTGGCGAGCTCCTCAATTAGTGGTAGAAGCATTCTGACACCGGGTAATGTCTCAGTCCTACGCCCCACTTGCGATCCAGTGGAGCTCTTCCTTTATTAGGTTTCATTTTAAACAGCAGTGTTTTCTCCCGGAAAGTCCTAACATTTGTGAATCCAAGGCTTTTTTTTTTTTTCTGTCTCATCCAGAACACGGGATTTTGATGAATGCTGCTCTTCCTGATCCCCGTCGGTGGGTTTGGCTGTGACTCAGGGTGAGCCATGCAGAGGGCTCGGTGCGGCTCCCCATTCACAGAACTCCCTCACCACCGAGACGTCTTCGTGGTTTGAGGCGTCTGATGGGACGGCCATCAGAAATGGAAGAATCGTGAAGTTCCCATTCTGTTTTGACATCAGACGTCGGTTTCAAATGCCAAAGCTCGGAGAACAAAAACCCCACAAAGGTACAGGAACTGCTCTGCAGCTGTTGTCAAGGTGAATGCACCCAACACGGAGCTGCAAAGCAGGGCGGCTGTAGGCTGACACTGCAATTACACATACCTCAATTTTTCCTCCCAGAGGCGGGCTCAGAGGCTTTCAATGAACATGCTTCTGCACAGCCATCGGATTCATCTGCTACTTGCCATCTACAGTTAGATCTGTGGATGTTTGATATGCCCCTTGAGGAATAGGAAGAGTTAAATGGTCTTGTTTTTATAAAGAAAAAAAATAGTCCCTTGTTCTCTTAGCAGGTCACATATTTTCCAGTATCTCCACGTTTGAAAGTCCAACCTGATGCCTTTTGGGTCTGGTGCCCCTGAAATTGGCAGCTCTGAGTGGCGTTATGAAGCTGTAGCTATTCAGGTTTTGGGGAAGAGCAGATGACTGGAGCTGAAATGTGGACATTGAAGCACCCCTCTGAAATGGGAGAGAGCAGACTAAGTCATATCTAGCCTTTGCCTTTAAAGCTGGCCGTTCATGATGCCTTCCTTTCTCTCAGTACCAGCATGGCTGGAGATTTGTGCCATCTGCTCTCTTTCCTCCAAGGACAAGTCAGCTTCATCTTACCTCCCTCGCAAAAATTAACATCATAAAGGAGGCACTTTGCTGCCCTGCTTTGCAGTCCATTATGAAGCAAAATGACCTACAACTCCATTTCCTTAACCAAATTTCCCATTGCCTTGGCAGTGATGTCTTTATAGCCTCTAAAAGGTATCTGAACCAAGAAATACGTCAACTGTAGCTGTGGTGCCAGAGAGCCAACGCCGTGTGCTGCAATGCTGCTCTTTCTGGAATTGGTATTGTTGGATTTTTGGTGTGGAAATGCAGGTAGCTGCACCTTGCTAAATCTCCAGTCCTTGCCTGTACACCAGGTTCATGTTGTTTTAGCTTTCCGAAAGGGTGAAGGTTGCAAGCCTCTGTGCCCCAGCCAGCTCCAGCAGGAGCACTGATATTCCTCCCACCCAGCTTGCTCTCTGCAGTAGACGTTGCTCTTTGCAGGCTCTGCGAACGTGTTCCCTTTAGGATGAAAACATCCTCTGTGATCCGTGTGTCTCATTAATCCACAACTCTCTACCCACAGAGGCTGTTACTACAGAGAAAGGAAAGTTTTAGAGCCTAGCAGTATCTGGGACGGGATGTAGACTGGCAAGGTTGTAATTGCACGCCCATGGTTGAGGATGCCATGAAATGCAACATGGCAGCTAAGAGACAAAAGTAAGTAAATGCTGATGTAAAGACTGCCCTTCATCACCACCTCCCTCACCCAAAATACGATAGCAAGGTGATTTTTAGGAGTACTCCATGTAGGATTACTCACAGCCAGGAGTTCTCCAAGAGCAGAAAACAAACAGAGGTGGCTGCAAATACAGACCGAAGTAGGGGTAGATGAGGAACAGCAGGGTGGCACAGTTCTGGTCAGGCTGCGAGCTGGTATCAGGTGCAATAAAAGGCAATTAAAAGTTAATAGAAATGGAGCTAGATTATTTATTTATTTATTTATTTATTTATTTATTTATTTATTTATTTATTTATTTTGTAGGGCCCGATCTGGTGCCACTTTGGTATTAAAGAAGGGGGAAAAAAGTGTTTGGTGTTTGGATTCAAACCAGGCTTCTTTTTCGTTTAGACATAATTTTTCTCTGCACTACGATGACTCACAGACTGCAAACAAAGAGGAAAAGGAGAAGCAATGATCACCAGGGAAGGGTAACGCACCAACAAACAAAAAACCCCGGAAATGCTGCCGCTCCACAGGGCTGAAAGAATGAGTGTATATCCTGTGATGCACTTGGCTGTTTGGCAGTGGTTTTCCTCCTGCGTTTCTGTTTCAGTAAAATTAGAGGCGTAAGGCTGGAGCTCGGGGGATATGAGTTCAGCTTCTGATCCTGCAAAGCTTCCTGTGAGGCATGGGACAACTTCTCTAATCTCTCTGGGTCTCACCTGTAAAGCAGTAATAACATTCTTCGTCTGTTTAAATTACCAGTTCTTCCGATGGGTTTCTACTGGGCCCCAATGCATCATTAGACTCTCGAGCTGCCACTGCGCTGTGAATAATTGTGTTTATTAATCACAATAAACACGTCAACGCTGTCAGAGCGTGCACGGAGCAAGCAGAACAGTGTCTGACAAGCACATCCTGCCATGTAAAACAGACAGCACAAAACCCAGGGATGGCCCAACTCTTCCCAGAGGCAAAACTGGAGGAAAAGAGAAAAGGGCAGTTTTATGCTAAAAAATGGCACAGGAATGTCTTGGGTGGCGTGCGCCAAGGTAGCTCCTGATGTTTACAGGCTGCAGTCGTGAGGGGGTATGAGGGGTGTGAGTAGTGTGAGTCCAGTCCAAGATAGATATAATAGCAATATAGAAGCTGAAATTAGCTAAATTTACCAGTTAAGTCTTCCCCAAGTTGCTGCTCTTCTTCCTCCATCACCCAGGTCACCGTCCCTTCCCCTGTGCACTGGGAAGGGCTGGATCCTGTTCATGGATCACCACAACAAGAGGAAGGTGGGAAGGCAGCACACCTTGGGGACCGTCCTGCTTTGAGCCCTCATGGAGCTGGTCTTAGGGCAAGGCACAACTCAAAGCCATCAGAGCGTTGTGCAAAGTGCAGGTCACTCCAAAAGCAGCCTGTGGTATGATGCACGCTTGTCCACATAAATTCATCGCTGCGGTGTGGAGCAGGAAGGTCGTTTCCAGATTTTGGACTGCTTGTACTAATAGGAGACCAGGAGAAATCCTTTGAAGCTGCTGGAGCTACCTGGAGACCTCAGCTGATGTAAGTCAGGTCAGAACCTGCTTCTAGGTCCTCTGGTTGAATCTTATGGCTTGATCTATGCTGGAGATACCTGCCAAAGAGTTAATCATCCTCGTGTCCTGAAGAGACCTCACAGCACTTCGTTAATCAGAATTACCTGCTGGGAGGGATGGGATGGTGACCTCTGGGGCTGGATTTGGAAAGAAATAACAGGGGTAACCTGCATCCTGAGAAAGGAGCTAATCAAACCCAAATCTTTTAGATACAAATGCTTTGCTGTGGAATCAGGAAACAGTTTTCCTCCTTGCTTGATTGCCTGCTGGTAATTGCAGCTGGCTGATTTACCCTTCTCCAGAGCACGCCTCGTCCTTCGCTCTGCTCTTACCCTGCAGTTTCAGCTCCATCGCCAGGAAGCTGCTGAGCCCTCGCTGTCAGCTGCAGCATGGCACCCGGTCCAACACCAGCCTCTGACCCTCTGTGACATCTCCTCCACCCCGCAGCCCATGCCAGGAGTCATTGACCTGAAGTGGGCAAATTGCACTGATGCTCAGTTTTGTACTGAAATCATAGCATCATTTTTTAAAAATGCTGAAAGGAATTGGGCACTAAAAACCCACTGAATAGACCCGATTCTCCCATGTTCTTTCATAAATCCTAGCTTCAGAGATGTCCCGGTATGTGAACTCAGTCACCACGTCATGTGTGAGTGGCTTTATAATTTTCTCATTGTGGCACTGCCAATACCTTTGTGCATTTCGATCACTCCCTGCTTGTTTCGAAACAAAACAAACACCATTTGCAAAGCGAGTCTGCTGAAAGCCACTCTCTGAACTGCTCGCGTTGTGTGCATCACCTGTGCCAGGAAAATGTGCACCGTACCCATGTAAAAACCACTCGTGCACCCTTCCTTTGTAAACCATCCATACTCAGCCCGTGGCCCAGCTCCATCACTGTGTCAGAGGACGGTGGCGATGCATTAACCACTGTGCTCCTGGTGCTGCTGACAGACAACAACAGCAGCCACGATGAAAAAAAAAGTGCAATTTCTTAACACATGCCCTTTTGGTGAACAGATGCTGGCATTTCAAGCCATGGCCGAGTGGTGCCAGGCTCTCCATGCACCTTCCTCATCTCTGGGCATGAGCACATCTGTCGGGGAAACGCTGCTCATCGCAGGCAGGGGAGCAGCGAGGTGGAAGAACAAAGAGATGCCCTAAGCCACCGCTTCAATTCTGTGCTGGAGGCTGTAACTAATGTCTGGGGATTGCCAGCCCCTTGTGCCAGCCGTGAGGCAAATCCTGGTTTTGCAGTGACTCCGGTAGCTGGCCAAGACCAAGCTGCTGCAGCATCCACTTCATCTTTACAAGCTCTGTGGCACTACAGAATGTCAGGGATCCCAGAGTGCGAACAGATTTTCATTTTAACCATATTTTAAGCTGTGGATATTAAATAATAACCCCATCTCTGCTATCACATGGCACACCTGACTGTTCTGCACCTTTCGCGTTACCTTTGATGAGGAAGCTGGGCCCATGTGTCCTCCCTGTCAGTACAGCATCTGATCATTTTTCTAAGAGTTGCTGTAACCTCAATACTGAAGAGTAAAAACGTCAGCTTTTGTTTTTATCAAGATGTAGAGCACAAATGGTTACCCTGCTCTGCCTTGGGGAGACATGGCCCTGCACAGGAACAACGCCGTGGTGCCAGCCAAGCCACATCTGATTCTGAGATGTCACCCGTGACGTGCAGGTTTGGAGATGGTATCTCTGAAACCCAAATGTCAGAATGGTGGCACTTGCCCAAAAATCTGCCTCTGTTTTTTTTTTTGCTAAATGTATGGAATACATTTATATGTATTTCTTGAAAGTGTTTAGCAGTCCAAGCCCTTTACAGTGGGGTTTAAAGCAGAAAATCCAGGGTAGAAAACCCACAGTGAGGGCCTCCAAGAGCCACGCGGGTGGACAGGGAGGGGTAGCACTGGCACCTCATTACAGACCACCTGCCCAGGGATAATTAATGCCCAACAGCACACGTGGCCTGCCTTTCACAACACCTACTGCTCCTCTTGGGCAGTAGAATACGAGGAATAAATAAAATCAATTTTGGATAATCTGCCTGATTATAAGGAGCATTTCCCATTTCCTTGTTTCTTGTTTGTTTGTCTGTCTGTCTGGTTGGTTGTTTTGTTATTTTGTTTGCTTGGTTTTGCTTCTGGGACTCTTCTGTAGGTTTTGGCCCTGGCTAAATAACAATTTTACTCCCAACAGGAGGAATCAAAGGATCTTCCATGTGATGATGCCCTTGTGCAGTTGTCAATGGGAAGTTATGTGTTTTCATAACTCGCAGGCATATGAAGAGCGTGTGTGGTGTGCAGAGCTCCCACATACCCACATGAGAGTGGGTCAGTGCTAACCAAGACATTTTAAAGCAGAATTATTTGTATTATATACTTTGCTTTGCTCTAATACTGAGCACAAGCGGAGAAGGGAAAAGAAAAAGAAGTAAAACAGAATGACAAGAATAATGAAACAAATATATGTTCCAGGAACAGAGAAATTATTTTGACACCAGCTTTCACATTTTTTTATTATCACCCCTTTGGGCAAAGTCATTCAAAAGGACAAACAGAAAATCATACCGCAGACTGAGATACTGAACCTGCCTCTCTTAGCAGAATGGATGTGACAGATAAAATAAGACCTCAGGATCCAAGCATGGTAGAAAATATAAAAGTTGCTTTAAAATGTTGCAGATTTAGTAAGTGGGGAGATTGGTGAACCTGGTATTATTAAGGGGGCTGTTGCGTGACCCTACATTTTTCCTAGTGTTAATACAGGCAGATCGAGCAGTCACATCCTGAATGTGATAAGCAATGGCCAGGGACTGCTCCGGGACACACCAGAGCTCTTCCTGATGGGACCTGCTTTGCCATCTGGAGCATGCCCATGGATGCTGGAGAGACCCCCACAGCCTGTGCCGAGGGGGCTCTCGTACTGGAAAAAGCCTCACGTGTTGCTTTGCCCCTCTCTCAGCTCTTCCTTTATATATATATCTACCTCTCTCTCTCTCTCTCTCTCTATATATATATATATATTTTGTCCCTAAGGTGTACCACTGTAACAGAGGATGTTTTACTTAACCTTGAAGTTGTAGTACATGAACACCCATACAATTAAGAACTTTGGACCACTGGATTAACATTCCTCTGTCCTGTGGGGCTCCTTCCTATTCCCTTGAGACGTGCTTTCTAACTGCTTTTGGAGATACACCCCTGGCCTGCATGAACAAAGGTTGATCTTGTGTGTTATTATGGAAGGAAGAAATTTTCAAGGACTTAAAGGCTCCATCACCTACTGCATTTGAGAAAAATGTGCTCCAGGGGCTGTTGTGCTAGCTTGTGACTTGGAAGAGATGCTTCCACATCCTGTTCAGACTTCCCTCGTGACCTTCAGTGAGTTATTTAGGACCTGATCCTCCAGGCTCTTCAAAGGCCACAGCAAGGGATGTGTCTAACTTGCAGAAATAACAGCTGGCTGTGCAGCCTAGAATTTGGCAGGGTTTGGTTTATCCTGCTGAGAATAAGTAAGGTGAATTATGTAAGTAATAAGTAAGCTGAGGGTAGTTATGGTTATTTTAAACCAGAGATTTCTCTTATATCTTTACAACCTCCTCCCCACATCCCAGCCTCCAGCCACCGAACAGAACCAAGAGGACACGTGCTCTGAAAATGGGGAGGCAATGAGGTGATTCACACATCTCGGCTCCAACCCAGCAGGGACAAAGGCCCTTCATGTTTGGAAGGAAGGTACTGCAAAGCCACAGATGGAGATGGCATTTGTTTGGCGTGAACAGTACTGGAGACCGGGCTCAGGCACTGGGACATCGCCGTCAGCACTGTGAAATCATCAGAGGGGTCCTGGGCGTGATTAGGGCCCGAGGTTAAGCAATGCTGTCTGAAAGGTTCAGGAGCAGGCCTGGACCAGGGGACGCTGTGAGTAGGAAGTTTGCAAAGCTGGTTTGGAGGCTAAGAGAACCTGAAAGCAGAGGCACAGCCAGACCGTGCCAGCTGGCCTCAGGACCAGAGGATGGGCGCTGGCAGGAGTTCACCAGCACAGGTGTAGCCAGAGGAGTCGCCAACAGGCCTGAGTCATCGGCTGCT
Source organism: Aythya ferina (assembly GCF_964211825.1). Lineage (NCBI taxonomy): Eukaryota > Metazoa > Chordata > Aves > Anseriformes > Anatidae > Aythya > Aythya ferina. The sequence continues at coordinate 149,906,001 of NC_140297.1, read as the reverse complement.
TGGCACCCATCAGCCACGTGGCCCTCTTCTGAGCTGTCCTTTTTTATGCCCTAAAGAGCAGCTGGCACCTCCACAGGGCCAGCAGGCCTCTGCTGCAAAGAGTCTGTGTCCAGGGGTAAAGACGGTAGATCTGGGCCAGAGGGAGGATGAAACAAAGGAGGATAGCACGAACTCCTTCATACTCTATGTGTAAGCACATTGCAGGTGATGAAACAGCGGTGAGGCGTGTGCTCTGGACAAAGGCATGTAAATACAGCCCAGGATATACAACAGGGATGGATTTTTAAAGAATCCCAGTGACTCTATCTGCCAAGCCCATTACAAACAGACTGTGTCCTGCACAGTTAGACTGAAGGAGGAGAAGAATAAAAGAGTTGGGTTTGAGCCCTGAGAAGTCCGACCAGCTCAAGCTCTTCACACAAGCAGCAGGCAACCTTTGCGAAAACTGGTGAGGTTCAGACTTGCACTTCATGTCTACAGAGACATTTCTGGTCTCAGCCCGAAGACACACCTCACGATACCCTGAAGAACTGTAATTTTAGCTCCTTACTTCCTCCCTTCACCCTCCCTACTATCCAAAATCACCATGCCCCCATTTCATCACTATGTTTCTCCTGCACCCAGAAGGTAACTATGACTGCATTTAAACTCCCAGAGCTGAGGCCTAATATTTTGACTTGGTTTAAAACACACTAAATAAATAAATAAATAAATAAATCTAATTTTGGCCTTATTTTCTAGGGAGAATCACACTGAGGTGAGTGCATCTATACAATATAGGAGCCCCCAGCTCAGGTGCTGCACAAGCATGGCCAACGCTTCAAAATGAGACCTCTGGCCAGCAGGTAGATGGTTGCTCAGGGAAAACAAGATGGACGTTGAGACATTTGTCAAGGACTGCTTAAAGGCTCAGTGAAAAAAGGATGATTCATGGCGAGAAGAAACTTTACAGAGAAAATCAACCTTTCCACAAAAAGACACTTGCTGGGAGAATGTTGGCTTGAAGTTTAAAAGAAAATACCTCGTGGAAAAATGTTACAAATCTAGTGTTTGAAAGGTCTTTTCTTGCTGCGGTTCCGCCAGCTGTCAGGCTGTATCAGGTGAAGGCAGAGGGCTTTGCTTGGTTAAGTCAATGTGATCGTCCTTGTAATGCTGGCCTGACTCTACAGAAAGAAACTGCACACAGGAGCACATCACAGCCGAGCTCTTGTGACAACCAGCAAAATGACACTTTAGGCTGAAGGATGGCAGGGAAACAGGAAAAAAATATCTAAATTTGGGCATAAAAAAGCCATGGCAAGCTCATGTGGCTGCATTCTCAGCTTAATTCTTGTTCAGGAGTTGTCTTTTTTACTGAATCCTGACTTCTCCATGTGGAGACATGATCCAGTAGAGATATTCTGTGTTTTGTTTTGTAAACTGAAGTGCATTTCCATGGGTAATGCATGAACTGTCCAACTTAGTCCTGATCTTTAAACATTAACTACAGGTTTGCTGTTTTTCACCAGGACCAAAGGCAAACAAGAAAACGTAATTTGCACAAAAAAGTCCTCAACTCTTCACTGTGGAGCAGGGCTAGGACGGAGCTCCTGAGCCCCACAGTCAGATGTTCACATTACATTAATACTGAAGGGAAATTAAGAAATGGGGGGAGAAAAAAATATCTCTCTGCATCAGTGCATAACAGCATTATAATAACTTTATAGAGGAAGGATAATGCTTAATGGATTCAGAATAAAGGGAGGAACTGGGGGTCCCCACTGAATGTCACCTTTGAACACTGTAGTGCTATATTTTTGATATAATTCGAATTTGTGAAGGTCTGATTCACTCACGCTTCAGTCTCTGAAGTGAGGAGGTACAACACTGGGGTCACAGACAGAATAAGAGCAAGTCAGTGAATTTAAAAGAAAAATCACATTAGTAGATCGGAACACGGTGTCAGTCTCAGCACCTCAAGGACAACTCTCGCTGCTGCACAGGGCACTTGCACTCAGGCTGATTTGTACACAGCTGACAGAGGATTAGTGAATGCATAGCTGCAAACTGCTTCAAGATTTCTATGTGAGAGGAAAGCAGGTGTCAAACATTATTATTTACACTAAGTAATTGTGTAAAGAAAATCCCAGAATCACTTCATTGTTCTACATTTGCAAATGTATTCCCTTAGTGATCCCTTTTCAGCCCTTTGGAGCTATAAATAGGTCTGTAAGTTTAAGAGCTGGAAATAAGCCACCAGAACTGTGGCTGACTGTAGTGAGGAGGGGTTATGAATTTGGGGCTGGGGGAAGGGACTGGATTAAATCACAGTGGGGCAGGGAGAGCTGAAGCCAGGCAGCAAGTGGTTGGAAGGAGATGGTGGGCTGGCATCCCCCGGGTGTATTGGGCAAGGCATGGAGGGCAGTGGGAAGAAAAGCAACACAAAATCAGTAAGAGCAATATGATGTGTGCCAGTTTTTAAGCCCAGCTCAGGTTTTTCAAAATAAGCAGAGATAACTATAAAAGGGCTGTGCCTAGCTAGACAAAAATAGTTATGGGTTAAGTACACAGAGGAAAAGCACAAGCAAACAGACCTATGCTGTAGGAATTTCTTTATTCAAGTGGCAAGGCCCGGTGTTTCTTGAAGCAGATGTTGCACTGCCAGTTGTTGTCTTTACTATAAAAGGCCAGCAGTCAAGCTGCGGTGGCCCATGAGAAGTGAGTAGCTCTTATAGAAATCAGTAAGTCCATAGTAAAACCCACAGCACCTGCTGGAAGAGAGGCAGGTCACAGTTCTGGTTGTCTTCCCTCCTTCGGCTGCCATCAGCAGGCTCCGAGGGGTCACGGACTGGTGCTGAGGTACAAGGGGACTGCTGGGCTAGGATCTCTTCTGCCCAGGGAATTTGGAAATGCTCTACTGGCCTCGTGGGCTGTACAGACTCTAGGGACTGAACTCAGGACTTCATCTGCTTGTAGCAAGACATCTGGAAGTGATAGAGTGCTAGAGCATACAGCATTGGGCTTCTTCCAGGGATGGAGGCCAGTCTTCAGGCTTTTACCCTATCTGACAAAACCTTTGGTGTTTTTCGAGGCCACAGGTCTGGTGCTACCCACTGAGAATCTAGCACAGACTAACCAGTCTTTGTCTGCTTACAGAGGAATGTTTATTGTCACAGTATAACTGTGACAATACTAATAACACTAAGGACATTCCTCATGAAAGTTTGCTAGCAAAAATAATTTTCAACATCTGTAGTATCTAGAATGGTCACATTTTTCTGGCCAAGAACTGTCCAAAAGGGACTTTAAAGCCATCCTCCTCCAGGATTGTTCAGCAAAGTAGAATATTGAGGCCCACAAAATGGCCCAGACTCTGCATCCAGCCTGATGCCTGCTGAAGACACTGAAGTAGCTCTAGTGACTTCTGCACGATGCTCTCTAGATTTATTATCCACCTCCTCTGTCTTTAACCAGCGTTTCTAATTAAATCTCCTCTTCACAACAGCCACCTGGCAGGATTCCCTGTGCATTTTGTCTGGACTCTATCTTTTGGGGGATGACAGCCTACCAACACCAGTTTTTTTGTGTGTGCTAAGTGAGATGCAGGGACCCTGGCTGGCGGGTGGAGACTGTGGGGATTCAATGATGGCAGAGCTGTTGACTTGTACATGCTCAAGTGAGTTTGTTCTTTTTTTCAAATGCCATTTTTACAGACAGAACAAGAGAAGTGAAAGTGTTGTCGTTTTTTTTTTTTTTCCATCTTCTTTTTTCTCTTCCTCTTCTAACGATGATCAGTTAATAAGACACTGCCCATGTTCTTAAGTTATTTTAATCCCAGTAGGTCAGGGTTGCTTTTTCAGTCTTTATATACAGAGAACAGAGAAGTTACCTGCCCTTAAAGGCTCATGCGGTGAACCCGTGGTGGAAGTGGGAATGTCTCCGAGCATCTCTTCCTGGGCAGCCTGTCTTCTCCTGGTCCCACTTTTGTCCCCAAGTGCATAGTCTGAAATAGGGCTTGGGGGTGACAAAGCAGTGCAGATATTGAAAACCTCACATTGTCACACCAAGTGTACAAAAGTAGACAGTATTGGGAAGGCAACAGTCCCATCTTCTGCCAGGGACTTCCCAAAGCATTGATCCTCCATTGTCAGAGTGGTCTGCAGAGGGACAAAGACAGGAGCCAGACAAGCAGTGAGATGGGGGTGAGACAGGCAGTGCTTCACTGGGGAAGGATCATGAGCACAAATCCAGTCCTGGTGCCGGCAGCCTGGCTGCTGAGCTGATGGTGCTGCATGGGCATACGTGATATAGACTACCTGCGGAGGCAGATGTTGCACGAGGCACGGCTGCCATTTCATCACGCTGACGCCAGGATGAACGTGGTTGCACGCATACTGCTCCTGCTTGGAGTCGCAGTGGGCGGCAGGTTTGTATCTGAAAACCATTTCTCACTGCTGAGTCACCCCTTGGTGCTGATGCACTCCCAGATCCCAGGCAGCTGTGAGGCAGGTGAAGGAAATGGCTCAGAAAGCGTTTCTGAATCTTAGAGTGAAAGTGAAGAAATCAGGCTGAATTCTCCCAGGAACAGGAAAAGAGGGAATCAGGACGAAGGTAAAGGCATTGGACTTCACAGATCTGGGTGGCTCATCCTTTAGATCTAATTAATGAATCTTCTGTGCCTAGTCTCATTAGCTGAGAAGTTAGACCATCAGCTTCACGTGCTCAGATGTTCAAGTGCCTAGGAAAAACAGACCTGTGATGTCCAAATCATCCTCCACTTACATGGAAAGTCTGTTGTCAATAACCCTAAAGTTAACACTTACCAAACAGAAAACGCTTGTACTTTTTCAATCACCACAATGGCATTTTAGATTCAGGGCTTGGCTGCTGTTGGAAAGAGCATAGAGAGTGAAATTTAGTATAGATGCTATTGGGTAATACATTCCTTAATGGCATTTTTAGAGCATTCACATTGGCAATAAAATATAGAAAGAGTTAGAACACAGGACAGCCTTCACTGGAAATGGAAGAGGAAAAAAAATAATCACAAGAGCTTTTCACTGATGTGGGCTGTGGCATCGCTCTATCTGCTGCTCAGAGCAGCCATTGTTTCCAAAATACACACAGCACAAATCCAGCAGAGCAAAACTTGAATAGCTAGTCATGGTCCCCTGGATTTAAATAGCTTGCCGACTCCCTATGGAAAGGGACACCAAAAAATAACTAAATCTGCATCACTGGAATATTCCAGTTGTCCCTCAAATCAACAAAACTCTGCAGAAACATTTGATTTTCAGTTGTTTCTCACTGGAACGATAAAGGTTTGGTCACAGTGCCCAGAGATATGTGAAACTGTAGATCCAGCTCTCAGCATGACGGAGGTGGTATTTATTTGTCTTTACCCCTTGAGAGCGGGATGTGATTTATCACAAAAGAACGGCGAATTTCACAGGATGGTATCAGGCTCCATACAGTTTCGTTGTAAAGGTCAGCGTCAAGCAGGCAATGTTTTGCATGGTCCTGGGAATGTTTTAGGATGTATTTGAATATTATGCAAAGGTGAAAACTCAGGCTCCATTGAAGTTAATTCCAAAATTCCTGTTGACTTCTCTGGAGGCAAGTTTTCTCCCAAAGAATCCCTACATACATGCTTGTTCCCTGGAGCTTTGCTTTAACAGCAATGTTTTCCACATGGGACTAGAAATAGAGAGAAAAAGAAAGGGAAATAAAGGTGTGTAGGAGAGAGAAGAATCAAAGCCTCCCTCACCCATCCCTTTCATGGGAGAAGCTCCTGATGATACCCTCAGGCTTCCACATCTGTGTTCTTCTCTTCCCTGTGCTCTCACAGCTCTCATCCCTTCAGTGCAAAGGAGTCCACAAGCAGCCCATTGCCTCAACCTGGTTATTCTCCACCACCAGCACTTCTTACCCAGTGGGATCAGCCAAGTGCCTCGACAGCATCCTGACTTCTTATTTACATTTAGGTTTAGTATTAAAATGTGGACAAGGCTGTCACGTGGCTGATCACTGCCTTGTGCCCACAAGTGAGGTGAAGATGAAGGCTTGTTTTTGTGAGCAAGTCCTGCCTACGGTCCTGATTATAAATGTGCTCCACTGGGGCTCTACCTGAGGAAGACTACTGTACTGGGTTTACATGGCAAGGGTTTGCTGCAGCCCATGGACAGCCCCCGCAGGAGCAGGCCCCGGGCCGGAGCTGCAGCCCGTGGGGGACCCGTGCTCCTGGGGGACGGACCCCGTGGGACGGAGCCGTGTGGGAGCAGTTCCTGAAGAGCTGCTGCCTGTGGGCAGCCCCCGCAGGCTCAGTTCGGGAAGGACGGCATCCCGTGGGAGGGACCCCACGGGGAGCAGGGGCAGAGAGGGACCGTGAGGGAGCAGTGGAGATGAAGCATCAGGGACTGAGCGCAGCCCCCATTCCCCAGGCCGGATCTCTGGCGGCCATCTTGTCCAGCCCCTGCTCAGGCAGGGACACCCAGAGCAGGGTGCCCAGGCCCTTGCCCAGGCAGCTTTTGAAGATTGCAGGGAGACTCCACAGACTCACTGGGCAACCCTCCATGACCCGCACAGTAAAGGCTCCATTTTTCTGGTTCCCAAAACATGTTTGGTCATAAGCCGTCATTAGATAGTCTTGTTATCTACAGAATTAGCCAAGTGTGTCTCATTTGTCTTCAAGGACAATCTACAGCCAGGCTTTCCTCAGTGAAACTGTACGTGAAACAAAAGCAATTTTCTTACATCAGTGAAAGATACCTGCTATTTCACTTAAATGCAAGTTGCAGTACTTTGTGAGGCTGTTGTGCCTGGAATTTCAGATGTTTTGTCAGGAAATCACTGCTTGGAGAAGAGCTGTTTCAGGGGGAGAGAGAGCTACATTTGTGAGACCTGCACGGAGAGCCCCAGCTCCCAGCAAGCTGCAGCAGTGCTGCCTGCCACGGAGACAAGATCCCATCAGTCAGCTGCTGGTGGCATCCTGCTTCTGGGACAGGCTGGAGCAATTGGGTTGTAATCCGATTGAATTTTGGCCCGAACACAGCCTGGGAGACTCACTGCTGAACCATTTCACTCTGACAGCTGGCAGCAGCGCGTGGATGGGGGGAATGCCTGCTGAGCTCTCAGGGCAGAGGTAGATGCAGGCTTTCACAGAGCCTGCCAACATGAGAGACACCTGCTCCTGCCTCCCAGCTCCCACCTGCAGATAAAAGCCTCAGCAACTCTCGAGATGGAAATTTTCCTATCGCTTGTGAAATGCAGGAGCCCTCAATTTCTGCCTGTGGAAAAAACAAAAACAAAAAAAAAAACATCCCTTCTTTTCTTCTCTACTTCGACCATTGCAAAAAAATAATTTGATAGCAGTCTGCTTTATTTTCAAGGATTAACTTTTGCTGAGAGGGTCTTGCTTCAGATCAATGCATGGAAAATACATTAAATCAAACAAATCAATGCAGTGCCACCTCTATAAAATCTTCATTACCCACCTCCACATACAATATGCTGTTATCACAATAGCCAATTCCTCCTCCCAGCAATACAAGTAGGAGACTTGCTACTAACAGCAATAGAGAGTGCGGTGAATCCTGAAGAAATAAGATAGCAACCTGGCAAACAAGGCTCTGCCATTACATAGACTGCAATGGTATAAATAACCCCCTGTGTCTTCAAAAATTAATGCTCCAAAAGCTCTGTTTTATTGGGATGCCAGTGAGACGAGCTGACATAGTGTTTCAAAGAGCTTATGCAGCAGCAGCCATGCATGTAATGTGCCCGCTGTGTATGGTCTGTGTGGGAGCAGGAGCACCAGCTTTCACCTGACAGACAGCGTGGCACAGATGCACTGCAAACCACCAGTCCTCCCTGGCACACTTGGCTTCTGGTCTGTGATGGAGGGATGGGACCAAGAAGGAAGGCAAGCCCACTGAGTGATCACAGTGGGAAAGAGACAACAAAATCTGGAAACGTGTTTCCTATTTTTTTTTTCTTTTTTTTTTTTGGTACCACTAGGCTCAGGCTGCATTGGCAGTCAATGCATGATTAATGCAAGAACCCTTGTAAAATTACTTCATCCAGCTGCATTTCAGTCAATTCATAAATAGCAATGGGGGAATGGAACATATTTGTCGCACTAGCCCTGATAAATATTTTAGATGCACTGCTTGCCATCTTTGCATTTACTTTATTACTTGGAAAGCTCAGTACCTTTAAGAGCAAAGTTGCTGAAATCAACTGAAAGTTGAACTCTTGGCAGGTGACAAACAAACCATCTCATTGCCTTCTCTAATTACTTTATTTTTATTTCCACTGTTGCTGCTGCAGTGCTCTGGGCAATACAAAATAAAAAATCTACGTTTTACAGTGAGCTACTCTAATTCATCAATTTGAATATAAAAGCTCAAATAAAATAGATACACACACCCCCCCCCAAAAAAAAAAAAAAAAAAAAAAAAAAGAGATGGGGTTTGCAGTGGGCACCACCTGAAATGCAGCCTCTTGGCATGGGAGGAGAAGCCTTCCCTCAGGGTATGGGGGCACCAAGCTTGTCCTTTGTCACCTGGCAATCTTACCAGAAGTTGGGCACCAGCTTTCAAGGCTGCCAGTCTTCTGCTGATCAAATCCAACCCTGTTCCTAACCAGAGAAGTGCTCTGTATTCTTTGGAGGGCTGGAATCCACTTTGTACACCCTTCATCCTCTGGGAGCTCTTCTCACAGCTTCACACACACACCTTCCCCGTAACTCACTCCTGAGTAGGCAACTCCTATTCAGAGGTTGCCTTGGGGTTGAGGATTTGGCCCTGGCAAGACCATGAATGTACAAGAAAGATCCCTTTAAGCCAGAGCTGAGTGGGGTTAGAAGAAGAAGTGGCAGAGGCATGAGATGTGAATGGGGCTGACATCTCCCCAGACCAGCCCATGTCACAGTAACTCCATCATCAACAGCACAGCGGAGAACACTGCTATTTTATTACCTCGAGAAGAAAAGAATCAGCCAAAGAGCACAGGACAGGGCTGTCAGATCTCATCTCCTTCTCGCTTCCCCCTTCTTTAAGAAAAGATGTCTTCTAAATTCAGGGAATCCCGCACTTCTCTCAAGATGCAGGCCTTTACATTATTATTTTTTTCAGTTCTAGGAAATCATTAGTCTCGCCCAGCCTCGCTCGGCACCAAGCTGAAACCAAAGCTTCAGGGACACCTCCACCTCTGGTGCACATCGCAGGGGCCCTCCCGGGCTGGGGTCACCCTCAGGCCTTGCTCAAGGACAAGGCTCACACAAGGCAACGTGGGCAATCGTACGGCTCACCCCGTCTGGAATGGGACACAAGATTGTTCTCCTTATTGTTTTTCTTCGGTTTAGCTCTCACGTTTCAAAGAGAAAAGTACTGACACAGACAGGCAAACTGCAGACCCCTGTGGGTCGGTCTTCTCCCACCCCAACTGGGGCAAACGAAGGAGAAAGAGAGATGTTTGCTGGTTTGTGGTGGATGTATGCTGATTTGTGGTGGCTGGATCTGTGCGTCCTGGGCAGGCCGGTCGGGTTCAGCTGCGTCAAATGGGAGGAGTGGGTTGGAAAAGAGAAATCCCTTTTTTTACAGTTACTCCTCTGTTTACCCACAGCCTGTAAATAGCCTTGTTATGAAGATTGGGATGGACTTCAGAGCCTTTGAGCATTTTATTCCAAATGATTCACTCCCGGTCATGCGACCACACCATGGAGGAGCAGAGGACAGAGCAGTGCCCAAGTGGAGCACAAGGACAAGGAGTTTATCCAGCACAGTCAACATCGCACCACATTAAGCAGAGGGCTAGCAAGACTCTTTTTTATTTGTATTTTTTTCATCACACTGTGGGGTGTTGCGTTTCCTGAAGGACTAACTCTGCCACAGGCAGCAGAAACGTAGGGAGAGGTTTGCTCCTGGTGTGGCCCTCTTAGGCCTCCGCAGCAAGACACCAAGGACAAATGTTCCTCTGTGCTGGAAATCCCAGGCGTACCTTTATGGGCAGTAATTTTTCAGAGGAAAAATTAGATTTGCTGGTATAATTTGATGCTAGTGAAATTTTAGAGGCAATTAAGTTTTTGTTTTGTTTTGTTTTTCATTTGTATATAGTACGAATCGGAGGCTACACGGACACGTTTCCTTCACTGTGGCTGCTGCTGGGGATCAGGGCTTCCCCCTTCCAGCACATGCCCTGCCCTGTGTGGTGGGGACATCGGAAGGTGCCTACCTCTCTTCTCCTGAGGACAGCACATGTGTGGAAAGTGGTGGGACTTCTGCGATGAAGCAGCCTAATGAGAAAGCAGGGAAGGGGAGCAGGAAAGATCACTGGAGGGAAATGTTATTCAGATTAATGATAATTTGCCCCTCTTTTCTATTTTTTTTTTTTTTAATTTCCGAGGCAGGATATAGGGCAGAGCAGAGACCAGGGGGATGAAGCCCCGTCACCAGCCAGCACCGCAGCAGAGCTGCCACTATCTAGGTCAGCGTGCAGCAGCTTCTTGCAGATGATGGACATCTACAGAGCTGAAGGGCAGCACTGGCAGCGGATCCAAGAGCTCCTTTTGCATCTAAAGGGTGTAAAATCCATACACACCCCATGTCCAGCCAGCATCGGTGGGAGGAGGCCCCACACCGCAGCCTCTGGGAGCCCATCACCGATCCCTGCTCCACAGGGATCCACAAAGGCTGAGAAATCTGCATTGCCGTGGGATTCGGGTACAAAAGGCCAAAGAATAAGGATATCAACCAAGTGCCCACATATCCAGGGCAGCCCTAAGACCACATTTTTTAGAAGATCTGTCCTCTAAAAAATGACATTTTGCTTTCTCTCTCACACAGGAGAACAACGTCAAATGTTAATCCAAATAATTTTTGTATTTTAAATGTCTCCATTTTGAAGTTTGGTTTGTTTCACTCAGGGCAAGCTCACGCACTCAAACATTTACCTGCTTTTTCCAAATACCCTAGCTGACTTAATGGAAGATATTCAACAACCCTACTGTCCTCAGAGCAATGCAGCTTTGGAGACCCACACGCTGCCCGCTGGCCATGCACAGCCCCTATATCATGGTGGTGAACATAAACCTCCTCCCTCCTGCTGCTGTGCCTCAGCCCACTGGGACCGGAGCATGAAAGGATCAGTGCTTTCCCCGTATATCATCCCTGAGCATCTATCTGTAAGAGTGGCACCTGTCTCTCAAGATTTGTGCTAAGCCCTGGATCTTCCCTCGAGTTCAATTCATCCAGCCGTGGCTTTCAAAGTCAAAAGAGCCCACGAGAGCACCCTGCCTGGTAGCACAGGCCATCAGATTTCACACAGACTCGTGCTAACTCGTGTTTTGTTACAGCACGTCCTTCAAGAAGAAGACAGTCCGCTCTGGATTTGACAGCCACAGAAGATGGAAGATCTGTTATTTCCCAGTACTGTCAGGCATTCAGAAAGTCATTCATGAGGTTTATTCTTGCTTATTGAAAGCACCAGAGGAATTCTCCTGATGATCTTGACTTGTGGCATAAGAATACATCTAATTTTTTTTCTCCTCAGGATCTAAACTGTTAAACCATGATGCCAGCCAGCTAACTAGCCTGCCTTGCCAGTCAAAATGTACAGCAGGTGAAGTGTCCTGTAATTCAGGATTTTGAGTAGGAATACCATGAAAAGGAGAGGGCCAAAAGCAATGTTAATGCTTCTAGAACAGCAAAGGTTGCTTCTGCATGTGCTGGGAAAAGAGGGCTGTTATTGAGTATTTGGGCACAGGAACTCTGTTATTTGTATTTGGGATGATGGCTACCACATTATAGGTGTTAATTTAAAAATATTCACACTGTCTCACACGGGATTCTTTGTCTGAACTAGCCAGCCTAACAGAGCTCACCTCTTTGTTTCTGTCATAGCAGAACTTACCAGAACAGCATTTTTACTATGAACATTTCTGCCTAACCCCTGCATGTTCTGATGCTGGGTAACCTCCTCTTCCAGCTGGCATTATAGGGCTGAGAACAAAAAGATCTGGAGTATAAAACACTTGGCTTAGCGAGCACACGGTCTTGTGCTCTTTATGCAGGGGCACACACAGAGGTGTGGGAGCTGACCAGACACGAGGACCTCACACAGAATCACAGAACCTTCTAGGTTGGAAAAAACCTTCAAGATCATCACGTCCAACCATCAACGTGACCTACTGAGTCCCATCACTAGGCCATGTCCCTTGGTACCACATCCACATTAAATACCTCCAGATCTCATCTCTGTCTGTGCCTCTTTCCCTTGGCCCGCAGCAATGACCCCATGATGTTGTTGCACTGTTAAGTACAGACATGGTTGCACAAAGTCTGAGTGATGCAAACAGAGGCATTTTTGAAGAGTATATAGTTCACGTTTAATGAAATAAATCCTTATTAGTGGCCCTGGTTAGAAGAAGACATGGCTTTTGCATCTTTTCAGCTTGCAGACGTCACATCAAAAAATACTCCTGCCATTCTCAGCTCTGGTGTAGGAATATACTCGCTCAGGGCTGGCAGAAAGCAAGGTGGCAGGAAGGACCTCCTTGATCTCTGAGCGTTTTGTACCCCACCAAGGCTGCACACACACATCTGCCTGCTGAGAAGACAACAAAGGCAATTTTGTGGCCCAGACAAGGTTTACTCAGCGTCTGGTGGAGTGGGGAACATTGCACTCCACATGGTAAAACTGGTACAAAATGTTTCTAATCAAAGACTTGGAAAGAAAATGAAGGGGAGAGAGAACGAAACTGTCATTACCACTATTTTGACTGTTGAATCTGGACTATTCATAGTAACACACCAAGTGTATCTCTCCTCTTGCAGTAACGAGTGACAGCTGACTACTTAACAATTAGGTTTTCCTTCTCCACCTCCGAAATTAAGGTCATAACCTTTTCTATTTACTTTTGAGACGTGGTAAATTAGAGCTTTGGCTTCATTACAAAAATTAATTAAAATAGTCACACAATGGTACCATTCATTGCTGCTCTCGTCCCTCCCCACAGTATGTCCTCATGTCAGCTCTCTTTGGTTTCAGTCCCGAATTCCAATACGTGCTAGTCTGCCTGTATTATTTGGATAAGTAGGCTAGATTTTTCTTTTTGTCTATCGTCTTTGCTTCATTGGAAGAGCTCCTCTTGTTTCTGATTCTTCTGGTTCCTATTCTGAAGAAACCATATACTAGCAGCTCTCAGCCTGATCTTATCTACCCCAAATGCCCATGGAGGCTGCAGCAGAGCTTGGACCCCCACGGAAACCTCCACCTCACGATTTCTCTTTACTGACATCCCAGGTGCCTGGCTCTGTAAAAGACAATTAGTGATTAAGTTGTTTTCACCAGAATTTCAAAAACTAAACAGAGCTAAATAGGAAAAAAAAAAAAAAAAGCTCGGCTATTCCACACTTTCGTGGAGCTGGAAGTCTGCCCACTGAAATACGTTTTATTTTTTTTTTCAAAAGCATTTCTTTGTGAATGTAATGCTTGTTTTCAAAGCTGGATTTATGGACTGGCAAAATAACATTCTCTTTTATAGGAGAAAGTGTTGCATAATGTTTCATATGACCGTGTCCCGAGGTGGTTCAGCACACTGGTTTCCGTGCGTACCGATAAACACGGATCTCAGAGCTTTCAGGAATAATGACCCACTAAAATGTGTTGCTTGTTGGGAAGTAGAGAACTCAAATTAATTTTACATCCCATGTAAAGGCTAAAGCAAAGGGAGAGATGGCTCACAAAGGCTTGGACAAATGTACATGCGGGATGCACCATGCAGCAGGCAACTTCAGTACTGCTGTGCAGTGGAAGTCAAATTGCTTTAAAGAAGGGCACATGAACTGTCTGCAAAAGTGACACCTCTTATAGGCTTCATTTCTTCAGGCTCTTAGGCATGTACATAATTGCAACTACTTTTTTATTTTTATTTTTATTTAATTTATTGCTTGTCTACACAGGTGCAATGAGGAAATTTTATCCAAATTAATTTCAGGTGTGACCTGAAAATGACTCCGTTAAAGTGTGAAAATGAGGCCACTTTTTGTAGGGTGTCTGTGTCTGCACCAGAATCTGGTGGAAAGAAGTCAAGTCCATTTGGAAGCAGGTTCAGGCCAGCCCTTCTGTACAGCACGTGGAAAAGTCCTTACTTTTTAGAGCTGAGGGAAAAGGACTGCTTGGGTACTTAAACCTTGGCTGTAGATGGAAACAAGAAGGTATCGACAGGGGAATAAGCATGGGAACGGCTGTACAGGCTGCTCCTTCTTTGTGGCTACATGAATCTTACTTTTCAGGCTTAGTTTTCAGGCAAATGGAGTCCCTGTGTGATTTGTCACAGGGCTGCCTGAGCTCCGGTGACATGGGGCAGCCCAGGAATGTGGCCGCGGCTGAGTGGGGAGCACAGGAATGTGCAGGCAGTGCCACTGGCAGCTGGTGCAGGACAACACTGCTTGCACACCCTTGGCCACAGGAATCCCAACCAGCTGTTCCTGAGGATTCATCATGTCACAGATTCACACAGGACAGCTGAGGCTGGCCGGGCCCTTTGGAGGCCATCTTGTCCCACCCCAGCTCCAGCAGGGACACCCGGAGCTGGTGCCCAGGGCCACATCCAGGCGGCTTCAGAAGATCTCCAAGGATTCAGACCCCACGGCCTTGTGCTGTGGGCAGCCTGTGCCAGTGCTCCATCACCCACAATGTTCCACTTTGTGCCCTTTGCCTCTTGTCCTGCGAGAGGTTTAAGGGAGATGACAGGACCTTTGCTTGGCAGGAGGTGGTAGGCCTAAGCGCCTCTCCTGAGTCCATCAGCCTGAGGTGGCAAATGTTAGCAAGAACATTTCGGCTTTCCAGTAGTAAAAAATAAGAATAACCCCTGCCAGTCTGTAACGTCCATGAGAGCATGCGTGCCCCAGTTCTCATCTTTTGTGCCTTGTGAACAGAGATAGCTGTGGGATGTTGTTTTTTTTCTTCTTTTTTTCCTTCTTGTTGGGGAGGAGGGAAGAGAAAGATTGATTTAATCCTTTAAAAATAAGTGGCTCATCCTCAATGTGCTCTGGATGGCCGACATCCTGTGTTGTACTTCGAAAATGCATGGCCTTTTTTTTTTTTTTTTCTGTGAAAAGCTTACAGCCGAAAACGAGACTGCATTGATATTTTGCTGCAGAGTTGTTGCCTGTAGGTAGGCTTTAGATGGAGCTGTTCTGTGGAAATCAATCTGGGTAAAGCAATAGCAGCTGCTATTTTGCCAGCGAGCAGAAACAATCGCAGAGGTACTCACTCTACAGCAACGCGACTTGGTAATTGAAGAGCAATTTGGAACGTAAAAATAACCTGAATAAAGTTAGAGAAACAAAACGTTGTCATTTGTCATGTTCTGAAGCCAAAGACTGCAAAAACTTGTTTCTAAAAAAAAAGTGAGTTCTTCCTCATGTAGGGCCATATAGTCCTACACATGTAGGATCAGTGAAAAATTAACCCTCTTTGGAGATAATACAGATTTTTCACTAGTGATGAGGAGACTTTATTTTTTAACATTTGTAATGCCAGTAGGACAGCATGCTCACGTGGACTCCATCGGGTTTCCCCTGTTTTTCCTTAGTCCCTTTTCTCATCTCTCTGTCTGTGTTGCCTGCCATCTTCCTCTTCCATCCAGTGTAGGCATTGGGAAGCGATCTCACCTGCTTGCGTGGTGGGGCCTGGTGAGCACCTCAAGGACTGAGGGAAATCATGCCAGGATCTCAGCCCCTTGGAAGCTCTTGGGCTCATTTTCCTGAATCAATACAAAGGAAAACACAATCATCCTTCCAAATAGAAATTACCAGAAAGCCTCCAACAGGGACAGAATACTCGTTCCATACATAAAATGTACATTTGTTTTCCACGTTTATTAATGTATTTTAGGAAGGCTTGAGGATGAGGGATTCTGTGGAAAAATAATGGAGTATTATACTATTAATTTGCATCAATTTCTTAAAGAGATAATTCAATTAAATAGTTCAGCCTTTAGCAACCTTTTTTTTTTTTTTTTTTTTTTTTTTTTTTTTATAATCATCTCTCTTTTTGAACTGTCAGCCACTTGAAGGAACAGCCCTTGATTCTTTCTTGATTGTATGCTAGATGAGGCAATTTTTCCTTGGGGAATAACATTAGCTAAATTAGGAACGCTGTAATTTAAAGGTGATTAAGTACCTTTTGTGATTGTTGTTCTATGACTTCAATCTGATAACATTTAAGTGCATGTGTAATCTAGTTTTCTACAGGGCTGCTCACATTTAAGCACAAGTGTGCTTAAATCCTTATAAGATCAGGGCCTAAATGAGCACCACGGTTAAACGTTGTACGGCACACTGATGGGCTATCTGTTTGTCCTGACTGCAATGAAATTTCACACTTGTGCTTCATGCAAAAACACTCAATTTTTTTTATTTTTTATTTTTTTAAAAAAAGGACTTTCATTTACAGATGGAGAAAGCAAGGCACAGGATGGTGACTGGAGATGTTTTGCTCGGAAGGAAAGTCCACTGGAAGCTGGTTGAGGACTCCTCACCTTCTGGCTTTGTGTCCTTCTTCTCTCCAGCTGGACCTCGTGTCTGACCGCTTCGTGCAGGAGGAGCAGCAGGAACCTCCAGGCAAAGTGACCAAGCCATTGCTCAACCTTCCCGCTTATCTCTGGAGAAATACTTTCATTGCTAACCACCAGCCTTCTTGCGGTTTCAGGGGAAGATGCTTCTTGTCAGCAGAGCACAGAATGTCCTGAAGGACGTCAGAGCACGGGGAACTCTTGTGCCGTTGACAAATTTTAGGGTTGACATCCGCAAGGGGTGGCCAAAGATGCACTCAGCCATCCCACTGGCAAGAAGTGGTGTTGTTTTTTGCCTGTGCAACTGGATATTGTACAGAGTGTCATTACTTTAAAATACAATGTTTCCTTGTAACGATGGCTCCCGAACACAGAAACAGCCTTTGACCATAATGAAGTTTTGCAAATAATGCTTGCAGGAAGTGATTTGCTATAAATCAATCAAGCAGATCCCAGAAATAACATGACAGATGGTAACCCGACAGTACTGCAACATCACTGCACTGCTTACTTGCACTCTGAACAACCATTTGGGCTCAGGTCTCTAAAGAAAACTGCTGCCTCTCACTCTACAGCTGCATGAAGCTGAATCGCCATCCTGTAGAAAATTCTATCATCAGAAGTCACTTAAAGGAAAAATAAATCAAGAGTCTGAAATTTTCTTCAATGCAAAAGGAAAAAAAAAAAAAAAAAAGTTTCAGTCATCAAGACCTTATTTTAATAATTTTTTAAAAATTTTAAATTAAGGGCTTCTTCTTTATTTTTCAGCCATTATGCTACAAACAAAAAATGCAAAATATGAAATTAACACAATCGTTAAGTGATTTGAACTGCGAAAAAAATAAGAGAATAATAACATTTGAAATAAAAAATACTGAAATGATGAAGTATAATTTTTCTATTTCCGATGCTCCAGTTTGATTTTTTTGTCCTAGGAATCTACTGTTTGTCAA
This sequence comes from Aythya ferina, assembly GCF_964211825.1. Lineage (NCBI taxonomy): Eukaryota > Metazoa > Chordata > Aves > Anseriformes > Anatidae > Aythya > Aythya ferina. The sequence continues at coordinate 149,888,490 of NC_140297.1, read as the reverse complement.
AACCCCAATGTTTCCATTTTTCACGATCTAGTGCTTTCTGACAGCCCACTCCACCTGCACACCCAGCAAGGTCTCTCTAGGCTATGGGTATGTTACAGGGCACGTGTGAGTAGCAGCAGTTCAGCAAGGTGCTCGTCATAGCTAGTGCTTTCAAACTTGCAAGGTGAAAGCCATTCTCTTGTTTTGAGTGCCCAATACTCTCGTTACAATTTACTGAGGTTTGAAACGCTTGCTTCATTTGTCTGTTGAATACCTGCTTGCTGCTTCGTCACTGCATGAAGAGTTGTTGCCTAGTACGGAGCAGACAGCACTGATTTATTAACTGAAGCACAAATGCACTCCTTGAAAAACAACCTCTTCTTTATGGAAGGGTTTTTCCTCCATCCTGTCCCATATGCACCGTGCATTCTGCAACCTGTCATCCTTTTACCCTGGAAATGAAGGTTAGACAAGGTACTATTTGTGTTAAAGTCCGTTCCAGAAACGGAGTGTCTGAAGAAAGCAAAGCAGTTTGAAGTTCGCCTGCTGCCTTGCTGCGTGTCCCTCTGTCCCAGGGCCCTGGGCAGCCATCGGATGCTCCGTGCATGACAAGTGGTGGCATTGCTGCCACCACTGCGGCCATTTCGTGTGGACGGCTTCGAGAGAGGGCCTGGGACAGAGCCAGGGCATGAACAGCCCCGTTGGAGCTGCAGGGGTGCTTCCCACCCACGTGAAATGTAAAGGCAAGGGGGAAAATGGCTCTGCAGGCATGGCACCTGTCCGGCGTTTTTCATCGCTGCTAAATTCACACGGGGACTGTAATCCATCCTGTGCATGTGCCTAAGCCCTGTCTGAAATGTGAAGCAAAACGTGATGGTGTGCTGCTCTAACTCTCCTCAGGCTGGGATTAAATAGATGATAAATAATAACAGGGAATAAGAGATAAATAACTGTAATATCATTTTAATTATAACACTCAGATTTCTAAATTTCTACCTCAGTTACCAGCTGCACATGTACCTGCATGTGCCTGTATAGATGGAGACAGAAAAAAACCCTCACTTTACGATATATTTTATATTTTCCTGCCTCTCCACCTGGCTCTCATTAAACACTGTGGTAACACAGCCTGCCCTTCCGCTGGGGTTAGCAGCACGGGGGGCTTTAGGCCTCAGCTCCCTAAAACAAATGGGCACTTGCCTAATTTCAGTGCCATGAAGAGTCTCAGAGTCCTTGGTGTGTTTTCTGTATGCCTCCGAAGTTATCAGATCCACCACACACATTTTATTATTTTTTTTTTTTCATGAGGTTTGCGTGACCTCGGCTTCTATGTGTGTGTGTATGAACGGAGAATTTTAACCTCCATGTTTTGCAAAGTTGGGGATTCGACCTAGCGAATCTGAAAAGTAAAATTATTTGTAAAAGGCTATGTTTCGTGCAATCTGCACTAACTTCTAAGCACAGCTCTGTGTTTGTGGGGCAGGACGAACAAACAAGAGGCCTGTGCTGAAAGCTACTGCTGCTTGCACTAGGCCAGGGCTGCATTTCCAGCCGCTTGCGTCTCTGCTGACCCATCCCACCTGCCATTTTCCAAGCGGGTGGGCAGCGCTTTGAACGTTTTTCCCCCCAAACACCCCAAGTTTGGGCAATTACAACACATGGCAGCAAGAAAACCCTTCCCTCCTCAGGTCCAGCAGCGGGCGGCGGCGGGACGCGAACCCGCGACCTACCGAGCACTGGGGCCGAGCCGCGGCGCTGCTGAGGCGGCGGGGCGGGGAGGGGACGAGGAGGAGGAGAAAAAAAAAAAAAAAAAAAAAAAAGAGGAGGAGGAAAAAAAAAGAGGAGGAGGAGGGAGCGGTGGGTCTGCTCCCGGAGCAGCCAGGCAGCGGCTCTGCTGCAGCCTGCTCCCTTCGCTCTTCCAGATCCCTCGCCCCGCGCCATCTCCTCTCCCCTTTTTTCCTCCCCCCCCCCTCTCTCTCTCTCCAAATCTATTTATTTTTTTTTTTTATTTTATTTTTTCTGTGTTTTTTCCTCCGGCCGGCGATGGATGGCGGCGCTGCCCGGCTGCGGGAGCTCGGCGCCGCCTGGGCTGGCGGCCCCCGGGTGCTGCTCGGCGGGGCTGGGAGCTGCGCCTAGGCGGGGGGCACCGCCGCTTCGGGGGGGTTTTACCCTTTTTCCCCCGGTTTTAAATGCTTAGAGGCGCGGGTATTTAGCACTCGGGGTGTTTATTTTTTAAATCTATTTCCCCCCCTCGCCGCCCGCAGCTGTGTTTGGCGGGTGAGGTGGGAGAAGGAGGCAGGCTCGCTGCTTTCCGCAGCCTGCTGAGGGGGGGTCGCGGCGCTTCGTGCCTCCTCCCGGGCGAGGAAAATGGAGGCTGTGATCGAGAAGGAATGTAGCGCGCTCGGAGGGCTCTTCCAGACCATCATCAGCGACATGAAGGTGAGAGGCGGCGGGGAAGAAGGGGGCAGGTGCTGGGGAATCCCCCCCAAGCCTGGGCACGGCGCCCAGGGAAGCTCACGGCAGCGGGGGGGGGACCTGCCCCACTGAGGGGGCTTTTGCAGGACCCCCCCCTCAGCTTGCTGGGACGTGCAGGCTGTTACCTTGCAGCCTGAAGAGCTTTTTTCCAACCCTGTGAAATCGAGAAAACGATAATATGTCTGTTTCCCCCCCATTTTCCCCTCCTCCGCCTTTTATTTTTCGTGATTTGGGGTGGACGCGGAGGAGCCGCGCGGTGCCGTGGGGTGGGGTCGCCTCAGGTTTGGGGGGGCTGCGAGGTTCAAAACCTCCCCGGCCTGGGGAGATTGCTCAGGAGTTGAACGTGCGCCTGGGTTAGGATGGGTGCCGGGGCGGTATTTTGGCTCTCCGAGGGGGTATTTGGGGCTTCGTGTGTGTGCACGCAAAGGTCTCGGCTTCCCAGGTGGCTCCTCTCCTCCGCCAGCCACCAGAAACCTCTGCGCAGCCCCACGCCAGCGGCTCCGAAAACACCCTCGGCATCCCCACAGGGTTCATTTTGGATGAGCGGACGCCTCCCACCCTTGGCTTGTGGCAACAAACAGCCCCAAAGCCCTTCTGCGTCGTGCCACCCGTGCCCTCCCCGCAGCCGGAGTACTGCAGAATACTGCAGTGTGTCCCCGGACAAGGGCGGCTCGGCTCCCTCCAGACGTGGTGGCCTGGAGATGTGTAGGGCGATGGGGCGGCTGTGGTGGTTTAGGGGCAGCGGGGACAGCGTGTCCCCAGCCTGGATATTGGGGTGGGAGTGAGGGATCGGCCCCCAAGGAGCCGTGCAGGGAGGGCTGCGGGAGAAGCGATGCTGAAGGAGGACGGGAGCTGCTCCTCCAGGGAGCCTGGGCGCAGGTGGACGGCGCCTGGTGTGGTTTTGGGGCGGAGATGCCGCTTGCACGAGAAGTTATTTTTTTGGCAGGGGGTTTCATGCACGCTTCCCTCCAGGCAGATCGTGGGGAGATGCTCGATGGGATGCGGGGAGGAGGGGGCGTGCGTGCGGGTAGCTGTCAAGACAATGCTGCAGTCCTCGCGGCCGCGCTCCTCATGCTGCCAGCCCCCTTCAATTTTGAAGAACAATTGCACCTTAAAACAAACCCACAACACCCTCCCCGGACAGGATACGATCCCAAACCCTGGGATCGTTTGCAGGGAGCATGCAGGAGCTTTCCATGCCCCATAAAGTGTCATTCGGGGACCCAGCTTGAGGGTGTTCGCTCCTGGCTCCTTCCCACCAGCGATCCCTTGCTCTTCAGCACGCTGACTTATTTATTTATTTCCTCACACACTGGTGCTTGCCTGGGAACGCCGCTCCTCAGGAGCGTGTTGACATGAGCGTATGGAGATGGGCACAGGTGTGGATTTTTTTTTTTTATTATTTTAATCCTCCGTAGCAGTGGAACCTGTTTTGTGATCCGGAGGTTACTGCGGTGTGGGGGGGGAGGTTTGGGAAAAATCACACCAGATCCTTAGCGGCGTGGTGGATGTTTAGGGTTTAAAAAAAAAAAAAAAAAAAAAGTGCTTGCTATTTAGCACGAGTGGAACAAGTAATTTTTCACCTGAGCTTCAATTTAGGGCAGCTGATGAGACGCAGGAGGGTTCTTTGTGATTTGTGCACAAAGGATTGTGACGATTTCTGGGGGGGGGAGGAAGAAAAAAGTAGCTATTTTTCTATTTTTGACAGCTAACCTGAACCTTTCAGCTAATCATACCTTCGGTAGTAGAGTGCAAATTAGCAATTGAAGTGCTGCTTCACGTAGTCAGGTCTGTGTGGGCAGGCTTCTGGCAGGATCTTGGAGGCTTCGTGTGGGGGTCTGCCCACACAGCCCCGTGCCCTACCTGTGCCTGCCTCACCTGGCAGGCGGAGATCGAGGCCCCGAATGCCCTGCAGTGCTGAGGGATCTGCTGCAGCATCTGCCTTTTTTTTACCTGAATAATTTGCAGGTTCTTCTTAAATCATATCGCTCTGCCTTCAGCTTAGCTGTGAAGGCAGGAGGGTTGATTGACGAGACCCTGAAATTGCTCTCAATTTTGCCGGTGGCTGCAGCTAAGGTGATGGGGATACAGACAGATTTTGGTCTTCATGTGCTAATAGCAGACGAGCTCAGGTGGACCCGTGGTTAACTTGGAGCTCTCCTTGATGTCAGCAAGGTTACAGGAACAGGAATGGCAATCCTGAGCGATGGGATTGCGTGGTTCTGGTTGGCTGAACTCTGAAACTTAATGAGGGCTACGTATGCAAACGGGACTGGTGTGTCCCAGGGTTTGGTGGCAGGGTTATCTCCTGGTGCCTGAGGATGAACCTCTTTCCATGGCTTCTCCAGAAGCCCTGAATTTTTCTCCCATCTTCTACCAAAAATAGCGTGGTGATTAATACTCAACCAAAAAAGCTCCGAAATAAGAAAAAAAAAAAAAAAAAAAGTGTAAAGCTGTGTGATTCAGAGAAACGAGGTTACCGAGTTAAACATAAGAATGGATTACGAAAAATCCCATTTAGGCAGCATTTTAATGCATATATGGTAACTTCGGTGACCTGGTAAGGGAAATCCACATTTCCTACGCAAAATGAGGGTCACGTTTGTCGAGTAGCTTGGAAGTGTATGTCGTGACAGAGCTGGTTGTGGAAAATCCATGACGGGAATTGTACTTGGCCACCATGCTCTAGAATTGGGCATTTGATGCTTGAGGGTTTCAAGATGAGATTAAAGGATCGTAAAGCCTGGAAAGCCCATCCCATCCTTATGGTTTTGTCCATGGCCACAGCCCCGATGCTTCCTGTGATGGCAGCGTTAAGCATGTGGCGCTTAGGATTTGTTATATTCTTATGTGTAAATCTCTTTCCAAAGTGCTAGAAGTTTATAAAAGAGAAAATAAAGCCTGTATGGCCCCTCGGAGGGGTACTGGCATGTGCTGTGTTCAAAACGCTGAGTGTGCAGGTACGAGGGGGGCTTTGACCTCTTGGCGAACAAAATCAGAAAGTTCCCAGAGGAAGAGTGAAATTTGAGAAAAAAAATAGATTATTTTTCCAAGCGTGTGTGCTTTATTTGTAGTCTCTTAACTGAAATCTCAATCAAACCAACATTTTGCTTTGGGTGGCTGCTTTAATCCTGCAAAGGAAGTGAGCTCCCTGGGATGAGGAGGCAGCGGTGCCTTTGCCTTCAGCCATGCAAAGCTCCTGACCTTGCTTTGCATCCGAGAAGGGAGCGAGCATATGGGCACGAGAAATATTTCAGTTTTTGCAGCCTCTTATCTCCCGTGGGGATGTGGCTGCTGAGAAGCAGCGTTTTAATCTCCCTTTTTGTGGAAGACGGAGCCGGGGGTGGTCGCAGCAAGGCTTAGGAGCCATTTGGTAAGTCGGGCACGGCTCGCCTGTGAGGGCTGGCCTCGTGCTGGTCACACCGGTGGTATAAAGTGAGTCAAAATCAATAAATAAATGCTTCCTGGAGCAGATAGAAACGCCGAGGCTGTTCCTATGACAAGTACAGCTGCAGGTCCTCCGTGTCTGCGTTAATCCGAGTCTGCCTGCGTGTGTCGGGGAAGCTGGGCAGAGCTGTTTTCCCCTGACCAGCGGCGATACCACAGCTCTCCTGCAGCTGGGCTTTATCTGCAGCCCGGCATCTCTGTGGGGATGAGGAATGCTCAGTTCAGTGACTTTAAGGTCTCGTTTCAGCCCAGCTGTTGAGGATGGTAACGCTTGTGAGGAGAAAAGCTGAATGTGCAGGTGGAGGCTGGGACCACCACGCGTGCTGGGTGGCACTGGGACATCCTGATCTAATCCAAACCCAGAAAATCGATGTTTATCCCCTCCCAAAAAAGCATGGAATGAGTTCACTCCCCCCCCTACACAGATTCAGCTGTTCTTCTGCATTTTCTTGCCCTCGAAGGCTGGCGCAAACCCCTTTAGGTGTGTTTGCGCTCAGCCAGCCTTACTGATTGCTTCCCCTTGCTGCCTCCCAACAACCTGCCTGCCCAAACATTTGGTTCGCTTACGCTGGAATTCCTCGCCCTGCCGGAGCAGCTGCAGCATTTATTATTTTTAGGGCCACATCCTTGATCCAGGCCCTCCTGTACGAGCGCTGACAATTCCTACAACCGCCGCGCATTCGCTGTGGAAATGCATCCAAGGCTGGCTCGTTCTGGGGCACACTGAGGGCGAGGAGTTTTGCTTAAAGCCTTTTAAAAGGACTGCTTTCGGGCCTGGTGGCCTGCCAAGGGCTGCACAAGGAGGCTCGCCGCCGTGGAAGCGTGGAAGGAGCTGCGCAGCGCTGCATGGAGCACGATCGACTCAACAGACGTTGGAGGACGAGAGGTCTGTGCAGTGTCAGAGCGAGTGCTGGGTAATGCCGAGCTGAAGGTGATTGTCAGGAGGCTTTGCTGCTTCTTTCCTCAGTTCTGAGTGTGTATGGTACATATTTTTTCCAAGATACAGAAGTTGCTGCAGTTGATGGAGGATTCTTGTGTACCTCTTGTGCCCATCAGCCTGTTTTCAGCTCGTGAAAAACACATTTTGGGTTCATGGCCTGCCCAGAGACAGCGTGGCCTTAACGAAGGGCAGAAAGCACTTGGTGGCTGAGAGCAGGACAGGAACAGTGGCTGAAGAGGTGTTTGCTCTGCTTCAGAGGACGGAGGGGTTTGAGTCAGTGCCACAAAGAGGCTGCTACAGAAATGCATTTGCCTCTTCAAGTGTTTGTTTTCCAGCTCAAAACGATGCCTGCCGTGGTGCTGCCCCACGGCCTGGTATCTCTGCTGCCCTTTAAGGATGTTAATTGACGTCTTCCTGCTGGGCTGTGAGATAGCCCGAATGCCGAGGTGTTGGGAAGGGCTGGAGACAAAATGTCTGGTGGCCTCGTGGTTAAGACCATAGCAGCTTTCATCTTCAAAGCGCCGGGGAAGCGTGTGACTTAGCTCCCAAGAATGGCTCCCATTTTACAGAAGGGCGAGCTATGGCTGCAGGTTCAGTCGCTTCTACTCCTTTCCCCTAGGACAAGAAGGGATCGGGTACCTGGGTACCTGTGGGTCACCGAGTTAATGAGGGGATGGTTTTTAAGCTGCCAGTGCTGCTGTATCCACCCACAGCCCACATCACTTTCTTGCTGCTGCTTAAGACGTGTTGCCCTTTCCCTTGTGATAACCCGAAATTTTGAGGCAGTGGAGATGCTGTCTGCAAACGAATGATCAGCTGGCAACACAAGTGTGTTAAACTCCTTTTTGTAACTGAAATTAGGGGGTGTCTCTGCTTCTGACGGGAGCACCTTAAACATAGGGTGGTGGATCACCAAGAATTTGGCTGTCTGGCAAGGCAGTGCACGAGCTCTGTATTTTTTGCTCTTCTAGTCAACCAACCTCGGTGTTGTGTGGGTCATTTTAATTCTAGGATGCCTGGTGTACGCACAGCGGCGAATAAATCACCTTGGATGTCTTTAAAAGCACACAAGTAAGAATGAACTTGGGAATGCTGATTTTGTTGGCGTGCACGATGCTATTGATAACCACGTAGCTGGTTCATGGTATGGAAAGGTTCAGATTCTTTCGTTCCCGTTTTTGTCTTCCACATAAACTGCTACCACACTTCTTATGCAAGAATGAGATTTTTTTTACCAGGTACCCTAGGTTTGTGCTTTGTAGTTTCACAGCAGCCCTTTGTGTAATGGTGTAAAACTTTGCGGTAAGGTGCCTCTCGTTGAAATCGTCCATGATCAAACCAAAATAACTGGGAGTTTGGAAGAGATTATTTCTTTTCTCACGAGTGAAATGAAGAGCAAGGAGCTGGGGACAAGCACGCTGGCACTTCATGAACTTTGGCTCAATCTCAGCAGTAAAACACTAAAATCTGCTGCCTGGCTGCCACCTCTTCCCTGGTGTGGTACTTCTGTGGTCAGTTCAGATGCGTGGCAGCATCTTGGTGCCAAAGTACTGATGTTTCTTGGGTCCTGGAGATTGTTTTGAATGCCCCTGCGATGGAGATTGTGCAAAGACCAAGCAATGAACACTGAAACAAGGGTGTCTCCTGCTTCTGTGGATGCCTTGGGAAGAAGTGATGAAACCTCAGTGGTGGTGGTGGTACCAGCACAGGGCTGTTGGCTCTGCTTCGAGACTGTCCCGTATGGGCATTAGCTTGAATGAGTGCCTCTTGATATTTTAATTATCCTAGTTTTGATCCGGCTGAAATATTGTGGGTTTAGAAAATAGCTGCCGAGTATGCACGGTGGCCGCTTAATGAGTCGGCGGATGAAAGGCGGTATTGATGAGTCTCCGAGGAGAAATCTGCTATTCAGGCTTGCAAACTTGTTTAGACCTGCAGGGAAGAACGTGGAACTAAATGCTTCCTCGGGAGGACTACTTAATGTCCAGCTTTTTTAATGCAGCATGGGATAAAAGGTTCCCCAGAAGCTGTGGCTAAGTTGTTTCGTGTTTTTTTTTTTTTTTTTTTTTTTTTTTCCCCTCTTATGAATAACTTCCTGTGTTTATAGAGAGGGGCAGACTCTATGTTTATGCATGATATATTTTCTCACAGTACAACTTTTTTGTTTGCTAATTACTCAATCTAGCTTGGATTTAAATCAGGATGCGTTGGAGTTGGAGTTGGGTTTCTTTGTCTTAAGTGCTGTGAACCTGGGCTGCAGATGGCAGAGGTTTGACGTGGTCCTTATCGACCTTATTGGCTTTGTTAAAATGCAAGTTACAGGTTTTAGAGCTCTAACAGCAGAATCGTACCTGATTGGTGGCCCCTTTTAAATGGTACTGAGCTCTGCTGAATACCTATGTTCTCACTAAGTGTGCATTTCATTATTCACGGAGCTGGTCATCCTTTTGAGTTCTTCGAATGGTTTTGGGAATGCAGAAATCGCTGATGGTCCTGTGCTTCTTCCCAGGGGGGGTGAATATCCTCTCCTGCGGTTTCCTGATTGGATTCGTCTCGATTTTATCAAAACACTGTACCATTGCCCGTCTCCTAGAGTAGCTTGTTCTCTGTGTCCCAATTCTCTGTTTAGACTGCAAAACAAACAGTCTTGAAAACACGAGTGCTGCCGTGATGTGTAGAAGAAATATCCAGTAGGCAGGTTTTTTAATAGCGTACGAGGCTTCTTCAGTAGTGTTTTGCTGCATAATTTGCAGTGTTGTGATAACTTATATATCACCTTGTGAAAGCAAAGCTTGGCATGTGTATTTATACCATGCACGCTGCGGGAAACTCATTTCCAACCCCCTGCCCGTTCCCTCAACACGTAGCAGAAATAATGGAAATGGGTGTATAGATACAAGACTTTGATTTTAATTATCCCTGCTTTTAGTTCCTGGAGGGTAGTTACAGGGTAAATGACATCTTAATCTGATCTTTGACGTGCTTTTGCTTTCACTTGCAGGTACAAACTCTGTGTTTGTACCTGCATCCTCTTCCAGTCAGTGATTTGCATGTTTGGTTCTTGTGAAAGGCTTTTTGTTGTATGAAATCAGTACTGGGGCTTGGTTGGCTCACTTCTGCTTTTGAATTTCAGGTATATCTAAAATGGGGTAAATGAAACCAAAGTAATCATGGAAGAGGTAGTGTGTCCACCTCTTCATCTTCATCTGCATCTTCATAAAGAGTGAGATCTCTCCCACTAATAAAATTCATGGTTCAGTCTGTTGGAAGACTGATGCTATTCTGGGGAATGGATGGAAAAAGAGGCAGCTTAGAAAGCTTCATGAATTGCTTATTTTTCAACCTAAAAAGAGGAAAAGCCTACAAGCAGATTTATTTATTTATTTATTCATCTATTTTTCAGATGAGGAACAGTCATTAGGAACTTCATGTCAGGTGACATTCAGTCTCACCTCACCTGTGTCTTGCAAGAGCTTTTGGGATGTAGGCAGTGTTATCCACGAGCCAGGTTGGACCAAACGTGAGGGTTGTGCTCAGAGATGTGTGAGCGTTGGGCAGTGCTTTGTAACTCCTGCAGTTGTGACCGGCCAAGCGCCCTTTTCCCCAGTTGACTGCTGATTTTTTTCGGAAGAGAGGAAGAGCTTCCAGTGCCAGATGCTAGCTGGGTGGGGAAATTGATTGTCAGCCACTGCATCTTCCCATGTGCTGAGACATCTGTGGCCGGAACCCCTTTTTTCAGGCTGTCAATTGTTTTCCTGTCCCCTTCCCCTCCACTTCTTCCTGTTTTTTTTCTCTTGAAGGCCCCCTGGAAAAATGATAGCCTCTACGTGCAGACCATACTGACTTACACGGGCCATTTTTTTTGAGGTCTAACATCTGTGAGTTTGGTGTCTAGCACAGTGAAGTCTCTTTGCTCCTTGTAGGTAGTGCAGTGCGTACCACAGAAAGGAAACTGCCATAATAATCTTTCAGATTCTGATATCAGATAAAACTTTATCTACACATTTATGTTTTTAGGCATCATTTACTTAGAGGTTGGGAGGACACGCGTAGTAGCAAAGTTCCAGTTTTGTTCCAGAGGTAGGTGTGAGCCATTCGGATGTGTTACTAGGGTGTGAAGCTGGGTAACAGCGCTGTGTATTTGGGACTCAGCTTCTCAGTTGGTCAGAGCTGAATGCTGACACTGAGGTGAAGTCCAGCTCCTGTAGCTAGCTGGAGTCATGCTTTTTTTCCCCTTCGTATTGAAGTCTGCTGATAGTCAGTCGGTGCCTTTCTGGAGGGCACACAGCTCTTGTTTGATAACCTGTGAGATAAAACCAGGGCACTGCCCGCCAGGTCCCTTTTCTCTCCTACCTCTTTAGCTGGAACAGCTAAAATTAGATTCTCAATTTGCTTTACTGTAGAGCAGCTCTGCCTTTTTCCCCGTGCCCTGAAAGTTTAGATGGGTTGGTGCTGTGAACAAGATACCGAACTGTTTCTGCTGCCTTTGTAGTTGCATCCCAGCAAGGGCTGATAATGTGGCTGAAAAGCCTTGGTGATAAATGAAAGCTGTGAAAAGAACACAGCCGAGGTTTTTTTAAAAGATGGGGTGCGTCTTGTCTCCGGGATTCAGGGTGCCTGGGAGTAAATTATTAAAGGAAGTAAGTGTCTTTTCACTTAATGGAAAAAAAAAAAGCAGAAGAATTGTAACTCCTTAGTAGGAGGAGTGACAGAACAGTTTTTAACTGTCAAGACTGCTGGTACTCAAGTTGTAATCTTAAATAAATACAACAAACTGGGTTCCTGTTCTTGCCATTAGGTGTAATCGATAGCAATTTCAGTAAAATTGGATCCTTTGCTGCAAGTCTTTTCTTTATTTATTGAGAAATCCCTGAGCTTCTCTTTCGGGTTTCTTCTACCACAGGATTGCTGGCCTGAAAGGAAGGGAGAAAATCCAAAGTGCTAGGGACAGGATCATGAAGTCATTTGGGTTGGAAGGATCTGTCTTTAAAGACAGATCATCTCTGCCCTTCCCTCGTGTGGTGTGTTGACCTTGGCCAGCTGCTGGATGTTCCCCCGCTCCTCTCATTCCACAGGGCAGGATGCAGCAGTAAGAAGAAAATGCTCATGGGTGGAGTCTCTGAAGGAAAATGTTTTGCCCGTGACGGTAGTTGGTAGGCATACTCAGCTTGGAAGGTGACCTTTATCACCAACTAAAATAGATATAAATGGCGAGAAAGGGAAAAATGAGAACACCTTCCAACCACCTACCCCAACAGCCCCTTCAGGAGCACCCTGCTCCTGTGGGGGCTCTGTGGGGCTGCCTGTGGGCCTGGAGCCCCTCCTGCCCTCCTCCTGCTGGGGCCTGGGCCCTCTGCTGCTTCTCCCTCGCCCTGGGCCTCCTCCTCGGCCTGTGCCTGCTCTGCCCTTTCAGAAATCTGTTTTCCCTGAGGTGCCACCAGCTTGGTGCTGGGCTCAGCCCTGCCATGGGGCCGTTGGAGCCACCACAGAGGCCCTGCAGCCGCTGGCCAGCACCCGGGCACAGACACCCATGGTCTTCCAGCACTCTCCAGGCACGATGCTCATGTCCATGATCTTTTTTTGGGTGAAGTTTCACTGAATGAAGGTGGTGCCACCTCTCCTGCCCAGTGGCAGGCAGGGAACGAGCAGCAAGCCAGCGCACATACAGGCTGAGGACCTTTCCCCAGGAGCCACAGCCACGTCTGCCCAGACTCTAATGGGTCTGGGTGTTCTTGTCCAGCACTTGCAGGTGCTTTCCTCCTTCAGCCTGGTGCCTCTCACTGCTAATTATGGTATTTGTCCCTGAGGGAAAGCTCTTCAGTGTCCTAATTGTGGGCTGGTGAAGGAGGTGACAGGCATGAGACACCATTTTGTTTTTCAGCCCGGAGGCAGAAAGGCGATGCCCTGTCTGTTTTCGGTGTAAATCAGCTGGAGCGTGGCTGGGCACTGGCATCAGGTGACTAATGGCTTGTAAAGCAGCTCATTAAGCTCGAAGGTGTGATAATGGCATCTTCTGAGCCACAGCCTCAATCGGGAGCTGAAGGTAGGGACTGTGGTGGGACTGGGGGCCTTCATGCCTTGGGAACAAGTGTTTCATAGGGAGACATCTGAGGAAGAAATAACAATTAGGCCCAAATTTCCTCTGGGGAAATAACCCCCAGATTAAGCCATTAATGATCTTCGAGAAGACCACTTAAACAAAGCCAGGTTGTAACAGATTCCTGTTTTACTCCGTGAGGAGCTAAAGAGAGGATTTGTGACCCAGATGCCACCGCTCTTCTGCGAGTTTCTCTGAGCAGGACTGAGAGGTGAAGGCAGCCTGCTGCTCGTACAGATAATGCAGAGACCTGACATTTAAAGGGGGGAAAACTGATTTCCTTTAGTGGCTGTTTGCAGTTGGAAATTGCAGAAGGAGCTATGGGAAATGCAGCATTTAAAAATACTTTATTACTCTTCCAAAAATGACTTTACATTACAAAAGGACTTCTTAGACAAAGACAGCGAATTCTTCCTACTGTTTCTTTGTGTTTAAATTAAGACAGTACTGCAAGTTGAATTAGGTTTTATGGCTGTTTTGGTGTGTGGTTTCCACCACCGCTATATTTCTCCTGTTGACCGCTTTGATGAAAGGCGGAGCAGTTATTCCAAATGTTACATCAGCGAGGATATGAGAGAGGGGCTGCCTTGCTTGAGGTGGCACGTGAAGAGATCACGGGGAAGGAGCTGCTCCTGGGGTGCTGGGGACCTGCAGTGTTTTTCCCAGAAATAGTTGAGCTCTTGTGCTGTCTTCTTGGTTGGCCCCCAAGCATCACTCAGTGACCTCCTTGCTTCCCAGGTGCTGCAGCTGGGGTAAAACCCCTGGTAATGGGATCTGTGAAGTGGCAGGTGTCAAGCACTTCTGCTTCGGGTGTAGGGATCGAGGGGTTTTGGTTTCAGCAAGGATACGATGCTGGAAGTGCTTTTTGGAGAAGCTCCCAGGAACAGAAAGATTTGTGTGCAAGGCTTGAGTTGTGTGTTACTGCGAGAGAGCTGAACCTGCTGACTCACCTTCAGAAGGGGAAGGCAAACAGCAATTTCTGCTGGGACATGGATCAAATGAACCACTCATTTTTTTCTGTTCCAAATGACATCAGGTGCTTTGGGGCTAGTACAGGAGTGCCAAGGTGAAAAGATTGCAGTGATAGAAATATATATATATATATATATATATATATATATATATATATATATATATATATAATCAAACCAATTTGGGAAGCAATATATGGAGGTGGGTTGTTACAGCTTATATAAGTAGGATTGGCTTAAAATAAAAAAAATAATAATTAAAAAAAAAAGTAGTCGTGGAAATGCGTGTAACTAGTCTGAGTTTGCTTTCTTTGTGGCCAGCCTGGTGAAGAAAAAAACAAAACAAAAAAATGTAGTCTTTTTGAGTTATGCTTTGAAGGCACCGTCTGCTTTGGTGTCCTCCATTTGTCGACTTGCATTTTGCTCAGGAATCCAGTAAAGCCTTGGGCCCTGCTGTTAATTGTCGGGGCTTTCAAGGCTCCTGGCACATGCATGCATAATGCATACACACCACGCGGGCAAGAGGGGAGATGCAGTTCAGTGTAGGGGATTTCAGTAAGACTAATAGGTTTAAGGGAATGGCTTTTTTTTCCCCCTTATCCCTTCAAATAATCAGTGGGTTTCTTTCATTTTTAAATGTGACTATTTTTGCATGGCACAAAGCACTTTATATTCCAGGCTTTGCCAACCTGATAACGGGTCTCTTCTTTTGCCTTCTCCCTTTCCCACTGGCTCCATGGTGTGTAGGTTATCATGAGGTTTTATGACCACCTGGCTTACACTGCTGAAAGAGAACCAAGAAAGAAACAGTGAACCTGCACTGAAGGCTGTTTAGTAGTGGTTGGTACCCCAGTCAGTGGCCTTGGGTCTGTTGTGGCCCTGCCCAAGTCCTCTGCAGAGCTCAGCTTTGTGGGTGATACACACACAACATCTGTGCAAAGCCATTTTTCAAAATATGATTGATAGAAAAGATTGAATATGGAATTTGTGACCAACAGGCCAAAGCCAGAATCGAAAGGGAGCCTTTGGTTTGAACCCAAAGCCTTGCTGTGGTGCGTGGATGTCTGAGAGCTGCCTTGCCAGGGTGCACCGAGGAGCCTGAATCAGGTTGTCAGCTTTTGGGGAAGGGGTTGCCTTCACCCCAAACAGGACAATATGCATCCTCTCGTGGTAAGAGTGAGAGAAGGATTTTATTTTACTCGAAAAGCAGACTGCTTTATCAGGCTGGATTGAGTTTGCCACAAGCAACTGCACTTGCTTGCAACCTCTTCCAGTCAGAGCCGTGGTAATGTTAGCCTTGAGGAGCTGCCTTATCTGGGTTTTATTGTGTCGTTGCTCTGGTAACAGCAAGTCTTAAACCTTTATTAAAGGAAGCATGGATATTTTTATTTTACTCTCTAGGCTCCAATCAAAGGGAAATGTTGAGGTTTCTTTCTACCACCGTTTTTGCTGTTAGCAGAAAATTTGCACTTGTTCTGCAGAGAGCAAGTTAACCTTGTTTTGGTCTAAAAAGGATGGTATTTTACCATAAAAGCTTTCTTTAAAACAAACAAAAACTATGGGAAAACAGACATCAGAACTCATAAGAACACTTTGTGTCTATAAATGAATACGTGAACTCCTAACGCAATTTCTAAAAGTGGGGGAGAAGTTCACAGGAAACTAAATTTAATTTAAGAGGAATTAAACCTTCTTAAAAACTTTGCATATGCTCAATGCCACGCTACTTTAGCAGCGTCAGTTCAGAAATGAGCTCCAAGGTCATTCGGGACCATTTCAGAAGGAAGTTGTGCAGCTGTTGGGAAAGTTTGTCGTCTTACACTGCTCTGCCTTTTCTGTGACCGATCGCTGTATTACCATGAGATGATTTGAGGTGGTCTCTCGGGTGGCTCAGACCTTTGTTAGAAAAATAAAAGCCCTCATAATAAGAGAATGGGAACCTGGAAATTGCATGGAGACTCCATATGTAGAAAAGAACAACTGGAATTCTGCCCTTGGTTTTGGGAGATTCCCTTTATGTGTTACTGCAGCATCCTAGCACCCCGCTTCTAATAGGTTTTTGCTGTTTCCATCTGAAGTAAGAAGTTTCTTAGTTCTTTGGTTGAAATCCCTCTTCCTCTCCAGTGTTTTTGTTTGGGGAATCTGTAAAGCCTCCTCAGAAGACCCGTTTCATTTGGAGTCAGAACCAGTTGAAGTCCCGTATGTTGGGAATGGTGTTTAAGAACGAGAGTCACCTTACTGGGAAAATACGTTTTGGTGTCACTGAATTAGGATTTAATAAAGTCTTAGTTACTGCTTTACTTCTAGTTTCATTTGAACATTAAAACTGCAGTATCAAAACCAGAATGCTCAAAATATTCATTATTGTATCTTTCTTTTTTTTTCTTGCAGGGAAGTTACCCGGTGTGGGAAGATTTTATAAATAAAGCTGGGAAATTGCAGTCTCAGCTTCGGTAAGTCTTGTGTTGCACAGTCAAGATCGCCTACAATTACTTGCGTGTGCATACGTTAAAATTCAATGCAGCTTCTGCCTGGATAATTTTCTAAGCATGTTCTAGTAAATTTGTGCAGCTTTCATAGTCAGCACCCATGTACGTAATTGTCACACACGACTGCTGTTCTGATGTTATTTCAGGCAAATTCATAATCTATCACCAGTGGTACAAAACAAATGTAAAACAAGCTAAATTTCATGGCTTCTGGTGGAAAATTAGATAATGTATTGTTTAGTGAGATTTAGGATTAGACATATGTTGTCATTGTTATTAGTGTAGAATACAGCTGGTTTGTATTAGGGGAAGGCTCAACAAGTTAGAGATTTTGGTAGTCTTAACAGCGCTTTCTTCTGCTTTAAAAACCAAGGGAATTCCTGTTCTGAACTGTTCCTCAGTGGTTATTAAAACTTACTTTATTGGGGTATACTTTGCAAATGTCATTCTGGATTACCTTCTGCAGATTTCTGTTAATAAGTACCACATGTGCTGCACTCAGACCAATTCTGTTATCTCCAGAACTCGTTCACTTGTAAAGTCTGTTTCTGCTCATATGAATCCAAACTCCGTTTCTTCCCAAACCGCAATCTCCTCTGTGCTCCCCAGAGCATCAGCGCTTTCCCACAGCAGCAGTGGTAATAGATAGGGTTATTGGCAGTGTGTTTTGTGGTTCTGCATTGTGTTGTGAACCGTTTCTGAAGAAGCTGGTGTTTAGGCTCATCTAAGGGGCTGGCATACATTGTTCTGCCATGCCATGTCTAAAATAAAACACTTGCATGTGGTTTTTCCTTTTCCAGCAATCACATTGCAGTAGGGGAGTGTGGAAGAAGAGAAACGGAGAATTTCCCTAGCTGTTTGTGCTCTTTAAATACAAGCCTTCAGAGCAGGCAGGAGAAATAGTTGGATTTCAGTCCTGTGGCATTGTATTCAGTGTAACGCGTCCCTAGCTAAAGCAACATGCAAGCAGGCGGCTACAGGAAGATGCAAGCAGGCAGCTTGAGCCTGCTTTGAGGATTTGCTGTTCATTTCTAGCAGATGCGAGCCTTTTGCCTCTCGTTCATGCCTGTGCGCTCAGATAAAGGAGAGCAGATGTCATCTGAGCTTGAGCTGGGTCTTCATGGATCTGGTTACTGGAGAAATGGAACTTTGTTATTAGCAATATAATTAATAATTAACAACACAGTACACGGATAACAGAATGACCTGCAAGTTTGGAAGACTAAGGACACAAACACACTGCTAAGGAAAATCCCAGAAAAGATTATCTTGTTCCAGGGCTAAATATTACTAGCTTGCTGGAAACCTGTCAGGTATTTCTGCCTTCCATTTTATCTCCTGGGCATGTGAAGAGTCCTTATGCATTTGTTTGACGGCCTCTTGTTTGGGATCAAATCTTTTGTGCTGTCAATGGACTGTTTACCATGCTGTCAGTTAAGTACTTTTGTATTTTGAGCATATTTGGAGAGAGACTTGCATAAAATCTTAAAATCTGCCCCAGTTCTGGAGTTCTTTTTGGCTGAGGATCAGCTTTCTTGCAGGTCTCCCGTGTTGTCTGGTGTTTTTTGTTTTGTTTTTGAGAGTAGCAAGGAGTTCTTGAAGTGGACAGTCCTCCTCCAGGATTTTGTTTGGAGAGGCTGACCTGTAGAGTAAGGAGAAGAAATCAGAGTTACCGATACAAAAGGTGGGCAGAAATAGCACCCCGAGGTAGCTGGGGTGAGGGCACAGTCCTACTTCAC
The DNA here is from genome assembly GCF_964211825.1 of Aythya ferina. Classification (NCBI taxonomy): domain Eukaryota; kingdom Metazoa; phylum Chordata; class Aves; order Anseriformes; family Anatidae; genus Aythya; species Aythya ferina. Next base: position 149,870,353 of record NC_140297.1, on the reverse strand, counting down.
CTGTAGAGTTCTAGCCCAGTTTCATTTAAATTAGGTCGACCAGGCTAGAAAGCATCAGAAACCTGCTCCTGACCTGAGGTGCCTGGTGCTCTAAAAACTTATGTAGAACAAACACAGCTGGAAAAGTGGAGCTCACGTTTGCCATCGCCATCCACTTGAACAGGCAGGTGGTCTGTGTGTGCTTTCAAACTGAGAGGGAGTTGGGGTTAGTGGAGAGGTCCCATCCCTTTCAGGAAGGGACCTGTGCCCTGTTTGCTCTTCCACGAGTGCTGGATCAGGAAAATAAACTTCTTTTTGAAGGGGAGAACCCCCTGCCTTGCTGCTTTCCCATTTACCCAAGAACTCCCAAACAGTCTGGTTTCTAAGAGGTTGCTATTTTCTGTTTCAAGGGATGCTCACGCTCCTCAAATGAGGAATTCCGGGAAGCATTTGGCCAGGATCCTAGATAAAAAGAAGGTCCTGCGTGCCTATTCTCAGAACATCCACGTTCCCTGGAAATAACAGTGGTTGTAATTTGTACACTAATGGGTGCAGTATAATGTGTGTTAGATTTGTTTTTCATGTTTGACTGCTTAATATTAGTTCATCAGAGGAAATCAGCTCGAAGGGGGATGGCTGTGCTCTTTTGAAAGAGCACCTGTCCTGTGCAATTCACAGCTCAGAATTAGCCTGGCTGCCTCCAAGTCCATAGTGCTAACACAAAGCAAGGAAGAGATTAAGCGAGGAAGGAGGGAAAAGGCTAAGATCACGTATAAAAGAGGATATTTTTCGTGGCCTCTACAAGTTCTCAGTGGTATTCTTTCTAAGCCTAAATGTTTTTGGCAATAATTAAATAGGCAGCAATGAGACACTGCTAATGTTTTGTTATCTGTATGCATTTCAGGACTACAGTAGTAGCAGCTGCTGCCTTCTTGGATGCCTTTCAGAAAGTGGCTGACATGGCTACTAATACACGTGGTAAGCAGATGTGTCAATATTGAGCTTAACAGAATGCTGTGTGGTTTCTACCATTTGTCGTAATGAAAAAAAAAGTCTAACTTGTTACATTGACAAGCAGATCTGCGAGACATCTGTTAGATGGACTTGCACTTTGAAAAAGCGACACGTGAAAAAGGAAGTCATCTTTTCTTTACCAAAAAAAAAAAAAAAAAGCTGGAAACCTGTAATTTAAATGTGTCATCAATCATGTGAACACTTCTAATTACCATTTGAATTATACGTTGATGAATAATATTTTAGAAAGCAAGATTTACTGAAATCTGTATTCACTGACGCTTCTGTACCTTAAGTAAATGTAAAAGCTGTAAGGCTTGGTGTTCAGCTGCCTTAAACAAGTGTAAGGTTTCAGACGGTGGAGCGGATACCAGCTAATGCTGTGGCCTTTGGGCTCTGCGGACAATAATGATGGCAGCTTGTGCTTGTATTTGTACGGAAAGTCTTCGTTTGTCCTTATTCTTTATGTCCGACACTATTGGCCCTCATTCATTTTCCTGGACTGCGGGCTTCCCTGGGTAACCCTGTAAGCTTCTTGGTTAGTAGGGAGGTCCAAAATCGTGCAGCTGGCAATCTTTCCAGGCTGCTGAGCTGGAAGGAAACAAAAGGCTGCTTCTCTGTGCTGTTGGATGCCCAGTGACCACGGCATCGCGTGCAGATGTCCGTGCAGGGGAAGGGCATTCCCCATGGCCGCTGTGTCCCCAGGCTCTGTCACTGAAGAACAGTTCTGAAGCGAGTACATTGCTGCTGAGTGAGCGGCTTTGCTTCACCCCTAACCTTACAGGCTCTGTAATATGTTTTTTTAAAGTCCTAATACGTCCTTGGCATTTGACCTGGATTGCAATGAAGCAATATTGCTAATGTGAGCAGTGCGTGTGCTCGTCAGCAGTGTGCAAGCTCAGCCAAACTTCCGTTTCCCTCTGCCATCCCTGGCCAAGAGGAGCCGTAGCAGCTGCTGGAGCATGGATCAAACCATAGAATGACAACAGGGAACAATGTTTTGTTGTTTTTTTCCCTTTTTAAAGCTAATATTTACATTCTGGTAGGAAGCTCCTTGGTTGTGTGCATGCCTTGTGTAAATTCTGCACAACCTACTCACTGCTCCAAAAAGTGGAATAAACGAAGGATGAGACCCAAGGCAGAACTTAAGCTGGATTTAGAAAGTGCCTTCCTTTGAGCATGATCTCTTCTATTTCTTCTCCCTCCCGCGAAGGGAAAACAAAGTAAACCCTACCAAAATCCTTGAAACTTGTGTTGACTTCTGGCTGTGCTGGCAGGCTTATAGCATTCCCATTCAGATACCAGGATGACTGCAGCTCCCCTGCTCTCCAACAAAAATGGCTTGTGTGGGTATTGAAGGGCATTTTGCACTTTCTGCTGTGTTACTTGGACTGCATCCAGCAAGCATCGTGTCTTGTCTCTTATCTCTTAGAACACATCCTTCACAAAAGGAGCTCTGTAAATCCATGCCTGCCAACTTTGTATAGCTCCTCTGTTCTGTCTTTCTGCCTTTCCTGACTGGAAGGATAGAAGGGAATTTTGTTTTTATTTTTAGAAAGTGATGTTCTGGGCAGAGAATCAAACTTCCAAGCCAGTGGTGGTTCTCATCTGCCTCCCAACCCAACTTCCACACATGCCCATGTAGGAATTCACACATAAGAGGTCTGTTGCCTTGGAGCATCTCTGGAGTTATGTGTTGGTCCTTAATAAAATAAAAATCCCTCTAGCTTGCTGTGGATGGGGATAAAATACTGGTCTCACTGAAGATGATGATAAAACTCTCTGTGGCAAAATGTCCTTAAAAATGGATTTTGCAGTTAGTATAAACAACTGTCTTCAGAGAACAAAACCAACCAGACTGTTCTTCTTATTTCATGTGGGGATTTTAATGGGCTCCCAGTTTTCCCTTCGAGGAGCTTTCTAACCTGGAACAATTCTTTGTTAAATTTTGCCAGTTACTTACCCGATTTGTAAGAGAATATATTTGATGGTTTAATCAGAAGCCTGGCTATGCCTCAAGCTGTATAGAGGGTCCTTAGTGAACAGGTTACCCAAAGTGAGTAAAGCTGGTCTTCAAGCTTTGAGTTCCTGACATGTATCTCTTCTTAAATCCATATATTGCTTCTAGTTTTACAGAAAGTGGGCTGCTATTTTCAGACGCCCCGATGTGTCTGATGGAAGCATTCCACCAGACAGCAGAAGCGCTCTCTGGCTGCTCCCTGTTCTATTTGCATCAGCATTAGCTTTGAAAGAAGAAAGTGTTTGGTTATACATTTCCACACACAAGAAGAGATTTGCAGATACCAAATATTCAAGTACCAGAGCTTATTTCCATCAGCCTCATTCCTTATTCAAGCTGATACCTTCCTCTACCCCCGTGTATTACCGCTGTTCCCCAGTGTTGACTTTTCCATTTTAGTGCGTATTTCTGTATAGTTTACTTCCTTCTAATTCTGTGACGGAGCTCAAACAGAGGGCATAATTGGAGCTCTGCCTACAGTGAAGCCTGCACTTGGATGAACTGACCATACTCTGCTGTATTTTCCTCACGTTGTAGCTTTTGAGGTAGGAAAACTTCTGACTGTGAATTAGGTGGTGTTTTGTGCTGATGCCACGAGCAGATGTGTTTCCTGGCTGGTTCCTTTCTGCGCTGCGTGCTGCTGCTTCCTTCTGCTTTGCCATCAGTCCATTCAGATCCGTGCTAACCTGGACTTTAGTCTTTTTCCCCGTTAGTCAGCCCGCTGTTTTTTCATGCCAACCTGAAGAGGTAAATAAAACACGGTAAAGTAGTTCCGATGAAAAGTTTTTTCTTCCTCTGGACTGGCTAGATGCATCCTCCTTTCTTCAAAAGGACAAGTATCTAAGCACATCAACTGATGATATGTACTTAGAAATATGTATTAAAACAATGTTTGAAAGAAAAAATGTCTAATTTCTGGTACAAAAACGGCACCTTTCTCTAATAATGCGGGCCACGTTGCAGTGTGTATTACTGTCTGCTGGTACCAGAGACTTCTAAAAATGAAATTACTTCAAATGTGTTTCAACTTTTGAGTTCTAATAAGATACAGATATCTATCTAGCACTTATTTTTCAGACTATGTCTGTTTGACACACAGCCTGGCAGAACTTGTTAGCGTGCAGTGGGGTCTAGTGTTATTTCTCACTACGGATATTAAATTGAAGACTGAAAGATTTCAGTAGTTTATGAAAATTGAAAATATTTTAAAGTCTGGACTTTGAAACTTGCAAAAAATAAATAAATACTTTGGTCTACCTTTAAACCCCAGTCAAGTTTGCCTTCGAGGAGGTATTCAGTTGTTGACACAATCTAAATATTTATTTTTTTTGTTTGCCACATGGGTTAGGCCTTTCAATATCTGACATTTCAAATGCTTTTATCTGCGCCCATTCCGACTGAAGCACGAAAGATTTAAATCGGATTTCATTTAATAGCTGTTTACCTGATACATTACACATTAGAAATTGGTTCTTTTGGGAAAGCAAGGACTGTGCATCCCAAGTATCACATATAAACGTATTGTAAGTTGGTTATGAGCAGTATGTAAAAGGATGCGTGTAAATTTATGTAAGTATATTTATGTAGGTATTTTTCTGCTTCATTCGAATGTCATTTGTAGATAAGCCCTGGAATTGAAGAACTTGGAAAAGTAGGTGAGAAGAGTAACTATCCTCCTTGTGTTAGGAGAGAGATTAACGTGAAGCCATGCACACTTCTGTGTCTACTTAATACACTGTCAGTGGCTTCCGTGGAAAAAAACCAGCCTTGCCTATTTGCATCTTCACAGGTGTAAATTAAAATTTATGGAAAGATGATCTAAAAGCTTTGATTTACCCCGAAGCTTAAAATTGATCTTCAAAGGGAGATTGTTAATGAGGCAGCTGATACCCACTCTTGTGGGCTCCTTGTTTTTCATTCATACTGGAGGGTTTTACATGTACATAGGTGTTTTTGATAGCAGCAGATTAAACCATTTTAAGATGCGTTTCAGCAAATCACACAGCTCTCTGTGGCCAGTTGGATTCCACGCATTGTAATGCTATTTGAAGTTGCCCCATTTCAACTTGGCAAGTGCTGCTAAGGGTATGTTTTCCCTGCCTTTGGTAATTTGGACATCTGTCGTGCTGCTTGGTGCTATTTATGTTTCCCATCTCTCGTTTTGCAGATGTCTGAGAGGACTTTTAGGCAATACAGAGCAGTGAGAAGAGTTGCAGGAAATTCCAGTTGAGGCGTCTGGTGGGCAGAGAGGGTTTGAGTTTGGCGAGGGAAGAGCTGTGGATGGCCAGCCAGCTGTGAAAGGACCTGGAAGTGGAATTGTGCCTGAGCCTACATGGCACGTGGCACTAAGAGGGTAACAAAACCAGCGCAGCCATTTCCCTGTTTTCCTTTTGAGGAACAGGATGTATTAGTTGGGATGAAGTGCTGCACTAAAGTGTCTCCTTTTTTTTCAGGCCCCATTAAACTTTATCAGCACTCAGAAATGTAAATATGGTTTTTACTCATAAAATTAAGCCTGATTAATATCTGTGAGTGTTTGCCTCAGGTAGCTCTTGTGCTGAAGTGTTCAGTCACTGCCTTCCACGTTTAAGAAAACTGCTTAAAATAGGATTTTGGGTGCAGATTTGTGTTCCTGGGCAGACTCTGCACGTGTGTTGCTCCAGGTATTGTGTGAGCACACCTTTCAGCAGTCCTTACTCTGGGTGTTTCATTGTCATCTTAGCCAGGATACATGGCATTTATTGAAGAGGTTTTTCAAGGTGACGAGCTGCACAAATGCTGCAGTGCTGGAATTGGCATCTGTGTCTCCCAAATACGCGTGCTTAGGCCTTCTGAACTGCAGACCAGGCACAGTGTGACCCCAGGGATGAATTGTTAGTGCCATGGCAAAATGTTACAGACAGTCCTGAAAGGTGGCTTGCTTATTTATATATATATTCCTGAAAAAAAAAAAATAAAATAAAAAGGAGAAAGGTGCTTACCACTGTCTGTAGCAGTGGACCTAAAATGTATATAGGATTTTGCAAAAAATCTTCATACTCCTTTGGCTGTGAACTGGGGAGCTGTGGTGATGTTCTCTGCATAAATTCAGGGTGAAAAGAAAGCTGGACACCAGGGAAGGGATTCTCAGTGTTCAACTCTTTTTGTTTTTCTTGACTCCTCTTTAACTTCAGATGCTCATGCTCAAATAACGAAACCTTTGTTTCAGCTTCCTGTCAGTTAGGATAAGACTTTGTAATAAGCACTTGCTCCTCCCATGGAGTCTTTGAAGTAGAATAATACAGTCCAGGCTTTTTCTTGCAGATTTTCAAATATAAAATAATCAGGAAGAAAATTATTTAAATGAACCATTCAGTGTTCCATTATACTTTCATGAAGATGATGCATAACACAGGACCGATTCACAATCACTGCCAGATGATTTTGAAGCTGGATGCACACTTACACATCTGTTGCATTTTGAGAAATGAGACTTGTAAATGCTTATTTTGAGTGCTAAAACTATAAAACACACACACACACACATATATGGAATAGTGCAATTTTGTTGTTTCCAGATTTCTGTCTTTCTCTTGACAAGTAGCAAATGCCAGTCTACGGCCATCAAAAAATGTTCCACCCTGAGAAGTCTGCTGCTGATGTGAGCCTCTTTGGCTGGAGAAGTCAAAATGAGATGGACGCCTTACACTCCTAAGCACAAGAACAGCAATTTGGTTGCTTTGCTTATTAATGAACTGATTATTATTTATTTTTTTTAGTGGTTTAAAAGGGCTGCGGTGTAGGTGAAACATTGCCATTGCTTTTTCTTTGGGCGAGTGTGTGCATTGCAGTATAAAAGAGCTTTATTTATCTTTTTGACTTTTTTCTCCCCGTCCTTAAGATCAAGACAAAATCTAGCTCAGGGTTGCTGGCAACATTTGTGCTGGTTTGATGGTCCTACCTAGGGAGAAGTCTCCAGGGTGATGGATGAAAATAATCACTACAACTTCTGTAGTCTGCTACCTATTGGCACTGTGCATGGTATGATGTATGACTAGAGTTTGTGTTTGCCCTACAACACGATATTTTTTGAGCTTAAGATACTTTGCTAAGACACCAAAGTGTTAGGAAGTGGCTAAAGCTGCCATGCAATTGAGGATGCTGACAGCAGACAGAAAATTTGAATGCAAGAGTGTAGCTTGGAATAAAATAAAAAGGTTTGGTGGGGGGAGGAGAGGTGCAAATAAGCTTCTTTCCTTATTGCAGCTTCCCAGTACTTAAAGGGGGCTTAGCAAAAAGATGGAGGACAACTTTTTGAGTCAGAAATCCTAGAGAGTGTGGGGCAAGGAGGGAAAGTACAGAGGTCATTTTCCATACTCTCAGTGCTAGTTAGAGTTCTTCAGGTAGAACTCCTACATCTCAGTAACTAAACACTGGCTTTGTAGCTGCAGAGAGCTTTCTCATTCTTAGACCCAAACTTTTCAGTGTCGTAAGCATCCAGTTTGGGAAACAACAAGGATAGATCACAAAAAGAACTTGCTTTGGATAATTTATTGGTGTGTGAGAGGTGAAGATGCAAAAGCATCTTTTTGATAATGGGATGCGGAATTGGAAATGAAGGCTGAGGTTTTGGTTGGTGGTTGGCTTTCCCAGCGCAGCACATGTTCCTGTGGTGGGAGATCCTCCTTCAAGCTAATTCAGGCAGCCTTTTGTTGTGATAAATTGCTAGCTGGCAGATAACAACGATTTTGTAGTAACCACAACAAGAGAGTTGCTGCAGCTTTTTTATTCAATCTGTCACTAGTTGGACAGCAAAAGTAGCTGAAGATACATTTTCATGACCTTTTATTTAATACCTTATTTGTATTTATTTGCCATAAGACAGAAAGGAGCGTGTTGTGGGGAGAGAATTAAAAAAAAAAAAAAAATCAGTTCAGACTAAGGTAGGGTTCCTGTAAAGGGACCTTGGGTTCCTTCTCGCCTCATGGAGCTTGCCCATAACATGTGGTGGAGGCAGCTGAGCAGCTGCTGTGCTGCTTCTGCCTCTTCTGTGTGCCTTACAGGTGTCTCAAAATGCAGGTTCAACGGTTGTCCTCTGGTCAGCTTGGAGGCAGCTTCCACGAAGAGATGATAAATGGTGAAAGGTCAGATTGGTGCTGTCAGCTGGCTTCGTGCAAGATCACCAGACCTGTAGGGAAGCAGGTGTTGACCAGACCAGAGTCCAGTCAGTTGCTTTGACCTCATTGCACCCCGGTCTGCAGGTCTCTTGAACCCCTTGCAGCGTTTCTTCACATCAGCAAGGCAGTTTGGGTGAAGGCCGTAGTGTAGAAATGTGTGCTTTGCCTTGGGAGGCCTTCTCCAGCTCCCTAAGTCTATTCCTACCCTTGCTGGACAGAAATTACAGCTGTGTTTAACGACAGAAGAGGTATGCAAAAAAAAAAAAAGAGTGAGATGACAAGCTCCAGCAGCCAAATGTTGAATGGAGAGTCCAGAACAATGCAGCCCTGTCTAATCATTAACAAAAGCACCAGTGGCATTCGCATTGTCTGACAGGTCCTTTTGCTCTCCCCAATGCCATCTGCCTCACAGAAGGACGCTTTTCCACGCGCTTTCACAAGTGTCAGGACAGAAGATGGTGCATGTTTGCCCTGCGTGTGGCCACCCACCCCTGCTCCTGTCCCCACTCCAGGTGATTTCTCGGCGATGTGATTCATCTCATGTTTGCATACCTGCTGCTTCCAGGGAAGCTGTACATGTTCGTGGCAGCGATGAGGTCCTGCTTAAAAATAGACCGGCTTCCTTTGCTTTCTTGTCCTTCTGTTTGCTCGATGGTTTGTCAGGTGTTGCCAGCACAAACGTTTGTCCCTGTTGCTGTGCAAGCTGTTCACTCCTTCCCTCCTCCCCTACGTGTTAGCTTTCTTCAGGGAAGCAGTGCCCTGGTCGGCTCTTTTGGAGAGCTGGGGAAGAGTCCTGCTGGTTCTTGAATTTCCCTGGAAAATCAGCATCTGCCCAGGACAAGAAGCTCATTGTTCTGCCTGTCTTCCTCTTCTCCCACACTCGACAAAGTCCAACCTGTAGGACTGCTTCTGGAAAGTTAAAATAATGTAATTACCTCGCTGTCTCACTTCAGGGCTTAGGGCCCTCTGCTTGCCTTTGTGCTTTTTATAGTGGTTTTTCCTGCAGATTCGTGTGACCTGCCCTGCGCTCAGGCTGCTTTTTGGTCAGGGTGGAGAAGGAAAGGAAGACGGGCAGTTTGTGACGGCTCCTGGGCTGTGACCTGACAGCATTTCCTGTGAAATGCTGGGACTCAGTCTATAAGCACGTATTTATACACGCTTAAATCCGCTGCTTTGCAGTTCGGGGTTTTATTGTTTTTACTAGGGCTCCTGGCATGTAAAAGGGAGCGTGTTTTCTCATCTTATGAAGCCGTGGAGAAATGCTGCAGCCTTTGCAGCAGCCATCCTCAGGCAGGCTTTGTGGAAACCACTTCAAAACGAACAGCAGTGGCAATTGTGTGTGTGTGTGGGAGGGGAGGAGAGCACCTCGGTCTGCGGCGTGGTGGTGTCACGGGGCTTTGTACGATCAACCCCTGCAATTGTTGTGAAATTCTCCTCTCCTGCAGCATTTATTACTATGTAAAATTGAAAATCTGCATGATTTCCTGCTGCGAGCGCCTGTGCCGAGGGATGGGTTACTATAGTAACTAATATCGAGGAGCTGGCTGAGGCTTCACTCCGGAGCTGGCTTTGAGCGTATTTCACAGTTCGATGCAATCCTGGGCGAGGATCTGATTGAGGACAAACAAGAAGGCAGAGGCGGCGGCTGCCGTCGCTACAGGAGCAGCGCGTGCACCTTGAAATGGGTGCTGAGGTCCAAAAATATGCATTTATCAAAATTTTGGAAGTGATTTATTTATTTTTTATTGTCTCCACTCACCAGCTTTCCCTCCAGACACAGCGAAGAACACATTGATCGGCATGTGTTGCAGTCCTGGTGTCACTTCAGCCCACCTCAGAGCAAAACATAAGTCTAGGGACCAGGGACATTTTCTCCCAAAAGTAATAGCCACTGTGGTGGCCGCTCCTCTGGTTTGAAGTGGAGCTGGTGCCTGTGCTGCTGAGCATGATAAATAGCACTGTTAATGAGGTTTCGTCTGGACAACCAGCTTCTGCTCTCACTTAGGCCCAGGCAAGCCAACTAAATGTGTTTGTTTTGCAAGGTTAAGCAGGGAAGGGGAAATGGGGAGGGCTGGAGCTTTGTTGTAGGTTGTAGGCTTTCAGGGTGCCGGGCAATCTGGAAAGCCTGGTTTGCACGGTTTGCGAGCACTCCACAAAGGCAACGTGGGATCAGGTGCATGAAAATGAAATTTAGCCTTCCATTAAGGGTCACTTTCAAAGCAAAACTTGTTGGATGTGATGGAGGTGGAGAGGAAATGCAGAATAGCAGTGTCTGTCAAAAGGAGTCCTCCCAGTGTAGAAAATGGACCTAGCCAACTGTGATGTTTGTGCTCTTTCCTCAGTAGTGCCCTAAAATTGTGTTGAGGCCAACTTGAACTGTCAAGTAAGTTAGTTAGCACTGATGAAATGGCCTGAAGTTCAAAGATGTCCTTGCGTATGACTGAAAGTTTCATACACTGCGATAGAAAAGGAGATGTGTGCGAGCATAAAGACCCCTCCCTCTTCACTCTCAAACCCTCTCCTCCAAAAAGCCAAGAATCCTCAAGGAGAGGGTGAACCTACGTGTTTTGTGCACCTGTAGGCATGCACATGTGTCCACGCACGTGTATGCACACACCTGGTTGAGGGGTGACTGCCATTTGCTTGAGGTTGCCAAGCAAGAGGAGAGCCTTGACCTGGCCACCCCAAGAACTGCCACTTAATTGGTGTTTGGGGAAGCTGGAGGGAGCTGAGGAATGAGACTGGAGAAGAAGGAATGGATGGAGGACAAGGAGGAGCTGGGTATGTTGTGCTGGGAATATTTAGGTGAGATCAGGTACATATTCCTTAAGAAATTAGGTTTTATATTTCAAAAAAAATGTCTGTTCGAAGAGGTCATCTTCTATATTCCCTGTTCTAAATTTTATCGTAAGCAAGTCCATAGTAAAAAGTGTTGCAGTGATTAAAAAAATAATTGTTACTGCATTAAGCCAGTTGCATCAAGAAATTAGAATAAGGATGAGTTGGAGTAACTTGAATTTGGACCACACTGAGATATGGCCAGATTAACAAATAGAGAGGCATTGGAAATAGTTATTCGAGAACGTAATGGCAGATGTTGCTGAGAAGTAGTGTTCATCTGTGTACTTCTGTGGAAGTAAAAAAGCAAAACAAACAAATCCTGCAGAACAAAACAACCCTCCTGCCCTTGCAGGCAGGCACTAAGCAGACTCCTGCAATGAGTCTTGGACTAAGATTTTGTGCTACTTGCACAATACAGTGATGCAAGTCTGGAACAATGAGGTACTATAAATAAATTAAACCCAAAGTACATTTGCTAAGTACCCAAAGTGCACATTGTGATGGATTATCCATGTTCTTAACGCTTGTTCATTTTCTACTAGTTTGCAAACTTATTGAGCCCAACAGAGCGTGCTTCCCTTTGATGCTGTTGTGAACGTGTGCTCATTTTAAATCTAGGTTATCTTGCAGGGAGAACAGCAGCTCAGCGTGAGCGTCAGTCACTTTGGTTCAAAGGTAAAGAGTTCACACGTTGTTCTTCTCTAGCTGCTGTACAGGCAGGAGCCTTGGTTATGGATGTAGTCAGGGGAATGTTCGAGCTATTAAGCTGAAACCTAGCTTGCTGCTGGGGAAATGAATGCCGTCATTGAACATGGGCCGTGTTGCAAAGCCCTTTCCAGATGGTGTGGTTCAAATGCACCTTATGCATGGATAATAAATTTAGACTAACAGATTTTAATCTTTCATTGTAAGCTTGAGGTTGGCCTTAGTAGGGAGTTACAACCTCCGTGTTTCTCAAGCTGCATTTAAAGGAGGGTTTTAACCATTCTCTCTGAAGTGGCTGTCTGTTTTCAGACTTTGTTCTTTGCAGTGTATTTTCTTTGTTGGCAACCTTACTAATTTAATATGGCTCCCAAAATTAGGAGTGGGAGAAAAAGCTCGGTGTGTGTTACACAACTAGAGTGCATATATAGTGAAAAAAGTAATTGAGATACTACTGTGAGGGTAACAACGCACACAGTGTAGGTGAGCCTGATGTTGAGATGTGTTTTAAAACAAATGCATTTGCTAGAATAAAGCTTTCTTGTTAAGGCTTTGTGTTAGGGTTGATAGGTACCCACAGAGAGGAGAAAAAAGCTCATGCTTTCAAAAAGGGAAGCAACCACTCATCTGCCTGTCATATTGGTAAGGGTTTTTAGGACCAGAGTGGCAAGAAGTCTATCCTGTACTCAGTAATGGTGAAGATTAATGAAGGTTAAAGCATGGTAAGGTTAAAAAGCATTTCTATCCAGTATGCTTTCCAAAACTCCGTGTCTCTAATTCCCTATTTTCAATGTTTAATCTATTGAAAATGGTCAGCATTTTGACCTCTCCAGATCTAAGCTTTTGAGGTCATGATTGTCATAGATAAAGTGACCTTTGTTTTTCAGTTAATGTTTGACTGACTGCTGTTTACTTCAAATTAGTCCCAGTTTGGTTCTAAGTTATTTCCAGGAGTGATTTCTGTCAGAAAAGGAAGGTGGACTCAAAACTAATGCCCTCCAGGTCTGCAGAGAAACCAAGCGATGTATGAATAGCTTTCTTATCTCTCCTCTCTCTCATTTTCTGAGAAAAGATCTCTTAGATGAAATGCATTCGGTGTGTAAAAAGCTTCTTATGACCAATGGGAGCAAACATTAAACATTAATGATGCTGCTTTAAGTTGCATGGAAACAAACTGGGGCAAGTCAGTTCATTTTACCTTTGATTCATTGCTTCCAGCAGTTACAAAGAGAAAAGGTTGAATGGACTCAAGGCAAGTATGAGTCTCTTCCTTTAGCTGTTGCTTGTAATGATGTATTTTGCCCCCAAACAACGGTTTCAGTAAGTAGGTGCACAGAATTTATGATTTCCAAGTATTCCTTTTTTAAAGGAAACAATGTGATAATAGCACTTTATGTAATTGGAATGATTTATAGTTAAAGAGTTTTTGTTAAAGGAAGAATAAAATAAAGATTTCCAAGAATACTTGTGCATTTTGTAGGTTTGAACAACCCCTGGGATGGAGGTGTGAAGTGGCAGTCGGACCACAAGGCTTGGATCTCAGATGCTTCTGGGTACATCTGTTCTGCCGATCTGCTCATGGCACTGAAAATTTATTCTGGTCTTGATATCTTTGAACTTTGTGCAGGTTACTTAACCACAGAATGGCAAAATAGGTTGAAAGGGAACTTCTAACCATCACCTAGTCAACCCATTCTGCCCTGGGCAGGGACACCTCCCACCAGCCCAGGTTGCCCAAAGCCCCATCCAGCCTGGCCTTGAGCACCTCCAGGGATGGGGCATCCACAGCTTCTCTGGGCAGCCTGTGCCAGGGCCTCACCACCCTGAGAGTAAAGAATCTCTTTCAAATATCTCATTTAAACCTCCTTTCTTTTAGTTTAAAGCAGTTTATCCCTTGTCCTGTCACTACATGCCCTCCTAAAGAGTCCCTCCTCGGCCTTTCTGTAGGCCCTCTCCAGGCCCTGGCAGGCCGCGGTGAGGTCTACCCGAAGCCTTCTCTTCTCCAGGCTGAACACCCCCAGCTCCCTCAGCCTCTCCTCACAGGAGAGGTGCTCCAGCCCCTTGATCATCTTCGTGGCCCTCCTCTGGACCCTTTCTAACAGATCCACGTCCTTCTTGTGCTGGGGGCCCCAGAGCTGCATGCAGGGCTCCAGGTGGGGTCTCACGAGAGCAGAGCAGAGAAGAACCCCTTCTGCTGGCCACACTGCTTTTTCTGAAGCCCAGGACACAGTTGGCTTTCTGGCACACATTGATGGCTTATGCTGAGCTTCTCATCAACCAACACCCCCAGGTCCTTTCCCACATCATCTGTTGGAGTCCAAGCATGAGGTACGATCTAGCTCCTGCAAAGTGCCTAAGTTAAAAGTGTTGCTTCTCAAATTCCTGCCGCCTAATTTTCTCCTGCGATGCTGTTTGGGATCCCAGACCTGCTGATTTGCGTGCCCACAACTCCTTAAACTTCTTTAGTGAGGCTGAACAGGTGGGTTTCTCCTCATTAGTATCTTGGGGGCACGCAGCACCATCAGATAGATTTTTACATCCACTTTTTTCTTTCTTTTTTTTTTTTTTCATTTTTCATAGGAAATACGGGGTAATTGCTGTTTTCCAGTGTTTTGTTGGTCTGCCAAGAGCTCCCTGTCTGGTTCAGTGTGTTCTGCTTTGCAGAGGGCAGCGCTTGTTTTTATTGGAAAGAGGCTTACCTGTGGTTTTCTGTTTTCAAATTCTGTGGGTTTCCGTGCTTTTTTCCTTTCTTTCTGTGGCACTGCATGTTTCCTGCAGCATTTTCAACATATTTGCATCGAGTTTGATGACTCAGCTGTGTAGCTGGAAGAATAGCCCAGTTTTGAGAAGAGGACTGGTAACAACAAGTGCTGAACAAGGTGCAGTATTCCCGATTGATTGGATGGGGCTAGGCCTACCTGCAGTTGTATTTCTTTCTTTCTTGATCCCTAAAAAAACCCGTGGTACTCACACAGCCCTCTCAGTAGTGGTATAGGAAGGATGAAGGCAGACAAACTCGTTTCTGCCATGTAAAGAAGGTGTCAAACTAGACGATCCTGAAAGCCTTGTTTTCAAAGCACCACTTCCCTGTCCACGGCGGTTCAGGTTTTAATTACGCGATATTAAGATTTCTTAAATGCAGTGTGTTTAGACAAAGACCTTTCCAGGCAGCAATAAATGCTTCACTTGTAGTCATTTACCTCCTGTTTTGTTTTCTGGTTAACTTGCTTTAGATTTCAGTCCTGTAGCTGGAGCTGCCACCCTTTTTAAGATATTCAAAGAAGCTCTACAGGAAATTTGCTTTGTGGGGAGAGTTGTCAGAGCCATCTCACTAATTTAAGCTATGACGTGAGGCATTTTAATATTCTTATAAGGCTTTTTTTAGCCCAAATTATGCTGGAGGAAGAGTAGGAGTAGAATTGCTTTGGCAGAAACGTGAGGAACGGCATCTCTAGGTTGGCTGGATGTGTTATCAGTAGAACTTATCAGTTAATTAAATCTGCTTGGGAAGGTTTCTGGGGGAGTGCTAAACAGTGATGGGCTGGTATGACTTAAATATCAGCTAGTCACCTTTGGTGGACATGTAGATCTTGGACAAAATGTTCTTTAAGCTTAAGAACTTGAAAACTTAAAAAGTAGCTTCGTGGGCTATCATTATTAACAGCCATCCAGTGCAGAATTTGAATATTTTTATTTTTTTTGATAATATTCGAGTGAAATGATTAGAGGAAAAGTTATTCATCCCAGTTACCGGGGTAAGGGGCAAAGATGAGCCCTGCCCAGAGGAAGAGAGCTCGGTGCTTAGATAAATAGGGGTAACTGAATGAATGGTGGCAGGCAGGTGACTGCCCTTTCTGGGTTTGCATATGGAAAGCACGGGGCCAGGAAGTGCTCTGAGCTTTTTGTCTCCCTCCCTTTCTGCTTCTTTCTGCTTCACCCCTCTTCCCCGGTCGCCTGCTTCCCCTTGTTTTCTGTCTCCAGTACACACGGCTGCAGCCCTGTGCTGCTGACCACAGAGTAAAACTTGGCTTTGGTTGGAGTTTCATTTTGCACAGGCTGGTCCCAGTCTGTGGGAGAAACTGTCCGAGAGGGTTTCAAAGCATCCGAGTGATTCACGGCTCATTTTCTTGTTAAGGACCAGCAGGGCCATTAGATCATCTAACCTGATTATCTGCACTGGATGGGTCAGTGCTCACCTTACAGCCCCGTGCTGGACACTGTAGGGTTGCAGCCCTACAGCAGAGAGGTGTGGAAACAGGCAGGCTCTGTGGGGTTGCAGATGGGCTGGAAAACGCCCTGGCTGCCTCTTTTTGCATTAAAAAAAAAATAATGTAAAAATATTTTAAGCAAACTAGCACCCGCAAGAAGTCTTGCTTGGGTTGCCTTCCTTGAGTTGGGTCTTGGAGGAAACGGAGACGTTGGGTTTGGTGGTGCCTGTCTGTGGATTTTGTGTTAATTTTATAGACACGAGGGGAAGGGATCCTCTTGGCACGTCCCAGAGCGGGCAGGAACGTGTACCTCCTGCAACGTGCGAGTTTCACGGTGCCTATGGGAGCAGCTGTGCCAAGCCGTGGCCTGGAATGTAACGCCACGGCCAAGGAATAAATAACGTGGTGGTGAGGGAGCTGCTGGCTCTTGTTCTGCTGTGGTTGGCTGCAGGAGGCCAAGGAAAAACCCAGTGAAGAGATCCGTTGTCCTCGCGGGACTCGTAACGCCCCGCTTAGCACAGATCTCACGCTGCTGTTGGTCACCGTCAGGTTCTCCTCGCGTTTGTCAGCCCTGCGTTTGTTTTTTGTTCTTCTCGCTCGGCTAGACTGAAACTTCAAAATAACCCCACACAGCCACAGCAGCGATCTCGAGCAACCTGCCTGGGGATGAGCTCTTCCTACAGCACAAGCAGAGCTTGGTGGCAGTAAAAGCCTTCTGCCTTGCCTTACCATGGGCTTACTTCACGAATGCAATAGCTGCTGGTGGTGGGTCTCTTCATACCAGCACGTTTTTCCAGCTTTTGTCTGCCCTGTGATGAGAGGAGAGAGAAAGCACAGCTGCAGCAGGGGTCAGGGAAGTTGCAGGTGTGAGGTTGGCAGCCGGGTGCCAAGTTGCCATCTGTGTTGATGCTTTGTGGTTTCTTTTTATTTTTATTTTTTTTTGCAGTCCACTTGCATAAAAATGAGAGCAAGATATAAAATCAGTGAGCAAGCGAAGATAGCTTTCATCCAGGTTCTGCAGCTTCGCTATTTAACCAGAAGTGTGTGAAACCACGTGTATGAGCTGAGATAACATCAGGCTTAAGAGCTGAACGGAGGCGGTGCCGTCCTGGCCACTGTGCCCAACATTTCAGGCTCTTTTTCCTATGTCTTACACACGCTCATCTTTTGCAGTCTAGGAGGTTTGGAGAAATGGAAGAAGGAAGTTGCAGGTGTTACCTGCACAAGCCTGTACGAAGAAAAGAAAAGCAACCACATTGGTTTTGCTTATTGATGTTTTAGGCACTAATTTTTGTGCCTGGGTTCTGACACTTTAAAGCTAAATAAATAGGGTCAGTAACGTGAAGCATTTAAAGAAAAAAATAAAGTGCGATGCTTGCCACAATTATGTCAGTGATGTCCTGAATGTAGTTTGAATTCCTAGCTCTAGAAAGCTGTGAAATATTTCAGCCTGCTCTGCAGCAAGTCTGCTTGTTTCCAGCAGGCCTGGGAGCTGCGTGGATTCCCTGGCACTGTGTGCGGAGTGCTTTATAACACTCGTTGACATGTGCTGCCCGGACTGGAGAGGAGTGCTTTGGATTGCACGAATCAGAGTTTCCAGGAAAGGCCATGAGGACGAGCAGAAGAGGCTCTGGAGTGTGCATGGATGCAACACGCCCCGGCCAAAGGGAAGCCCTTTGCTGGTGGCTGCGGTGATCCCGGCCTCTCCGAACTGCGGAGCTTTCTGCAGCTATTTGCTGCCTGAAATAACATGGAGAGGGAACTGGAGCACGCTGTCTTTCCTCTCTTTTCCTCCTTATTTGCACTACAAGGAGGAGCTGGGCACTGAGGGAACCGGTTCTCTTTCAGAGATACAGCCATTTGCATAGGGCAACTTACACTCGCTGCTCTCTGCTTTGAAATGTTTCCTTGTGGAAGCAGAGGCTGCAAGCAGCTGCGAGACCAGAAACGTAGCATCATACGTTCCGGACTGTGTTTATCGTTCTCATCTCGAGAGAAAATGTACTGATTACATCCAGCAGCTTTTTAATTGGAGAGGAATGAGATGCTGGGCTCTATTCAGTTTGGAAAATAAAATGTGTTTTTTTTTTTTTTTTTTTTTTTTTTTTAAAGAAGAGTAATAATACTTAGCTGAAATTTTGATTTGCAGATACACAGTCTGGAGAAAAGCAATGGGCACTTAACAGTGTCAGCTTGGTGACATGGAGCTGATCAGCTATACTCATTTCATAACAGCAAATTTCCTGTATCTAGGGGGTAGACTTACAGCTTGGGCAAGTTTTTATTGTTTCAGATTGAATTCTATCAACTTCTGCTAGATGAGAAAAAGATTTTTCTTTTTATGAAGGGTGAGAGAGTTTCTGTTTAAGGAAAACCAGAAGAATCAAAAGATCAGTTGGCAGCAGACGTCCAGCAGCTTGTAACCAGCAATTGAGATTTGCACTCCAGACCTCTTCAATTGGATGTGTCCACTCTGTCTGTAGAAAACAGCCTCAGACCTTGCAGCTTCTCCAGTGTTTCTGTGCAGCTGCCAGACTAGTAGGGAGTATTTTTTATTGTGACTCTTGAAGCAATATCTTAGGGCTACTTTCTTCTGCTGCACGTTTAATAGTTTGGGATAGTTACTCACTTCGGAGCCTGTCTTTCTGTGGTGAGCTCTGTAGCTTTGGTGTTAAAGCAGCAACTTCAAGTGCTCTGTCTCTGCTTTATCTCTAATTCCTGTGACCTATACAGCGGGCTGTGGCCTTTGTGTGTGACAGGTACTCCTGCTGCACCTTCACCTGCTGCACAGGGACTGGAAACTAGTCTGAGGCTCCTCTCAAAGGGTGTATGGCTCCTGCATGGGTGGAAATAAGTGCTGTGGTGCTTTGATGGATCTGCCAGACTGATTACTATGGTAAGCAGGAAAAAAAAAAAGGACCAGGACAATACCTGAAACGTGGAGGAGTGCAGTGAACCCATCAGCCAGCTGGACCATTGTCCTTCTCCACGAGCAAGGTTTGAGGAGCCCAGTAGAAAGTATGGTCATCTGCAGAATATCTTCCTCCTGCAGAAATCACTCCTCTGGCATGCAGGCCCTCTGTGGCAGCAAGCAGCAGGCACCCCAGTGGTCAGAGGTGCTTCTCTTACCTGCTGCTTGGTTGAAGAAGGGGTCGCACGGATCTACAGAGGTTTCTCTCAGGCCTGAGGCTCATTGTTTTATGATAAATGGGATGCACTGCAGAAAGGATTAGTGCTAGATCCGTGCTTTGAGCGTTGTCAAAGCTCTGACCTTGCCTTTTGTTGGCCAGCCGGGTAGCAGGAAGGCTGGAGGAGCTGAGTGCCATGCGCAGCCACCAGCACACACCTTGAGCAGCAGCCCGTGGGGCAATGATCCTGCAGGAGGAACGTCAGCCTCGTCAAACAGTGTTGGAAGATGTGTGGTCTTTGGAGATGAAAGATCCAGAAACACTTTTTAGGCACTGTTTAGAAACAAATGTCAGAGTTGCCTGCTGCAGTAGGCAGTCTCAGAGGATAAGGTCATTTGGGAGCGTCCTACATCTTGTGTGAAGGTATGTGCAGGGAAGTTTTGGCTCTTGCTTCACAAACACCTTACTTTGCCTATAAAATAAACATGTAAAGAGGTACAGGGTTGTGCTTCATTCTTGGGTTATTCTCCCATCCTTTGTAAATATTCATATAAAGATGACTTTAAAGTGTTTTTCTTGAATGAGCTCAAATGCGAAGTTACGAAAACAAGGTTGGGCTGAACTGTGCTCATAGCTGGACCAGGGGCTTGGGAGCTGAGTGATAATGCAATCACAGGTCAGTAATCTGGAGGTTAATGGGTAAAAGTGTTTGAAATGAACTTTTTGATTGGAAGACCCTTAAGGCGGTGCCTGCGTGCTCAGCACTATGTCGCTTTGCTTGCCCTGAAACAAGGATACCATCGTGAAAGATCTCTTTTTTCATAGTATCACATGAGTAACAGCTTGTGAACACGTAGATCGTGTAATTCTTGAGCCAGTTACTTCTGTGGGGCGACTGAAATTGTAGGGTTTGAGTGCAGGAGCATGATTTCTGATTTTTTTTTCATGATTTATCTGTGAATCTTAGTTGCTTTTTAACAGCAACAGTCTTATTCTGAGCAGGGCAATGCAAAGCACAGCTCTTGCAGTTCTCTGGTAGGCCTTGCTGGTACAGACATCTACAATAGCTGAGACACGTTTTATTCAAATTTAAAAATAACAAGGGGGAAACAAACAAAAAATGGGCCTGTTTGTAAACCACCAGAGCAGGTTTATGGGATGGGCGCTCTTGACTGAGGCTGCTTGTTCGTTGCAAGAGCTTGGATTGCATGTTCAGCTTTTAATTCCTATGAATGGGGTTTTTCTTAGCTAACCTCATTTGAGTGGGAGACTGGGGGAGGAAAGAGAAATGGGAGGGAGTGCTCACATTTGTGGAGTCCAGTTCTTTCTAAACTAAATGTTACGTGCTGATCATGCCCTGTAACACAGCATTAACGTATAAGGCACGCTTTTCCAGCTGCTGGAATTAAAACAGAGGTGACCTTCTGAGCTGAGTAACAAGTCGCAGTCCTAAATGTAGCACGTTGTAATTAAGGAACCTCCCCTGCTAATTTGCTGGAATATGGGCAGTGCATTTAGAACATAGCCCTCCAATTTCGGCAGTTCAGTTTGTAAATACGTGGTGCTGGCAGTCCTGCAGAGGACTCGGTGAATCAGGACGGCTTCTGGGGCAGCACCCTGGTGTTCAGGGACATCCCAATGCAAATTCCAGAATTCCTCACGCGTTTTCATCTTCATGCTTGCCTGTTTTATGTTCTCCAGCTGGTGCCAAATGTAACCTTCGTGTGCGCAAGGGGTGTAGAAATGTGGTAGGTAAAGGAAAAAAATCATAGGAAAGGGAAATGTATCAGTTGGCTTATAAAGTATTTTCCTATAAACACTATTGGCAGAAAGTTCTGCAAATTTAATGCAACGTAAAAAGGAATTTTACTACACCCTCCTCCTTGGCACGCTTGAAAGTTGTGCTATGGCTCAGCACATCGATTTTATGGACCTGCAGGTATCTTCAGTCTTACAAAAGTTATTTGATTTTTGTTTAAATTTTTATCTTCTCTGCCTCCTGAAGGTAGGATGTGTTGCTGAAAAGTGACAGCACTTGATTTAAAAATAAGAAAATGGCAAAAAAAAAAAAGCGTAAAATGGATATCTTGCAGCTAATGCGCAGGCCAAAACAATGGCTTGCTTCTAATTTAGACAGCATTTGTTTCTGCAGCTCAGAGCAAGGACAAAATAAATGTTTTTCCAGCTATAGATTTTTGTTGTGCTTGGCTTCAGAATCTCTTCACACTCGAGGGTCAGACAAAATGTAAGTATTTCCATAAATAAATATTCTGTCCTGATGATAAGGCAGCAAAGCCTGTCACTTCAGTGGTTGCATTGCTGAAACTTTGGGTGCAAAAGTGATTTTTTTTCTTTATTTCTTCTCATAGCCTTCCAACTCTATGAATTGATAGAGCACATCTGTGCTACTTGAGAACAAACAAGGATGAAGTCATCGTCCCCTAAATAGCTTGTAGGATGGAAATGCTGAAGACAGCCTTCTTTTCATCTCCTGTGGGTCCTCTTGTACGGGATTTTGGAATCTTGGCTTTGATTCTCCATGCAGAGTGCTCACAATATCCACATCTGGGCTCTGAATGTAGCAGAGAACAGATCTGCTTTAGATCTTCGTGTCTAATAATAACTTTAAAAAACAAATGCTGCTAGCAGAAGAATGTTTGTGTGGTCTCTGATACAGACCAAGTTAAGACAAAAAGGAGAATCCTGTAGTGTCTAAATAGCCTTAAACCGGCACCAGATGCCAGATTTTTTTTTTTTTAAAGCAATTTTATCTCTGTTGGCAAAGAATAACTATTTATTTACCCCTTCCTATAAGTCTTCTCTGGCACTGTTAGAAGCCCTACCTCCTCCTTTCTGATATCTGCATATTCTCCCAAACAATTTGCATCGTATTCAGCACGATCCCTGTTTGAAAAGGGACATTTTGCAGAGCTGATTTTTTCCATTGTTGCCTTTTTTGTAATAACATATTGGATCCTTTTCTCCAGCATACATTTTTATTCATATTTTCTCGGTCGCGGAATGTTTTCTATTTAAATAGCACTGCTCGGTGCTTCTTAGGAACTGCTAAAAGATGCATCTGTGTTTAAATACCAATTAGAGTATACCTGTGTCTTGTAAAAATATCAGTAGTCCCATAAATATCAGTACTTCAGGCACAGGAAAACCTCGTAACCTAAAATTTTGTTGCAATCATATCAAATGGCGGGGAAGAAGAAGGGAAGAATGACGGTCGAACGCTTATTTTTAAATGTCATAGGGTTGTGCCTAATTGTGAAAGAGTGGCTAAAAATGAGAGGAGGAAAAGGCACTGGCAGTATTTCCTCATTCTCCGAAGAGGAAGGAAGCAGCAGCGTACAGCTGACCTGGGGATGCATGCCAAGGGATGACATGAGCGTCTCCCATTCAACATGAGTGTTGCTGTGGGCTTTACGGTGTCTGAGCGGGTAGGGAGGAGGGCTTTAGGGTTTTCAGTGTCTGAAAAATATAGGGAACAAGTTTCAAATTAGTTTTCCGATGAAATGTGAAAGAATTCAAGGCAGCAGCAGTCTCTTTGCAGGTGTCGCCGTGGAGCATTATCTTCCTCCCCAGTACCTGAAAGAAGAAAATTCAGGTTGGGGTTGGCATGTCTGACATTATTATCTTTAATTAGAAGAGAGGAGACCTGGGACTAGGCAGTGACTTAGTGTCTGAACTGTTCTACTTCAGGCCATCCCCTCTGCAATGAAAAGGGGCAAATTCAACAACAAGGTCATGACTTCACATTCATTGCAGCTCATGTGGCTTCAAAAGCAGGTCTGTCTCAACTTCTTGCGTGTGTTTTTTAAAAAAAAAATGACCCAAATTGGAGTGAAAGGTTTAAAATTCAAGAACAAAACTGCCTTTTCCTACGAAGCACCATCACCAGAGGATGTGGAGTGCTGCACCCCAGTGATGGCCCTAATGAGTGACCCCTTGGGAGCAGCGTCTTGGCACCACACCCGTGTTTGCTGGTGCCGTTTTTAGAGAGAAATGACAGCCCATGAAGGAGCCTTGATGCCAAATCCGACATCCTGTTTCTTCAGTTCTGGGGGAAATGCTGTAATTTAGTCTTTGTGGAAACAAAATGTACATCTGTGAGTCTGTAATTAAGAGTGCACAAATTGTTTTGACTTCCCCATCCCTGCGTTCGCCCAACAGTAGATGCTGCAAACAATCAACATCTTCAACAGGGAGACGAAAAGGGAAGTCAAGAAGTTCGTAAAACCTCATGTGGGTGTGGAAGAAGCAAGGGCTAACAGAGATTGGACTATAATGATGGCAGATTTCGTAAAGAATTAAGTGGTTTGTTTATTCTGCCGTACCCATTTAATTACAGGAGTGCGTTGCAGCTCATATTTGCAGTGAGGTAACCTGTAACAGACATGTTCAGCTTACGTTTTTCCAGAGACAAGGCCCTGTGTAAATGTGTATTTGCTATATTTGGGCACCCACACAGCTAAAACAGGTGTCTGCTTTTAGCTTCAGCCACCGGTTGGGCAACCAAGGATGGGTTTCTGAAGTCTCCAGCACATTTCACAGAATTGTAGGGGTTGGAAGGGACCTCGAGAGATCATCGGGTCCAGCCCCCCTGCCAAAGCAGGTTCCTTAGATCAGGTTGCCCAGGTAGGCATCCAGACGGGCCTTGAATATCTCCAGAGAAGGAGACTCCACAACCTCCCTGGGCAGCCTGTCCCAGTGCTCCGTCACCCTCACCACGAAGAAGATCTTCCGCATGTTGGTGCGGAGCTTCCTGGGCTCCATTTTGTGGCCATTGCCCCTTGTCCTGTCCCCACAAACCACTGAAAAGAGGTTGGCCAAATCCCTCTGTCTACCACACCTCAGGGATTTGTAAACATTGAGGAGATCCCCTCTCAGTCTTTTCTCCAGGCTGAACAGCCCCAGGTCTCTTTGTTATCAGATTTTTTCCCAAGAAACCAAATTGAGGGGGTTATTTTGGATGCTTCCCAGGAGTGTAAAAGGAATATTTGGTCCTTTTACTTTGTTGTAAATTCAGGTTAATTTCTCAGTTCCTGTAGAACTGGGCCTTCTCCCCTTTGTTTCTTCCGCCATTTTTTCTCCCTCCAGTATTTCTCAGGATCTCAAATCCTGGATATTTCAGTAGGATAAAAGGAAACTTTGGAGTTTGTGTGACTGATTTTCAGTTGCTGCTCTTTATATAAACTTCCTCACAACTGAAACAAAGCTGAGGTCGCGCAATAGCACAGTTAGCATCCAACAGGAGAGGGGGATTATGGCGTGGATCAGCTTTCGCCGTCGTTATCCATTTTCACGTGTTGCTTACAGAAATGTTTTGACTTCTCTGCCAGGACACAGATCAGTTTATGTTGCTCCAGTTGTCAGATTGAATTTTCCTTTTAAAATAAACCACAGCGTGAGCTTCTGGTTCGTGGTCAGGAAAATTTTCTTCCCAAGGCTTCAGAGTCTTTCCCACAGAAACAAAATGGGAATGGAGCAGATACTGAATCAAGCAGCATCTGAATACAGAATTAGTCACCCGTGCCCCGAACAGAAAGCCCCTTGGAAGCTTACATTTTCTCATTAAAGTCTTAAGCCAAGCATGTGTCTAATAGCAGCGTTAATTCTGGAAGTTGGAACTGGTGGTGTGCCACCATAAAAAGGTACACTTGATAACCAGTAATATGGCTTGTAGCTCTTCCAGTAATAGTGCACCAAGGAAAACAACAACAAAAAAGACATTTTTCAGTTAACTAGTGAAAGGGGAAAGAAATATTTTCAGAAACTGATGCATTGAGAGAGGGGAAGGGGGTGCTGAATAGAGGGGGTCTCCTGTTTTATGGTTTAATTATTGAATATCCCTGTCGAAGTTTTTAGTTCTGGGAGGGCTTTTTGTTTTCTTGCGACTCTTTTCGAGAGGAAAATGAGCTCCCAGGAGGGAAGCTGTTGAGAAATGGTCTAACAATGGAAAACACAGAGTGCATTAATCTGCGTGGTGGTGCTTAAATGGCACGAGACGTGCTCTGGAAGATGTCCTGCAGCTATAGGTAACCTGCATTTGCTAGCAGAAAGCTGCATCCTGTTGATGCAGACCAAGTGTAAGGAAATAGCGCTGGCTTCTTGCTCCAATAGGATTAAAATAGGCTGTGTGGCCTCCATGAAAGCATCGTCCCTGACTTGCTTAACTTCATGAAGAGCCCAGAGAAAATCCTTGCCTATCTGCAAGAAGCTCAGCCTCGATTTCCCCCAAATGCATGTGTGAGCAATTGCCAGCAGGCTGATAGCAGCCTGTGACCTCCCAGGAGGCTGCTGGAGAGTTAAGCAGCTCCCAGCTCCTATAAACGCAGCCCCACAGTGATGAGTAAAGCCCTAAACCAAAATACAAGTTTATATTTTCAATAAATTTAAGCGAACTTAAATATTAAAATTCTAAATACTAAAGCTCTGATATCCGACTGCCTCGTTGAAGTCCTGCAGGCTAGCAGGGTTTGGTTTATATGGGTTAGTTTATCCCAGTATTCTCTGTAATAGCACCATTGGCTTTATTTAAAATGGGGGTTTGGTGAAATAATGCACACCAGACACCTGCAACTTCACTGCAACAGGGGGAAAAGGCATATGAGCCTGAACAGTTTGCATCTGACCAGCTTCTTGCGGATGTGTTTACACCCAAAATCGAGAAGGCAGCCGAATAAATGGCCCTGGTGTTTATTCCAGAACGGTGTGTGCTGTGCGGCTTGCTAACGCAGCACGTCGTGTAAAATACTAGTGACGAGGGAGGGAGTGTGTGTGTGTAATTCGGGGATTTCTACAAAGCTGTCCTTGTTCTTTCCCAGCGACCGTGCGTGCTGCGTGAGAACCCCACCTTATGCTGCAGCTTCTGTGACTTCATTTTAATTCATTTACAGCACCCAGGCGGTGATCTGGGGACTGACAGATCTGTACGGCTGTTATTAGGAACGATTCTCCTGACCAGATTTAGCGAGTGGAAACATTTCTCCGCACCAACAAGTGCTCCCTTGGAGGACCTGAGGAGCACAAGCTCGCTTGCCTTCTCCCCGGGGATTCAGCATTTTGGCTCCTGTGGTCTGCTGCAGCGTCCCTGTGGCCTGTCATGGGGGAGGATGCCCTGAGCCAAATGGTATCTGTTCCCTACAGGGACATCGGTGGGGTAACTGGAAAAAGGGGAGCCAAAATCTGTTATCTGCACTTATTTTCTGTAGGAAAATGGGAACAGCAAGGTGGAGCTGCCTTAGTGGGGTGGAAACCTACAGCGTGGCTTCACCTGCTCATCCCCAGCTCTGCTTCATCACGACTCTTCCTGAGGCCGGTTTCTCAGTGTTTTTGGGGATGCTGCTGGCTCGGTGAAGGGTGTAGTGAAGTCAATATCTGCAGAGGCTCTGCAACGTGCTCTAAATTCTCTGTATAAACAGTTTGGTCTTGTTTTTGTTCTAGCCCTGGTTCTGTTGCCAAGTACTATCATCATCATCAGTCAAAGGAAGCGAGGGGCCCAGGCTTCTACCAGAAATAGCATCCCTTGTTTTGTCGGTGCTTCGTGCTCCTCACTGCTCCGCTCGTCTCCCTCGCTTTGTGATGGATGGGAGGCTGCAATTTTTTATGCTTGTATTGCATCTAGGTTGGGGGAAAAGTGAGAGTTCGTTCCTGGTGTGCGCTCCAGAAAGCTGACACTTGGCTATTTGATCAGGGTCTGTATCAGAGGAGGGCATTCACGGGATTGCTCTCGATGGGGAACGAGATAGGCTGGAAGGTTAAATAAATGGTCCGTTGCTTTCAGCGACTTATTCTCAGCGGTGTCTTCATTAAACCTCGCATGGCTGCTGCGTGATGAGAGGGAGTTACTTGTGGTGTTAGGTGCAGGATGCAAATTTTGGAGACGGTAAGTGAGCATCCCCAGACGTGGAGCACCACGGCAGCAGCTCTGCCTGCCCTGTCCCACGGCAAAGGGGAAGGTGGAGGAGGGTGGCTGCGTCCTCCATGAGCCTGTTTCCAAAAGAGAGACGTTTCCTTTGTGTGCCTCGGCCATGCTGAAGGCAGAGAGGTGGGTGCTGCCCTGGGGCTGGGTGCCTCCATGGGCAGAAATTTTGGGTGGTGTCAAAACTTAACCCTATGGAGCCCACTGAGCGTGTGGCCGAGCAGCTGCTGCCTATTTGTGGCTTGCAGCAGCTGCCCCCAGCCCTCCCACAGCACCAGCTGCTGAGAGAGATGGGGAAAAAAGGGGATTTTCACTGAACACGCTTTTTTCCTCCACTCTGCCTGCCCGCAAGATACTGGTAGACCAGGAGGCTTTGCTGCAGGTTGTTAAAAGAGCACTGACGGCTTGTGTGCCTGGGAAAGGCACAGGCGTTTCTGCAGAGCTGTTTGAAATGCAGCTGTTTTTCCTATTTAACAAACTTTTCTCCCAGTGGTGAAAGGATTTCATTTGCAGGGGAACGTTTGCGTTCGCAGAGGAGTTAGTTTTCATGCTGTGCTTTCTATCCATTTGTCATCTTCCTATCTTAGATGTTCTGCTCTCCCTTTCATTCCTGAAGCCCTGTCTGGGCTAGAAGCTTATCATTTATTTTCCTCTACTTCCTTTTAGCCCTCATCCATCCTTAATGTTGCCGCGTTTTATTTCAACCAGATGGGAATTAAATCGCTGGATCCACCAGGGTGCCGTTCCCAGTGGCTCCGGGTGTCGCCTGCTGAGGCTGCAGGGCTTGGTTTCCGTATCTGCAGGGAGCATCTTCCCAAAATAAGGACAGAGCCAGCACTTGCCTTCTGCCAAACTGCTGAGAAGAAGCCTGGGTTTGGGTCGGTCGTGGCAGGGCTTTGATGCAGCGGTGCTGGGCACCAGGAGAGGCTGAAAGCTGAATTGTGCCACTGCTGCTCGGCATCCGTGAGCCTCCTCCTAACGCTCTCATTTGGTCATGGGACAAAAAACCAGCGGTAGAGCTGCTCCCGGAGCTTTTCTTCTCCGCTCTTTTAAAATAACCCAAACGAAGGCGCTGCGATCCTGCTGGAGACGCCGATTCCTTTGAGCTGGAAGAGCAGAGCCGCGGCTCGACTCGTGCTCTCAGCAGGGCCATGGTCCTGTGACTGGTGCAAGTTTGGGATATTTTTAGTGCTCTTCCTTGGGTTGCTCGCTTGGTCGGCGCTGTGAAGGTCACACGAAGATATTAGGCAGCTGTGAAGGGTGCCGAGAGGGCCAGCTGGCCGGGATGGCACTCGACCAGCAACGCTCCTGCTTTTGAGATAGCGGGGTCGGGGCAGGGCTGAGAAGCACTGGCACGCCGCTTTCTAGATATCAAACCCGGGTTGCTTCACACCTCCCAGCTAGGAATAGGTACGTGCCAGGAAACAAATCCAGACAGCAGAAAGGCCAGAAAAGCAACAGCGGGGTCGGTTTGACTGAAAGGATTAGGAAGGGATGCTTCATCTGCAACCCAATCGCCGGGATCTCTGATCTCGCATAGTTCCCGTTCAGCAGGGGGTGGCAGCGCCCTTACTGCGGCCGGGGAGAGGATGCTTCTTGAAGCTAAGAAGCAGAAATAGCTCTTGTTGGAGGGGGAAAATAATCCATCCCGAGGACTGCTGCTGGCCTTACCCAATGATGCTGGTGGCTCTGGGAGCTGCATTGTGTGATAACATCATGTGAAAAGCCCCTAAAACCCACGGAGGGAACTGGGGCCGAAGGGAAAGCACGCAGCCGAAGCCACTCAAGCCTGAGTGTCTTTCAGTGGCAGCTTTTGGGAAAAGCGTCGAGAAAAGTTGGGGGAGAAAAAATAAAGAAAACAACAGGCAGGGAAAATGGCCGCTTATTTTGGTGAGCTTTGTGTAACTGGGCTGAGGAGATGCTCTCGGGAGCAAATAAGAACACAAACAGCAAATCTGTTTTTCTCCGCGTTTATTAGATATTGAATGAAATGTGCTGGGCTGTGTTCAAAGTAAATATTTATGAGAACCACGAGTGAATTGTCCTCATTTACCTTGCAAAGCAGAGCTGTCCTTGTTCCCTCCGATCGCCTAGGGCTGCCTGCTGCCAGCAGGACGATTCCCTGTATTTCCCCTCCTTCGTCCTTCGCTCTGTTTACCCGCATTCTTCGGAGGGACGAGGGATGCTTTTCATTTTTGGAAACTTCTGGCTGTGCCGCCGAGCCTGTGGTTTCCTGAGCAATGTCTCCGGCAGCCGGAGCCCGCGGTGGTTGCGCTGAGTTTCGGAGCAGCTGCTGAGGGCAGAGCCGGGCCGACAGCCCACGAGCCTTCAATCTCTTTCCATTGCATGAGCGGCGTGTCCCCCAGAGGCAGGACAGCTATCTGGCTAAGGGAATGACACATTTTCCAGCGCTGTCAGTCCTTAAATAACAAATCGGGAAATTAAGAGGGAGCAGGTGAAGGTTTCTTCAGAAGCAGGTTTAATGTAACCGGGCTGTTTGATGCATCGCCCCCGGCACAGCCGCCTTTTCAGAAGGATCTGACATCGTTTGTTCGGTTACCTCCCGGAATTAGAATTATTTGCCGCTTTTCAGGTTTGTTAATTATAAATGGTGTTGCACTGGCTCTGATACGGGCTGGAATTGCAACGCTCAGACTGCCTGCCTGGGAAGAAAGCACCTTTCAGTAGTAAACAGCGCAGCCTCCATCAATGTACCAGTCTGTTGGCTGATGAATAGCTGAAGGAAAGACTTATTAGGATTGCTCCAACTTCAGCTTCCAGTACAAACAGGGCTTTTTGAGGAGCGTGGCGCTTCCAC
Organism: Aythya ferina; assembly: GCF_964211825.1. Taxonomy (NCBI): domain Eukaryota; kingdom Metazoa; phylum Chordata; class Aves; order Anseriformes; family Anatidae; genus Aythya; species Aythya ferina. The sequence continues at coordinate 149,840,557 of NC_140297.1, read as the reverse complement.
AGGAGCCTTTCATTGCCGTCCTTCAATAGGCTTTCTGCTCTGCAGTCACTACCTTAATCCAGCGATGCAGGTGTGAAACCACGCTGCAGACTGGGGAGCTGCAGCGAGTGCTGAGCGGAGATCGATTGAGCTAAGCTGCTTTTGCTTGGCCCGGTGTGGAGTTTAAACCCACGAGGTTTGTGTGAAGCACCATTTCTCCCAGTAAAGCTTTTCATCCCAAAAGCAAAAAGTCAGCGACGAGAGCCCAGCACCTTTCCCCTGATGCAAGGCACATTTTGGAGCAACAGTGCGCATGAGCTGTTAATGCAGCTAAAACGCTGTCAGCTGGCTGGAAAAAGAGGGTTAGAAAATTCGTGTCCAATAAATTGATCTCTGGGCAGAAGTAAGGGCTCTCAGTAATGTGTCCTGGGAGATAACTGCTGGCTGCAGCCGAGGGTGAATGCAGATAAACCCTCTCTGCTGTAGCTTGCTGCAGGATAGATGGCTTATGAGGGCACAGGGGCAGCAGTGTGAGATGAAGGTTTGCAGGAGCTCAAGCAGTTATCTTTTCTGAGAGAGTTTTTCAAAGCAGGCTTGAACACCCAGCAGGGAATTGTGGTGTTTGCATCCCTTCCCCTCTGCTCGTTAAACCCCGAGACACAACCTCTGAAGAGCTCCGAGAAAACCTCGAGGGAGAAGCCTTGATCCTTTGAGCTGCCCCTGTTGGAAAGGCTCAAGTGTGCCGAGTGGGGAGCTGTACCTCCTGGGGAGCCTTCGTCCTGCTGCTTTCTTTCCCCAAGACTGCAAAGTCTACGTAAATACTTCAGGGTGAAAGGGAGTCCTGTGCAGCCCCATGTCCCTCCAGCGCTGTGCCTGCCTTCAGCCTGCCTGCTCCAGGCTGTTGGTGTGCCGATGCCCTATTGCATGCTGGTTTTTAGAAAGTACCAGATACTTTTCCCTGTCTTGAAGTAGGTCAGCCGTTAATCTAATTGATTAACTTTGTAACAGGTCAATTAAATCGATTTGCTCGTGGAAGGGTGACATTTTTACCCACCGTGTTGGTGGAGCTCTCTGGGTAGGTTTGTGCAGAGAAATTGCAAAAAGCTGTGCTGGGCAGAACCGCCAGGGGAAAACCCGAAGGGATCAAGACCTAAAATACGGATGGCGTTGCAGAAAGCAGATGAACACGGAGCTATTTTTAAAACAAACCTAAAGACAATCTGGCCTGAAATATCAGGATACTAGCTAAATAGGTGTCCTCGTTGGAAGGTGACAAGTCTAAGGTGCTATAGGGCAGCATTTTGGTGGAAAATAAACCTTGAAACGCCACTCAGTTTGCCAAAGGCATTGCTGCAATGTAATAATTGAGAGGTGAATTCCTTTGGGGAGCTGAGCAGCCCACGTGCTTTGTACTGGAAGCCTGAAGTAGCCGTAACAGCTTCTTCACGGCCTTGAAGAGCGCGCGGAGTATTAGAGACCATCACTCAAAACCTGCCATGAATTATCCATGGAGAAGTGCCCTCAGATAGGAGCCCCTTGGTGGCTGGTTAGTGTAATTAATAGAAATATCGTGCCGCAGCTTTACGGTTTGCTTTAGCAACTGCTCAATTTGAGAATAGTCTTGGGACTGCCCGTGTTTCAATTATCTCCCCGATGCTCGGGGTAGGGTTTTAACGCAACGTTAATCACGTTCCTCAAGGGAAACGCAGGCAACGAGCCGTGGTTAGGGCTGTGCAGGCAGCATAACTCACCCCAAACACGTGAACCCAGAGTAAATCCACCTGTACGGAGGTAAGTGCTGTGCTGTTTGCTTGCTGTTTCAGAGGGGACTTTTTCAGGCCTTTGGGGGATTCCAGAAATACTGACCACTACCAGGCTTGTACTCACAACATCTATTTAGAAAAGTAGATGATATCTAGACTTCTTAAACTGTAGTGCCCTTTTAGCGTCGAAGTTGGCTGTAAAACGAACACAGAACATCGAACTTTTGATGGAAAAATGAGGGAATGAAGCCAGGCCTGGCCTTCAGCGAGGTGCTCCCTGCTCGGGCCTGCTCAGATGCAGCGCTGAGGAACTGCCGGGTAACAGAGCCCCTGGGACCCACCTAGGGCACCGCTTTCCAGAAATATATTGCTTTTGGAGAAAGACCAGGTAGGGATGGAAGGGAATTTGAGGACAGAGCAAACACAGCCCTTTCAACAACAACAAAAAAAAAAAGGTGGAAAAAGGGGTCCTGGCAGTTTGTAGTTAATACGAAGGACGTGTGGTGTTTTTTTTTTTTTCTGTCAACACTTGTAACTTCCAAGCCTCCTCCCAGTTTTCTTGCACAATTTCATGACTGCAAAGATTTCAGCTCTGGCTCCTGCAGCCACTTCTGTGCTTTCTGGAAGAAGAAGCTGAGTGGTTTTGTGGCTGCTTTTGCTTCGGGAGATAGCATTTAACGCGGTCCTTCATGCTGAGGAGCTCCTTAGGGTTCAAAACATGGGTGATACGGGTAAGACTCAGCTCTTACATATCCTGTATGTGCACAGCGAAGTGTATACCCATCTGGGGGACATCCCTACGATGAAAATGCCTTTGCTCCCAGAAGCTGCAGGAATGCAGGCGGGTATTGATATCTTTCAATAGATGGAGCAGAACAGCCTAATGCTGGCTTTATGGCCTCTTTTTCAGAGGGGAAATTGAGTTGGTCTTACCGTGACCAGGCTTTCATGGGAAGCTTCCATTTGCAAAGCTGTTTCCCACTGCACTTTATCAGCTGGAGCCAGATCTTATTAAAACCCAAACAGAGTAGCCAGCTCTGCCTATTAGCTTAATGGTTTAATACCAGCTTCTCTGCAAAGTAGAAGCAGCAGGTTATTTAAAACATGTAGGTCAGATTGGCCTGGTGTTTTCCAGTGAGATCACATAAGGACGGGATTAGCAAAACTCCCAAACACGGTAGGTGCACCTGGCGTGGGGCTTTTTTTTGGTTCCCCTTTGCTTTCAGAGGTCCAACTGCAAGCTATACAGCAAACAAACTTCCAGTATTTACATCCAAACGTGATACTAGCACCGCTGTGTTTCTGCTCCCTTGGAATTCACAGCGGTATTTTTTAATGTTAATGTCCCACTGCAAGTCATTTGGCCACGAGTTAAAAATGAAAATGTTTTCCTGTGAGAAATCCCATCTTCTTTTTTCTTCTTTTTCTTCCAAGAGGGTTGCAGTATAAACAACATGGCAAATGAATGTTAAGAAGCCAGCCCATCCCCAATTTTTTGTTTATCAAAGCTAGTAGCTACAGAAAGTCAACAGTTTAAATACCCTGGGTTTTTAATTCATTATTTCTTCAAGAGTAATACTCGACAGTTTTGAGGTGCTGGGTTGTTTGTGTTGTTCTAAGGACAGTTTGCTCTGCAGTGCACCTCCTGCATTACGGAGAAACGAGGCTTTGTTACGATTATAAGTGGATGTTTATGTACAGTCAGGGCTCTTTGCTGGAAAACCCAAAAAGCATCCTTAAGTATTTAGGACAGCCTGCTTCCTGGGACAGCAAAACCCTTAGCTGTGTTCTGTAGGAAGCGAGGAAAATGGCAATATTTGTGGACAGAGAGGAGGCAGGTGCCCATCCGTGGAAAAGGTCCCATTAACAATCCATTGTAACCCTTGGTGTTCAAAGGGCAGCAATAAACCTACCACACAGCGCTGAAACTCAAAGGTTTTCTACAAATCTTTCCCCTTGCTTGGTTGCTGTTCATTGGGTTGGTAATTGGCCTGACAGCTTTTTGGGGGAGCAGGCAGGCCACTGCTTTCTGGAAGCAGCTTGGTGTGCCCTTGCCATTTAACTGGCTGCGTTCGGTGCTACGGTTCACAAAGAAAGGGTGGGGAAATGCAGGTTTTTTGGTGGTTCTGTAGGGACGGGGACAGGTAACGGGGTGAATGTTATCGATCCAAGCAATTGTCGGCTGTTACAATCTGTGTAAGCGGGTCCGAAATGCGTAATGGATCGAAAAACACAAATCTTTGGATTCACAGCAAGAAAGGCTTTTCAGCAAGAGAGCGGTGATGGAAAACTGCAGCACCCTCGGAGGAAGGAAACAGATGGCAGGAAGAGCTTCCAGATACTTGACAGGCTGCAACAGACTTAAAGGCAGGCAGTGACAAATGGGCACAAGGGATGGGGCTTTGCTGTAGCTCCCGTGGTTCAGGCTTGATAAAATGCCCGATGTGCTGGGCGTTAGCACTGCCAAAGTTTCACGCCCTCTGTCCTTCAGTGGTCTTTACGGAGCTGCTTGTGGCCAGCAGTGCCCTGAAGAGGACCGAAGGGTTGCTTACTATGAAAAATGAAGTTCCTCCGTCTGACTGATAGCGGGACTTGGTGTTGAGCAACAGCAAGCGAGAACTGAAAGCGAGTTTAATTCTTACTCCAGGTTATTCAAGGGTGCATGGCAAAAATGGCTGCGTGAGGTTTAAAAAGAAACAACGATAATTAAAAAATAAGCATTTCTGCATGCCTGTGAGTGAATCATCCAGAGTAAGGGGATGAGTGCTGGGATTTCCTACCTCGGGCGCCTTGCTGGGCCAGGAGCGGGCAGCGCGTGGTGTTTGATTTTACACTGCTGGAAGCGCTGGTGAGTGGCCTGTGCACAGTCAGCTCCCTTCTGCAAACACAGTGCCAAATTTCACATTATTGACTCTTAACAGATAACAGACGAGGAAATCTTATAGCTTCTGATAGGAGCAGCTACCTAGCTGCATTTCCACGCGGTTGTTGGAACCCAAACAATTAACCAGAGCGCCCCGTTGGGTGCTGTTCCTTCCCAGGGTCTGCCTGCAGCTGTGAGGTGAAGGAGGGCAGCTGGGCTGAAAGGCAAGGCTGAAACAAACCCTCAGGGCTTGCCAAGAGTGCACAGCTCTGTAGTTACTTAGGCACTTGATCTCTCCTTGCTTTAAGCCTCTGATACCCACAAAGGTTTTCTCTGAGGAGTTCACAAGATGTTTTACGGGGTGGTTTAGCTTTTATTTGCTGGGTGCTTTTCTTTCCCTCTGCTAAACCGTCTCGTGGCAGAGCGTGGCGTTGCTGGAAATCAGCTTTAGAAGGAGCTGCTTTATTCCCAGGCCGTTCGGAGCGTGGGCAGGGAGCTTTGCAAGCTGCCTACGTGACCAAGGGCAGCTCAGTAAGCAGGTACTTACCGTGAGCAAGCAGTCGGAGGAATGCGGACTGGGATAAATGACTGCGGGGTAATCGGTAGAACAGGAAAAGCAATCAAGTTGTAAAGCATCTGCCTGGGCGCAGGGGTCTGTGTGTTCCTGAGGCCCTGTTGTTTTCACCTCTCTGTGTGTCTTTGGACTAATAATGGTGCTGTGCTGCCCGGCGTGGGTGGTTTCACAGCCAGTCCTTTGCTGTTTGCAAGCAAAACTTGATGGCGTGTAGCACTGAGATGAAACCAGTGGATGTTATCAATGAGATGCCCTGCTTTGATTTCTGGCAGTTAATTCTAGGAAATAACAGCCAGAAGAGGCTTAAAGAAGCCAGAGTCCATTGCATACCGACTGCCCATGGGGAACGTCTTTGAGACAACCTGGTCCTGGGTCACTTGGGCTAGCGACATGAATGTGGCAGCACACCGAGCCCGAAGAAAGCCCTGAGAAAGCTGCTCCTCTTCTGCAAAGCCTCAATTTAAGGAGAAGGTGACACGGCCGTGTCCTCGCTTGACTTGCTGATGTAATATCAGACTGGACGATAGGAAGAACCCAATGGAGCAACCTCGGTGACAGCAGTGATCTGCCACGGAGATAAGCGGCCGCTGATGGAAGAGGTCAGGAGATAAGATTTGGGTGTTTGTAACGTGCCTTGTTCCTTGCTGCTCCTTTTCCAGTGGCCAAATTGTACGTTAGTCCGAAGCGACTGCATCCAGAAACAGAACAACTTCACGAAGCCGTGCTGGATTCAGCACGCTCCCGAAGCAGCTGTGTCACACGGTGGGTTGCTTGGGCCACAGCTCGCTGCTCGCATGCAGAGCTTTTGCATTTTGGCAGGGAGGTGTAATGACAGTGCCCCGAGACCGAGCCGCCTGCCTTACGCACACTTTAATTTGAACTGCTCAGGGTAGGTAACCCAAAGGGCTCTGCGCAGGAGAGGGCTCCGTGCTGTCTGCTCTGCCTGCATAGGCAAATGGAGCCGCTTTTTAAGTGCGTGGCAGCAGTTCACATGAAGCCGAGGATGAGGGAATGTGTTTTGCTTGGAGGAGATACCGGCCCTTCTATTAATTTCTCGACAGCTCAAGGTTTGCTCCAGCGTCCATCCAAACAAGGGAGAAAGTAACCTGTTAGTGTGAAGCCCAGCGAGCGTATTGCGAGCTGCTGCCTTCTGCACAGGCTTTTGCACTGAGGAAAAGAAGTAGGGGTGTCATTAAATTTTCCTTCATGGGCAGCGAAGATCGCAAATAACATATTTAGTCACACTGGGATTACAGATAATCCTATAGGTCACATCAAAGCGAGCCTCTATCACTGAAGCTGCACTCTCCAGCGCTTGCCTCGAAGGCTTGTCCACTCGTGGAGCCTGTCATCTGCCTGCGGGGTGTTCGCTGCGGGGAGCTGCCCCCGGGAGCTGCCAGTCTGCCCTGCATGAAGCCATTAAACCACCACCAGGAAAGATCTGGAGAGCATCTACCTGGTGAGTCAGAGGAATACAGGGAATAAAGGCTCTCATTCGTCCTCCCTGCCTGGCCTGCTGCTTCCCTGGATACCTGCGGGGACACAGATTTCATTTTTCGGAGATGGAGAACTGCTGCTCTGTGGTCCAGGCACAAAACTGTTGCCATTTATGCCAAAATGGAATTCCTGCCCGCTTTTGTTTTGTCTCCTTCGGTGTTTGTGTTGGCTTGGCATTTTCATATTTTGCATCTAATGTCAGTGTTTGTTTCTGGGAAGAAAACTTTTCCCTGCGCTTTAATTTGTACAATTTGTTTGTTTAAACTTGCTGGCAACTTCGGCACACGGCAGTCTGTTCCCTGGGCTGGTATCAGCGCTGCTGTTAGTGAGACATACTTGAACAAGTCAAACACGGCGATCAGGCAGGGAGTGTTTTCTGTGAAATAGCTGGGAGTATTTTCACTTGCAATAATATTTGGGAATGGTTTTGATCCGTTTGGTGGCTAATTCTTAAAAAAATGTAGTTATCTTGGCTTGTAGAGTCAAGATTGTACAGCACTGAACCCAGGGAAAGCTTTTCTATTTGCAGCATGGTTTAAAACCAAGATAACAGCATCAGTGTGATAGGCAACGACTGGAAATTACCTGTTGAGCACAGCAAAAGCTGCAAGGAAAGATGCTCATAGTGTGGATGACAGGATGAGCATCATCCAAGTTCATTAGAGGGAAAAAATCTTGATGGGGTGTGTTGTGAATTGAGGAGATGAGCATTTGGACTGGGGACAATCTCAGGCTGGAGCTGTAATGGCACGGGGGTGTCTGCGAGGGGCAAAATAGTGCAAGCCTGGTGGAGGCAGCGAAGAGGTGCAAAATTGGGAGGGATGTGATGATTTTAGCAGCATCGGTAAAGCAGAGGAAGCAACACAAAGTGTGAACGAAGCAAGAGGACGCTCACCAAAAAAAAGGAGGTGCTAGCATTACCGAATGCTAAATAGTTGAGTTATGAATGGGAAAAAACCTCATCTCTGCTGTTTTTCAGAAGGAACCCACGAGACCTGAGCCCATGCTGAACATAATGGTGTGGAGAAAGGGTTAAGCAGAGAGCAGGTCCCCATGGCCAGGCTGTCGGACCCTGTCTGCTGCCTTCGGGAAACGGGGCTAGAGCAGGCTCGGAGCCTGCCTTTTTTTTGGCAGGGTTTCACTTAAAGCAATGCCTGAACATCATCAACAAAGGGAAGTGGTCCAAGATGTTTCAGACGGAACAGGTCTGAAGCGAAGAGCTCATCTGAGTCATCCCTATCAAGTTGCTGAGTTTGTTCGTGCTTGGTAATACTGAAAGAAATAAAAATACAAATTCCCAGATGGAGGATGCTGCGCTCCTGCAGATCACAAAGTTATTTCGGTGGGAGCTCCTTCCCCCAGGAGGAAGCTCTGAGCAGGAAGGCTGGGGACTGAGCCCTGTAAAAAGCCCTGTAAAAAGCCAGAGTGGGAGAGACACGAGGGGAAAGGTGGGAAAAGGCCAAACCACAAGAAACAAAGGAGCAGGCAATTAAAGGAGAGACACGGCAGGCTGCGCTGAAGGCAGCTAGCTGGCCAGAGAAGAAGGGATTGCAGTGCTGAATGCTGTCCGGAGAAGATAGTTATTTCTGGCTCTGAGTTATGGCTCGGATTCATGTAATATTTAAAGAATGGAGCTGTATTTTTCATGATGAGCAGCCTGAAAGCAGAGGCTGGAAATTTGCCATCGGTGGAGCAACTCCTTTGCTGTAGATACACGGCGTGGAAGTGAGTGGGGCTGAAGCGAAGTCCATTAGCAAATTCCTTTAGTGATGGGAGTGCGAGGTGAATGCTCCAGACCAGACGAAATACCCAGCAAAATGTAAGAAAAAAAAAAGTGCTGAACTGTTGAATTCCTTTTCAAAAATGTAACAAGTAGCACACGCTGGTTTCTCAACGCCAAAGTCAGCTTTCAAACTACACAAGGTGTTAGGGAAAGGCAGCGCAGCGTCTATTGCAAAATCTGGGGGTAAGATACCAGACAGAGTTCATAGGTTTGGCCAATCGTTATGATGATTTGGGATGTGCTAGGTGGCTGCTTAGTTGGCCTTTCTGGGGGTATTTCATTGTGCAGTCTCCCATTTATTGCTCCGTGACTCCAGGAGCAATCCCTGGTGCAGCTGTAGCCCTGCTACGTGCATTAACTTCTGCGTCTGCTTGGAGAGCGTCTGTCTTTTAGGAGGCTTTTGGAAAATAGTCCGTGTCCCTGTTACCTTATCTGATGTCTTACACACTTCAGACCGAGAATTTCCCATAGAAATTCCTGTAACGAGATCTCCCTAGTGCGATAGGAAAGCTTTTGTGCCCCAAACTTCTGGGTGAGGCAGCTCAAATCTCCGAGGACTCGGGGTACGTCTGGCCCAGCTGCTGTGAATTCAGCAGCCACGGTAGGTTTTAGGCTTGGTTTCATCCGACGCGTGGGCAACGATTTGATTCTGCTTTTCTGCTGTTTGTGTGTGCAGGGGGCAGTTCTCAGCCCCACTTCACTGCTTCAAAAATAAAAAAAAACACGTGTTTTGGACTGCAGGGTGGGGGCCATCTGGGTCGCAGGTCACCGAGCTGTGACAGTCGCACATCTTGAGCGTTACCCCCCCCCCAAATTGCCTCTGAGGGCTGGCCAGGATGGCTGAACATGCAGAAGGTTTGCAGGCTGAATATCCGAGTGTATCGGGTTTTTTCAAACAGTGGGGATAGAATAATACCAATGTAGATGCGGTGGTACTCACAAGGTGGATTCTGATTGATTTAAGGGCTGAAAATGCCCCTAAATCATTTATCGTGGTGGATCCCATATTGCAAGGCATTGCAGGCTGTCCAGGAGAGCATAGCACAGAGGATGTGGAGCCTTTCGTCAGGGACTTCTGACTTTTTAGCCTTGCAAGTGCAAAGGAGGTCGCACATTTGAAGGCTCCACACTACAGGTGAGTTCCTAAACCTGTTTCCCCATGCAAGCTTCTGAACATGAAGGTAACAGTGGAGTAATTTGCTCATCTGTGGCCAGGCTGTGCTGCCTGGAGGAGGCAGAGGAGGGGAGCCTGCTCCCAGGTCTGTCCTCAGCCCCTCCGTGCTGTTCCAGCAGAGCTGAGGGTCCTGCCCACAGCTGTGCTGTTATATTTTTGTTTTTTTTTTGTGTGTGCACACTTGTTAACTTCGTTACCCAGCCTGCTCTCCAAAAGGAGGAGCTAATTAAAGGAAATAAATATGATAGGTAGGGAGCGAGGGAAACCCTCAGTTTCTTTGTGGCACGGGAATTGACGTTTTTCAGGTTGTTTAGGCCTTGTCAGAAAATGTTTTGTTCAGCCTTTGTTTTCTATTGAATCCTGTGTGCTTGGTTAGCTTCTTTTCGAATTAAAAAAAAAAAAAAATCAACCCCAAAGCCCCCTCCATACATGGATTGAAAGCTTTATCTGTTTATCTCCTCATTAAACTGACTGTCTATGAAATGTGCTGACAGGGCTTTTACTCTCTTGCTTTCTATTCTCGCCACATTTTCCATTGAAAGCCTCCCCTCTTCTATTTCTGTCCCACAGTAAATGGGACTTTCTGGGGGCAGAGGCTCCGGCCTTTGTTTCTGCCTCCCCGTGGACCGAGCCCATGGCCCTGGGTAGGAAACCTCGAACGTGCAATTCGCAGCACCTGGAAGCAGGTTTGGGGGTAGTGCTAAATAACCTGAAGGTGTCTTTGTGCTGGTGTAGCTGAAATTGTACCAACACAAGCTATAAAAATAACCACTGATGTCCCAGCAGTGATAACATGAGGTCTGGATGAGTGACCTCCAGCCTTTGCTGGTCCCCACAGTTGGCATCGCTGCTCAGCTGTAGCTGCAGCCTTGCTCGAGCTGTTTGGGTGAGCTTGATGGCTTGTGAACTGCCATAAATAAGATTTATATATATATCTGTGTCTGAAATCAAAGCCTAAGCGTCTGGTTTTGCTTTTGGTTCTCTTTGGTTCGATCTAACAAGTCTCACCTCTTACACAAAACCCCCGTGCGGCAGCGTGAACTTGGTGGCGCCTGCTATGGGGAGCAGACAGCTGCAGGCTCAATTAATTCCCCTTTCCGATCTTTTTTTTTTTTTTTTTTTTCATTTTCTTTCTGTTCCGGGAGGTCGCAGTGACTTGCACATCCTCACGGGTGAGCGGCGTTCACGGCTTGTTGGCTGGGATCGAAGCAGAGCGCGGGGTCAGGTCCCACCGGCGGCGGCTCTGCTCGTGGTGGCTGCACTCGGTGTCTCTGGTGGGTGATCTGAGCTCCTGGCCGCTTCCCCAGAGCTTCCCCAGCAGCTCTGTCCCCCCATGCAGATGAAATTTTGGGTGCTGCTCCTGTGCTTGTCCTTGGGGAGAAGCATTGGGAGCCCGCAGGCTCCTCTCGGCTCCGTGCTTTGGAAACGCCTTTGTCTACACCTGTAAATGTGGATGTTGTTTTCGCAGTCAAGAGGGTTGGGTTTATTTGTTTATTTATTTATTTAAAATATGATTAAAGACCAGGCTGTGCCAGGCTAATGGGCTCATCACTTTATGTCTCAGCTAATGGGGCAGATTTCGTCGGGGGTGCCATTTGCCCTTCCCCAGCAGCAGCGCAGCGCGATGCCAGGTGCCTGCCTGCTTTGAGCTCCCCTCTCCGAAGCTTCTGGCATCTCACAGAGGTGACCACGAGATACTCTAATGAAGCCGGAGTTATTAAAAAAAAAAAAAAATCTATTAGATTTCAGGGATGTTTGGGCTTCACGCTCCAATAGTGCTAATTAGATATGTGACCCATTTTCATTCTGCTGCAGCTCCTGGGGATGCTGGAGCCTCATTACAAATACAAGGAGAGAGAATGCCCCTGTTCCTTACTCTAAATAGCTTCTTCAAAACATGCCCAGAGGGCTTTAGGGGGGTTTTGTGTGGACACTGATTATGTTTTCTTTTTCTTTTAAACCGGGAAGTGGTATGGGGGTGGCATTTCTCCCTCCAGAAATAAATAATGGAAGGCTTTTTTTTCTTTAATTTGGAAAAACTAATGGCAAATTAAGACCCTTTTGAATTTTAAGTTTGCCTTGTTTCTATCGACAGGGGAATAAGCGTGAATGCTTTTTAAGCCTAAAAAAAATGCTTTTAATATCCCAGTAGCATCCCATTAACTGGTATTTTTAGCTAGCAGAGTCCTCACAACCCATCTCCTCGCGAAACGCGCCGCGCCTTCGGCTGGAGGCAGGCAAAAGGCAGCAACCAGGAGAGGCACTCGGTGAGAAACACACTGCCAAAATGCACGTAGTGACACAAAGCTGAGCCTGGGGGGGCCCCAAAACCCGTCCCAGCAGCAGTTTTCAGAAAGCTCCCAACTTCTGAGCTCCTTTCGGCAGGACTCGGTCGTTTCCAGAGAGCAAAGAGCCGAGTGACAGCAAATGCCGGCCGCACTTCGGGGCGAACCCAGGCTGAGACCTCTGAATGAGTGTAAGCGTAGCAAAAATAATCTAAATCTAAATGAATGGAAGGTAACGCAGCGTTGCCAGGCAACTGTCCAAGGCACCTCGGTTCCTGCATCTCCGGAGTTTGCTGAAATGACCTCCTATATGTGGAGCATCTTTCCTGCCCACGGACGAAATGGTTGCTCCGAGCTTTGAGGGTGCGCCTCGGCCGGCAAGTGCTGTAAGAAAAATGAATAAAAAAAAGCAAGGAGTGAGGGTAAAGACTACCCAGGTCCCACTCTGAACAGCACAGCAGGCACTTAGGGCTGAACAAGTCGACGTCTGTGGTTTAGCTGTGTCAGTAGGGTTGATGTGAAAGCAGGCAGGAAGGGGAACTTGCTGTCGCCATTGTTTTTAGTGACTGCAGTAAATGGCAAGGTAAGGGGGGGTTACCTCTGAATTTACTGCTCTGAGGACTGCTTTATAAACCTCTGCCTGTGAGTCTTGCTTTAAAATGTGTCTATTAAAGCAGGCCGTAGCAGAGGATTTTAGGGCAGGTCAGTGTGACCAGAGGATGGTTTTCTGGGCTCCCACCGTGCTGCTCTGGCAGGTCCTTGAGTGCTGAGGAGCCCGGGGCTGCGCTCCCTGCAGCTCCTGCCTTCATGTCGATGCCGTTAACCTTTCCCATGGGCTGAGTGGGAGGGAAATAACCTTTTCAAAAGCTGTGTTTTATCAGGATAAACACAACTTCTACATTGTAAACACGGGCAACACGACTGAATTTTAGGTAGGCTGCTCTATTGCTCGCCCGGCTTTGCCTATTCCGAGCACGTCGGGTGCTGCAGCGCGGCCCCACCACCAGGGAGCTGCGGTCTGAAAATCCACAGCGTGCAACAGGGTGGAGAGGGCTCCGGGTAGGAATCACTCGAGCTGGAATCCTTCAGTTATTTAAGCCAACGTTTAGCTTAATTCGCTGTAAATATGCAGGACTGCACGCAGCGAGTAGCGGTTTACACACTCAAAAGCCTTTGAAGATCAGAACCAAACACGGCTGCATGTTGAAATAGGTTGGGCTGCGTGATGCCTGGCTGCAAAGTAGCCTTCAGAAGATTTCAGTGACATTTCTCATGGATGTTTGCTTTAGTCACGGATTATTCTGTAGATTTTTAACAAAAAATCCATTTGTGTGCTTTCCCCTCATCTTCACCGCTTGTTTTTTCCTAATCCCGCTTTTTTTCATTGTTCTCTGGCATATCTTAGTCTCAGATCTTCGAGCTATTTCGGCTTACTGCGGAGTTTAAAAAGGGGAAAAAAAGTAATTGGAAGATAATTTTGAAGATTTCCCCTGAATGGAAGCGTTGAGCAGGACTTTGCTACTGCCAGAGAGGAGCCTCCAGCTGCAGCCAGCAGCGTCCTGTGAGTGAGCTGGCATTGCAGGTACACGGTGTGTGTGCACCACGCTCTGCATCTGTTGTACACCAACTGGCCCTCACGAGGAGTGAAAAACTGCCCTTCCACTGGTGGTGTCACTGAAATTTTTAGGCACCTACACACAGATGCAGTTACTCCCTGAGAGCACACCTCGGGTTATGGCAGTGGGAGGGCGGCTTTCCCACTTGCTCGGAAAGGAATGCGGCTCCTGGCAGGCCCTAAATGCCGCTCTGGCGGTGTTTTTTTTTTTTGCATTCCACTGAAGATAGCGACTGGGACTTTCTCTTGAGAAGAAAAACAGAAAACACCTGTTGCTGCGGCCGCAGGCTGAGCGGCAGCTGGTGCCTGAGCAGCGTGTGTACGTCCCAGGGCTCCGGCATGCCGGCCTGCAGAGTGCATGGGTTTGGGAAGTCCTGCTCAGGAATGGCTTCAAAATAAAGTTTGTCTTGAAAAGTGACAGATGGTTTTTGACATCACTAAATGGATTAGATACAAGGTAGGTGTGTTATCTAGGAAATTTCATAGAATCATAGGTGTATCCTGAGTATCCTGACCCACAAGGATCACTGAGTCCAGCTGCTGCCTCCACACAGGTCCAAAAATTCAGACCACAAAGACCATTTCAAAGAAGCTGATGGTCAGATCCTGGAGATTTTATTCTTTGAGTCAGCTCACCAACTAAACATGTTTGAAGGTGTGTGTGTAATTCACTGAGCCTCTCTTTGGTGGGGCTGAAGTGTAAGGGTGTTAAGGAAAGGATTCTTACGAAATTGCAGGTATGTGTGCAGGATTTGGCTCTAAATAAGATCACAAATTCCAGATTACTGAACTCAGGCATAGACAAGTGCTAAAAGAGGTTAGTTTATATGGCTAGTGTTAAAATAATATTTCTGTCTAGATGAAACTCAACTATTTTCATATCTCCTGGATTAGTCCAGACAGAGTAAACATCTTTAAAAAGCACATTCTCCCGAGAGCACTTTATTCTGCAGCCAGGCACACGACGGCCTGGGTGCAGGGTTTGAAGCACCTTTACCCAGATTTTGCTGCTCCACTGCTTGAAAATGAGCTGAAGGACCATGATAAACACCTGAGGAAGCTGTTGGGGTGGATTCACAAAGGGTTGGTGTTGTTGCAGAAGAACAATTGAAACACGGTGATCTGTATGAAATGCTTTGTTTGGCTGGCTGGCTGGGTGCATTCTCTGGAGTGGGGATCATGATGTGCCAGTAATTGCAGTTAAATGAACATGGCTGGCTCTCAGGCAAATGAAACCTAATTTGTCACAGCTGTCAGAATGATCATGTCATGTTTGTTGCCTTCAGCAGCAGTTTTAGGTTGCAAAGCCTGTTATGCTCCCATCTTTTTCTCGTTAAATATTGTGCAGCATGTTTGCTGACCCTATTATTTATCTTTTTTTTTTTTTTTTCTTTTTTAAAGGCAAACGCACCAATTCTGTCCCTTAAATCAGCTGGGGTTGAACCTCTGTGAACCTTAGTCGTGCGGGCTGGAGTTGGTTAATTTGGTGCGCTCGGAGGACTTGAACATGGCAGCAATTCGAGGGCTTGCAGGAACAGCAGGGAGATCTGCTAGCAGATTCATATGGTCAGGGCTTTGGAAATCATGCTCCAAATTAGCTTACAAAGAGCAGCCCTCCCAGGCTGAATCGAACATGTAGTTACACTTTACAGCATCAGCTGCAGACAAAAGAAGCACAGCAGCTCTGCATTTTGCAGTTGTGCCAGCAGGAAATACAGCAGAATAATGCAGGGCTCCATTAGTAGTACCTAAAAAACCCAAACCACAGCGAGGTGTACGCCTCGTGAAATCCCCCTTAGTCATAATTTCAGTATTTATTTACTTTCCTTTGTAGATTAACAGATTGGGTCTAAATTGAATAGAGCCAGTCCTGTTCTGTAAAACAAACAAATGCTAATTTTTGGATGTCAAGCCTGAGGGAGCAGGGAGATTTCCTGCTCTGTTATTCTTCTAAAAAAGGAAACAAGGCTCAAAAAAAAAAATCCCTGGATCCCTGAAACACCCGTAGGGTTTGTCTGATATCTCCAGCCCTCCGGGGCTCTGAAGGAAGAGGTGGAGGGGCCGTGTCCATCGAGCATCTCAGTGCAAGGCTGAAAAATGTCAGCGGTTTTCATGGAGCCACCTGAGGAGGTCTCTGGGAAGCGTCTTCTCCAGCTGCAGCTCCTCCTTGCTCCATCACCTGTGAGCAAAAGCCCCCTGCCCCAGCCTCCTGAGTAATCTGCTGAAAAAAAACCTTTCTGCCTGACCTCTGCTGGACCATCAGCTCTGGTCCAGCTCCAGTTCCTCTTGGATGATACGGACGGTCGTGCAAGCACCCCTTTCTTTAAAAGAAACTGCGACCCCTGATGCTCAGGGCTTTTAAAAAGAAGTTTTAATCTTCCATAATAGCTACATGACAGTTTAATAGTTGATAAAAGAAAAACAAAAAGTTACACATCTGCTTTTGTAGATTGTGGGGACATGACATTACAGATAAACATTATGAGCTTTAGCTTAATGATTTATTGAAGCTCATTTCTTCGTTTTATTGCGGCTTTCAGTCTTTTACTATGCAGCTGTCTGGTTTCCCCAGAGAATGGAAGACTAGCTCAGAGATATAAATCTCTGTTAATGATTTTAAATAGCTATCTATCTATATATAATAGGAATCTTTTTTTTTTTTTCTTTTTTTTTTTTTTGCCTAGGGCGTTCAATCATGGGATTAGGAGAGGGTAATCAATAATCCTGGATGCACAGCACGGCCTCTCGCAGCGCTTAGTGCTCGCAGTCTGGGGCTGCACAGCCCTATTGCCAAGCCCCCTCAGCATCTTCCAGCCTCTTGCCCTGTCTCACTGGTCGGCATCTGGAGGCTTCCAGCTGAAAAGGGCTCTTCAAGAGCCGTGGCATGCTGGAGGGGATGACTGTTTTCCCCTTAAGACTCGTGTGAGCCAGTTGCCTCATGTGTCTTCTGCATCAGTGGTAGAAAAAAGTGAAGGCAAAGCCATGCTGCAGCTGCAGTCCTTTGGAAACAAACGTGGAATGGTGTTGGTATGCCAAGGAGGACCTGTTGTGAAGTAGGAGAGCAGAGGCAAACGTACCTGTAACCACGCAGTGAACGTGACAGATCTCTGGGCGTTAGCCAGGGTGCTCCTCACCTGCTGTAGTTGGTCTGAACCAGCTGTGGAGGCACCTCTTTCATCATGGAAAGAACCTAGAGACCTCAAAATAATGTTTCCTTCTATTTTTTTCCCTAGTGAGACCAGCTGTGTTCCCATGACCGAGGTCCAGAGCCAGGAAATACAAGGTGTATTTGGATGGGAAGGGCAATTAGGGCTTTGATATCTGTCTTCTGCTTTGCACACATTAAAACCTAGTCTGTGTAGCCATTGATTTATCAGGAAATCGGTGATTTAGGAGATGAACTGTGTCTGCAGGGCCCTTAGCTATACTTTGCAGCTCAGGCCGGGCCAATTGCTTGTTGACCCCGTGTGCTCACCAGCTCAGAGACACTGGGGGACTTCTCCCTCCTCTTCCACCCCGTGTAGCCAATTTTTGGATGAACACACCTGAACCGGGAAGGGCTGGAAGAAACCCTTCACAGGTGAACCCCTGCATGGGACGTTTTAGCACTGAGCGAGCTATTATCATCTGCTCAAAGGCAGGTGTGGATAGCAAATAGGGCACGGTTATGATTCATGGTGCTGTTAGTGCAAGACCTAATAAATCTTCTTCCATCTGCCTTGTACTCAGGTCACGTACTTGCTCTGGCTGTAGGGATTTATTCTTAGCTCTGCTTTTTTCTTTCTTTCTTTCTTTTTTTTTCTTTTTGGAATTGCTGAGCCTCTATTCAACGGGAGCGGTAGGGAGAGGCTCTCGAGTTGAAGTTTTACTTCTTTTGGTATCTTGCACGACTCTTCTTGAACCACTGTGAGCTTCCTGGATTAATGCACGTTTGCTGTTTTCAGAAAGTCAGTAAATACTCAAGGCAAAAAGTCCTGTCCACCTTTAGGTATCTGTCCATAGCTTCCTACTTAGCACTTCACAGGGATCAGCATGTGTTTTGTTCTACAGTCAGGCCTAAGGAAGGTGTGTACTTGAACTCTCTAGTTATATACGGTAACTTAAGCTTTTTACTAGTTTTTACACTCTTCAGTATGCAGTTATTATGTGTACTTTGGGACTTGAATTCACAAACTTAATTCCTGGAATAGGAACATACTCAAAATAATTAGAGTATGTATTGATATTGACACTACCAGTACTGCTTCAACTGCCTGAAAGGAAGCTGTGGGGAGCTGGAGGTCGGCATCTGCACACAGGTAACCAGTGATAGGACCAGAGGGAATGGCTTCAGGCTGTGCCAGGGGAGGTTTAGGCTGGAAATGAGGAGACATTTCTGCTCAGCAAGAGCAGTCAGGCACTGGGACGGGTTGCCCAGGGAGGTGGTGGAGTCACCGTCCCTGGGGGTGTTCAAAGGAGAGGTTGGACGTGGTGCTTGGGGACATGGTTTGGTGGTGACATTGGTGGTTGGGGGATGGTTGGACCAGATGATCTTGGAGGTCTTTCCCAACCTTAATGATTCTGTGACTCTATGATTCTAACCTAAATGCCAATAATACGCTCTTATTGACCTGAAAAAGGAAGATGAGGAAAAAGATGAAGAAAAATAAGTTCCTGGGGAAGGAGAGAAGCACAAATAACCCAGCCCTGCAGAACCTCATTTGACAAATTTGCTATCCTTTTTGTACTTGAGAGGGAACATGTGAGTTTTGCTGCTGTGGCTCTGGAGGACCCAGAAGGAGCTGTACTACCTGATGGTTCCTGGCCTTGCCTTGACATGAAATTTGTTTGTAAGCAAGTCTGCTTAAACAAAATCCGTGTCGTTTTGTCTCCCTCTAACGATTTCTGTATTTTGGAGGACGGAGTGGCATTGTTCCAGTGCTGACACAATCCCTCCAAGATGGAAACAGGGATGCTGAGCTCTGTTACCACTGGAATTACCCACGTTGGCTTCTTCTGGAAGGAGTTCAGAGCGAGGTGGGGTTGAACCCAGCTGGCACAATGGGATCTCTTCCATCTGCTCTGCTATATGGGATGCAGTTTTATGGTGACGAGCCCGATTGAGCTGGTGGTGTGTTCCTTGAGGTAGGCGCTTGCTGACTCACGAGCAGAGAGGCAGGAGTGGGGAAATGCTCTGCCTGCCAACACATCGGGCGCTCGTACAGTAACTGTGGCAACCCAGCAGTGCTGCCTGTCAGGGGTGCCCACTACCTGTCTTTTTTATTTAAAAAAGGAGAGAAAAGCCCTGCAACGAGAAGGAGGATGTCTTGCAAGGCTGATTAAGGCTACTCAAGCTGGTCTGTGGGAGTCGCTGGGTTTTTTCTTTGTTTCATCCTTCCCTGCCTCTCTCCCACGAGCTGCCCAG
Organism: Aythya ferina; assembly: GCF_964211825.1. Taxonomy (NCBI): domain Eukaryota; kingdom Metazoa; phylum Chordata; class Aves; order Anseriformes; family Anatidae; genus Aythya; species Aythya ferina. Next base: position 149,821,620 of record NC_140297.1, on the reverse strand, counting down.
GAGTTTGGACATCCCCCCGGCCCCTGACCTGATGTCGACACAGACCAAATTACTCTCCTCCATAGTCTCCTGTGCTAATTACTGCTCTGCAAATCTACCCTCTGGTCTGATTCCTAAATTCATCCAGGAGGCTGAGCAGCTCAGAGGATCTGCTGTAAACACGACTTATCCGGCAGGCAGCAAAGCCGCTCTCAAGCTCTCCGAGGAGAATTAAGCCTTCGTGAAAGAGGCTGTCTGTTGGGCAGCTGGTTTTATCAGTCTGCCTTGCAGATTAAAACATGCCCCGATGTCTTTGCTATCGAATCAGGAAGAAAAAGAAATGTTCTCGTTACCAGGTCCCTGGGTGTGTGTTAATTGAGAGCTAATTGACCAAGCATCAGTCACTCACGCTCCTGGAAGGGCAGGACCCATGTGCAACACTCACAGGAGCACGACCTGTGCCTTTTCTCTTGCTGAAAGTGGGTTTTAGCCTCCTGCCTACCAAGGGCAGGAGCTTGCTGCCATGTTCAGAGCCACGGCTGCCATGCCGGGGATGTGTCCGCGTCCCATGAAGCGGGGTGCGCTGTGGGGCCTACATTGCATTGAAAAGGAAAGGTTCGCAGCCCTGCTATCCCAGCTGCTAAACACATAATTTAGTCTGACATTCCCCCCTAACCTCTACTTGAGGCAGCTGTGGGGTTTCTGTCTGGGCAGAAGAAGTCCCCAGTTCGGGTTTGAAGGCGTTAATTTAACCTGCTGGCCCCAAATCGCTCAGTGTCTGTTGGGAAGCCTCGTGGGGAGGCCGTGCGCTTCCCAGCCCCACGGGTCACACGTGTTTGGGCATCGAGGTGGCTTCTTGGGACTCCCCAGGCTCCTCTGGTGGCAGTGCTGAGGGGTTTGAGCACCAAAAGTGATTCTGGAAGAGTTAAAGCAGAAGGAAACCAAAGTGCTTACAGGCTGGGCCTTCACTGTTATCGTGTGTACTGAAGTACAAGATTACAATGGCAGATAAAAGGCTCAGCTTAAGGCTTTCGTACGAAGAAATACGAGATTTTAGACTGAAGTGGAAGCCACGTAGATTTTATCTTTCTTGCTTTCTAGTCCTGAGGTTGATACATGGCTTCACTCGTTACCTGCTTTTAATTTCTGCCAGCTGATCTTCTTGCTACATAAGATGAATTTCTTTCGTCTTGATTCACTTCATATTGCAATTGCAAAAACATCCACAGCTTTGGGTTTTTGTAACCCTACTTCAGCACCTAAATGAATTCCAATGCAGCACCTGATGGACATGCAGGTTTTACTGGGCTGGATGTGTTTGTGCTTATGAAGCCATGTGCACACATGCTGGGGCTTACGATACCAACATTTTCCTTGAAAACCCCTGACTGATTTGTTGGTAAGACTCTTGGTTAGTCTAATCCTGGATTAAAAAAAACATCTCTTACTAAACACGGCCTTAAAAACACAACTGGGATAGTTACCAGATATAAGTGACCCCTTCCATAATGCAGAACAGTTGGTTTAAGAAGTGGAAGGATGTTTAATACAAGATTTTAATCCACCTATCTGCTGTAGAACAAAAATTTCTCATTGCTTTCTACGAAATCTTGTCCTTTTTTTTTTTTTAACTTTTCTTAATTGTTAGGAGTATACAATGTGGATGGACGGATATGGGCAGCGGAGGTTGAGCTTCGGATCTTTAGGATGTAAAGCCATGAGCAGATGGTGTCTGGGCTAAAACATTTATCAGTTAGCTCGAAGCCAGTAACAGATTCCTAAGCCTTACGAAATGGGCAGGAGAATGTGACCAGAGGGAAGTTTGGAGCTAAAATGTACAAAAATGAATTTGTAAGCTTAATCTGCATGCTCAGTGGCATGGGCTGAGACCAGGAGGTACTGTGGTGCATGGTTTGAGTCTCGGTAAGCATTTCTGGTGTTGGGCTGGAGGAAAGAACAGCGTTTACCCTTCCTGTTGATTCATCTTTGTGTTTGGTAACCCTGGATGCTGGGAGCAGAAATCGGGGCTGGTTCCTCTGAACTTGGGTGCAACTCGAGTGCCTGGTGCCTGCGCTGGAGCATGGATAACTCATGTGCTGAAGGAAAGTGAAAGAATTTTAGCGGTGCAGAGGTCATCAGCGTGTACGTGTGCTCTGGGAGTTTGCTGTTGCCACTGCTGACTCGGCTATGGGGAGGAGGAAAATAACACTTTTCCTTTTCAAGAATTGCTTGTCAGGCTGTTGGGGGAAAAAGGAATTACTCTGGAGGTGGGGGAAGAGCCCCGAGTGTCAAAAAAGCAGGTCACGCTCGCAGGTAATTTCCTGAGTAACTTCTAAAAATCTGTGTGTAGTGGAATGATGGTGAGGTTGGGCATTGCTTACTGCACAGGCAGCTTTCATCAGCTGTTCCAACTGCATCCTGGCACGGTAAAGCCAGCGGAGGGGTGGTTGGGCAGAAGATGAAGGTAGGCAGGGGTTCACACACCGCCACGCTGAAGCTGTTCCTGAAGATGCGAGACAAAGCTTTAAGAGTCTCTGCAGCAGCTGCAATAGAAACTGAAGAATGCTGTGGCTGGTGTAGCTGGAGAAAATGAAATACAGGATCACAGAATGGGTTGGGTTGGAAGGGACCTTAAAGATCACCCAGTTCCAACCCCCTGCCATGGGCAGGGACACCTCCCGCCAGCCCAGGTTGCCCAAAGCCCCATCCAGCCTGGCCTTGAGCACCTCCAGGGATGGGGCACCCACAGCTTCTCAGGGTATGTGTGAATTTTGAGGTCAGGGGCTCAAAATTTTGCAAATTGCATCCAGGCACGAGCTCCAGCTCTTCTCCCAGAGCTCTTGTTCATGGTGCCTCTTCTGGAAACACCACCCCCATTCCTTGGGGCATCTGGGATTTACCACGAGACCTCTCCTTCGATCCAGCGCTGACCTGAACTGACCCCGCTTCGCTTGCAAGGCAAAACAAAATTGCAGCTAGGGGACTATGGGTCTAGTAAGCAGATCCTGAACAAAATTGAAGGCTGTTAAAGTGTCTAATTGAATTATTGCACTACAGGGACATAGTGACTCATAGTGAAGCTAATCACCTGCTGCTTTATCTCGACTGCAAAGAATAGATTGCTAGTTAAACATTTAAAGGTCACTGTCAGAAATTGTAATAGTGTTGCCTTTTTTTTTCCTTTCTCTGGGTGTTATGTCTGAAGGTAGCAGGGGAAATTGGGCAAGATGCTGTTTGAAGATCCATATTCTGAAGGTGAGGCTCAGCACACGCATCCTTCAAGCTCACGCTGTGCAGCTCGATGCATTCATTTATGAGAGAGGCCGTGCTGAAAAATGTTACCTTGGCTTTGCACAAACGTCCTCGAAAACACCAACAGTTTGACGTTGGTCTTCTGTGGAGAATGAAATCTGAATCACAGGTATTTGGGGAGTGCCTTCGTGTTCAGAGGGAATTTCAGGAGTGAAACTGGAGCTCCAGTCCAGTCTGTTAATCTGGATTTAATACGTCCTTATCGGTCACTGAGCATCTCTTGGGAAGCAGGGTTGTTCTGCTCCTGGCAACTGAGAAGAGAGCAGACTTGTTGTTTTTTTTTCTAGAGTTAACTTGCCCATGAGGTTGAGCAGGGAAACCCTGTCACTCGGACGGGACTGTCCTTCCTGCCCCTGCGGTCACCGGGGCGCTTGGCAGGAAGGTTTCATGGAGAGACGACCTGGCTCTTTGCCTGGCGGCTCCTCCCGTGCTCCCTGCTGTAGAAGAGCCGTCCAGGTTGACAGAGATGATGCTTTTTGCTTATCAAATACTGGACTCTGCTTAAATAGCTCTCCTTGGTGATTCACACTGCGTATATCCCGTGAGATTCACCTCTCTGAGTCACAGGGACAGGTGGTGTCCGTCTTGGCGGCTCTCTGGGAGGAGGCTTCTGGTGCTGGCGGAGGAGAACGTGAAGAGAAAACAGCAGAAAACAATGCTGGAGCATCCAGACCTCCAGCTCTGGCTATCAGCACTGAATTATCGCTCCGATTTAAATATAGATTTTGCAGGAAGTTTGTAATATTTTCCACATATGGATGTTTTATGGCAGGAAACGTATCCTGCTATAAATGAGGTGGCCTATTTTAGAGACCGGCTTGAAGACCGTGTGTGTGACTGAAGCCTTCCAAAAGCTTTTCCTTTGGGGAGCGTTGGCCGCGTTAAACTGATGGGACTGCTGGCGTCTTCCGAGCTTGACCATTTCCTTACCCTTGGAAGGGGTCGGTGATGATGACATGAGGGAGCACAGCGCAGGAACGGAGCATTTCCTCACAGCTGCTGAGATCCCAAACCTTGCTGGCCAACGGGCACGGAAATCTGAGCAGAGCTTTCCTCGGGGGAGAGGTGCAGGTTGCAGACGAGGTTTTGTGATCGAGAGGGGGCGAGCTGTGGTCTGACATCCCACAGGCTGCTGGGGGCTGCTCCATGTTGATTTCCCTCCTTCCACCCATCTTTTTGGTGGGGTGTTCTCATGTCTGGTGGTTCTTCCTCTTACTAGGGTGGATCCTCGGATGCTCCAGTGACTTTTTCCAAGGCAACAGAGCTGCCTCTGGGAGATGTGAGTGCAGTGTAGAGACAGAAGGAGACAAAGGTCCCTGCTGCCCACAGGGACGGGCTGAAGGAAGGCAGTACCCTCTGGAAAAAGAGCTTCTGCAGAAAGATCCCTTCGCCTTCCTGCAAGCTCATGCCTTTCTGCTACTAACTTTCTCTCCCCTTTGCAAAAGGCAGGCGGACTTCAAAGGAGGCCGTGCCGCACCGCCTGCTGTGTGCACATTAAGCTGAAAGCAGAAATCTTCTCACGTTCGGTTCTTGGTAGGAAAAACGTCCCTGGGGATCCTCGCTCTCCTCCTGCCCGTTGTAGTTGCTGACTTGACTTGCAGGAGCTGCCTGCAGTTAGGGGAAGGGGGAGGCACTGGATAGGTAATTGCTGGTGCTGATTTGTGCCTGTTTTGTGGCTTCAGTCGCCTTCTTAAGCGCTGTGAAATAGGGTTCATTTTGTTTTCCTAGCAGGTAACTTGCCACATCTCTTCAGCTCAAGATGTTTCTTCATTATTTCATACCTCCATTTCCCCCCGGCTCCCCTGCATTTTAGCAGACCGGGCACAACGCGTTGTCAGCAGCTACACGGGCACTCCTTGCACGATTTGTCAGCCTCTGAAGGATTTGTAGTGCTTCCCACCTCCGCTGCTGCAGGATTGTGCCACATCTGGATAGTAAAATAATGCACGGCCCAGAATACAGCCCACGTGTGCCGCTGTTTCATCCCGTACTGCCAGCCGAGGTGCCTTGTTCTTGCTTTATTGTAGCCTGCCCTGCGAGCCGTGCCTTTCACAGCCTTTTGATGCTTTTGGAAGCGGCCAGATTAACAAGACTAAATACTTTGGGCATTTTTTTTCTTTTTTTTTTTTTTTCCTTCTTAACTACAGAAATCCTGCTTACATCAAGACCCAATTACACCGTACCAAAACCCAGCTCTTCGGGGGCTATCTTTCTAATTGTCTCATTTATTCTCCCTACTTTAAACAAACGGCTAACAAAATCGAGGCTGGAGCCTATTTGCGGGCGGCTGCATCGAAAACGGATTGCAGCTGGCCAGATTAAACATGGCAATTACGTGTTTTTTTTTTTTTGCTGAAGGCATGCCCTTGAGTTCGCTCGGGATGAGTGACAGCACCGGTGCCTCCGAAGACAAATTCCGAGCTAATCGGCGCCCGCCCGAGTGCTGCATTGCAGTTCTGGGCAGCTTACGTCACGAGCAGACGCTCCAGCAGCTGAAATGCTCCTCGGGAGCCTGGGGAAAGCGTGGCTTGAGTGCCGTGGAGCGACACAGCTCGTCACCTGTGGTTTCAGGGCATCTTTTTACCCCGTGCCTCGTGCTCCCCGCACAGCGCAGGCTTTGTCAGCTGCTCGCAGTTCATCTCAGAGCCGCGTAGAAAGCTGCAAGTGGTTCTGTCCTTATAGGATTTTGGTTTGGAGCGGGTTTTAATCCTCTTTTTTGTGTCTGTGTATACTTAGACTTGCACGTACCGAGCTTTTCCACCGTTTGAACCTGGTTGCTTGGATCAGCAGCCGACCTTGCCTCACTCTTCAAGGGGTGGAAGGGGCGCAGCTGGCCCCAGTGTCGGCACCGTGTGTGCCTGGCTCTGCTGGCAGGCACCTAGCATCCATTTTGCCACAGATCAACTGGCTTGGCAACCTGCAGATGTTGAAAGCGTTGGGTACTGATGCTTGAAATAGAAAAGGACTCTGAAGAGGGTGTGGGACGGGAGGAAATAAATCAGGAGCTGCTGTTGGAGGTCTATTAAGACTGATGATACGTCACGCTCGCCGGAGCGTAACTTCAGGAGCTGACCATGTTAAAAATGAGCACATTAAATTAAAAAAAAGGTTGAAAATCATCCTTGTATCATGTTATTAAGGCTCGTTTTCACATCTGACCTGCTGCGGTACCAAAGTTAGTTACTAGGCCAATGTTCCGCTGGTGGCTGGTACAGGTCGAGTCTCTCCGGTACAGGTTGTGCCTGGCCTAGAAATGATGTGAAAAACCTGTGTGCATTTTTCTTTTTAACTGCAGTTTTGAATTTGCAGAGGTTTTGGCCTGCGTTGACTCTAGGATGGCCAGGAAAAGGACAGGCTTTGAGGAGCAAGAGCAGGATCTCATCGTTCAACCGCCCCTCAAGAGCTGCCTGCGCTTCACTCAGGGGCAAAATGATGTGAGGAGCTTTTCCCTCTTTTAGGGAGCTCCCCTTAAATAAAATCCATTAATTCCTTCTCAGTGCAGGCTTTGAGAAACACAGCTCGGGAAGCTGCCTCAGTGCATCGCCACCTGCCAGGGGAAGGCAGGCAGCTCGGTATCTGCCTCTCTCATTTTCAGAGCCCTTTCTCTCCAGACCGTATTTCTCGCTGCCTTCCAAGATTTCTGCCTTTCAGCCTGGGCCAGGGCTGAGCACGGTGGGGAGCAGCAGATGGATCTGAGTCAAACTTATGCTTGGGGATTTGGGACCAGAGCCCAGGTCTCCAAGCTTCCAAACCCTGGGCACTCTCACAGCAGTTAGCGAAGGAAAGGCTCGTCATCTCTCTAGCTTGAATTTTTCACAAGGCCTGTTTATTACGAAGGGCTCTTGAGAAGAACACGTGGCGAGTTGACTTTCTGTTGGGTGTTGCAAGGCTTTTCTTCCCCAGCATGTCACAAAATGTCACAAACGGGGGATTTCTCAAATTAACCACGTGCAGGTTTGTGCGTGTGATTGCAATTCATGAGCAAACCGTCCCTCGTATTGACCATCGTCAGGAGAAGAGGTGGGTGAAGTGATGGAGGGACGAGAAACCTTTTGTGTAACCACACCACTGAAATGTGGGAACGCAGTGTGGGAATACAGGTTACACGGTGCTAAATCGAGGTGGTCTCTGGGGGCAGTAGTTAATAAATTCCGAATAGGAGGTGACCCTTTCTGAGCACCTTCCTCTAAACTTTAATTTATATGCTAGCCCTGCGCGTTACGGTGCTCAAAGCCCAGGTCAGAGATCCTCCATCCAGCTTTGACAGTTCCTTTTGTCTTTAATAGCCAAATTAATAGCAAATAGATCGCAGCCAACCGTGAGTTGTAGGTGAGGGTTGATGAGGTCTGCTGGGGAGAACAAGGGAGCATCCGAGTGTGCAAGGAGCTCGGAGGCTTAGATGGATTTCCTGCATTACCAGAAATGTCAAATGACCAGCTGCATGGTTCTGTGCTCTCAGGCTCAAATCAGCTTAACCTTAAAGCACCGTGAATTCATTTTTTGAGAAGCCGTGAGAAATACAGAAAAAAATAAGCGTGCATAGGTGCATCTGAAAATGTTCATGCTTGAGCTGGCTGCTTTTTGCAAGTGACCTTTAATTGGGTTTGTGTCATTTTGAAAATACCACCGTGTCATTTCTTTCCAAATTGGGGTGTGACAGGGCTGTTTTATGTGCCGAAGGTGCATGTTTGAATTCCTTTGGCATCAAAGCTGTTATTTGATGAGACAAATAAACGCTTTCCATGTGAATTTACGGTGTTATGTGGAGCAAGCAGTGTCAGGGGGGTGCAGCCTCCCAACAGATGCATGGAAAAATGTAGTTTTGAACTGCTGCGACAGTGAAATCTGGACTTTAGGTAAGGAAAACAGTTTTGACAGTGGCACTAGTCAGCAACTGTAAGAGGAGCCCAGGTATCTCATCACATAGTGATGCTCAGAGCCAGACTGGACAAGCTCCCAGGAACCTCCTCGAAGCTGGCCCCATCTTGAGCAGACCACACAACCTCCTGAGCTCCTTCCCAGCCTGAGCTGGTGTTTGTGTTTTATTTCTCATGAGATGCTGCAGGACAGTAAACCCAACACTTTGCACCAGTATTTGGAAGGGAGCAGCTCGGACCCACAGGCTTTTCTCCGGCGGAATCCCCTCCTGCTCCTCTCCTAGCTGCTGCAGCATGGGGAGAGGCACAAAAGGTGCTTTGTGCTGTGGCGAGGCAAAGGCTAAAGAGATTGACAAGCAGCGCTGCAAAGCAACTTCTGTGGGCGCAGGACGGCTCCTGCTCCCCTTTCAAGGCTTAAATTTCAGGATTTGCAAAGACTTGTTCTTAATTTGTCTTTGTTTTCCTTCTGTCTCTTGATTTTAGTCTCTTCCATTGTCTCAGACCTGGATTTCCTGAAGCTTCTTGCAGTTGTTCTTCCCGAGGGAGGCTGGGTGATCCTTTAAACCTTGCCCTCCTCGCACACGTGTCACAGACCTGGTGTGCACTGCGTGTGCGTGCATTGTAGCAGGGATGTGCAGCAAAATTATGTGCATCTGCTGTCCCAGCAGTCAGGGACCAGCTCCCTAAAGTCCAGCGGGGCCTCTTCAGAAGAAGAAATCCAGTTGCTCTGTCCTCACAGAAAGAGATAAGCACGTGCCTGGCATTTGCATGCCAATCAGCAGTGCAGAGTGTCGTGCTGCACGCCAGAATGCCGTGCTTGTAGCGCCCAACAACTTTGCAGTTTCATTTGATCTTTTCTGCGAGAAGTGCTTGTTTCTTTCAGTGAATCAAAGAACTCGTGAAGCTTTTCTCCTGCTGCACTCTTCATGGTTTAAGCAGGCACGCTTCAGGTTCAGCGTGACAGCTCGGATTGTTTGGAAGGATTTGGGGGATAAGCAGGAGTTTGCCTGCAGAGCACAGGAATCTGTGCATGCAAAGCAGCCAAAGATCCAGGGAGCGTGGTGCTGTGTTTGTCAGCTGTCGGACCTGAGCTGTGTGCAGCCTGGTACATGTGTGGAGCTTGCAAGTAAAGGAGAAAATGCCAATACCTTCTCTAAACCCAAAATTTAGTCTTTGCTCTGTCTTTCTGAGTGTGTGTTTATTGAGTGCATGGCCACAATTGCAGAGTTCTGGCCCCTCTGCTTGGAGATGACCATCCTCATTTCACTTTCTGTAACAGGTGGCATATTTCCACCCCCCTTTTGTTTTTCTTTTCGAGCAAGTTCAGTGTTGTGTGTCAAATTCCTTCATACAGTGGGCTTAAGCAGCCAGCTGGTGTCAGGCCCATGCGGTGATCCTCTCCCCTGTTTTTGTGAAAACTCATTATTATCAGTGTAAGGTTGGTGAAGCTGAAGTTGGAAATAAGCAGGATGCTGCCAAAAATAAAAGGGCAGATCAGCGAGGACAAAACTGAACTGTTTGGGGATTGACACGATGAACGGCACAACAACTGTCTTTAGATACAGCACTGGGCAAAACGAGCTTGGGGGGAATCTGGGTGATTGCAAACAGCAGGGCCTTGGACTCGGGTCCTTTCATCATCTGCCATTCAGTTAAAGTGATGGGCAGGTTCTCCATGTTTTTGACTTGTCTTCTCAGATTTAGGGGAGCAGTCTGGAAAGATGGTGGGTTTGCAATCTCCAGTCTTCCACCAGGCAGTGTTGAAATGAGCTTGGATAAATAAATCTGTGAGTAAACCATGAGGGATGAAGTTGAGTCAGGAACATCTTCTTGAACTGATCATTTCTTAAGGCAGCTTTACGTGATTTTGGCCTCCCTGCCTCCCTCTGTGATCCTCCCCTCCAAGCCGTGCTCCGCTGGAAGAAGTGACAGCGGTGTAAAAATAGCACTGCCTTGCTCTGCAGATCTGCTTGCTGTGGGGTTTCAGTTAGATCTGCTGACTTGGATTTAAAAATATTTATTTTTTTCTTCTGCTTTTTGCACCTGCTCGTCCCGGTTGTGCTAGATTTTGTGTTTTGGAGGCAGCAGCCATTTGGCCGTGGCTGAAATAAATCCTTGCTGGGCTGCCATCAGCAGCACAGGTGGTTGGGAGACCCGAGCGAAGGAGCTTTTGACTTCTGTAGCTAGAGGTGTCTGCCAGGCTGACAGCTCAGCTCCAAGTGAAGAAATACCTGTCGGAAGTGAAGAAATACCTGTCGGCTCCTCGCGGCCTCGGTGGAGGCTGCAGGTTCGGAAGCAGAGCACGCGTGATGCTGAGCGTGTGGTGCAGTTGCACTTGGTGTTCCAGCCCGTTTGCTGTAAGTGTATTATCCCTTCCCCTCATTGAATGTTGCTGCAGTCTAATCAGATTACGTTGCAGTTCATAGCTTCGCCCAGACGAAATAAAGAGCCGTGCTTCAGAAGAACACAGGGGTTTTGAATTACTGCCTTCTTCACGCGTCGCGCTGACATTAAATGTGCATTTAGAGTCGGATTCACGAAGGTGCTGAGATCAATGGGTCTGGCTATCTGAAAGGTTTGAACCGAGCCTTCATCTTCTGGCCATCTGGAGCACACAGTGAGCATCTTGCTGGGTGCAGCCAGCCGAGCATCCCTGCCTCTTTTCCTCAGACCTGGCCCAGCCTGTGCCTTGGGTCCGGCTGCTGCCAGCAAAATGAGAACGAAACAGCACACGGGCTTGACCTCGTGCTCTTCAGCAGTTTCAGGAATCCCCTTTTCATTATAAAGAGGCCTTTTTATTAGCACACATGTTTTTTTGGAGGGAGTTTGAGGTCGATGACTCACGTTGCCTGCCTCCATGAGCCGTTAGTGGGTGTAGCGTTTGGCATAACGCCGCCGGGTCTGCTCAGGGTAAGGCTGTTAGATGGATCACAGAATCACAGAATTTCTAGGTTGGAAGAGACCTCAAGATCATCGAGTCCAACCTCTGACCTAACGCTAGCAGTCCCCACTAAGCCATATCCCTAAGCTCTACATCTAAACGTCTTTTAAAGACCTCCAGGGATGGTGACTCCACCACTTCCCTGGGCAGCCTGTTCCAGTGCCTCACAACCCTTTCAGTGAAGAAGTTCTTCCTAACATCTAACCTAAAACTCCCCTGGCTCAACTTAAGCCCATTCCCCCTCGTCCTGTCACCAGGCACGTGGGAGAACAGACCAACCCCCACCTCGCTACAGCCTCCCTTGAGGTACCTAAAAAGAGCGATAAGGTCGCCCCTGAGCCTCCTCTTCTCCAGGCTGAACAAGCCCAGCTCCCTCAGCCGCTCCTCGAAGGACTTGTTCTCCAGGCCCCTCACCAGCTTCGTCGCCCTTCTCTGCACCCGCTCAAGCACCTCGATGTCCTTCTTGTAGCGAGGGTCCCAAAACTGAACACAGTACTCGAGGTGTGGCCTCACCAGAGCTGAGTACAGGGGGACGATCACCTCCCTAGCCCTGCTGGTCACACTGTTTCTGATACAAGCCAGGATGCCGTTGGCCTTCTTGGCCACCTGAGCACACTGCTGGCTCATATTCAGCCGACTATCCACCATCACTCCCAGGTCCTTCTCTGCGTGGCAGCTCTCCAACCATTCCTCTCCCAGCCTGTAGCTCTGCTTGGGGTTATTGCGCCCCAGGTGCAGGACCCGGCACTTGGCCTTGTTAAACTTCATGCAGTTGACCTCAGCCCATCGGTGCAGCCTATCCAGATCCTCCTGCAGAGCTTTCCTACCCTCAAGCAGATCGACACATGCACCTAACTTGGTTGTAGATGTTCACAAGGTGTTTCAGAAATGGGACTGACTGTACGTTAGAAAAGAAATGGGGAAAAGGTACGGACAATAACAGTGGCCACAGCTTCGTTGTGAATACAGATGCTGACTAGGCCCTCTAGTTTTCAATAAGGAATTCATTTGTATTCCAAAATATAAATGTAAATAATAGTCCTTGGAAAACACAAGTCACAGAATCACAGAATTTCTAGGTTGGAAGAGACCTCAAGATCATCGAGTCCAACCTCTGACCTAACGCTAACAGTCCCCACTAAACCATATCCCTAAGCTCTACATCTAAACGTCTTTTAAAGACTTCCAGGGATGGTGACTCCACCACTGTGATATGCCTTTCTTAAAATTGGAGGGCAACACATGAGCTTCTCTGCGTGCCTTGAAGGCTGACTGAACCCAAATTGACTGAAGATGATAGCAGGGCTGGTTTGTGACCGTATCTAACGTGCCTGATGGACTGAGAAGAGCCTGTGCAATGAACTCTGTGTGCATGGCTGCAGTGCTGACCCTGCTTGTGTAATGGCAGCCCTTGTGTTAACTCCCATGGGGCTGGGCTTTGCCCTCTGTGCCCTGCTAGGAGAACAGCTGGAGCAGGCAGAAATGCTGCTGAGCAGAAGAAAAAGCTAGACCAGAAGAAGTCACAAGAGCTTTCGTGCACATCCTTTAATGTACTGGTTGGAACATGGGCATGGGCTGTTCTCAGGACTTCCTAAAACTGGTGGTTGCTGTGTGCTAGGGATATTCCTTTTGCCTTAGTTTGTTCTGTACTGCCTCAGGCTGCTTCTTTCTCCTTTAAAATCGATGCAAATGCAATTTAAGATCCTGCTAGTCTCATCCGTGAACAAATGCTAGTGTCTTCTGCAAGAGAGAAAATAAACCACCTCATAGATTCTCTTCTCAGGAACATCTGGGCTGTGTGGACTTCTAGCTAACGTGACAAGTTCCTATCAGGCTTCTATAAATAGCTTTTCCAAGTGGCATACCCAAAAGAGCACTCTAGAGAAGCCTGCAAAACACTGCAAGCAGTCTTTTCCTTGCAGTGACAATGACAGGGCTGTGGTACATGACAATGATCTGCCACAGCTTTTCACTGTTATTAAATTCGGTTACTCCTATTAAAATCACGAGGTGACTTTGACCTTGAGTCTACAGTTGTAGATCCAGTCTACTCTGAAATAGGTCTGAATTGAAGCTTTTTTTTTTTGAAATACTCCAGGAAATGATTTTTTTTTTTTTAAGCTGGTTTTGAGCTGCAACCTTCAAGACTTTGCCAAGTGCTGCTCAGAAAGGCTTTTAGTTGTAGGAATAAAGGTGTCCTGTTTTCTTTTCCTGCATGGCAGATGCTGAACAGCATCACCCCGTTGTCTGCAGTTCTTGGTCCGTTTTTCCAGCTTAAAAGCTTTACCTGGAAGCCACTGACTCACTGAAACATGAAGTGCTACCGTAGCTCCCGTTTTAGGTTTCTGTCCCGGTGATGCTGCTTACAACCCCCGTGCTGATCACTTCTAGGCAAAAGCCCTCCTTTTTTTTCCCTGTCTGCTGTGACACCCTGGCACCAATCCCATCATCCTTGCGTTTCATCGGGGCATCTGCATAAACAGTTGTGCGAGATCAAGGTCCATGCCCTCTGCAATCAGTGATGGGAACTGCTTGCTCTTCTAACAGCGTGAGTTTGTATAAGGGTTGAGTAATGACCATTAGCTTGAATGTCCTACTGTTAGTCTTCCTGTCATAGCCTCTGTGTTCGGAGCTGTATTTAATAATCTCGCCTCTGCTCAGCTCCTGCTTTAATCTTAACGGAAGCCTCTTCTGATAACATTGAAATGGCAAAAGTATTACACCCGCTTTTCATCATTCTCCCCTTTTTGGACAAGAGGGAGGAGGCTGGCACATTTGGACTGTGCCCTGGAAGATAAAGATGAGCTGGTTAGTAAGTTGGAGCCTTAAAGGCGCTTCCTGAAAGGCAGTCATCTTGTGAGCCTGCTGGGGCTGCTCGGCAGTGAAGCCAGAGGAGGAAGATAAGAGGTCAATTGTAGGGAGTTGTTTGGCGTACACAGAGGCTGTGCAGTCGTACAGCTGCACATTTCATCAAATAGTCATTTCCTTGGTCTATGATCATTATTAAGCACAAACATAATGATTCTAATAAAACAATTGAGTCTCTTCGCTGCAGTCTCTCCCTGTTGTCTCTCTGCAACGTTGAATGACAAGCACGCGTCAAAGAAAATCATTTATGCCATTATAGTGGCCTCATTGTAGTGCCGTGGTCCACAGGCTTTCGCTTAATTATCTTACATGAAGACGGTTTTTGGTCTTTCACAGGCTTAGGCAGGAGTAGGAAAAACAGGGAAAGTGAGAGCAAAAGCATGTTTGCCTGGCAGAGCTGCCTTTTACTTAAGAGAAACGTCTGATGTTATCACCCACTTTCTGATCGCATTTGGCAGGAGCGTTTTGTTAAGCCACTCTCTCTGAGTGGGAAACCTGATGAATACTGCTCTAGTCTCCAGTTTCAAAGTATTGCTTTACACCGTTCCCAAGCATTGTTTGCCTTAATGGATGAGTTATTGTAGATGTCAGAGAAGCAGATAATTCATAGCCTCATTTTATAAACAGAGAGCCCAAAGCACGGTAATTTCACTTGAATAGCTGCAGGGCAGTGAATAGAGCTCAGGTCACCCACCCAGCGTACTGATTTGATGAAAAGTCTGCTAATCTCGCCTCTGTGTTTATCTTCAGGAAATTGTAACTACTGGAAAACGTCGTGAATTTTTGCCAGGGACCTGCCTGTAAGCAGCTGTACTCATAGCCCACTCCTGATGGCAGTGCTGTTCCAGGTGCTCTGCTGGCCACTAGGTCTGTGTTGATAGCACGGGGTATCTCTGCTGGGCTTGCTGCCTATTTCATGGCTGTATCCTTGAGCAAGTGGGCAGTTGGTCACTGCTGAACCCATTTCCTAAGATAAGCCATGAAGGAGTTTGGAGGCTGGGTCAGGTTTCTTACAGCTCTGGCAATGAACATCTTACTGCATTTTGAGAACTCTCTTGTCTTGTACTTGAATACCAAGCTGCACATCCAATATAAGGACTTGTGCACACTTTAATGCTGCTTGTAAGGTCAGTCTCCATTTGTAGAGTGTGTGGGTTGGCAACCCTTTCATTCTGCGAGTTAACCACCACTGTAAAAACTGGGTGATAATCTATAGAAAACATATGTTACCCGCGCTCACCCCGGCTGGCTGGCTGGAACTGAGTAAAAGCAGCCAGTCCAAACTACCCTCCCTCATTACGTTTGGACATTTCCAAACTGCTGCTGTGGTACAAAATGGTTTCCTTCTGCCAGTTACGTAGCCAGCCGATCCTAGCCCTCAGAAAACGGGAGCATCGGTGCCGTGTGGGCTGAGATAAATAAACCCTGTGCACCGCACGGGATCCTGCACGGGCGGCTCAACGCTGCAGCAGTGGGCCCGGCGCTCGGCCGGAATACATCATGGTGTGGCGACAGGCCTGCACTTCCCATTTTTTGCCTTCTCAGGAAACATTTTAATTCCTTGCAGATAACAGGGTTGGGAACAGTGAGGTAAAGCCCTGTGTAACTGCGGTGCTGCTGGCCTGCTGCAGTACGTTGCAGCGGAGCAGTGGGTTTCAGGAGGTGGGCCTGTACTGCCCTTCCTTCGGTCTAGGGGCTGATTTTTAACAAGGAACTGCTTGAAGCCCCCCAGAACACAATGTTTAGTTATATCTGAGAAGATGAGACTTGGAAAGGCTGCTGCTGCTGTTTTGGCACTCAGAAACCCGGCCAGAGGTGATCTGAGGGCCCTGAGCTGTCGCACCTGTGGAGGTGCAGGGACACCTGGACATGGTTCCTGCCTCTGTGGATCCAAAGAGTGCCTACATTGAAACCTCCCTTGCCAAGGTTTCTATCTCCTACACTTAAATAGACTCTGGGAACACTGAACATTAGCTTTCAAATGGGAATTGGAAGCACACAGTGCCTCGGTGCAGCCCCACTCCCCAGTGCCGCAGCTTTCAGGGCGCCTGCCCCCACCACGGCTGGCTTCGCGCCGTGCCCATGAGCTGCCTGTCGCCGTGTGAGGTGGCAGCAGGCCGCAAACGAGACGGCCGCGAGGAATAAAGACAAAGCTCGCTACTGTCTGCCTCAAACAGCATTGCAATTGTTGTGGCAAGAGCCTGCGTGAAAACTGACTGGTCCTGTAGCAGGAGGAGCACAGGGGGTGGCTGGGAAGCCTCTACAAGGGGACGCGCCTTCTCTGCAAGACTTATTCTGATAATTTGCAGGACTGCAGAAACCTCATTTCCAGGATGGCCAAACACGGTTTGTTTTTTCATGGAATCACAGAATTATTTAGGTTGGAGGCCACCTTAAAAATTGTCTGGTTCCAACCCCATGCCATGGGCAGGGACACCTCCCACCAGCCCAGGTTGCCCAAAGCCCCATCCAGCCTGGCCTTGAACATCTACAGGGATGGGGCACCCACAGCTTCTCTGGGCAGCCTGTGCCAGGGCCTCACCACCCTCTGAGTGAAGAATTTCTTCCATATACCTAATCTAAATCTACCCTCTTTAAGTTTAAAACCATTCCCCCTTGTTCTGTCCCTCTCTGCCCGTGTTTTTTGTTCATTTTTTAGCACGCTTGATGGTAACCAATAGCGATTTTTGCAGAGGAACAGCAATCCTTTGTTTTCATAGCCATTTCTAGCAATCGTGTTCCCCAGGGCTGCTTTCAGGCAAGTTGAGCTCATACGGTAGGTGCTGTTCAGGAGGGATTTACGCTGTGCACGGCACACTGAGCAGCACCCCTGGCAGCAAATGCTTGGTGAGAGCTGGTGCTTTATGAGTTCAGATCACCTCGCTTATCCTCTTCAGCGCTGGCTGATTCCCTGTAAGCCTCCTCACGGGATGTTGAAAGCAGGTGATGTTAAAACAGAGCCTTGCCACCCCCATCCCACTCCCCTTGCCTGCTGCTGGGTGCTCAGTGACCCAGCTGGGTGCCGGCTCTGCCCTCCCAACCATCCCAATGGCACAGCTCCTTCCCTCTGCCATGTCACTTCCTAAATCCATTTTCTGCACCACCTTGTTTCCAAACAGAGCATCAAAGCTTTTCAAATCTGTTATTAGCATTTTCCTTCATTTTTTTAGAGTCGTTTTTATTCATGGAATAAAATTGCCATCTTAAATTTCCATGCTTTTGTAAACACTTATGGATAATATGAAGTTTGAAAAGCTGGGAAGAACCAGTAACCCCCCTCTTCCCAATCAGAGGACTTTTTTCTATTAAATAACCTTTTTCCTCCAGGCTCTAGTTGTTCTTTTATTTCTTTAACGAGCAAATATAGAGACCTAATTCTGCATAGCCGTATTGCTGACCTTGCCCATCCATCTGTACTACTTGTTGAGTGGATATATTTATACGTTGGGTACTGGTGGTTCAGTTCAAATTTTGTTATTTTGCAGTTCCATATTAATAGTAACTGACCCTTGCTTCCTAGTGCCTAAAACACATGGTGCCTGATTTCCTATTTATTGTTCTAAAATGACTCTTCCTTGTTTCATACATTGTGCGTAGGAAAGCCGTGTTAAATAACCATTGTCAGTCTTTAAAATTGAAGGGTTTCAGCAAGTTTTTCAACGTGACTTTTGCTTGAACTTGACTGACCATTGCTCTACCGATGGCTCTGGAAGTTTCTGGTTCATTCTCCTCCATCTCTGCTGCCGTTTTGCCTAGTTAGCCTCCAAGTCACTTTTATTTCCTTCTCTTTCCCAGAAGCCTGTCTTTCAGGACAGAGATATGCTTTTTGCTGGGGACATTAGCCTGTTCCTGCTGTTGCTCTCTCTCCATTTTTCCTCTCCCCATCTTCTGTGCTGCTTTTTGGGTTGCCACAGTCCATGGCAGCTCGTGCAGCATCACTGGAAGAGACGGCTGTGGAGCCAGGCTGGGTCCTGATGCTTTCCTCAGCCTCCTGCACGCAGCAAGGCTGCAGCTCTTCCGTGTTCCCAAAGAAGATTTCAAAAGCTCCTTATGAAAACACGAGTAACAGGGCAAGTGACAAAAGATTTTCTGTTTATCTTTTAGGACAATGGAAAATACCAAATAGCCACAATTTGTTCCAGTCAGTGTCTTTGTTCCAGAGCCATTTTGTGGGCACAAGATTTAGTTCTGTAGGAATGCAGGAAGATGGGGACTTCTGTTTTGACGTTTACAAAAATAAATAAAATGATTAAAGTTATCAAGTTTCTCCACTAGAAAAATATTTCTTACTTGTGCAGTACCAAATTTAGCAATAAAAAAACAAAACAAAACAAAACAAAACAAAAGACAAAACCTTAAGATATTTTCCTGTATGTTACAGCCTAAGGTTATTTTAGTAATCAAATGAGCTTTCAAAGTAGATGATGAGACCTTAACCATTCCAGAGAATATTACAATTTGGAAAAACTTTGTGCAAATGTTGATGTTTGTACCTGGACAGTAATAGATTTGTTTTTTCAAATGGGAACTAAGCAATTATCAAAACTAATGCTAACCAAACCAAAATAACACTGAAATTTAAGATGCTGATCAACGTTGGCAGTGCAGAGGGAAATGGAGGGATGTGAGCTTTTAAAAGGGAAAATTATTGAGGAGGAAGACTCGATAAAAATAATTCTTGCTGTCATGCAGTTGTCAGAAACTGAAGTGAGTGAGGGCACAGAGCAAATAGTGCCATCTTCTGGCAATTTAATGAAAAATGTGTGCAATCTGGGATCGCAGGTGTGTGCGGTACACTGGTGAGATGCATCCATGATAGACAAGGGAATATGTAGGGTTGGTTTCATATTCTTTTGAGGCATTGGGTATAAAGGATCTAGGTATGAGAAAAATGGATCAAATTGCTTAGGTTTATTTTCCAAAATGTGGAATGTTGCTGACAACACACTTGCTGCAGATGCCCACCTTGTTGCCAGCTTTGCTTTTTCTTGTACTTTGACATCTTGAGTCCTTTGCGTTAAACCTTTCTGCCAAGGAGTAGGGCCTGATGGTATGAAAGGCTTCTGGGAAGAACTGCTTTAGTCGTGTTTAATTGTTTGGTTCTGGTCTCTGGATGAACAAGAATTAATCTCTTCCCAAGGTGGTAAATACCCGTGAGGTCTGAGCCCAGCTGATTTTATGGTTATCACAAATCTGTTTTTCAGTTGCTCTGGCAGACTTGGCACATGCTTTCTGGCTGGCAAGCTTGAGTCTCATTGGGATCTCACCTTCCTCGTGTTTTGTTTTTCAGGTGGCACCAGAGAAATCGGGTCTGCTCTGACCAGGATGTGCATGAGACACAGGAGTATAGAGTCCAAACTCCGGCAGTTCTCAAGGTGAGAGGCTCTGTACCTGGCCCAGAGCTTGAGATTCAACTTTCCTTCACTATCCTTTTTAGTGGGGAAAGCATAAAGCTGTTCTCTGGTATGGGCTTTCCAGCTCACCTGTGACCCCATCATTGAGAACAGCACGTGTTTTCTCCCCCAGTGCACGAGGTGTTGTGAAAGCCGGGAAAGGCAGGATGTCACTGCATGTTCTGGGAATCGGGCTTGTCACCTCAAGTCACTTTAAATGCTGCCAATTCCCATTTTTTCTCGGTGCTGAGCAGCTGGCTAGTAATGTGACTGACCTGTCTTTGTTTCAGGACTTCAAGCTTTGTCACTAAGTTTTAAAGCAGCAGCAAATGTTGTGCTGCTTCCTCAGCTTACCCGAGAGGTCTCGCTGCCAAACTTTCAGCAAACAAATCTGGAAAAGGCAAATTCCATCATCCCCTTTTTGCAGTTAAAGTTAGACTGTAGAGGTAATGGGAGAGGATTAACCCACGTGTAAGCGGAGCTATACATAAAAAACCTACTTCTGTAATAAGTAGCAGTTTGCACGTGTGCCTTTTTTAACCAAAGACTTGAAGATATATTTGACCTGGGGTGAACCAAATTTGATGCTTCGCTATTTCCCTGATGACTTGTGGTGGCTTCTTCCCTTTTAAAAGAAAGAAAGTTATGAAATTGACTGAAGAGAGAACTTCTGCCTCCAGTTACCCGAGCGTTAGCTGCTTAAATAATTTGATCCCAATGCGATTGATTAACTAGGGGAGCATTCCCAGTGCTGTGTCACCGGCTCCACTGGTGAGAGGCGAAGCACACTGGTGGGCAGGGTGTTGTTTCCTTGTACAGCCGCTCCATCTTCTTGTGCGTATCCGTGTGCTATTTAATTTTACAATCTGCGTGGCTGTGTGGGACTTTTCGGTCTCTGGGGTATCCATTGGGACTGCTTTTTGTGTGACAGATGAGTAGGATCTAACTCTTTACGTTGGCCCTGTTTCAGGTCATTCCTCTGGTTTGCGCACTGTTCCTCACTGTCCTGATCTTCTGCAGAGTAATTCTGGTTATCTTGTGTGTGGATTATTTTTATTTTGATCCAGTCCTTTCTTTTGCTTCCTCCAGCTTTAACGTTTTTATGTTCTGGTATTTACACTGTGACACTGGTAGCTGTCACAGCAAAAAGTAAAAATACTCCAATATTGACCTTGGCTCTCTATATAAGAATAGGGGCATCTGCAGGATTTGATTGCTCTTTGTGTTTTTTCAACAAAATTAGTGCTTTAATTGACTGTCTGATAAACCCACTTCAAGAACAGATGGAAGAGTGGAAGAAAGTGGCCAATCAACTGGATAAAGACCACGCAAAAGGTAGTTACAGAGGAAGAATCCTTTAATAGGAATAAGATTGTAATACTAGTTTTTCTTCCTCTTTTTATGTTTGTTCTGGGAAACTGAATGATGTGCTTGAATATGTATAGCAGCTTTTCCCTTCTGAAACACTCCCTCCCAAAGTGCCTAACAAATTTTAACCCTTGCATACACACTTTGAAGCTTTAGCTTGCGGGACCACAAAGGATGGGTGGTTTTTTTACACTGGAAAACAGTCACTAGTTTGAACTCTGTGAACACACTCCAGCTGTCCATTCTCCAGTAGTGCTGAGGACTGGGGACACCACATTGACAGAGCAAATCTGCAAAGCCCTGGGGTGTCACTGAAGGCGAACTCTAAGATCATGAAATGTCTCAGCCATCGCGTCCTCCAGAGAATTCACAGCCCTATAAAACATTAGGCACCGTGACTTTTTCTCTGCTGCAGTCCAGAAATGTGCCTTTGGCTTTGCAAAACTTTTTCCAGGGGTTGATGACCTTCTAGCACAGGTGCTGAAAACAGCAGCCTTCAAAATGGAAATGGTTTTTCTACACCTTAAAGAAGCAGCATCACCATGATTTATTATGGGAAGGGGATAATTGGTGTATATGTACCTGCAAACATACCTTTTATCTTTCTTTTTTTTTTAAGTATCAGTTTTCCTATCTGGTACCTTTACCTTTGGTGTACCTGGACTAGAGGTGGAATATTTTGTTCTGGGATTTTGATTCTCCCAGGGTTTGCAGCTCAGCTGGAAATGGGGGCAGCTGCAGTGTGCTCCACTTCACGAGAAGGAGCTGGCAATGTGGCCCTTCCTCGTGCAAAGTTTTAGCACCCTCTCCCTCTGCCGGGCTTTCATGCTGGGTAGAAATCACGGGATATTCTCTGCCTTGCCATTTCTGGCTACTTGTTTTTGAACACAGATGTTTTGAGAAACCTGTCATCTCTGTTTTCCATTCCTGAGAATGGTTGAGTGTCTGAAATGAAAAGCACTCTAATTTTGTACTGTGTTCTGAGTTGTTATTTCTGTAAAGGCTTTGTTTATTTGGGAAAGATTTGGTATGTGAATGTGCTCACACCCTGAAATGTTATATCAAGCTACATGTATAGGCACTACGAAATGCGAGTTCTGAGCTGCTTTGATTAACGGCAGCTATTCCCTTAAAATTTGTAGCCTAATATCTTTAAACATAGCCTTTTTCTGTGAAAAGCATCTGCTTTAACATCGAGTGTGCTGATACAGAGCCTGTGTGTTTTTTTAGAGTACAAAAAAGCCCGCCAAGAGATAAAAAAGAAATCGTCTGACACACTGAAGCTACAGAAGAAAGCAAAGAAAGGTAACTTGCTCCATACTTGTACTTTTGAAGCCTTCTCTGGTGTGCTCATTGACAAAGGCTGAATGGCAGTAGGATTTTCTGTTGCAATAATTTGGTCCCCCATAATGTATTCCTGGTATATACTTGAACACCAGGGTACAATTACTACGTGTCATTTAAATCATATTCTGGAGCTGCTGTCTAATGTTCTTATACAAAAGCCTTGAAAGTGTTTGTACAAAGTCAATCGGGTTTTAAAATAGAGCGTTGGCTGCTAACGTACTCCTGTTAAGAGCACTGACACTGTAACACGACTTGTGCAGATACCTGCAAAATCTTTGGGAATCTTTTGGAATAATATAAAAAAAGCCATTATGTAAATGTTCTGGAACTATTAACATTTCTCACCGTTCTCCCTTTCCACCACTTCTTTTTTTTTTCTTTTTTTTCTTTTTCCTAGCTACCTATAATCTCCTAACCCTTACATTATTCCTCAGAGCCTGAGAAGGTGGTATGGGCTGTTGTCAGGGGGAGGGCGCTTGGCAACCACAGGAAACTAAAAGATGAGTAAGAGAAGAAAGGGAGTTCTCCACAAAGGCAATCTGGCTTTCTTAGCAGCTGAATCTCATGCTCCCACTGCTCTCCCACCACCATCTCATCACGGGAGCTTCGTCACCGTGTCAGTGGGAACATGCATCGCGTTGGTACCCGCAGCGTTGCCATCGCTGGGGGTTTTACTGAGCAAAGTGCAAACCCCACCAGGCTTCATGGCAATGAAACGGAGCTTGTGCAGAAGCAGACTTCCTTGTTCCCTTTCCTGGCACTGGGCTCTTCCCAGCTGGGTAGGAAGCCTGCTTTGTACAGCTCTCAGCCTGCAGGTTGCAACTCGTGCTTACCCTCCCGCCTGAAAACTGTGAGCCCAGAGACAAGCAAAGCAAATGCTGGGGCAGGGAGCTTCTTGAGCTTTTTAAATTGTGTCAGTTTAGGTCTGTTCATGCATTTTCCAGCATAGATGAGCTGTCTCTAACTGTCCTTCCTTATAGGTGAGTCAATAATTATGCTACCAGAGAGCCACATGGCTGGAAAACTACCCTTTGAATTTTAGCTGGCTAAAGGAGTGAGGGAGGGAGGGGAGAGATGGAAGCCAGGAAACAAGAGCACACCTCAGTAGGCTCTCTGTGTGTCCGTGTGCTCATGGAGAAGCTCGGTGTTTTTAACCAGTGTGGTCATCTTTAGGGGGACACATTTTTTGTGGTAAGATTGTATTTTGGGGGTGTTGTGTAAACTTGTTTCTTGTTTTGTGTGATGAATTGCCTGACTTCAGACCAATAGCTTTAAAGAGTCTGTGGTATGCCCTCTGTTTCTTTTCCTTTCCTCATCCCTTTCTGGTTTTATCACTTGTTGCCCCTGTGTGATGTGAGCAACCCTTCAACACGTGGCAGGTGAGCACTGAGGAAAGTACACCCATGATCTGGGAAGAAGAAAACAGTTTCTGAGCCTGTCTCTGTGGCAGTAAGGACCAGTTCAGATCAGTATGTACCAGTACAGACCAGTAAGGATCAGTTCAGACCAGTGCAGACAGACCAGTACAACCCTGTAAGGACTAGTACCTAGCTCGATCCCCTTTTTAGCCTACTTCTGAGTAGAGTAAATCTCTCTGCACTCTTGGAGGAAGAAACAGTGTTTTCTGGGTTCCTGTCTTCCTCCCGAAATGTGTGCCATGTCTAGGGAAGAGGAGGTCAGCTCACAAGTGCCTTGTCCTCCTTCAGGATTAAACATTTTTGGGCAGGGAGTGAAGCAGCCCTCATTTTGCTATCACTTTTATAGCAGCTCTACTGTGATTGAAGGGTCTTTTTTTTTTTTTTAATGTTATTCTCATGCTGAATTTCGCTATGCTGTCAGATGCTTTTGGTGTTACCAGTGAGCCTGCTGTATTTCTGTGCTGTATCCCTTGGAGTCACTGTCCCACATGTGGTGTTTGGGTCCGGAGCACAAACTGAGGCAGGGTTAGAGCTGGTCACAGAGGGACGAATACAGAGAAAATGGAAGCAATGAAGGCTCCCAGGTGGCCTCTGCAAGAACACGGGGGAGCTGCAGCAGTGCTGGGGAGCTGAGGGTTGTAGATGCCTGTTCTCACAGCCCCTGGGAGGAGAGAAGCAGCGAGGTGTAAAGGTTCGTGTGGATGTGAGACCAAACACCCAAACCTGCCAGCCCCATGGGCACCTGACACGGCTGGGCAGGAGGAAGAAGCTCTCCCAGCCTCCGGCCAGGCTAATCTACAGCACCTAAATTAAAAATAATAATAATAATTAAAATACCTTTTCCCCTCTTTGCCTTTTTGGTCCGTACCTTGGAGGAATGCAGCATTGGTCTGAGTGCAGTGTCAGTGTTGTCCCCCTGTGGCAGATCTGTTCAGTGTGCTGCATTGTGGAGTCTGTTGTTCCTAGGGACACCCAGGCAAAAACATAATCCAGAAGGGGTTTATTTATAGAATGGTAAAGCTGTGGAAGTGAATTCATTCTAGGTCACAAAGGAGGTTTCAGCTATGGGCAGGAAAGCTCTCAGGCTGAGGACAGGACTGCAGCTGCTTCCCTGCAGTTCAAACTCACTTTTTTTGGTTCTGGCCTTCCCCAAGCAGGACCTGGGCCTTTCATTTTTTTGTAAAGTTACTGACTCACCTATGGGAACTCAAAAATAACGAATTAATTCCCTTCCTAACACTTGTAAGAGTATTTTTGAAGTAACCTCATGATCATCCGTGGGCAAGTGAGAAGTTTGCCGAATTCTGAATTTGCTTAAACACCGTGCATGCTACTAAAAACGTCCTTCCAGCTTTCTCTGCTCTGACTGGATGGGAAAGCGCTTCTCTTCTGCTCTGGGTGGCTTCAGATCCAGGAACTGAAATATAACCCCACACTTTTCCCATTCCCATCCTGGCAGCAGCGTCCTCTCCCTGCCACACCAGACTGCGGAGCCTCCCTCTCCCAGCTGACTGCTGCATGGAGTAGCCCCATGCTCCTCGCCTGCATCTTGAGGAGCTTTGGGAGAGAGGACGTGGCTTGTCCTGCAGGTTGGGCACCCCATCTATGCTCTGGGGGGCCGAATGCCTTTGGGTTTGCCTGCTGTCTGCCTTGTGCATGTCCTGGTTCCATGCAGCCAACTGGGAAGCTCAGGCCTGGTGTTTAAGATTTATCAAAAATTATGTTTGCAGAGTCGGCGTGTGAATTGCCATAAAGGCGTTCCCAGAGCTTGCAGTGAGAAACACCAAGCTTCCCAAACAAAAAGGCATGGGCGTCCTTTTGGGAAGTTTTGGTAAAACGACAAATCTGCGTGTAAACGAAGGGTTTGCATTTTGAAAGACCTCAGAGGACTGATTTTCATTCTGTTTGTTGTCTTTGACTATAAGGAAAAATAAAAGCAGTCTAAGCAGCCTCCTAGTGCAGCTCCCAGGTCCGTGCAGCCCCTGGGGGTGTCCTGGCCCCAGCCTTGAAACTTAGCTCTTGTCTGAACAAACAGAGCCACATGGTGTGTGGACCAGCAGGCGTTTCTTAAATTGCTCTTTGTTTTCAGACAAACACTGGGCAGCAGAAGTCAGCCCAGCTAACCCGAGTCAGCAGAATAATTATGTGTATACGTGCAATAACTTCCACGTTTAGGTTTCTGCTGAGTCGAGGCCTCCTAACTGGGTACAAAGCTGCTGGAGGCTGTGGAGGCTGCGTTGAGCTCAGAGGAGAGAGAGCTGCTGCGGCTCTGCATGTAACTAATTCGGGAGGTTAACAAAGTGCACGATTTCTAGTTCCTTTTTTCTTATAAAAAAGTGTCTAACTCAGACGATTAACTTCAAGTGTAACAGAATGCATGTGTGAAATCTGGAGTGCACGTGGGCCCTGTTCTCTCTGCTTCTTTCACCTCAGACACTGATGATTACCTGGGCAGATTTCACTTCTGCCCAAAACTTCTCCAGTAGGTTTCATTTTCAGGTTCTTCACGTGGTGCTGACCCACAGGCTTTGAGGAAAATGTTTAAATCCAAGAGGATTTGTGAAAAGGAGTTATATGAAACGTTCTCAATAAAATACCAAGGTTAATAGGGTGTGTGTTAATGTAAAAACCGGGTTTTGTTTCTGAGTGATTGGTAGCAGTCTGGCAGAGTGCCACCAGCAGTCAGTACACCGTTAACCTCTTGCCCTGTCCATGCTGGGTATCCAAGCCACCAAGCTGTACTTTTGAGTTATTTACCGGTTTTCAAAAGTACTCCTACCAGACTTTTAATGAGGTTAGGGAGTAGATGATTAGTAACTTAATGTAATACGGTCAGAAGTGCTTTCTCTTCTCCTTCCTCCCCATTAGCGAGGATGACATGTTGGGGCTTTTTACAGTCTTTGCAGCAGTTTTTGGGTAACATTTTGGTCTTTGAAATTGTAATACTGTTTTCAAGGATGATTGCACAAACCACCTGGCTCTTAACTAAAAGCCATGAAGCTCTTCAATGTAATTATAACCAAGGAACACCTCAGTTCTTAAAGCAAATACTGACTTTCCCATTCAGGTACTTTGCACTCTTCTACACTTAGGCTTGCTCAGTGTGGAGACAGAGGACCCCAGGCCAGCCCCTGTCTCCACCAGATGGCCTTATTTCTCCCAACAGACTGCTGTGAGCACCACTATGGTCAGGACTCACTGCGGGATCAGTATGACACTGCTCAGAAAGAGAGAAACTAATTAGCAAACCATCCTTGTTGTGGGGAAAAAAAAATAAATCCTGTACAGATGAGGCTGTAGTGCCTGAGAGTTTTTTTCTGTTTGTTCCCTCTCCTCTCCTCCATCTTATAACGCAAGCTCCACCTTATAAAAATTCAATGAAGACACGTTGGATATGCTGCAGAGCAATGGCCAGAGATCTTTCTTTGACTCTATTTTCATTCCTTGAGATTTGAATGCAACTTGACAGTTCCCTTCTTTTTGACAGCAAGCCAGCTTTATTGCAAAACTATAAATATATATATGTATATATATATAGTTTTTTAATTAAAATCGTATCATGGTTCATCTTTTTGATGTTCTTCCACATTGCATCAGCAATTAGTTTTCTATTTAATGACCAATCTATTAATGTAATTGCTGTAGAGAACATCAAAAAGCGCTGTGGTTACGAGTACAGCCCCCGCCCGGAGCTTTGCAAGGTGCTGAGTTCCCCGTCCCATACGAGGGTTTGTGCCCTGTTGTGCCCTGTCCCACTCCATCAGCCTGACCAGCGTGTGACACTTGGCTGAAACACCGGTTACCTACGAATCTGCAAGCTAAACAGAGATCCGAAACTGATTTAAATCTCTTAAAATAAAACTGTGTGCTAAATAACCGGGAGTTTAATTTACGACAGCTCATCCAGAAGCAAAGCTAATGCCTTTCTCTTTATCAGCAACGGAAGGGTTCAAAATAGCCTAGCCGAAACTGCTCGCTCTCTTGTCTCGGAGCTGATGATAATGTCTGAACTCTAGGAGTGCTGGAATACCAGTTTGACTTTTTTTATTTTCCTTTCTGTGTCAATTTTGTGTCCTGCAATTTCTCATCATGCGCACCTGCCTGACAGCTGAGGCTCTGGGTAAGTCTGTGCCATGCTGTAACCCTGGTGGCTGGTTTATTGTAGCCCTTGCTGTGGCCTCTTTATGGTGTCTGGTCTCCACTAACTGCCTAGACTTTAATTTCGAATGAAACTAAAATATTGCCTAATCTTAATGACCAAACCTTCTTCTGATTGGTGTCTTCTTTTGGCATTTAATTGGAACGCTGTAAAAGAAGAAAATAAGTACTGTAGATAAACCTCTGGTTTATTTTAGAAAGGGATTAACGTGGACTGATAAATCATATCATAGTCGTGAGAGAAGTTAAATGGAACAGACACGTCATCAAGGTGATGCTCAACTAATTGAATCTCTTATTGTTAATATGACTTTTAAAGTCTAGAGCTTGAAGTCCTGACTGTTGTTTTTTTTGTAAACCTGTGAACCAAATCCCCTTTTTTCTCTGAAAATCGCATGCACCTTTCTTAACCGATAGATAAGAAGTCACATCAAAATCCGTGCTGGGGAAGGGGCGGAATCAGCATCCCGATTGTTTCCTCTCCTGCTGCCTGATCACGTCTCAAATCCCTTTGAATTGGGGCCTTGTTTCAGCTGTTGCCTTGCAAATGTAAAGTGGGTTGCCTCGAGATCCTCATGCGAATGAAACGTGGGGTTTCTGGATTTGGGAGATAAAACCAGCGGTGGAGAAGCCCGGATGGGTTAGGTCGGGACTCCTCACCGAGGTGCCTCTGCTGGGCTTCTGGAGCCTGGCCCTTGCGCCTCGTGCTCGCATCCTTCTGTGGAACCACACCTTGTGCTTTTCCTGGTTTGTAAAGCAGTCCGCAAGTTTCCTTTCGTAACTTGGAGCTTTTCTTTTAAGGGACAGCTTAGGAGCTTGTGGACGTTAGGAGCTCACTGGGAACTCCAGTAATCTCCAGAAAGACTCGGGTTTGGTTGATGAAAGGAGCTCACTGCAGCAGTGAGGTTTTCCACCTTTCTATAAACAGTTGCAGAATCCTAGATCTGTGTGAGTTTACGTGTGGGGCTTCACAGTGCAGGACTCACAGTGGTTGTTCATGCTGACACACGAAGCAGGTGGGCTCTTAGGATTTGGGAACGAATGACTTGGAGCCTGGTCTGGCAGAGGTGCGCTCAGGGTTTTAAGACAGTGTAAATTCTGCAAAATGCCCACATCGAATACTCAGGTTGTGTACAGACACCTGGAAGATGCTTGAGGGAGCAGTCTTTAAGTGAGAATGTGGAAAATTATAATTTCATCAATATTTACTGCATTGCCTGCTCCCTCAATAGCAGCACTATAACACTCAGGTTCGCACTGAGAGCGTTTAGAAATGACTGTTCTCCTTCGCTGCTACTGACAGCTTTGTAGTTTAAATTGTCTTATAAAATATAGGCATGAAATTGAGTTGAAAATTAGATTTGCCTGTTTTTCTTCTCCCAAACATGTTGCTGAAGTTCTTTTCAAACAAGGGTTATTCAAGAAGCTGCATGAGGCTTTTGGCACTGGTTCTCACCGACCACTAAAACTGAAAGCACGTTGGCCCTTTGCAGCTCTTGCACATTGTGCTAATGATGTGAAGCACCTGTCCTGAAGGGAACATACTAAAACTGTCCTTGGAGCAGTGAATTTGTGTTAATAATGACGAGAAGCAGTTCAGCTCTGCAGCTCAGTAGCTGTTAATTGCTTGTGTCAAGCAACAAGTCGGAGCACGGTGCCTTCCTTCCTGGCAGGGTGGGAGTCAGTCCACAACTTCTGGTCCTTCATTTCTGGTCCCCTCTGCAACACCCCAGCTCCAGTTCAAGAAGATGGATCTGAATTTCTCCTCCCTTTTCAGGCAGTTGACTCATTCTCCCATGTGCCACTGGGTGTGCTCTGCAGAGCCACCCTGCCATCACGCTCCTTTCTACCTGACTCCAGATCAGAGACCCATGTTTTCTGTCATGGTGCTCATTGTATTGGTTTGGAAATGGTTCCAAATGGGTAACCTAAAACCCAGAGAACGTGGGCGAGAGAGAATAATGGATTGCTGATGTTCTTATGGAAGTGTGCTTCACGTCCACAGGCAAAAATTGTGCCATTAGGGATACCACAGTCAAATGGCCTTCCCCTAATGCAAAGGGGGAAAACCTGCATTGCTCTCCAGTGCTCCACGTTCCCTTCTGAGAGAAGTGGTGGGTCCAGACTAATGGAGACCCAAGGTAGGTGAGGAGCAGAGGGCTGCTGGCCCTCGCCTCCTTGGTGTCCTCCAGGTGCAGCAGGGATGTCTGGCTGTGATCAAAGCTGCTCAGCAAAGAAAACTGCTTCAATTGGACACAGATCTCATCCCTCAAATTCCCAAGCTGCCTGAGTGCTGAGAGAGGCGACTCGTGATTTAGGGAGCGGGAAGAGTTACGCCTGATTTCAAAAGGCTTTTGATGCAGATTGATGTCTGCATTAGGGAGCTTTCAAAGGATGTTAATAAAGCTTTCCTGCACCTAAAAAATGAGTTGCAGGGATACCTGAAGAAAGAGCTATATTCATGCCATATAAACATCTGACTTCAGAGCCTCATCCAAATGATTCACCCAAGCTTGTTTCCTGCTCTGAATGATACCCCAGACAGCTCCTGTGTTTTCACTGACTACTCAGGTGCCTAAGAGCCCTGGCATAAAAACAGGCCCCTAAAAGTAGCTGGGAGGAGATGGTACATCAGCTGACTTCCAGGCTCACGTAAAGAAATCCACCAGGTACTTCACAGTGTGATCATTAGCTTGATCGTTATCCTAATAACTCTGTTGAGTTCAGTGGGTTGTGCAGGTGTAAATGAAGTTTATTTTTCCCCCATATGTTGGGTGCTCTGTTGCTCTGGTCCAAGACGTGGTGCTCTGTGGGGTTGAAGTAAATCACCAGAATTCACTAGAATTGAACCTATTTTATGAGTGGGGTCCAGTTGCTTTCTCAGTGTCTTCTCACCAGTGCAGATGAATGCATTTAAGGAGGATTTACTGCGTTGAGTGCATGATCAGCTGGTGGAGCAGCTCAGTGCTTACAGCACGTCTCCAGAGCTGACCTGATGAGTGTGTTGGGTTAGTTAGCAACCGATACATTTTGCATTTGATCCATCCACTCCAGTGAGTCACTATCTAGGTACAAACAGAGTGAGCTTATTTCGCCAGTCACCATTTTTTGGGCATCTCTCAAAGCAAGGTTCTTAGCAGTAATGCGAGTCTCAGTTTCATAAGGAATATGAAAGAAAAACTCCGGAGAAGTATAGGGTTTAATCACTGCATCTGATTGCAAAAAAAAAAAAAAAAAAAGAATATGAGAAAGGGCCTGAAATGTACAGAAGAGTCTTCAAACAGAAGGGCCTGGTTTGCTTCCTAAGGATGACAGATGAGAAGGCACAGGGCCATCAGAGACCCATCCAAATTCTTCTATAAATTGTTTCTGGTGGATGCTAGTTTTGAGAGAGGAGGGAGGTAACTGCAGCTTCCGAGCACAGTATTTTTAAAGGGGCTTATTCCAAAGAGGTTTTATGACCCCACTGCACCCGGTACCCAGGTGCCCGTGCTGATATAGCACCACGTGTGGCTCTTTGAGGGTGCATTTCAGAGCTCTGTGCATGGGTACCTGCAGGTCCATCTGAGCTATGTGTGGCCCTGAATGGAGGAGATTCAGATGTATCCAGTCCATAATGCCTCTAAGCCAGCATGATTCTTCTTGTTCCCATTCCTGTTCCCTTTCCTGCTGCTCTGGCCATGTATTTCTGCTGGGGAGCTGACAACTTCACCTCACTCTAGAGTCTGAAGAAATACATGTACATGTGATGATAAGGCAAAGGTGTTCCTCTGTAACCCTGACCTTGAGTCATTTGCACTCCATACTAAACATGTTAAGAGACTTTTTCTGCCTCATGCTCATAGTTTGAAATCCTCCACGCACAAAGGTGGTTGTCCATACAAACCGATTTTGGGTAGCTGCAACTCAGCCACCATTTTTCAATGCTATCTTCCTGGTATTTAGCATCAGCAGAATGGAAATGTACTTGGCATGCTTACTTTGCTTGTGTTGGTTCTAGGAGATTTGAGACAAACTTACCCAACAGCGGTTCTTTACAATATTTAGGGGTGTAAGCCGCATGAAAAGATCTTACAACTACAGCAGTATTGGCTCAGCAATGCCATGGCTAAGCAGCAGGTCTTCATTACTAGAGGAATGGCTTTCTCCATGGTGCAGAGCAAGTCGTTGGTGCAGAGTAAGGTGCTGAACTGTCACAGAAAGGTTTGGTGTCGTGAGTTGGCCGTAATAAACACAGTGAAGCTTTTTGATCACAGAAAATCAGATATTTTCTTCCATAGGCAAATAGAGATGGTACCAGACGTTAGCACGTGTTTGAGATGTTGGTAGTTTTTTGGGGTTGGACTTTGGAATGAAAAAAAGGTGTTTTGTCAGTTGCTTGTGTACAGTATTGAATCCGGTGGTCCAGAGATCAGTAACACACCCCTAATATCACCTCCTATAGAAGATTCATTCACTCATTTAGTGACTCAGCAGAGTTGTCATTGGGACCTTGCTAAGCACAAAAGTAGGAAGGAAGAGGGATGTATCTTGGGTTGGTAATTAATACCCTCCCTAGTAAGGCGTTGATTTTTCAAGCGTGATCTGAAGGGTGTTTTCAGGTAACACTTGGAGAAAGTCCTTACGTGAAATGCTGTCCTTGGCTTGTTGAAACCTTTGCATTCAGCTGGATTTCTGTTCTATGCAAAAGGGAAAAAGATGCTCTGAAACAATTAACGCAATGGGGGAAAAATGCCTGCAAATCTGAATGAAGGGAAAATGCTGGTGGAGACTTGAATTGCAAAAGCACAGTCTGGCAGCAGTTCTGACTGAAAACAAGATATTCCTCTGTGTGGATTCACAGGTATGACAAAACGTGCTCTCGCTTGTTTCCCGCATACAGGACGGGGTGACATTCAGCCCCAGTTGGACAGTGCTTTACAAGACGTCAATGATAAGTACCTGCTGCTTGAAGAAACCGAGAAGCAAGCTGTCAGAAAAGCTCTGATCGAGGAGCGCGGGCGATTCTGTACTTTCATCTCGATGCTGCGGCCTGTAATAGTAAGAGCTCTCCATTTCCAGTCGGTGCTGTACACAGATTGTAGAGGTGGTCAACAGCCCCTACAAAGATGAGCTCGTTTTATCTTTGGAATGAATGTTTAGAGCCATAGAGACTAGCCAAAGTTCAACTTGCATCTCTGCCTAGGAAGTGGCGAGAATTGGGCACTTTTGGTAGTCATTAAGAGTAATTCAGCATCTGAAGGCACTGGGTGCTTCAAAGAGGACTAATGGGGAAACAGTGGGCCCAGAGACTTACGTGGGCTTGATTTCCTCCTGCATATGGACTTAAGATATTGCTAATGCACAGCTTTTTCCACTGCTTTTTTACTTATCATCACATTTTAATATAAACCTTCCTTACTCCTACTCCAGTGCTAGGACTGATAAATTTTTCAAGACCTCCCCTGTGCATATAATGACATTATCTGTCAGATTGCAGCCTGCTTTCATGCAGTTTGCTGGCAGCTCTTTTCCTCCTACATGACAGCTTTTTCAGTTCATTGAAAAGGTTTAAGTATATTTTCCTAATCTCAGGGTGTTTGAAGCCCAGCGATGAATTGCTTGTGGCTTTCTGCAAGCGTGAGGCATTTCTGAAGGGCCTTCAGTGAACTGGGAAAACGTTCCCAGTGCTTGTTTACAGAGAGCATCAGCCTCAACAGAGAACCATGCTCACAGAAGTAGGAAGCTGATACCCTAACAGGTGGAGGTAAATTGCAGGGTGGGGACCTGATCAAAACTGCCATGGTAGCAAAGGGATTACTGTGGTAGTTTATGGTGCTGGAATTGTCTGAATTAGCTGTTGACGTAGCCTGAGCCAGAGAGAATCATGGATGTATTAATGATCTCCATATAGTGCCTTTATCTCAGAATTTCCAAAAGGTAGAAAAAAAGTATGAGTTTAGCTCCTGCTTAAGTTTGAGGTTAAAATCCTTAAGATACAGTAGTGAGTATACATAGAAGAGTTAAAACCATTCCAAGTGCCACAAGAATGGCACTCTTTTCTGGTCAAAAAGAAGGCTGAGATTTATGTCACTGATGAGGAAGGGGATTTCTGGGCCTCAAAACTCACAGCAATCTTAAAGGTGGCTTAAAACTCTAAATGAGTGTTTCCAAGCCTCTTTCCTAAGTAGTGGTTGTTTAACAGACAAAGAAAAAGCAGTTCTGTTGGGCATTCCTACGGTCATCAGGAAAAAGGAAAAGGTCATGTATTGTGTTTTGGATCTGATTTTTAAAACCAAGGCTGTGATTAGCCCTTTTCTTTTGTCTTTTCAGGAAGAAGAAATATCAATGCTGGGAGAAATAACTCATTTACAAACCATATCAGATGACCTGAAAAGCCTCACCATGGATCCACACAAGTTGCCATCTTCAAGTGAACAGGTTAGCTTGGAAAATGTTTTTATTTTTAGCTTGTAACTTTTTTTTTTACATTAAGAAAAAATATTCATATTTTTTTATATTGAGAAATACTGACTACTAGCATTTAGCAGCTTGGTGTTACATTCTGTAGATGCTTCACTTCAGCAAGGTGTCATTTTAAACGTAAGAAATTTAAAAAAAACAGATTTTGAAGTACCAGCCAAGTGCTCCTAAGCTATTTGGTGAGACCTGTGTGAAGTGGTAGCTGCAACACTTTGAAGTATGTAAGTGAAAATGCCCAGCTTCTGTGGAGAATATTTGAATGGGTGTCACCTCCTCACCCTACACTTAAACATCCCTGTCTTGATGTGGTTACAAGATTGCTGGGATTTGGTATCTTGATGGAGTCTAACATTAGAACATTTTTCCATGCTATTCTTAAAATGCATAGGAAAATGTGTATCATTAAGTGACTCCAAAAAGGACCTTTGACTTCAGCTGTGTGAACTCAGTTTTCTTGTTATACCTTAAGACCTTTATCATTGACCTAAAAGTATAAAGGAGGGAAGCTCTACTGTCAGTAAATATTGGATCTTCAATATTTTTCTAATGTGAGTTTCTAAATGCTATAGCTATTGTAGTTTTTAAGAGAAAAAGAAAACCAACAATACATCTCCAGTTTACTTTGTAAAGATTTTTCCATTCAAACATGAGCATTCCTTCTGTGATAGCAGTTTTAGTATTAAAGTATGGTAGTTTCAGGAAACCCAGAGATGGAGCTGCCTCACCTCTGTGGGATCTGTAATATGCACAGTCAATTGGCATTGAAAGTTTGCAGTGGAGACAAATGTTGTATGACAAGCAGATGGTTTCTGCTAATAGGAGAAAAAAATTCCATGTCCCTGATGCTATTGATTGTCTTTCATCAGGTAATTTTAGATTTGAAAGGTTCTGATTACAGCTGGTCTTATCAGACTCCTCCATCCTCTCCCAGTACCACCATGTCCAGAAAATCTAGCGTTTGCAGGTAAGTAGACTGGTAATGTTTAATTTTAACCTGAATGGGGGCAAAGGGAGTTCAGACTGTGATATGGATTTGTATACATACTTAAATCTTAAATAACAACTCTTAATGAACTCAATCCCTCATGGTCTTTATCCATGTGAGTGTGTGACTGGGAATACTGAAAAGGATGGGCATGACTGAACAACTGTTGAACTCAAGACAACTTGACGATGCTTTTGATTCAGTTCTCTTGAATCCATTTCAGATCAAAGAGCAGACTGTACTGATCTAAGCTCTGAGATTGTTCGTTCATAATTTCCTTTTCTGTTTTTCGTATGATGACTTTTTAGATTATTCTAAGTAGCTGTTACTAATCAGTAAGTTAAACTGTTTGAAAAGGAAAAATCATCCTTGGCAATTACCCTATCAGTCTGGTAGATGGGAATGCTTTTTAATACAAGTTTTTCTGACTGTTTAATGCTGTCTAATGCTGTCCTAAAATATGTTGAAACACTGGATTCTGTCTATGCTTTCTCCGTAAAAAACTGTTTTCTCTCATAAAACAGTTTATTAGCATGTTGCCCCTGTACCTGGTGTCTACATTTACTCTTTCCTTTTACTGAAAAGGAAGATAACCTACCGTGTATTCTGCTCTAACACCTTCATAGTTGCTCTCAAATGATTTTTTAGTTTGCTTTATGAATAATGTAGTACAGGTTCCCTGTGTATGAGCAAAGTTACCTCTAGCATGTCAGAGCAAGCGAACATGACGTTATGTATCTACTTGTCTCTGCATGCGGATATATATAAAAAAAAAAAAACAGCAATACTTTTATATATATATGTGAAAACATGCATACATAGAGCAATGGGCACAGGCTTAAAGATGCAATATCCTGAAGCTGTAAAAGAAAATGGCTAAAAAAAAAACGATTATCTGGTCCTAATCCACCTAATTTCTTGTGGTAGAACCAGCGTGGG
This sequence comes from Aythya ferina, assembly GCF_964211825.1. Classification (NCBI taxonomy): domain Eukaryota; kingdom Metazoa; phylum Chordata; class Aves; order Anseriformes; family Anatidae; genus Aythya; species Aythya ferina. The sequence continues at coordinate 149,785,573 of NC_140297.1, read as the reverse complement.
CACCATTGTGTATGGGTAAAATAAGGCAGAGCTCCTCATCCTCTGCTGCAAGCTGGCTTGTCCATCTTGTGTGTACACTGGATTTGTGAACAAGAGGTGCTGTCCTAGCCCACGTACCTTTCAGAGCCATCCCGTTACCTAGTCAGAGGACTCTACCAGTGAAAGTAGGAACCTGCCTTCAGACAGATGCACCCTACTAGTCCTGCTTATCCACCTCAGCAGCAAATTTTAACAGCTCCCACGTTGTGGTTGGCATGTCATTGCTCCATCAATACAGGACACTAATAATCAATTTATTTGGTTCAATTTTTTTTTTAATTCATATTAATTCGAAGTTTTAATTTTCTGGTGGTCTTTCTTACTAACTAAAGCTACAGAACCAGAGGTGAGACTTCACTGAATATATGTCATCACATGTTGTTTTTTTCCTGGTAGAAAGTGTTTATGTGAGCAAAACCTGTCCTAGGCACTTTGAAATATGGGGTTTTGGTAGTGCTTTCAAGAATCTCACACCCTGGCCTGCTGATTGAACCAAACTGCAGAGTTTTAGATGAACCACGATGCCTTCAAACCTTCTGCTAGAGATGCTGTTGAAAATTTGGTCCTTGGTGCAGTAGGAGAGAGCTGTCAGCAAACATTTTTTGCACGTTTTGTAAAGGCTAGGGAGGGCATGTAGCAAATCCCTTCATCCATAACCTAACTTGGACTGCAAGTGGTTAGAGAATATAATCATTTGAGTGAAATTCAAGGTAAAATGCCATTTTCTCTCTGGTCACAAGGGATACTGCAGCTGCTTACAGTTCTTTACTGATATATATGTGCATATATATATATATATTTAAATTTATTTTGTCAACATTTTTTCTTTTCCGGTTTATGCTGCCTGTTGCTAGAGACATGTGGAATGTTAATTGTACTGTATATGGGTCTCTCCCCACCCCGCCCTTGTGTCTTTTCCTCTCCCCTTTCCTTTCTTTGTTCCTTTTGTCTCTCACAGCAGTCTGAACAGCGTTAACAGTAGTGATTCCCGGTCCAGTGGCTCGCACTCGCACTCACCTAGTTCACACTATCGCTATCGCAGCTCCAATCTGCCTCAGCAGGCACCCATGAGGCTGTCCAGTGTGTCCTCCCATGATTCTGGATTCATGTCCCAGGATGCTTTCCAGTCCAAATCGCCATCCCCTATGCCACCAGAAGCACCTAACCAGGTACGTGCAAGCATGAGAACAAAAACCTGAGCGTGAGCTGGACTCTCGAACTTGGCTCACCTTTCACAAAAGCCTGTGATGTGATTTTGGGGTACCTTGGAGTCAGATTAAGTGCTGAGGGTAAGGTTTATCTCGCTGCACTTCATCCATCTAAGAGTTGGGCCTCTGGTTGGAGTGATCTGTGCTGCTTTTGCAGTTAGCGTCCAAGAGAGGGATGGGTCACTCCCAGGGACTTTGATTTTTGCTCTGGCCCTGGAGGGAGCCTAGATGCCTAACTTTCAGATGGGTACAGAGGAGAAAAAGAGTAAGAAACCCCCGCCTGCTAGGAGTGACTATTCACTTTACCCACTGAAGTTACCAGTTCATATACTACACAGATCGCAGGTTGATAATATCAGATGGCTGTTTATTGTTTAATGGACAAAAATCACTGCCAGAACGGCCTTCTGACAGCCTTGGTATTGACACTGGTGGCTTTGACAACAGGAATACTAGTGTCCCACCACATGGACCCCTACAAAAGGCCAGGAATGCTCAGAATACCATTAACAACACCATTTGAGATTGGTTTTGCCATTTTTGTTTTGACTTCCAGTTGATCACCTTGCAGAAATAAGGTTTCTGCATCAAAACGAGAGGTATTTTTAATTCTTTATGGAACTCTTAAGAAATATGAGCAGATTTTCCTTTAGTTTAATAAACGTAGTTGTACTCCTTTTCATGTAACGGGGAGTAGATGGTCATGTAGCCGATAACTAATTTAATCCCCACAGTCAGCAAGCAGCTGACAATTTCAGTATTAGCTGTCACCAAGTGCCACTTGCACACTTAAGCTACTCTTAGACCACCTTTGACAGTGCACAAAGCCCTTCCTGCCTGCAGAACATTTAGTAAGCTGCACTCACAGTGAAATTTTTAGGGTATCATTGAAAACAGCACTGGTTCATTTAAGTTTGGAGCATATTCTCAAGGGAAGCTCAGTATTTTTTTAAATATGTTTACCTCTTTCATTTTAATAGAAATGCTTTGTTGTCAAACGAGTACATCTTCTACACTGTCCCCAGTCTGGACACATCAGCATTGTCTTTATAGATGACAACCTGAAGAACTTTGTGCACACTAATAAAATGAATGTTTTATTTAGATTGGCTATGGCTAACCTAAGTGAAAAAAAATAAATGAGCAATAATAAAGTAAACTGGATAGTGACAAGGTAAGGATGTCGACTTTTAAGATACGTACATTGGTTATACAGTCTAGCATCATCTTTGGTTTTCATAGTAACCACTGCACCTGCATAAAAGGGTGGTAATCTACGTGATGGTGCTATGTTTGCAGATGAGGATGTAACTTTGCAATTGCCCCTACCTACCATGGAAAAAACCCAACACCTCTCTTTGCAAGTTCCCCTCTTAAACAGGGGAGAGAACTTAGGCCGGTGTCAGCTGGCAGAACATCCTGAAAGTTGATGGAGTCACGCTGATCTACACCAGCTAAGTTCACATACTTTCACTTCATTTTAGACACTATCCATAAAGTTGCAAACCGATCCAAGCATCACTCGATCTATTCATGAGCTGTAGAAGGCTGCAGCAGTGTGGCGTTGACTTGACAAGTGTAGTGTGTTGGTATAACAAATAGGTATGTGCTCTGTATGTCTCCAGTTCTGTGTACCTTTACGCAGAGGAAAAGGTAACAGATCATTGCCTGGCCGCTTCATCTTTGCTTAAGTGTCTCGCTTTGTGTGTTCAGCACTAAGTAAAATATGTGTGTGTCGTGCTGACGGATAACCGTGATCGTGAGCTTACCGAGAAGCTGTTCAATTTACAGCGTTACTTCATGTTGTGTGTCTCTAACCAAACCGACCTGCAGGCCTTCCTCTCGGCATTGTGCTTTTGGGGCTGGGCAGTGGGAGGGAGGAGCAGTGGCAGTGGCTGCTGACTGCTTCTGAAACACTGATGTCATCGTGTGCAGCAGGGACACTGAGAAAGCAGAAAAGCAAGCTCAGGAATCAACACAGGGAATGAAAAGCTGGGTATCTTGCGCAGGTGGACACTTGGCTGATGTTTGCTGGCTGCATGCTGTGGCATCTGCCAGCAGCAGTAGTTTTTAAGGCAGCAAAGCCGATTTTCTTTTAATAATGGATTTTAAAAGAAAGTGGAGGGGATCTGCATAAAATTCCCAAATCATGGGAATTACACTGTATGAGCTATGTGAAGTTTTTGTGCTCTCACCTGCATTTTCGACAAGAAAGTGTCACTGAAAATTAAACATTTTATTCAAAAATCACAGATGGGGGGTAAAAGTTTGAAGAAGAAATAAGGAGAGATTTAAACAAGATACAGACTGTACCAGAGAAAAGATGACTGGCAAAATGAAGACTGCTTTTCAGACTATAGTTGAAGTCTTCACAGTTATCACACTCTGCATAGAAGACAGGAAAAAGAGCTATTATAAAGCCAGGCTGTGCCCTTAGACAGGTTTGGTAGGATCTATTTTCTGCAGCGTTACCTTTAAGATCACTGGGAGGAAAAGTGTTAGCCTCTATCAGGTAGCTGTACATTTGGAAAGTGCCCTGTAAAATAGTTTAATCTTAATTAAGCGAGTGCAGTAGGGTGAAAAGCATCACAGATCGCTTTCTGGAGCTGAGTGGTTTCTCTAAATGCCTGGTTTGAGGTCAGCCTTGGTCAGCACTGCCCTTGGCATGTGCTGAAACCACGTAAAGCCCTGGGCAGCCCTGCTGCAGGGAGTGTAGGGTAGGTCTTGGATGAACATCCGACCTGCTTGGTGCTGCTGACCCTACATGTAGCCCCATGTAGTAGGCACATGGGGGCCTGGGAGTATCTGCGATGAAATGGTATGGAAATAGTGGTTATGTTGTGTTAGGGGATGACAATACAGAGATCCACTGGACTTGGAGTGAACATGCACGGTGATTTTCATAATGTGGAAGTGAACGTGGAGTTGGATTGTAGAGGCTGCTTAAGACTTGGTGGGGGTGAAAGCAAGGCAGGAGAAAGAAGCAGATAAAGAAGAGGGAAAAAAAAAAAAAAACACAACAAACTCTTCAGGTGTTGTCAAACAGCAGAGGACTAAGTCTTTCTTAGTAGAATACTCAGGAAATCATTTTTCCTTAAGCAATAAAGCAGAGGGAAACCAGTTGTGAAAGTACAGATTTGGAAGCTAAAAAGATTCTGCTTTTGGGGAGGTGGCATTGCTTGAAATAGCTTGATGTTAGAATAGGGGAAATATAGCTACAACTATTCAATTGTTCATGTAAATTAAGAAACGCCTCTAAAGTAAACTCTTAAAAAAAAGATAAGGAAAAGAAATGCATCTGTCAATTACCACGAGGTTCTTGTTTCTCCTAAAGTTACTTCTTAAATCAAGTTCCCCAAGGGTTTGTCCCTGACTAGATGAGTAGATGACACTAGATGAGTAGAGACACGTTTCTGGAAGTGAGACAGATCGAGGAGGTGACCTTAAGTCTCTGTCCTAAGCCTTTTGAAAAGTACCTGATGTGTCTTCTCTGGACTGCAGAGAGACATTGGACCAAGCTCTTCATTAGGATTTGGTCTTCTGGGAAAATCTTGCCCAGAAAGCTCTACTAGAATATGAAGAAGGGAAGGGGTTAAGAAAGCAATACTGTGTTTGCATGGAGAATGAGAATATGGCAAGGGATGCAGGTAATCCAAGATAACTGCAGTCCTTTTATAGGTTAGTGGGACAGCAGATGGAAACTATAATCATACTGTCCAGCAGCTCAAAATACAGTTAGTGGGGGGTTGTTGGTGGTGTTTTTTTGTTTTTAATACATCCTTGTTGAAATTCATACATAGCGCACCAACAGCAGGACACTACCCAAGAACAAGCCATGGAATAATGTCCAAGAAACCAGAAACCATGCTGCATGTGTATAACATACATCCGACAAACTGGTTGTTACTGTGCAGGGCACATTTTTAGCTTCGTGCTGATATTGTTAACTTGAAGGTTTTTCTCAGAAGAGATGGTTTGAGAGCTGAGCAGAACCAACATTATCACAACTGTGGAAAAAAATAACCTCCTGGGGTTGACGTAGCTGAAATGAAAGAACTAATATTTAAAAAAAAAAAAAAAAAAAAAAAAACAACATTCAAATTAAACAATCATTTTTAAAAGGAATCAACAAAAGTCATCTGAAAAAAAAAAAAGAAAAAAGCCAAATTTCTGACTCCAGGGGATCTGGAGTAGAAATTGCTCAGCCTGGTGTTTGTCTGTGTGTGTGTGCTCCTTGGGTGCACACGTGTCCAGGTGGGTGTGCATCTAGAGCAAGCACTCAAGCTTGAAGCCTTTTTGCCTGAGCAGTAGCTGTGCAGTTTCTGTTTTCAGCCACTCATGTACTTTCTGCTAAGAAATGAAGGGTGGTCTGTGCTTCCCACACCCCGCTCCTCCCAGCCTTTCAAGACTGTTTGCAGTCCGATCCAGGCAGTCTTCTTGCCATATCATCACTCTTGTCTTCTTTACACTTCTCCTTCAGGACCTCGGTATTCTTCTGTCTCCATCATTCTCAAGACAAGGAGACCTGTTTCCCTGCCACCACGTCTTACGTTTCCTTCAACTACCATGATGTTTTCTGCAGGGTATCTTGCTTCATCCTTTGCCTGACTTGGCCCGTTGAAAATGGCCATGCTGTGTTTGGTGTGAGTCCTTCTTTCATCTTTCTTTCACCTTGTAGTCACATCACTGCAAAAATAAATTTGCCATTTCTAGGCTTTTTCCCCTAAACATGGCATAAATTGAACAAATCTTTGCATCTTCAGAAGTTGTATTTTTGGCCAGTAAGGCCAAATGGAGATGATAGAAAAACCATCTACTGGCTACATGCAGCTCTATTGCTAGTAGACCCTATTTGTGACCCATAAAATTGATTCTTGATAGATTTTTGATAGGAACTCTTGAAGCTTATGGCTTGTAAGCAAGAATAGTCTATTGAGTGTAAACTCCAAATTCTTACTTGTCATCAGACACCAAGGTGGACTAACACTGTCTTTGGAACTGAGATCCTTCCATGGCTGTCCTGTCATGGGCAGAGTACTCAGACCCAAGAGGGTCTTTCAGTGGTTCTTTTCAGCAATAAACACGAGGTTTCAGAAAGCATTTTCTGAAATTACATTCTTGTCTTTAATTTTTCCTAACCCAAGTGTAACACTATGGGGAGTGTTCTCATGGTGAGTGTTCTCAAAGTTTCTTTTGCTGAGCAACCTAGAAGAGGCCAAACTTGGACATTTATTGTAAAAAAATGAATTTAAGAGTAGAAAAAGTAGGCTTATGTCCACTTAGTGCATTGTAGTTATTTATGTCTGATGGCTGTCACCTGCAGCAGATGTTTTTCAGTATTCTTATTTTCAGAGATCTCTCCTATTAAGGGGTTGCTTTAAATCAAGAACATGACAAGTTACACAAAGTGTCAAGCCACTGCATCACTGTATCCCACGGAATACTTCTCATTTTTCTCCTTAAGAGCTAGGTATCATTTGTTGTAGCTTCTTCTGATCGTACGTTCCTCTCACCCCTTTGAGATGAACTCGAGATGAACGGGCATCGTACTGCCTTCGGAATACGAGCTTATCAATAACCTAACCACATTTGCCAGGTCACATGCAGATCTGATCTGATGCCAGCGTAAGATGGGATGTGCATTACTTTTATAGAATAATCCACTGTATTACATGCTGTTGTTTTTTTTTTGTTGTTTTGTTTTTTGTCTTTTTCCTCTTTCTTTTCCTTCCTTCCTTCCTTCCTTCCTTCCTTCCTTCCTTCCTTCCTTCCTTCCTTCCTTCCTTCCTTCCTTCCTTCCTTCCTTCCGAGTTCTCAACGGCCCAATAGTCTTCAACAAAATCCTTACAACAAAGGTGTCCCATCTTGGCATCTTGGGAGATCTACGTCTCTTTTTACGCATGCAATTAGTTATACATTCTTTATATGTAGTTCATAGTGAGCAGTGAGTAATTATTACTCTGCAGTGTCTCTTACCCTGCTATAATTGTATTGCAGCCTCACCCCAAGATCTCATCTAAGGTTTACTGGTGAAATTGTATTTTAGATGAATTTTTCCTCCCTCTTCAAAATTTCATTCCTTGAAAGCCGAGGCGTTGCTACACAAACTTGTGCACGAGGGGGCATTTCTGGAAATCCCAGCCATTCTCTGTGCTGTCCTAAAATAAAGTGACAGTGATATCCTTAGATAGACTTGCTCCACAGGCCTTGGACTTCAAAAGGATGAATGATTCTTGCTGGTGTTGAATTTCCTGACAGTGAACAGAGCTCAGCACTGTCCTGACATCTTTGCTGTCAGTGTTCTTCACCATTTCAAAGCCCGTGGCTGGCCCTGACCCCTCCTGAGGGTGATGTTGCTATCCATGAGGTGCAGTAGCATTGCAGTTGGTAAAATGGTCCACATGGTTATTCACCTTGGAGTCAGGCCTTTCTGTAGGTGAACTGGATGCTTCTGTAGAGGTCTTATAGCCATGAATGTACATAAAGGCACGCACTGAAAAGCAGAAGAGAAGTCCCTTATTAGGAGCTAGGTGGTTGAGCTGTTAGTTTCCTCCCCTCTCCATCCAAGCCCCTGATATTTTCTATCTCCGCTGCTCAGAGGAGGTGGCTGGCAAGCACATGCCACCGTTTATGCCCTCAGCAGAGTACATGGCACCTTCGTAGTGACTGCTGGGCAGAAAGGTTTGAGCTTTGGGTGTATGCATACCCCCGACAGAGGCACATGCATACACCTTTGGGAACCTCCAGCCCTGGTAAGTATTGCTTCTTTCTCTGTTCCATAATATTTGAACTCGGATGAGCTTTTCACCAGTGCCGTTGCAGGTCAGGATATCCGAGAACTTGTGCCTGTAAGTGACATTTGCTGCTCTGTGTCTTAAACCTGAACTCGATGCCTTTGACCCACCGATGATCTGCTTTTCTGTACGGATCAGTTGTCTTGGTGCACTGCATGTTTGGACCACGGGTCCCCTCGGCTTCTTGCTCGGAGGCAGCTAACAGAATCGAGGCGCTGGGGTTGCGATGAGGAGCTGAGGGCGAGCCCTCGCTTCCCTCATTCTCAAGCAGCGTGGCAAGTTCTCGCACTAAGCCACTGCCTTGTTGCGCTGTAGATTTCCTCAATGTTAGCAATGGTTTTGAGCAGTTTCTAATTGTTTTTAAAACCCTAACCCTCTGCTTCTCTCATCCTTCCCTTTCTCCTGTGTGTGTCTTTGTGTATGTGCTTTTTGTCTTTTTTTTTGTTTGTTTGTTTGTATTTTTTTTTTCTTTTTGGTGGCTTGTGTATCCTTTCCCCGCCTTGCGGTGCTGTTTTACGCTGCAGAATTCGTCCAGCTCTGCCTCTTCAGAAGCCTCTGAAACCTGCCAGTCAGTGAGCGAGTGCAGTTCCCCCACCTCAGTCAGCTCAGGCTCCACCATGGGGGCTTGGGCCTCCACAGATAAGGTGAAAAACTTCATCTCAAAGACATACGAACCTACTAGCTTGTTATCCAAACCCAGCAACTTTTGGACAAAAAAAAAAAAATGTGCATGGGACACAGCCAGGGGAAGATGAGAATGGGACCTGTTGCACGCTCCCTTCAAAGTGAATCTGTTTGAATGAACCACAGTGACACCTTTAAACTTGCTGCTAAGGGGAAGCTACAAATTGGCCATTTTATGGAGTAATTTTCTAAGAAATCTCATTGTCCACCTTTTTTTCAGTCCAAGAGACCGTGGAAAGGTGCCTAAACCCAGCTGGGTGCCTGACAAAGAGCATCTTGGCCAGGTTTTTCTGGCTGTGGGTTCTCTCTGCCGTTAGATATGATGCATCACACCCAGCAATTGGCGTGTATTTCTGAACAAAACGAAAAGAAAAACAAAGCACCATGCCAGAACGTGGACTAAATTCTGGGGGGTACGCTGTGAACCGGGGGAGGCAGTGAGAGCAGTGTCCATTCTCATCTGCTCAATCCTTGCTGTTGGGTTTTTTCTTTTTCGTTTTTTTTTTTTTCTTCCATATCATCACGCAGCCAGAACGTGTCATTTTCCAAGGCTATACGCTTTTCTTCTCTGTCCAGCTACGCAGAATAAACGCCACCGATGCCAGTGCCTCCAGTATTGGAAATGTTTTGTTTCTGTGTCTGCAGACTAAATCAATTGCCGAGGCTTTTCACAGTGTGCCACTTCCATGGACAGAAGGCAAAGCTGCCGAGCCTGGAGACAATGACTGCTAGATAGATGTCTGAAACTTGTTATACCAAATAACAATTTTCAAGCCATCTCACTTCCGAACCGAGCATTGTATCAATTTTCTGTTGTTTATGTGCAGCAAAGCTAAGATTTTCTTTCTTTATTTTACGATACGGAAGTTTTCTCCCTAGAGCATCAGAGTCGCAGTGTATTTTCGTATTCATTCTGTTTATATTAATTTCTCTGTTTTTGTTTGTTTATTTGTTTCGTTTCCAGTTGTCTAATGGGTTTTATCACTGTAGTTTATCAAGTGACCCATCCGTAGCTTCAGTTGGTGCAGGTCCTTTCCCTCATTTCCCGCCTGTCTCCCGCGCGTGGACTCGGGCTCCCTCAGCCCTCCTTCCAGACTACGTTCATTATTACACCATTGGGCCAGGCATGTTGCCATCATCTAAGATCCCTAGCTGGAAGGTTTGTGTTCCTTTTGTCGTGGCAAGTCCTCACCTCCTCATGCCGAGCGTGCGCACGGTGGTTGTTGCTGCTTTCAATCCCTGTAATTACGTGTTGATTTGCTCTGGTGTTGAATATCGCTCTGACCGGGCGCTGCATGGGGCTAACCCAGCTAAAATCCAGTCGTCAATATTTCTCAATGACCTCGCCTAATCCTGACGGTTCAATAAGAGATATTAAAGCTGATAACAGCTAGGGGAGAAGGAGTAGCGTAGTTCTGGAATAAAAAGTGAGATTGGTGAGGGCACTCTGGGCTCTATTCAGCGAGAAGAGAGCTGGCTGAGCATCCTCAGAGCTCTCACTAGAGCAGGGAAGAGCTTCCCCAGAGAAATCCCTCGTTGAACAACGTGGTGCTCTCACTGCAGCTGCTGTCCTCTGCATCCCCAGGGGCATGCCCTTGCACATCTGGCTGGAGGGGTTTAAGAAGTTGCTTGCTTCAGGCTGAAAGCGCTGCCACAGCTTGTGCTGGTGTCTCAGGTGAGACCTTGAGACGTTGCCAGAGTGCATCACCTTCTTGCAGTTGCTCCAGCTGGATCTGCAAGGATCTTCCTCCACACCAAAACATCTCTGCTCTGCCAGGGTCGTGACTCTCACCCCTGCCAGGCAGTTCCCTGGGGAGGCCGTGCCCCTGGAGCCAAGGAGAAGGTCTCCTGTCTGGTGCCCTGGATCTGCACAAGGCTGTTTTGCAGCTGAGAGTCGCTGCACAGCTCTTAGGTGCCTGTGGAGGGTTTGTGATACCACATACGCACTCTGGGACCTTCTCCTATGTGTAAATTGAGGTACCTCGTTACAGACCCCTGAATCTCTCTCTCTCCAGCAGTTGGAGACTGAGGCACAGGCACAGGGTGACCACAGTGACCACAGTTTTGCACTTAGAGGCAAAGCAGAGCTGCACAAGGGCTCATAAAATGAAAGACCTGTGTCTGCACAGGGGCCTTCTGGCACTGCAGCTGCCTTGTGCTTATGCACAAGACTGAGACGTGTCAGTAAAAATTTAGAGTGTGGTCTTCAATCAGCAGGCTGTGCAGAGGCTGCTCAGTAGCCAGCTGCGGCCACTGGTGGCCGTGTGGCCAGTTCTGCCCCACGAGCTGCTGCTTCTGGCTTTATTTTTAAAGCACACGCTGTGCTAGGGCTGGGCCCTTTGGCAGCTGGCACCTGGGGAGCTGCTGCTTAGCAGAGGTGCTGTGTCTCAGCACAGGGCGCTGCCGAGTCCTGCAGCAACCTGTGGGCTCTGGGCACTTTGGGGACTTTGCTTAATAGAGCCCTGAGTGAGGCCAGTCCTCATGGCCTGAGGGATCCCTATTTCAAATACAGCACGAGTAACTCAGAGCCATTCCTCAGTACAGATCGTTATTAGGAAATTCAGCTAGAAAGTGAACCGAGAGATTACTCAGAGTAATGTCTGATGTGTAGAAAAGATAAAAAATCTGTTTAAGCCTAATTTTTCAGAACTATAATCATGTGTAAGAACACATAATATTAGAAATTGTGTACAGCTAGCATTGCTGATTGGACATCTGTGTATATTTTATACCATATGCTTATGCTGTGTGCCAGTGGCTTTTGCATTTGAATTTCTGAAAATATAGGCTTTAACACCGTGCAGTCTTATTTAGAGATTTAGAGGAAACTATAACATTATAATGTTAAATATCTTCATAGAAGAATATTCTGTGAAGAATATAATTTTTCCATAATTCATGGGTAGAATAGGAAGTTTCAATTCCCTTTAATGAAGGAGATGGGTTTTATAAGTGAAGATTTTTAATACCCTCAGACTTCATTAATTTATGGCCTTACTCAGGCACGTCAAGTTTGATACATAATCTATCGCGTTCAAATCGCCCTTTTGCACAGTTAGACTTGTGATTAAGGTGCAATCTCTAAAGAAAGCTGTCCCTAACGGGTGTGTTTCCTTAGGACTGGGCCAAGCCAGGCCCGTACGACCAGCCGGTGGTGAACACCCTGCAGCGCCGCAAGGAGAAGCGCGAGCCGGAGCTGAACGGAGGGGCGCAGAGCGGGCCGCCCGCGCCACCCGAGGAGGCCCAGAGACCTCGGAGCATGACAGTGTCGACTGCCACCAGGGTGAAGCTCTGATTTCAGATGTTATTTTTCTTTTTTTCAGGGGAAATGAGGGGTGTGCTGGCTCCTGCCAGCATTCTTTGACGTGCTTTGTCTTGGCACGTGTTTGTCCAGCAAGCTGGGCTGGTGCGGTGGTGATGTGGTCAGTGGAAGTTGTGTGGGCGTGAGAGAGTAAGACACTGAGAGAGTAAGACATCTGTTTGTAGAGCATTTGTGTTTGTAGAGCAGTGGCATCCCAAGGAGCACCTGTTTCTAAGCCCAATAAATGGTTGGACGCTGTCCTGTTGGATCTATTATATTGGTGATAAGCTCTGCTTGGGAGAAGGGACAGCCAAGAGCTGGTGAAGACCGAGCAAATAACGTGTCTCCTTTCTGTGCGTAACCAGCAGGGTGAGGAGATGGAGTCCTGCGAGGAGCTGGCACTCGCTCTGACAAGAGGTCTGCAGCTTGACACCCAGAGGAGCAGCCGTGATTCCTTGCAGTGCTCCAGTGGTTACAGCACCCAGACGACAACTCCGTGCTGTTCAGAGGACACGATCCCATCTCAAGGTACCCAGTACTGACCCGATGTACTACCCAAGAGCTGTTCTCTCTCTGAGTCCTCTCAGCCAGGCCATCGTACACTCACACCCCAGCACCAGGGAGCTGTATTCCAGCAGCCATCACTGGCTTTGCAGTCAGGAAAGGGGTGAACATTCCTCGTGTGGGGAGAGGATGAGGGAGCTGGCACTGGTCAGCCTGAAGAAGAGAAAGCTCAGGGGCAATCTGAACAATATGTATAAGTTCTGAAGGGTGTCAAAAGTATGGGGCCAGGTTCTTCTCACTGGTGCCCAGCAGTAGGGTTAGAGGCAGCAGGCACACACGGCAGCACAGGAGGTTCTGTCTGAACAGGAGAAAAAACTTCTTTACTGTGAGGGTGACAGAGCACTGGAGCAGGTTGCCCAGAGAATTTGAGGAGTCTCCTTCCCCAGAGGTACTTACAGACACGTTTGGATGCACTCCTGGATAATATTTGTCAGGGAACCCTGCCTGAGAGGGGAGGTTGGGCTTGATCATCAGAGGTGCCTTCCAACCTCAGCCATTCTGTGAGTGCTGTCATGAAGTGTTTTCCAGCCTGGAATGCAGCCTGGATTAAATTCAACAGAAGCCTGGATTTCTGCACTGTGTGCACTCACGTTTTCTTGTTCGTTACTAGAATGAGTTTTAGCTTAAGTATGCTACCAAGATGCAGTTTTAAGATCCAGCCTAACCCCGAGCAGTCCGGCCCCCTCCCCCCGGCTAGCCACCCCTATATATTGTTTAGCATGACGTCAGATGGTATGGAATACCCCTTTGGCTAGTTTGGGTCACCTGTCCTGGGTCTGTCCCCTCCCAGCTCTTACTGCACCCCCAGCCTGCCTGTTGGCAGGACAGAGCAAAAGGCTGAGGTGTCCTTGGCTTGGTATAAGCACTGCTCTGCAACAATTAAAACATCGGGGTGTTTTCAGCACTCTTCTCATCCTAAGCCAAAACACAGCATTCCACCAGCTACTAGGAAGAAAATTAATTCTGTTCTAACTGAAACCAGGACATAAAGAAGTAATTAAAATGATGCTAGTATTGCATCAAACACTTCTTCTGGTGGTAGTATCCTTTCCGAGCTATTGTCTTAGCAAAATTGCACTCTTGTGAGCTTTGCTTTCTCGTTCCATCTGTGCTCTGATTCTGTTCTGTTTCCTTTTGTGACCTTCTATTTCCTACACAAACAGAAGTTGTTGTAGCTGGAAAAAGAATGCGTTGGAGACCTTAACTTGGGGATACCTGGGAAGTTGCACCAAGGTATTGGGTTTTGTGCCATTTCAGACCCCGCAGGAAGCTGAGAGGGGCTGAGTTTGGTGCTGACAGTGCAGCAAGGACGCTGTTTGCTCAGCTGAGCTCAGCTGTGCTGCGCAGTCACAAGAGGCAGCAGGGCTTGCAGAATGCCTAGCTTGGCTCAGCATTTACTTGGAAAGGAAGGAGCCTGATGCAATTATTGAAGCTTAGGCTGAGTTTTCAGAGCTGACGGTTGGGATTTACTTTGTTGGCAAAATAATCGAATTTGCTGCTGAAATCACTGGTACACCGTCCCCTGAGCCCCACGCTGCCTAATATAAAGTACACTTTTTAGTCACTGGCTGTTTGAAGTATTTGTAGCTACAAGTGGTAACATATGGCGTGTAGGATGCCAGTTTTAGTATCTTAGTGTTGGCAACAAACACCGAGTCTTCGTTACTTAATCAGTTCTTCTTAGAGAAGGCACCAAATGTGTACCCTGCTCATTCCCTTTCCTGAGAGACCTGAGCACGTGTAGGGTTGGTCTGCTGGAGTGCCTGGCCTCAGCCACACAGCACGACAATCTTGGTCACCACGTTTCAGACTTCATTCCGCCTCGAGGTGAAACCTCTCCTAATTGCTACTGGCCTCCAGGCCCTTCTGGTTAGATGTGCTTTTAGCCTTAACGACGTGACTCAGCCGCCTTCTCCAGTTTGTTCCTAACTGTGTCGTTTGGCATCAGTTTCAGATTATGATTATTTCTCTGTGAGTGGTGACCAGGAGGCAGAGCAGCAAGAGTTTGACAAATCCTCCACCATCCCAAGAAACAGCGACATTAGTCAGTCGTATCGCAGAATGTTTCAGACCAAGCGTCCCGCTTCCACTGCAGGTCTGCCAACCACGCTGGGACCGGTCATAGTCACCCCCGGCGTTGCCACCATCCGACGGACGCCCTCCACCAAGCCTTCGGTCAGACGCGGCACCATCGGGGCAGGCCCGATTCCCATCAAGACGCCGGTGATTCCCGTCAAAACACCCACGGTCCCCGATATCCCCGGGGGGCTGCCCGGCGCCCTCGCCGGGACCGAAGAATGCCCCGAGCAAAACCTGGAGTCTCCAGCGGCCGGAGATGGAGGGCAAGGCGTGGGCAGCATGCCCTCATCCTCGTGGAGCGGACAGGCCTCCGTCAACCCTCCGCCGTCGAGCCTGAAACTGAGCGCTGCCGACGAGCAGAGGCAAGCGGTGCCGGAGGGCGAGGGGGAAGAGAGCGAGCGGGATGGTGTCAGCACCCTGGCGCCCGGCGGCCAGCTGGAGCTCGATCCCGGGGACCTGAGCCCCGGGGATGTGCCACAAGGGGAAGATATGCTCAACGCCATTCGGCGCGGCGTCAAGCTGAAGAAGACGACCACGAACGACCGCTCAGCACCTCGTATCTCCTAGGGGCGAGAGAGCTGCCGGAGTACTAGCCGCCGAGAAGGAACTGTGAGGAAACCAATTTGTCTCTATCCATTCCAATCTGTGATCAATGAGTTTTTTTTAAGATGCTCGGTAAACAGACAGTCTGGAAGTACTCTAAAAGAGCAAACAAGGTGAAAGAGCGTAGTAAGACATAATCTTCACTGGTGTTTTAATTTGTAAATATCAATGATTTTGGTTCTGCATTTTTTTTTTGATCTAAGTTACACTTTTAATTTTTTCTGAAGGTGCCAAATCCCATTTACCTTTTTTATAACTCTTTGTAAAGTTTTAAATCATAGGCGAAAAAAAAAAAATAAAGTCGAGTAGTTAACTTCAGCAAAGGGATTTAATGAAAATTTGGCTTTTTTGCAAGCTTTTGTAGAGCGCCTTGTAATAGTGAGATTGAAAAAAAAAAACAACAATGGGACTTAATTTAAAGTTTAAGTCGAGCAGTAAGGAATAGATCCTCATTTAAGTGTTAAAAAAAAAAGAAAGTTTGAAAAGCAGGAATGAAAATTGACAATAAAAGCAATATATAATGCAAGGAAGAAACCTGCAGTTGGTAGAGTATTTGGGGGTAGTGGGGGGAGGGAGATGCCATCAAAATAGCAGATGCTGTTGCACAAGAGTAGCCTAGTAGGAGTAATTACTAGTAGCTTCATGGTAAATGCATCAGAATAAGCCATATTGGATTGCAGTGTTTTGTTTCTGTAGGGTGTTTTAAAGACTGGGTTTTTTCCACATTTCTTTTTGACTGCACAGCAGCAACTCTCAGTCACATGCATGCAGCCTTAACTGTGTAGGCTTGGTTCTTCCACCTCCACTTTCTGTTCCACTCATCCTTTCACGGAATACAAACAAGGACGACAGGCTTAAGGCAGTTATCAATGTGAAAACATTTTTAAAATGCAAGCAGGGAGTTCTTAGCTATTATCAAAATGCCTTTTTCTGACCGTGCCCAGCAGGCTGGGCACCTTGGAAAGCCCAAATATTTTGAGAAAACACTTACCAATTTGACAGGTGTAACCAGCTTGTGATCTAATAAACTGCGAATGTTTCTTTCCAATACAGGGGCTTGTTTTTCTTAACTTCTTTTAAATGGCAGTTGATTGGCTTTTTTCTTAACTACCGAAAGCAATGGGGCAGCGGGTGGGGGGTGGGGAGATTATACAGTTTTTTATTTGGTAACATGGGGAGTCCGACCACTCCCGCCTCTTTTTTTGTACTTTAAGTCATGTTTTTTGGAACGCTGTTGATAGAATTATTAAGAGTTGGATTTTTTCCTTCAAGTAACAGTAAGTTACTGCTGCAATACCCGCTTCCTAAAGCTGATAGAAATGTGCAGACCCCGGGGCGCCACCGGTGCTCTGATCCGTCTGCCCACCCGCAGCTGACCCACTCGTGGGTGGATACCAGACCCGTGCCTCTGGGATGGTGAAAAAAGCACCAAGCAACACAGAAAAGGGGCAGGTTTCCACCAAATGCTCTGCAGATTTCTGTTGGCTTCGGACTTACCCACATAACCTCTTATGCTTTGATACATAACTGCATTGGATGTGAACCTTCTAGTAACTGTGTAGTCGCTGTGTTCGATATAACATTTTACACTGCTGTGGTTGCTGACCTTTTTTTTCTTTTGTTATGGCTTAAAAGCAAAAAGAAAAAAAAAGAAAAAAAAAGAAAAAAGGCATGATTCTTAGAAACTATTAAACCTTCCTTTCTTTGAAAAACAAGCTCCTTATTACAGAATATACTAAACAGTAGTGCCTGTGGTGTAGCCCACCAATCTTGATTCAGTAGCTGATGCATTGTGCAAATGAGGCTTTGAGATGGTTTTTGCATAAACAAAAACTGCTAGGAGATAATCTCAATAGTTAAAAGTGTTATTTAAACCTTTGAAATAAATGGATGTAACTGTACCGGAGTACAGCTTTTCACTTGTTTAGTTCTTAAACGTTAGTATAATCAGTAAAATTTAATATAAAATGTTGCCAAATTCAATGTAGAAAGAATGTGACAAAACACTTTGGATAGTTCTATTGTTTGTGTTTTTGCATATTGTAAAAGCAGTGTCACAGCTAAAAAATAAAATGTTTCTAATGGTAAATTATTGTGGTTTAGTTGCTAGTTTGTACTGAGAGTTGACCTCTCCCTGTGCAGTTTTTTGTTCTAAACTGGTATAAATAATTGCTGTAAGTGTGTCTCCCTTCTACATTGTAATGATTGCTTAAGCCTACGTTATAAATAAAGAACTGCTGGAAAACTTCTGCATTTCGCTTCTTGAAGACTCGCGGCTCCTAGAGCTCTGGATGTCAAGGTTTCCTCCATCAGACCTCTAAAAACAAGAGGTAAAACTGCCTGAACTCATGGGATGGGACAGAGACAGTCACCAGGCAAAGCAAAGCAAGGAATCCCTTCTCCTGTCCCACCCCCAGGCCACCAGGACTCCCCATGTGGCGGTGCCTTGGGAAGACAAACGCCACCTCTCCCAACACCCCCCTGCCTCCTTCTTTCCCCCAGCTGCCATTGCTGAGCATCCCCGTGCTGTGGGATGTCCCTTGGGGCATTTGGGGCCAGCTGTCCTGGCTGTGTCCCCTCCAGCTCCTGGGGCACCCCCAGCCCCTGGCAGGGCAGCACGAGGAGCTGGGGAGCCCCTGGCTCTGGGTGAGCGCTGCCCTGCAACAACCAAAGCAGCGGTACCGGTGCTGGCACCACTATTTTCATCCCAAATCCCAAACACAGCAGTGTAGGGGCCTTGACAAAGAAAATTATTCCAGCCCAAACCATGACACTGCCAGAGGAAAGTTGCTGCTGTCAATTCCACGCATGCTTTCAGCCAGAATTTATCAAGCGTAGCCCAAGTGCCAGCTCCCACACAGCTCCCAGTGATTGAAGACTTCTTTGTTGCTGTTGTTCAGCCTTCTCGGGAGCAAGTGTAGTGAGGGAGGGCAGTGTTCCCACATGCAGCTACCAGGCAGCAGCCTGATTTATTTCCTTGCCACTGTGACAGATTCATTTTAGTCCTCAGGTTTCCATTTGTCATGAAGACATTAAAGGAAAACTCAAGGTGCTTTGGCTGGAAACCCGTCCTGTTGTGAGGATTACAGCTTCTTCCCCCATCTTTTTATGGCTGTTACCCCATGCACTGATCGGCCAGGCTGAATCATTGCAAAGCACAGCCCTGCCATTCCTACACTGAGCATGAATCCCCCACACCTACACACACAAAATGCACAAAATGCTTGTTCTGTGGTGTTCCTGTGAGCACACGGGCACCAAAGCTGCCGACAGCCACCTGCAGCTCAGAGCTGAGGGCTGGGGGAGAGGCAGAGCAGGCTGAGGGGTTTTGCCCTGTGATTTTACACTGCCCCGTCAGCTTTGCCTCCATGTGGTTTTAGCCCTTTGTAAAGCATTTGTAACTGAGGTAAGTGCAATCCTGGTAGAGCAAGCCCTGTACCAGAGCCCCGTGATGCTTCCTGTGTACGAACACCCCCGACACCTGAGGGGGGAGAAGAACCAGCTCCACCAGAGGGCAGGGAACAGCTCCAGCTGCCTCCTAAGACAAACTTTTAGCGGTGGAATATATGAAGACAATTTCTTTGTCCTTTTAAACAAACTCAAGCATGTAGACGTACTGAAGATGACTATGCAAAAGCCAAATTAAAATCCTTTTTCTGTTGTTTTATCTCCAAGCTGGAGATGTTTAGTCCTTAAAACAGCTACAATTAAGCTTATATTTTTTTCTCTGGGAACACAGGTATTATGCGGATACTTTTTCAGTCCCAGTAGTTGGGTTTTCCAACTCTTGCTGTTAAAGCTGTGAAAGTTGCAGTAAGCGTTCAGCTTTCTAGAACTCACTCTGCTGTTAGTATCCCACAAAAATCCCTTCACTGGCTGGTCAAGTATATACCATATACTCTAGGTGCACAGTGTAGATGTTAGCAGTCGCCTGTTCTACACCACGCCAACTGGAAGTGTGTGCCTGCTGTAGTAGGAGACCAGAAAGTCACAAAAACATTTTCAGTTTCACTTCACTTGGCTTTATTTCGCATGGCAGTAGCATATGTTCACTGGCATACCTACTGCCTACAGAGGAAGGATCGCTTCAATTCTCACGTGCAGCAAGGCTTTCACATGGGCATTTCACGGGGCCTTGTCACAAACTGCCACCACAGCGGTGGCAGATGCCCCTCCTTACGAGCAGGAGGCAAGGCTTCAGTCTTTGGACCATCACGTGGAGTTTCTTCTTCTAACTGCTTGACCTAGAACACAAGACACAAAAAAAAATGCTTTGGTGCCCAAGAAACTGACCCCATTTCAGAAGAGAACTAGCAGTAGTGCCTTCAGTTGTCCCCATTACTCATTTACAAACTCAGTAATCACTGCAGGCTCATAATACCTAATTAAGAAGGACTTTCTAAGAGGGAAAAGTGGTTTACAAGAGAATTTTTTGCTTAAAAGGTCATCACTTCCTTATAATTCATGTCTGCCATTGCTAAATAAAGTGCATTCTCTCACTTCTTCGAAAATCAGCAGTTAAATTACAGGTCCTAAAACACTCCCATATGAGTCAGGAGGAGACTTCTATTTTTTCATGCCCCCATCAGCCCTTTGGGTGTCATCAATAACCATTTCTTGAAGCTGTGGAAGTGCTGGCTGCCACTGTGTTAATTCTGACAGAAGTAACACGTTACACGTAATCCAACTAGTTCTCTACAACCAAATCTAAAAATTTATTTTGGGATAATCAACTTTTTCCAACTGAAGCTCAATTTAAGTTGACCAGAAGTTAGACTGGATTCCCAAATGATGAAGTCCATAGTAAATAATTGTTAAAGGTTCATCCACAACACGTTCAGAGCTTCACAACAGCAGAAGAGGAACTCTCTGCTCATTCATCTCTTCCCATCCCACTTCAGAATTTACTAAAAGAGCTCCAACAGCCCTGCACTAACTGAAAGGATGGCAGTAGGTTTAGCACCCATCAAATTCAGCCATCCAAATTCCCTTCATGGCCTTCAGGAAGCTGTAGCTCAGATCTGTGCACATTTCAGGTCAAGCCAGCATTTCACACTGAAAAGTGTTCTAATAAAGCAGAGCCTAAGACCACAGCAGGCATTCAACATTCTCACTTAAAATATTTTCCAAGAGCACAGCTAAATGCCACACAAAGTGCTTGCTAAAGCAGCTTCCCCTGGCATCGAACAAGCACTGACCTCTTTCTCCCAGCTTTCCTGCTTCAGCTTCTTCCACTGCTCTCTCTTGGCAAAGTAGTCAGGATACATTGCCTTCTCAGAAGGATGCCAGTAATCCAAGCACCATTCGGGAATCTGTTAAAAAACAGCAACAAAGCAATAGCTTTATTATATATGTATATAAAAACATGTAAAATCTATATGTAGAATACTAACACACGAAAGAACTTAACACACTCGTTAAACCTGTTATTAAAATGGATAAATAACCCATGAAACAAAGTATGACATAAAATCAGCATGTAAGAGCTATCTACTGTCAGGCACAAGTCACCACACGGCAGAGGGCAGAGCTTTTCATCTGTTTTGTGGATTCTCCTTAGTCAGAGGTAAAGTGATAGCGACTCTCTTAAATCATAGCATCTCCAAGACAGAGCCCAGGTCACCTCCCTTTACTCTAAAGCTCCTGAAATAATTCCATCTAGTGGAAAAGATGGATTTTCCTCCCCTCCTATCCCCAAAGGCAGCAGGTTAAAGATCCCTCTCAGCAACTATTAATTCATTTTGTTTGACAGCTCACTTCTGCTGGTCTACAGCTATTCCAAAAATTAGTGGCCTTTAGATCTTGATTATGGTTTAACCTCCAGAGGACTGGCCCAGCTCTGGATGGATATCCTAATAAAAACTGAATTCAGAATTCTGCAGCAGCACGTTGGTTTGCTTGGTTTGGAGAAAAAGAGGCCGAGAGGTGACCTCGCTGCTCCCTGAGCTCCCTGAGGAGGTGGGGAGGGAGGTGCTGATGATGGCAGGACACGTGGGAATGGCACAAAGCTGCGCCAGGGGAGCTTCAGGCTGGACATCAGGAACAATTTCTGCACCGTGAGGGTGGTCAGACACTGGAACTGCCTAGAGAGGTGGTTGATGCCCCAAGCCTGCCAGTGTTCAAGAGGCATCTGGATAATGCCCTCATTAGTGTGCTTTGACTTCTGGCTAGCCCTGAAGAGGTCAGGCAGTGGGGCTAGGTGATCCCTGAAGGCCTCTTTCAATGGAACTATTTTGTTGTTCATCACTGGATGTTAATATTTTAAAGATAAGAACACTGACAAAAAAAATAAGGAAAATCTATGTTAAAATTAAGTTGTTTGGGTATCATTATTCATCCAGTGACATTTGCAGTTCCCTGCTGTGATTCTCATTGCTGAATAAAATTTTGGCTTTACAGAAAGAACAGACCAGCTATTAAATACAGATATATACGTACCAAGCACCATTAAAAAAAAAAAAAAAAACACATCTACAATGGACAGTCCCTGATAAACCAAAAAGCCAAACCCTTGATAGCCACTTGCTTAAAGCACAGGCTTAGCATGTAAAACAGGGCAAAGGAAAGTAAATCCATTTATATTTCTGTATGAAAACTGATCATTGCTCAACTGACCTTTTTTCTGTTTTGTTTTCACCATTCTCTCTAGTACTACTGAGGCTCATGACCCTGGCATAAGCTTTAGTTCTCTTCTTCCATTCCCACTCGTGTTCTTTTTTTCTGCCTCTAAATCTGGGCCAGGTTCTTTCTTTCACATGGCTTCTTATCTGTAAGGAGCTGATCAGATCTAGTCTTCTGCATCAGCACCACCTTCAAGATTTGGGAGTAAAAGGGTAGATCTCTAGATCAGTGCTGACGTCTCGTGGTGCATTAAAAGGGAAAACTCCAAAATAGTGAAAATGCTGTGGTTTGTTGTGAAGCCTGTTTTTTCACTAATACATCGGGGGGAGGAGCCAAACTGCAGAGTGCCTTACATTAAGAACAGTGCTGCTATTTTTAAGCATACAGCTCACCATAAAATGGCCCTCAAACACTTATTTGGCACTGCAGTGGCTCGAGGGAAACGGTAATTTGTATAATTCCTCAAAATGCTGGAAGAAGGAAGGCCAAGTGAAGAGAAGCTCCCCAGCAGCCAGGCTGACACCAAGCTCTGACAGAACCAGAGACCAGGGCTGTGACCAGACATCACCACAAAGGGTGGTGCTGCTTCCTCCCTGTCCTCTGTTGCTGTCACCAACCCTGTCACTCTGTCTGTCTGACCCGTCACCGAGCAGCCTCCAGTTCCTTAAATCCCAGCAAAACCAAGCTGGCCGTCCTCTGACAGAGCAGCCAGCTCCATTTCAAGTGATCACACAAACACGACTCCCAGGCAAGCAATACGACTCCCAGCACCGAGCTGAACCAAACTGCGGCCATATTAAAGCCTACTTAACACCTTCCCCTTCTTTTCAGGGCCAGCAGAGCGAGGTAAGCACGCTGACAGCCACCCCACAGCCCCCTGACCTTGTAGCACTCGTATCTCTCGTAGGAGGTGCCGCCAGGGGAATCGGGGAAGATGTAGGGCTGGGGGTGCTGGTGTGCCCAGAACTCCTCCTGGCCGGCCTTCAGCAGCTCGGTAGCCTTCACCATGTCCTTCACATCCTTGTTCTTATCGAACCGCTCTCTCAGGAGGCAGGCAAGGTAGCGGTACTTGTCTCTGCAGGCACACACGGTGCGTAGGGGATAAAAAAATATATAAAACAAACATTACAGAGAAAACGACAACATCGTCTATTAACCCTACACAAAAACAGGGCTCCTGAGGGCCTCACGTCCATAAATCCAGCGCCTTTGCAGGCGCTGACAAGAGGCTGAAGAGACGTTTTGGCATTTTCCTCACCCTTTCAGCCACATTTAGAGGAAAAAGACGAGGATACCCCCCCCCCCCCCCCCAACCCCAACCCCATGGGGGTCCCGTCTCGGTGAGGAAAGCCGGCGGCGGGGGCTCAGCCCTGCCCCGCTCCTTACACCTCGCCGCCTCCCCTCCTCACCGGTGGATGCACCAGGACTCCAGGTGCCGCAGGGACTTCTTGTAGAGGCGCAGCACCTTCTGCTGGTGCGTGAGGTACGCCGCCATTTCGCGCTGCCCTCCCCTTCACCTTCATGCGCTCCGCCTCACGGCAACGTGGCGGCCGGGCGCAGGCGCCGAGCTCCGCCCGCCGCCATGAACCGAGCCAAGCTCATCGGTGAGGGGATGGGTGGCTTAAGGGGGTCCCTGTCCGTGTCCCAGTCCCCCTTTTCGTTGTGTCCGCCGAGCCCCGGGTCCCTCCGTGCTCTACCCAGGGTCGGGGCTGAGGGACCCGCTCCCCGCGAGGGGCTGAGCGCTGGCCGCTGTGGTGACATGGCCGGCGCTTCGCCGCGGTTTGTCGCCCTCTGTAAGCCCTGTCCCCCCACTCCCAGGGCCGAGGTGCAGGCAGGCTGCCCTTGAGGAGAGGTTAGAGCCGATAAAAAAGGGTTTGGGGACAGTTATGCCCTCTTTGGGGCTTTCTCTGAGGTGTTGCTGTGCGCCCATTGAGGTGTGTGTTCCTCCCCCCCCCCCCCCCCCCCAAATTCAGGGGGTTCCGGCAAGCCCTCGCCCTGCTTTTCGCAGGACGATAATCTTTAATTTTATCGAATTGGCTTGGATAAAAGCATTTACAGGAACAACGAGTTAAAGGCTGTGTGCCAGTTGCTGCGTTTTGCCTTCCCTCCTACTGCTGAGGTGAATTGGCAGCTTGGTGGGGAAAGCCCAGGTGGTGGCAGTAAGCAGTGCCCAGGAATCTGCCTGTGGTGGTTAGGGCAGCTCTAATATACGCCTCTAAAATACATCTGGAGGTCTCAGAATGAAATGTGGAATGATGCTAATAACTATGTTTGGTTTTTGTTTGTTTGTTTTTACAGATATCGGTATTAACCTTACAGACCCTATGTTCAGAGGTATCTACAGGGGAACACAAAAACATCAAGGTAAAGTTACTCTTTTCAAAAGGGAAACCTTTTGTTTGTCAGAAAGTAAGACTAGAATTTTTTTTTTTCTCCAAAAATAAGATATTGGATTGGAAAGGACCTTAAAGCCTATCAGGTTCTACCCCCCTGCCCTGGGCAGGGACACCTCCCACCAGCCCAGGTTGCCCAAAGCCCCATCCAGCCTGGCCTTGAGCACCTCCAGGGATGGGGCATCCACAGCTTCTCTGGGCAGCCTGTGCCAGGGCCTCACCACCCTCAGAGTACAGAATTTCTTCCTTTATATCTGATCTAAATCTACCCGCTCTTAGTTTAAGCCATTACCATTTGTCCTATTGCTGATTTATCCCAGATAAAGAGTCTCTTTCCATTTTTTCTTTTTTGTAGGTCCCCTTTAGGTACTGGAAGGTTAAATTAGATGTTCTAAGCAAAATACATTTATTTTTTTCCCTACTGAGTTGCTACTATTAAGTTGTCATATAGGTGACTACTTTGAGAGCAGAATGCAATGCTGATGTATTCACATTCAGATAATGTGAAAGAAGCTGATCTGAGAATTAGGAACAATAAACTATCAAAGTATTGCATTGCTGAGTCATAGTTATTAGAAGTGATGCTTTTTTCTTTTGCATTCTTCATATATATATTCATATTATAGATTATATGTATATAATTATATGCAGATATATATATTCAAGAGCCTCCTAAAATACGTGAAGAATATCCACTGATTTTTGGACTTAGATCACGTCTTCAGTTATTGCATTCTGCTATTCTTTTTTAAAGTGTCATTCAGATTGTTCGTGATAGGAATTTTGATTGCATGAAAGAAATTTTTAGTTCAAAAGTTGTTAAATTATGCCACAAAACCTTAAGTTCAGTTAGTGATATTTCTGTAAAATTTTGCAGATGACCTTTTGGATGTGGTAGAGAGAGCAGTCAAAGTTGGTGTTAAAAAGGTAATTTCTTATAATTAGAAAACTTCTTCAGTATTTTAAACTGCTTTTAAATATTTTGTTTTCATAGTGCTCCAGTATGAAAACAAATGTTTCTGGAACTTGCAATGGAAAATGCACTTTCTTTAGTGCCATAATGCAAAAATATTCTGTGCAGGTAGCATTGTATTTAGGTTGCACAGATCATTAGGTGCTCAGGATATAGTTCAGTACTATAATATGTGATCTGTAGAGTTTCCATTATACAGTTTACACAGAACGATGTTCTCCTCTGACCTATTATAATTTTTTTTTTTTTTTTTTTTTTCCAGAAGTTTTCACATTAGTTATATTATGAGCAACAACTCTTGTCTCTTTTTTATCCTGTGTGACTCTTACTGTACAGTTACTGCTGCAGGTCCAAACAAAAAACTGTGATGGTGAACCTTCAGGTATTTTGATATGTAAAAGTGGCAGAAAAGCTGGAAGTACCTGTGAAATGTTATGGTTGATACACCTGAAAGTCTGCTAGTAAATATTGGCAAGTTTGTAACTGTTACCTTGAGATCAGTGTTCTCAGCAGTGGACCACACTGCTTTAGTTATAATACTCTAGCCTGCCTATATGAGCATCTCTAAATTCAATATGTTATAAAGGAAAAAATATGAATTAAAGTAAAATGTATCACACGCTGTTATGGGCTGTTCTGCTGTACTGATAGGCTGGATCATTAGAAATAGAGAAATAAACCCTCCTGTAGAAGAGGAACAGCCATCTTGATGGTTTGCTGAAAGGCTCTTGTCTGAAAGAGTGGGAAACGAACCGAGATGCAAAAAGAAAGCACTGCTGATGGGGAAGGTACCACACTGCAGCGAATACAGAATCATCGTCCCTTCTGCTGTATTTGTATATGCTACAGTGACTCAAAATTTCTTGAGTCATTGTCTTAGAACTTAGCATTGCTGCAAATAGAAGTATTTTACTCATTTAATGGTGTGAAATAATTAGTATAAAAGGTACTTGATTTTTTAAAAAATCAATTTCTGCTACCTAGACTATTTCCTAGCTCCTGAGGACCATTGAGATGTGTTACTGAATTATGAAAATTTGTCATATATATATTAGTAATTGCCTTCTCTTGTTTTCTCTCTAGATTCTTAGTTCTGAGTGTTTTCTTACGCATTGTGTTTGGTGTTCAAAGCAGAATGTACTGACAGTACTTTTCTTTCAAGTTTTTGATCACAGGTGGGAGTCTACAAGATAGTAAAGATGCATTGCAGCTGGCACAGACCAATGGTATGTTTGCTTTGAACTTATGTTGTCAGTCAAAAATACAATCTTCACAGAATTAACAGTTTAAAAGGATCAGCCCCTGGAGTTTACAGAATCTCGGATTAAAATTTAAAAAAATCATGTTTCAGAGTGGAATAAATGCATTGTGCGTGGCTTTATGGTGCTATTTATATCCCTGGGTGATGGAAGCAATTGGCCATTGCTCTTATTTTCTATTTATAGATAATTTGATGTTTAGAAAAAGCAAACTACACGTGTTTCTGGAAGCAGAAAGTTTTTGCCAAGGCTCTCTTCCAGAAATAATCTGAAATGCTTGTATGATGTGGAATGTAAGTTGCTTTGTGATTTTTCTTTTTAGTGTAATTTACCAGTCTATCATGACCAGCTGAGCAGCAGAGCTGCCTTCCTCTTTACTGTTCTCATGGTTTTCCCTTTTTTTCCACTGAAAGGACTATGTCCTTCCCTTTCTTCCTTAGGCAAATATCATTCCACTGATTACTTAAAGATGTATTTGAACTGCAAAACACACATTAAAGTACTGTTTACAGAAAAAAATCATAAAGTAATTTAGGTCGGAATGAACCTGAGGGGGAAACTTGTTCCAACTGAATCCACCTCCCCACCTCCATCAAAGCAGGACCAACTTTCATACTAGCTCAGGGCCTTTATATACGTGTGTGTATATATGTATGTATATATTTTCCTCCTGTGCTCATACATTCTTTGTAAAGGCAGTTTTAGTGTTGGCACATCTTTTAGTGTTGGCACTGAGGTAGTCTGGATTGGATTTTTGGATAAATCAGGCTAGGCGTTGCTTGCAAAATTCATTAATAGCTAACTTGGAGGTGTGAAGGGAAATCACATACCGCCTACAGTTACAGCTGAGGGTAACCTGATTTCTAGGTGATCTCAAGAGGTAGGTGCCTTTGAACCTCAACAGTTCAGTGACTTTTTCAGGGCTGCTGCACCGGAATAGTTCACCTCAGTACTGCATCGAAACGATGGGCAGTAAAGAGAAGCCTCCAGCTCTGAATAGAGACACTGTCTGGCATCATTAAAGCACAGAGTGTCAGTGTAATAAAGTCATAAATACATTCAGAAGGAGTTTCCTTCTAAAGTTGAGAGCAATAAGGAAAAAAAAAAAAGTTCATATACTGGCTATACTTTACATAAACTCATTTTTTTTTCTTATTTTACTTAAAACCTTCTAATGTTGTCTTGCTTTAGATATGTTTTACAGTACAGCTGGCTGCCATCCCACACGCTGCGGAGAATTCGAGCAGGGTAGCCCGGACCAGTATTTATCTGAATTAAAAAATCTGATTGAAAAAAATAAGACAAAGGTAATAGCAGTCGGAGAATGTGGCCTAGGTAAGTGTTACCTTAGTGTTTTGATATTATTTTTTCCTTAGGTAAATGAAGAAGTCCTGTCACCCTAACTAACTGGGGGTTTTGTTCTTTCCAATTGTAGATTTTGATAGATTAGAATTTTGCCCAAAGGACACCCAACTCAAGTAAGAAACTTTGCATGACTCTAAGTTGACTTTGTAGCAATTTACAGAAATGTTTTCTGTCTGTTATTCTCCTGAGTAGCATTTTGTATAGTTCTGCAATTTGCTTGTTTTTTTTTTTTTTTTTTTTTTTTTTTTTAACAAAAATGTGACTTTAAAGGAGGATACCTGCATTGAAGAAGTGCTGCGCTCTGCATTTTGCTGTCTGCCTGGTATTGACTTACACGTCCTTTTGTGTAAAATCCATCAGATTTTGTTGGTTTCTGGGTATGGCAGATACTCGTTCTTGCTAATACTGAGGAACCCTTGAAGGCTCATAGGAAGAATAATATAATTGTGGTGCGTGAAAGAAGAATTAGGTTGTTGGAGTGGAAGGTGTGGGGGAGGGAACAGAGCTGTCAAAAAGGATAAGTGAGCAGTGGAGAAAAGGAAACCTTTAGTAAGGGCAGTGCTTGCTGAGATGGGTGAGAGCTGATGAAAAAAAGAACCTGAGGAGCTGGAGAGAGCTGTATATTGAGGTAATCTGTGCAGCAGAGATACTGGGTGGAAGAAACACCTAAAATCAGCTCACATTTTCTTAGTGAAAACCTCTGTCTACAGAGAGAACTGTGGACAGAGATAAGTGTAGGAAGAAGTGAGTGACTCATCCCTCACCTCATTTGAATTTATGAATTATCTTGCATATCACTGCAATGAGCAGATGTAGTCACTGGGGGGCAGTGGTTAGGTGTGGTTTTTGTAATTGCCACATGTTCTCAGTGGGTAGTTAGTCAGTTCTTCGTAATGCTACAGTCATACAGTAAAATATTCACTGAATTGGACCGATTTTTTTTTTCTTGGTAGCATTCTACCTGTACATTCATCCCGTACAGCAACTTCACTGGTGTATACTGTGAAGAAGTGCTATTCATAAAAAAATAAATAAAATAAATAAATAAACACCTGCTTATTTTCTGTGGCGAGCTAAGACACTGGAGGAATATCCTATTTTAAGATCCTTGATGCTCTTGAAAGAAAATTTAAGGAATATAAATGTGATTGTCCTTACCTAATGAACTGTAGCTGACAACCTGTAGCTAAAATAGTCTAATTGGATGGATTGAAATTGGGCTGCAAGGCAAGAGGTGACAGGGTGGAACGGAAATCACTCCTGAAGTGTTAGGTGAATCCTTACTAATTAAGGTTGATAATGATGGAAAGTCTTTACCTGAGCTGTTTGAGTGAATCAAATGAAACACATAAATCTAGCTCCAAAGAGCTCTTTTGAAAGCCCTTGCTGGAAGTTGCAGGTAGAAGGAGGTGAGTGATGAAGAAGCCCAAAGCAAGAAATGCAAGGGAGCAAAGAACTGCTGAAAGCCTCAAGGACAGACGGCTGCAAACATTGTGTTTGCAAACTCCTTATCTCCTAAACAGGCAGCTTTCCATGCTGTTCACCTTTATGTGTTTGTGAAGTGTGGTCGGGGTGTTTGAGGTTGGTTTGTTTTTGGTTTTGTTCAGTCAGTATTGGGTTGGGTACGGTCATGACCTTTAACAGGCTGGAGAGCAAGTTCTTCAAATTAATGCTCCGTGTGTGCTTGATAAATGAACAGAAGAGGAAGGTGAAGTGTGAAACGCAGCACAGCTGCTGGTGGGCAGCACACCAGCTGTCAGCCTGGCTGCAGCTCAGGTGGTGGAGCAGCCGCTAGGATGGCTGTCAGGAGTTACCCAGTGGAAGAGGGGGTGTGACAATTTCCCTGTGGGTAGTATCTGAGTGTGACCTCCAGTTTATTTAGCATCTAATCATGATTTTTTTCTAGTTATCCTGTGTTTCCTTCTGAATAATTTCCACCTATAAAGATGGAAATGATTGTTTCATCCCATTTCTGGGGTTGAAAAGCTAATAAAGATGAAATTCCTTTGCTGAAGCACCACTGGGAACTCTTTGTCTGAAGCTTTCACCATTTTCTTAACTTGTCCAGCAGTAAGTGGTGATTTGAATGGTAGGTGAAGGTGGTGCCTCCGTGTTATGCAGAAGATCACATTATAAACGGACTGATGAGTGTATAGAAATTCCACTTCTGTGCTGTTGAGATGGGTTTACGGGGCTCAGGGGCAGGGAAAGCAGCAGCTGCAGCTCTGTTAGTGCCTTGGTTCCAAACCTGGAAGTACCGCAGAGTTTAATCTTTGTGGTCAAAACTATATCTGCAAACAAACATGCAGGAATGTTCTCAAACTTCCTTATTGAGAAGAAACAGAGCGAGCACTGAGTAAGTCTCATCCGAAAGAAGGTGGCTGCTCCTTAAGTACTGGACCCAGTGAAGTTTGGGTGCCTGCTGATCTGTATTGTTGCATTCTTATCACTGTATCTCCGATTTCTTTACAGTTTTCCATAGTTTCTTCCCTATGTTTTTTTCTTTCCTTTTTCTTTTTCTTCTCTGGGAACTTCCCAATCAACCTCCCCTGCAGCTAGATACAGAAGAAGCTGACATCACCTTCCTGTTTGTAGGGGCACTTAACTGTGAGAGGGGTACTGGTCTCGGAGGTACAAAATTAGACTGCAGTTGGTCCGTGGGTTACTCATGGGGGTTATTTGCAGCTCAGTCTCCAAACCTCATTTTCATATGAAATGAGTCTTCTAAAGAATGAAAATCGACCAATTGTAGCTATTTAACTGCAAGAGTAATCATGAGTTGCAATTAAATTTATATTTAGTCAATCTAAACTAAGCACAGTATCTAAGACTAAAGAGAAAAATTCTCAGTAGGGGTAACTCCTTCTCCTGAATTTTCCTGTCAGTTTTTAATGTTAAGTCCATTTCTCTTCCGCCTGTTTTATCTCAGAGATCCACACTGATGCCCAAGGAAGTTAACTTTTATCACAGAAATATCAACCTGCAGTACACAGAAAAGTGAGAATTGCACAAATCAAAATGACAGGTGGTGCTATCTTTTTTTTGTTTGTGTCTACTTCTTATTTGCGTGTTATAAAGGTGTAAAACTAATGGTTTGCTGCCATTTTCTCCTGTTCCACGCGAGTCATACACAGTGGTATGTAGACACCAGCTTGCCTAATGGTGGGAATGCCCCTAGGCTGCTTTTCACCTAAAGCAGCCCCACATGTGCACACAGACCCCGACTGCTGGACAGACAATGTTGTCCTTCTGTCCTGCCCAAGTAACATCATTTCTCATGTTACATATGGCTACTGAGTCAGGTCTGCACTGGTGGCCCTCTGCCATGTCTAAATTCCTCTAATCTGTTTCCTGAGTGCTTTCAATTTGCATGTTTGGGTGTAGTGTGACAGACAAAAAGAAATGGTGAAGGATAATTAATGCTCGGGGGTCAGAACTAGCTGAAATGGCACGTGACAGGATCAGGTCAGAGCTAACTAGCTCCCTTTAGAAACTGGCTGCCTATTTACCTCCCCTCTGCCCACGTTTTTATGTCTCTCCATAGGCTGGCTGCCTCGCTGTCACTGCTCCTTCAAAGGGAAAACTAGAAGTGGAAGGTAGGAGAAGGATAAAAATGAGTGAAAAGGAAGGGATGCAGGCACACAACAGGGAGGAGAATTGGAAGGAGTGAAGGCGATGAGCAGAACAGGGCAGAAGTAAGATGCCTTATACTGGTACTCATTCCACCCCAAGAAAAGCAAGACTGCCCTTCGTGCAAGAGCAACCAAAAGCTCCAAACTGTTACTTCTCAGGCCAGCCAGCTCGGCTGCATGGTTTTGGCCATTTGAGGCTACAGAAGTTCTCACAATGCTCCCTCCCTCACCCTTCCAGCTTTTATGAACGCTTCTTGAAATAGCGGTCTCCATGCGGTACGCTCTCTTCCATTCCTGAAATTTCAAAACCTCGTGGAGAGAACAGTCAGTTCCTGTTTCATTACAAATATCTAAATAAAACCAAGCTCCACCAAGACCCACTCTACATGAGGTTTGCACCCTTTGCAGATATATTTATGCCTTCTTCCAGCATTGATGCTCCTGACCACTTCTTACCCACCTTCAGGAGCAGGTCACTACAGTATGAATGAATATACAATGAGGAAGAGTTTCTTTTAAACTTGAGCTCTTAAACTGTACGAGTGATAGCTTTTGCATGGCAAATCTATTAATTCAGTCTTCACCTCTGGAGGGCAAAAACGTACAAGCACTGGAAAAAAACTGTTCTGCTATATTTAGCCTTAGACTGAGTTTCTGTTTAAAAGTGATTTTTATTTTACAGATATTTTGAAAAACAATTTGACCTGTCAGAGCAGACAGGACTGCCCATGTTTCTTCACTGTAGAAACTCGCACGCTGAATTTTTAGGTGGGT
Organism: Aythya ferina; assembly: GCF_964211825.1. Lineage (NCBI taxonomy): Eukaryota > Metazoa > Chordata > Aves > Anseriformes > Anatidae > Aythya > Aythya ferina. The sequence continues at coordinate 149,753,284 of NC_140297.1, read as the reverse complement.
TTTGTTTGAGAGTTTCAAGCACTAATAAATGCTGAATATGAAAAGTCTAGAAACCTGAATCTTTCACCTTTGTCTGTTGCAGAGCTCTCTTACATTTTATTTATTTATTTCTTTTCATAGACATAATGAGAAGAAACAGAGAGAGATTTGTTGGAGGGGTGGTAAGTTTGGACGTCAGAGTGGGTTTCATTTTTACCTGCATGTGTTTTGTGTGTGGAGGATGTGTGTGAATGCAGTCACGGGACTTCTTGTTTGTCATGGAGCATGGGTATGCCTCCAGTTACACGCTTTCAGCTATTACAAATCAATATCAGCAATTCAGTCCCGTTTTTTGGTATTTCTAAATTACTTCGGTATTTTTGTTTTCATTGCTTATTCAACAGTTGTTTTTAGGGAGGGTGCTGCAAGGTAAGAGGATAGGCTGAGAAAAAGCTCTGCAGCTGACATGAACAGTTTTTCTTGGCCTGTCAGAGGACAGTTTAAGCACCTTATAATTGACGTTGGCCTCTTGCCAATTCTGCAGTGTCCATAACTGCAGTGCCTTCAGACCACAGATAATTTGGATGTATGTCCCCAGTGGAAGCCATAACCTCAGACATTTGCTTCAGACATCAGACATTTTCAAATTACATCCAGATGTGACTTTTCATTGCTTTCTGTCTTTAAATATTCAAATCATGTGCTTTAATTCAAAAGCATAGCAGGAAAAAACTTTGGATGAGACGATTAAGAAAGTCCAGCAACCCCATTATGGCAGGGCCTTTCCAAAAGTAATCCAAGCTTGGATTATTCAGTGCCACTAACATCAGGCCACACATCTTACCCGAATATCACAGTCCCCAAGTTTCCCCGTTGTCACCACAAAAACCTTCCCCAGCTCAGTGCTTGTCACGCTATGCTCTTACTTCATACTGCACAGCCTCGCCTTCCTTCCTCTCTTATACAAAGCTGGTACCGAGTAGAGAAGTGAGGAACAGGCACCCTCTGCCATGGGTCATTCCCCTTGCAGTTTCCAGACGTGTTCTGGTTTGCGCCTTGTGGCCTGTGACTTGCCTCTCTAGTTGCTGGATGACCGTATGGCACAGACTGCCTGCTTGCTGTGGACTGAGGTCTGTGAAGAACATGAAGCTGGCCCTTGTTCTCCCTGACAGAGTCCTGGAGGGAACGCAGAGGCAAGAACATAAAAGTTCAGCACAGACGGGGTTGGGGATTGTTCCCTGTATGGTGCCCCACCTTCCAGCTGTCAGCTACGGGAAGTTCCTGGGCCAAAAGCGGGATCACTGAGTGGGCCTTTTCTGTGTACATTTGTCACTAATAACATGTGGTGAGCAGTTTTATTGCAGCGTGAGCTTTGCCTAAATTCAGAATCAGATGCACCACGTCCCATCTCTGTCTGAATTGCTGAGTAATGCACTCTGTGCACAGGCATTCATGACACAGATACATACCAGCGTGTACTTGTATATGACTGGAGATTTAGGTGAAGTCTGTATTTCTATTACATGCACAAACATATATTTATGCCTTCTAGGTTCATTCTTTTGATGGCACAAAGGAAGAAGCAGCAGCTATAATAGATTTGGATCTTTACATTGGAATAAATGGCTGGTGAGTTATTTACAGGAAATAAAGCTATTTTAAAGTGTCAGCTGCAGTGAACTCATTACTTTCTTTTAAACGATGAGGTCAAGTTTTCAAAGCTCAGTAGGCCCTTAATCGGCTGACAGATTTAGAATTGCACTCGTTAATCTCTTAGCTACGAAAAGTTCCTAACTCACAGCTCAGGAAGTTAATCGAGCCTTGGGTCCTTTCTGCTACCCTCCGATCAATCCTTGTTCGTAAATAAATAAGGACTGAACGTGGAAGCAGGCTTTCTGTGAGGCACCTTTAAAATAAAATAGCGTAGTTTGAAGTTGCTGTGTTAAATCCAGGAGTAAAGCAAATGCAACCTGATCAGCCTTATGGACTGGTCTCACAGGCTCAACCTCAGCAGTCATCTGGTCAAAAGTCAGCCAGCCTGACTTCAAGTTGCATGGCTTGGTGAGGGCTGGGCAAGGGAGGCAGCGCGGGTGGGTGTTCTGCTTACATACCAGGTCGAGCCAGCTTCAGTGTGTAGCTCCAAATCTGCTGTTCTCTGCAAGGTTTGAAGTTGCAGGAGCACTTTTAAAAGTAAAACAGATTTTATTAATTATTTAGGAGGCTGCTTTTGCTACAGAACAACAAGCGAAGTAATTAAACAGTTTTTTTTTTTGTTTGTAACCAAACTCTGATCTTCTAGTTCCTTGAAAACAGAAGCCAACTTGGAAACCCTGAAATCGATTCCTAGTGAACGATTAATGATAGAGACCGGTAAGATTTTATATCTTGCTCAGCAGTTGGTGACTTAAGTGCTCTTAGGCAATAAGATGTGTGTGCACAGCAATGATAAGGCAGGATCAGGAATTGAGGAGTCAGGAGTAGAAAAAGGGCTGCCAGTTGCTCTGCTTTGGAAGAGAGTTCACAGGCTCCTTCTCAGCCTCCTGCTAGAGGTAAAAAGCTGCCTTGCCAGCTTCTGACATGACAGGGGAAGACGAAAAGGACAAATGAACAAGCCCGCATTCCCAGTTGTATTGAGATACCAAAATCCTGCTGGAGTGGTGGAAATGGACCGTATGCAGGGCGATGGCTACGATGTCTGACCAGTAGCAGCAGTAATGGCAACGGAAACAGCAGCTCTATAAATGGAACGAGCTGGGAGAAGGCTTCAGTTCCCCTCTTGGGCTAATGAGCAGTGATTTTAATTTACTGAGCAGGGGTGGGATTTTTTTTGCACATACATTTTACATATGAGTAACTGTCCATTAAAAAAGCAGTATTTATTTGAATTTCTCAATCTGAGAGAAGGGGAAAAAAAAAAAGCAAACTGCCTAAAACCTTGCATTTATTTGCACGTAAAATATAAACCAGTTAAAAAACAGGAACTTTCAGTGGAACAGATGCAGTGTATGTCACCATCTTTGTCACGCCAGTGGAAGTTAGTGCTATATATTATTGTTGCTGATACTTCAAAAAGCAAACTTCTAAGATAATGGTATGAAAATACGAAGATTGTTAAGATGTTAAATTGCCCAAATCTCTTAAATTCCGTTTTGAACTGGAAGTCATTGCTAGAAAGAATTTGCTAGAGCTTTTGTCTGTGGACACAGTTGATTAAACCATCTCATGGTATTCTCAAGTGATTGCATGCTCCTAACTCTGTCTTTCAAATGAAACTAGATGCGCCTTGGTGTGGAGTGAAAAATACCCATGCTGGATCAAAATACGTAAAAACGACATTTCCTACGAAAAAGAAATGGGAAATAGGGCACTGCTTGAAGGACAGAAACGAACCCTGCCATATAATGTAAGTGTGCTGCTGTAGTAGTACGAAAAGTACTTCAAATGTCACGGGGGGGAAAAAAGCAACAGTTCACTGGAAGTGTAGCAAATAGAAATGAGTATAAACTTATTGAAACTTATGTAAGGTATTGCTTAACTGAGTAATTAATGAGTAATTATGAGTAATGGGTCGACACACAGATCAGAGAAAGAAACTCCTAGGGGTACAGGACATAGAATTTAGATGTACAGAAACTTGGTTTCCTGCCACCTCTTTGTAATGCATCCTCCCAGAGGTGGGAAAAGCAAGGAAACGTGCCCTTGTTTTAGTGAAAATGTTTAGTTATCTCCGTTAAATAGTTCTGGCAGATGAAATGCCTGAAGTTTTATGACTGTTAGCACAATCTGGTTGGTGTCACAGCAGGCTTCTCTGTCATCTTCTCATTATCAGCTCCTGGAAAAGGAGTTCAGGAAGGTTTCTTGTGGCGTAGCGCCTGAATGACTTCAGTGCAGCAAGTAAAGTTCACGGCTGTACTTATACAGCTGCAAAGCCTGTTTGTGTGATCAAAAGATCTTTTCTTTGCTGGGAAGCCTCTATGTATTTCTCCGAAAAGTTGTGTAAATGACCTGTTTGGAACTGGATTTTGAAATAGTTCTCACGATGCTACGGAAGAACCTAGGAATTTGGCAGTGTCTAAGCAAGAGGTTATGTGACAGCTGAGGGCAGTGCCGCATTTTTGAGAGACCTGAAGAAACTTCAGAGAAAAAATTGATCATGCTAAAGCTTACACAATGACTCTACCAGTGTTCAGATATATTTCTGTGCAGTTACTTTGCTCTGTAATACTCTTTGAAATTAATTTTATTTTGAACCCAACACTAGCACAGAAGGGCTATTTCAGTACTGAGGCTTTCTGAGGTCAGTCCATGACTGTGGAGCAGTGAATAGATCATCCGAAAAACAAAATCTTGTTTAGCTTAACCTTATTTCAAACCAACTGTCCTTTTAAAATTAATTATAACCTTTACTGGATGTAGATTAGTAACCTGAGAACCTCTTAAACCTTAGGAAGCGCAGTATTTTGTGACTTCTCGAGCAGCATGATCTGTTGTGAGTGGAAAGGTAGCGTGAGGCCACAAACTATATTTAATATTTAGGGTATAGATGCTGTTTAATATAGCTCCGTTGGCAGGAGGGTTTTTCCACTTGTCTTTTTTTGGTGGTGAATGGGGGCGGGGGGGACAGCTTTCAATTTTGCTGGTGATTTTATATATATATATTTTATATATATATAAATAACTGCACTACCCCCCTTGGAAGCTATTTTTATTGAAATTCTAGCCACCAGAGGCTTTTTTTTTCTCTCCCGCAGTTTTCGTACACACAATGTTACAGAAATTTGTAGGATGCTACAATAATACACCCTACTGCATCCATGTGAGGGTCGGTACCTGAAAGCCCCACCAAAACTCTTCAGGGCTGAAATTTTTTGATATTTGGCAGATATTTCTGTGTAGGCCCGATTTTACCCCATCTTCTCTTGAACATCTCCTTAAACCAAGAAGCTGTTTGGTTGCAAAGCACGTGAGTGGGCATGAAATGGGCTAATTCTTCACCGAGGAAAATACCAGTATGAAAGGAATAGTTGGGAGCAACTTTTTCTACTCTGCCTCCTTCAAAAAGAAGTTTAACTATTGTGTAAGTTGTGGCAAACATCCAGAACCCAAACACCATTGAACTTGAGGTCCTTCATCTATATTACAAAGCAGCTTGCTTGCTTTCCTACTGCTAGGGAAAAAAATAAAAAGCCTGTTAGGAATTGTACAGAATGTACACTATTTTTCTGTACACACAAGTGTTAGGAAATCAAGAAAAAAAGTACAGAGACAAGGTTGTGGCTTGTTTTTGTCTTACGGAGTGTTACTACTACTCATTCAATTTATTTTGCCACCTTTTCCCAGGTTGTATCAAGGCCACAGGCCTTTTATAGTTCTCATTTAACATCGACTGCTACTACCTGCATGTAGTCCTCACAATCTAGAGGAAGGGGAGGTTGCAATGACCTCTTTTGGCAGCTGTGCTCTCGGGTAGGTTTATAGCTGGAATTTAAGCTTTGCCATAAACCCGTTTGTTTATAGTGCAGCTTTAACCTTGAAAGGAGGTTAATGAATTTCAGTCTGAGGAATCAAGACCGCTGATAAAGACATGCACAAAGTGACACTTTCTTTGAAACAGAAGGCTGTTTAATAACCTCTGAACAAGAGTCAAAAGACCAAAGATGAATCTGTACCAGGGAGCAACCCGTGTTCAGGGAATGGACGTCAGTGACTTAGAAGTGAAGCTGTTTGCAGGTTTGAGCATCTTACCCTGGTGCTCTCAAAGGAGGTTTTTATTCCAGGTGAATCTTAGTTCCTGATGTACATACAGATGTGACAGTCTGACGTATGTTCAGTGCTGAGTTTCAGCGTCTCTAATACCCATCTTTCTTTTTTAGTCAAATCCTGGAAATAATGGCAGCGGTAAGAGAAGAAGACCCGCTCGAGTTGGCCAATACGCTATATAACAACACTATTAAAGTCTTCTTTCCAAATATGTAAAGTTGTTCTTCTTACGCTCACTCAGCATAACTTAAGACTGATCATATCTGCAAGTTCTTATCAATGGAAGCCAGTATGTAGTGCTTTTTTTGTACAAGATTAAAGCTAATTTTGAAAAAGGTGGTCTGCAGTGGTACAGTTTCTCAGCCCTATTTCCTTTGCATCAAGATTGAGGATCAATTTTTAAGATAGTCTAAGCTAGCAGCTCTTGTTAATACGTGTATGCGTTGCAAAATGAATACCAGGCTGCTGAGTTCACATGTAGAATACTTCAAGTTACTACTGGTAATTCAGAAGTGCTTAACAAATCAAGTGCATGCTTTACTACTTTACCCCAAAGCTTAACAGGTTCAGTTTTTTGTTCCGCATACACAAATGCTGTAGCATTAAGCCTACCAGCCTATTTTTTTTTTATTTTTATTAATACAACTCACTAGGTTTTAAGCAATAAAGCTCTGCTAATACTGAATTTGTAAGTAAAGCTACTTTGGTTCAGGCTTTTCGTTTCTGATTGGAGCTGTTGAACAGTCTGCTTTCACCAATAGTTTTCCTTTACATCCAGAACTCATTGATCAGGGATTACTGCTATACAGTCTTTGGCACAGCATTCTCACTACATCAATTAAAGAGTGTTTTTCCAACCATCTTAAAAACATGAAAACATTTTATTCCATGTACAATAATGTACATAATTTAAGGTGGTCATGAAAGAGACCAGCAAGTTAGAGGTATATTTACAGTAGCACACACCACAGTAAACAACCACCATTCACAGACTCAACATCAAGATACTGCTGTTGTGCTTAGGTATAACAACTACAAAGTGATACTTTTTTCATCTGTTGAAGTCAATTTAAACAAATAATACCTCACAGCTTAGGAAAGGACTTCTTAATCACCCAGAGAGTTAGAGTTAGCATTAAGAGTCTCATTCAAGTGCTGTTCCACACAGTCATCATCGTCGTCGTCGTCTTCATCACTCTCTGAACTGTCATTATCTTCATTTAATTCATTTTCAGCATCAGCAGCTTCTTCCGCAGCTTCTACAGGACCTTCGTTGGGTGCCACAAACCCACTGTTGTTAGAGACGTTGGCGTTCTCCTTGTCCTCAATGTACACCTTCTGGTGGCACATGGGGCACGTGTCCTGAATGTACAGCCACTTCCGAAGACAAAGTGCATGAAAGTAATGGTTGCAGGGCGTAATGCGAGCAGAGGTGGTGAACTCGTGGTAGCAGATTGCACATACGTCGTCTATTTCACGTAGCCGGCTGCCTTTTACCTCGGGAAGGGAGTTGATTTTCTTCACAGCAGTCCTGCGGTTTATAAAAGTTTTCCAGCCGTTCTTGGCTTGCAAGTAGATGTTGAAGTACGCGTGCAGACACATCATGCAAGCGCGGATCTTACTTCCCGACTCAAAGATCATCGTGTAAGCTCCGTTCCCAAACATCATCACTCCAAAAATGAACTCGATGATATTGCCAGTCGAACGAACGTAATAGACATAATCATCGAGTTTCTCCCACAGCACGTTATAGTAGCCATCGATCATGAACAAAATATAAACAGTGATAGAAACGATGACTTTCAGGCAAAGCTCGACGCAGAACGCCGTGACCGCGAAAAGCCACGTGTTCAGGGCGTAGTGGTGCCACAGGACATAGCTGAGCAGAACCGGCAGGACGAAAAGGCAAGCCGAAACGAACAGCACGGGGAAGTGTCTGCGGAACGACGAGACGTGGGAGGCACTGAGAGACATCAGCACGGGGTCCGTCATGCCGTGGATGAAATGCAGGACTGCGGTCAGCAGAAGGCACATGTTGCGGCTCAAGCGAACCAGCCTCTCCTCTGGTTTCAGGCCGCTCAAGCCAGTCTGCAGGGCCAAAATGAAAAACAAAACGGGCGCTACGAAACCCAGCCTTTTGTCATCCTCGTCGGTCGAGCCGATGAAGGCCAAGATGCCGAGCCCCAAATAATGTGCTATGGAGGAGATGACGGCGCTCATGCCTAACACAGTTAAGGTAGAATCGCACCCGCTTATTATCAGGCTGCAGATCAGCTCCCAGCAATTATCCCACGATATCAAGAGCTTGTCTTCTGCGTTGGTTTCAGCCATCTTTACAACGTACGTCAGCACCACGGCCTGTGCTGTGAGTCTCGTCAGCCAGAAGACCCGCAGGACCGCCGGGAAGCGAATCCTCTTCCACGTATCCTCCATCAGCAGCTGTAATCCATAGATGCGGTACATGTGCCTCACCAGCAGGTAAACATACCGCACCGAGTAATAGAACCATTTAATTTTTGTAACCAGAATGGCTGTGGTGTTCAGCGTCAGCACGAGGCCTGAAAGAAAAACCAGCACCTGCCGGACGCTCACAGGTAGCTCAACAACCAAGCCGATGACAGGGATCAGTATGTCCAGGATGATGAGCTGGGAGTAGATGGACTGCACGTTCAGCAGCGTCACGTATCCGATGCCGAAGGTCAGCTGGAGGATGGAAAGCGCCATCCAGAGCGAGGGTCCCTTGTGGGGGAGGAACTGAATCCCGAACGCTGCTGTGTAGTAGGCACTGTAGAAGTTGATGTGCAAAGAAGCGTAGTAATTCACCAACACTGAAGTGGCAGCCAGCAGGAACGCCGAGGCGATCATGTAGAACTTGAAAAGTGCTCGCTGTTGTAACACCAGAACAACACTGGACACAAAGACACCTGAAAGCAGACGGAAACCATTTAGTTCTCGGCAGAAAGTGACCGACAGATTTCACCTAGTAGCTTCGGAGAAACGTTTACATCCATTACTGCTTTCCACGTAGGTGCCCACAACTCCATGCTCCCCGCGGTGCTGCTGTCGGGGCAGTACAGGAGAGCCACCTCCTCTGCACTTCACACGCCTGCGCGTACGGCACCGCTGTCACCGGGTCTGTCTGCAGCCTCAGACCGAGCGGGGCCAGCTCCCAAGCCCTCAAAGACCCTTCCCAATCAGCCTCGAAATCTAAGGGCAGCTGAGCTCTAAAAGCAGACAGCTAACAGCTACGGCACTGGCTCTGTATGTACAGTCAGTGAATTCACTCATTTATCCCCATTTTACACCCCCCCACTTCACCTGAACAAGGCACTCGGCCACGGATGTTGTTTAAAGTGTTTTATTTGAACCCCATGACCTTTTAGATTTTATTTTTTTAAAACCACAGTTGTTAAAACACTGGAAAACTGCTGCAGCTTCCTGGGCATGGGGGCACTCTTCCAATTCTCCTCGTTTTCATTTCTGATAAGGTTATCCTGAAACGCAAGCTTCATGGAAAAGACCTCCCAGCCTACAAAAACATCTACCATGTTTTTGTAGGCAATTCCAAACTGTGCCACTGGTTTCTTCGCCGGTACCACCGCGAGTTTGTGTCTTATTTATTACGGATCAGATTCGGATCTTGAAATTCCTGTTTGCTAACCCTTCCCTCATACCAACCACAAGCACATCGTGCCCGTGACACGAAGCCTGGATCCTATGGATCCTGGATCCTATGACAAACCATATCGCAGTGCCTGTAGTACCTTTGTACCCCAATTTATGCCCTTGCAGCCCGCTCCTCCTGTAGCATAACTCAAAAACTCCACCAACACACCAGCCACAGGCAGGGCCCTTCTCTAGCACTCCTGCAGCACATCCTTAAGCACTTTTTTCTTCAGCAAACTCACTGCCTTTGTTGTGGGTGTCCCACCAGCCTCCTTTTGCTCTCCATAGCTTGTATTTCAGCAGAAGCTGCTTTCCAGCCCTGTTATAAAGCTACTGAAATCCCAAGTAACGCTCTTATTACTGGAGGATAGGATCAGTTTCTTCTGAAGACGGTGTTTTGGATTGTTCCGAATCCTCCAGAATCAAATATGTAAACAAGGAAATATTCTAAGCCTCTGTGTCTTGATCACAGGAATAAGAAATGTGGCTAAGAAGCAGCGCTCGGTTCCACCAGGGGTGCTGCCAGCTGCTCTTGACCAAGCAAAGATGAGCGACTGAATAAGAAGGAAAAATGTGAACATGAAATGATACCAAAAGGTAGACTACCCGCCCAAAAAGTTATCTATGCACCTTAAGAGTGCTCCTTGTGAGCAGCACTGGCTTATGTAAAAACACACTCCTTAACTAATCATTAACCTTGGGAAGGTGACGGAGGAGAAACTTGCTCAGCTCCCCCACGAAAAGCTGAGACTCGTTGCACACAACAGTTTTGTGAAATTAGCTTGAAAATTTCATTGCCTCTCCACGCATACAGAATAAACACCTACGGGAAAGCCGACGGTGCTGACGAGTTCGTGTCCTCTCTCTGAGCCTCAGGAAAGACTCAGCTGTAACAAGGTTGTTGGGCATCGGATTCTGACCCCTGAAGCCAAGGAGACTTCGTACTAACAAGGTTCCTCTGATCCATGCCCATTAATTAAATCCATTTTTCTGCCTTGCAGTACTTCGATACCGCAGGTCCCCTTGCAAACACTGACCTTCCACATGCCAGACACATCCCTGAAACGCTGCTGCGGTGAGTCAGGCGAGGGAAAAGCTACACCCACGGGTTCCTCTGAAGAGGGCCCAGTGACAAAACATTTCCCTGTCAACAGGTGCGGGAGGGCCAACCCCACGGGAACCTCCAAAGATGACACAGACCAGCGGGAATTTCGGAAGGGGAGGTGAGCACGGCGCTCCCCTGCTTATAGGGCACAGTCCATCCCCATGCCGGCATGTCCCGCTGCCCCACGTGGTGCTCACCCAAGAGCAGCCCCTCTCCTCTACCTCACTGCTGCTGTTCCTCCCCGGTAAGATCTGTCTGGTGCTCCCCCAGGTGCTGCTGCTTCACTTCTGAGCACCTTTACCCTTCCTAGCCGTGCCTCCTCGCCTCCAGCTACCTGTCCAGCACGGCCTCCAAGCACAGCACTTACTTTTAAAATCATTCCTTGCCCTGCAACAAATCCCTCTCCTATTTCCTCCTTGCACTCCTGCAGTTTGTCAGTACCTTTTTGCAGCAGCACACTACCTAAAATTCGACTTCCAGCAAGAGGCAGGGCTCAACTACCTGTGCACGTCAGTGCTGCGATCACGTGGAACTGCCAAATTGTTTTGCCCTCGTCCCCAGCCATCGCTCGTAAGCCCACATCTCTCCACGGACTCCGGTATTATTGCAACCCTCTCCGAACCCCGTGCCCTCCCTGGGGACGGACTGCTTTCTGAAGGAGTCCTTTTCCTAAAAGGAAGTGGCGGAGGAACCAAACGGAGGGTTCCTGCAGTGAAACACTTTTAAAACCATTCAGAACTCCACTTAGCCAAGTAAAACTGTGCTCCCGGAGTATTTCAGAGCTATAAGCTGTGCATTTATCCTGTCCTAAGCAGTGCTGTGCTACAAGAAAAGCTTAGATCAGTCTTTCAGTGCCAGCAAACAGCAACTAAAAAGGGGCAATTTCCCCTGTGTTTATATACAGAAGGACCCAAGACAAATATTTCAGCTTACCCTAATGACAAAACCCCAACCCTGTAATCCTTAAATTCAAAGGAAGATATAAAAATAAATAAATGTGTAAGCCTGAACAACGTGGAAGGTCTTTACCATCGTCTCTAAGTGGTTACATTTTTAATTTTTGGAAAGCCAAGAACCACAGAGCACTTGTCTCAAAGTACAAGACATACATAAACTCTTACATAAACTGCTCCCAAAGCTCCTGTGCAGCAGTCGGGGGGGGATCACCCACTCCTTCCCCCAAACCCTTCCAGAGAAGTGATGGTATAAACATGGTCCTGAAGAGCTCCTTCATAATTCAGCCCCATTACCACGCTCTTAAGAGAGATCATCCGACAACATATCCACCCGCCTCGTTTACATCGGATTAAGTTCCAGGCACTTCCTACAGCATCTGGATCACACAGCGAAGGGCTCCTCAGCTGGTTTGGGTGAGGCAAGGCAGTGCCATTTCCCCTTAAGAAGGAACCATTTCTCAATGAGAGGCACTCTTAGTAATGACAGAAGGGCGGAACAAAAGGTCCAGAAAATGGGCAACAGGGAAGGAGAACCCCTCCTGCCCGTCCCAGAGCCCTCAGGACCAGCAGCAGGGAAGCACCTGCTTTGTGTTTTTAATTTCTTTGGCTCTCCTCTTACCTGCTCGCCATCCCCTTGGCCCTCCTCTCCAAATAGCGCCGTGCTGTCACCACCACACTTCTCGCTCTTTATCTTTCCTTTTAACCTCTCTTGGAGTTTCCTCCCCTGACAGGTGTCCCACCCGCGTCCTTGCTCACACTTTTTCCTAACACAAACACCAAAACCACACCAAGTTAACATGCCACGGGCCTGCAACCCCCCAGCTGTATTTCGGGGGCTCCTTCCCGTCGCGGCAATCCCAGCTCCTGTACAATTCGGTGTCAGCAGCGGGCAGCACGAGGGCACGCACAGAACCCCTCTTAGCATTACATCCCACACTGAAAATAGCATGGGATAGGCGTAACGGTGAATTAACCTTCATCTTGGGAAAGAAAACAGCGTCTGAGGGTCTGGGGGGCTTCCAGGGGCTGGTTTGCTCTGGAAGAGGAGGAGGAAGAGGAGGAGGAGGAGAAGGAGGAAGAGCAGGGAGCCCCTGAGTGCCCAGCAGCAGGCAGGGGAGTGGGATGGGAGCCACCAGGAGGGGCAAGGGAGGAGAAGACACCCCGGAGGCCCCAGCAGAAGGGAGGCAGAGCCCGGAGGACACCAGGGAGCCGCAGGGGAAGGAGGAAGGAGCCCATTCCCCACGACAACGCCTCAGGGGCCGCGGCCAGGAGCCAGCCAGGCGGGGACAGGCGACAAAAGGGACGGGGGGGGGGGGGGGGGGGGGGGCAGGCAGGGCGGCTGTAAACAAGGCCGGAGGGCATGGAGGAGGGCAGGAGGAGGGCAGGAGGAGGGCAGGAGGTGTCCGTCTCACCCAGCAGCCGCAGCAGCACGGCCAGCAGCGCGGCGCCCACGGAGGAGCCCCCCGGCAGCGGGGCCGCGTTGAAGATGGCGTCGATGAGGAACAGGCTGGGCACCCGCAGCGCGACCTCCAGCCCGCCACGCAGCCGCGGGCCCAGCCGCAGCCAAGCCAGCTGCGGAGGGCCCGGGGCCGCCATATCCCAAAAATAATAATAATAATAATAAAAATTAAAAAAAAAAAAAAAGAGGCTATGAGGCAACGAGGGCGCTACCACCACGCTGCTCCCGCCGCCGCCGCCTCCTCCACCGCCCGGCCCGGCCCGGCCCCCCGCCGCGCCGCCGCCGCATCCATGTTCCCTCAGCGCTGCCTCAGCGCTCCCGGCCCCGGCCGGGCCTCGGGGAGGGGCCGCGGGGCCGTCACCGGGCTCCGCTCCGCCCCCGCCGCCGCCGCCACCGCCTCCGCCTCGGGCCCCGGCCCCCGCCGCCCCCCGGTGCCTCCCCTGAGGGCATGGGGGGAGCCCGGCCCCGGCCCCGGCTCCTGAGGTGGAGCCGGGTGTGGGCTGCTGGCCTGGCCTCCCACCCCCCCACAAGGAGGCTTCGCCTTCCCCTCTGGCTGCGCTGACAGTTTGTTAAAAATCAGTGAAATCGTAAAAAAAAAAAAAAAAAAAAAAAAAAGGCGCGCGGTCTCGCGTCAGACGCGGGTCAGGATGGGTTACTCCAAGCCGGAAAGCGCTACGCCATGACAAATAGAAATAAAAGCGTTTATTTCATGTTATATTGTTATAATGCGCAGGCCTGGCTTGTCCCACAACAGCCCTGAGGGACCGGGGTCACGGCATGGCCCCGGGGGTCTCATCACGGCCCCGGAGGTCCCAGTACCACCCCAAGGGGCCCAGCACGGCCCCAAGGGTCCCATCACAGCCCCAGAGGTCCCATCACGGCCCTGGGGGTCCCAACAGGGCCCCAAGGGTCCTATCACAGCCCTGGGGGTCCCATCACAGCCCCGGGGGTCTCATCATGGCCCCGGGGGTCTCATCATTGCCCCGGGGGTCTCAACATGGCCCTGAGGGTCCCATCACGGCCCCAAGGGTCCCGTCACAGCCCCAAGGGTCCCGTCACAGCCCTCAGGTCCCCACTGCCACCCCGGGCCTGCCCTGACACCCCCAGGCCGCCCTCGGCACCATAAGCGCTTCCTGGCTTCTCAGTGAGTCACGCAGCGTGGCGGGGCGATGATCTTTTAATTAGGGACGGGTTAGGCAGAATTTCCTGTTGTTGGTTTGTCTTTTTTTTTTTTTTTTTTTTTTTTCATGTGTGATGCGAAAGACCTGCCTTCCTTCCTGGGTGCGTAACCGTAGGTCTAGATTGTATGGAGAAGAGAAAAAAAATTAAAAGGGTTTTCCTCTGAAATCACGTTTCCTGCCTCTCGCATCCTCAGAGGTGCCCCGCGTATTCGGGCTGCCTGACTTGTGGAAATGCCAAGCTGCCTTGGTGTGGACAAACAAGCAAAAGATGCAAATGTGTAATCAAGGTTATTCCACCCCAAACAGGGGCATTTTCCAGCGCGCTGCCCGTGCCAATTAAAAGCAGTTCGTGGGCCGCCCTGCCTGCTTTTTGGCATCAGCCACTCGGTGACATCTGCAAACGCCAGCCTCTGGCTTCCCCTGTCACAGCTCAGCCCTTCCACACGGCTGCCCAGCTCACGGCTTAAGCCCTTTCCATTATTTTCCAAGGATGTTGGACGGGGCCCAAGAGAGTTGCATATGAACTTTCCTAAGCCGTGCCTGGCGCTCGCAAAACCAGAAAAGTTGCCAGATTGCTAAAGGATTGCGTTTCAAAACCCGTGTACATGGGCAAAGTGCATTTTTTAATCACATGGTGGAAAGCATAACTCTGACCCAGTAACCGCCCTGGTGCCAAATAAGAGTTAGAGGTTAGGGCTTAAAATGTAAAAAGTGTTTATTTTACTTACATTTGCAGATGGCTGGATCAAAGTGATTCAGACTTTCCTGAGTAACTTTACTCCCCAGCTGCTAAACTAACTGCTACTGAGCGGCTAACTATAAATAAAAGTATTTGATTTGCAATGACAAACAATGTAAATCAAACAGATCTGTGTACTTGATAATTCTCCATAATTCATACAAAAATATTTCTTTATACGAGATGGAATTTCAAGAAATCAACAGCTTAAAACACCGTTTATGGAAACATGAGTTTCATGCCTTCTGGAGGCCCTCCCAACTTCATTTAATATCCTCATAAGTCAAGATTTTAAATCTATTTTTTGCAATACAGGATCAGAGGCAATATTATAGAATGTATTTATATTGCTCTAAGAACATATCAATTAAATGGAATCTATTAAGTTGATTTTCAGGTTTAAAAATGTACATTTACAGGTATATTTTACGGTTAGTATTTAGGCATGGAAGTAAATTATTTGTACAAGACAGTTCCAGAAATCGTAGTGTTACCAAAGTGTATTAGGTCAAATTCATTGATTTTTACACATATGTTTCAGAAAACTTCCAGTGCTTAAGAGTCTTACTGTTAATCTTGGTTAAATTAAATATATATATATATAAACATGATTATGGTACACATGGTATGTATGAAGATGACACCTACTGGATACTTGTAATTTTACAGTTTGCACTACTGAAACCTTCAGATATGGAATAATAAACCAAATTCAACATTGTGACACTGATGTGATGTGACTACTGATTTCTCTTCAGTTGCATATACAAATTCAGGAAAATTTGTCATTATTTAAGATAAGTCTCAACTTCTTTTTAAAAGCAAATTGGGGGGGGGTAAATCCTATTCTATATAAATTCATATTAATACTTGTGGACAAACTTTTCTCAGTTGGGGGCTTCTTAATTTTCTTGTCCCTAAATTAAAAGATAAATTAAGCATAAAATTCCTTTATTTGTCTATATGGATTAATTGTCAGGGGCACATTGTCCTGAAGTCCAAGGTGAAGCTTGTTCCGCATGTCAGTGTACACCTGACTTGGTAAAAGTGTCAAACCTACACGGCTACACCCCATGTCAGGGCAGCACAAAATAACATGCCATAGAGATATGATTGATAATACATAAGACCTTAACACTAGTCAACACTTTCTGAGTAAATTAATACACCTCCTATATCAGGCAACAAGTCAGAAGGTCCCTGATCTATTTATTTCAATGGCAAATATATGTCACTGGAATCCCTCGATGCTCTATACAAGCAGATAGTAAAACGTTGGGGTTTTATTCTGTCATTTAAAAATTACTGCCGAGGCTGTGGGTAGGGTCTGTGCCCATTTAAGACAACCACATCTACAGCCGCTGTTTGGCAAAACTCCTCCCTTTGCTTGAGTGATCTCATGAGCCTTTCAAACCAAAGACTTTGCTGGATTAAAAGCAATGCACCAGATATTACAAAATGACATGGTCGAGCAAAAATCACTTTTTTTTAAGGGAAAAAGAATAAAAATGCGAGGAAGCTTTAGAGTACCATTTTGGTTTCTAACTTCAAGATCCTGAAAACTGTAAAAACAGTATCTTTGCCTTGAAGTACTTTATATAAATATAGCCTGATACAATAAATTTTGTAAGAATTAAAACAGTTGGCTGGTAAGAAAAGCAGTTAAAAACGTGCATGTCAGAAATTAGAAGTTTTAGTTTGCAATGAACATAACAATCCATTAGCTATTTCAAATTTAATTTCTCCTTCCCAAATATCTCTTGAAATGAATTATATGATTTGATTTTACATTTCTTATAGAAGAATACAGCTCTCTACAGCTTATCTTTCCTTTTGTTGTAAGAATTAAAATCAGTGAGGATGTCTACTGCATGGACTGAAACAAACAAACAAAAAAAGGATCATGAAAGGAACCTAAGTGGTTAACTCTGTTTTCTTGTCCCAGGATGATATTCTAGCACGAGCAACTAATGTGCCTGCCTTTTTTAAAGAAGCCAAGTATTTTTTTTTTTTTTTTTTTATTAAAGCCTAATAAAGATTATGTTTAATTAACATAAGCAATGGTGAATTCTGCAGGTGGGCGACCCCCAGCTGTGCCTGGATGAAGCTGCTCTGTGCCTCCTGCAGAGGACAGCTTATCTCATCAGTTCTGCCTGTCTGAATGCCCTGTGTGGCTGCCTAAGGAGGTGTGCTACTAATGACAACAAATTACCAGATAATGCGGAGAGATCCTGGGACTTTCCCAACCCTGCCCTTGTCCTGCCGTTCAGGACAGACTTTTGTACGTGGTGCTTTTGGCGTGGTGCTTGTGAAATGTCTGAACACTAACGTAATTATGGTTTAATTTGGAAGATTTACGCTCACGTGACTGCTTGAACGCTATTATTAAAGGCACTGGTAGTCTTGACCCAAGAATAGTTTCTGCCTGTGCTGCTCACCGCCCTATCTGTCTGGTTTCCTATCTGTGACCAGCACACAGCCAGGTGGCAGGAAAAGCAAGAGATGGGGAATCCAAAGCCCGCAGCCGCCTTCCTGGTGTCCGTCTGGCTACAGGAGAGCTGCAGGGCCTGCCACCAGCCTCCTTCCTCGCCGTAGACATCACTGCCTGCTTGCAAGGCCGAGCTGCCCAGATCCCGCAGGGAGGCACCGCGCTCAGGGCACTGCTTACCTTCGCCCTTTCTGGCCCCAGTTCTCGGTGCTGGGGCCTTTAGGAAGGGCACTGCTTAAGACAGCTCCTCCCTGATCTTTCACCTCCCCTAGTTTTGGTTTGTTTTCCAAGCACTACATGGAAAAAGTGTTGTTTTTCCCAATAACTCTCCCCCTTCCCTTCCTGACACTGTGGCTTCTGCTGCTGAGGTTTGCATTCTTTTCCAGAGCTGCTAACTGCGTATTGCAGACCTGATTTAAAGAGTTATCAAAGCAAGCAAAAAGAATGAATGAGTATAGTTCCATTTTTCTATTACCCTTTTTTTTTTTTTTTTTTTTTTTTTTTTTTTTTTGAGTGCATCTGACGAGGCAGGCAATATTGTGTGCTTACTGGTTGGGCATCACACCTTTTCTTAACACTCTCCCCTAAACCTGTCCTCCCTCTTCCCCAGTCCTGTTATTAATCCATGGCAGAAAAAACAACATGCTTTACTACAAATTACATATTCAGTAAAAATAGCTCTAGGATGTTAAAGCAGTAAAATATATTTAGAGTATCTCAGAGCAGGTACTGGAAATTTGTCCTAGGAATAGGCGTTCAATATGTTTATGGTTTTTAAGATTTGTTTCTTTTGTGTATATATTCTGGGCTATTACTTCTTGATAGCTCAACATCTATTTGTTCACAGAAAAATACGGCTTTCCTAAAACAGGTAGGAAGCTGGAAGAGCCCAATGGCCAGTACAGCTGTATGTTTTCAAATGCCAGAAAAAAGTTCAGAAACAGTGTGCCCGACTGAGAGAGAGAAATAGAAATGCCCCTGTTTTGTGTGGAGCACGTGGAAGAGCAAACGCTGCTGTAATAGTAGTTTCTCTGACCTCAGCCATGTTTCGTGTTATACACATGTAAATGTAATACATAAAATGCAGATACAAGGCTAACTTTTAACCTCATTAATGAAAACTTTCCTTTTGAAAACACAAATTAAATACTAGCTATACACATAGAAACTTGCTCTATACATTGCTTTTCATAGCTAACAAAAATAATTAGATATTACACTTTTTTTTTTTCTGCTTAAAAGGTGATGTGTGGCTGCATGCAGTGGGTCATACAGCTGAAAGGCAAGATGTGGCTATTCTAATTAAATGTACACAAAATGAGGCCTTGTAAAATTAATTCTCTCAGATATTCATCAACATCTGGGATGCAGTTGCAAGACCCCCAAACTACCAAGTGAAATAGCAAATGTCAAGACAGGTTCCTTCAACCTTGGGGCTGGCATTCATTTTACTGTTCATACTACTTTTGTGAAAGAGGAAAGTGGAGAAAATCAGAATTATACTGGACACCAGATGTACCACAGCAGAAAATGCAATCTTCTTGAAAAATCCTTGCTTTCAGAGAAAATCCCAGCTATGGGAACATTCATCTTTCTGACCTAACTGACTGAGGCTCATCTGCCAGGGCTTTCCTCCACTTCTCAACAAGACTATATTGAATGTTACCAAGCAGCCTTGAGGTTCATGCTATGATTGCCACTCTCCCTGAACCCCACGACCAGAACAAAGCCTTAGCAGAAAAAAAGCTATAGTGAAAAAGATCTCTTTTCTGAAGTCACAGCAACCCTGCCCATGGTTCCCCTGCCCTTTGCACGCACAGTGCCAAGCAGGAGCTATTTGCTAATCTGTGGTCTACTAAATTTAGCTAGTTCCTGATAACTGAAAATGGTTGACGGAACTGTACAGCTGGTCAACAGTTAGACCATGTCAAGTTAGCACCAGTTAGCTAAAATAAAAGTAGTTAAAAATAAAAAGCTGAAAGCTGCTCCGTATCGTGACAGGTTTTTTGATTAATGAAGCACACTGGAAAGAATCACTTCCTGTCTTCAGATAAAATGACATGTCTCAGGATGATTTCAGCCTTCAGAAGAGCTCATCTGGGAGATACTTGTTTATGGGCCATCCATGAGAGACAAACGTGGAGAGAATCAGAGCTATTTTGGAAACCAGACCTGCTATGGCAGCAAACGTGGTCTTGAAAGCTCCTCCCTGGCAGAGGAAATCCTACCACGGCTCCCATGGAGCTATGAGTCTTCAGCAATGTGTTTGTAAAACATTGCAGCTGGTCAGCAAAAAGAGTTGTGAGTGTTAGCCATGAGTAAGGCTGGGCTAGAGGGATTAGTGTAATCAGGGCTGCATACAGCTACCATCTTGGTGAGGGGTGGGAAGAAGAATATCATGGTTTTGTCTCACATCAGCAGAGCCCAAGTGATTTGTAGTATCGTGGAACAGAGCTACGACCTGTCTAGCATTTCCTCTCCCAGGGAAATCCAGACCTTCGTATAACTGATCATAAACTTGATGGGTTTGATGCAGACCAATGTTCAGCAGATTTTGGCCTGACATTGAGCACTGAGCTGCAGCGCTGAAGCTGAATGAGCAGTCAGCCTCACTTCCTCTGCTGATAACAGAAAGCAATAAGGCTCATTCAAAGGCATTTCAGCACTTTGGCTTTATCATTTCATCTCTCTGGTTTCATCACCATCTAGAGATGCCTTGGGTGGGATTCCTCTGAGCTGACTGCCATCTAAAGTCAACTTGGTGTCAGCTATGAAGGCTTCCTGAGCAGTCAGCTGAAGAGAGACAGGCACTCTTAGACACTTATCTTTAGATAGGTGAAGTCCTTCTCCGGAGATGCCACAGAGGACAACCTCTCACTGCCTATCCAGGGAACTGGGATGGTTCCCAACCCTTCATTTGACTTGAGCTGGGTGAGAGAAGGGTGCCACGAAGGGCTGGGTAGCAGTCTCTGTCAGTGATGTAAGACATGGCTCAGTAAAGTCTGGGAGGGTGCCGAAACTAGCCCGACTGACTTTTTTTTACATGCTCATGTAGGTGGTTTCAGTTCTCACACTATCCCTCCTAACCACAAGTGATACAGAGTACAGAATTTCTCTTTTGTTAACCAGTTCTATATTTCACAACCGAGGCACTAAGAATAGAAACATCCTGAGCAATTCAACCATTTCTTTTTAAGATTTGATATTATTTGCACTGATATGCATAATACATATAAAATAAAATACACAATATGCATGTAAAATCTTGATTATTTGCATATGCTACAAAGATTTACTGTGTACATTTGATACTGAAAAGAACATCCGAATCAGTGTCCTGTTTTGAAAATGTCACAGCCTGTTCTCCTTTTTCTCTCGAGTTCATTAATGTAGAGCTGTTTTGTGAAATGTTTTGCTATTGATATGGTTTCATTTTCCAACAGGATGGCTTTAACCTAGGAAAAAATAATCAGCATTCTGCTCTTTTGGGTTAGTCAAGATTTTAACTAAAAGGAGTATTCATGAGCATGAGATCCAGAGACTGCATAACAGGCTGTGAAATTTCAACCAGTTCTTGCACCTAAAATAACTAATATTTTTCAGAAAGAGATTCATCTTAATTTTGAAAATCATCCTGAGGAGCAAAGAAGTGATTTCAGAACTTAATGCTTGACTTCTAAACAAGGCTTTACTCCTAGTTAGCAAATCCCTTCAAGCTTTGCAAGGCTATATCAAACCCTAGCATTGGCTTTGATTAGAGCCACGTCAAATATTTGCCTTGGAATCTGATACCACACGAACTTTGCTTAGCCCCACGTTCCACTGCAACTTTTGTGTTTAACAAATGCTCACAAAAAACATCATTCCAACACTGGTTGCCTATAACATTCACCGAAACCTGCCATTTAAACGTAAAGACAGCTCAATAATGACAGTCTCGGCTGAATGTCTCCTTTAGACTTGGAATAAATGAAACCCTCGGGATATTTGCAGGTATAAAAGCAAAAGGTCGTACAAATCCTTCTGAGCCGAGGGAGAGAGCTTTTTCACAGCTTGAAAGCTAAATCACTCTTTATAGTGAAACATCACATCTCAAAGCAAAATTTAATTTCAACCTGCTCGCTTGGTTGATTGCTTTAGACGGAAAAGCCCGTCCAGTACGAACACCTCAAAGCACATTTCCAGCCCCTAGATTCGTGGTGGCCTGGCCAGAAGATGGCAGGAGTGTTTTGTGGGAGGAAGGAAAGAGTGCCAGACAGGCAGGTGTTCTGGACTGAGGGATTAACTAATTCATGGTCAAGACTTGAAACGTTAACATTAATTTAATTATCCATGTGAGGGTTAAACTGTAAGATAACAAAGGATATCAGGATTTTTAATAATTTACAGCTGCATATGTACAGGCGGAGGCAGGCCCCTCTGACCCCAATAGCATCACCAGTGTGGGATGTGCTCCCAACACAGTGCCAGTTTTGCACATGTGCTGCCCCACAATTTCTGAGAAAACCATGGAAGAATCCCACACCATTAAGTTACAAATATTACCAAACCTCTCCCAGCTCTGGGCTTTCTGATCCAGCATGCACTCACAAACTAGCAGATGTCTTTTTTCGCCTTATGAAATTATACTGGATTATAATATGTTAATTTATTTCCTTTTCTCTGTTACTATTTTCTTCCTTCTGTAACTTCAGCCTGTGGAGGTGCAGGGATAAACCTGCAATGTGTTTAGATACTGCGTTACAGTTTGACACTTTTCTCTCTCAGCTACCCAAGACCGGCAATTTCCGAATCCTTTCTAGAACTGCAAACAGTCTTTTATTTCCTTAGAACTGGAATAATTGTGGCTGTCATTCTAGCTGGTGGAGACTGGATAAAATCTCTTCACCAACTTACTTTTGAGTTGGCTAGAATTGCAAATTTAGGAAGTCAAAACACTTGCTTCCCACTAGGGGTGAAATGTTCAGTTTTTGCAAAACTCCTAGCGACTCACCCATCTGGCATTCCCCAGTGTGGAAATACCCCGTATCTGTAGAGAAAACAAAGTCAAAGAAATACACATAGTGCTTAGAGCAAAATGCCATGATGCTCTTAACATCTCTTCACTTACGCGAGATTATTTCACGGTTCAGTTCCAGGAGTGCACGAAGTGTAACTTTCTAGACAAGGAGCTTTACTGTAATTTGAGATACTCCAGTTCACCAGAGAACTGACCTGTTGGCACTGATTTTCATTCATAGGCTTTAACTGATCTTTCAGATATCCTGGGCACAGGTCACTGGTTCCCCTAAAGGAAAGGACAGAGGTCTTAAAGGTAATTTAGTTTTCTAATGGAAACGAGCACAGGGAGCAAAGGACAGGATCTGAAGACATGGTAATATTGCACAGCCATTTGTCAAAGGTTTTAGGGCCAGACATGTTATATTGCTGTAATCAAGCTGAAATGTCGTAAAAGTGTGTGCAACTGAAGCCAGGCCATTGCTCACCAGGATAGAAGGAACTTTCTGTGCACATGGAGGTGGTAACAATAATGCTGATGCAGCCATGCGAGAAGTTGCTACTAGTGAGGAATCCGAGAGTCTTAAATTAAGAATTTGGTTAATTGTGGATTGTGGATGTGCATTTTCAGCAGCAGATTCAAACGCTCAAAATATATTTCCCCTTGCCAATTTTGTTTGTATTTTTAGGGTTTGTGGGTGGTGGTTGTGGTGGTATTGTGGGCCTTTAACTACATTTTGGGTATGACCTTCACACACTAAGCCCCAGCAGTGACTGTATGCCTGCATGCACTGGCACAGCAGTGTGCTATTTACGTATTGCTAACACCTGAACTGGAATCACCGGACCCAATCACCCAGGGGCTGCATTCATTACAGAGCAGGCAGCGAGCTGACCCCTTGCAGAAAGTCTTCTGTCATTGCTAGGGTTGGGCTGAAGCACTGAGGCTGCCCCAAACCTCCAGTCTATTCAATCACTTTGCTTACAGTGAAGGAGCAGGGAAAGATTTGGGGGGAGAAGAGTGCTACAAACAAAACAGAATGTGCCACAAAGAGGGGAAAGAGTTTTATCCATGCATTTTCATTAGGAAGACTTTTATTGACCTGATCTCCACATACATATTGTAAGTAGTTATTGTCATGAAGAAGGAACAAAACAGAAGCTTTAGATTTTTCACTACTTGAAAATATATGCAAAAATGATACAGAAATGATAGATTTCTTCTGCTTGTTTGAAAATGCAGTTTCAAATTTACCTGCAAAGCATTATATTTATTATACAGGAGGCTGAAGAAACAAAGCATAACCCCCTCATCCACAGTACTTCATGCTACAGAGATGATGCCTGTCTTTCAGATGAAAGCATTGTAGCCTTAAAACCAAAAGGTATCCAAACCAGTTGATTTATTTGGGGGGGGAGGGGAGTGGGGGTGGTAAAAGTCTATTGGTATTCACATTTTCTGCATTACCTTTGATGGTAGGACAGAAAGAAGATGTCATAATACCCAATAAAGTATTATTCAATTTGGTATTATAGAAAGCTTTCAAGCTACAAAGGCAGCTCTGCACCGAGAGGGGTTTCACAGTGAGCTGTGGAAAATCTGACATTGATGGTTTTTATAACAGCAGGGCAGAGAAATAGCTAAAAGGGATGCTCTTGATGCTTTTTTTTTACCTTTGAATAGCAAGAATATGGATAGTGGGTATTAATTTCAAATAACTTAGCATACTGATATTACTGATACTAGCAGATGGTGATGAATTGAATCAAAATTATTATACTCACTTATTTTATTAATTTGCGTCAGTGTCTTGACTGTCATAATATCTGTGCAGAAAATGATGTGAGTGTTTCTAACATTTGTATAATGCTGCTGTGATGTGTTATGTTAAGCACTGTTTCATGGTGAACTGAATGGAAAAGGGATCCTGCTGGATACAATTCTGGAAGGAGAAAAATTTTCCCTTTTACAAGCTGGACAGTTCCTCAGCCTAGCTCAGCGTTTCCACACAACCCGAATGCCAGTACTGCTTTTGAAGAAATGTTCCTGGAATTGCAGCCTCAGATTATTCAGCATCAGTTTTCCCCAGATGCAAAGAGTCTGCAGATATCAGCTACGGAAAATATTTGTCTGGCATGGCAATTCTTATAAAAGGATCTTTATTTGCACTGTCAGTGAAAAAAATACGCCCCATTCTCCTTTTTGAGCCAAACTCTTGCTCCCTAGCCAGAGTCTGATTAAACAAAAGTCGCTCCCTGCTGCTGAGAGCTCTGTGAAGCCTTTTCAAAATTGCAGTGGACAATTCCAGGAGCAATTCTGGCTCCTGGATCCCTCCTGCTGCTCCTAGGTGCTCTGGCCAGGGTCGGTAATGCTGCTGAATGAGCCATGCCCTCTGCAGTAAGCCATCCCTGAAATCTTTCCGGACAGGGCTTGATGTGCAGTGCTTGCACTGGCTTTAGCAGGATTTGGATTAGGTCATCTGGGTGCACTTTCCTGATCGGTTTGAACTGACTGACATCTGTGCTGCTGGTGAAAATGCTGAGGAAGAGGGTGGGCTCATGCCTCGTGCCCTGGTGGATGTTCTCTGAAAACTGCTTACACTGTTTTTTCATCTTCTGTATCTCAGAAGCTTACACATATGCTAAAGATTGTTCCTGTAGGTGCTAACAGCCTCAATAAATTTTCCAGTATCTTTATTTGTTCCTGGCAACACATATAAAATGTAAGCTGGTAACATAAAATACTTATAAAGGGAAGAAGAATATATAGATTTTTTAGAGTTTAATTGTTTCTTAAAAAAATAGTAATAATCTCCATCATCATTAAAAGCTAAAGCATTTCCACAAAAAATAACCCAAAGCAATATTTTCTTGGAGTCAGAACAGGACTTTTTAACAACAAATATATATATATATATGTATATATATATAAAGTAATCCCCGTTGGTTCAGCTCTTCACAGGAAAAATAGTGGTTTATAGACTGACTGGCTCAAATTCTTACACATGCATACTGTTGGTGATTGTGGGAGGAGAGGAAGAAAGCCATGGGAAGAGCCTGGATACATTCAACCTTCCAGATATGTGTCTGCCTATCAGGGACTGAGTGGCCCATCACTTTATTATTCTCTTTGATGCAGATTTTTTAGCTCTTTGATTTATTTTTTCTCCCAGAAGCCTGTTTGAAAATAGCAACTGTCATGCTTGCAATGCTTTTCCTCTTGTGTTAGAAGGATTACTTCTTGTGTTACAAGAAACATCTGTAAGGATTACAAATGGGCCACAGAAAAATGATTGATAGGGATGTTTGTGTGAACTCTGCACACTCCAAAAAAAAAAATCTCTAGAAAGTACAAAACAATTGTAGCCATTGCCCAAAGTCTGTTATACTGGGACCACTCATACTGTTGGTAGATTATTTCGTGTTTGCTTTGTGTTGTTAGCGCTGTTTTAAACCACTCATTTGTGTTCCTGCTGAGTTATGTTGCAAAATTTAATCAATATTCCATTTCTGTTAAAACTTTTGTTTCAGCAATTGACATAATATGCTCAGTTTTCACTTCTTCCTCTTTCTGATTTTGTATTTTAGAATAACATCTAGGTCATTATTATTATTATTTCTGAAATTGAGTGACTTTTGACCATAGGGCCAAATTATCAGCTGGTTGTATCATTGAGTCCAGTGGAATTAAAGAAACTGATTTAAACTAGCTGAGTCCATGACAAATGGAGAAGGTTTTTATAGACTTTACATTTCTGATTAATGACACAAAATGAAGCGGAACCGTCTAAATCTTTTCTAAGAGAAAATGCTAAGTACAACTGTCATTTAACTTGATTTCTTCTACTGTAGCAGCGAACATTTCATTAATACCAGTCATTTGAGTCAAAATTCTGTTTTATCAATACTGTAGAATGCACTACAAGGTCTAGAGCAATGAGTGTTCAGCTCATTTCAGATGGAAGCTAGCTGTGGGTGAGCCCACCTTACTCAGTGGAAGTTTAGCCATTGACTGAGCTGCTGGTTGGGATTTGCAGCTCTTGTATTTGAAAAGACGGCCAAGAATAGTTTTTGTGTCTGATTACAAGGGCTTAAACATTATGGTGACAGGTACCCAGCATTACTTTCCTAAGTAACACATAAATAGTTGTTTAAGAGAAGCTGATTTTCTTACCTGTGGTAGTTCTGAGCCTTCAGTGCTTGTGCTGACGGAGACATTTTATCTTTCAAGAGATTCATTCCTTAGGTTTCTAGTTAATCCCCAGCTACATGCCCTCCTTCTCCTGTTGTGTTCTTCAGTCCACCATCCATCACTGATATCCATCCTGGTCATCATTCCAGTCACCATCAACTCTCAGCAGCTTTTTTAAAGGAAGGAATCAAAAATAGATGTGTATCATGTCTGTGTGAAATAAAAGATTTGAAAGCATTTTCTTTTACAGCTGCCATATTGCACTGTGCTCTTCTTTCTCTGTTGTACTTAACATAATTATACTTTCAAAATATACATTGCACCTAGTGCATCTTTCTCTAAAATCCAAGGTGCACGTTGTGAGCTATCTGACAGCTACAACAATCAGTGGAACAGGGAAATTGCAGGTCCTGTAAACCTGGCCTGGATAAAAGTGTTAACCAATAACACACAGAGAATGTTCCTGGGTTGGACTTGGGGGATTAAACAGCATGAGCTGATTATGCTAATTTTCTTCATCTCTTAATATCTTTGGATTGCCTTGTTGAAGTTGAAAGAAAAACTCCGAGTGATTTATGCAGAGAGACATTTCACCCTTCATTTCCCAGGAAGACATCTGCTTTATATGGTAAGGATCTGCACATGATGAATGTGAATTTGTTCTCTTTTCAGCCAAACACTTCCATCTGCATGGAAGAATTCGGAAGACAATAGTAAACGTTGTGTAACAGAGTTGTTTTTGCCTCTTACCAAACTTTAATACACTAACCATTACTTTCTAGCACCAAATACCTGGCAGCTTTTCACTAATATGTTGGAGAAGGAAATTGAGTCATTTGCTTGCATTGCCTCTCCACAATTTCTTATTCAGGCTGTTTTCAAACCCATCTAGTTTTCACATTATTTAAGCAATTAGCCATATGAAACCTCTTGTTCTCACTTTCCTCTCCCTGGAAAGTAATATTCCAGCAGATAAGTCCATTAAGCTCCTGTTCAGGGACACATTATCACCTCTGCTGCCATATACGCAGAGAACTGGCTGAAGCAAGGACCAATTTGCTGTTTCCTAAATGTCCCCTGCTTCCATGCGTGCTTAGACATCATTAGAGATGATAAATAAGGTAATAAAATAAGCTGAACTGTAAGCAGGAAGAGAAGGAAAAACTCTTTCCTTAGCTATTAGCTGTTTTTTTTGTTTGTTTGTTTGTTTGTTTTGTTTGTTTGTTTGTTTTAACCATCCTCTTTAATATTTGCTTATGTGAAACAGGAAGATTAGCTTACACAAGCAGTTATAGCAAGAGGTGGGAACCAGCAGCTTTTTAGGACTCATTTATCTCATTGTGGTCTATTGAAAGCGATTTGTGGACCTCTCCTAATCCCTTTAAGAAGACGCATTCCCACAGCAGAGTGCTTGGAGACCAAGCAGAGTGCTTGGTCTCTTGCAGGAACGAGAATTTTGCAAGTGAATTGACTGGGGTGGGGTCTGTGCTGAAGCCTCTTTTCCTTCCTACCACACGTTTTGTCTTATGGAGCCAGTTCCAAGCTGGCATCTATTTCTTGGCAAGGTGGCTCTCCTGGCCCAGGATGAGAGGGCTGCAGCTGCAGCTTTGATACCTCCTGGTGGGACATGTTTTCCATACCGCTTGATGGATGTGAGCCTTTGGAGTCTTCCTTCCCTTCTCCAGGCCCGCATTACGGCTGCACACAGAGCTGAGTAAAGCCTCTCACCCAGTGTCGTCGTTAATCCAGGTGTTGTAAAAACAGTGATGGTGCTGGGTTATTGCCATACGAGAAAGCCAGAATCTTACTGGAGCTTTACTTGCCATTAAAATAAAACAAAGGCAGAGGAACAAGTGCAGTGGCTCCCAAGTGGTTGGGCTTGGAGGCTGCCAATTGATGTCGCCAGCTGCTAATGGCTGCATGGCATGGGCACCGTGCTCTGTGGTGGCTTGGGCTCTGCTGGCTGGGGACACAAAACATCTCAGAGATGTGTCATTAGCTGCGTCTGGTCTGTCAGATTGCTCCTGAAGTGACCTGTCCTTGCCGGTCACCTCACACAAGTTTCTGCATCGCTTTGGTCCTTCCCAGCCCCTTTTTTCTCTCAACGCCTGAATTCTTGGACTGGGGCCTGAAAGGCGTCAGCCAACGATCCTCCTGCTCCTGGTTCTCCACTGCCCACCTGGGATCCGAGCAGAAACAGTTGTAAGCAACAGCCTCAGCCTCCTGAGATGACTGCATGGAGCAGTTTGGTCTTTCTCCAGTGTAACTTACCTGGCCTTATCTCACCATGGGTAACATCATTTCAAAGTATTACGTGGCAGCTTCACCTATGCCACAGGCATCGTCATCTGTAATGTAACATATAGAAGTCCCTATGTTGCTTTTCCAGAACTAAGTAGAAAAACACTTCAAGTAGAGGGAATGAGTATAAAATCCCACATTTTTGGATTGTTTTTAGACCATTTGAGTTGCTAACACTATGTTACTGACTTGGACAGTGGAACTCCATGACAGGTAATAGAAGAGATTTGGAATGAACTAACTTAGTGGGTGATATTTCTGACAGAAAACATCCAGGACCATATCCCACTAATTTAGGATCTGTAAAACTGAATATCCACAGCAAAGGCTGAGAAAACTACTTTCTTTTTTTCCCCACAAGAATGTCCTAAAGACAGTGGAACTAAGATAAAACGTAGCAGTCTCATTTTGACATATAACCAAAATTCCTCTTTGGGGTTTGAATTTACTTGAGGTCCTACTGAATCCTTCTGTAACATCAAAAGCCAAACTGAACAACTGGATTTTAATGAAGTGTTTCTCGTTCTGGTAAGAGTCCAGAAGAAAAAGGCAGTGTCACTGCAACATTAGAATAGATTTCAGGACGAGGAAATTTAGAGACCAGCAAGTCTGAATCCATCACACGGTCCAACAATAAGCTTCTGAGTTTCATAATAACTGATCAAATCTACGTAAAGGTATACTATTCCTTTCAGCATACAGAGCACAATAAAACAATTATCTCAAAATTAAAGTGTTCAAAGACAGCTAATGGTAAAGATGCCATGAACCTTCAGAGGAAAAATAGTGACAGTAGGTTTCACTCCCCCTCACCATCTTCACGCCTCCAGAACTAGCAGAAATAACACGGAATGTCAAGCACAACATCAAAATAATTCAAGGGTGATTTACTGTTCCTAAAATATTTCTAGCCACATAAAACATCCATTCGTATAGCCTGCACATGCGTCTGGCTGACCATGCAAGCCAAAATGTATTTCTAACTCCAGCTGTTTCTCTTGATGCTGCAGGCCCAAAGTCTGAGCAGAGTGGGTCATCAGAGGAAGGCCATGCTGTGCTGGTGGAGCTTCTTCTGTAAGATTCTGTAATGAGATCTGAATTGTGAGAAGGAAAAGAAACAAAAGAATTGGGATAGTTTAAGTAGGAAGAAAGGAAACAGAAAGCTAATGGGGCATCCCGCAGGGCTGTGAAGCTCAGAATAATAGATTTGATTTTAATGAAGATGATTGTGAAAACAAAGTGCTCCAAAAAAAAAAAAAAAAAATGAAAAAGCAAATGCCACCCAGTTTAGAAAATGTGGGTGGTAGGAAGAAGGGTGACACCATTAGTCACAGATGAAAGAAGGGAAGGGACAGGTTTGTGAAGAAAGAAGCTGAGTTCAATCACTATTGTGCTGTGCCTATGAAGTTGCACAAAGCCAGACAGTGACAGAATCTTATTGTATGTCAAGGAGAGAAAATCGACTTTGTTCATGGACTTCAGAGTTTTCAAAAAAAGAGTTTCTGTATCATTTACACACACCTTTACAGAGTTATATAGCAGGAACAGATGAAATTGGAATAAGGTCAAAGAAATGTGAATATCAGGAAATATATAAATTATATCATATTATATTAATTATATCATCTTATATTAATCATATCATATCATGTCATATCATGAATGAAAGAACTGAAGACACCGAATGGAAGAGCTCAGCTGAAAAGAGCTAAACATTTATTTGGACAAGGACATGAATATGGAAAATAGATATGAACCCTTATGTTTCAGGACATAAGGAAACTGTTAATAATGCACAGTAAAGAAGACATTTATCCTTGTATTGCTGCATGGTTTCTTCGTCATTGCTGACAATCAGACACTGGACTAGATAATGAAGCTGGCTGGTATAGCCTAACTTAGTATGATAATTCTCTTAGGATCTAGAAATTAGTTTTTAAGATAATGTAATTGATTTTGTCTTTAAATGACTTACTTTTGCAAGTTTATGAAGTAATGCAAACTTTCAAGTTTGCTAATTCAAATGATTGCATGAAGACCTAGAAGTTCTGGTGGTCAGATGTAGCTTTAGTATAAAATTAAAGAAGACCACAGAGACTGGTCAGTTTGGAAATTAATTCTGCAGACATTTCATTGTATCCGAGCTCGTGATTCCTTTAGCTGTAGTGAAATGCCAATATCAGTGTGCAGAAGCAGTTGCTCCCTGTACAATAATACAGATTTCTCCAGTATCTGTGGAGGAAATGATCTTCAGAGTTTTGTGGTCAACAAATCACCATCACAGGACTAGACAAATATCATGCAGTGGAAAATCTCCATTAAGAGTTAAGAGCTTATGTTCTTTCTCTTCAGTCTCCCTAATTTTTATCATAGACACAACAAATGATAGATAAGGGAGAGATTTTTAAAGTAAATGGAGAAAATAATAGAATTTCCAAATTTTCTGCCAGCAAAAAGTCTGGCTGCGAATGTTACTGTATGGCATGCTGTACACATTTATTTGTGTTGTCTGTAAATTATTTTCTTTGGAGATTGCTGGCAGCTTTTACCATGGTGATTTTCCTGTGTTCAGGAGTACTTACAGAAGCTGCTCCTCCTTTGTCTCTATCTGCGTAATAATCCTGAAAATGAATGAAATGATTAACGTCACCCTTTCTCCCAGAGCTCTCCTGTTTTTCTCTAGCTGTGTCCCTGTGTGTGACAGCTCCGCACAATCCCCTCAGGAAGGAGCTGTGCTTTAACCTTGCCACAGTTTGGAAGAAATCGGCACAGGGTATAGCTGGATTGCTGCCTGGAGATGGGCTTTAGATCTAAATTTGCTACTGGATTTTGTGTAACCTGCTGAGAGGGAGTATTTCAGCAAAGAGGTAGATTTCATATAGCTAATGAGACCATGTCTGGCATGCACAGAGAACTTCCGCAGGGCTGGAGCAAATCCTGCCCTCTCTAAGGATGGTAGAGAAGACTTTATGCTGATTAATCATTTTTTAGGAAACATTTTAATTGGTAGATGTATAAATGGATAAAAGGAGATGTGTGCAGTACATCAATATTCGGTATTAAAATCAATATTTTATATTCATAAAGGGTTTCATGCATGTTTAAATGAATGGGAATACCTTAAAATCTACCCGCATCATGATACAGTGTGTTTGTTCTTATCATTTCTATTTGTTACCACTAGAGGTGGTGGCCTCTAGCAGTCTCAGTATAGGCTATGGCAAAGCTGAGATTTTGGGGCAGATGTAATTGCTACTGACAGTTTGTAAAAGCTTACTGCTTACCGGGGAGATGCTTTCTCATTTTTAAGCTTGGTTGGAGCTATTGTATATACAAAGCTCTAAGTGGCTAGGGCTTTTTTTTTTTTTTAGATTTTCTTTTTTTTTAATCCATTTTTAGAAGGCTTTAAAGCCAATTTGGGCTGCTTGGAACATGACGTACAGGAGCACTTCAATGGCTTTAAAAGCAGGACTAGCTGAATGTTTTCAAACCTGGCTATTGCACTAGATTTTCCAAGTGTCTAACATTTCTTCTGGCCCCACATGCTCAGTCATGTAATGGGACATGAGGCTTGGCATCTCCTTGGCAGGGCTGTCCCTCTGCCCAGTAGATTCTCGTCTGGGGAGCGTGCGTGCCCTTCAGATCATACTACAAGGTACACCTGCACATTAATCATGGTGCAAATCTACAGCTGTGAGCTTTGGCTTCTGAAAGGGCCAAATGAAGTGGAAGCACCTCCCCATCTTAATAATTGCTTCTCTGATGTTTATCTACAGCTTTGAAGTACATAGTGTATATAATAATATACATAATAAATGTATCATCAGATGAGCAAGGGGAAATTCACTTGGGAATCCTTGGTTGCTACATATTCTCTCATCACCAACATTTCATATGGTTTCCGTATCAGGGTTGTCCATGGGACCATCAATTCCAGGCTTCTCTGGCACACAACCCTCTGAGTCAGGGCCTTATTCCCTCACCGAATTCACAGCAGCAAGAGCAATCATACTTCTGCAGCTAAGAACCATTTGAACCATTATGACAGATTAAAAATTAGTGCCTGTAATTTAATTCTTACAGATGATTATGTATTACACGCTCATGAGTATGCATATTCTCCCATACTCCTACACTCCATACTTTTGCCTATCTGGTATCAATTCTATACTTTATGTGTAATTGGATCCCTACAGAATATCTTTCGATAATCTG
Organism: Aythya ferina; assembly: GCF_964211825.1. NCBI lineage: Eukaryota > Metazoa > Chordata > Aves > Anseriformes > Anatidae > Aythya > Aythya ferina. Next base: position 149,720,245 of record NC_140297.1, on the reverse strand, counting down.
AGCCAAGTTTCTTCACTCATTTTGTGATTATAAAGGAATCCTACACAAAGTGTAATTTGTCTTTAGATGTTAAATCTGCTACTGAGAAATTCCTTTCTGATGATTTGCTGGGAATGGTTCTGGAAAATGAGAAGTCTCAGCCAGATCTGCCAAAACAAGAGAGAACATGCCCAGAGGTGAAGTGCATACACAAGTAGAAATCAAAACAAGTTCTGTAGCATATTTTATACATAATTTTGTATTTTATATGGGAATGTGCAAATTTCTAGATGATCCTGACTGACAGTGTTACATAGAGTTCTCTTAACAGCTCTTGAAGGTTTGATTTTTTCTCAATTACATTCTTAGATCTTACACTTCCTTGTACAGGAAGATGCTTTTATTGCACAATAGCAGAGTAATAGAGCTTTTAAAGGGTGCAGATTCCATTTCTGTACATTTTATATATATTTTCAGGGTGGCTTAAGAGGGCCTTATCATAACTATAAAATAAGCCTTTGATCTTGATTTCGCCACTTATCACAATATATGTGGTACTAAGCTTATCTCAGTAATTAAGTCTTAAATCTGTATTTAAGTTCAAATGTACTCTGAAAACCACTGAGATGGAAAGTTTATCTAGATAGCTTGGAAATTTGTCAAAGTTTGGTTAAACCACTTCTAGGAACATTAATTTATGTGTGTGATTATAAATAATATTTACAAACACAGTTGTAACGTCACAATCATCACAAGTACATGTACTACCAGGCTGCTCTGCATTAGACCATCAAATTAGCGTACACAAAGCCCTAGTTTTCTGGTGTCTCTGTTGCCATCTGATTTTTGGGAATGCAGAGGTTCCCCCTAATATCATTTGAAGCTGATGAGGATTGTAACACTAAGCAAACCTGAAAGCTGTGCGCAAGCAGTTTCAAGGTCTTCCTAACATATAGTAAAAATACAATTTGTGCAAACACTAATAGTTTTAATATAATTCTCATGGTACAGTGATACAGTACAGCCGGATTTTTGAATTCTCAAGTCTGAAGTTTACATAATGGTATTTTTTTGTTCTTTTTATGTAAGTTTTTTGTTACTGTGATTACGATAAAAGCCTTGAAAATATGAATAGAATGTACGTTACAAGCCCCAGTGCTAATTCTCTGAAGCTATCCCCAGTTTATACATGTGTTAATGAACTGCATGTCTCGTATTTTATACCCAATATCCATTGTGTGTGTGTATAGATCTCTTTGGCCAGAAACAGTTTTGGTAATGAAATTACCCAGTCATGGAAGCAACAACTTCCTCTACTGTGGAAAACCAAAGGCAATTTCATGTCTGGAGTCCAAGACTCTCCAGTTATGAAACTCTTCACATCCATTTTTTGGGGTCTGATATACACCACTGAATTAAAATAAATACATAAATAAACCCTTGTACTTTACTAGGCTTAAAAATGTTTCTGAAAATCCTGGTTTATGGTGAATATGCCACACGCTAAACAATGAAGTCTCAGCTATCATGTTCATTGCTATCTGTGCCTGTGGAGTTTGTTTTTCTTTTCAAGAGAGAGTGGTAACTTTATAGAATTGCAAAAATGAAGAGGTGATATAAGCAATGAACACAAGTGAATACACTTGTGGGCTTTTCTCATACATATTGAAGAGTTTGTTCTTTCTACTTATGCAGTCATAAAACTAGCTTGCATATGGAAGAGGCAGAAATCTGGAAAAATTGTGTTATGATGACTGATAATACCACTGCTGTGTTACTAATCATAACTGTTTATGTTACTAATCATAACTGTATTGCTTATAGCAATACCAAGAGCAAAACTTCATGATTCCATTTGCTACTGGCATTGCAATTTCCAGTTTGGAAGCTGGTTCTCTGGAGAATACCATATCCCTAATACGTCTACAGGTGAACATTTGCCTTATGTCCACAGCATCACGTCTGCATTATCACCCATTTTTGTCAAGCACAAAGTACTTTCAGACATGCTATAGGAACAATTTTGTAAGCCACTTAAACATCATATTTCTTAGTAGCAATTAAACAGGAAAGAACGATGCTTTGTATCAACAAATAACTCCTATGGTTATAATTAGCAACTCCAAAGTGGTTGTATCTCAGTTACAATCCACACACAAAGGCCTATCAACGGCCTATCAACTTTTTTTTTTTTTTTTTTTCCTGGCCAAAATATTAAGTTTTGGGAAAAAAAATCAGGTATTCTTCAGATACCAACTTGAACTGTCAAAACAAGTTTCTATTCTGTATTAATTAAGAAGTGAAGAGTGTAAAAGAACAGGATAAATATTGCTGAAGTTAGCCTGGGTTGTGGGTTTTATCTTCTGCTGAGTGTCTGGCACAAGATGTAGCATCCCTCGTTCTGCAAAAATCACTAGAGCAGCTGAAATCCTATGTGCTGAGCCTGTGTCCTGATGTCCTGTGTGTTTATTTCCTGCTGGAGAGTAAGCATGATGCTGACCAGGTTTAAAATCCTACCCAGGACCTGCAGTAGAAAAAGCAGAGCAAATAAAAGTAGATTCTGAGGAAAAGCTAGCATATCAGTGTTTTAAAGGTGTTTCTGACTAAGCCTCATCTGCTAAAGCCCAGACACCTACGCTGTAGATGCCATCACAGATATCTAAACCAGTCTCTCATTATAGTCCATGGAAGTCTGAAGTTTAGGCAAACATATCCTGCTCTTTTTAGACAGTAAAGCACAGACAGGGAACTGGAGCCCAGACAGCCTAAGGTTGCTGACAGAAAACCTGCAAGGGTAGCACGGAGTCAGAACCGTAAACGCTGATGCTGCTGATCCAGTTAACGTGTGTTTCAGGTGAACTTCCAAGAGGCAGCACAAAGCTGAAATGCAAGAAAGAGATGACCTGGCATGCTCAGCACTGAAAGAGAGCATTGAGATCTGGGCAATGCTGAAACACAGTAATAAAAGAAAATCAATAGCTTCTTGGAAAAGACAGTTGTAAAGAAATCAGGTAGGACAGATTCCATCTGTTCTTGCTATGGGCGAGCAGTTTTAAATGTTGAGGACTTGGGACTTGTTTTTTAGTAGATATATATATTTATCTCTTGTAAGTGTTTAAGCATATACAAAGAAAGTGGACTAAACAAACAAACAAAAAAACATACCAGTACAGAAAAGAAAAGAAAAGAAAAGAAAAGAAAAGAAAAGAAAAGAAAAGAAAAGAAAAGAAAAGAAAAGAAAAGAAAAGAAAAGAAAAGAAAAGAAAAGAAAAGAAAAGAAAAGAAAAGAAAAGAAAAGAAAAAAATGAATTTGCAGTTCATTTTCCAGTTTAGGCAATACTATGAACTGAAAGGTCACAGAGTATTGTGTTGTGTGATAAATGCATCATAGCTTCACTGAACCTACTTACCTTCAGGCACCTAAATGTTTGGCTCAAACCCTCTGTTTGTTTATCAGATACAAACATCTACGTAATTCATAAATCCTCATAAAGGCAAATTATTCCCTACCCCCCATCTATTTCTTTTAAAAGAAAAATCTTGAAAAGAATTCTTGTACAGCAGGTCAATAAATCAACAAACACATTTTCAGATGATGTAGCACCATCAGATAATGCATGCTTTGCCTGCATGCACACTCTGTAGATCTATTCAATCCATATTTGAAAAGAAATTAATTCACAGAGTCTTTGCTGTAGACTGAGAGCAAAAAGAAAAACAAGAGTACAAATAGTGGCCTAGAGCATTAGGAATAAATAGACTCAAGGCTGACCTGCCAATATTTAGCTACCCTGAACAGTGGCCCTTCTCTGTCTGAGAGAACATGGATTGCTTTATTCAGCGCTACATTCTCCCACAAGTTATCGAGGTGCTGAAAAATTCAAGAGTTATAAGCATATAAGCAGTTTAAAAACACATTGAAATCCTTGGATTTCAACACTGACAAATGGACGAGTGGCAGCAAGCTTTCCCTCTTATTAAAGAGGATTATTTGCTTGTGTATTCACATTAAGTTTTTCCAAAGAAATAGCATAGGATGCCAGAGACCTGAAGCATTGGATTTGACATTGTTCATGTAGCCTATTATTCCTCTAGTCCACAAACATCAATTCTTTGATAGAGACCAATATTTAACCTTTGAATGAATTTCACAAATTCCACAACAGGCAGATATAGAGTAAATGTCCATATAAAGTGGTCCTGCTGTCCATATAAAGTGGCTTGTGACTAAAATTTGGCTTCAGTCTTGACTCATAATGGTAATTCTCTTTTCCAAATTTTTAACATTTAATTTTGATAACAGTTGTGCTAAGTTTCTTCCATTGCTTTGACTTACTCTTCCTCTCAGCACATTTCCTTGAAGAGCTCACAGAGGACAGATTTCACACCTTGCATATTGTTTGATGGCAACACTCAGCAACAGTGCAGGGAAAAAACAAAGGGTGAGGGTGGACCTGGAGAGAACACAGGGAATGGGGCCAAGATTTTCTGCCCAAAATCTCATATGTGGTGACAAGGAGTATTGCCAGTTTTCTGCCTCTGTTGACGAGTTTAGGAGGAGAATTCCATCTGCCAGCTGCTTGTCCAGGTCTCCTGTACAAGGCTGTTGTATCTGAATTTTGGGAATGACACCAGGTTCTTTTTTCTGCTTATTTAGAAAGTACATTATCATGTAAAATATGACAACATAATGAATACTAACTTTTGCAGAATACATTCTAGTGTTACAAAATGAGTGCAATAGCCTTACCTTTCTTGTTAAAGCTGGATATTAGCTTCATTGGATTATTTTGGATTTAGTGACAAGGCAAGACTTCATTTCTGGCTTCTGGTTTGCTTATACAACAGGAACAGCAAAAGTACTCTCAAGGATTACTAACAATGAGCCCTAAGTAACAGTGAAATAGTGCATTCATACAGCTACTTCTGACCAACAAGACTGTTTTTATTTAGATACAAAATGCAGTTCTCCAGGAACGAGCTCAGGCTGTGATACTGGTCTAGCCATTGCAGAGCAGTGACTTTTGCTCACTATGGATTCAGTCAAACTGCATCTGCATTTGTTTTCTGGAGGTGAAGGAGTTTCTCTTTCAAAACAATCTCTGGATGCACCCTTTCATAGTCGAATTTGATGGTAGGGTGAATACAATGTCATAAACAGTCTGCTGAAGTTATTCATGATTTTATCTGCACAGAAGTCAGAATTGCATGCAGAACAAACATATTCAAATTATTTTCTGTGAGCGGCCATCTTAAAAATAAAATGCTCTCTACCTTCTAACTCATATACTCGGAAAGATTATTTGTTTTTCTTACTGCTAAGGGAAAGAGGTCTTAAGACTTTCAATTATTTTCTAACTCTATTCATTTGTATGGAAATTCAGTACTTAATTAAAAATAAATCCACCATAGCTTAAAATCACGTTAAGAACATCATTTGGTGTGACAGTGGATTCAGCATTTGACAGGCACTTGCACACTTGGGAGATAACTATATGACTGAATCTCTGTAGCTTTTATCAACTGTCTGTAGCCTCTTCTTTTTCTTGATTAATGAAATATTAGCATAAAGCATCATCAGGATCTTACAAACCATCTGTTCCTGCTCTTCTTCCCTTTCCACCTTTCTGTTATCATACATCTTTTTATTTTAAATAGATTTATACAGCCTCTATAAAAATTTCAATGACATAACGAGAGCATTTTGTACACAGTACAACTTTTGAAGACCTCCCTGGAACAGTGCAAGCATTCTGAATTTTAAATTGATAGTAATTAAAAATACATTGCCACTCTTCTAATGAATTAATCCAGCATTTAAATCTGCACAGCAGCTATTCATCAGGGAAGTTCTAAATGTGGATTCTAATTTAGCCTGATTCTTGATTTTTTTGAAAATTTTATTTATATATATATATGCATGTGATCCTGCTAAGAACAGAGTTCATATTCACTGATTAAGAGGACTCTGACATTGCCAGACTATGAGGATACAAATCACTTTACAGTAAAACTTTTTTTTTTTTTTTTTTTGGTGTCTCACATCTGCTTATTTCCTTTTTGAAAACTACACGTTTGATAGAATCAGATATTTGGTTGTCATCCTGGTCTGTATCCACAGAACTTAATATATCATGACTTTAAAAATGGAATTTTCAAAATGAGTTGAGGCTACGAAATTTTACAATTATAGAGTCACACTACTATGGTATATGATAATATTTCCCTCAGAAAGGGATCTGGGGGGTTTTTGGTTGATGGCAAGTTGCAGATGAGCCAGCAGCGTGCCCTGGCAGCCCCAAGGGCCTACCCTACCCTGGGTGCCCCAGGCCCAGCACCGCCAGCTGCTCTTCTCGGTGTTGGTGCAGCCTCACTTCAAGTACTGTGTTGAGTTTTGGGTGCCACAGTATAAGAAGGACATAAAACTGTTAGAGAGTGCCTAAATGAGTTCAACAAAGATGATGAAGGGCCTAAAGGGCAGGATGTATGAGGAGCAGCTGAGGTCTCTTGGTTTGTTCAGCCCAGAGCAGAGCAGGCCAAGGGGAGGCCTCATGGCGGCCTGCAGCTCCCTCAGGAGGGAAGCGGAGGGGCAGGCACTGAGCTCTGCTCCCTGGGGACAGTGACAGGACCCGAAGGAACGGCATGGAGCTGGGACAGGGGAGGGTCAGGCTGGGGGTTAGGGAAAGGTTCTGCACCCAGAGGTGGCCGGGCACTGGGACAGGCTCCCCAGGGCAGTGGGCATGGCACCGAGCCTGCCCCAATTCAAGAAGTGTTTGGACAACACTTGGACACAGTCTGTTTTTCTGGGTGGCCCCAAGTGGAGTTGGACTCTGTGATCCATGTGGATCCCTTCCAACTGGAGATATTCTGCAATCCTATGATTTGCTTTTGTATAATGAGGCAGCTTCAAACTGCTAACGTGAGTAAATGGAGATTGAAAACCTCGTTCTGAGAACCTCATTATAAGGGATTTCACCTGCCACTGTTACCGAGGGACCCCATGGGATGACAAAGTGACAAGATGCTTTCCCAGCAAACAAGAAGAAATGGGGCAAGGAGTTTCAAATACATACCCATCCTTATAAGGAGACAATTAATTCTTTATCATATCCACTATGATTTCAGTGGTGAAATATAGGAAAAAGGAGTTACAGGAAAGGAAAGGAATTAAAGGAGGGTAGGAAGGAAAAAGGGGCAGAATCTTTTTCTGAAGGTTTGCTGGAAAGAAAGATGGGGTATTACGCTGTTCAACTTCTTAAAGGAGCTAAGGAAGGGTACCAGTTTCTGTAAGAATGTAGCTGTGTTAGACATCGGGCAGAATAACTTACTTTTGTACTTTAGACCTGGGCATTACTTATTTTTAGTCTTTGTTTTGCTCTACATCCTCTGCAATTCATGACACTTAAATATCAATTTAACATAGTGAAGAAAAGTCAGCTCAGCTCCTTGAAAGAAAACATGCCATGACATGGGAGTTGACGGCATGCAAGGGTTAGTACTGTTAGCCTGAAGTGAAGTGGTATCTGAAGAGGGGCGGACCACTGCTGAAATCCTGAGGAAGGCACTTGGATGTGGACTTGTATGTAAAGCAGGCACCTCAGGACTACATATATGCTCTTCAGAGGCCCAAAGCTAAACCAAACACATGTTGAAGAGAAAGAAGGGCTGAACACACAATTTGCATGCTAGAGTGGAAAGAAGTTGCTAAGAGATAAGCTTCAGTTCTTGGAGAGAGAAGAAAGGGTGAAATGGAGAGCTGAAGAACTTCAGCAGGGCTGGCAAGAGCGGCTTACATTGGAAAAAGAGAGGACCAGCAAGGAGCAACAGTGGGTAGGTGAAAGCCTTCAAAGAGTAGCCATAGGGCCGTTTAAGGTAATATACTAGGAAAAGTCAGGTTGAGTATGTTTTAACGGGATAATATGAGGGAAGAACTCATAGAGTAGAAAGTGAGCAAGTAAGAGAGAAAAAGCAACTGATGAAGATTGAGGAAAGCCAAGGTAGACGGAGAAATATGTGATATAAAATTGCCTGAAAACCTCTGGAGAGTGGTAACAAAGCTGTTGTTCATCACTCCTTTCTTTCACTGAATGTGAAAATGGGCTGAACAACAGCTTGGACTGCCCTTCTAGTAGTATTTAACTCTTATCTTCTGTCATTAATTAGCTTGGTTCAACAGAGGTAAGTGGGATCAAGGGGCAACATGGTTAATGCTGACGGAAATATTTCCTATAGCATATGGGTATGGCTGCTTCAGTCACAACAAAAAAATTATCATGATGGGGTGGTGATAGATCTCCTCATCCATTTTCCCCTATAAAGCAGCGAATGTCTCCAAAGTCCTAATCCAGCTGCTTAGTAGCACTTTGAGAGCTTTATCTTTTCTCTTTATCTTTTCTTCTTTGGAGGAAATATAATGGTGTGGTATCATTTGCATGATACACTACCTCAGCACCTAGGAGCAGGATGAAGGTGCTGGGCAAAGGTGGTTTACAGCATCTGTTTGTTCGGCTGACTTCAGAGCTGTGCAGGAACGGCTCGGTCCTCATAACATGTCAGAAAAAAGCCTCAGAGTCACTGTAGCTCATGCTATGCTTTTTTAGATATCCCTAAAAGAATGCCATAAACCTAAAATTATGTTCAAGTGCCACCTGACGATAGTCTCAGTTTTACAGTGATGCAGGAGACCACCTGTACAGTGGTCATTCCCAAAGATCTTTTGAGACTATCTAGGCCTTTTTCTGAAAAATAAATGTTAGAAAACAGCAAAATGCGTCCAAATGTGAGCTCTATATACTACTTTTCTTTAACATTCCCTATTCTTTCTTGGTGTATTGTAATTGTAAAATTATTTTCACTGTTAACATTTTGTAGGCAGTCTGATTCTGCCTAGTCTCAGCTTCAAGACATGTTATACATCAATACTGATATACATCAATTGATATATGATTGCATTGTGTGTTGAAAATTTTATTTTTGAAGTTACTTAAAGACTATGTTTATGTTAATCCCCAAACTTCCAGCTGATAAACTGAGTAAATTGATCTTTGGCACCTCTGCGTTTTTCCAAACCTTTGATGATTCTCACAGTGTTTTTCTGAGCTATGTTCAATTTATCTTGGACTGAGGACACTGCAACTGAATAAAATATTCTACAAGCATTTATTCCAAAAGACAGAAAAAGTGTTTCTTCTCATCTTGCATTTGATAACCTCATGTTTATATATCCAAACAACGTACTATCCGTTTCAGGTATAGTGTTACATATGGAACTTATATTCAGGGCCTGTCTGCCATGATCCTCAGCCGTGTTTAAAGATGGATAGCAGTTTTCTGCTCATTCCTGCAGCAGCACTTTTCTAGCTTTTAGGATTTAGCATTGTAATGTTTTTCATATCGTATTGTAAACTATTTCCTCCTCCTTCTGTCATTTGGTGTATAAACTACCTTTATTAGTTTGGTCATTGGTATGATAAGTCACGTTAGGAGAAATTAACCTACCAGCAAGAAAACAATAAAGGGAAACTTCGACGTTTTCAGATCACTGTGAGAAAACAGGCACTCTAGCAGTTTCAAAAGCTCTGCTGGAGTGTCTGGAACTAATGAAAGCTACTCTACACCACCTGCTGAACCAAGTTAAATAGACTGTCAGATTAATTAAAGTGTCAGACTAACCAATGGCTTCAATTTCACTTTTTCACAAAATAAAAGGTTCCAACAAAGAAATACGGAAAAAAACTTATTAGGTTATCTAGTTCATTCCATGTCATTGCAGAACAGTTCCTCTGATGACATTTTTATTCCAGTTTGTTTGATGCTGCTTTAAAGGCTTGGAGAGGCATAAGCCACAGCTTCTGCCTGTATAAGAATTTACAGCTTGCTAAACCCTGATCCCTATCTTCACATGAGTAATGATTTTATTTTCATAATAGTATTGTAATATGTCCACTTAAACAATGCCCTTGCCATCTCTCTGTATGGTTGGTCTTACTCCACTGCAAATTCCTAAGGGCTGTGTTGTAAAACTGCAATTTGTTGTCACTGGTTTCAGATTCATTTCAATCAGAGCTCTACACTAGCACACAGTCCCATCTTCCTTCTTTGCTCTCTGTAGTCTGATGCATCAAGCAGTACAAACATAAAATCAGATATAAAAAATATATCATAAACAGAAATATGTCAAATTGAAGTATAGGTTTGACGTCTGGGAAGTTGAATTTTTTTTTTTCCTAATTTTTTGGATGCCAATTTTTCAGATTTTTGACAATCCCATTTCATGTCCTGCATTTTTGCATGAAAGCATCCATTTTTATTGAAAAAGTTGTTTGATTAAGGACCTTTTTACCAGCATCTCTGAACACCTCTATGAACTGCGTTGCTATAGTTCTCTAGAACTCAAAAATATTACCATATTGCCTCTGAAAAGTAGGAGGTATCATTTTTTCCACAAAACCTCTGGGAAGTCAAATAGAGTTCTAAGGATTATCAGAGGCTTAGTGGCTCTGGGTGAGGAGCAAGCATTGGAAGAGTTACAGAAAAATGAGATACAGAACTGGAAAAAAATTGCGTTAGATACAGGACCTATTGTCTCTATGGCAAAAATGCATTCAGCTGGAAACAGTAGCCAACATCCACCTATCTCCAATGTTTATGTAATGGGATGAAAATTATAGCATCATATGACCTTTATATGGCCTTTATGACCTGTTGTCTGTATTTCTGCTCTCACTTTCTTCTCCCTCTCTACAATACATATACTTTATGTAAATGTCCATAATATCGAACACACACTGTACATTAGATGCCTCTGTTTATTACGAGATCGTTGCCTTTGTACCACACGTTAGCTTTGCAGTGGTGGAATAGGACAGAAAACTTTTGTCAGAGTTTTAACTTCTCCGTGCAGAGTGGCAGCCTCCAGATAGCCAAAAAAAAACCCACCTGGACTGCTACCGGCCTCCAGAAGTCTCTTAGCTCAGTATTAAAAGAACTAGATGCAGCCATGAACTTCAGGTGGGTGCCTTCAGCTGTCACTTACCTTGGTATTCAATCAGCTAGGCTTATGATGAGCAATAAGGGAGCAATAAGCAATAAGCAATGATGCTTATTGCATCATTGCATAAGCGAGCCCCTTGTGGTTGTGGTTATTTAGGTTCTTTGCAGTCTAATTATAAAAAATAATAGCTGAACACTGTGCTTTGAACAAAGAGCACCCGAATTAACCCCGAGCACAGGGCACGCACCAGGGAGCACTCACAGAGCGCTCACAATCCAGTTTTAAAAAACCCTCAGCTCCTGAGGGTTCAGCTCCTCAGTTGTGAACTGTGTTTGTCCTAAATGTGTACCTAAAAATAAAAAATAACTTAAAAAATCACCCTGCCTCCTTTAGCTACAGATACTATACTCAGCTACTCAAGTGTGCTGAAGCAGAAACCGATGTCGCAATGCCACAATACTTCAGGGCAAGGGCCTGGAGAATGGGGAAGCAAACACTGCTGCTCTTTTCACTGGCTTGGCATGAGGCTGGAGGCCAGTGTGTGGGCAGGGAAAACGTGCAAGTAAATCCTAGTGGTTAGGAGGTACCTTAGGAACAGGTACAGCAGGGCTAGGGAAGTGATTGTCCCCCTGTACTCAGCTCTGGTGAGGCCACACCTTGAGTACTGTGTTCAGTTTTGGGCCCCTCGCTACAAGAAGGACATCGAGGTGCTTGAGCGGGTGCAGAGAAGGGCGACGAAGCTGGTGAGGGGCCTGGAGAACAAGTCCTGTGAGGAGCGGCTGAGGGAGCTGGGCTTGTTCAGCCTGGAGAAGAGGAGGCTCAGGGGCGACCTTATCGCTCTCTATAGGTACCTCAAGGGAGGCTGTAGCGAGGTGGGGGTTGGTTTGTTCTCCCACGTGCCTGGTGACAGGACGAGGGGGAATGGGCTTAAGTTGAGCCAGGGGAGTTTTAGGTTGGATCTTAGGAAGAACTTCTTTACCGAAAGGGTTGTTAGACATTGGAACGGGCTGCCCAGGGAAGTGGTGGAGTCACCATCCCTGGAGGTCTTTAAAAGACATTTAGATGTAGAGCTTAGGGATATGGTTTAGTGGAGGACTGTTAGTGTTAGGTCAGAGGTTGGACTCGATGTTCTTGAGGTCTCTTCCAACCTAGAAATTCTGTGATTCTGTGAATGGGGGCGGCTGTACGGTACTGAGGCTGGAGGGGGAGGAGGGGGAGGTTTGTGAGGGGACTGTTCCGTGTTGTTTCACTTTATGACCGAGTTTCTTCGGCTCTCTCTGAGGCAACACCGCCCGGCCAGGCTCTTTGGGGCTAATCTCCCCCTCACAGCCGCCTCGCCCAGCAGCCGCCGCCCTTCGCCGCGGCTCCCTGAGGGGGCGACCGAGGCCGCGCTGCCGCCCGGCGCCGCCCCGCGCCTGCGTGGCGCTGCCTCCTCCTCTCCCTTCCCTCCCTCCCTCCCTCCATGGGGCCATGGGCGGCTGAGGCGGAGCGGAGCAGCGGCACCGCCCGGGCGTCTCGGGCGCCTTCTTCCCCTGCCCCATGTCGGCGCGGCTCGGCCGGGCGGCGCTGCTGCTGCTGGGGCGGCCGGGGGGCCCCGGCGCCTCCGTGCCCTCCTCATCGCCCTGCTTGGGCTCGCTGAGGGCCCCGCCGCTTTGCTGCCAACACCACCACCACCTCCACCGCCGCTTGGGCAGCCTGAGCTGTGGCGGCACCCAGGGGCTGCTCCTGCCCGGGGGGGGGGCTCCTCCTCATCCTCCTCCTCCCGGCCGGGCTCTGGGCACCCACCCCAAGAAGGAGCCGATGGAGGCGCTGAACACGGCGCAGGGAGCCCGAGACTTCATCTACAGCCTGCACTCCACCGAGCGGAGCTGCCTGCTGCGGGAGCTGCACCGCTTCGAGTCCATCGCCATCGCCCAAGGTGAGCCCCGCGTAGGGTGCCCGGCACCGTGTGGGGCTGGCTGAGGGGCAAAGCGGGGCCGAGGCGTCGAGAAAGCTGCCGGGCTGCCCCACAGCTCCACGTGGCTGCCCCACACGGGTTCAGTTTCCAGAACCATCCGCCCCGCCTTCGCCACTTCAGCCCCATGGGTTTTGCTGGGTGCTGGCTGTCCTGTGAGGTGTCCTGAAGGCTGTGGGAAAGGTGTTCAAACAGGAGCAGTGTCGTGTACAAAGTGCCCCAGTGCTGCTACAGCAGGTTTCAGATCTCCAAAGAGATCCTGGGCTGCTGCTGGAGCTCGTTCAGGAGTTGTGCTGCCCCGTGTACAGGGCTGCTGGCGTGAGGGTGCCTGCCAAGGGCTGCTTGGCTGTAATTCACCCTCCGCGGGCAGGTACACGCGTGCTGGGGAGGTTTCTAGGTGTGTCTGTGAGCAAAACACCGGCTAAAATAATCCGCACTGATTTCTCCTTGATCCCACTGCTCCTTCCAACCTGGCACTTTGCATGCACGGATCAAAAACGTGACCAAATCAGATCCCGTTGATTGCAGGCGCGGTGCTTCTGATGCTCAGCTGTAATTTACGGTACCTATTGCGGCCGAGATGACAGCAGGCACTTCAGAGCCCAGCGTGCATTTGATCTAGGCCTCTGTGACTTTGGTCGTAGCGTGCCCTTGGAAAGGGCATTTCTGTGGCTCGTGGCTGATCTGTACATGTCTTGAGGAAAGCTCCGGGTGGGCAGAAACCAGTTTGAAGGGGCAGCCGAAGGAGTGCTGCTTCCACAAAGAAGCAGACCCTTTTCAGGTGCCTCCTCAGTGCTGTCTGTAGTACACCTGCATGCAAACAGAGCAAGAGCAGTTCATGTAAATAGCTTGTTTTAGGAGCAGTGCTGCTGTTTTGCAGAGCAGGGATTGGTTATGTTTGTTTCCCAGTCAGAAAGCATGCCTTAAGCTGTCAATTGACCCTAACTTTTGAGTACTAACAACTAATGCTCTTCCTAAGGATCCTTCTCAGCATCTGAAAGGTTCTTGCCGTAGGTTTTTGTACAAGTTTCTATCCCGACAGTTACTGCTCAGGTGAAAGTAGGTTTTTCACAGGGCTCCTGTATCACCAGGGGATCGTGTTGGGGATATCAAAACCTTTAAAACATATTTCAGTATAATGTCTCGAGGTTTGTACAGAGATAATTCAACAGATGGTCCTATTTAATATCTGCTTGCTCAGCTGCTGTTAGCTATAGTATGGGAGTCTGTTTCTATAAGGTACTGTGACTATCTGATAATTTAGGATCTGAAAGACGGAGTGACAAAAGCATTAGTTTAAGTTCAGAGACATAACTGCATGAGACTTAAGACTAAACTGCGGATATATGCTGGTAGTGGAAATCGTAGTTCACTTGTGCCAGAAATTGTAACCATTCATCTCGCTGGGGGGAGAGTTTCAGCGAAACCTCAGGTCTGTGCTTTGTAGTCCCACAGGTGAGGGTTGCCAAAGTGCAGTGATGCCATCAGACCTCAGTCTGTGGAGTCAGATTTTTGATCTTCCCTGCTGCTGGTAACTTGATTTTTAGGAAAATAACTTCTTCCTTTAGCCAGCTCCATTCATTTTTATTTTTTTATTTTTTTTACCTGACTACAGCATATGAGCTGTCAGCTTTTCTCCCTAAGAAGTGATTTTTCTACACAAGTTGTTGACAAAAAGACATAGCCAAGAAGAGCTTCTAGAAAGTCTTTTGAATAAAAATTAGCCAAAAAATACCTTAAACCAAGAGTGTGTACCTCTTGTATGTTCTGTGATATTCTAGAGAGCTAAAATCACGTGAATGAGAGAGGTAACGTGGCACAGAAATCATTCAGTGCAGATGCAGGTGCTGGGCTTTTTTTAGAGGCGCCCGCCAAAGCACTGGGTTCTTTTTTGGTGTGCAGGTGTTTGAGCTGTCCTGGGCTAGGGAAGGAGGGGAGCTCCGAGGGCAGGGTCGGTATTGACAGAATTCATGTTTTATGGGACGAAGGGAAGCAAACGTAGAGCCAGGCTCCTCAGGATCGTCAGGTGTGCATCGTAGCTCACAACACCAGGCAGTGGCAGAAGCACACAGAGTAGAAGGGCTGCGCTGGAAAGAAAATGACACGATTTCTGGGCTAGATGATGATAATCTGTGCTTCATGTGCTTCGTTATGATTAGATAATGTTTTGTACATTTGCCCCTGCCTGCTGTTAAAATGGTGACTGTAGGAATGATGTAACTAGGTGCTCGGGCTGTGATTGTGAGGAGGGATTTGTGCCCCGCTTTCCTAGTGCTTTCTCCAATCTGTTAATGTCACTTTTGTTTTTCACAATTGATCAGTTCAGGGTAGTTAAACTGATTTGGGGAACGCTGCGTTTCTGCTCTTATCTTTTCATCCTGTGGCAGCACGCTGTAGCTCTAGGTGGTCGATGCTTTAGATCGGATTGCAAGTTTGATTTCCAATGAGGTGTGATCCGAATGCAGCCTCCAAATTCCCTTACCTGTCTGCTGAGCAAGTTCCTCTGTCCTATTGCAGTCCGGAAAATCAGCCTGTCCTCAATCCTGAAATGCACACACAGTTCTGTCAAGTTTGTTTTGTGCCTGTGATCTTTTCATACTTCCATATGGAAAGGGAGGTTTTAGTCCATACCCCTCCTAACGTGGTCCTTCCTGGGTTAAGTTTTGACCTTCTTCCTTCACTGCCTCTTCTGTGCCCTAACAGACCCCATAACAGCTCGGGGAAGCTGTCAGCAATATGGGGAGACCTGGGCACACCAAGAACCCAATGGGGCCTGCTCCCCAGTCCATTCGCAGGCCTACCAGCGGGAGGATGCGGTCCCACCACCTAATTGCCCTAGCGCGAGCTATGACAGGACACACTATCTGTGGCCTCCCCTAATGGCAGAGGCTAGAGGGAAACCCGGCCGCTGCCGTGGCTGCTCCGCCGAAGAACAGTCCTCAGGTAGGTGAGCCGTAGCCATCCACCTCTGAGTTAGGTGAGTCTCGAGTCTTTTGCTGCTTAATGCCTCGGGTTGCCCTGTGGTCGCACAGCCTGGAGGTGGGAGAGGTTTGAGACGGGGGCTCGGAAGGGTTTCTGCCACCACACGTGTCTTCTGCTCCCAGGTGCTGGGCGCTAGCAGCGGGTGTAAACAGTTCAGCCTCCAGAAAGCAGCTGAAAACTTGCTGTACTAACAAACAGCGAAATGAGTTTGTTTGTTTAATGTTTGGCTTCGGTCAGGAGGCTGCGCTGCTCACGGATCTGTGAGCTTGTGTTCAAGGATGGCTATCGAAGCCGGGCTTACCCGGCAGCCTGACTTCAAACACTAGGAAGCTTTTGCGTAGGAGAACCTGGGGGGGAGAATATGAAACCGAATCTTGATGGAACTGTGTTAAAAAGATATTCTGAGAAGTGTCCTGATTTAGACTGCAGTCTATATTTTGCTAACTGTCTTAGTGCTAACTGTCACTTTAGTGATGTCAAAACATCACTAAATTGCTCTTTCTGAAGACAGCTGCAAGACCTTCCTACCTGGATTTAGTTTTCTGTTTTCCTTAAAGTCTTTTTTTCTTCCCTTTTTTTCTTGGAAAGGTGTATAGGGTCTCACCTTTTACCAAGATGAGTTTCAGAACAGTTTTTTTTTTTTAATTTCAGCTTGTGTTTCTTGTAAGCATGTCAGCTGCAGCAGATGGAGATGATGAATGTGGACTTGAATACAAATATTTTGTGTTTTTCTTTTTCGTAGTTACAGAAACACCGAAGTAGCAAATTGGCCGATTCCTTTAAACTGCAGTAGTGCCACTCTCCTGTTTGTGGAAGTGGTGCTCCGTGATCAAGGTTTCATTTTCTTGGCAACATAGTGAAATCCTCCTTCCCTCTGCTCCTTTCTTACACAGAGAGATGGAAAGATTAAAAAAAAAAAAAAAACATACTGGCAATGTAGAGAGTGATTTCATGCTTCTAACCTTTCGTATCAAAAGTGAGGGGTTTGAGGAGGAAGGAGAGGGGCTTATGTTCTGGTTTTCTGCCTTTAGTTTCCAGTGTATATTTGAAAATGATTTGTGGAAGCACTTAGAAGCAGTGCAGCAAGCCCAGTAAGCAGGAGGAAAATGACCGAAGTGTTTGACTTGCGTAGGTAAGAAACAACTACACAGCAGGTGTGCTAAGGGTGCTGCTGTTCTTATAGCTGTGCTGGTTTAAAATATTCTTGAGCCAAAACATAACGCTTTTCCACTAACAATACTAACACAACAGCTATCTAGTGCCTCTCAGGTCGTGGTAGGGAGGGATTCAGTTATTTTTCCGTCTTTGTTTGCAGAGATGGGAAAACAGCTCCTGTTAGAATTATGCATGTACATGGAAAAAAGAATCCTTGAAAACACCAATTTGCATTTTATTTTTTAAATATTAGGGTTTTGTGATATGATTACGAAATAAAAGGCCTTCGGAAATGTAGGAGCTCGGAGGATTTCTGGTTGTTGAGGCTGTGTGTTAATGGGAACACATGCAAAAAACTTAGTGCCGGTGTATTCCTGACAGCTGTTTTTGTTGGGTTAAGGTCAGGTCTGCAGAATGCAGTCTGTAGCTAGATTCTCTTTGCAGGCACCGGTATGTGATGCTCTGTGTGATTTAGTAAATTATCTGACCAAAGCAGTGTGTTCTGCTAGAAAAATGTTCATGTGTTGGGTGTGAAGAAGTTAGCGCTGTGCGTGAAGGGCGCCACCGCTGTGTTCGGTCGGTCTGACAGCTGGAGCAAGATCTTCTTGAGGTAATTGCCAACTTTTAGCCGGTGTTGTGTGAAATCTTAACTTTGGTGTCACAAGAAGCATCTCTGTTTTATGATCTGGTGTGAAATCTCTGGTTCCCTGGAGTAGCACAAGGATTATTAGTCTCGATGCCACTGCTTCCACAGTTCACAGAGGGAAGTTAATTTGGAAGGCTGCAAATGCCATCAGAGACAAATGGATTTCGCTGAAGTTTTTGGTCACTTCAAACATGACCTAGTGTGAAAAACAATTCCTTTTATTATGAGTCAGACGCTTGGTGCTAATATAAATGCATCTGCCTGGTGGCTTAGAAACCACCCAGGTCTTAGTACCTCTTTTTGGTACAGCGTAAGCTATGTTAACAAAGTGTGATTTGATCCTCCTGGCTCCGCTTGTCTTGTCTAAAGAGTGATTTTTTCCAATGAAAAGGTAGGAGAATTCCCCAGTTTGAGCAGGGGGAAGAGGGAACAGCCCTGCTAGTGTGCTTTGGCACCCTATGGGGGCAGTTCTGTGTGCACAACAGGCCAAATGTGCACGGATACGCCCTGAGCTGCACGTGGAGATGGGTCATCCACCTCTGCTGTGCTGTGACCTGGGTCACTCAGTTGTTTCTTTACTTTGTTTGACTGCTATTCTAGGAGAAGGTCTCCTGGCAGGCTGCTGGGAAGCGTGTAATTTGCAAGCTGAAGTGCTCTAGCAGGCTGATAAAATGAGAAACTCTTACTGGCTTGCCTGTGTGCATACACAGAGGCTACTGCTAATCTCGGTGCTGAGGCAAAAATACTCAGTGATGAATGATGAGGTTCAGATGGAAACATCCACTACTTCTCTTTTTGCTTCCCAAATTCTTTTTTTTTTTTTTTCCCTAAACCATCGAGCCTTTTCACGAAGGCAGAGTCCAGAAGGAGTGCTGAAGGAGTGCTCATCATTTTCTTTAGCATCTACATGTTGTATTTCCATACAGTGCTCATCTGTGCAATGCAAAGTATTTTATCACTTGTGGTGATAACTATTACAGAAGACCACTCACCCCAGATGTTAGTTAATGCTAATATTGAATCCATTGGCTTGAAATTGATGTCATTTTGCCAGCAAAAAGAGAACAGTGAGGCAGTTTTGAGTTGAATCTTTTCTGTAGCTGCTCTGACACTAGCTTCCTTGAGACTTAGTGAGGAGAGGGAGAAATGGGAAGCTATATTCAGTCCCATAGCTACCATATTCTGCCATAGGTAGAATATCCAATGCGTAAATCCACCGTGGCTTTCCCAGGCCTCGCTGCTAAAGGACAAAGCTCTGCCTGCTGCTCTGCTTGGGTTGCTGGGGCTCACCAGGTGCTCACCTCACTGTCAAGGACCAGGGTAGGTGTTGTTTGTGAAGCGAACCCTACAGCTGCTCTCAGCTAACAGAGGTGGGAGTTCCAGCTCCTCTTTGTCTCTAGAATGAATTCTGATTTACTATGAAATTCAGTTATTTTTTCTTTAGATTCTTTTCACTCACAGTCCTGTCTCCAAGAATATGGATGCCCGTTATCAGGAAAAGCAAAGCACTTGGGAAGATGGGTGCGCTGCTTGATTCCCTGTGATAAGGGGTTTCGTGCATTTGACATCTAATTGAGAGGTATTCCATGAGAAACCTTTCGAGAATGAAAGTATGATTACAAAAAAAAAACAAACAAACAAACCACACAACTGAATGCCAGAACTCCAAAGTAAAAACTGCATGATCAAAATCTCATCTCCAAAATGTACTCGTGGGTGGTAGAAAATCTATTTCCACTGTTCATTTTAGCACTGCTGTGTTGTATTTGTCAATCTGACGTTTCTTTAAGCGTTATTACAATTGAGTGCTTATGATTTGTTTGGACTCTTTTTTTTTTTTTTTTTTTTTTTTCCTCAAGTAACTGTAAAGCTGTAAACGTAAGTGGCTTAGGAGAGTCAGACTTTTCATCATGCTGTCATCTCAATAACCATGTAGTATCTTATGGAAACTGCCTACTATATCGATTTTTTTCATCATGTTTTAACTTAGATTAAGTTTGGTGATTCTCTTTTTCTATTTTAAACTCACTGAGGGTTACTTTTCCCATGCTAACGTAGGTAATACCTTGGGACAGGGCTGTACATTACCTGAGTATTGAAGGGAGTGGGGTTTAATGCCATAAAAAAGGAAGCTGGTACTTGGTCACTCCTGGTAAAACTATCCTGAAGTTGCTCTCTCAAACTGTCATATGTCACTGTAACTGTCTGCCTGTAAACCATGTTCAGCAAGGTATTGCTTGCTGAAATTCGTGCTGATTTTGCTCTTGTCATTTGGTTTCCTTCCCTATTCTGAAATTGTACAGAACCCAGTCTGGGTTCTGTGCTTAAATGCAGAAATTCAGCTGAATGTTTTTGCAGAGGAAAGTCAGCAAGCATTCAAGATCAAGTGGAACGAGCGTAAGCCCTAGAGAAACCCGGTCTCCTTACTGCATGTCTAGGTTCTCTCCTTGCTGGCAGGTGCTCCAGTGTGGGTTGGATCACTTTGAGTAATGACTTATCACCGTCTTGCTTTTGGAAACTTCTAGCATCCAGATACCCTAAGCCACTGGTTCCACTTGAGAAGCCCGTGAAGGAGGTAGTATCGCCAGAGACGACCGGTACTCTTGGTACAGTAAAAAAATAAACCTAAAAGTGTGTGGCTGAGATGTGGCATTGCATAAGGCCAGCAAGCTGCTCGTGTGGCAGACGTTCTGTGTGCTCCTTGTGATGCAGCTGGCATGTGTTGCTGCAAGAAATCAAAGTGCTTGGTCTTGGGTTTATTTACATTACTATAAACTTGTGACTTCAGGCTTCATAATATAAATTGATATCATGACTTTGGTCTCAGAATGACGTGGTCCCCATGGGGACTTTGGGGACTTAGTCTTAATGTGAACAAAGAAATGTTTCAAGGCCTGGTCTCGTGGAAAGTCTCCCGAGCACCGTAATTTCTAGGTAACCTGGACAAGTCTCCATAATTTCTAGATCATAATGGAGTGGAAATTTTCAGGCTGAAACAACTTCATTCAGTTGGAGGAACTCGATGTTATGTACCTTATGCCCTTCCCTGGCAAAGTGCCACGCATTAAATTCTGTGGTCCAAACATAATGCGGAAATGGCATTACCGTTAAAAATGTAATTATTCAGTTAACTGCCTTTACCCTTCCCCCTAATTAATGCTCTAGGAAAGGTAAAGTAAAAGATTGCCCTAATTAAAGCTTGCTTTCCAATATTTGCATGTGTTTAGGCATGTAGTACAGCAGAATAACTGCCATGCACAAGCATTTTTTAGGGTGGTCAATTAAAAACAAACAAAAGTCAGGCTCTGAGCCAGGCTTTATGTTCATGTGTAAAATAATACATTTTGTAGTTATTGGGACACAGGTTTTCCTGCTAGTTATCTTTTCTGCCATGAGGGGTGCTTTAGATTTAGGAAAGATCACTTAAAAGGCAACTTTTACTTAGCAGCTCGTACCCTTCAGAGCAGTAGATGAGATGCTCTTTGATCTCCCTGTAACAGGCGTGAATGAACGGGATCGTGTGTGTTCTGCAACACAGGGGCACTGATTTAGCGTATAATTGATATTAAAGAATGACATCAGTTTCTTACAGGAAGAATTTAAGGGTTTCTTAAATTATTTAAAGCTTACCCGTGTGACTGAAAGCCCTTTCTTACAAAAAGGCAAAGCAAATGGAAAAAATGAGCGAAGTATATCATGCAGATGGTAATTAAGGAAGCTGCCTTGGATCTTCTGCAGGTTTTTTGTTTTTTTTTTTTCTGGTAAAGAAATGGTTCAGATTGAGGAAAGCTGGACGTGTGTGAGTTGCCTTGTGCCACCCCCTCATCCCTTTTCTTTCTTTCTCCTCAAATTGGCATGGTGCTGTTTGAGAAACCAGAAAGCAAACGTTCTTGTTGCCGTTTTATTGCTGTGTGTGAGAACTTCCTCTAACATCTAGCCTGCCTTTTGGAATTTTGGGGATGTGACTAACCCGTGCCTGAAACAAACTCTTGCTTCCTCTGAAACACGGTGAGCTGTTCAAGGCAAAGCTGACAAAATGCATTTTTTTAACCCATTAGAGTGCATGTTGCATTCAAATCTATGGGATATGAAATCGGTGCTTTTGTGGAGTGTCCAGTTACTTATGTTATGTTAGTTGTTAATACATCTTCCCTTGCAGCCATAGCAGACCCTGATATATAGTCTTAATTGCACTTATTTCATATATATATATATATATATTTTATATATATATATATATAAACATATATAATGGGGGGGGGGGTTATTTGGTCATTATTGCACTTACGTTGTTGACCTCAAAAGCCTTGTTTGCTGGATAATTTGCCAGTTCCCATTTATATGTGACGGGCTCTCACGTTCATTCCTTCTTGGGTACTCTTTGCGTTTTTGTATTTAATCCTGATAAATGACCGTGCTTTAACTCATGGCAAATTCCCTCGTGTCACTTTCTCAGCCTACTCATTTCTCTCTGACTTGTAAAAAGAGCAAATAGGAGCAGTGGAGGACTACAGTATTCTGTGTTTGGTGATGGGGCATACCCTGTGGCAACTCTCTCATCACCTTAAAGCAGTCGTAAGGAGCAGGGGGCCTGTTTTATTCTCTCCTACTGCCCATACACAGGGAGAAAAACTTTCCTCAACCCGCTGACTGAGTACTTGGTAGCTTTTAGGCTCTTGGTGCACGTGCTGTGATCTGCTGCTGAGCAGCTGCTGTTTTGCTTTGGGAAGGAAGGCTGCATACATGCCAGGTAGGAGAGGAGGCATTTCCAGACTTAAATCCTGCCTTGCTCTGTGGCAGCAAGCACAGCTAAAGGCTCCTGCTTGACCTAGGGGAAGGACACGGTCTTGAAAAATCTCTTTTATTTCAAAAATCTGAGAAATCTGAAAGGTTTCTACAGTGAGGTCAGCTTGAATTGAGAGGGGCCAGAGCCGTGGGTGTCAGCGGTGGTCCAGGTTGTGGGACCTGCCAGCTGGACACCAGCAAGACTTTATGAAACCTCGAGGCAAAGCTGGGAGAAGGTGCAGGAAATGGTGAGTGGTTCTCATCCATGCCACAGACAGAGAGGTCTGCCTCTATCTTGCTGCCGTCCTGAGTGTGGATTTGTGTTGCTGCAGAGCTCTGCCACTTCCTTCACGTCCAGATAATTGCTGCATTTCAACCTGCTGCAGTTCTACCTGTAAATACCATCAGTTTCTGATTACTTTTACTGGGAAAATTACCTTCTGGTCCTTTGCTCTTCGCAGCTTTTGGCTGTGTGCAGTGATCCAGCCCTTCCTTAGCGCTGGCCAGGTCGGTGTCACTGAACTGTTATGTGGCAGTTGTGTTGCATTCACAGTGTAAGCCATCAGTTCCCCTTAATATATCGTCCCATCCTTCACAGCAACCTGAATGGGGAGAAATTGGGTTTTGCTGGCATTATTGGGTTTCGTGGAAGACTCTAGAGAAAGGTGTATGGAACAAATTGATTTCTTTAGCCGGCTGCTCTTTTAAATACAGTCAGCTTCTATTTTCAGACGGCAATTTCTTTATTTCATTAAGTCCCGGCAATGGGTTGAGTTTTTATTATTATTTTTTTTTTTAATAAAGCACAAGTAAAGATACAGTGTCACAAATGTGAAACAAGCTCGTTTGTTCAGGATCAAGGGATGTAAGAATTGCCAGCCAAGTAAAGATTTTTGCCAGTGACATCTTCTCCCAACCCCCAATTTTCCTATTTTTACAGTATTTTATGGAGTAAAGGAAACAAAGGGAATGGGTAGCTGCAAAAGTGCTGGCAGTGTTACAAGTACTCATTCTGGTCCACCCTTCTTGAAAATGTCACAGGCTTCTTGTGACTCCGACCTCTCCCTAAATGGGGTGAGATGTGTTTGTGGTCCTGGTGCAGCATAAACAGCAGCGTCACCAGCGGCTGGTTCGGGTGGGAAGAGGACATCACATCCTCAGCCTGTTAGATCTGATTTATTGGAAGGGGAAAGTCTCTGGCTTGTTGGTGTTCTCACTGTTGGTTTACCTGCATGGATCGGATCCTAGGAATGTATCACATTGGCCTTACCTCCAGGTGCTGCTTGTTACGGTCTTTGCAGTTGGAGACAAATACGGCTGAGGTTTTCCTGTGACTTTTCTTCTTTTGTAGAAGCTCAGTTAAAAAAAACAAACAAAAAAACACTCGCAAGCAAATACATATGAATCATATATATGATTTATAGATCTGCTATACCATATACTAAACATGTGTCCATTATTAAATGTAGATAATAGATCTACTGACAACCTAACTCAGGCTGTTGCAAAAGGAGTGCCCCAGTCCCCACACCGACCCCAAAGCCTCTGGGTGTGCAGTCCCAAGAGGGAATTTGGGAACAGGAGGAAAAATATCCAATTGCCTTCTACAGCAGCAGTGTGAATTTAGGTCCCTTCAAGGTACGTTTCTGTATTTGACCTCAGCATTAGTCTGATTTTCTCCTTGGAAGTGCCACAAGGACTTTCTGCCTCAGCTCAGAGTTTCTTCTCTCGATCCCCCTGGGAGCCCCGTGTCACTAACAGCGCGTATGGTGACTCGCACTGGTGAGCAGCCTTCCAGGTTTCTTTCTCGGTCTTGTCAAATACTCCCAATTATATCTGGGAGCACTGCTGACCTCAAGATTTCTCTGACCCCTTGTGAATAGATAAGGAGCTGTTTCTCGCCTTCCTCTGGCTGTCTCTCCAGGATTATTGCTCCTGGGATCTCCGGCTGCCTACGTGTAGCTCATCGCTTAGCTTCAGTGCTGCAAAAGGCTAAATCCGTCCCCTTCCTCCCTGCTGGAGCAGAGGCTGTGCAAGGTCTGTGAATTTTGGAACAGCTGATGAGAATGAGAGGAGGGAAAGGTGCCAGAGGCATGCTGAGGTCAGGCATGAAAACAAGTATGGCACGAAACAAGTAGTGGGAGCATAAATTTAACCCAAGTCTCCAGTAAGTATTGGCATTACTGGTGTGTCACCAGTGCAGGCAATTCCCCACTGCCAAGGGGAAAAATGTTGAATAGATCTGATTCCGTATTTCCTCCTTACCTTTTGTCAGAAAACAAACCAAGCTTGTTCTGTGTGCAGAAAGCCCTGAGGTTCAGCTGTGGTTTAGCATTTATAATTCACTACTTCTCCAGCCGATTGTTGTGGGTGGAGGCTGCAACTTCAGGGCTTCCAGGAGTTTGCTGCTTTCTCAGGGTTGAAATCCTTACGAAGGAAAGGTCAAAAAAAAGCCAACAGTGAAAAAGGGAAAATGGGCAAAAGCTGAAATACGTTAAATGGCAGAACCCGGTCTTTTATAAATTGTCATCAGTTAGCTCCAAGGGAAGATTAAACGGTGTTGGGATGAGATAAATGGCTCAGACGGGTAGTTCTTTGTAAGGCAGAACTCCCAGAGCAGCTTTAGAGGCAGTGTGTGCACAGCTGTGCTTTCACTCGGGCTGAGGCTTGAGTTAGCTCTGCAGTTGAAAGCTGCATAGGTGCACTGAAACCATGCCAGATAATCCTCTGGAAGGAAAGCTCATGCCTGCCAAAGCCTGCAGAAACAGTGGGCAGGAGGAAAAACTATCCTTTTTTCTTTTTTTTTTTTTTTTTTTTTCCTTTTTTCTGCTCCAGAATAAGGGCAATTGCTTGAAACGGTTAACTCAGTGAGCACTGTCTGCTTGTAGACTACTGGCTTTATGCTTCCTTTGTTGTTCTGTCTCCTTATTTATTTGACTTTATTTATCAAATCAGCAATTGTAACAATGTCAGGTCACTTTCATGAACAGACTAAAATGTTTTTTTCAGTAGGACTTAACATTTGCATGCAGGAGAAATTACCGAATAATGGAGCTGCGTAACAACCCGGCAGACATTCTGTACTCTTACAACATCAAAGCCAAAAGAAAACACTTTAAGGTAAAATTCCATGTAAAATAGATTGGGTATATCGTATAGCATTCACTTCTCCAGCAGCTTGTCAAAAACAGCTGGTATTGCAGCTTGGGTTTTAACTCTGCAAGGAATCAGGTGTTAGTCTGACTGGTTTCACAGATGCAGCAGGAAGGCTTTGCTAAATTGCTTGGGGAAGGGAAGAAGAAAAGCACCCAAGTGCTGAATGTTAGGTTTGTTCTGGTACCTTTAGCATTAAGTAAAGAGTTAAGAACAGCTTAATTGCTACTCTTCTCTGCTCCTTGGGCATTTAATACAGAGTGGAAGGAGTTACCTGAGTGTCGTTTACAGCTGGAACTTAAATTAGCAACAGCTTCTTAAAGTGCTTTTTATTGTTGATAGGTATCAAAGGTTTCTTAAGTACTTCTAGGGAGTTTATACTTCTGTTTTTATTGCCATGGGTCAGTGAGAAACTATCAGCAGCAAAATAATGCTTGCTGTGAGCCTGGAACAAACTGAGCAGTGTTCTGTTAATCTATCTGCTCGATTGCTCTCATTCTGTGTAGTTGCCATCATTCTGAGACAGATGAAAAGCATTAAACTCTATACATTTAAAATTATTTCAGGGAAAATCTTATTTCTGCAGTTTTCCTTGAATCCAAGGTCATCCTCAGGCAGGGGCTGAGACTTCCCATTTCAGAGCAGGCTGGTATTTAGCGGTACGTGATCTACCAGTGGTTTGTCTTGAGTTT
Source organism: Aythya ferina (assembly GCF_964211825.1). Classification (NCBI taxonomy): domain Eukaryota; kingdom Metazoa; phylum Chordata; class Aves; order Anseriformes; family Anatidae; genus Aythya; species Aythya ferina. Next base: position 149,693,906 of record NC_140297.1, on the reverse strand, counting down.
TCTGTAATGTTCCTGGTAGAATTCTCTTAAAGGAGGAAAAAATAATCCCACCCACCCCATCAGGCTTAGCCTCCGGGCATCGCCGTGCCTCTCTCTTGATATTAACCAAGGAACTTTTTCTCATTTGAAGACCCCTGGCTGCTCAGAAGGCAGAAGCCTGAATTCTCTGCCAGGGAATGACAGTAACAGCAGAAGGGGCCTTAAGAAAAAGTGAGCAAGTGTAGCACGGACCTCGAGCCACTGTTACAAGCTGGTGTGGTCATGCTGGAGCAGAGGAGAGCAGCCCTATCACCCCGGTGCTGCACGGGCTGCTGCCAGCGTGAGATTGCCTGCCTGTGTTTGAGAGCCAGCGATGCTCTCTGCTCTTCATAAACTACCTTTTTTTTTTTCCTTCCTTTTCCTGGGAAAAGAAGCGTGGCTTTGAGCAGCTGGGGGAAGGGCATAAAGGAAAGGAGGGGTGGGAAGAAATAAACTCAGCTCTTTAAACTCATCTCTCAATTCAGATTTTGTTTTAAGAACAAGACCTGGGGGGAACATCATTAACTAAAGGATCTCGTGATTGCGTGTACACCTCCCTAGGTATTTCCTGAGCACTCGCATGCATCACATCAGTGATGCCAACACTTCCCTATTGCAAGGTGATGAAAGCCTCTACTAGATCAGATCTCTTTGGTTGCGCACAGAGCTCTGATAACTCCTGTCAACAAATCTTTTGTGGTGTCCCGCAGAACTGTTTTGCTTATTCTCTTAAGTGCAAGCACTACAAAGGCCATCTTAGAACCAAGGCTCACACCACGATAATACATAGATAACAATCTGATTTCCAGTTCAGTGCTGATGTGGGGCTGCTGCTCTGCTCAGCTGAGAACCGCCGAAGCGATGGATAGATGCGTTACCTCAAACCAGAGAGGCACAGGGAAAAACGGAGCTGGCGGAGAAGCCAATACCTCACCTTGCTGAAATGTAGTTAAAAGGGTCTGTTTGGATTAGATTGATCCCACTAGACTGTTAGTCTAAAGTATTTACCTGGTCTTTTTCCACAGCTGCTGGGAAAGGTGTTAATAATCCCAGGGGAGGGTTCATTCATCCAGAGGTAGACGAATTTGCTGTACCATTGAGCAATGCCCCTCTGTAAGCCCCTGGCAACTCATTGCACTCCCTGAGCTTCAAAACAGGGTGAAGAGAGAAAACCCAGCCTCCATCTGGGATGCTGGGCATTATGGTTCTGCAAATTGGTTTGCTTTTTTTTCATGGCAGGGAACTGATTTTGTGAATAGCTCAATTCAGCCAGGGATTGCTACAAAAATGTATTTCCTGGCAACGCTCTGATACCTTTTTTTTTTTTTTTTTATCTTTGTTAAATAATATTTCACATGTACTTCTGCAGTGCACAGATCAGAATACCGTGTTGTTGTTCATATTTACTCTCAGATTGTATCTCTAATGTTTCTGACATTTCTGTATAAGCACTTCAGCTGTTTTTCTTACCTTTTTTCCCATTTCTTTTCCATTTCTCTATGAAGGTGACAGCTCAAACTGTTTCTGTATTTACCCTGCATCTCTATTACAAACTGCAAGTCCTTCCTAGCTTGTCATCGTTTTAGTTGATTAGCTCCCTTAAATCTTGAGGCAAGCGTCTTCCTTCACATATTTTGCAATTGCAGTTTGAGACATTGTGAAGCATTGCAAATTGTGTTTTGGCAATTCATGTTTTGAGTGGAAATGAAAGGCTGAACGTTGAGTTGACAATTACCCCTGATCTAATCCAAGGCTCTATCAGTGCTTTGTCATGATGAGGAAGGTAATGAGTTGGATTTCTGGACTTAGACAGGCAGCTTGGAGAAAAATTACCCCTTGCCATTTTACGCTTTGTCTTAGAGTTGTCAGGGTTTCCACCTTAGGTCTGTGTTTTGTTTAGCATCTTTAAAATGATGTGGTGTTTTACATTTCTGGGAGGGTTAATAGGATGAGTGTGTTGTATACTCCCCATATTTGATGATGAACACACAGTAAGCACTGAAGATAAAATGGAAATGAAGTTCTGTGATACTTAACCAGTACTATCCTGTATCTGATCAGCAATCACATCCATTTCTCTTGCTAAATATGTCTGTTCTAAGGAGTAGCTACTGACCACAGCACTTCTGCAAGGTTTGCTCAACACGTGGCCCAATGGTTTCAAATAAAGATGAGTTTCTTCTTCTACTTTGAGGTTTTTCAGGGAGGAAAACAGAACATGATCTTGGTGTAACTTTCTGCAGCATTAGGGCGTAAATCAGCCTCCAGTGCCCATAGTGCCTGCCATATTTGTATTTAGGAAGAAAATTTTGGACATGGTTAATGTTTTTGCAGGTAATAGAGAAAAAGTATTCTATCTTGTCCTCTGTCTATTCATCTCTTATTCATGCTTTGCTAAGCTTTCTCTTCTCATGTGCATGTGACTGCACTGGCTAACAGCAGAGCATATATTTAGCACTGCGCGAGTCAGCATCCTTTCATGTCTTGACTGGTGTAGTAACAGGAAATCATTTGAGTTATAACAAATGATGGAGATATTTTTCTTCACTGCCAACTTCTGGATTGTTTTTTTGCTATCTTGAATATTATGGGAACCCAGCTGAAAATCAGTGAAAATATTTTTTCAATTTTGTTCTGCTGTAAGTACAGAGGTTTTTTTTGCAGCTTTAGTAAACCTCGAGGAAAAGCTGAGAAGGAATAGAGGGGGGTGGGCATGTGTCTTAAGAGTTCATTCATGGACTTATTTCATACATTGGTTAGGATTTACTTTTAAGGATCTACCTGTCCAGATGCTGAACAAAGCAGTAATGCACACCTCATTTCCATGCTCCAGTCCAGAATTTTGGTCTCAATTCTCTTACGAATGTCACCTACAAAGGAGTATTTAAGAGGCACAAAAACTACAGTGACTTTTGGTTTTGTGTAAGTGAGCCCTTGCTGTCCTCATGATGTATATTTGCATGATGTGCTGAAATGACCTGGACAGGCAGTTTGGAGGAAATTGATGTTCCAGGTTGGATTTGAGGCAAAACCCTCCCTAATTTGCAGATGAGACACTAACCAGCCTCTGCAGTGAGGTCATTATGGAGCTAGATGATTAATATCTTTGATGTTCTTTCCTCATGCCACCTTGATGTTCATTGTTAAATTATTAATCTTAAAAATTTGGTCACTATTTAAGCTATAAATCATTCCTCATATTTGTCGTAGATTTAACGATGCTCAGCTACAGCACGTATCTCCATTCATGGGGTGGCCCTAGCCACTGTGCCTGTTACCTGTCACTTGTTTCCTGCTCTTGGGTGACAGTAACAGATTTAGCTGTAAAACTTTATAGCAGTGTTAGCTGCAATTTAAAGAAAAGGTAATAATACATGCTTTTAGGCTCACTAGTTCCCTTGTGTTCCAGTTCCTGAACTGATCATTCAGAAACTGGTGATAACTGTTTTTATTAACCATCTGCAAAATATAGCCCCCATTAAGCAGGTTGGTTTTTTTGTCAGCAAAGAATAATAATCCTATGACTACATTGCAAGTACTGTCGTGGTTTAAATTTGCTACAGCTGGCAGAGTTAAGTCATTGGATTTGGGCCACATTTTGGATAATGGTGTTATTTATGTTGTTAGTTTTATATTCCCGTTTTTGTTTCTGTTTAAAAATATGTTTATTTAGCAAAAAAAAGTGTTACTTGTGAATTCAAAAAGGATTAAGAACAGATTTAAGAGGCAGCTTTTCTTTTTTTCTGTTCACCAGGCTCCATAATTCAGAGCTAGTGAACTGTATTGCACTTGAACCTTGGTTTATAACTTAATTTAGGGTAATGAGTGTCAGTTTGGAAATGGTAGTATTCCTTATTCTGCTATTTCATTTTTTTTATTCGCTTTTTCATTTTCATTTAAGATGAATACTGGCATTGTACTTAGCATGGTGCTGTAGGATGAGCATGGTGGCCATAGGTGAATGGCTGTCCTGAAATGCAATACTGGAATACTTCTTTTTTCCCTTTTTCAGTCATGTATATTCTGAACTGTTGAATTCTTACTAAATTCAGTTTTTGGAAGTGGATTTTGCAGTTATGATTCCTTTTTCCCCTTTAGTAAAACAAGTGAAGGGCATGTTTCCTTCACTGTGCTCTCTGAAGACTTTTTTCCTCTTTTTTTGCTGAGCCTTGAAAACAACTTCTGACAGATAAATTGTGAAATGGATTTTGGAATAGAGTACCTCGAGGGGGGTTTAAATTTTTTGAAGGCAATTAATTGTTTTTTTGTGAGGTGTGTGTACCTGCTGCCTTCATATCTTGCGGAGTTTTCGAAGCATGTTGAAGGGGTGGTATTGGAAGTGATTGTGTAAAAAAAAAAAAATAAAAAAAAAACAAACACCTATTTTTGGCTTTCATGCACAGTAGTTAATAATTCTTTTGTCATTAAATTTCTTTTTTTTCTTTTTTTTTTTCCCTCCCTCCAATCTGCTAGCTTTAATTTAGGCCTGGGGCTGTGAGGAACTGGGCCTCTCTGGCCTGCTGCTGTGGCGGCCGCACTGGTGGCATTCACTGAAGCAGTCACTGAACTTTTCTTCATGCCCCATGGCTGGGTTTGGTGTTTCACAGGGAAAACTTTTCCCTTGAGCCTGGTCCTGAGCAACCCGATGTGATTTGGCCCTGCCTTGGGCACGGCTGAGGCTGGTTGCTCTCTTCAGGTAGAAGATACCTGAGACACCCGTGTCCTGGCTCCTGTTTTTATCTCAACAATAAAGGGAGCTACACTTCAGGCATTCTTCCAGATGAATTTCAAGACTTTTTCTAAACTGGAAGGAAGCTCTTAGGGTGATGGCAGGAAGACAGTTGGCTACACAGGAGTTTCTCATGGCCAGCCTCTGAGGTGGTGCCACCATGCTGTCCTCAGGGCCCCCTCTTTTAACACTTGGCTGCAGTGGTGCTGTGGAAAGAGCTGGTCACCTTACATACCCTGCTTCCTAAAAAGGGGTATTTAGCAGGAAACCCACACTACCCAAACCATTCATGTCAATGAAGTAGTGATTTTCACTTACATTCAATCCCTTGCCTATTCCCTCTAACTTGTGCTGGTTCATCTCTCCTCTTCCCCCAAAGCCGTGTCTCCCCAGCCTCCCTCCTGTTAAAAGCATCCCAAGGCCCTCCTTGGTTTATGTTCCAAGGGAGGAGATTTATGTCACTTCTAGTTAATAAGAGTGCTGAAATTCCTGTTATTTATGGATTTAAAGATTAGGGTTTTCTTTGACTTTTTTTTTCTCCTGCCAAACACTTGTCCTCAATTCTTGCTTTTGGTAACGTTTCTAAAATCAATTATGCTCAGTCCTTTAGCTTTTTAATAGCTTTCTTACCACACTAAATAGAATGTAATTATATAGACTGTTGTGTGTGATCAAGCTCAGACAAGATCAATTGTAGTTAAATCCACAAGACTAATGCTCTGAAATGTAGTTTTGTTTGATAAACCAAATAGTCTTCCGTATCGCTACCTCAGACATTTCACTTAGGTATTATCTAAACCCGCTGGCTATCAGAACCACATTTTAAAATCAGGGCAAACTATGAAAACGTGTCATGTTTTCCTCAGAGCTAAAAGGAGTGCTTTCTGGGAGTTTGCATGCTGTTACAGGTTTTTATTGCTACATCCCTGTATCCAGAGGACTTAGTGTAGGCAGCGCTTCAGTGGGGGTGGTTTTCAGCAGAAAGCTGTGGAGGGCAGCACTCAGACCTCCTGTGGCTGGTTTCAGGATTTGGGGATTTTGTTGTCTCCCTGGCATCCAGCAGGATGGAACAAGAGGAGGTTAGAGCTGCAACACAGACACCATGGTTTTGGCTCCAGTTGTCTGGCCACTGCTAGGCAGTCTGGAGCTCTGGGGAGCAGTACCTCAGTAAATATCTTTGGTTCAGGTAGCTCTGATGTTCCCAAATGTTGTAAGAATTGCATTCCTCTGGGCTCAGGGAAAAGTTGCTGGAATGAATACAGTGGTGTGTGCAGACAGCTCACTCTTTCTGCATACCTGTAAATGCTTCTCTCACCCTGTGATGGAGGGGGACCGTATGCAGGCAGGTGCAAAAGCTAGTGTTGGGAAAATGGACCTCAGCCCATCCTTCCTGAATATGAGCTGAAAACTTCAGTGTGGCTTTTGAGGCTGCAGGACACCAGAGATGCCTGCAGGTGTGGAAATGTTGTTCTTACAGGGCTCGCCTCTGGGGCCCGCAGGCTGTTCCTTGGCTCTGCTCCACCCTGAGGTTCTAGGCTGTGAATCCCATCGTGTTTTCTATGGGGAAAAAACAAACAAACAAACAAAAAAAAACAAGCAAACAAAATAATGTATTTCTGTAGCACGCAGGCTGTGGCTCCTTTTATTTGCCTGGAGAGTATAAGTGGCTGTTTCTGTGGAGCTTGGATAGTTTGAGCAGGGGGAAGAAGCAGCTCTTCAGCAGACTTTGAAACTCTTCATAGTTTTAAGACTTTAAATGATTTGAATTCTTTTGGTTGGCTGTTGGTGTTTTGGTCTAACCATTTTATTTATGTTTTTGAGGTTATTTTAAGTGAATCTATTAGTTTCTCCTTGACAATTGGTGTGAGTATAGCAGCTCCCCTGGATGCAGGGATACATGCTGCAACCTGCAAGGCTCAGGCATGGTGAAGACGATGCCCAAATGCTTTACAGCCTGGGTTTGCAATGCTAGCTACTGTGGCTGCCCCAAGTATGCTTGGGGTAGTGATGTAGGCTCCTCTTGTATTTTACCATTTTACCAGTCCCTAATGTTGTAGTGTTTCTCATTTATTCTCATACCAGATGTTAAAATATGCCTGCTGTGGGAACAGAAGTAGTAGTGTTTTTTTACAGGCTGGAAGGAAGAAGCTTGTCTGCTGCATGCTTAGAGTACTCCTAAAAACAAATACTAAAATACAGTTCTTGTAGATGTCCTGTTTTTTTCTAATTTTAGGGCGCTTTTTCTAATTTTCTTGTTTAATCATGTAATAAAGATTGCTATTGGGCTGTTCTGGTGTGTGCTGCTCTTTTGCATTATCAGTTATAAATACTAGCTTAATCTTGTAAAATCAATTGAAGAGACTTTGTGGCTTTTAATATCATAGGATCTTTTTAAAAAGAAAAATATAGATATGCGAAGCATTTTTACTTCAAATTTTAAATCTATTACATACCTACTTTTTGCCTGCTAGTAACTTGGTAAATGCTTTATAATGTAATAAACTGAATTTGTGATGAACTAGCTAACTTTCTCGTTTCATTTTGACTTCTCTAGAGAAGTTGGAGGTTGCGCCGCCATCTCCAGGACAACTGAAACATGGTAAAATAAGAATGTTTGCTGAATGTAGCTCGGTCCTGTGAAGTCTTTGTGTTCGAGTTGCTTCGTCTTTCTCCTACAAGCATTGGTCTGTCCTCATCCCTGTACTGTGGAGTAGTGGAAAACCAAAGCAAGCACCTAAAGTCACCCTGCCTTCTTTATTTCATAACACCTCAGCTGGTGAGAGAATGTGTGCCATTTAGTGAAAGTAGGACAGAAAGCCCAAACAAGGGAGCACTGTTCAAAGCCAGCAGCAAGCATTGTTCATCTCAGCCAAGCTGCATTGATGATGTAGTACTTTAGGGATTTTTTTTTCTCTTTAAGCTTAAAACTAATGAATTCCTTCAAGTCACATATATTTTAAATAGATTCATAAGTGGGGTAAAATTGTAGAGAAATTGGAAGTAGAACCGTGATTTTCACGTTCTACCTTATCTTACAAGTCAGGGCGTTTTTACGGTTTCAAGCTCTGTCAGTGAGCAAGTGCATTTATTTGAGTGTTCTCCTACTCTAGGTATTTATACTTGTATTTTATTTTTTTTCCCATGATCCCTGGACTTCTGTTTAATCCATGGATTCTAAAATTCTATCAACATCAGTAAGAATGAGTCCCATATGTAGCTGTACAGTTAGGTACACATTTTGAAAGTTTTTGGTACCTATTTGTGCTTTTTTTTTTGCTGTTAGTTTTTGGGGTTTTTGTCCTGCTATTTAAAAAAAAAAAGTTCACAGAATCACAACTTCACACATTCTGTGCTTTTAGTCTTTCATCTGTTCATTTAAGAAGGTATGTATGTTCTTAAAGTCAGTAAAGTCCAAACTTATTACAATACCTAAGCATGAAACATCTTGTGTCACATTTGTTTTTTGTGATAATGGATTCATGGTGTTTTTAGAGGTAAACCCAAAAGGGAGTCCTGCTGGTTTCTTTTTACCTGACTGTGAAGTTCATGCACTCTTCTCACTTCTCTCTTCCGATGTTTGCATCTCTGAAAGTTTGTAAAATGTGATTATTGGTGCTATCTCAAATGGTGGAAAATAACTAGCATTTTCAATGTTAGCAAAAAACAAACAAACAAACAAAAACGTGAAAAGAACTTATTTTCTAAGCTGTACTTTTAATCAAGTAGTCAGTCCTCGGTTCTGTATTTAGTCTTAGGACGCTAGCACCTTGAGACTCAGCTGGAGGCCACACTGTGCAAATTCAATCTCAACGCCATAGGAAGCTTATATAATAAGACTTGAGAGAGAAAATGGAGTGGCACAAAAAGGAGCAGTAGCACTGTGCTTGTTAGAAATTATTTAGACCAAGTTATTCCAAGATCCTGCAGTAGCAAATAGTTTAAAGTAGGATTTACTTGGAGTTTCATGAGTGAAGAAGAAAATGCATCAAACAAAAGATGGAACCTGATTTCGTAAAATTTTGAGGAGCTGCTTGAAGTCTAACTTGCCTTCAACATAGCGCCCAAACAGAATGCTGATACAGAAGTTTGGGCTGAATAGTGAGATAATGAACACTGCATGACATGCTAGCGAAAGCCACCATTGTAAACTTGGCTGAAGGAGTTTTGATAAGAATTGGCTAGAGCCAGGCAATGCTCCTAAAATATGATTTCTTTTTTTAGGAATGATTGAAGAAGTGGACCTCTTGCAGTGGAATAGAGAGGGAATTGCAGAAATTGAGGGCTTTAATACAAGTGAGAGGATAACGCAAGGAGAGAGTTTGGCAGCCTTCAGCGATACTGCAATGTCAACTGGAAGGATTGTAAATAACATCAAAGTTTGTGCAGTGTTAAATATTTCTCTTATGCACTAGTAGATGTATGTGGCTTTCATTCGAATGCGTACAAGTATTGGAAAAGAGTAAATCCATTCACCTGGTTCTTCACAAGGCATTAGTAAGACTTGTATAGCAAAGGGCTTACCAAACGTGCCAGAAGTAAAAACAGGGCACTAAACATAGTAATAGGAAGGGGATTTTCTGTATGTTAACTTTGCTTCTCTTAAAGGTAGAATTAAATTCACATTTTGGTTGTTTGTGTGAAGTAGTAAACTCTTATAAATATCTTTTTTGTTACTTATTTCTTTTAGTGTTCTTCCACAATGCATTGCCTTTTGTAGGGTTTGGATTTTTGGATAACGCAATTATGATTGCTGCGGTAAGTTCATTATTTGATTCCTTGATCAAGCTGATACAATTCATATTATTTACGTACTAACGATTAATATTATTTATGTACTAAATGAGTAAATGAGAGCTTCAGCGAGACTCCTCTCCCTCTGCATCAACTCACTAATTTCTGGTCTAATGTTTTCATTAGTTTCCATGTTCTGTTTAGACTTGCAGAACACAAACAAGTGTTACCTTCTCAGTCCATTAGCATTTGCTACAATACTGGCCTTCAGAAGAGGCTTTTTCTTCTCCTAATCTCTTCTGTAAAATACAAAATTGTATCAACTACATGATCATAGCTGTATTAACTAATTACAATGCAACACTGAATAGGTCTTGAGGCTGATGCTGCTTTGTAGTCACGTAGTGTGGCATCACTGAGTAACACCCTTTAAATATTTTCCTGTGCCTTTGGAAGATGAGATGGGCTGGTGGAACAGGAAGATGAATTGAGGCCGAAGAGACTGTTCCTTGGGTAGTATTGTCATTGACAATGTAGTCTTAATTGTGGGATGATTCAGGTGGGAAGGGACCTCAGGAACCTCCTGTTGGGGACCTTTTCAGGGTTTCTGGTCTAACATCCTGCTCAAAGCAGGGTCAGCTGAAAGGTCGGACCAGTTCGTGGTTGTACCTTGTGGCATCTTGAAGACCTCCAATGGCAGAGACTGCACAACCTGTCTGGGCAGCCCTTTCCAATGCCTGACTGTCCTCAGTGAGAAACCTTTTCCTGTCCTGCACATCATTCTGTCTCTAAATTGGAGAGACCAAATGGACCACGCGGTGGATAAGGAGTTGGCTGGGTGGTCACAGTCAGTTGTGGTCAACTGACTGCTGCTGAGTGGTGTTCCTCAGGAGTTGGCATTGGGACTGGTGCTGTTTATCATCTTCGATAGTGATATAGGCAGTGGGACTGAGGGCACCCTCAGCAAAATTGCTGACAACACCAAGCCGAGTGGTATGATCGACGTGTTGGAGGGAAGGGATGCCATCCAGAGGCATGGATGGGCACAAGAGGTGGGCCTGCACGAACCTTGTGGACTTCAACGAGGCCAAGCGCAAGGTTCTGCATCTGGGCTGGGGCAGTCCCAAGCATGAATACAGGTGGCAGGTGGATAGAGAGCAGCCCTGTGGAGAAGGGCTTGGTGGTGTTGATGGATGAAAAACTGAACGTAAGCTGGCAACCCAGAAAGCCAACTGTATCCTGGGCTGCATCAAAAGAGGAGTGACCAGCAGGTCAAGGAAAGCGATTCATCCACTCTTCTCCATTCTGTGGAGACCCCACATGCAGCACCAGGGCCCCCAGCACTAGAAGGACACGGACCTGTTGGAGTGAGTGCAGAGGAGGCCACAAGAATTATCAAAGGACTGGAGCACCTCTCCTACAAAGATAGACTGAGAGAGTTGGAGTTCTTCAGCTTAGAGAACAGGAGGCTCCAGGGAGACCTTACAGCAGCCTTCCAGTACCTAAAGGGAGCCTGCAGGAAAGCTGGGGAGGGACTCTGTTAGGGAGCATAGAAATAGGACAAGGGAGAATGGTTTTCAGCTAAAAGAGGGGAGATTTCTTCTCAGTATCTAATCTAAATTCTTCACTCTGAGGGTGGTGAGGCCCTGGCACAGGCTGCCCAGAGAAGCTGTGGATGCCCCATCCCTGGAGGTGCTCAAGGCCAGGCTGGATGGGGCTTCGGGCAACCTGGGCTGGTGGGAGGTATCCCTGCCCAGGCATGGGGGGTTGGAATTAAGTGATCTTTAAGGTCTCTTCAAACTCAAAAAGTTCTGTGATTCTGTATCCAACTGGAACATCTCTTGTTCTGATTTGTGCTGCTCATCTCATCTTCCCTCCATGCACTGCTGTTCTGCCTGCAATTCGGTGTGATTTTGTGTTTCTTCAAGTGAAAATATAAGGAGCTATGATATTACATTTTATCTGTTTGCTCAGTGTTTCTGGAAGTTTGCTTTCAGAACTGTGCACTACATTAAGAATTATACTTGGGAAAATGGTATGCAGAGAGAGGGATTACTGTTTTGTCCATTAGGTGGCCGTTATGAGATAATATAAAACATTAAAATAATATCTGAATGAGATTCTTGTCATAGGAGGAGATGTGTATGCTGGGAATATGAGAGCTGTGCAGATCTAACAAGTAATGTCAATTTATCCTTTGAGTTTTAACATAAATGTCTTGAACAGTGAACAGTGTCTTGCCAGCTGAATTAGTATCATCTGTTTTAAATCCATAGCCATCAAATAATGAGGAAACTCTTTATTTTTCAGGGAACCCAAATAGAATTGTCAATTGGAGTTATCCTAGGAATTTCAACCATGGCAGGCAAGTAATAAGGAAATGTAGTATGCATAGACTCCTGTGACACATTCCTGTATTTTAGGCTAAAAATGGGCCACGGAGCTTGAAATGGCTCCTTTGGTCTTGCAGCAGCCTTTCATAATAAATAAGCAGGGCCGTGTGCTGTTTGCATAAATGGGATTTCAGTTCCAATAAGTTTTGAAATGGTTGTGTGATTTTTTTCATTTGTTTTGTTTTAATCTAAAAGTTCAAGTCCTGGGTAACTTAGAAAAGTTATTTATTTGCATTTCTGAATGAAAATGCTTTTAATTCCCTAGGACCTGATGTTTATAGTTGTATTTGCAAGCTGCTGTTTGCTTGCAGCACTGTGTGCAGATCAGTGTTTGATATCCCTTTATTGTGTTGTGCGGTGTTCTTGGTGGTTGCCCTGCCTCCATGTGATGCCATGTGAAGGTGCATGAAGAGCCCTGCTCCAGCACTGTGCCAGCGCTCGTAATCTCTGCTCAACTGCCTCAGTGCCTCTGCAGTGTGAGAGAAAAAAAAACTGCTCACGAGCACACCAACTGCAGGTGTAGCATTGCTTGTAGAGGAGAATTTGTAGAGCAGAACAAGTGAATCTTTTGGAAACTTGCAGCCCGCTGTTGCAGTGCAAGACAGACACAAGTTTATTTCAGTAAGACCTGCAGTGAAATCATATCTTAAGCATGTAACTTTTAAGTAATACGTATTTAATCACATGTAGTATTTACTCCTAAGCTGACACAAGTGTATGGAAATCATGTCTGCTTTTGAAACATTTAACAGAGCTGCATGTACAAGTAACATCTCCTACTTCCAGTGCTTCTGTGCCCCTTTGGGCACTGCAAGGCCTTTTTTGGTGTCCAGTGCTAGCTGGATGAAACTCAGCTGTGTGTGGTCATTGTATAGTCTTACCTGAAAAGTTGTTACACCAATTCCCATGTTGTCATCTTGCATTTGTGAAGTTGTCCTGATATAGGTGGAGAAAAAAAAAAATACTTCCTGCTATTGTTTGTCCAGCTGCTGTTATTCCAAATTGTAATAAGGCCAGAAGATGAGCTCTAAATAAAAAAAAAAATAATAATTCTAGTCTTCTATGTGACACATACTGATAAGAGCAGGGTCCACAGCAGGGGGTAGTGGAGGTGCTCTTATTTTTGTATTTGTTATTAAAATAATAACTTTTCCTCTTCTCTTCCCTCTTTCCTTTCCAGCTGCTGCTCTGGGAAACCTTGTTTCAGATTTAGCTGGACTGGGGTATGTCTGAATTTGTTTTACGGGTTTATTTTTTCCTCCTTTGCAACCACTGTTGGTGCTAGCGAACTGAAACACAAACACTCAACTTATTTTTTTCTCAGCTCTTGAATTGTCCTTCAGTAAACCATATGACTAGTAGTGTATTCTGTCCTTGAGGAGAGGTGGAGGTAGTGGGTTTTTCTTGTTGAGCTTAAAACTGCAACTCCATAGTTTTGAAACAGAGAATAACTGTTCTGCTGTTAAAATATTATATATTTAAGCGGTAAAATTGGAATTGGTATTTAACAAGATTCAATGTGTTCTGTAGGTACTGCTTGCTTATAAGGAAGTATTTGAATTTTTTGTCACAAAATGAGCTTAGAAATGATGTGAGCCATGTACATTAACGAGGCACTGAGTAGAATGTAACCTGAAGGCTTGGCTCTGAAGTCACTGAGCTGAAGCTCGAGGTGTGTTAAATGGCTTTGAACAGAAGTAAAAACATTCACATAAAAGATTCACATAAAAGAAACTCAATTTAGCTATCTCTATTCAAATGCCTCTTCAAGAAAAGCACATAACAGTGAATACAACTTTCCACAGCCTCTGGAAGCTTAAAGGGCATATTGCAGGAGGGTTCATTTTATTCCTGTCTTGTGCAATCCTGGGTGCTGCAGCAGTTCCTGTAAGTGTTTGCTCTCAGTCATTGTCAAATTGAGTGATGAACGATGGGGCCTTTCTTCTGACCCTGTATGGCTACTGCTGCAAGCAATTTGGAAAAATGTTTTTTTTGGGGGAAACTGTATATTGTTATGATATAGACTATGCCTCATCAGGTACTGGTATGCCTAGTTCTGGACACATTTCATTCTCAGATGTAAAATTAAATCCGAGGAGAAGGAAATACCTGCATGTCTAGGTGTACCTATCTGTTGCAAGTAAGTCAGTATTGACGTTTGAGCTATTATGTCAGATATAGACAGATACATCTGACTTTTTTTAAAGGTAATTTCTGAGTAGTTTCTAAAAATAAAAGCTGTCCGTTGCCTGTTTTTTTTCCCCGTTCTTCCTCATTTTTTTCCCCTGCAAATAACAAAGCTTATTACTGAATAGTGTGGAACGTTTTCTCTGGTAAATTTTACTTACAAGCTGTTGTAAAATACAGTAACATCAAGGGCAGTCGTGCCTTACCACAAAGTTCTTCTGGAAAGATTGCATGTTAAATCACTGAGAAAATTAGTTGATTTACATTGCAAAAGTGACTTCTGTGACTGTTAGAAGTCTGAATGCTTTCCCATGTTTACGTTTTGATGGCTTTAATCAGTATGGTGAAGGAAAAGCTATTCTTTGTAAGTTCAGTGCTTGAAATAGTTCGAAATCCTCACTAGAAGACACCTTTCAGATGCAAGATGATTTGTTCTTGTTTTCTTCCAGTCTTGCAGGTTATGTAGAAGCTTTAGCATCACGACTGGGTCTGTCAATCCCTGATCTGACACCAAAACAAGCTGATATGTGGCAAACGCGTCTTAGTGCACACTTGGTAAGTATCCTGCAGGCACTGTTTGGGGGGGAGCCTTTCTATTTGGACTAATATGTGATAAATAACAGAATCATTCAGGATGGAGAAGCCCTCCAAGATCATCTGTTCCAACCATCCCCCTGCCACCAATGTCACCCACTAACCCGTGTCCCTAAGCACCACGTCCAACCTTTCCTTGAACACCCCCAGGGACGGGGACTCTACCACCTCCCTGGGCAACCCGTCCCAGTGCCTGACTGCTTTTTCTGAGCAGAAATGTCTCCTCATTTCCAGCCTGAACCTCCCCTGGCACAACTTGAGGCCATTCCCTCTGGTCCTATCACTGGTTACCTGTGAGCAGAGGCCGACCCCCAGCTCCCCACAGCTTCCTTTCAGGCAGTTGCAGAGGGCAATGAGGTCTGCCCTGAGCCTCCTCTTCTCCAGACTGAACAACCCCAGCTCCCTCAGCCACTCCTCATAGGCCTTTTGCCACTCTTGCTTTTAAATATTTAATAACTACTGAAGTTCCAAACACTTCCTAGAAAGCTTGGTTCAGAGCCCATGTAATGGAGCATCAGGAGACTGGATTGTTTCAGCTTTGGGTGTTCTTTTGTATGCGACAAGCCATGAGTAACTGGTAGCATGGATAATCTCTGCAGTGACTTCCCATATGCTCTGCAGATACCTTGTTTGAACTCTAGCTGCTGTGGTAAGATAGTTTATTTGAAACTTACGGCCCATAGCATTACCCCTAGTTTTACTCCTTACACAGTCCTCGTCAATCACTTTTTAGTTGTGTACCTCTAGTGTATGTGTTAGTTTCTAATAGTCTCTAATTAGCTTGGATATGAAATTAACTTTTATCTGAATAAACCTTATCTTTTGAATACTATTCACTGCCTGGGCTTACAGTAACTTCTACAGTTCTGGGACACTCGCTTTGCAGGTGCATTTTCAGGTGTTAACTTCATGGGCATCCAAACATTTGAAGTAGGCCCACTTCAGTGATGACAGTGTTAGTTCGTTTTGATTATAGAAACGGATTGTAAGGAAACAGAATTCTTTCATCTTGGGAGATTTAAGGGATGAAAAATAACACTTTCTCAGAAGTTAGGGAGAAAGTCTGCTTTTAGCAGTGATAGATCAAAGCATTGAGCAAGGAAGAAGTGAAACATTGTCAGTGGGCTGCCCTCTAGTCTGTCCAACATACAAGGCTTCTCAGGGGAAGCTGATGAGTCTGAGACAAGTCTGTCATGCCATGGCAGTTAATTCACAGCACTTTGCTGTGAAAAGACTTCTGAGTGTCTCATTCTATATGCTAGCATTTTCTCCTTTCTTTTGATTATTTACCTGCTCTGAGGGGTTTCTCAATGCTATTCATTTACTGCTGGTGATACGCCTTTGGATGTTGCCTTTCTTACTTCTTTCCTTTCCCATTGACTTTTACATCTGGGTCAATTTTGGAAATCTTTTCAAATCTATTTATTTTTTGTCTTCACCTTGTGCCTTTGCAAACTGTTAATGCTAGCAGGGAATTCCTCACTCCTGATCTTAATGATAATTCACATTGCCAGATTCAAGCAGATGCTTTTTCACAGTTACACCTTAATTGTTTGTTATTCACCGTCTTCCTGGCCATCATACTAATCCTTTGGATCTTGGTCTCCTTCCTCATTTACCGTGTGTGCATCTCTTCGTGAGTCATTCTTCTCTTTATTCAGAATTGTCTTTTATCACAGCACAGGATTTCTAACCTCGCTGCTTACACATACTTGTCTCTCTCATAGACTGTTTCTAGTCTGCATGCTAAGGAAAATAAGGGTCCCAGCCAAAGGCTAGAACAAATTGTCTGTTTTCCTGGTTGTGTTGGAGCTATGCACAAGTAACAACTGATCAGTGAAAAACTTATTTTTTTTCCCCCCTTTTTCTAGGGTAAAGCTATTGGAGTGACCATTGGCTGCATTTTAGGAATGTTTCCTTTGTTGTTCTTTGGCGATGAGGAAGAAAAACTGGAAGAAAAAAATTAACCTTTTTACAAGACATATACAAATGTAAACTAATGTACCTCAATTATTCAATTATGCTGTCAATATTTAGGAATTAACAGACAGTAAAAATGTATAGACTTGGGAACAAAACCTTCAGCATGTCATTTTATGGAAACACTAATTTATTGTGGCTTTGTCGTGTTCAGTACTTCTTTTTATAAGATACCATTTAGCTTTTTATTTAATGTAAATTTTTGAAGTGTTTTCACTTACAGCAAATGGTGTTTACCACTTCCCCTTTCGACCTTACTCTTGAATGGATTATGACTCTAATAATCCACCATGGGTGACATTATCACTCTTGAGTTGCATATTGGTTGCTTAAAGTTGTAATTGCATGACAAAAATTTCATTGCTGTTCATCAGGTCCTTCAATGCAGATTATTCAGGCGATCAGTGATGAGTGATTTAAATCCCTTGCTTTGCGAGACGACTGGTTGCCCCCTCACCAGCTATTGTTTTGCACTGCCTCTAGATCAGATATTTCAGTGATCTATGTCAGTCTAGTTTGTATTTCTTTACAATTTGGTTTCTCTGAATTGTCTCCTGAGATGATCGTTTTAATGCCTTGACAAGGTAAGTGTTTCTCTTATAGCATCCTTACCAAGTGCATTTTTAGAGGTGATTTTTAACACCTTTTGTACCTCCATATTCACGGCTTTTTTTCTCCTTTGTAAGCAATATTTGAGAGTTCAGTTGAGATCTCCTTAAATTTATCTTCCTGAGCTTTCAGTGTGGTATTAAAGAATTCACACTTCCTATTTCAAAACCACAATGTTTTTTAATTCTGTTTCAAATAGTGCGAGTAGCTAATGGGATAGATGAGGCTGGGGAGCTCTTCAAGGTATGAATGAGTACTGGCATTGCAAGTTTGTGATGAGTGGCTCAACTGAAATAATAATAATACGTACTGTTAGTCTGGATTAGAGGACCTGATTTGCAGATTATAACTTTGTATTTAAGATGAAACCTTTGCTTTTTTTTTTTTTTTTTTTTTTTTTGCTGTGAGACAGTTCTTTAAAAAAGAAAAAGAGACTTGAGGCCTTTTTCCTTTTCTGCCTTTTATTTTTGCAGTCTTGTCTGGTGTATTATAGATCTGACAGTGCAGTCACATGTAACTGTGCTTTTTTATATGGTCATGAATAAATAAATTATGATTACAACTATCAAATACTCATATTTTGGGATCCAACTTGCCAGGAACATAATGAATGCAAAACTGATAACTGTTGATTGCGAAGGAGTTTTTTTTTTTTATCTGTTTGAATACCGTTTGGAAAAGACACTAAAAAGAAGCACAGCCAGGGGACTTTGAAAGCTTTGTCACTGGAATTGTTAGCACTTCTGAAACCTAGAAATAAATGGTTTGAAAGAAAAATAAAATCCCATGATTTTTATTCGCTATGGAAAGTCTTATTGTAACGTACATATGTTATACGGAGCTTACTGCTTATCTCTTGGCTGTAAATCTGTTTCCATTTTTTGAGAAGCCCCTTAAACAGCAATACTGAATCTTTGACACCAACCTTTAATGAAAGTGACAGTGTTTTATATCTGTTTGTGAAAAGCAGACTCTGAAAGCTTGGAGTGAGTAGACCTAGTAGCATGTACTGTCCTTCATATGTTAAACCATGAGAATCCTAACCAGACTGTAAAACTGAAAGAAGTTTCAGCTAGGCATGAACAGAAAATGTTTCTGCTTCCATTTTCATAGTGGGAAGCTTTTCTTTAAAAAAGCAAGAAAGCTCCTGCTAGAAAAACAATTCATTTCTCCAGTAGATTGTTGCTGGTTTACTGTATGTCAATAATCAGTGGGGTTTTTTGTTGGTGGTTTGTTTTTGTTTTTGTCTTGGCCTTAAACTCTGACTTTTCTCCCTCTGTACTTCTGTTTCTGGTACGTTTCTAGACAAAACTATGTATTTCCTACTTCTCATTGAAGTACACATTAAAACTATTTTGCATAGTTTTTTGTATGTTTTTCAGTAATTCCAACGCTGTTTCCCATTGCAATACGTCATTGGAATCTTGCAGCAGTGGCCATGCCTCTGTGCTTTGCAATGATGCAAACTGGAGCACTTTCTTTTCTCATGACTTTTTTGGAACTCATAGGAACAATCCGAAGGCTGTGTCAGCTGTTGTAGTAGCAACCTTTTTGTAATGACAATAGGAAAGACCATGTACTATTGTTGAATAGCTTGTGCATGTAAATTGATTATATTTTTGTTGCTGTATGTCAAATTACTGTACTGTAACCAGTGCTTTTAACAAAAAATAATGAACTAAGATCTCTTCAGAGAAATTCATCATGTCTTCTTATCTGCTTAGCTGACCACAAAAATGTGGAGGGCAAGTGACACATGGTAAGAAATCTTGGGTTTTTCAGGCAGTTGGCTGATGTTTTAATCAAGAAGGTGATGGTTTGGGTATTTGAAAAATGTGAAGAAGTAACTCATGATTTGAGAAGAACAGTGGCTCTGCTGGAGGCTGAGAGAAAGTGCTTGATGGGGCCAAGGTGCCCCCCAGAATACAGTAAGGGCAGTTTGCTTTGCCTGTGGGATCTGCTTTTGTGTGGATTGCTTCATAGGGAGTGGAAGATTTGTGCCTGATCCATAGTGTCCCTTGACAAGAAGGGGGGTGTTTTTTTTTTTCTGGTGTATATGGTTGAAAGTAGTCCCGGATGCTCTGATCGCAATCTTGAAAACATGTAATTGAAAAGACAGAGCGCTATTAAAATTGTCCTCTTTGTTTTCTGTCGTTGTCTTCTCCCTCCTCAATAAAAGGAAAAACAAACACTACCAGGCTTATTGAGCGGCTTCAGTATTGCTCCATTTCTTATTCCGTCAAGTTTATCCCATGCTAACAGGAAATTTTGTTGTTTAAGAGCTGGTAGACCTGAAATAGTGTTTATTTTAAAATGCTGTTTTTTATTGTACCTTAAAACATGAATGTATTTTTGGACTGTATGTTAACCCTAGGGACAAAGAACATGCATCTGGTGATGTGGTTACCCAAATCTACTCGCCGATAGTAGATTTTCTCATTCATGTACTTTTACATAAATTACTTGAATTCGGAAAATGTATTTTGTATTGTCTTCAAATTGTCAAAATTTCTGTAAAGTTTTGTACTACAGCAAAGCTGTTCTGTGTTTGTTTATTTACTAGACCAGTTGCTGGAGGGGCGATGTTAATAACACCCTGTGGGTATTTGGTCGCAGTTAACAAAACAGGAATTCATTATTTAAGTTACAAATGAGGGTTGCTTTGTCACTTAGAGAGGGGACAACCAGCGTGGAGTAGTTCAGTCTGTTCTCTTTGTGTTCAGAAGAGAACGATTTAAGCGATTAAAATGTTTTCATGGCAAACTAGCAGTGTGTGTGGTTAATAATAGTCAGAAGTCCACTTGTGCATTTCTGTAATAACTGGGTTTTGTATGCAAACAAAAATATTAAGGGAATAGCTGGAGCTAATCTAGGTTGCAGTGAATACTCCCATAACACAAATTCAAATTCCTATTTGAAAGTCTGTCTTTAATGCTTGTTGAGGCTTTCAGCCCTTGCCTCAATGTTCAGGACCCTCAGCAGCTGAAGTGTTACTTCAAAATAGTACTGGGGTGGTGGGGAGGGTTTGGGGTAAGCTTAAACTTAAAAGCAGAGAGAAATGCAGAAGGGTTTGCTTACTTTTTAAAACAAACCTCACCTTCTAGACTTCCTCCCCCCAAGTGGATGCTGTCACAAGGATTTGAGCAGGGCTGTATGTAATTAAATATTCCAAATTACATACCTGCCTCGGGTGCTGGTGTAGGGTGTCTCCCATGAGCAGATGATGCCAAGGTAGGCTGCTTTTACAGCAGCATGAGGAGAACTGGCAGGGAACATTTATGGCTGAAGTCCTCACCTTAGTAGTCACTAGGTTTCTAAGCAACTGGCTTAAATAACACTGTGACTATGAATGCTGCTCTGCCGTCTCACGAGTTGCTCCTTCTGTCTGTGGATGCTGTGGTCACTAAAAGTCTCCTGCAGGGATGTGGTGTTCTGTGTACGTGACTTCTACCAAGTGTATGTTCATAGGTAATGCCTAAGATGCTGACAAGTGCACCAACACCAGCTGATTCCCCTGTCTGGGGTATCTTTATGCAGTAAGATGCACTACAGTAAGAGAAATAGGTGCAGTGAGGTTTGACCCAACCCCGTGCAGTTTGTACACTGTTGTTTGTGAGCTCTATAGGTGGTGTGAAGGTGAGTCCCGAGGGCCTTCACGATGACATTCCTGTCCGTACCCTGCTGATTCCTGTGTCGCTGAGCACGGTAGTTGGTAACACTGTAATGATTACTGATGTAAAGCTTCCAGTTGTTTGGTGTCAACTTCAGCACTGGTAAATGGCCAGAACAGAGGGGTTTCTTATACATCGTGTTGGCTTTCTGGAACCTTCCGATGTCAGATTTGGGGGTGAAATGAGTAAGAAATGCTATTGTATTTCCATATTGCTATCATCAAAAAGCTGTACTGATATGGAAAAAAAAAAAAAGGTTGCTTTCTATCTGGCCTTTTCCCCGCAGTAATCATGAATAATTTGGAAGATGAAATGAGTACTTCAGTCTGATAAATGTCTGTATTCTCATATGAAATGAACGTGTTGAAAGTCTTGACCTTTACTGTTGTTGCAGAACAGATTATAGTCTGCCCCTTCATAAGTTACAAGAATAAAAGCATTCCTTATATCAAGATAACTGGGCAAGTTGTCTTGAAATAATTCTGGCATCTGGAAAGGGTAGTGTCCCCCTTTCCTACCCTCACCCTGGTTTTTCTCTTACACATCACATAGAGTGTAGTCCTATGGATACTTTGTCCAATGTAGAGGCAGCTCTTACTCATGTTGGACTCTTACTGTCTGTTCAGCAAATCGCTCCCTTTTGTAGACTGCCTTCTCTGGATGAATCTGGCTCTCTGTACGCAGTGTGGTACTGCTCATCGGCTCCAATTCCAGCAAGAATAAAAAATATGGAAACTGTCTTATGATGCCTTGGTCTAAATTGACTCGTCAGTATTTGTATTTGAACTACTTTTCCCTACTACAGCATGTGTCTACAATGATGTCCTGCACCTTCAGGAATGGATGGGGGGGAGGCTCTTGAGTTTCTAACAGTAGCAGGAGTTTTTGCTTGCTGAAGCTTCCAAATTGCCATCTTTGTTAATAACCCGTTAGCCTGGGAAGATTCTGAATTTTTACTGTGGCAGAGCTCCTGGAATGGAGAAGGGCTTCCAAAAAAAAATGTATCAGTGATGGCTCAGCTACTCCGGGCTTTTGGCTACTTTGGGAGAGAAGTTCAGGCACTTCAAGGTGGCAGCTTTCTTTGATACTAAGTGCACAGCATTTTCTCCATAACTCTGTTCTCTCACATAAGATATCTCAGTAACACTTTAGAAGTCTCCTTTCTGGCCAAAATGAGTATCTATGTTATGAAGAGAAACCTGTGGACATGTGGCTGCACTAACACCTAACAGTCCGAATGGCTCAGCATCCCTGAGCTCGTGGCTAGTTATGTCCCAAACACTTTTCATCGTGCTCTCCCAGTGTCGTGTACTTCAAGTCCTCGAGATGATTCGGCAGCTGTAGCTGCACTGAAAGATCAGGAGCATCTTTTCTGACACTGTCCTTGAAGTCAGGTGGAATTTTATAACTGAAAGTCACTTTTCCCTTCTAGTTATTGTACATGTAAGGAGAATCAATAGGCAGATGTTTTCAGAAATAAATTTAATGACAAGTGCACAGATCTTGAGCTGCCTGATGATTATTTTCTACAAGCGAACCCTAAATCAACGAGCTAGAGCCTATTCCCAATGCCAGCCCTTGAAAGATGCACGAAGAACAGAATTGCTATTGTCTCTTGTTGCAGTGCTGCAACAGTTCATATCTCCAGCATTTCCCCTCTCCCAAATGCTTGATGTTCTGTATCTTAAAGTGGTTGGTAATGGTGGTTAAAATGAATGGGATTCCTCGATTCAAACCTGAAGACTTCAGCTCGAAACCTGGATGTGCCTTTGGCCAACAGCACTGCCTGCAGTCTCAAGGATGTTCTCAAGATCTGCTCCTGTTCCAGGCTTGAAACGGCTCCACCTGAAGATTTAACTTTCAAGCGAATTCAAAGCTGGTTACTATTAGGTGAATGTCTGTCCTTAAGAAGTGAGAATGCTCTTCGTGTTCAAAGTACGGTTTTAAAGATTTAGTACTAATTTCTCTGAAAGTGTGTGTGGCATCTTTCTTCATCCATCCCTGGAAGTGAAGGAACAACGCTACGTGGTTTCATGTTTAAGGAGAAAGGTGGATAGGCACTAAGCATTTCCTGTAACTATCGGATTGAAATTCCCTGTTTCAGGCTCTTTTTTCCTGGGACTTTGTGACTGGTAAAGACAGTTACTGCTGCAGGAGAGGCTGGGATTGTTACTGTGTATGTGTGCAGAGATGTAAGTTACTGTGAAATGTTCCTGTTTGAAATTATTTGGGATTTTAAACCTGATGCGTTTTCTTTCTGTTGTTCTGTTTTCTTGATGCTGTGCTTATCTGCGTGTCTCATTTACATTTCTGATTATAAAAAGAATTTTATGTTTTTGCCTAGAGGGTGTAAGCCCTTGCAAAACCTTACTGTCCGCCAATAAAGAGATTCTTTTCCAGGGGGTCATGAAGGGTGCTGAATGGGGCCATCCAGCGTATCCTAAGAGTGAGATTTGCCGCAGGAGACCTACAGCTGCTGCTCCCCGTGGGAAGATGCTGCCACTGAGCAGAGTGGTGGTGCGGTAACATGGAGCGTGATCTTGTCTCCTCACAGCATTGCTGCTCGGGTTTGGAGGGATGATCTGCTTGCACAGTGGGGCTCCCCTCTCTTTTCGCTGAAGACGGCTCACCTGTTACATCCTCGTGGGGACAAAGAGCAAGTGGAGGAGAATGGCACTCTGTTGGGTCATTGTCCCTATGTGGGATCATGTAGAGGATCGATTAAAAAGGAAAAACATCAGTTTACGTGCATGCTACTTCCCTGCTGTTATCTGTGCCTCAGAGAGCTTTTAACCTGCTGGGAGGATGGAAGAAAGAGCTGATGAAGCTTCCCTCCCCTAGTGTGGCTTTTCTGTCCATCTCAGCTATTGAGCTGCCACTAATCCATGCACAGAGGTAACAGTCAAAGGAGAAACGAAATGAAATGCTTGCTTCTGGGCACAGGAGGCCTTGCATAGGAAGAGGAGGAGGATTACAGGTAGTTTATTGTTGCCACACAACTGCCTAGTTATCAAAGGCCACAACACAACCTAGTTAGATCTCAGAAAGGAAAACAGTGCATTTTGTGAGGTTCCAGCACAGGCTTTGATGCAGCTCTGCAAGCGCCTTTGTCTCTGCCTCCTGCCTGGTTTCCCCTGAGCAGGGCCTGCCCCACTTCTTGGAGTAACACCGCAGGGATTTGTTCTCCTTCCACCTGGTTTTCCACATGAGAGCACCAAAATGTAGCAGGTGGTGCAGGGCTGGGGGAGGCTGTGACTGGAGCTCGTGCTTGGGGGTCAATATATTAAGTGGTGATGCTGTTAATGAGAGGCAATTAAATCTTGACTTGTGGTCCTCTCCGTTTGCCTTGTAAAGGCAGCCAGAAAGTGGGATAGGAAACCTGGGGAAAGGAGTGATTTTGTTGGCTCCCATTACTTTATGCCAAGGGTTGTTTTTACTGGCAGGCAGAGGAGCAGGGCAGTTGCTCACTTAAATATTAAAAAAAGAAGCCTCTGGACCAAAAAATAAAATATTCTTGTTAACCCTTACTATATTCCAGTATTCTCTAAGCCATGGTGACAATCTGGAGCATGGTGTAGTTTCAGGACCAACTTTTTCCCAAAGTTTGCCAAAACTGATTGATTTCCCTGGCCTGCATCCTCTGTTTTTAATCCCTGAAATTGTTAATTGTAAATTAGATAGTATGTGAAGTTGGGTTTATTTCAAAGTGAAATAACCAGCTCATGGCATGAAAACTGTTCTCTGTTGTAAAGAAAGCCTGCAACTTTAATTGCAGTTGGAGTGGTTCGGTAGCAAGGGGAATGACAGGGAAACAAATGCCTTCTTTTGACACTTTCCAGCAGGGAAGGGCTCCTCCTTCCTGGCTGATGGTGTTCTGTGGCACTGGACGTGGGCAGCAAATTACGAGCTTTTGTTTTCATTTCAGCTGCCGTGACAGATGATGCAAGCGCCACACGTCGCACAGCAGCAGGGCTCTCCATTGCAAATGACTTTGCCTGAAAAATGTGGAAGCATTTCCTTGGTCAGTGTGAGCTGTGGCAGACAAGGGTTTTAGGAGCATGTTTTAAACTCAGATGTTAAATGCTTGCAGCTTGATACTGCTCGAAGTTGGGCTAAGGAAGGTCAAGGGAAGGCCAGCGGTGTGAGCTTGCAAGTAGCAAACAGTTACTGGTGAAATCATTAAAAATCGTGGCCTCTGGAAAAGTGTCGATTGTGTGAGTATTCTGCAAGCTGCCCCCTCTCAGCGCTGGGTTCAGTGTGGGGCACCACGTTCAGAGAACCATTGAAGAACAGAATTGGAAAGGAAGTGAAATCAGAAAGGAAGTGAACTTTTCTAGAGAAATACAACTTATTAATTTCATTAAAATAGCTGAAAAATGTGACAGCAGCACTATCTCACTCTAAACCAGTATCTTCCATTCTGGCAGTCCCACTGCTCATTACAAAACCAGAAGATTTCTGAGTCCCCTCTGATGAAAACCACTTTGGCATAGGTCCGGTATTGACATGACTCTGATTTAAACTGAGTCATGGTAAACAGAAATGATAAATTTTGCATGTATTTGTTTCTTAATCCTTTTATTTCCCAGTTCAGGAAACGAGGATGCTTCCCATATGTGATGTTGGAGCAAGAGTTGGAGTTTCTATTTTGTGCTTGTCATTTAATGCTGAAAATAATAGAGTCTATTTTTTGTTCCTAGATGATCAAGTAACACTCAGCATATTTTAAAACTGCTATCACGTTGTTCCTAGCTGGATAAATGCTGTTACAACGCTGTTGTGTAAACAAAGAGCCTTTTTTCTCTCTGAATCCAAAATAGGAGAGGTTGTCAAAATGCAGTCATTTCCCCCTTAATGGTAGTCTGCGTTTCATGTGAATTAGATGCTGACAGTTATTAGCACTCTTCTTCGTGTTTTAGCTCTCTTCATAAAAGACTTTCCCAGTCAGGATGGGAGGTGCAATGGTAGCCACTTGTTTGCTGTGCAGGTACCGTGCTGGCTTTATAGTTTTGCTTGCTTCTTCCTCTCTGGACTAAACAGTGCAGCCTTCTGTAGCTTCCTGTTACGGCCCTGATTTTATGTCTGGCTTGGTGCTGCGGTCCCAAATGTTTCAGGAGAAATTTCTTCATCTAATAACACTGCCAAAATAAGCTGGACTGCATCACCAATTCATGCAGATCAGGGTAAAAATGTTTTGACAAAAGCCCTTTAAACACTTCTCCAGTGTATGCTGTGACTCACACACGCTTGTGATCTGGTCTGGTTGAGTAATGAATCCTTGTTTCAGTTCCTGTAGTGTTGTGGGTTTTTTTAAAGAAGGATTTAGGAACTCATCTGATGCAGCTGTCTCAGGCAGTAGCTGGGGACCGATGGCCACATGCAGCCCACAAACCAGGGTGTGCCCGCAGAGGATGCGCCATCCCCGTGCCACACCAGTGCCCTGGCAGCTCTGACACGTTCGGGTGAAGGTGACAGCAAAGTCCTGTGGCCAGCAGAGTCCCTCATGGGGCAGCTCCCGTGTTTTGTGCCTGTAAAAGCATAGACCACAGGGCAAGGGCAAAGGCTGTGAGCCTCAAAGTCACTTGGTGCATCTCCCTGAGAACAGACGGGCATTGCCAAGAGTGCTGTATTTTTAGACCACCGTTGAAGTTTCTCAATGAATAGCATCTTCCCTGTCAATAAAACGTACAAAATTAAGTGCTACTGAAAATGCCTCAGTCTGAAGCATTTGACTTCCCGCTGAGCTGAGCCAATTCTCAGCTGTCACTGGGGAGCTGGTTTCCTAAGAGTGGCACCTGCCAGAAAATGGGTATAACTCCTGCTGTCATACCAAAAAGCGCAGGCAAACTGACTAACTGCATGTGCTGCCAGGAAGCTCCTGTTCAAGAAAGGACAGGCCCTCGTCTGCTGCCATACCACGGTTTGTACCCTCTGATTTTGCCTGCCACCACCTCTGACTCAGGATGCATTGTGGGTTTTACATGTTTTATCTCACATCCTCATCTAATCTCCTTCTGGGTAAACTGCTGGGGCCTTCCGTTTGGTGAGGAGGCGATCGCTCGTACTGCTCCAGGTTTTAAGAGAATGCAGAGTGAGCAGTGGTGGCACAGGGGGGTAGGTTCATATGCAGGAGAGCTTCTGCGCTTTCTCAACATGCTATTCTGTTTGCTGGATGCTGTAGAGATGTATAAATGTTAGCAAAAGGAAAGAAAAACCCAACAACTAGGAAAGAAAAACCCAACAACTGCTAGCTGTTGGCGCTGCTGTCTGTGGATGACTTCTGGCTACATCTGGCAGCCTCGTGTCCTGGATGTTGTAGGTGTCTTGATTCTGTAGTTTTGCAAATTGTAATCTTCAGCTTGATATATATATTGCTTTCAAGAGCTTTTTTTTTTTTTTTTTTTTTTTTTTTCCCCTAACCTTCATTTTTAACCATTCTTCATTTCACTGTTTTGAATTATTGCTCTGCTGTGTCATACTAAGTAACTCCTTCCCACGTTTAGTGTATACATACTGAAAAATATTTATATATTACAAAGAAATCCCTTCTTTTACCCATCCTTAGTTACTATTGGAACACCTCTCTTCTGTCAGTCCTACCTGTCCTCTAGTCCCAGGTAATGCTGTCCTCTCTGCATCTAAATAAGCTGCATTTACCTGTGCTTGTAGCCCCAGTGCTGAGTATTTCAAGGATTGCCACAAGATAACTGTAACGAGTAGGGAATTTTTCTGCTTTTACTTTTCCTTCCTTCTGATATTGCTGTCTGCAGTGAAACTTACTCAGCCATCCTCAGTGCATAAAGCCAATGTTCTTCATTGTCCCTCACTCCTGAGCTTTGAACCCTACTGGCTTCTAACACTATAACTGGTTGTTTCCAGTTTTGGCTACGTGTGCAATTAGATTTCAGCTTGTATAAAAAAAAGGTGCATTTCCTCCTAACCTTTTCGAATCCTTCACCTGTTACTGGCGAAGTGTTAGCAGCAGTTGAGGGAAAAGGATTTATTTCTTAACACGAATATTTTGCTTTCTGCCTCCAAAATGCCAGCTATGTCAAAATGGCATTATTCTTGGTACATGAAAGAAAGAATTACAGACCACCTGTGTAAAGATCACCATCAATATTTTTAGTGTTTGTTTTTTTTTTCCTCTTTTCCAGCATTATTTGCATCATTTTCAAAAACTCTTGAATGTTTAAACCACGAGAGGAAACGTTCTGATTTTGCTGACCTTAAACAGTGAATCAGTTTCTAGAAGCTGGCAGCTTTGCCACTTAATATCGTTGCTGCAGCAAGCTATAGCAGCACATCAGCTCGTTATCCCATTTGGAGTGTAAGATCCGTCTCACTCAGCTGTGGCTGTCTGGAAGTTACACCTCTAAGCCACACAGGGAGAGAAAAAGCTTCAGAGGATGCTTGTGTCTGCTTCCAAAGAGGAAGTTTAACTGGCTAACTAAATGATGAGCTAACAAAGATTGTTGTACATCTGAGTCACTGCTGTCACCCAGCCCAGTGAAATGGGCATTAGCAGATCTGTTGAATAACTCCTTGGGCTGTCCCACTTTCATTCCCCTGACTCCTGTGACTCTTGGCCGTGTGGTGATTTTGATGCATGGCTTGCAGGGTCTGGGAGATCACTGGCACTGATTGCAGCAGTCAGTAAAAGAAAGAAGAATGGTGGTGGATGGGGCAATTCGTTTTAACGTGACTCTGCTCCAGGCTTGGAGCAAACACGAAAATTTTTATAAAGTCTTTCACCTTCAGGACCAGACGCAAATAAATTGAAAATAAAGGCATTATTTCTGGTTGTGGTGCGGGAGTGGCAGGCTCACATTTCTGTTGGCAGGTAGCAGAAGAGCTGCTGTCCTTCACTGGAGGAAGAGGGAGGCTGCAGCGTTCTCTGCTTGAAAGAAATACGGCGTGTCATCCCTCCTGGAGGTTTGCCTTGATGTCTTAAATCAAGTGACTTTTGGAAAAGCACCTCAGACTCTTTGCAAAGCTGCTTTTACAGTCTCTGGTTCTCTGTACAGCTTGGGAAACTGGGCCAGAACCAATACGGTAATGGTGTATCAGGTCTTCTAGGCAGATGGGAGCAGATGTACAGAGATAGAGAGCACCTAACCACTGAGGCGGTGCATTTCTGTCCTCCACAACGCTACAAGGCTTAGCATTTGTCAATTCACTTGGGATTTTAACAGGTAAGTGTGTATGTAAAGCACCAGGGATCCAGTCTAGCTGCTTTGCCACAGTCTATTGAGGCCAGGGTCACCGAGGTGTGTGAAGTTACTGGTCACTGTCTCCTTGCAGCAATTTTTTGGATGGAGAGCTCACGTTATGTGAGGGGCAGAACCAACACAGAGTAAGGTGTGAGGTTCCTTTAACCTAGAAGACAAGGCCTTATTGTAGGTATGTGATCATTTGGAGTAAATGATAATAAAGGCTCTTTCCTATGACATGGAAAAGCTGGGTTATCTGTCAGAAACATGCCAATATCTGGCACAATATTGAAATGATGAGAAGTTTCCATCTCTGCTGTCTCATAGCATGTCCTCTGCCCACCGAAACCCCTCACTCGCCCTCTCATGGCTGCAGATCTGCTAACCTGGTGGCTCACCCTGTAGACATGGATGAAGAAACCTGCTGGAGAAACTCTGTCTGGGAGCTGTTGGCAGATGGCAGCACTGACAGCAAAGGGCTGGTACCAGCTAAGGCTGGCACCAGGACAGGTTTGGGTTCGCACTGGCAACAGAGAGCTGTGATGCTTTTAAAAATCAATTTGGCACTGGAAATAAAAATAATTGTCATCACAGCAATGCGTTAGGTCTGGCTACTCATACTGAGTGCTCAGTGCCAAGGGGGAGAGGACTACAAATTTTCCAAAGCTTACAAATAGCAAAAATAAAAAGGGTAACAGAGCCAGTGGAGAAGGGAAAGCGGAATGAGAAGTAGGCACTGAAAGGTGTGGTGATTGAAATGGGATGTGAGCTTTTCTGAACAGAGGATTTTTGTACGTCCAGGTTGCATGCTGCTGTGGAGCTTCACTTACAGTGAAGGGTTTGGGTGGGTCAAACAGGGAGGTGTGGAGGTAAGCGTTTGGGTGTTCAAAACCAGGATGATGGGGGAAAAAAATGTGATAAATCAGCAGGATGGAGGTCAGGGAAATGAAGAAAGACTAAGAATTTACTCCTAAGAAATGGGGAGAACAAATTAATAAAAGATGCTTCAAAATCTTATGAACTGAGACAGATATATTAAAAAAATTTTGGGGGCGTGTGCACCTTTCTGGACAGGCAGCAGCAGTGCAGGGATGCACCTTGCCCATACTCTGCCTTCTGTCGGTGGGTGTTGCTGTGAGAAGCAGAGATGCTGTGGTTGAAGAGCTTGAGGGACTGTATTTACTGATTTACTTGAAGAGTTGGGATTCTGTGTGCATTTCTTATGATCTCATTTTTTTTTTTTTTTCAAATGTTGTATAACTCACTTAGATGTACTTGTTTGCATTTCAAAAAGGAAGTTGAATAAACTGTAGTTGAATAAACTGTAATCTTCTATAGCTCCACAGCAGGTAGAAGTCAACCAGTTTCCCTTTCACCTGGCTTCCAACAGAGCTGTTTTCATTAAGATGGATATTCCAGAATGCTTTTAATCTTCATCATTAATCAACAGAGATGATGGATATAAGTCAAGAGGTAACAAGCTTAAGTCAGATTAGGAATGGCTGTGGTATTTTCCTTTCACAGAAGAGCGCATCTATTTTGATGACATCTCTGCTGGAGCTCCAGCTAACGTGCTTTTCCAGGGGAGGCATGGGGAAGAATAACTATTTCATAACACAAACCTCACTCTTGGGTTGTATTAGTTCTTTTTAAGCAAAGCGTTGAATATGCATTGTTTTAGATGAGCATATAAACAGAGTCACAGTTCAAGGATCATTAACTGAGCTTGAAAATAACATAATTCATCCCGTGGTACCATAATTTATCCTGTGGTACATTTGTGTCATTCCTCAATAGCTTTGAATTTGGGTTGCTTTCTACAGAGGGGTTGTGGGTGCACTGAGCGAGTGGGGGCAGTGGGTGTTTGTCCACTTGCTAAGGGCAGGACCATGGGGTGGGCTGAGCACTGTCACCAGCGGGTGGTGATCAGCAGCACAATGTCCACATGGAGGCCAGTCACTTCTGGTGGATGCTGCTGGGGCTTAGTGCTGGGTCCAGCACCATTTAACATCTTCCTTAATGACCAGGGTGATTGGGGTGCTCTGTCAGCAAGTTTGCAGATGGTAGAGAAGCGGGAGGAGAGGGCCCTGGACAGGCCGGAGAAATGGGCCTACAGGAACCTGGTGGAGTTCAGCAAAGGGAAGTGCCAAGAAATGGCCCCAGGCACCACAACAAGCTGGAGCCAACCTCAGAGAAGGCCCTGAGGATCTTGCTGAGCACCAGGTTGACCAGGAGCCAGCAACATGCCCTGGTGGTCGAGGTGGCCAGCAGCCTCCTGGGCTGCGTTAGGCAGTGTTGCCAGCAGGTTGAGGGAGGAGATCCTGCCCCTCTGCTTAGTCCTGGTGCAGACACAGACACATGGGGAAAACTGTAGAAAACTGATCACTATAAGAGATTAACGTGGCAGATTTTGAGGGTTCTGCCTGGTCTGGAGATGAGAGCAGTGGGAGTGGGCATTTCTCCTCATCTGTAAGGGAGAGGGAAAAAAATGGAAGGATTTTATTCTAAACTATCTTCAGTATTAATTCACAGTCTAAAGAGCGACTGGGGAGGAGATGTAATGTGCAGTATATGGAAAAAGACTGATTGTGAGGTAGGTCAGAAAGATGTTAGCAATGGGAGCTTATAAAATACCATCTGCTCAATAGTAATGTCGAGTCCCAGGCATTTCACCGACACAATTAATGTGCGAGTGGGCTGTGGGACTGCAGCTGGAGAAGAAAATCTTCTAAATATATTTATCATCGTAAATCAAAAAACAGAGGGGAGACTTTTTAATAAAAAACTGCTGCATATCATCAGCTTTATGCAAAACTAGATAAGAAACGTCTCCTGTGCACAAGGAGATTTAAGAGCTGCTGGAGTAAAACTACTGGGAAACATCAAGGCTGTTATTTAATTGCAAATCAACCCTAATTTTCCTAAGTAATTCTGTTTTTCATTCCTTTGCTGCTTTAGGATGTCTGTGTAATGTGAGGGAGGACATCAGACAATCTGTGGTACCCAGAGTCATAGAGGGACCTTGGGGGATGCACCAGTGATGCAAATGCTTGATTTCAGCTGTCTGCATTGGGGTCCCCGATCTCAGGTTTCTTTCATGGTCAGGATGTGTTGGCCCTCTCTGGAAGTAGCATAAATTCTCCATACCAGGGCCTGAGTCCAAGCAGAGATGCTGCAGTAAACCTGAATCTTGGGAGTATTAAAGATCATGCTTCTGCTGTAGGGTTTCCCAGGTGAGTTGATCTGTGCACATGGGAATGTGGGGTTGGACTCCTCCATCAGGAAAGAAATCCTGTTGCCTCTTCATAGATGAGAAGATAGAGTTGTTGTTATGTTTTGTTAAGTCTGAACACTTAAAATTCAGTATGAAATGAGGCCAGTCTTGTTAAACACTGGAAATTGTTACTGACAAGTGTTTGTAACAATTTGTAAACAAACAAGATCTTACAGAGTAAGATCTGTGTCTGAATTTTCAAAAGTAAATATAAATATTGGGCTTAAAGAGAATCAAAATTTTATCGCTGTCTGTTCTTCAGGCTGTTCGTGACTACAGTTTCACAAGGGCTTTCCCAGCCTGGATAATCATCTGCTATGTCTTTGTACAGGGGATTTTGAGATTGTCACCAAACTTGTCCCTGGCAGTGGTCAGACTGAGAAAACAAAGGGACCAGAGATGAGCTGAGGTTGGTTTGCGATAGAGGATGTTCCCCTGGATCATGGAGAGGATCAGGGTGCCCAAACCCATCACTAGAAGTGAGATCTTGTGAGAGCAGCAACACTCAGTACAGCAAAACCAGGAGCAGGAGCCACATGTTGAGACCCTCCGGTTCTAGTAAGGATGGTGATAGAAAGAAAAATACTTAGGTGCCTGATAAAATTAAGAATGGTGACACTTATTCCTGTTTGAGAATGAAGACAAGCATCCAGCAATCCCACAGCTACGGCAGGGGTGCCTGCTGTTGCCCATCAGTGGCTTGAAAGCTGGCAGAAGGAGAAAAAGCCAGGTAAAGGGAGACTTTTAGGGATTGTTTTAGAGGCCTTTGGCAGAGAGAATGTCTCTGGTGCAATGTAAGACTGAACGCAGACGTGTTGCTCAGTTTTACCTGGCAGAGATGCCCATGCTGTTTGTTGCCTTTTAGGTGAGGTGGATTTGAGAACAAATCTGATTTGGAGGCAGAGTGAGGAATTCATGGTTTGGTGAGCAATTAAATTTTATTCATGTCTTTTGTAATCTCTGGAAGGGCTGCTGCAAAATCTTGGGTATCACTTTGGCACTTTTGGTATAAAACTGAATAAAGCAATGGCAAACAGTAAGGCAAAATAAAAACACACAAACCTTTAGTTATATCTTTGCACAAGAGGAGAGGAGAGCAGTCTCCTGGGTCCCACTAGCAGGTTCTTCTGGAAGACAATGCTGCCTGCCCCAGGGCTCCTTTGCAGCTGTTCCCTTGGGACAGAGCCAACAAACACCACAGTGCTCCTGAAAATACACTGTGGGGAGTTTCTTCCATGGTTTTGAGACCGATGGGCTGGTTTCATTGATGTGATCCAGGTGTTTCTGCCTTGTGCCCTGCAAGACAGTCACCCCACACATGTGAGCAATCTGAACCACATGGCAGTCATCATTTACATGGGGGCATTGTTAATGGCTTTGTATTTTGCAGCAATTCATAGGTATCTGTAACTATTAACTGGAATTAACTCATTCTGCAGGTGCAATAGTTTCCCAGTGAAGAGTGCAGTTTCATCAAAATGGAAATGTGTACCTGATACCTGCTGATTTTTATGGCTATCTAACTGCAAAACCTCTTTCCTTCCATGTAAGTGCCAAGTGTTTCATTTAGGCTTACCTCCACAAAGAGCTTATTGTAATCCCTTCAGTGAAATGCAATATTCCAGCTTGGAATGGAGAAGATGCACGTGAAAAGTGCCAAGGATGAGCACAAGGCAAAGTGTTAGCAATGTTTGATCTGTAAGAAAAGCACATTTAGAAGAAAAGTTAAATCGCTGAGGTTTCTTGTCAGGTATACCACTAGTAATGTTTGTGCTGATTAATAATACATTTTTAGGATAATTTATTATAAACACAGCGTACTTTGGCTGTGATGATGTTTGATCTTAAGATATGACACATCTAGGAACTTTATTATTAAGGATACAGAGGAGCTGTGAGTTTATAAAGCCTGATCTCACAGGCTCCTGGAATTTCATCTCATTTTTCTCCTCTAAGCCTGGCACTTCAGCTGACACTTGATGCATTGCTTGGGCATTGGAACTTGAATCGGTTGAGGCAGGCTGTAAAGAAATATGAGCCTTGGGTGGGTTATGGCGAGAGGGGCTCCAGGGTGAGGGCACCGATGAATTTTGAAGGCTGGTGCTTTTCCAAGGCACAGAGGAGGAATCTGACACACCAGGGAGCTTCATCTCCCTCCACTTCTCCCTTCCATAACACACAGGTGCACAAGTGCTGCTGCTGGTGGTTGCTTTCTGCCTGTAGCTGCTCGCCAGGACCTTGTAGTGTCTCTGGTGTGCCAAAGGGGTGATGCTCGGCGATCAGCCTCGAGCAATTAGCTCGGAAGACGTGCTGCTGTTTTGTAAAGAAGCCAGGCTCTGGATGGTTTCAGGATGTGGATTTACTTATTTAAATAATTCACTTACTGGCAGGCAAGGCAATGCCCTTTCCGGGCACTGCCCCGATGAAGCTGAGCTCCCTGGGCCCTTTCATGGGAGGCACTGAAGTGCTGCCATCCCTCCTTTCTTCTCTTATATTTTTATACACCTTGACTTTGCAATTTCTCTCTTTCATCCCTCTCCAAGATTTGGTTGAGCTGCATGTGAAGAAGGATTGACTTGTGAAAGAAGTGGACACTCTTGTGGCTGAGGCAGCCGAATGCTTTGTTTGATCCGTTCTTAACAGTCTGAGGAGTGAAGTAAGTAATGGCACTGAGCTTCTGGGGCAGAAAAAATCAGCCCTAATTCCAGAATGATCTTACAAGGCCAGAAAAGCAGATGACATTCAATATGCATAAGTGTACAGGGATATGCATCATGAAAAACAGTCCTAATTCCATACATAGAGTGGTTGGTCCTGAGCTGACCATTACCACTCAAGAGCAACATGTTTGGGCTGTGATTGCTTCTGTTATGAAGACGTTGGCTCAGTTGCTCGACAGTGATTAAAAACAAACAAACAATAAAACACATGAATTGGGATGTCCAGGAATTATCAGGAAGGGGATGGAGCAGAAAATTTTGCCATTCTGGAGCCAAAGGAATGGCAGTTGCTTGATTGTAGAATCACAGAATGGGTTGGTTTGGAAGGGACCTTAAAGCCCACCCAGTTCCAACCCCCTGCCATGGGCAGGGACACCTCCCACCAGCCCAGGTTGCCCAAAGCCCCATCCAGCCTGGCCTTGAGCACCTTCTCCAGGCTGAACAACCCCAGCTCCCTCAGCCTTTCTCCACAGGGGAGGTGCTCCAGCCCTCTCACCATCCTCGTGGCCCTCCTCTGGACCCACTCTAACAGCCCCACGTCCTTCTGGTGCTGAGGGCCCCAGCCCGAGATGCAGGGCTCCAGGTGAGGCCTCACAAGGGCAGAGCAGAGGGGCACAATCCCCTCCCTCCCCTGCTGCCACCCCTCTGGTGATGCAGCCCAAGACCCAGTTGGCCTCCTGGGCTGCAAGCACGCACTGCTGGCTTGTGTCAAGCCTTTTGTCCACCAGAAATCCCAAGTGCTTCTCTGCAGGGCTGCTCTCAGTGGGTTCTCCCAGTCTGTGCTCATGTCTGGGATTGCCCCAGCCCAGGTGCAGCACCTTGCACGTGGCCTTGTTGAACCTCATTAAGTTCACCTGGGCCCAATCCTCAGTACTGGGTGGTCTTTAAGGTCCCTTCCCACCCAAGCCATTCTGTGATTTTGTGTTTCCACAAAAACAGAATAAACTGGCTGAAGAGAATAGGGACCTGTGGAGCTCGTGTCAGTCTTTTCTTCAGGTGGACCTCTCATTTAGGTGTCTCTCCTTTACCCCATTCCTACAAAGCTTGCAGGCACACAGTATCAAGTCCTGTCCCCATTTTAAATGTGGTTAATAATAGCTGGTAGTTTCAGGAGTCTCTAGGGAGACTGATAAAAAAGGGTGATCAGAGACAAAATCTTGGTTTTCTTCTCTTTTGGGCAATCAAGCTAACAGCCAACCCCGCGTTTGGAAAACTGTAATCAAATGGGTCATGTGTGGGAGTCTTTAAACAACAGCGTGCGGGGTATGTCTAAATGGGAGCGTACACGGAGCAATTTCCTACCCCCAGGCCATCAGACTCCTGTCTGTGGGCATCACTGCTACTGCTGCGTGTGGCAGGAAACTCACAGCGATGCGATGTAAGTTTTTGCTGGCCCAAGTTCAAGGCTGAGCACATTATACAGAGGAAGTGAAGATAATGCTGAATTATTCAGGGCTTGCCGAACAAGTGTTGAAAACCCAGTTCCACCAAGTCACTGCATTAACTTAGATTTTTATTTTTTTCCTATACCACAGGCTCCAAAGCCAGGGTACCGCAGCTGTTGCAACTATTTCTCTACAGGTTTGGTAGGGGAAAACAATATTTAATTCATAAATATATGTATGTAAAGAGGCATTGATAGCTTTTCTTCATAAATGATTGCATGAATGTGTGTTGCAGCTGCTTTCCCTGTTCCCAGCAGCTCAGGGGAGGGAGCCTGGCTGTCATGGGGCAGGAGC
Source organism: Aythya ferina (assembly GCF_964211825.1). Taxonomy (NCBI): domain Eukaryota; kingdom Metazoa; phylum Chordata; class Aves; order Anseriformes; family Anatidae; genus Aythya; species Aythya ferina. The sequence continues at coordinate 149,657,048 of NC_140297.1, read as the reverse complement.
TGGTAGCGGATGGCAGCAGGACCACCCAGCTCCGGCTGCACTGTGCGTTTGTGGAGGGGAAACAGTCTCAGTCCTCTCCTCCTGAGAAGGCTGAGACACCAAAACCATCTCAGAAACCCTGCTCCCTCCTTGTTCTTGGCATCCTGGGCAAAGAGCACATCTTGGCCTGGTGGGTGCTGCGAATGGAGCTGATGTAGGTGCTGCTGTGGAGCGGTGCTGGCAGCAGAGGACTTGCAGAGCAACAGCTGCTCGCAGGGAAGATGTTCAGCTCTGTGTGTGTTCAGGCAGGCTGTGAGCAGGAGCCGGTGCCTGCGGTTTGTGCATCGCTCACTGCCCATCATCAGGAGACTGGGAATTGCTGCCACTGGCGAGAGCAAGGCTGGAAGCTGAGTCTCTCCAGCAGTAAGAAGCTCTTGTTTCTAGAGATCGTACGATAAATCTGGTGTTTGATAAAGACTGCGAATGACTTACTCTGCAATTGAGATTTGGGGAATTTGAAAGAGAAACTCAATGCCTTTGGGGAAAAGAGAGATTTTGTGTGTTATTTCTAGGGTTACTGAATTTTTGAAGCTTGCCTTAAGGAGTGATCTTCATTTGGCATAAATATTGAGCAATTAACGTAAAACGTACAGTGGCTTTTGCCAGGAGAACATCCAACTTCATAGGTAATTTCCTAAAATGTATTTCAGGAGGGCTTTTGTGTTTCTCCCTATGTAGTTGTAAGGATTTTCTTATAAAAGGAGAAGATAATTGGCTCGTTATGCACACGGCATTTAGTAAAAGACAAAATAAATCGTGAAAACAGGTTAAAATATCTGTCTGCTTTCTCAGAAGTCTTGGCACGCTTTCCAACTGCATAAATACACAACTTTGGGCCTGGCTTGTTGCTATTTGAGCTGGTGGATGATTTAAAAAATACCCCAATCTTCAGTGGCATTAGTGTGCAAACTGTTAGTTGATCTTAGGAGTGGAGCTAGTGGGAAGGGTGCAGGTGAGGTGGTCAGAGATAAGTGCTGTCATCAAGGCAAACCACTGCTGGGTGAGAAAATGTAATTTGCAGAAGATAAAATACATTAATAATTCGTTTGAACAAGGGAAAAAATGCCCTATTATTGCTTATTATTTTTCTCCTTGTGATACAGCAATATCCCCTGCAGCCCTCTAGATGTACAGGTTGCCTGTCCCAGGGTGAAGCCTGCCCTGAAGTTAATGGTTGCCATCCAGGGCTCACTGCAGCAAAACTCCGATTATCTTTGGTTGATTTGGGATTTCATCTGAGACTTTTCCAGACCTGCACTGTAAGGTTCCTGGTTGGTAAGGAGCATTGCACAGGAAAACTGCTGTGCTTGCAGAAGCCTTGAGATTTCTGTGGCGCATGCAGTGTAGCTGAGACCAGCGCTGGTAATTGGCCTTTCTCGCTCCGAGAAGGTGCTGTGGTTATACAGCACGTATTATATACTATACTGTACTTTTTAAATGGATTTCAGATGTCTCTGCCAACATCCATCATTCCAGACCAGTTGGCATGTTGCTCAACTCTGAGACGTCCACGTGAAGCACAAATCTCATCACTCAGCTTTTCAATACCTTCTCGCCCCAGAGGACCTCATCCATTTCAGTAAGACTTTTTCAGAAAAGCAGTTATTTTATTTTCTTTCTAATGCAGGTGAGCATAAATGCCCTTTACTGCATTGATTCAAAACCTCAGTTGTGAATTCAAGTAAATGCTTTGCACCTGAAAACCATTCCAAATAGCCAAAATCCATTTCTGTGTTTAATTTTGAGTTTGACTGATTAGCTTTGTCATGTGGGCCTAAACTGGCTAGTAAATAGCAAAACACAAAAATGGTTTTAGGTCTTTAGGTTAAACTCAGAAGCTCTCTCACAAATTACATTTTCAAGTTAAACATGGATATAGCTAATCCCTTCTGATCTGGCTTTCCCATGGTTATCCATACAGATAAGAATTCTTATTAAATACTCTGACTTATCTCTCTTTCCAACCTATTTCAGATTAAATATCAATTCTTTTTGCTCATTAAAGCTTACTACTATCATGTCATTAAAAATAATGAGCAAACATTAGATTTGATTGTTTCAGTGCTGCAAATTAAAGTTTGGCTGATAGGTTCCCTGGACAGCTTCTCAAAATACTAAGTTCTTAATCTATCTTAACATATTGTCATGACACATTTTTATTAAGCAGCAAGCAGTGATTGGGGGGGGAGGGGGGAACACCCACAAACCTCCTGAAGTTCTCAGCTTCAGCTTGAATGTGTGGATGGTGGAGTCTGGATCTTCAGCATTTCACTTGTCAGGGTTAAGTCTATCTTTTTTTTTTTTTTTCTGTGGACAAATGGTATAAACACAACAAGCTTGTTAAGCAGTTCGTTTTCATGTTCTGAATCCTCCCAAATGCTCATGCCCATCCTTTTTTATTTTTCTTCTTTTTACGGGATAGTGCACAAGAGCTAATCCAACCCCATGCCAGCTTTACAGAAACCTCTTTGTGCTCTCATCAATGACATGGACTGAGGGGAGAGATACTGTGAAATGAAGTGATGGGGAGAGAGTTCCTTGTCATATAAAGGCAGTTATGGGGTTAGCATCCTTTGAGGACTTATTTTCTTCTACTGTCTCAGAGCTTGGTTGTCTTGGCCTTTTGCACCTGTGTTTTCAAGTAGGAAACTCAGTAAATTCTGATGACTTCTTATGGAGGTTAAACTCTTGCCATAGCGTTCATGAAAAACTGCAGCACTGACTTTCGTTTTTGCCACTAACAGCTTCTCAACAGACCCTGTAACAATGTCATTAGGAGTTGCCTTTGCTATTGTCTCTGCAAGAATTGTAGATGTTTTTATAGAATGAGTCATCCTGGATGGTCAAATTTGGGTTGTTTTAGCCTTTGGTAGTTCAGTCTGCATAACTTGTATTCATAGAAATCATCCTTCTAGTGGGTAATCTATTTTTTTTAAATTATTATTATTTTGTCCTTGTTTTACACCTGTTATAAATGATTCCCTTAAAACTTGCTTTTTTATGCTGTAGACTGTTAAGTAAAAGTCATCTGGTTGGTTGAGGCTAACCATAGAGAGTCAGAATCTCTTTGGGGCATGAATCATCATTAAATGAGAAGTAATGACAGCAAAGTAATACTCCCTGTCATTTAAAAACCATTCTAATGAGCTGTGGACACCTTTCAATTACAGCTTCCATTATGTTACAGTGGAAACCACACTGACTTCCTACATTTGTCAAACAGAAAGCTACAGGGCAGAGAGAGGCAAACAAAGCAATAATAAGTGCCTGAGCCAATGCACCTTTTATCAGAGCTTTGTGCTTTTTCAGGGAAGATGCTCTGTTAAGGTTTACCAGGCTCATTTTGTTGTTAGTAAAAAAAATGTGGTGGTGTTTTTTTTCCCCCCTGTATTCAGTGGAGGGAGGTTGATCTTGCAGGAGTGAGCTATTGCACCCACTTGAGTCCCTGCTACGGCAAGGGCAGCATCTGCCTTCAGGAGCTTGTTTTCCTCTTCTAATGATGGAGCCCAGACTGTGCTGGGTTTTCGCTCAGCTTTTGGAACAGCCAGAGTTCAACCTGTAGACAAATCTAGCTACTATCAAAGTGAAACAAAATTTCATTTAAAAACACCACATAAAAAGATTTTACTGCTACCCACTTCAACTGAATTCAGTTATTATTTAAATTCTATTAAATTTAAGAAAACTGCAGAAGTCTGATTTCTCTTTCAGCTATGTAGCTGGTATAAATATTTTATTGACTTGAATTGCATGGGTAACAAGTCAACTTCCCCATCCTCATTTTTCACAGCAGGTCCTTGAGGAGACTTCTGCAGGAGCAGTAGGAGAGAGAAGCCAGCTCTAGTGCAGCGTGAAGGAGAGGTGTTCAGGGTAAAGATCACCTCAGTGCTATTCATCAGTCTTTTATTTGTGAGCCAGTGGGATCAGAGTCCTCACTACACAACTCCAGTACAACTTAGTGCACCAGTGTCCTTGAACATGTCACTTCAATCCGGATAGGAGACTGGAAAGCAACAGGGAAGGCTCTGTCCCATCAGCAGAGGCTGCTTTTCATTGCCAAGCCCTCCCACACCAGGGCTCACAGCTGTAGGCACGGGTTGCCTCCAGCACCGAGGTTCTGCAAGGAAAGGGCCAGGAGAAGTCCTGGAGCTCACTCTGGACACCTGAAGAATAGAGTGACTTCCTCAGGTCATCCAGACCAAGGGAAGTTTCTGAGCACAGCCAGGCCCAGCATAATTCATTCAGCTCCTCTTGGTAGCCCAATATCTCTCTTGTATTTGGTAATATTTCAGATAAAGCATGCCATATGGACCTGGAGCACAAGCTAGGACATGTAAGACACATGCTCCATTTCTTGATCTGCTCCAGGCTTCGTGTGTGACTTTGACCAGGTTATTTCAGCTCGATACCTCAAGTGCCCCCACATAAAATGAGACCAAAGCACCGCCTCGCTTGTCTGAAATATCCAGAGAGGCCGAGTAAGCACTGACAGCACTTGGGGATGAGAAGGCTGCCAGTCACTGCTTGCCGGTGGCCTCCCTGCTCAGTTCAGGAGCTGAGGGGCAGCTCTTCTATAAGCCTTGTGTGTAATGGAGAGTAATGACAGCTTTTAACAACCAACTTGTTCAAAATCACACCGAGAGCAGAAGCAAATCGGCTGGTTTGTGACTAATATTTGCTGGTTGGCTAAGAGGAGAGCTAGGGCTTCCTCTCCTCATCCACAGAGCAATGGCAAAGCACCACACTGATGAGAAATGTCCTTGCAGGCTGGAAGCAATGAGCTGCATCAGCAGGGTGCAATGGGCTTTGGGAGGGGCAGGGGCCGAGAAACCTTTGCAAGGTGAGCAGATGATCAGCGGTGGTTTGCAAACAGCTGCTGCTGTGTTCCTCAAAAAATGCCCAAGGTGCTTGAGAGGTTAATCAGAGATTTATGAAGTCGAGAGGGAAAGGTGAAGGGATGCACGGCAGCTGGCCAATGTTTTCTGAATGACAGCAGCTTCCTTAAAATAAATGAGGCTGTTAACAAATCATTGGGTTCTTGGCATATAGTTATCAACATGTATAGGCAAATGAACAAATGAATCATTTCATTAGCTTATTCACAGCGTTTCACGCCCAATGAATACTAATGTAAGCAGTGTCAGGAAAATGGGGAGGTTATTCCTGGCATATCTAATTATAACACGAGTTTGGTTTTTTTTTTTTTTTTTTTTTTTTTTTTTCCTTCTCGCTATTATTTTGAGATGCTTAGTTAAAATCTGCAGTGAATTAAATGCCTGGGAAAACCGCCAGTCTCTGTCGAGCCTTTGCAGGAGGTCAGTGGGGATTCAGACGAGAAGCCTCACACGTGCCAAGGGATGTGCACCTGAGGCTGAGAGCGTTTTATCACACACTGCCTGCATTGCACAGGGAGGGAGACGATGCAGTCACGGGGCAGGAAGGTGAGCTGGCATCTCTGAGGGATGACATCTCCTCCTGTGTTGGCACCAGGGATTTTGTCCTAATGCAGCTGTGTGCATGAGGCAAAGCTCCCGCAGCTGTGACTCTAATTCTTCTTGCTTCCCATGATGGGAGGAGCCCACTGATGAATTTTGGCAGGCTGGCTTCAGGTAGAAGCAGCACTTGCTGACTTGGCCTGTGTTGGGTGAGTGCCTCTCCAAGGAGGTGAGCTTCTGTCACCTTCACTGGCATCTTCACCAGTTTGCAGTACCTCCCAAGGAGGCCATGCTGCTAAAGCTCTCTGCTCCCAACCCTCTGCACCCCAGGCTTGGGTCCTGCCTTGGCTTGCTTTCTGCCTCACTCCAACAACAGCAAAATTCCTTTTTTAATATTTTTTAAAGGTATGTTTCCTTGTATCCACGTGTATACGCATTATCACATCCAAAAGTGTTTTGTTTTCTTTTTTGCTTGCGGTTACTCATGATTAAGGAGCTGCAGAAAGTGAATTACAATTTACAGATCTTGATTAGAGTAGCAGGCTGAAGCAGTGAGTTATGAGTGTAGCACCTGATAGCCATGATTTCTTTAAACAAATCGATGTATTTTTGCTTTGTCAACTTTTTATTTAAAAAGGTGCCCCTTAGCTTTGACCGTGGCTTATATTGACTGCAAGGTGTGTGTAGGTGGCTGGGGGTCCTGCCCTGGTCCTGTGGGGGATGGAGATGTCAGTGCAACACACAGGCAGTGCTGGGAAACCTAAACCCCATCATTAGGAGTAAAACCTGCAGTTCTGGAGCATTTCAACAATATGCAACTTCTCCTTTGGGTTCATGTGAGATGACACAAGCTAAGGCATATGGGTGCTGCCATCAAGGAGCAGGCTGCCCAAACGACTTAAACTAAGAGGGGAGATTTAGAGATTAGAAGGAAATTCTTCACTCAGGGGATGGGGAGGCACTGGTGCAGGCTGCCCAGAGAAGCTGTGGATGCCCCATCCCTGGAGGTGTTCAAAGCCAGGTCAGATGTGGCCCTGAGCAACCTGGTCTGGTGGGAGGTGTCCCTGCCTATGGTAGGGGTTGGAACCAGATGATCTTTGATGTCCCTTCCAACCTGGGCTATTTTATGACTCTATGAAATCCCCCTCTGCCTTCCTGTATTGACTCCAGTTCCTAAACATGTTTTGGTACTTCAAGAGCACCATGAAGAGTTTAGGTCTAAACGGTGAATTCCACAAATTAAATGCTGAGTTCTCCAAAAATCCTCACCTTGGTAGCTGTTACGATGGTCCAAGATCGACTTGAAACACCAATAAAACTGAAGCCTTTGCAGTACACAGTGGAACAGGAAAATTCTCTCATCAGCCTACCTAGAAGTAATAAAAGGGGTTCTTGTTTGTGCAGCAGCCAAGTTATCAATGAAAAAAACTGAGCAGAAAATAACAGATGATTATACTGTTATTTTCTGCTGTAACGGGCTGGTACATGCAAGGAAAGGGCAAAAAAAAATAAAAGAAATGCTCTTTATAAAATCACTATGTCCAGGGGTGAGTCAAATGCGCTACTTAGAGAACAAATGAACTTAAATGTTTGAAAAGCAGCAAATGTCTGAGTATGAGAAAGGTAAACACAGCTCTACTTTGAAAGGCCTGCTGTTTATCACGATCTCAGAGGCGACAGTGATTTTACAATCGGGTATTTCTATTGATTTGCACTGATTATGTCTCGAGTCCTACCATGGTTACCCATCCTCCTGGCTGTATTTTATGGTGGTGGCATGTTCCCTGCCCGACTCTGGGGCTCTGATTTACTGACCGCTGCACAAATATCAGTTCCTCAATCTGTAAGATGATGAACAAAACTTGGCAGAGATTAGAAAAGTAATTCAATTTTATCGAGTTGAAATGAACCTCTCTGAAGCAGAATTTCAGGCTATATTTGGGATTGAGCTAGCTCTGAATTGTTTGAACTCAGCAGGAAAACTCCTGGGCAGGATTACACAAACCAGTTCTGGGTGCTTTTGAAAGTCTCAGCGACTTTATTTGTGTAAGTATCCAAAGAATGTTGCTGTACTCAGGCACCTCTGGCCTGAACTCAGGTTTCTCAATGTGCTCACAGGGATCAGGGCAGGGTGCCTCACCTTGCCTCTGGGAGCTGAGGAGTGAGTCCTGGTGCTGTTTTTTTGCAAGCTGCTGTGCCAGAATCACCAGGGTGGGGAATGGCTGGCCCATAACCTGCCAGAGTACTAACAGAGGAGTTGCCCTCAGCAGAAGGCATTAAGCAAACAAAAGCATCTGAGAGCTCTTGGAGCTCCTACGTGCATTCACCCAACCATTAAACACCACGACAGTAACGCACACGTTGCTCACGTGCTTGCTGGCAAAGCTGATTTGGCTTTGTAAGGCTCAGTCTCTCTGTATGGCATAAAAAGCACTTGCAAGTTAAATTAAAAGATCTTGTTTGTACCATGGTTCTATAAATAATAATAAAAAAATCATAAAAAACTTTCTCCATGTTTTGCTGCCTACACTTCACTCACATGTATAGCTCTATCCTCTATTTTCTCCTGCTTAAAAACAGCTCCATAAGATCCCAAAAGGTGTAATTTGTTCTGTATACTTGCTTCAAAGCTCAACACATCACTAGAAACGCTTTCACTGGGAGCGGTGTGTTTCTATTTGGACTTTAAGTGAGCAATAGGGAAGATACAAAGCCAGCTTATTAGAAAAAGAACAAGATTTCTGGTCTTTGCTACCATACAATTGTATGTAACTCGCTTTGAGTCAGCAGTGAAGTCTCCTGTTTTCAAAACAGCTTCAGGAAAGAGTGATCTTTCATATCTGACATATTCCTTCTTGTCTTCGAACAACGAAGTAGTCAAATTTCTTAAAGCAAGGTGACAGCTGCTTGCTTGCATACAAATACTAATTTGCAACAGGTCTGCCATGGATCTTTTGAATATGAAAAATACACACTGACTGCTTCTCCTGAGAGGGGAAAAATGTGCCCAGTATTTATAGCAAATCAGCAGTCCTCTTTCTGTCTCTATACTTTTTATTCAATTGTAAAACCAGATATATTTTTTTTTTCCTCGAGGGATTGTGTTAAGCATTAATATCTGTAGAAATGTATCCTAAACTCTGAGCAGAAAGTATTTCTTGTGCTAAATGAGGACAAAACCTAAATTTCAACTTCAAGTTCCAGTTTTTCAGTAATTCATCATAATAGCCAAATTTGTATTCATTTCCACTTGATTCATTTTCTTGAGCTAAGACATAAAGTTGAGCTATTCTTTTTATTTTTTATTTATTTTTTTAATCCTCCAGGGCAGGAGGAGAGGCTGGAAGCACGAGCTTTCTCTGAGTTTGTAACCAAGATGGGATGGGCATGCAGGCAAAAGGGTTTTGCTCAAAAAATAGAGATAAGGAAGATGTTTTTAGAATGGGTGAGATTTCAGCAAACTGATTTTTACATATTCAAGCTTTCTTCTTGAATATAGATACTTCTGATTAGTCCATGAAATTAAATGCTAAAGGAAGCAGCAAGCAATTAGCACACTGTTTATTTGCACTATATAGAAAATTCTGAGTAAAACCAATTATGTTGGCAGAAATTATTTTGCTAATGGCAAAGTATTAATAAAGGATAGGCATTCTTATGGAGAGAACTTAATTTTGTGCTTTGGGAACATCTCTGGTAAGCAGAGGTTGCCTTTCTTGTTCAGCTTGTGTTTGGCTCAAATTATGAGCAATAAAAGTCAAAAGTCTATGTTTCTTGTTAAAAAATAATAGGTCAGACGGAGTGTGGTTCTTATTTTCTCTTTAATGTTTCTATAAACGACTTAGATGCAGGACTTGAAGGTATAATAAGTTTGTGGATGACACTAAACGGGGTGGAGCAGTTGACTCCTTTGAAGGGTAGAGAGGCCTTGTAGAGAGTTTGCAACAAATTTGAGAGCTGAGCAACCACCGACCTCATGAAATTGAATGAGAGCAAGTGCTGGGTCCTGCACCTGGGTTGGGGCAGCCCTGGCTGTACGTACAGACTGGGGGGTGAGGAGCTGGAGCCCCCAGAGAGGGATCTGGGGGTTTTGGTCCATGGCAAGTTGCAGATGAGCCAGCAGTGTGCCCTGGCAGCCCTAAGGGCCAACCCTACTTTGGGTGCCTCAGGCCCAGCACTGCCAGCCGGGTGAGGACAGGGATTGTCCTGCTCTGCTCCGCGCTGTGCAGCCTCACCTCCAGCACTGTGTGGAGGTTGGAATCTGCTGCTGTTCAGGCATGGACTGAAGTCAGGCTGAAACCAAAATTCATGAGCTGTCCACTATTTTACCTCGTAGAGAGGAGTGGGAAGATGAGGACGGCCACAAAACCTCCCCAAAGGACAGGCTCAGCTCAGCCTGTGCTGTCCTTGCCTACCTCACCTCACCCACGGTGGGCAAAAGGCCCTGCATAGCCCCGGTGTCCCAACCAGACCAGGGCTGCAGGCTCACGGTGGATGCAGCCAGAGGGCTGGCACACAAAAAGCAATACCTCTCTGCAGAATGACAGAAAAACATGTCAAAATAAATGGTTTCTGACTCCCAAACTGACGTACTTAAGCACCAGACTGCCTTTCTTCTCAGTAACATATGGGGAAATGAGCCTGGGGACCACTAGGGAGTGTGAGTGAAAGCCAAAACTGCCAAGTGCTCTGTGCTGCCTTACGGGTGTGTGATATAGCGTGGTATTTGCAGAATAGTGGTGTTACCATGCAAGAGCAGGTGCTTAAAAGTTTGCAAGACCAAGGTGTTTAAGACGATGGCTTCTTGCTGCTCAAGGAGTTGGAATCAACCTTGAACCTCACTCTGCATTGCACATGGGGAGAAGGTGCAGCAGATAATGAGCTAGGCAGAGTGGCGTGGTACAAGTGTTGTCCAAAATCCCAAATTCCATCTGTCTGATGGCTGCATGTGAGACAGTGGCTCCAGCTCCCTTCATAGGCTGTAGAGAGGCTCGTCCAGTTGTTACATCGTGATCCATCTGCCTTCCTTTGTTATAATTTCCTGTATTAAAACATGTCCTTTTGGATCATGGCCATTTTACCAAGCAATCCAGATGACTTTTTGCAAAGGTAACCTGCTCTCCTACTCATTTTCTACTTTGTTGTACTCATTTTCTGTGTATTTTACCACCAAAAACTCTGTCAAAGTCAAAGCATTTACTTAGTACTGAGTTAAAGTCTGATCTCTGCAGGAGCCTGCACGCAACAGGTCAGGTCCCCTCTGGCTGTGTCTACACCTGGGCACACTTGAAGACCCATCAGTGAGCCAGCCACTAATCCATCCAACACTTATTCTAGTGCCTATGTCTCTCATTCATACTGATTAATCAACATACCATGTAACAGTCACGTGTCTCAGCCAAGTCCAGAATATGTTATGCCACTTTACCAGAATCTGTAATCTTGCAGGGAAAACATCAAAACCTTCCTTTCACAAACCTATGTAGCATTACAGTGTGGCCTCTTAGGATATGCTGACAGAGACTCTAAATTAAATGGTTATTTTAGTGATCCGGGGTAGCCACCTTCTTCTTGTGGGGGCTTTGGCAGTCTTTCAGCCTGTGGTGACTTCCCTTGTTCCCCCAGAGCTGTTTAAACATCTCTGCTTACTCCCCCTAAGGCTCTTGGCTGCAGATTTCAGCAGATGGTGCTCACCTCCTCCTCTGTTCCTCCTGTGGGTTGAACGCCACGTTCTCCAACATCGCACGGGTTAAATATATCCCCTCGCTTCAGTCCCCATTCAGCATGGGCCAGTTGAAGCCCAGAGTGCTCTCAGCACTCCTCTGGGCACACGAGGACTTTCTCAGGCCCCGACACTGCCAGGAGTGCAGCTTCCAACAGGACAACCTGCAGTCCCTACCTCCACAGGGTAACTTTGGATGAGCACGGGCTGTATATCTCACAGTGAACTGAGAAAACTAAAGTTATACAACAGCCCTGGCAACCATCTGCCTAAACCTACACAGCTAAACCCGATGAGAGCTGATCTGAAGATTTTCATGTCAGAATGTCATCAAAACCAATGTGTTAGCGTGTGAAATGCTGCGGTTGTACCTAGGGTTTTTTGTCTGTCTACAGGCCTCCCGAGGAGTGTTGGACTCAGCCGGTGGACACAGTTTGCGGTAAGATGAAGAAGCCATAAAATGACTGATTTTCCAGACAGTCACCATCAGCCCCAAGGGTGTACTCCATAAAGACCTGTAATTGAAACAGCTCAGCGTTTCTCCAATAAAAGCAGTGATCTATTCAAGCCACGGATGCACCACGCTAAAATACCATTGGAATAATGCTCCAGACAGGCAGCAGTATTCATATGCAGCCCTTGGTGCTTTATTCAGGGCTCCTAAACTGCTCTTGTGGGGGGAGTTTCAATAACCAGGAAACATTAAACAAATAAAGGTATTAAATAGTCCCCGTGTCTTATTACCATTGAGCAGCCCTTCAAAAATAAATGCACATATTGTGGGCTTGCTTGCAGAACTGATTTTGCTAAGTCTCTGCTTATGGCACCACTGAAAACACGAGCAAATTGGAGGAAGGATTGTTTCATCTTGGCTTAATAAATAACATCTTTGCCTCTAAGTCCTTATACCTTTCTTGCTGTATTCCTCCTGCAGGTCTCTTCATCCGCAGTGATTATCATCCATTTGCCTCTCTCCATGGAGAGGAAAACATCATCCTTCTAGGTCAGGCTGGCAAAAGGTGTTGGTTTCCTGTGATCCAGCTCTGCAACAGTGCAATGTCTCAAAAAATGCTTTTGAGATCAGTCAGGCTCACATTATCAGAGAAGGTTTCAAGTCTTTGCTTTCTTGATACTATACCCAAAAAGCTTCCTTTTGAGCAAGAGATTCATCATGAAGTGGAGCTGATGGGTGGCCTGTGCTGCCACAGTGTTCCCGTATTATTTTCTTTAATGAACTGATTTATTTCATTTGTGAAGGGCACCAATAACTCTCACTAATTTGATGGCAGCTGTAAGTGCTCGGCCCATAAAATGTGGAAAGTGGCGTGGAAAGGTGGGTAAACATCCATCATCTCAGACAAATGATAGAAAGCTGCAGTGCACTTTTCCCCTAATCTGACACACACTTCAAATTGTATGCACACATTTCTCAGCACTGTTTTACTTTTTAGAAGACAGTCACGTTCTTGGGGAGTTAGAATTAGCCATAGACAGAGAGATCCTGCAAGTTTTTTGCAGTGGAGGGAAAGAAAATGGGCAGAGCTTTATCAATAAATGAAAATCAGGCCGGCTTCATTGCCGCACCAGGTGTTGTTTATTGTAAAGGAGTTATTTTATTCCAGTGTTCAGCTAAAGAAAAGCCCTAGACCATACATCTGCCCCCTATGAATAATTCTTCTTTCCAATTTAAAGCCATACACAGAGCTCTGCAGCAAAGCTTGCTCCACAGCCTTTTGTCAGGTTGTGCTGTGCTGGGGAATTTATGGGGAGATTTTGCAAAGCACCTTGCAAGTCTTCTACATTTATTACAAGCAGAGGTATTGATGGAAGTGCAGCTGCATCCATAAATTTCCATCATTTGTTCTTTCCTGAGGTGCCAGTGAAGGCAGTGGCCCAGGATCTTGCTCTCTGTGGGTACTTGCGACACAACCAGGACTGCGGCAGCTTGTGCTTCTTTAATTACCCTCGTTGCCCTCGTTTCTTCTCAGCTGACCACTGAGCCTTGCTGGTTTTCTCTGCTTTCCCTTTGGTCAAATATTTGGATTTCCTAGAAGGTGAAACCTGAACAGATTTTTTAATCGGTCTTGAAAACTTGTCCATCTTCAAAATGATTTCTTTTGTAGTCAGCTTTTATTAATTATCCACTAATCTGAAAATATCAGTATGTAAACAAAATGCTCTCCCCCAAAAGCCCTGGAAAATAGCTTTTGAAACATATTTTTGCATTCTGTTATGATGTTGCTGTTGACTGATTTTCACTCTGCCTCCCTCACAGATAACAGCAGAATTATACATAGCGACAGTCTGTCGGCAGGGAGGAAGACATATTTCCCGAGGAAGCTCTTGCTGGTGCGTGTTAGGTAAGAGCTGTAGACACAATCCCACCACTGTGGGTGGGACATTCAGTGGCCTGAGGACACAGGACAGACAAGAGACCCAAACTGTTGCTAATTCTACCATTTTCTGCAGGATCATGGATGTACAAATACTGAGCAGCCAGTTAATTTCAATGAGCTTTTGGGAGAATGGAAGCTCTTCGATGGATTTGCAAAATACCTGGCATAGTGGGAATGTCAACTTAGCAAGGTGCTGTATTATGTGAGGTCTTTATTTTCTGTCATCTCTGCAATAGGTTAGGGGGAAAAGATGGGCAGGAGCAGGGCAGGGGGTGATGTTACCCGACTTCAGCATTGCCAGCCTGCTTGCTCAGCACAATTGAGTCCTGAGCGACACAGGGCATAAAAGAAATGCACAAAGATTTCAAAACCACTTGCTCGCTTCATCTGAACTCTGGCCTAGAGCAATTCTTGTGGCAATATCCGTGGCTTGATCTTACTTCACCTCCTCTGTGTTAATTCAGGGCTTGTTCTTCCAGGCTGGCACATGGTAGCAGGGGAATGAGAGAATGGGACCTCACCGAGGGCAAATATTAAAACAGAGAATGAAAGTTTGAGAGAAGCAGTGATGAAAAGTTCAGAAAGTTCGGTTGTGTGGGGGCTGCATAGGGCTGTGAAGAGACAGCTAATACTATTGAGCTCGAACAGTGGATTCCAGCAGGGAATTCAGCTGCCCAGTGGAGTCAAGCAGTTCTGTAGCTGCCCAAAGACATCCAGAATCCAAGGTGCATGTACAGAGCAACTCAGCCTGGTTTCTCTTCGTGAACCATGAGGAAAAATACTATTTAGTGGTTCAACCATCAGATCTGCAGTCAGGATTTGGGAGCTTCACCTCTGCTTGCAAAGCAACCCCCTGCCCCTGCCGTGTCCCAGGGCAGGAGCCCCAGCACCAACGTGGCTCACGAGGTGTCAAACAAGCTGACAAGCCCTGTATATCTGGGGCACCTCTTCAAGGCAGCGTGTGTTCGTCAACCTCTGCAGCCTCCAGATGAGTCCCCACACATTGCTGCACCCTGCTCAGTGTGCAGGGTGTCATCTGGAGAGGACAGGGTACATTTACAAAACATTTTGACACCTCCTAATGAAGAGGTTATAAATACAGAAGAAGGGTTATGAGTCTTTCCATTTATGCTTGACTAGGTCTGCTTCTGTATTTTGGAACAGCAGCAAAGCTTTATCATAGAGGGAAAGAAAAAGGGATGTTTGCCCTTGAAAATAAAACATTGGAGGTCTTTCACCAAAGCACTAGGTGAATTGAGTACAGGATGTGCTGGACCACCCCACATCTGGATCTGTGATGTGAAGCAGAGCCCATAGCAAGGAACCTGGACACCATCTCTTGTATTTGTAGATCTAGGCCACAGTCCCTGTCCCAGAGGGTTTGTTGTCCCTCGAGATACCTCTCTGCTAGTAGGAATGAAGGACCAACGAAAATGATGATACACATTTTCCTTCAGTCCTTCCTCTGTGCAGCATTATATTCACTTGATGAACTATTTCCCTTTTGCTAATCATTTCCCACCCTGTGCTACTTTTATGCCTAACCACGCCGAGGAAGCACAGAGGTACTTAGAGTAATTTTGAGGTAATTTTGAGCATGCTAACTAACCTTCACAAACCCCAGTGCCCCAGGAACAAAGCTGAAGGCCATAAATCATATTTCAATTGCCATCTGAATGTGATCTCTTGAGGTCTTTTAAGCCGGGGATTGGATGGAGCTGCACATTGAGTTTATTTGTTTGTTTTTTTAACCTTGTGGCAGGCTTTACCAGCTTGCTGATTTGTAACTAGGTCAGCTTCATAAAACATCATTTCCATGCCAGGGCTTTGTCTTCACACTAGAAGCCATGATCAGGGAGGCTGGATAACAAATGGGTGAGACAGCACATACATGTAGTTCATTGCTGTTACAAGTCTTTTAACTATTTGTAGAAGACTTGTGAATTGAGGTAAGCCACATGAGGCTGGTGGCTCATAACATTGGCACTTGTTATTCCACATGGTTCATTACTGGGATGTTGCCCATCAGCTCATGAGTCCCTGCTGTAGATGGCAGCAACCCAGAGATACGATCCCATTGAAGCTCTGGTCTCGTGTGAGGAGGCTGCTGGTGGGGAAGGGCAGAAAGGGCAGAAAAGTGGTGAGAGGGTATTGGCAATTACACTCAGTGAACAAATCTCCATTCATTATGAAATATGGAGTTAAATTGGGAGTCTTGACAGCTGAAGGTCCAGACAGGGCTGCAATGCAGACGTCTGCCAGAAAGCAGAAAGGGAGGGAGGTGGAACTGGGTGAAGAAGGAGTAGGAGAAGAAAAACACAAGGTAGGCAGAGGAAGAAGAGAGGTGTAAAGGCTGAGCAGGAGTGGGAGAAAGGGAGAACAATGAAATAATCATCAGTCTTGACTCAGACTTGCACAAAGTATATGTTTTTTACAGGCTCTCAGGAGGGAGGAAGGGCTACTCAGAAACAGCTTCCTCTGTCACTTTGAAAAGCAAAGCAAAGTTGTTTCTAACGCTGGAGGGAAAAGGGAATAAAACAGTGCCTTGCAGAAGTGAGCCGAGTTCCCAGGTACAGCTACGCTACTAACCCCGTCCGTATCTGGATCTTGTTCTGTACCAGAGCCCCTGTTCATGTTAGGTTTTGAATCAAGTAGTCAAAGTATAGCCCTTTAGTGGACTGGAAGGGATGAAAAATTAGAGGTCAGGACAATCTGATACATAAAGAAAGGTGACTTACCTTTTCTCTTGAGCTATAATCTGATTTTTCCATTGCAGCTTTTCTCCTTAGACGAAATCTACTTGTACAAAAAAATTAATGACCAAGTGATCATTTTCCTGACATCTATTAAATTTAAAATTGATAAACTGGCTTATTATCTCAGTTACATAAAAAAAATAAAATGCTGTTCCTAACAAATTTCAGCAGACATCTACAAATGAGGCAAGCATTATGTAAGGAAAGCATTTTGGTTGCAGGAGTATTGGAAAGTACAGGAAAAGTCTGCTGCATATTCACCCCTGTGCACAACACAAATAGAAAGAGATATGAACACGCAGACAGACATCTGTTTGGGGAATCTATCGATTAAGCCAGGTCCTTGTTAAATGAAGCTTAAAATAGGATAAACAACTATCAATTGACTGGAAGGTTCTCAGATTGGATGGAAACAGCTCTCTGCTGACAATAATCTTCTGGAGATGCTGGCCTTGTGGCTTGGCCGTCAGCTCCATCAGTTGGGTGTCTTGGTCCTGGTGCAACAGAGCCTGAAGAGGTTGCTTCTCAGATGATGTAGTACGTGGGGACAATGTGCTATTATTGTAAGGTTAGTTGAGCATGAGTGAGAAGATGTAAGCTTCAGTTCATCAAATGGGTTATTTAACAGGAAGAAAAGATATTCTGACTTGCTCAGGACACATTTTCAGCAGTGTTAGCAGGTGTCACACTGCAGCACCGCGCCAGCGGCAACCTTAAGTGAGGTCCCCCAGCTTGAGGCCAGAAAAGCAGTTGCAACATGTTTTCTGCCCTAGATGTGGTGTATCTGTGAGCGGCTGTGCAGTCTCTGTCCTCATGACCGGACAAAGCCTTGAGCAACCAGCTCCAAGCCAAGTGCTGCCATGCTCTGAGCAGAGGGTTGGGCTGGAGACCTCCCCGTGGCCTTCCATCTCGAACCACCTCATGTTTCAGGCAGCACTTTTCCCCTTTCTTTCTGAAAAGGATGATTTGCTTCTGGTGGAGACAACATAATGAATCTGTTTATATTCTCAGCATGCTGAGAAGGGATTCAGTTTGCAATGAAGATTTCAGAAGGACACTTAATCCGGCCATCCTGTCCCTTAGTCAGGGCCAGTCAGTCTTTACAAAGCCCAATTACATGAGAAAGGTAAGTCATAAACCAGAATGGGTGAGGAGGAGGAGGAGAAAAAGCCTTTGTCGTGCTTCTAACAAATCGAGGTGGGTCTGATGCTTGTGCAATGAAGCCTCATTTTTATTATCATTCATAAATCCTAGCACAAACCTCAAGCAAGGATTACATTCCTTTTAACTGCACTGCTTTACCATTCAGTGAGTCGCAGCAACCACTTTGCCAGAGCATTTTTATCTTCAATTTATCTTTTTATCTTCACTCAGCCTCATTGCAAGGGGACCAAACCCCACCAGAGGCATGAGACTTGTGCGGCATCCCCGGGGAGAGCTGCTGCTCCCAGCATGTTGCACTGGAAGCCTTTCATTCTCCACATTGCTGCCCACTTGTTTAATTCCCCAAATTGTAACGTAGCCAGGAAAACATGCACAGTATTCAGAGCTAGAGCCCTGCCCTGCCTTTAGGACCTGCTGAAATATTTTAGGAATTCACATTGTCTGAGATGGTTTACCTCTCCGGAATGTGAATCTCCAGGGCTTTGTTGCCTCATTAAAGGTAAAGTTACAGTTTGTCGGGTGCAATGATGCCCTGGGAGGAAAATTGTCTCCTCTTAAACAGCCTCTGATTTATTTGTGTGTGTGTGTGTGTGTGTGTGTGTGTGTGGCAGTAGTAAGCTGCCTGCTAATTGTGTAGCTGTTTTGAAGCTAGCCACCCAGTTTGCTGCAGGGAACTGCTGTGGCTCCAGGCACATGGTCTTGTTCCTCTGAAAACAGCGGGCAGATCACTGACAGCTCGTAGATGACAGGAGAGTGCAGCTGTAAGAAGGAACTGTGACTTCAGCACATTGCTCCATACAGAGCATCCTTTTAAAAAGTAGCATAGAAACCCAGAAAACTTATTTTCTATACAGGATACAGTCTGGCTCTTAATGCTCTGCTTAGTCTGCAGGATGTCGCAGTGTGGAGCTCAGTTTTACATCTGCAGAACAGTTGAATGCTGTGAGGTCAGTTCACAGGGTGCAGAACACCCTCTGTGCCAGGGGAAGTCTAAATGCCCATGAAAGCATTTGGGTGAAAGACAGAGGCTTTCGTTACGTGGTGGAATCTGATTTCCTTCCAGGGACTAACTGTTTTCTCCAAGCTCATGCAGAAAAGATGAAAAATTCCATACCCTGATTCCAGTCCATGCACTTCCCCAGGTTTCTCCTCCTCCGTGTGTCTGCACGCTCATCCTTCATCCCTCACACTGGGCAAATAGAAGGAAAATATTGCTGGTAGAATTGCCTCTCCAATGTTGCTGACAAGTAATCTGTCCATTGCTTATCTTCAGTACACACTGCACCAGAGAACCCGCTAGTGTGTGTGTATTTCTAAAGGTCTTGCAGCTGATATGGAAATGTTTGACTTGTCTGAATTTGCTGGACCTAAAATTACAGTGAATTGTGTGTGTGGACTGACATTTCCATTAGACTTTGAGGTCAAAAGCCATATAAAAATAAAAATCCCCCATAAAATGTATATAAATGAGCTTACTCTGTAGCTGGTCTGACCTCCTGAGTATCTGCAGCAGATAAATCAGTCACATTTTGTAAGATAACTGTGCTCCAAAACATAACTCCAAGCTCATAAGGGCATTATTTCCAGAGCAGTATTGGAAAATGAAAGCATACCCATGCTCCAGTGTTTCGTTCTTGCCTTGTGAACAGTGCTAGCATCTTTCCCACAGGTCAGTCTAGCTGAGAGATCCTGATGGCTTTTACACCACAGATTTGCCCCCACTGGACATCGTTGATGTTCCAGGCTCATTCACCTGTTTTAGGTAGCAAAGTCTGTAATGTGGATTTTGAGGATAAAAGCTGCATGGGCAAGCCCATGTCCCAGTAGTAGCCCACCTTCTAAAGACTTTTGTCCCAAAGCTTTCTCAGTGCACTGTCAAACTGTGTCAGATTGGTGCTATTTTGTGTCTCTGTGAGAAACTTTGGCCCAATTCAGTGCTCCTCATACAGGTATTTACCTACAACTCAAGACAACACAGAGCAATTTGGAGGTGCAAGACCCTTTTTTTTTTTTTTTTTTTTTTTTTTTTGGTGTCAGTGGGGAGAAGTAGTCCCAATGCCTAAATCAAGTAGTTAGAGTAGTTAGCAGTTTGCATGGCTTCCTCCGCTTGAGGCTCACCTTGTCACCTCTCCTGATGGCATGGGAAAGGCTTCCTTTCCCACGCCAAATCAAAGAGGTGGGCAGTCTCTCTCTAGATTAAGCTCTAACCTACTTAGGAAACCCAGAAAGTTTCCTGACAACCATATGCTTGTTTCTAGGGGAATGCAATTGTTAAATCATTACAGGGTGCTATTTGCCCATATTATTTAGTTGGTGGGACTGCATCCATCCATCTCCAGCTATCTAAGAGTTAGCCTTCTCCTCTAAGCCAGTTTTCTGTGGCCTCAGTATAGCCTCAAGAGATAGGAACCTACTCACTTCACTTGTTTTGGCTGCTCTCTTCAAGATGTAATGAGTCTCCCTTTGGCACTGCTCACCAACAAATGCAGGGGGCTTAAGCAGTTCTCAGATTAGAGCTTGACTTTCATATGATCCAATTAATTGAGATTTAAACCAAGCTCCTACACTAAGCAACAAAGGCTAAAGTTGATCTTCCCTAGTAGCACATTATTGCTGAGGAATTTCATGAGCTTGGGCTGAATCGGTTTACGTAAATGTTAAATGAGTTTAATTGTACCTCAACAAAATGCTATGGGAAAGGGGATGTTGTACTGGGTTTACATGGCAAGGGTTGGGTAGTGGGGGGCTGCAGGGGTGGCCTCTGTTAGAAGAGCCCAGCAGCTGCTCCAGGTTAGAAACGAGCCAGCTCCAGCTGCTCCAAAAGGGACCCACTGCTACCCAGAACCAAGCCAATAAGCAATGTTGTTTGCACCTCTGTGAGAGCAGATTTAGGAAAGGGAAAGAAAAAACCTGCTGTGCCACAGCAGCTGGGAGAGCAGCAGGAGGGCAAGAGGTGCTCCAGGCAGGCAGCAGCAGTTCCCCTGCGGGCTGTGCAGGGAGAGGCCCCTGGTGGAGCAGGCTGTCCCCCCGCAGCCCATGGGTCCCACATGGAGCAGGTCTCCACGCTGCAGCCCCCCCATGGGTGGAGGAGCCCCCGGTGGAGCAGGTGGATGTGGCCTGGAGGTGGCTGCGGCCCATGGAGAGCCCCTGCAGGAGCAGGCCATGACATAGGGTGGATGTGGGGAAGGTGTTTTTTGTTTGCTTTTAGTTTCTCACTGTTCTAGTCTACTAGTGATAGACAATAAATTACATTAATCTCCCAATGCTGAGCCAGTTCTGCCTGTGACTCAACAATTGTTGAGTGATCTCCCTGCGCTTATCTCAACTCTTGAGCCCTTTCCATTGTATTTTCTCCCCTTTTGATTTGTGGAGGGGGAGTGAGAGAGTGGTTGTGGTAGAGTTCAGCTGCCCAGCGAGGTAAAACCACCACAGATGTGCCTTCCCAAGTCTTTATTGAGGTTACGGCTCTCATCCATCAGCAGACGTGGCTGGTCTTTTTAAAACTCTTCCACAGAACAAAGCCTGAGAGCTAAAAACACCCAAGGCCCTGCTGAGGGGCTGGTGAGTCTTAGTGGCAACAGGGAGAGCATAAGAAACCTCAAAATCCTTGCAAGAAAAGATGAGAAAATCTGCAGCAAGGGGCAGGAGCAGCTAAAATATACAAACACCACAAGTGTTGAAAGAGCCTCAGCATTTTAAGCAGCATCCTATTATAATGTGGGATTGCATTATATTAGCATAAAAATACCAGTTGTATTTATTTTCTTAAGGCTCTGCTGAGTAGACCCATAATCTAATGCAGTTTATCAAGTAGCTTTTCAGATCCTACACAGAGGTGAACAGATGGCTCTTCTGTGTGCCTGCGTAAAAATCCCTTTCTGCAAATGGGATGTCAGGTGAGTTACTCAGCACACCAATTAATGGAACAAATTCACACTTGTGTATTAAGTTAACTGCGCAGCAAAACAGATCTGACTGTCAGGTTAGTTTCCTCTCAACTCTGGTAAATTAATTAGCTTTCCAAAGCTAATTACAAAGTAAACACAAAGTAGAACTGTAAATTATTCATTTACAAAGTGAAACTGGAATAAACATTTTCTAGATAGGTAAGATATCAGAGCACACATTGCAAGCAGAACAGGAGTCATCTGCTCCTTGCTGATATCAACAGGAGCTGATTTGATCCAGCCCAGGGTAATAAGCACCATGGTAGCTCCAAGTTTTTCTTGGATGGTGAAATGAATCAATGATAGATACATCAAAGAGAGAGCTGCAAAATCTCATTGAAGAGATTTTGAGGCTGGGAAGAATCATTAATGACCACTCCAACCTCCTGCAGGACAGGAGAAAAGATTTTCAAGTAGTTAATCCAAATGTATTGCATCATATTTGATTGTATTAGTAATACAATCAAATTAGTATTGTATAGTATTGTATTAGTAATACAATCAAACACTATTGTGTTACTGATTGCTAATAAAATTAAGTATGAATAACTGCATTACATTTCAGAAGTGCATTAAATCTCATGAACCGTATTAGAAATATATATTAGAATTATATATAGAAATATATATTAGAGTGTATTTATGTGTTTATAAAATGGATCTGGGCTGCTGAAATTGAGCGAAGATATTGTGATAACTCCCATTTGGATCTAATTATCTTTGATAAAGGCTCTCTCTAGGCTATGGGAAGAAATAGGAACCTGCGGGGCTCATCTGTCTCATTTTAGACATTTGCATTATGGTGAGGTGACCAGAACCCTGAAAGAACATATTGCTCTGCACTCACTGAAAGGAGGAGGTAATGGTTAGCACAGAGGTAAATGTCTGCATTGCAGGCATCCATAGTTTCTAGATAAATCTCACTTATTTAACTGGAAAGCTTTTAGGATTAAAAAATAATAATAAATTAGATGAACCAACTGAATGCAAAATGAAAGAGCAACAACTAAGTTGCTCAAACCTATCCTGGAAACATAAATTGGCCCTATCTCATCTATCATCCTCGGAACAGGAAAAAATGAACCTTGAATCCATTCTGTTCCTGGGATTTTCCTAAACAAGCACATGTGAGTGCCCAGTGAAAGCTGACAGGTGGGCTGCATTTAAAGCACATTTCCTAGGGATTAACTTTTTCTTAATGAA
This sequence comes from Aythya ferina, assembly GCF_964211825.1. Taxonomy (NCBI): domain Eukaryota; kingdom Metazoa; phylum Chordata; class Aves; order Anseriformes; family Anatidae; genus Aythya; species Aythya ferina. The sequence goes on along the minus strand of NC_140297.1, from coordinate 149,634,386 downwards.
AATCAATAGCAGTTTAAATCACTTTCAGGTGTGGGAGGGATGGAGAGCAGAGTGAAGGTAGTGGAGGCTCTGAATAATAAATGTGCATGACTTGTTTTTGTTGTTGTAAATAGAAATAATTCTGCCAAAAGCAGATTTAAATCAAATATTTGTTCTAGCCTATTATTGTATGGCACAAATTATATGGTTTTAAACTTGTCATGTGTTTGATGCCTCTCTTAACAGGCAGGAAATTTCAGTAAGAGGCATAAACCACAACTGTTTTCCATTTGACTCAAGATAGCCGTGTATCACCAGTGTTCCCAAATCAGCTTATTCATCTTCAGTGTTCTAAGATTTTTTTTAAACAGAAGTTAAAATAACAACAGCAACAGAACAGACAAAACAAGCAAACAGAAACCAGAAAAACGAATGGTTGGTGCTGAAACGCAACATTTGCAAGATGCTGCCCAGAAAATCTTCCAAGCAGAAGGAATATTGAGTCGAGAGGTTTTTCCAGTCCTACAAACTCAGGCAAAGCAAGATGACCCCTTCACTTAGCAAAGGTTTCAGTCCCATCTGCAGTAACGAGGCTTTGCTCTCCCCACCACTAGGGCTGCAGGAGCTACTGCTCATTACATGGTAGAAAATCAGGGAGTATTTTCTGTCCTGATAAGGGTCAAGTGGGCAGACCACAGGGGACCTAACGTGATGACACAAGGAAAGTGATAGACAAGGGTGATGTTAGTACCTACCACCTGTAGGGCATCAACATACACACTTCTCATTACTGCAAGCCTCAGGAGATGTCCCAAGGACCTCAGAGCTAGGGAAGCAGAAGACCTGGGCACGGTTTGCTCTGGGCTGTTTTGAAAGGTCCCACTGTTCAGTGTGGAGCTGGCTCTCAAGGGATGGGTCTCCTTAGCCCTGTGTCCTTCTCTCAGCCCAGGCTGGTCTTGTGGCCAAATCCTGGGCTGGCGGTGGTGTGTGGGCAACTTGTGCCATGCAGCCCCTCTGCAGGGACATCTAGCAGATATCCTCCAGCTGGAGTCAGGTCCTTGCTCTGCAGAGCAAGGACACCTCTCCTTACGTGCTCCTGCTGTACGAGGAGGGTATCAATGCCAGGTGACTAACAAAATTTCACATCCAACATGTTTTGGCTTCTTTCTGTTTTCATAAAAAGCTGAGTGCCTCTCACCATTTTCTCTGTTTACAGAGCAGGACATGGAAACAAAATCAGGGCCATGTGTTGTATTTGTTTCAGCAACTGTGTGGCTCACATTGCAGAACAAGGCAGTGGGCACTGCCACACAGAGCTACATGTGACAAATGTATGCATCCCCACACAGACAGCATGACAGTGACAAAACCAAGACCCATGGCTCCCACTGGAAGGTTTGGGTTAGCTTCTCTGGCCACCCATGAGTGGCTAACCTCGTGCACTTCTCTGTGCTGTTTTCTTATACTTACTGCTGGCAATAAATTCTGTCTGACGTAGGCCAGATGTACACTGGGCCAAAGTACACTTGGTCAGGAAGGAACAAGGGAAAATGTGTGTTATATTTATGTACATTTTGCAGCTGCAATAAAAGCACAGGCCTTGCTGTGCAGTATTTTCAAGAGTTGAAACCTCGGTAATAATACTGGACTTGTATTTCCAACGTGTATGGCTTCTTTAAGGGGGATGACGTGAGGTCACCGCTGCCATCCAGATTGGCAGCTGTGGAAAAAAAACATCCTCTGTCATGCTAGATCCCTTGACCCGTATGTACCTCCTCCCTTCTGCTGATGGCAGCAGCTCAGCTGTGTACCAAAGCTTAGCTACTGAGTCACTGGAACTGAAGCAGGCAAACAGTGAGTTATTGGGAAGCTATTTGCCAGGAACAGTGATTTGATGACCAAATTTGATGTCTTTTTCACGTGAATTTGAGAAGAATCTGATTATTGTTCTGTTTTCCCAGAAAGATTTTCTCATTTCACATTCATGTTTTCCAGGAACAGGAGGCAGCAAAGCAGCCACACAGTGCAGGATGTACTTCTTGGCAATTTCCAAGGTGCTGTGAGTGGAATATGCCAAGAATCTTGTTTCTAAACATCCACTAAATGTCCTCTGCCTCTGTAAAAGTCTCCGAGGCCCCTTATCCTGAAAGCTAGAAAACTTTTTTGTACACATAAATATATAAAAACTATCTCTGTGCAAACTTGGGCCTTTTGATTGATCCGAGGAAGCCATCCAGACAGCTTCTTAGACTGAAACTTATTTTCCCTTCCCTTTCCCCCCAGACCTTCAGTCACCAAGCCAGTCAGCCCATCTGCTGTCAGAGGTTGAAACTCCATCCCCTACTTGTCACTTTGGCAGCGGTCTCATTACTCTGAGCCCTCCATGGCATGGCTTTCTGTTAGGAGGGATTCAGTCTTATCTGAGTGAGCACTGCTGGAAGGAATGCAAGATAGAAAGCAAAGAGCAGAACCAGATTCTGCTCAAATACAGTGCTCTTTTCAGATTTTCTAGAGACTTGCACTGAATTAATAATGCCTAATTTCATAATGGCTTTCAGGCTGAGATCTCAAAGAGTTCACGCATTGATGGGTGCTGGTAACTTGCACATGACTTGGTCATTTAGTGGCACAAACAGAACAGAACTGGGGCTTCCTAATTAACACCACCTGATATAATTTAACAGGAGGGCAAATCCTGCCCTGTGGTTTACCTAGCTCATATGTGCAACATGGTACAAGATAATTAATGGGGGATGATAGTTTACATGATGTGACCATTGTTGGGACAGGCCTTGGGCATCAGGCCTATTTTTTCATTTCATATCTGCCTGGTACCCAGCACACTGCATTGTTTTCTGTGACCAAAGAGCAGTTAGTGATAACAGTATCATTGTAATTCAGAACAGCCTCTGCATTTTCTGACCTATTATTTCTCCTGCAGAGTAAATATCTTATAATAATAAAAGTGAAGAAAGATGTAATCTGCACGGAGCAAAGGTAAGGTCTTGACTATCAGTCTCGGATGGAAGACAAAAAATACGATCTACTCTTTTGGTAGTCTGAATTATAATCCCACTGAGCACAGCCAGGAACTGCAGTAAATTCAAGTGTCCAGAGTATAGCCATAGACTTGTGTGTGTGCATATTGTTAAACACTGTCTGACAGCAGAGAATGTTTTCCTTACTTGACTGGGAGAAATATTATCCTGACTGCCTCTTTTATTTATTTTTTAACTAGAACAGGGAAATGTAAACAGCACAGGCCATGAATACACGTGTCTGAGAGCTTTGGAGCAAATGAGTGAGCTGTAACAAGGGGGTAGAAAGAGGTGATTTCTTGTGGTAGCAGACTGCAAGATGTAGTCCATAGATGTTGTGTCAACAGAGTTGGGGAGTGCTTGCAGACATCTTGAGCAGGATTCGTTTCCAGTATAGGAACAAGGAGCCAGCTACCTTCCCCTGCAGTCAGCTGAGAAAAACAGTGACTCCTACACAGGATCCTTAACGCAGACATCTGCATTGACTAGAAAGACAACTATGGACAGCCAGCACATCTCTAGTTAGATCATATATTTCATTTTGGGTTTATTGCTGCTCATACTCCAGTGGGGATACAGGCCACTGTGTCCAGAAAAAATAAATAAATAAATAAATAGATTGTTCTCAGGGTGGTCATTCAATGTTGATGTCTAATAGACTAGAAATTGAGAGAGGAGGAAAGCTGAACTGATCATCAAGGTGGATTTATTTAAAGTCATAGAATCATAGAATATCCTGAGTTGGAAGGGACCCTTAAGGATCATCAAGTCCAACTCTAAAAGTGAAGAGATGGAAGTGTGTAGAGGTTAAGTGTGAAAGGTGATGGAACAGCTTGAATGAAAATAAGAAGGCTGTTGTAGGAGCATAACACATAACGTGACGTAGTCACTGGGGAAACAGCTATAAAGAGAAGCCTTGATGAAATATAAAGCCGAGTAGAGCTTGATGCAAATCAAAAGAATGAATGCACTGACTTCTTTCCTTTAAATCCCTTACAGAGTCTGCTGAAGAGCTTTCATGTATAAAAGCCGATGGAGTCTGGTGGTATATGCTGGCTCCTGAAGGTCAGAGCAGGCAAGCTCAAGAGCTCAGACTGATGATGGGGAAAGCCCAGCCTTCTGCACTTTATGAGAGGCTGCAGTGAAAGGTTGGGTGGGCAGAGCTCCCTCCTCTCTTAGACCATCACTTTCCAGGAGCAGGTAGCGCATAACCTGTCTCTTATTTCATGGTGGAGGAATATTTTAGAATGAGGAGGGTGGTGCTGACTTGCCCAATTTATGCTGGTTTTCTCAGCACTCCTGCAATGCTTAGGGAAGGGCTTCCTTGTTCCTGACCATGTCATTTCAGACAGTGTTTCAGAACTTTGCTGACAGTCTGGGCAAAGCTGGGGGAAGGTGGTGATGGGGACTCTCTGGGAGAGGCTGCTTTGGGCGACAGCCTGTTGTAGTGTCCCTGCAGGATGGGGTGAGCTGATTCCCTGTCTGTACTAAAAGATTGCCACAGTTTTCTGTGAGGAAGGAGAAGGATGTCTCTCACCAGAAATCTTTTCGAGCTGTGTGAGACAGAAGCAGCTGTGTGGGGGAAGGCATTAGACTTGAGGAAGTCCTCAAGTTGTTTCTGTCTTCTGAACATCTTGGTTCTTATGACCATGCAAGCTGCTGAAATGTGAGTTCCCTTCTGAGTCTGAATTTGGAGAGAATTGACCAGATGACAGGGTGATAGGCTAAAAAATGGTGGTGGGAAGGGACCTCCAGAGGTCAGTGGTTGTCTCTGCCATGCCCCTCACATTTCCAAGGACACTCTGACCTGATAGGTTGTAGAGTAGTATCTACAGTTGCAAATGAAGCCTAATAACAGCCCCAAATTATTTTGATGTTTCCCTATCATCTATATAAACACAATTATGGTACCTAGACATCTTTCAAAGTGGTTTATCAAGGATCAGGTGAGAAGTCTGTAGAAAAGCAGGGATTTGAACAAAGTATCCCAAGCTTCAGCCTGTGTGCAACCAAAGAGCCCTGCAACATAGGAACATTACCAGTACCAGAACATGGAAGAGCACAGAACGAGGGCTTTCTTTTTCTCCAGGGAGCTACATGCCTGGCTTCACTGCCTTCCTGGTTTGCCTGAGTGAGATCACCCCACAAGGAAGGCAGTGGGATCTGCCACAGTTGGGTATTAATTAGTTTGGCTTAAAGACCTGAGGCACGCAGCCTGGCTGCAGAGGAAATAAGCTCCCGGAGTGAAGTCAGGGTGGCTTTCCAAGGACAGGGCTGGCCAGCTGGTCTGTCGATACGGGACCTGCTTCACACTTGTCTTGGCTGCACAGACTGCTTTGCAGCCCAGAAAGCGATGTCCCGAGGTGGAAAGGTTGTCAGTATTCCTGTGGTTGTTGTGGTTGCATTCCTTGAGTTGTCCCCGTGCATCAAATTACATAGAAGGTGTCGGTCTGGGCTAACATCAGAAATTAGTTGGACCACGTGAAGTCTGAGACACTGAGCAAAAGGGTGAATATATGCTTCCTGTGTCATACACAAGCCTTTAAGGCAAAAAAAATAAACAATGGGTAAAGGGCAGCTTTGCCTCTGCCTTTCTCCCCCATCTTCATCAAAGCAGCTGGGAACACTTAATTTAACCACTTATTTAAGAAATACACTTGTAAAAAGTGATTTAGCAACCAGCTAAATGGAAGGAACATGGTTAAAAATTAATCCAGGTGGTTTACGTATAGGAAACTGGCAATTCAACTCAAACAACCTTTAAAACACTGGCATTCTCTAATGTTATTGGTCACTCAGAAACCACAGAATTATTCTGGAAATGATCACTTAAAACAGAATTGCTTGTTCTGCATGAACATTTGCTCAACTGTTGAGGTCCTTATCAGTCCGTGGCAGCTTGAATCAAATATAATCCATAGCAGATTGAAACTTCAGAGCATGCTACATTTATGTACCTGATAGGAGGGATTTTGGAGCCATGAATCAATGAGAACTTGAACTCCTTGGGCTCAGTGAAATGGATAAGAGAGAGCGTGATGGTAACAGATGCTGTTTCCTAGAGGCTGGAGCAACAACCAAGCACCACGAGGACATGGAGAAAGGGCTTTCTGATGCTTCTAAGAGGGATTTTCTGAATAAGAAACTTATGCACATGCAGTGATCGGCCAGATCTGTTAGTACTGTTTTACTTGCTTTGTCTGCAGCTGCTGCCAGGGTGGCACAACCCCCACTGCAGCACTGGAGCGATTCCTGCTTCAATCTTACAGGAGGGAAGACCTGAACTCTCTTCTCTCCACTAGTCAAATAAACTTGCTATTTTTTGTGAAGGAATGCATAATTTTAAAGAACTGTAAACCATGGCAGTCCTTAGCACCTTCTCTCGATCTCACACCAGCTGCAGTATTTAACACTTTAAATACACAAGTGCAACTCTCTGTGTTGTACAGTTTAGTAGTGAGGGAGGCCAGAACCCTCCAAAGACACTCCTTCTGCTATCCTGCCCTGGCTTTCCTCTTCTTCCTCTCTGAATGTCATGCTTAGAAGCTGGAAAAGCTGTTGGAGGGCAGGGAAAAAAGCAGTGTTTTTCAGGTCTTCACATTGCTATGGTGATTTATGCATAGGGTTATCTACGGGAGCTTCAGAGAGCAGCAATTACAGATCTGGGGTCATCAAGCTGGTTCTCCAGAGGACGAGAGCTCCCATTAGAAATGGTGACAGCTACCAAGCACTGTCTTTCATGGAGCATCTGCAGTTGCTACAGAAGTTCAAAGGTTTTACTGAAAATAGGCTATTTTTAAATTTTTATTTCCATTTCTTGATCTGTGGTAAAGTAACATCAGGGCTTGTCCCAGGGAGCTCCTTTTGCTGGGAGGGGAAGAAGGACCTGCACTGCCACAGAGCTGGTGGGGCTGGCCCCAGCACCCTGCTGGGTCTCCTAGCACAAATGCCATCGTCTGCTGGTGGTGGAGGGACTGGCTAGCAGAAGGGGAATTTGTACAAGTGCAGCATGCTCCAGCTTCTCTCCTGCATGCTCTGTGCTGGGAGGCTTCCAAGTGGCAGGTCTTCAAGAAGCCCAAGGACTTGTGCTGCATCCCATGGGGTATGATGCAGAGTGTTATAACCGAGGGCACAGAGCCTGCAGGCTTCTGCAGCACTGCTGCAGTGAGGATCGATCCCATGTGCAGGGAAAATGGGAGCTGTCTGCTGTGCTTTTGCTATTTAGGAGGGAAAATAATTGACAGATGTGGCCGTAAGAGTGTGGCCCTATGCACAGCTGATGTAAAGGGCAGCAGGAAGATAATAGAGGTTATTTGTTTTACCTGGGAAATGAGCTGAGTCAAACCAGAAAGAATGATGCCATGAGCAATCATGGGCAGCATTTTCTCTGAAATTACATTTAAGTTTTATAACAACTGCTGTTGAGTTTCATGCTGTTATGAGGCTGGTTCAAACAGTGGGCTGGCTGGTAATCAGGTGCTGCTATAGCCCAAAGCTGGTCCCATCATCAATGCTGTGATGGTGCAGTCATCAGTGCAGGCAGCCGTGGTGCTTTGAGTAAGAACAGCTCCAGGATTTAGCCTGTGCAGATTCCCTGTAATCATGGTATAGATTAGCCCCAAACAGCATACAAAACCCCAAATCCCAGACTTGTGTTTTGCTCTGGCTCCTACCATCCCAAGTGTTCAATAACAGCCCTTTCCCCATATGGGTATAGAACTAATGCAAAACGGCATGATGTTTTTAAAGCAAGGAAATGGAGCATTTCATTTGAAACAACCAGCTGAAGATACAAAAATAATTAAAAAAAAAAAAAAGAAAACACAAACACAGTTCAAAATTATTGGCTCTTTAGCAGGTAAGTAAAGAAAAAAAATATGTTGTTTATTAGATAACCTCATTAAAAAAAAAAACAAAAAAACAAACAAACAAACAAACAAACAAACAAAAACACCAAGGAGATCAAACAATTTACTGAGCCCAATATAGGCAATCTGTTTGCTCATTTCCACTGATTTGTCTCATCTTAAATATCTGGAATGATGCTTACCATCCCTTTGCATGAAGTCTGTAAAATAACTTATGTATGGTGCAAGCTTTAGCACAGAGGCTCTAACATGAAAATAATCTCTGATGACTAGTTCCTGAATTCAGAAACATCTGGAATCCAGCCTTGAACTTGGGTCTGTTGTTGGACCGTGGCTGAGGACAGACTTAGAAGAGAGTTACGGCTTGATGGTGCTGTGGGAATAGGCATTAACACCACTTATGGCCTCTTAGGACTAAAAATAAAATAAAATAAAATAAAATAAAATAAAATAAAATAAAATAAAATAAAATAAAATAAAATAAAATAAAATAAAATAAAATAAAATAAAAATCTTGAGTAATTGATCTTCACAGCACATCTGAAAAGGTGAGTGACTATTTGCCAGTCTGAGAGAAGGGGAAACCTGAGCTGTGCTCATTTACCTCATATCATACAGACATTTCAGAGCCCAATACAACCTTAATTTCCCATGCCTTACCCTTGAGACCACTATTCAGTTAACAAAGGTTACTATTCAGTTACATTCATTTTGCTGGTGTTTTGTACTATTTTCTTATTATTATTATTTTATTATGATTTTTTTTTTTTTTTGGCAAATATCTGGCCAGAAACATTTTCCTGGAAGAAATGTAAAACTTCATGGCACCTGGAGCCAGAATCTCTGAACTCCATTTCCAGAACTGGCCGCAGGAGTTTGGCAGAGTTCAGCGGGAACACAACAGTGCTGATATTTCAGTTACCATAGGTTTGCAATAAATAACCAAAGCATAAAAAAAGTGGTTTAAATGTAAATGAAGCTCTGTCTTAATACAATTATGCAACTTAAGATGCCAAACAACTTTGCTGCTATAGCCCTGAAATAACAATATATCATCTGCAGTGTTATGTACTTGCCTTGCAGTCCCAGAATATATTTAGAAGTCAGCCAAGAGCTGCAAAGAAACATATATTCCTTCAGAATACCTCCTGAGTCAGAATGAAGCTTAGCACCCCTGACTACAAAAGTAGCAGTTGTCTTATTCTTAAAAACAAACAAACAAACAAACAAACAAAAAGTAAAAATAGAAATAATAATTTAAAAAATCAGATTGGCAATGATTTTGCTTAAAGCTCCTGACCAAACCCAGAAATCAGCATGCTGGTGATGGTACATATACATGTACATATCAATGTATATACATCATGCAAACTAACCAGCTCAATTCCCCAAAATCCTTTAGTAGAGACCAATTAGTCAATGCAATATGAACGTGAATTGGATAGGAATATGAATAGTGGCTACTGGGTTTTTCAGGAGGTGCATGTAATTCATTTTTGATAAGCTTTGAACAAACTGTGACCGATCAAAACATTCAATTACATTATAGAGAAAAATGTCTGCGCTGTTTGTGTATGTTAAATATCTCTAAGCTTATATTGCAAATAGGGGAAAACAGATTTTATTCTGAAATGCCCCCTGAATAGGTTCTGTAGGTGTTCTGTTGCTACATATAAATGATATGAGAGTGATTCTTAAGTGAAGGTCATTATTGATTTAGAGAAAATACGCACATTTAGAATTCATTCCTATTGAATAAATGAATAGTTAAAAAATTGAGATTTGCCAAAACTGAAGTTATTCCCAGGAGAACATTGGCCTTGTTAGGTGTTTCAATTTTAAAAGACCTGGTGACATTTTAGCAAGAAAGGACTATTTTTATGGTTCAAAGTGTTTTTTAATTATTTAAGCTAATATTTTTGGCAAATACAATATAACGTCAAGCCAGACTATCACTGACAAGCCAAAGTATCACTGACATGAAGCTTTTTGACTTGTAGTTTCAAGCTTCCAAGATTTTGACTTCTTTTCCTGATCTAGAAATGAGGAAAGCCTTAAAAACAAACAAACAAACAAACAAAAAAAAAAAAAAAAACACTTTTTTTTATCCCCAAGACAGGAAAGCCATAGGATAAGATTTTCATTAATCACAAAAGCAGTGGTTTGGGGAGTTCATCTTCCTGACAGCCTACAACACTAATGCCTTTTGGGGGGCAGTTACATCTGTTACAAATACTCTCAGCTGTCTAGCAGTGGCTGTGGTGTTTGTCCCTTAATACTTGTGTGTGATCTGAGGTTGTTCAGGATTTTATCATCCTTCCACACTGTTACTGAAATCCTGTGGATGTCGTTTAGCCAGCCTATTACTGCAAAGTAGATGTTTTCTGATATTGCTTAATGGGCAAAACAACGCAGCTGAATTACACAGAGCAGTGTAATGAGGTGGTAAATACGCTCATCAGGTTTTGCCTTCATAGGCAGCGGAAGGTAATTGCATCCAAGAGGAGTGTCAACGAATTATTTTTTGGCCAGGCTACTCAGCACATGGGTTGTTGAGAGACCCCCAAACGCTGTTCCCATTCTTGTGTAGGCTAATTGCCTCAGCCAGGAGCATCCAGATGATACCATCCTATAAGCATAATTAGGATTGATTTGACCATTGTTTCTGCCCATATCTAAATGCAGATTTAGCCATTATAATTAGCTTTAAATTCTGCAATAAAGGGAACTGGATGGAGTATCGGGGGAAGCAGTGGTAACATCAAGGTAGACCCAGGCTTTGGTTATATTAGACTCATGAAAGGATACTGCAGCAACCGGCGATTTTTGGGGGTTGACTTCAAAGAGGTGCTGACAAATTTTCATAACCTTTATGACACCCAGACCTCTGTGCTCTCACAGATCTGTCCCACAGACCTGGAGAAATCAAATTGGGCAGATCCTCCAGGAGCCAGTCTAGTCCAGAGGGTGTGAAAAGATGAATTCCCTCCGAAAAGAGCTGAGCGAAGGGAAACTCGGCCTCCCTGCCTTGTCTGTGACTGAAGCAGCTGAAAGCTGTTGGACTTGCACACGAACGAGGCAGCACTGCTGGTCAGTGCCTGCCTGTGCTCGATGTGGTGCCTGGTTCTTGGTTTGAGGTGTTTTGGGGTGACTGAGGGCAACAGCAACAGCAGACGAGCCAACTTCAGCCACAAAAACCCTACATTGACCCAAGCTGGTCTCTTCTCCTTAAAATAGGATTGAGGGGACACATGGGGAGATGATGGAGGATGAACTGAAGGCTTTCCACACCGAAGGGCTGAGGGGGGAGTCCCATGGGACTATCTGGTAGATAACTAACTAGTTTCTGGTACATTTGGCTATTGCTTTTTCTTGGTTTTAGTTTACTGGTGGCCTTCGACAGAGTAAAAGGAGAAGTTGATCTGTGATTCCTTGTAATATCTGTAGATGTAGCTAAGCAGGCCTCCTCCCTTCCAAAACACCCTCCTGGTCAAAATATCCTTCATCGATGCCTGGGGCCCTGTAGGAAAGCACTCAGCATCTCTTGTGGTTACTTGCTGCGTTTGGCCTAGCTTCATGTCCTATGCAGAGAGCACTCAGTGTTAGTCCTCTGCACGTTGAATCCCTCAGCAGGGAAGCTGAGGCCTACAGTCAGTCCTGCCCTGGTTTGTTGAAGCTCCATGTTCAGCAATGTGCTCCTGCCTTGAGTGGATCACACCCTTGAGGTCATTCTCCCATATAACATCTCTACATTGGCAGGTAAGATTTTTTCTTCCCCTTTTCCTGCAAGGCAAAAGGGCCAGAGGGATCACTGGGATCAGGCCCCCCTTTGTTGGGATTAAGATTTGGGAAATTATGTCATTGGCATTCACAGGTCTGGTTGCAAATTAGGACAAGAGGGAATGGCTTTAAGTTGTGCCGGGGGAGGTTCAGGGTAGAAATGAGGAGACATTTCTTCTCAGAAAGAGCAGTCAGGCACTGGGACGGGTTGCCCAGGGAGGTGGTGGAGTCCCCGTCCCTAGGGGTGTTCAAGGAGAGGTTGGACGTGGTGCTTGGGGACATGGTTTAGTGGTGACATGGGTGGTAGGGGGATGGTTGGACCAGATGATCTTGGAGAGCTTTTCCAATCTTAATGATTCTGTGATTCTATAAAAATGAAAAATGGGACCTGAAACTGCTTCACTTCTTATTCTCTTCCCGTTTATAAGCAAAAGCCACCCTCTGCATAAAAAGCAGCTGGTGAAAAGGAAACCTCTGAAATGGAGGTGTTCCTGCTTGACCTGAGACCACAGCTCCTAGCCATTCTGAGATGCCAGGTTGGTAAACCACTGACAAGCTCCGTGCTCATCCTCTGCCTAACTCCATTAAGGTACTGCATACAGGTTCATGCATAGTGTAGGAATCATTTCAGTTGCCCTCTGTAATTTCAGAGATAGCCAAGAAGGGCAGATGAGCACATCGGGAGGGACCATCATCCCATCTGCCATACGCATTGCTTTTAGAACAGCAATTATCCGATACCTATGTTTTCAGGAGAAATGGATCCCATATGCAGACTGGGAAAACAAACCGCAGGGTGAAATGTTGCCCATCTTCATTTTCATGGTTTCTAGGAAGTCTGGCTTTTAGGTAGATATTTGTCTTTCTTTAATACTCTGTCTCCTCTAGGCTTTCCATTATACTGGCAGTGGTATCAGTACAGCCAATAGGTCAAGAACACTGACCTCAGTGATGCTAATGTAGGTGGACTCACACCCTGTGCTGCTGGCCCATATTTTATTGACTGTCTGCCAGGCTTAAATCTGTGAATATAACTTATGCAGGTGGTTATTCCTGTTTGCTTTACTCTCGTGCATAAGGGTTGTGGGATCAAGCCTGTTATCTACAGTGCTATATTACAAGAGACTGATATTGATGGAGCAGAGGTAGCAGTTGGCATGGGCTTTGCAGGACTCTGATAACACTCCCACCAGGTTTGCTCTGTCCTACTCAGCCCACCAGCATCACTAATGTCCTCATGGGCTGCCAGATGCAGCCCGAGCTGTGCCAACAGCACGCTGAACTGCTGCCAAGGGATGCTGAACCTGCTTGCTGGTGAGGTGTGTCTCCTGCACTGTGCAGGTGGTGGCTAGCTCAGCTTTGCACGCACATAGGAACAAAACAGCTTTGCAGATAAAAACTCAATTTACCTTCACGCCTTTGCCCAGCCTGCGAGAACAGCAGTAGAGCTCTTCAAGGGCTCAGTTTTCAGGTGTAAAAGGGCTTGTGACTGGGCAAAGAGGAAGGACAGTATCAGGCTCCATAAACAAGGATGGAAAGGAGGTGTTGGCCCCAAGTTCAACGTTTCTGTGGAGCCTAAGGCCACAGCTGCAGGACACTGCACTATCACTTCTCCAGGAAGACAAGGCAGAAATGGCTAGAAGGAGGTGATACAAACCATCAGAGAGCCAAGACCTCGCTGGTACTCAGCTGAATACAATGACAAATTACCTTCTGAGGCAGGGTCAGGGTTCACTGAATCCATTAATTTTCATGTGTTTCTCAGAACTTCCAAAAAGTCACCTTCTTTCTCTACTCATATGGCAGATGACTGTGCATTGGCAGGGAGAATTGGAAGTCTGCTGGTGAAATAACTCACTAATTTTAAGAGCATGACCTGGCAGAACTGACAAAGTAAAAACAGACGATAGCAGCCAAAATGTCTTCCTACGTCAATACTTTGCAGTCAGCTTTGTTGCATAAAAACCTCAGGCTTTTGTGGGAATGTAATCCAACAAAACACATCCCAAATGAATAAATCAGCTTTCCCTGATTCTAAGCTATGTGCAGAGTGGTGCTGAAGCATTCAGGGTAGCTATGGTGACAGTATCTTCCCGCTACCAAAGAAATACACTGGAATTAGAAAAAGATTTGTGAATAACCAATAGATGTTCATCCAAAAGAGTTTGTAGAAGAAAGGGTTGCAAAGTTGCCAGACAGAGGTTGTTATTATAACACTATTTGGATGTTGTGGTTAATTCAGAAAGCAACCCAAAAGATTACATGCCTGATTTGCTTGGGGGGAAGTAACTGGGCTTAGATGAAAGCTTTTTGTCATTTGTAAAGGCTGTGGTTTATCTCTGCTTGCAGTTTTCAGCTCCTCTCAAAGCATTCTGCTGAACTTCTCACCCAGCTGGTGTTTGCTCACAGCTTGGATGGTCATGGGCTGAGCTGCCTTGTTCTCACTGCTTCAGGGACCTGTCCTATGCAGACCTCCAGAGGTCTTAGAGAGGATGAGTTGTTGAGGGATGGTAATTACTGTATGGTGGTGAGTGGCAACACAACTTTTGAGATGAGTTTGTTTTCTGTTCTGTGTCCCCAGAGCAAATTTCTAACATGATCTCCACTGCACATCAGGAAATTCACAGTTTGCATTGTGTTTTCCTTCACCCAGTCACCCAGCCCACCCACACCCACGCCATTAGGCGATCCAGAAGTGTGGCCACGGTCTCACTGAGCTGTGTTGCTATTCAACAGCAATGAATACAGTAATATTTATATGAATTTGTCTTTATTTTGGGGAGCTCTAGTCATATTTTTATGTTAACCTCTTTGAATTTAGCAACGACGACACACAGGCTGTTTGTCTTACCTGGTAGCTCATAGGGTATTGAGAAACTGTTCTTGCTACACCTGCTGAAACTTTCCATAATAAAGTAAGAGAAAATACATAACAGGAGACATTTGCAGAAAACCATGAAACTTCAGGGTCTGAAGTTTTCCCTTCCTTATGTGAGGCATCACAAAGCTCTTGGGAAGACCATTTCTATAGGAAGACTACAGATCACATCCACACATTCACAGGGCTCCATGAGGCACTTGGTTTTCCACAGAGTTTGTGCATTGTCATTGCGTGAAACCCAGCTGTATAAAAAGGCAAGTTCTCTCTTCTGGTGCAGGTATGCAGTGTAACTCTCCTTCTTTCTCATCTGGAGGGCTCCTCAAGCGGGGAAAAAAAAAAAGGAAAATAAAGCTTCTGATTCTACAGGCACCAAGTATCACAGTGATGTTTGCCATTAACACTTGTGGCAGACCATGCAGTTCCCCTCCCCAGAGCCTCAGCTGGTTCTTGTGCCTGCCCCACAGCTGGTGGCTGCCAGTCGGCAGATGGCTCGTCCCTCTGTCTCCAGCAATAATATCATCAATTGAACTGTTTTCTGGGCAGCTTCCAGCCTGTTCCTGCAACCTTTCTGCTGGTCATTGAAATTGCCAAAGGTGCACACCATGATCAGCCAGCAGCTGCTTCATTAATCGCATACTCTTTCCTTGCTGTAGGACAGGTTGTTATGTTTGATATGTTTCTTCATTTCCCAAAGAGAGTCTGGAAGGACCTTAGCAAATAAAGTCAGTGCAGTAACACTGCCAGTGTGAGTATGTTGGTTTGAAGGAAAAGATCCTTGCCTGAAGCTCTTGAAAATATTATGTTTCCCTGTGTCACTAGAGAATAGCCATCACCAGTGTCAGTGATGCACCTGCAGGCCTGCAATGTTTTCCAACAGAAGTTTGTAAAATCGAGGGTTGAACAGAGAAAGTAAATAGGGACAGATGTCAATTGCCTCTTCCCAGCACAAATGAGGAGCAGTATGTAGCAGGTTCAAA
The DNA here is from genome assembly GCF_964211825.1 of Aythya ferina. NCBI lineage: Eukaryota > Metazoa > Chordata > Aves > Anseriformes > Anatidae > Aythya > Aythya ferina. The sequence continues at coordinate 149,618,863 of NC_140297.1, read as the reverse complement.
TGTAACACCACAGAGACTTCCTCCTACAACCTACAGCTAAATGCTTGGACTCTTGCTGCAGGGTGTTATGAATGCTAAGATTTTTATGGGAAAAGATTGGGAAAAATAACATCAGAAAAATTTTACTTGGGATTTTACATGGGACAAGTGATTTTGTGAAGATGTCCAGCTTACTCCACTAGATTTTCTGGATCAGAAACAACAATCATCGCTTTCTTTACCTGGAGTCTGGTGGGATGAGCTGAGAACACTACTGGAGTATCATCAGTATCATCCCTTGTCTCCAGCATCCCAAGAGATCCCTCACCCTGCCATTCCCACTGCAGACACATCCCAGGAGTACGGGCTGTCCACACAACAGGGAACCAAACATGAAGCACTCCATAGGACAAAAAAAAAAAAAAAAAAAAGAAAGGATGATATTGGGAGTATTTCACCAGTTTACTCTAGGTGAGCTTTTTGGTCGGACTGTGCCTGCTGCTGTCAATATCAAAGGGAGTGCTGACTCCTGAATTTGGTCCACATTTTTTTCTGAGTGTCCTGAGCCTTGTACTTAGGAGTTTTACTCCATGCCTCACTAAGAAAGGTTAGATTGTGTGGTTATTATTAGCATGCATCCAGGCTCTTAGCAGTGGTAGGACACAAGCAGCAGCACAACATGTAAGGACATCTGGTAATGTGACCTTTTGTTTGTGCCAGGGTATGGGCATGAGTTCACAGATACAGAAAGTACCTTAGACCTTTCTTCCCTCTCTTATTCTATTTACAACCTGAGTGTATTTAGGATATGGGGAAGTAAATCAAAGCTGGCTTTATTTAGTGCTGTAGCCACAGTTCTTATTTTGACCCCATCAAAATTTGTCTTTGTATCTGGATTCCCTTGGTTCATTGATTGATCATTTGATGCTAGAATTATGCAATCATCTTATTGATTTATTGACTTTTTTTTTTGCCTCTACAGTTACTTTCATGAAGTGATTCTTCAAATCAGGAGATGAATGGTCAGTATTCAGCATTCAATCTTACAGAGCCATTTTATGGTGTTACCATAAAATTCTGTGAGTGAACCCAGTATGTGTAACATGTGAGCTCAGCTTGCTCATTAAGCGTAGTTTTCATGCTTTTTCTTTTTTAAATACAAAACGATGGTATAAAAATGTTCATCCAATAATAGAAAAGTAAGCAAACCAGTAGTAACATTTAGTAAGCCTATACCATCTTTCACCTCAAGGTTTAAAAGTGCTTTATCAACTACTAATTAAGACAAAACCAGCAGGGTGTTACTGTAATGAGTACTGAGACATCCTGCTTCATGCTGAGCTGAAAATAGTCTTGAGCATGCTAATAAGTTTCTATTGTGGATCTCCCTGTGGTCACTATTAACAGGGGCTGAAATGTTATGAACAGGATGCGCAGCCAAACATTAATGTCAAGGTAAAAACTGTGGTTTACAAAGGCAACTACAGTAGCTTATTTTCAAATGCATCTGAGGAAAACAAAATTTTTGATCAATTTCTGTTAATACAGAAGTTTATTTACCCAGCTGGGGAAAGGATCCTCTCTTTAAAATATTTGATGTAGTTCATTTTCCAAACCCCATCATATTAACTTTTACAATGTTCTCTTCTACAATCAGGTGGGAGAAGCTTTTCTTTAAAGCATGTTTACATCACCAAGTGATTTCAGAAGTTCGTATTTTAGGTAAAACACCAAATATTTAAGATATTTATTATAACATGAAGAAGACTAGCAAAAATTAGGGGAAAATTATTTATTAAACCCTAAAGCAGGTTTTGCTCAATATTTTCTTCATGGATTGATAGGGACATGAATTGCTATAAAACAACTTGAGCAAAGGGGTAATAAAGGTGATACTAAATCCTTATGCAGAGATGAATGAAACCCATAGAGAAGAGCTGGTTTCTAGGTGGGGTGAGACACTATGCTATAAAGAGGAAAGGTGCCACAGATATGTTTTAAAGAAAGTTTGTGTTTCTACTTTCACTGTGAGCGATGTTTTGGAGTTTCTCTTGTTGCTGTAAGTATCCTGTCCCATTAATTAAACTTCAGCACCAACAACTGATAGCACGAATAAGGTCACAGATTTATGCTTTTGTGAGTATTCACTCATAAACTAGGAAGGAGCATGAAACTTTCAGAAAAGAGATTTTAAAAGCCTTTAGCTATCACATGCTGGCAACCTTTTGGAGTTTACCCAGATCCAAGTAAGTATAGCTCAATACTTGCTGTATTCATCACAAATTAAACTAGTCATAGCCCATCAAACATGCCATTTCGGTCTAAATTACAAATAGCTGCTAAAGATTTCTGTTAATGAGCTTGCTCTACAATTATTAGATACTGTTTCCAAAATACTTGATAGTTTTTTTACCCATCTGCTCAGGCAAGGCTATATTTTGATTTGGAGCTTCTTATATGCAAACCACGGCTCTTCCACCCATAAAAGCTCAAGAGGTTGTTTCTTTAGCCCAAGGGTGTTTCTTTAGCTAGGCTTGATATATCCTTCTGGCTTGGTCTAATCATACAACATTTTTGCCATCCCTTTTACATAGCAAATATATTAACCAATGACTTTCAAAATGATGAAAAATCCCTTCTGTCTCCTGATTCAACAGCAAAAGTAGACAGCTTAAGAAACCTGGAGACTGATGCCTGCTATTTTATTTTCTGCTTTCTGTTCAACTGGGAACATTTCTCTTCTTTTGTCACTTGACAAAACAAATATGCTCCCCTCAGTACTCAGCCTCGCCTGCTTTATGTGTGTGTAGGCAGCTCCCCTCGGAGCGAACACTTCACTGTCCGTTTTTGGTAAACTTTGTCTCATCCTTGCAAATACTGAAAACTCACAAAAATGATTTGTGCTTCCTTTGCACTTGATGACATTCCTGCATATTTTGCTTATGTTCATCCCATCTCTTACTTCTGTAGCATTGCTGGGGCAAAACTTGTGTATGAAATCACTACAAACAGCACATTTAAACCAGGGCAGCCAGGCATGCGGCACTGACCATAGGGCTGAATGATGAAATGAACTGTTTAAACTTGGAGTAAAACATTCAATATTATTAACATTTTTTTGTGTGTGTGTTTATGCAGGGTGAGACAGGCAATGGACATCTAAGGCACTGCTTTCTGCATCTCCAGATATGTATCATTGACGAGAAGGTCTCCATTCAACAGTTCCCTCTTCCCTTCCAGATCCTGTGGCATAAGTTCATGGTGCTGGATGACAAATATATGGACAGACACAGTATCCCTATAAAGAGGGGACAGAACCTCTTGGTTCAGCTCTTAAATTCCGTGCATTTCATATGGAAAAAATAAAAATAAAAATAAATAAAAAACCAACCAACCAACCAAACAAACAAATAAAAAACAAACAAACAAACGAACAAAAAAAACAATAAGAACAACCCCAGTGTTCCTGTTGGTAAAGGCTGATTGAACCCATTGCACTTTAAGACAAATCCATTAAGGACAAAGCCATTGATACAGGGAACAGCTGAAGAGGAACCACAGTTAGAAACAACCACAAGAAGTGGCCTTGGTACACTGACCTACAGGTTAGATTCTGGCTGTATAATTACGGAAGAGTCATGTTCACTTCTTAAAATGCTCCTCACAGCACACAGCGTTTGCTGGCTTAGCAATCTGCCATCTGTCAGGGAAAGTCCTGATGCATTTGCCTCTCCTGATACCTTTGGAGAGGCATTTTCCATGGAAGGCACGACGAGCTGGTGAACATGCAGACTGTGAGCATGCTGGCAGTACAGCTCCATCACTTTTGGCTAGAAAGGACAAGAGTCATTTAGAGATAAGGACTCCCTCTGAGATTCAGGGGTAATACAGCCTGGGACATCTAGGAATCATAGCATCATGAAAAGCATCAAAGCATCTAGGAATCATAGCATCATGAAAAATCATTCCTAAAGGCTTGTCCCTGTACATTTGGCTCAGTTTTTCTTTAAATGTACTGCTTCTTAGGAAGACAAACGAGCCTCTTGCTGTTTGCAAGAATATGGTGGCCTTAGGAGATAAAGCAGGGTTGGGAAGGTTTTCCTTCTATGTACAATAAATATCTTAGACTGCATGAGTCTGAGCCAGCAACCTGAATCTCTGCTGCTTACTAATAAGATAATGTTAGTCCACTGTAACTGTTTTTGCAATCAGTTTTCTTTGATCAGTAATAGTAATATTTTCTTATCATCAATGTAGGAATCATGAGATTATTCACATCTATTTATGTTTACATATGTCTATGTTTGTGTGCACATGTGCATGTTTGTAGATACACTTTTGCAAAGCCTACATGTACATTATTTAAACTAATTTTAATATTTAAGTAAATATTAAAATAGAAGGTTTATTTTCTTTTTCTCATACATAAACTCTCTGATTTCTCCCAGTCAGGACACTGAGATATTTAACATCCACCTCTATTCTACCCAGGCAAGATCTCCACTTGCAGCTGCCCACTCTTTACCTAGGGCTCACCTCCTGGCCTGAAGGAGCAGGAATCTGTCTTGAGCATGACTGAGTGCAGTGAGGCTACAGGCAGCCCCACTTTGTGTGAGCTGTGGCTTTAGCATTATTTCCAGAGCGGATGCTGTTTAATCACCTTTCAGTCAATATTCGAAGGTTGCTCTCTGCTTAAGCTAGGCACACACTTCAGAAGAGATATATAGAGCCATTATTTTAAAGCCAGTTGGTCACTTTTCCTTGCACAGACAAAAAGTCAGGAACAAAATGTGCTTAGCTGTTTTTGTAGATATATTTTTGAAGAGTGTAACTCAAATGCTGTGGAAACTTAAGGCACCTGGCTGGAAAACAGCAACTCTGTGCTGCCTTCAAAATCCCTGTGCTTTTAACTCTTGTATTAACTTTTCTGCTTCCCCAGCATATATTGATTCTGTCAATTCTCATTTCAACAAGGCTGCACATGGGAGTAAAGTAAGGTCTGAGCAGATGGCTGACATGAAATGAACAGCAAATTATTGCACAACTGTAGGAAATTCAGTGCATTCTGCAAAGCCCTAAGTCAACATTCATTACAGATGCCAGAGCAACCAGACTCAAGCAACCCTTGAACATGTAGGAACAGACATAAAAGTATACAGCCTGAAGACTGAAATCCTTATTTCTATGAACAGTAATACTTCAGCAAGATTTCTATAGCTTGAACTTCTTGTTTCTCTTGTGAGAAAGAAATATTGTCAGCATATGTAGAGGGACCATGGAGAAATCCAAATTCTGCCTGTTCCCTAGCGAAGCTAAGGCAAGATTAGGCACCTGCCTTGATAACAGGAATACCTGCAATCAGCATAGACAGCATAAAACATTTGTGCATACATAAAGGAATTTCTAGTCTTATAGTTTTGGCTCACAAGCTAATTAATAGCTGACAGGGGGTGGAAAGAAGCCTTCTTTCTGGGCAAATCATTGCATGACTACCCTGGGGGACAGTTCTTCAACTATCTGTCTCCTCCAGAGACAGCTTTTCTCAGAGATGGAGGACTGGACTGTGAATACAGTCCCCATACTGGACTATATGGGGTGAAACTGACATAGCAGTTCCTTGCTTCCTTTATGACCTGCATAAATAATGGCTCCAATGAAAAAAAAAATCAATAAAAACTGTGGTCTGCTCATCAGGAGACTGTATTGTGGTTGGCATCTAGCTCAAGTGGCTATATCCCACCTGTGTAACACCCCTTTGCTCTTCTGGGTAGGAAGAGAGAGGGAGAGCATCTTTTCTGGTTGTGTTTTTTACATCTCTATATAACACGCTGCCTGATTTCAGTGGTGACTGAAGTCTTGCCTGAGCCAGAATTTGCCTAGCAGTTGCTGAGTTTGCAACACTTTGAAAGCAAAAGGGTGAAAAGTAATGAATGGGGAGCAAGACACATTTTTTTCATTAACAGGAAAATTAAGAAGTTGTTGAATGGTCTGGTAGTGCAAAATCCAAATGACAGGTGTTCTGACCTGAAGTCTTCCCTGTGCAGAAAAGGATAACTCAACATTGCAGCCATGGGTATTTTACTAAGGTGGATTAATGGACTACACTGAGTCTTTACCTCTTCCCCAACAATACAGTGTCAGATACCGTTAGTCAGTAATTATTAGCACTCTTGGCCTACATTCATGCTTAGCTGTCTATGTATATTCTGTAAAACTATATCTTCTCCACTTTCAGCCTGATGAAAGATGCTTTCATTTGCAGGCAGAGCTGGATCACAGGCTGAGTCATCACACTTCAAACAGAGAATGAAAGCGCCTGGGCTCAACACGGAGATCACTGCCTGTTTCCTCTAAACCTTCCTAGCCCAATAGGCACCAAAGCATCCCGTACCCATTGCAGGCTTTTAAGAGACAGGCAGAGTGATCAGGGCATGAAAAGCTGGATGGCAGCTTTAACCCTCCCTATAGGTTTGCAGTCCTAGGGACTGGCATGGTTCTCAGCCTGTTGGCACTGCTATTTACCATAGTAGTTGTCAGAGAAGTCCAGGATGTGGGCATATGTCATACCAGCATTTCAAACAGCTACATGGATTTCTTCCCAGAGGGGAAATGAGATGGAATAGAGGATTTCCTGAGATGGAACCAGGTCTGCAAAATAGCCACACACCTACTAGCGAACTTCCACTTTCATAGCGTATGTAACAGCCCGTGCTCTGGAGGAAAAAAAAAATGGGCCAAACTGTACAAGTGCCATTTAGAAAAAAAAAAATAAAGCGAGGAGCCAGCTTACTCAGTGCTGATCTTCACGATAATTCACCTTTTCACACACTGCATCTTCAAAAAGTGGGGAAGGCATGGGATAAATTTCCATGGCTCCTTGACTCTGACGTTTCCTTCCCTTCTGAAGACCCTACAGGGACCACTAAGTTTTCAGCAGTGGTTGGGGAGAAGATGAAGTGGGGTATCTGGAAAATATTGGAGGTTTTAGCAGGAGGAGAATTTGTTTCTTTGTTGGGTTGCTCATTTTGGGAGAGATTTACACTCACTATTCTTGTGCTTTAAAGGAATGAACAATTAAATACAGTCCATGTGATCCCACAGGATGATCAGGTTTTATGAGGAAGGAGGTGCTCTCCAGCACTCCCACTCCTGTTACCAGGGACGTTGTTCAGATGTTTTGGAAAGGTTGAAGTACATCATCCAGGACTGCTCTGGCACACAATGAACTCCAAAGATAATCACTCAAATGCTTGTAAATATGAAGATGATTTACTGTGAGGTCAAAAAGAAAAGTTTAAAATAAGAGCTTAGAGATAGGCCTTCTATGAATACATTGCCATTATTAAAATCCACAGCTGGCTGTTAGAGTTGAGAGCAGTTAAATTTTGACACTTTGGAAGGAGAGCTGGTACACCTTGGAATGGCACTCCCACTGCTCAGCACCAGGAAGAGTTGTGCTCTGCCAGCTCTTGGGAGTGGAGCCTAGACCTCCTGACAAATAATTTTTCATGCAAACTGGACAGACTTTGGGTTATTTGAAATACAGGGGTAAACTCCCATTTTAACTTCTTCTAAGCAGCAGCCGCTTTGGGTTTATCTTTAATTCTTAGATTGCTTTGAAATGATCTTTTGTATAACAGAGTAGTAGAGAGGATTTTTAGGCCTTTATTTCCCCAGAGACAAAACTTATGTGATTGTATTCCCTCTCATTGTCAGTCTTTTCCTCCCGGTACTTCTCAAATTCATCTTTTTGATGAGTCTTGACAAAGACTCAAAGACTTACCAGGGGAACCTGTTAAGTGTCAGTAAGTTTCAGACAAGCAAAGAAGAGAGAGGCCAGTCCATTTCACCACCTTCATCACTTCTCACAGTCCTGGTTTCCTTCAAAACTCGAGGAAACTAAAAAGTGACATTTATATCTTGTGTTCTAGAAAGGAATCAAGTTCAGAGGAGCAGTTCCTTGTGCATTCAAGACACCATAAAAGAAGGATATTTCAGGCTTTTACTGCACCCAGAGAGGTGACTTCTTGTTCCACAAGCAAGAAATGGTGCGTAAGGTTAATTCGTTTTTAGCTGCAATGCTGACTGCTCCCAAGCTTTTATTGCCATCATTCTGCCCACAGAACGATGATTTAACAAGACTCAAACAGCAACACGATTGAGCCAGACTCATGGCCACATCTTCAGCAGTGCTACCTCCTTTGGGTTCATCATCTGGGTGACACTGGACTACACCGAGCACCCCGTCAGCTCCCTACTCACCTTCCCAGGTCCTCCTTCACTAAGTCCAAGGAGACCCTGTACCCCAGGAGCTTGCTATCAACAAAAAACACACCAAAAAGACCATGATGTGGTACTTAAGTATCTCCAAGCTGGTACCAAGAAGTACCAAGAATCAATTTTGTCCATCTCTTGGTCCATAACGTTTGCAGGCTGAGTTGTGTGCAGCATTGCAAGGTCTCCAGGATATGTCTGTGCAAAGGAGTTTGGGTCCCACAGCCACAGCTGTCACCATGTCATTCAACTGAGTCCAGTTTTGGCAACCTGCTGAGGGTACCAGGAGTCACCTCCCAGCAGGGCTCATTGCAGGGAAGGAGCTCTGCATTCCCTTGTCCCTTTGGTCCTCCTCCAGCCCCAGAAGTTTTTCTCCAAGGAGGCAGGGGAGTCACAAGAAGGTCCTCTCTAAAGCAATGCTCTGCTACAGTGATGGTGTTTTTCCTTGCCAGGGCATCATGCCCAGGCAAGGGGTCCCCTCGAGTGGATTCAGGTGCCTTGCACAGCTGAGGCGTTTGTGATTCACTTATATATCTCTCCAAGGGTGATTGTAACAATGCTAAATTCACTCCCTGCCCTCCTCTTCTAGCATTGTGTGTTGTGATGTGCACCCTGCAATTAGGACCCACCACAATCGCTCCTGGCCCTATTCATCATGCGTGGAGCAGAGCTGGAAATAATAACGCCAGCGCAGGAAAGCTGAAGTCAGCAGAAACATTTCAGGGAGCAGAAATTTCCCCTTGCCTTTCTGCCCTCAGACTTGGGTCCCACTTGGGACCGCAGGGCACCCAGGCAGGCAGCCAGCACCGCTGCCAGCTCTGCAGCTTTGCTCCCCACCCCAGGCATAGCAGGAAACCTGCCCTGAGCTCAGGAGCTCACAGCTGACACACAGAGCTGAAAGGAGCTTGGAAAGCAGAGATTAATCCCTGGCACAGGCGTGTTTGACATTCCAGTGCTATTAAATCTGTCAGATATAAAAAGCACTGGGTTGTTTGGTTATTCTGCGGGTGAGCCCAGCGAGCTGGGCTTCTTCGTCGTGGGAACTGGAATGCTGTTGCTTTCTGATGCCATGACTCACTGTTTTATAACTCTGTTTAATCATCATTTCTTTGCTTATATCCTCACTGCATGTGCTTGGGTCAGAGCTGGGCAGCGTGAACGTGATTTTATTCGTCGTCTGGATTCCGTCATCAGGAACAGAGATATTTTTAGCCTGAGCTGCACTGCTGCTATTCTTAGCTGCTCGACTGGAGCCTCTTCTGCACTCTCCTGTCTTCTCCCCCTTGTGACTCCTGAGGCTTTTTACTTTCTCTCTCCCAGAGCTTGCTAATGAGGATATTGGGAATATATCACTGCTAGCAGGGGAGGGAGTGTCTTGGGATTGCAGGCATAAAAAGGCATAAAGAATTTTATTTTTTTTTTCACACAATGCCCTAGGCCCCAGATTTTATAAAAATGAATATGCTCAAGATGCTATGTAGGAAACCATCATCAATGAATTACTGTGGGGGAGGGTGTTTACTTTGAAAATAAATCTGTCCCCCTTTTCTTTTGTCGTTCTCTGTAGCCATGTAGGATCTGGTCTGGACTTGCTTTGATTAAGAATAAAAAGGGGAAATACATACAGCTCCTGACCTCTTGCACTTGGATGGTGGAAGATGAAACAAAGCACAGGTGAAATGATGAGAGATCCCTCAAGGGATCAGCACCACCATCAAACCCAGGGCTTCTCAGCTGGGGATGAGGCTGCCTTTGCACTGTGGCTACAGTTCTTGCTGAGAGAAATTCTCTTATTTTCCCTCATTCTGTGCAGCCCCCTGAGAGAGCTGCTGGTCTGAGATTGTGCTGCAGTGGGGAAAAAAAGAAAATGAGCTGATAACACTCCCTATTTTCCATTCTCTTCCAACAAAAGATATTAAACTAATGCCAGAAGTTGCAATTTGAAGCCTTAATTAATTGTAAGAGGTTGACTTCCCTCATTTAAATCACCTAATGATTCAGCATCAGGGCAATATATAGAATCATAGAACCATAAAATGGCTTGGGTTGGGAGGGGCCCTAAAGACGATCTGGTTCCAACCCCGTGCCATGGGCAGGGACACCTCCCACCAAACCAGGTTGCCCAAAGCCCCATCCAGCCTGGCCTTCAACACCTCCGGGGATGGGGCATCCAGAGCTTCTCTGGGCAGCCTGTGCCAGTGCCTCACCACTCTCAGAGTGAAGAATTTCCTCCTAATCTCTAATCTGAATCTCCCCTTTTAGTTTAAAACTGTCGTGGTTTAACCCGACCGGCAGCTAAACACCACGCAGCCGTTCGCTCACCCTCCCCCCTCCCTCTCTGGGACGGGGGAGAGAAATGGAAAGTGAAGCCCGTGAGTTGAGATAAAGACAGTTTAATAAGACAGGAAAAAAAAAATAACAAAATAATAATAACAATAATAATAATGATGATACAATGGTGATAATACGAAAGTAATAATAGTATGTACAAACAAGTGATGCACAATGCAATTGCTCACCACCCGCTGACCGATGCCCAGCCCAACCCCGAGCAGTCCGGCCCCCTCCCCCCGGCTAGCCACCCCTATATATTGTTTAGCATGACGTCAGATGGTATGGAATACCCCTTTGGCTAGTTTGGGTCACCTGTCCTGGGTCTGTCCCCTCCCAGCTCTTACTGCACCCCCCAGCCTGCCCGTTGGCAGGACAGAGCAAAGGCTGAGATGTCCTTGGCTTAGTATAAGCACTGCTCTGCAACAATTAAAGCATCGGGGTGTTATCAGCACTCTTCTCATTCTAAGCCAAAACACAGCATTCCACCAGCTACTAGGAAGAAAATTAATTCTGTGCTAACTGAAACCAGGACATCTATCCACCCCTTATTCCATACCATTTATGTCATGCTCAGGTTACACTCTTTTCCATACATTCTAATTAGTCACCTATAGTTCATGGGCTATTCTCACCCAGTATTAAATCTCCTTGAGGTACACACCGGACCTCTCCGTTCTTTTGCATCACCCACCAAGTATATCCAGGTCCCTGAGCGAAAACAATTCCACGAATAGGTTTGCCTTTTCCTGAGGCAGGAGTAGCCCAGACTGTTTTACCCAGCATATTTTTTACATGCACTACAGGAACTTTATCCCCATCTACAGTACGTAACAGGTTTGATTGGGCAGGTCCAGCTCGGTTGGTAGATCCCCTAGTATTGACTAACCAGGTGGCCTTTGCCAAATGCGTATCCCAGTTTTTGAACGTCCCAGCGCCCATTGCTTTCAAGGTAGTCTTTAACAGGCCATTGTATCGTTCAACTTTCCCGGAGGCTGGTGCATGATAGGGGATGTGATACACCCATTCAATACCATGTTCTTTGGCCCAAGTGTCTATAAGGTTGTTTCGGAAGTGAGTCCCATTGTCTGATTCTATTCTTTCTGGGGTGCCATGTCGCCATAGGACTTGCTTTTCAAGGCCCAGGATGGTGTTCCGGGCGGTAGCATGAGGCACAGGATATGTTTCCAGCCATCCGGTGGTTGCTTCCACCATTGTAAGTACGTGGCGCTTGCCATTGCGAGTTTGAGGGAGTGTGATGTAATCAATCTGCCAGGCCTCTCCATACTTATATTTCAGCCATCGTCCTCCATACCAAAGAGGCTTTGACCGTTTGGCTTGCTTGATTGCAGCACATGTTTCACAGTCATGAATAACCTGTGCTATAGCGTCCATGGTCAAGTCCACCCCTCGATCACGAGCCCATCTGTATGTTGCATCTCTACCTTGATGGCCTGAGGTGTCATGGGCCCATCGGGCTATAAATAATTCACCTTTATGCTGCCAATCCAGGTCCACCTGAGCTACTTCAATCTTAGCAGCCTGATCCACCTGCTGGTTGTTTTGATGTTCTTCAGTAGCCCGATTCTTGGGCACATGAGCATCTACGTGGCGTACTTTCACAGCCAGGTTCTCTACCCGAGCAGCAATATCTTGCCACAATGCAGCAGCCCAGATAGGTTTGCCCCTACGCTGCCAGTTGTTTTGCTTCCATTGCTGTAACCATCCCCACAGGGCATTTGCTACCATCCATGAATCGGTGTAGAGATAGAGAACTGGCCATTTTTCTCGTTCAGCAATGTCTAAAGCCAGCTGAATGGCTTTCACTTCTGCAAACTGACTCGATTCACCTTCTCCCTCAGCAGCTTCTGCAACTCGTCGCGTAGGACTCCATACAGCAGCCTTCCATCTCCGATGCTTCCCCACAATACGACAGGACCCATCAGTGAACAGGGCATATTTCTTTTCATTCTCTGGCAACTGGTTGTACAGTGGGGCTTCTTCAGCACGACCCACCTCCTCCTCTGATGATATCCCAAAGTATTTGCCTTCTGGCCAGTCCATGATCACTTCCAATATTCCTGGGCGACTGGGGTTTCCTATTCGAGCCCGCTGAGTAATCAGTGCAACCCACTTGCTCCATGTAGCATCAGTTGCATGATGCGTAGAGGGGACCCTTCCCTTGAACATCCAGCCTAGTACCGGTAATCGGGGTGCTAGGAGGAGCTGCGCTTCAGTACCGACCACCTCCGAAGCAGATCGAACTCCTTCATATGCTGCCAATATCTCCTTTTCAGTTGGAGTATAGCGGGCCTCAGATCCTCTGTATCCCCGACTCCAAAACCCCAGAGGCCGACCTCGAGTTTCCCCAGGTTCTTTCTGCCAGAGGCTCCAGGTGGGGCCGTTCTCCCCGGCTGCAGTGTAGAGCACATTCTTTACATCTGGTCCTGTTCGAACTGGCCCAAGGGCTACTGCATGGACTATTTCCTGCTTGATTTGTTCAAAGGCTTGTCGTTGTTCAGGGCCCCATTCAAACTCATTCTTCTTACGAGTTACTTGGTAGAGTGGGTTTACAATCAGACTGTAATTTGGGATGTGCATTCTCCAAAACCCCACAACACCTAGGAAAGTCTGTGTTTCTTTTTTGTTAGTTGGTGGAGACATAGCTGTTATTTTGTTGATCACATCCATTGGGATTTGACGACGTCCATCTTGCCATTTTATTCCTAAAAACTGGATCTCCCGTGCAGGTCCTTTGACTTTATTTTGTTTTATGGCAAAACCGGCTTTCAGAAGGATTTGGACTATTTTCTTCCCTTTCTCGAAAACTTCCTCTGCTGTGTCACCCCACACAATAATGTCATCGATGTACTGCAGGTGTTCAGGAGCTTCCCCCTGCTCTAGTGCAGACTGGATCAGCCCATGGCAAATGGTAGGGCTGTGTTTCCACCCCTGGGGCAGCCTATTCCAAGTATATTGGACTCCCCTCCAAGTGAAGGCAAATTGTGGCCTGCACTCTGCTGCTAGAGGGATGGAGAAAAATGCATTAGCGATATCAATTGTGGCGTACCACTTGGCTGCCTTCGATTCAAGTTCATACTGAAGTTCCAGCATGTCCGGCACTGCAGCACTCAGTGGTGGCGTGACTTCGTTCAGGCCGCGATAGTCCACTGTTAGTCTCCACTCGCCATTAGACTTTCGCACTGGCCATATGGGACTATTGAAAGGTGAATGAGTCTTGCTGATCACTCCTTGGCTCTCCAATTGACGAATTAGCTTATGGATGGGAATCAGGGAGTCTCGGTTGGTGCGATATTGCCGCCGGTGCACAGTTGTGGTAGCAATTGGCACTTGCTGTTCTTCGACCCTCAGCAACCCCACAACAGAGGGGTCCTCTGAGAGACCAGGCAAGGTAGATAATTGTTTAATGCCCTCTGTCTCTAAGGCAGCAATACCAAAAGCCCACCGGAACCCTTTTGGGTCCTTGCAGTATCCTCTTCTAAGATAGTCTATGCCAAGGATACATGGAGCATCCGGACCAGTCACAATGCGGTGCTTTTCCCCCTTGTCCTTTCATTGGCTGCGCAAGTAAAATGTTGCTCTCCATCTTTTTCTTTTAAAAAGCCACAATGTGGTCACCCCTGAGCCTCTTGAGGTTGTTGATGAGATTTCAGTGTCTCTGTAGGCTTGCTTCCCACTATGACCCTTGCTAGCCTGTGATCCCCTCCACCAGCTGTATTATTTCAATGTTTGAAGCATCACAAAAATCATTGATTTTCAGCTAGTGTTTGGCTATCCAGCCACTTACATGAGAAAGAGGCAGGAGAAGAGAGATAAGCCCAAGGGCTTTTGGGGCTGAGCTGTGACATGACAGATTTCGGTCACTTACGCACAGGCACAGCATCCTGACGTTAGTCTCAGCTGGATGTGGCACGGGAAACGGGCTTCTCCTGGGGCTGCGGCATGGAAATAAAAGAAGAGATGCTTTCTGTGCTGAGTGAGTGCTGAGCCCATGTCCTGGCACACAGCTGGGGAAAGCAGGCTTAATGAGCTGTCTCAAAAACTCAGTTTCCACTTGGAAAAACAATTAACAGAAAAATTGCAGCCAGCCTTAAAGAGAAAATGCATATTAGTGCTGCTACCCTCTACTCCTACTTTCCTCCCACGGAGCCTATAGTGAAAGCAGTGGGCATTTGTAACTACTGAGGGTGGCCTCAAGTGGCCCCATTCTGGAGCTCTGCACTCTCTTATGATCCAATGACCAAATTAAACATAGCTGGGGACATACCACATCCCAGCTGTGCTCTAGAACATGCACTGGCTGATCTCCAAGCACAGGTTCATCTTTACTGTCCTTGCTTTTATTGTTATCCCCCTCTGACCTTATCAGCCATACCCAGTGTGCTTCATACACAGACCACGCAGCACTGGCAAGAGTTGCAAATGCAGGTGAGAATTTGGAAAGATAGAGATTCATTCGGAGGAGTTTGGAAAGTATTCAGCAAGCAATATGTAGTCCCTCAGGAAGTTCTGATGAATGATAATTATTTTTAGCTGTGAAACGGCACTTCAGCACTAGAGCTGCAATGGCTGTAATTTTAATCTTAATTAAAAGGTACACATAGACTTTTCTTTATACTTAGCCTCATGTAAAAACTTCTGAAGCAGCTTCAGGGTGCTCTTGATAATGCTTGAAAACACTTTCTCCATTGTAAAGCAAGAAGGGTGAGTTACTTGGGACAGAGCAGGAGAAAGCATGGAAATCCATTTTGGCCGTTTCTTATGGCTGAATTATTAACTCCTATTCCATAAAAAACTGGAATTGGAAAGCATGCTCAGGAAACTACTTCTTTCTCTCATTTCTTGAATGCAATGATAAAGTTCCCTATAAGGGGGTAGAATTGTGCACTTTATGAAAATACACCAGTTTGGAAAAAATCATTTCTCTGGTCTGTCCACCAGTATAATATTCTTGCTGAGGCAGCATGCTGCTGTAAATCATGTCAGTTTACTTCTTCTTTCCTTCTCCAACAGAGAATTGAGCATTTCAGAACAGAGACTTGCCCTACATGTTATTTTATGTGAATTGAAAGCTTGTTCTCCCCCCCCTTTTTTTTTTCTAATCAATAAACAAATTTGGTTGCTTGCAACTTTGGCCTTCAGTTGTCACTCAAATTGGGATGATTCCTCAAAGACTGCAAATTCAACACTTTGCCTTCCAATCCTTTTGTGGCTTTCAGCCTAACTCATTTAATCTATCATCAGATGATATAGACGGTCCTTTTCTGCCTCTACCTCTTTCCCACTTCAAATTTTAAGTCCTTTTCCCCTAGAATTATCTTGAAATCCAACTTCAAAGTGTCAAGGTGCTGCCAGAGTTATCAGGGCAGCGAATAAACACTGAGTGAGGTGTTCTCCAAAAGGACTGATGGGTTAAATATACTCACCTGCAATACACCAATATGTGGGATAGTGTATGCAGGTCAGGTCACCCAGTCTCCAAAAGGATACAGTACAACTTGAAACAGAACTGAGGAAGGCAACAAGCATGATTTCACAGCTCTGGTATGAGGAAAGGCTTTAATAGGGACCTCGGTCTGGAATTAAAACAACAGAGAGGGGATGTGACAGAGGTCTGTAAAAACATATATATATAGGAGAAGGTGGAAAGGAAAGAGCATTCGTTATTTCTCATAGTATAAGCAATTCATTATTTTTCATTATACATAGGGAGAATCCAGATAATTTAGTAGGTAATGTGTTTAAAACAAAGGAAGGGATATACTGGTTAACAGCAAGTACAACTTCACAGTTGGGCTTCTTAGAGGAGGTCAAATGTTAAAAACAGGCTCTGAAAGGGAACAGATAAATTCAGGTAGTAGTGGGCTATCCGTAGCCATTAATCACTGTTATCTGGATGAAGTTTTTGTCAAAGAGATGATGAAAATACTAATTAAAACAGATTACAATTATTTCAGGGGGTTACTATGGACTGGCCAGTCTGGCTCTGAGGACTGAACACCCATCAGCACCAGGAGATGCTCCTGGAGCACAACTCGCATTTTGTTTCAGCTGAAGGAAGCCCAGGTCCTGTCCAGCAATGCTCTGAGACACAGACTGAAACACAGAAAGCCAAGAGGATTGAGGGATTTGTTTCTAAAGTGCACTCCTGATCTGAGCTGCAATGCACGTGAAGAGTTCCTTGACTTCAGTGGATTAATTTTCTTTCGAGGGGGACATGGGAGCTAGATTATCCTGTTCTTATTACTATGCAGATGGGATAGAGGCACGAAATCCATTTGGTGATATAAATATAGGAAACGGACAAAAAATACAGTGACACCATGAAGCATCCGTAGAGGTGAGCTAAAGGTGACCACGTAGGAAATAAGTTTGGGGTGGAAAGTAAGTTTGGCTCTCAAGAGTAGAAAATGGATTTTCTTCTCATGGCTAACACAATGGTTTGAAATTTTGTTGCTGCAGGGACCTGTTTTCACATTATATGCCCTTTCCTCCTGATCAAACAGCAGAAATCCTAAGGGTTGTATATGAGTGTTCACCAGTTCACAGTGACTGAGGATTAGACTCGAGGTCTGCATTTCCTTGCTTTCAAGCAATGCAGCGCATGAAAGCTGCCTTGCTTTGATATACCAGAAAAAGGGAAATAAAACAGAGGAATGTGGAAATTATGAGGTTTGATCCTTTTTGATGCAAAAGTATACCGCTGTTTTCACAACTGTCCTACCCTTCATGTCCTAGGAGCATATAAAAAAAAATGATAATGATGAACATTTATTTCTCTTCAGCTTCTCTTTTTTTTTCTGGAAAAGGTAAAGCTCATGGTTTAAGATGCAGAGAATTTGCTGATTCTTATGGTGGTCATCCTGGTTCCCAGGTGGTGTTGTTTAGGGAATTTTATTTCCAGACGATATTTATAATAATTTCATCCTTTCTGTTTTTAGAAGTCTCTCTCTTCCCTTATTGCATGACAAATTGAAAACACATCAGAACAAGCTGTACAGGCTCAAGCAGCAGAAAGCTGAAAGAAAAATATGTTAAAATATTTATTAAAGCCTTAACAGGATTACATCAGTGACTGAATTTTTTGGCATGAGCAAGGATTTTAACTGCTGTTGCTCATTTCCACCTCACCTGGGAATGCTTTGTGGCATCATGCATTTGTACAAAACACGAATTCTCATTGGCATCTTATTGAATTAGCTGTTAATTAACTGATCACTTAACATGGAAATCATATACTAAAAGCATGATAGTATTATTCAGTTGAGTACTACACATAATTTTGTGTTACGCTGATGATTTTCCTAGAGAAATATTAGGACACAGGTACAATGTACGAGCAACATATTAGAAAGCAACAACAACAAAGCAATCAGAATTATAACTTAAGAAGCTACTTTGGAGTAATAGAAAGGTAAAGAAAAGCAAAGGAAAAACAGACCACAAGGCAGACCTGTTAGACTCATAGCTGCTTCTCAGCAGGCAATCAGTCGGCACTGGGTTTATGTGGGAAGGGTTTGGTAGCAGGGAGCTCAAGGGGTGGCTCGAGCAGAGCCCAGCAGCTGCCCCATGTCAGATCAGAGCCAGCTCCAGCTGCTCCAAAAGGGACCTGCTGCTGGCCAAAAGTGTTTTTAGTTTGCTTTTAGTTTCTCACTGTTCTAGTCCACTAGTGATAGGCAATAAATTATATTAATCTCCCTATGCTGAGTCTGTTTTGCCTATGATGATAATAGTTGAGTGATATCTCTGCCCTTATCTCAACAAGTGAGCCTGTTTTTTTCCTTTCCAGCATACTTTCTTCACTCCCCTATCCCCTCTTTTTTTGAGAAAGGGGAGAACAGAGCAGTTGTGGTGGTGTTTAGCCACCCAGCAGGGTAAAACCACCACACAGTCAAAAAAGAAAATGTGAGATTGTTTATGAGATACAGTATTCAGGAAAAAAAAATAAAATAAATAAAATCTCTGTTCCAAAACCAGATTTCAGTCTTACGTCAAAACTAGCCACAAATCTTATTGTGGTATGCAAGGAAGGAAAGCATCAGCATTAATTTCACTGGGGTAGAGATGTTCAGATCCACGGGTCATTCCAAGTTCATGTTAACCTCTAGAAGTCAGCAATGTCAGAATTTTACAGCTCTTTACCAGAGGGAGACTGATACCAAGCTCAGCACACATCCTGACTGAATTCTGTAATAACTCCTTCAAAGCATCACGTATGTTTTGAGGTTCTTATGAACTTGTTTTTACAAGCCCCTACCAGGGAAAAAACTATTATCATTGCCATTTTGCAGGGGGGTGTCTGTGACATAGGCAGATGAAGGACTTAACCACACAAGTGGCTACTGTTTTAGCAGAGCCATGCTCCTTTTTCATACTTGGCACCTGTAGTAAACACGATGCAGTTTTTCCTTTGATCCTGAGATGCTTCACTGGAATAAGTATCGTGCAAAGTTACATTATTACACATAAAGAAACAAAGACAAAATAGTTCAGCAAATAATGCTATTTTTTTCCCGTTAAATTCAGAATTGCCTTAGCCAAAACAACTGGAAAGTATCTGAAGGGGGAAATGTTACTTCCAGTGCACTGAGTTACTGGTGGCTGAGGACCACTCCCAGTATGACAGGCCAGGGGTGACAGCTCAGCCTTACAAGAGTTTCTCTGCAAACTGAATTGGCCCTGGGGGCCTTCTAGACATCAGTGAGAGTTACATGCCTCAGACCCTTGAAAATAGGGGACCTGACTTTTTCCAGCAGTGAGAGTTAAATAAAAAAAAGTACATCTAATTGAATCCTGCCTTTTCTCTGTCTTTTCTTCCATTTGCCTTACACGTATTGTCATGCCTTGTTGGGTTGTGAACCAGAGTTCATGTGATGCACAGGGCAAAACTGACTATAAAAGAATCCTTCGCTGCTTTCTGTAAGTTCATTTATGCATTATTTTCAAAAGTTAAGGGAGGGATTCATCTAGCTTCAGTCTCCATAACTTCAGTTGCTTCTCTAAGGCAATCATATAGCTCCTTCTATGCCCAAAGGAGAGAGAAAGGAGATCCAGAGGCTGAGACTTGTCATACCAAGCCTTCTGTCTGAGCCACGCAGAGTGACTTCACCTTTGAAGAGGTGGATGGATGAATCTCAGCTGCCCCTTCTGGCCTCTGTTCTGCCCCTCAGCTGCTCATCCATCCTCCCTTCTCATCATGCAATCACGCCCTGAAGTTCAAATGAGAAAAATGGTTATGAAAAGCAGGAAATATTTCAAAGGCTCATTGAATGTTTGATGGAACTGCTTTGTCTCAACAGTCTATTCAAAGTGGGTTGTTTTCTGAGTCACGATGTCTGCTGAGACATATCAAGAACTTCAAACTATTAATTTCTAAAGAATCAACCAAGTTGATAACTGAAGCCTTTACAAGACAGACAGCTAAAAGAAAATAGTAAGAGGAGCAGTACATCCTCAGATGGCAGATGTGTTTGAAAGAAAGATGTGAATGGCTTTTATTTTAAGACTAGTCAGAAATTTCAGTCACTTGATTTCATGTCAGATCAGTGAAATCTCTCTGGCTTTGACAATATTGCTTTTTTTTTTTTTTTTTTTCAATTGTGTGAGTACGTGATGCCCTACAAATACGCAAAGCTCATTCATATAGGAGGAAGCAGGAGGAAGATCCTGTCTTTCTACCATTTTGACTTCATGTAAAAGAAAAGGCCCTTTTCCAGCCTATTGGCATGCTATTGTAATTCATTGTCTGCATAAATACAGCCTCTGCTGGATGTTCAGTGTTTCTAAGAAGGAACCAAGGAAAATCATTTTTACCAAGGTCAAAGGATTCTGAAATGTTATCTAGCATCCATTCCCATGGTTACTGAAAAAGTGTTTTAGCTTGCTAGGCAGATTGTAAAGCCTTATTAGCTGAGCAGCTCAAGCAAAGGGGTTTGAAGATCCATAGTAAAATTACATGAGAAGGAATTACATTTTTAATGCAAAAAAAGTGACTGTAAAAACCAGCAAAAATTATAAAAAACACCAATCTTCAAAATCTGGACTGAGTGCAATGTAAAAACTTGCTAAGTGTCAGAGATCAATAAAACCTTCCTCTCCAGCCCTGCACCTCTGATCTGAAGCACAGACATATTTTTGGGTTCTCATAAAATTTTTTATGAATCTGATTCTGAAATGTAGTTTCTAGAAACACTCCAGGGACTGACTTTGGAGGTTCCTGGGACAGTTTAGTCTCTCTCAGCAAAGATTCCTGCACACCTTAATGCCTATAAGTCTCTCACTCTTACTAGCACAGGACAGCTTGAAACTCAGCATGCCTACAAGAGGACATTAATTTTCATAAGTTACTCCTGAACTGAACCCAATAAACTGTGTTTGAATGAAGTGGTAACATCACTAAAACCACCACTCCATATGCCATTTCATAGCAGTTATAAAACACGGAGCTAAAGTTTACAGATCTGATAATTTAGGACTTGTTAGACTTTCACATTTCTTGGGAAATGCAAATCATCACTTCCCAGTATGATAAAATTCAAATTATTGCCCTTTTTAGGTTGTGTGCTATTAAACTTTTCATTTTCTGGCAGTCTACCATTGGTTGTTAACAAGATTTAGGCAATATGGTTAAAATGCAGGAATAAGGTAACCTAATATTAACTTATTTTAATTCACCCACCATCTGTTTTCAATCATTTTTATCTATAACAAATGGTGTCTAGAAGCCCAAAGCAATGTTCTCACCCTGTTGTGCTGAGTCCTGAACAGATATTTAGCAAATCTCTGCAGAAACTTAAGACCTAACAAATAAAACAGATAAAAGGAATATTGTTGCCCCATTTACAGATGCACAATGAATGTATCGTAGTAGATTGTTAAAGATATTGGAGTTATCTTTACATGACTGCAAGTGGTTGTGTTAACAAGTACTTTAGACCACAGTGATACTCACCCAGAACCTCCTTGCAATGAGGTCTAACTAATCCCACCTGGTTTAAGGTAACACCAGGAGAAGAGTGCGAGGTGCTGGTTGTTGGGCTGGCCACAACTGCAAAACAGCAATATCCATATCACTCACAGAATATGTTCCCAAAGGAATCTCCAGCTCTACCCAGAAAGCCTGTAGGCAGAGTACCTACTCCAGTGCTTTAACTTCAGAAAGGGTTGTTTTTTTTTTTTTCCTTCAGCTCGTTCAACAAAGAGGTTGAAGACAGAAGATAAAGTCAAAGGAGGAGTGTATCTGCTGCACTGCAGAATAGTCCATTTAGTTTCTGTTCTTATTTGGAAAGAAGTCTGAAAAAAAAAAAAAAAAAAAAAAAAAAAAAAAAGACTATTTATTTCTAACTCATCTTCTGCTGGCTATTTTCACATACTTCTACTATCTGACTTGGATGCTCTTATTTGACACAGTCAGAGCTCATAGCTCCTAGTCCTTGCAGAAAAACTGAAAAATAAATGAACTCAAAAAGCAAACAGAAGGCAAATTAAAAGTTTTTTATTATTATTTTTAGATAGATAGATTGATCAATTGATTAATCAATTGATCTAGTAGCTTTAAAGACGCTGAAATTGAAAAATCACTGATTTTTGTTTTTTGAACTTCTAGGTTTAGCAGTTCAGAAAGATGCTTCAGAAGAGTTAATATGGAAACAGTTCAGCTGGCAGCCCTTCACCCAGAGACTGGCATATCTTGTACTTATCAATTCCAAGAAAATTTCATTCCATGGAGAATTCCTCACACTGCCTAGAAAATCGCAGAACTGCAGAGCACAGCTGCACAGCTCTAATGGTAAGGCCCGATCTTGTTCGTGCAGGATTGGTTTCATGCTTTCATTTCCAGTCTTCTGGCAGCTCCGGGGTGCTCCTGCAGGCAGCCCCAAGGATAGGACTGAGTTATCAGTGCTGTGATACACTGCGCAGTCCTATCTGTGATCCTGTGTTCTGCTGCATCCTGCTGGAGGAGGACGCGTAAACGGGAAGATGACAGCAAGGCATCAGGGCCTGGGAAGACACTTGTGCTACTTTTGTAATCAGCTTCTGGCAAAGGAAAAGCTTTGTCTCGGTTTACAGCCTGGCTTCTTTCCACAGTGAAACAGAACCCCCTCCAAAGCAAAGACACAAGCTGTTTATGCAAAGGCCGTATGGGATATTTTTGTGTAAAGGGTAACGTCTTAATGAAGCAAGGCAGGAGCACTGGCAATAACAGTTTGTTTCCACATGCAAAGCCCTACACGGGTGGAGGCAGCAAGGAAGTGACTTGCTCCCAACATCGGCACAACACACGCTCACAGCAGGGCAAAAGTTTGTAGGATTGCTCTCCTTTGGCAGCTTGGAGAAATACAGGCAATGGAGTCATGAGGTCCAGGGGACCGTAGGGTCATGGAATGGTTTGTGTTGGATGAGATCTCTAAAGATCATCTAGCCCTAACCCTCCTGCCACGTGCAGGGACACTTTCCAATAGATCTCAAGGCCCCATCCAGTAGGACTTTGGACCAGATGGAAACCCATAAATTTGCCCCCCTGCCAGACACATACATGTACAATGCAGAGGAAAAGCCCTCAGCACCAAATGCTGTGATGTACCAAATTGCTTGCTAGCACAGACATTGCCAACATGGGCTGCAATGACTGCAAAGGCCTTTATTTTTAAAACAACATCAAATTCCAACTCTAGAAAAGACAGAATGACCATAGTGATGATGTGTAACCTGATAGTATCTTTTTTTTTCTTTTCTTATCTGTAAACCCAAAATAGTAACACCGAGCCTAACTTCAGATCATGTGAGGATAAGTGAGTTTCTAAGGCTTGCCTCTCAGCAAAGATATGGCTTCGAGCTGTGGTCTTTGAGGATGCTACTCTTATTCTCATCACTGGATCTTATTCCAGTTACTGCTTTATCTGATCTCTTTCCACTGTAGTAGTTCTAGGGTTTAGATATAAAAGAAATGAAAAAACATTTCAGGTTGAGGAGTGAAGTCAGCTTAATGTTGCCAAGCATTCCATAACCAGGGAAGTGATAAAAATCCCCAAGACGATAAAATAAGCAACAAAAGCCAGTGGAATTATTTTCATTTGCCATCTGTTTTTTGTAATTTAATAGCATAAATATTAAAGCCAGCAAAGCTGGTGGTTAAAGGCTGTTAAATAATTTGTTGTGACATTCTGAGTGGTGGAAGCTTAGACTTTCACCTTGGGGTACTTGGACTAAGCCTAACAGCGTGTTTTTGAGTAAAACAAGGCTTCCAGAAGTGCATCTGGTTATGTTAAGATTTCAAGAGAGACAGAAGAGTCTCAGCTCCACACTAAGTGTTAGAATAGAAACACTTTGGAGAAAAAAATTGAGATGCCTTCATTGCCAAATATGACCTACCTCAGGGGCTTTCAAAAATACATTATAAAGCCATGAGAGCTGGCGGCTACATGAATTTTAAATGACTGCTAGTCACTTCTAGGTTGCTTGTGACTTGCTAAGCGGATGTCTGCGTCTCTAGTTTTATTCAAGCTCTTCAGTTTTGCTCCTTAACTTTTCACACGTGTGCTCTCGCTGACTGGGAGTGCTCAACCCAGAGACAGACCTCTGAGACAGCACGCTTGGAGCAACACCACGAACTCAACCCTCAGTACTCTCTAGTTCTGTTTACAAACATTGTTTATATCTTTTCCCTCCTTTAATGCAAAAACTTCTATCCTCAACGTGTGGTGTGGATAAAAGTGGGGTGTGGATAAAAGAGGTTTAGGTTGGATATTAGGAAAAACTTCTTTACCGAAAGGGTTGTTAGGCATTGGAATAGGCTGCCTGGCGAAATGATTGAGTCACTATCCCTAGAGGCCTTTAAAAAATGTTTAGATGTAAAGCTTAGTGATATGGTTTAGTGGAGGACTTGCTAGTGTTAGGTCAGAGGTTGGTCTAGGTGATCTTGGAGGTCTCTTCCAACCCAGATGATTCTGTGATTCTGTGAAGAGGTGATTAAAATAGGCCTTGGGAACAAAAATTACTGCTATATTCTAACAGAAATTAGTGTTCTGTACTAACAGATCAGTGTAGCTGTATATTTTTCGACTTACCAACTTCACTGTTTAATCCAGCTGGCTGAACTTGGCTTTGTGAACAGGACATCTCAAGCTACTGCATGGTTGGCTCTCCCCTAACACTTGAGAGTGGAGAATGAGATGTATCTACACACTTTTCCCCTCTGGACTGGCATGACTGCAGTGTTCAGTCTTGGCCATGGACCGATATGCTGTGTGACAGACAGGTTCCATGCAAAGAGACTGAAAAGACGGCAGTGTGCATCTAATGCATTGTAAATACTGTCAGTGGTGCAGAGTGCAATCAGGTCCGTGTGAGGAACTCACTTCAGCCAGTACTGAAACCACATTTAGTTGTTACCTTGGTATTTAGTGGCCTGGCTTGGACCACACACACGTTACAAAGTGCAGTGTGTCACGTGGCTGCTGCTGCTGATTGATCTTTGGTTTACCAATCCCACAGACTCTCTCCCTAACCACCTTCTGCTGATCTATGGCATGGAGGAACAGGCTGAAGGCATGTTCTCATTAGGAAATAAATTCTCTTGTTATTCAAGTAGATTTTCGATCAGTCTTCCACATCTTGCAAGGTCAGGAATGGCATGTTTTTTTAAATATACATATTTGTCTCTGGCCAAGCCACCCCTTAGGGCTCCACGTAGTAGTGCAATCAATCAAAACCCATGCTAGAAGCAGAATTTTAAATGGGTCTTTTATGTAAAGTTGCATAATTAATAACAGGTTTGCAATGCTGAGGGGGGGGGAAAGGAAAAATGAATGTAAGCCTGTTTAGAAATCTATCTTCATTACAGACTGCCACATTTTCTGAATGTGGAGTAAATCATTCCCGTCCATAGATACAGAAAAAAATGACCTTATGATCAAATGGCTGTTGCAGAAAAAGGCTGGAGTTGTCAGAAGCACCTTCAGCTCCAACAATAACCAAACAGCTGAGACATAACAAGGCACCTCTGTTCAGCTGAGCTCTGTTCACTATCTGCCTGAGTCAGTACAGTAAGAGGCAATGCCCCAGAGAGGTGGTAGGAGGTCAAAATTCAGTGAAAAGCTGTACAGACCAACTTTAATCATGAGATGTAACAGCTTAAGTCACATAACCTTCCAACAGGGAAGAGCTAATAGCTTGCCCATAGTCGGTTATTAATAGCCAAGTATTATGCATGGTTGTTAAAATCGTTTAACTTTGTGTGCCCACAGAGCATCCTCACATCTCAGTCTCTCTTGGTAGTCAGTGAAGACAGGGGCTTGTAGGGAGTGATTTATCCTGCCTATTTTAAACACCATTGTAAAATGATTTTCCAATGCCACAAAATTTCTCCCTAACCACCTTCTGCTGATCTATAGCATGGAAGAACAGGCTGAAGGCATATTCTCACTGGGAAATGAATTCTCATTTTGTCATCATATGACACAAAAGTCAGGCATATTAAACCTGCCCAGTCCTTTCTGCTGACTCCAAGGGGTCAGTGCTCTAGATGAGCAGTTCAAGTGAAGACATGGATAATGCAGGTGCCTCTATTTACTCAGATGAATTCTGGCCAGGCTACCTTGTTAAAGCTCCTTAACTCCATAAATACCTGAATCCTCAGTTGCTTTGGAGTATCTGCTTCATTTCAGATCAACTCATTTGCAAAACAAAACAAACAAACAAAACAAAAAAAAAAAAGGGTATTTTTCCAAGACCTGTGCACAGACTGGAGAGCTGAATGCAGATACACACTATAACTCACACACAATCCAAATGCTAGAGTTAAAACCTATAAAACTATTCACACAAATTCATGCTGATTTTCAGCAGTACTCTTTATACTCTTTATTAGGTTGAAAGGTACCTAGAGGATAGAAGTCATTTAGTAGTAATCATGCTCTGAAACAGAATTCAATTACTCAAGGACTTTATGAGCTTTCCTTTAAGCTGGATTCTTCTTCCAGATTATGCACTTTACTTTTATTTTCAGAAATTCACAAACACTGCACGCACAAAACATGTTCTACTTAGCCCTGATTCAACTGCACAGCCAATGCACACACGCAGGACATGTTTTTTGTGCTCCTGATGCCTGATCTTGCAACCACTGAATGTGAATAAAAGGAGCTATTACCTCCAGAGGTTCAAGATCGCATTCAAAGGTGTTTAAGAATGTGGGTTGTGTCATTTCTGATTTTCCCCCTGTCACTGTCACCTTGCAGAATATGGCTACACCATTTTTTCCCATACTAGGAGCTTAAATGAATCAGTCAAGTCTCACCTTATGGTCGATATGTCCTTAGGGTCTGTCCCCTTGCACATTGCTGACCCCAAGGTGTTTGATATCACCCACCACGAAACATGATCAATATTGAGCTGCGCCACCCTTCCAGCTCCTGAATTAACAACTGCTCCCTAATTCAGCCCAAGACTGTCGTCTTCCCTTCAGTTTGTGTTTGAAACTCCAGAACTTTCTGAAGCATGAAAGTTAATATGTTAAAAAAAAGCCTTTTTCGACAAATAGATCAAATACCATTGTTGCCCTGTCTCTTGCTGCAGCTCATTATGTCCTCTGCTTACTCTAAGAGTTAGAGATGTTTCTATTGTGTTATTTTAAATGGCTGCTCCACATGACCTCACCATTCATTAAAGAAAGTAAAGCAGCAAGCAAACAGACTACAAGTTGGGTTTCAGGTTTTGAAGATACGTCAGGAGAATTCAAGCAGGCTGAAAAAAAACTTTGTAAAAAATCGTTACCTTCCACTTACGATCTCTGTACAGAATAGCTAACCATTTAGAGATGTGCGGAAACTATTATAATCAAATAATTCAGTAGGGAGGATTGCCCCATCCTCATTTTCCTCATTTCAGAAGGGCTCCTGGTGTTGGTAGACTTAAGGAGGTTGCACCTGCCATGGGAGGAAAGGACCTGAGCACCCCACGTCGATGCAGGATGAAGTGCCATGGATCCTGACCAACTAATTGCATGTGTGCCCCTCCTGTCACTGCCGCAGGATCTGCCATTTCTCCCCGTGCTGTGTTAGCAGAAAGCACTATATGTCTGGTTGTCCTTGAACTGTCTCCCAACGCATTGCACAGCCATCACGTTGCTGCGAGCCAGGAGGTACGTGACCTCTGCACGTCTTGGGGAAACATTTGATACTGCCCGCACACCCTCACTGGCACGGGTAGCGCTGCCGATGCGCAGTCCAAGAGCACTTCCAGCCTTCACAAGGGAGCAGTGCAGTGAAGTGGAGTGCCAAGGAGGGGACTGTGCTGCTTTTCAAGCCTTCTGCACCCCACTGGGTTCAGTCTTGAGGGAATTAGCTGGCATGTGGCAACCTCCAGGGAAGCCCCTGAAGAGGAGCCAGTTCAGTTGCAGAGGCTGGGCAATCCGCCTTGTAGCCCATGGACTTCTCTCAAGCCAAGTAAGACCACGCTGGGCTATGAAAGTCTAAATCAAAGGATTATACAGTAAATGCATGTTTTCTGCTCTGGACTGCCCCAGTTGGAATGGGTCTGATAGAGTCTCTGTGGCTGGGCTTGGCCTGCCATGGGGACAAAGATGCCCAATGCCTTTGTGAAACCAAGACCTCTGTATGCAAATTGATAGCATTATATCTTTTTTTTTTCAAGATGTAGTCAGTCTTTGTTTTCTAATATGCAAAACGTATGCCACGTCACAAATGACATGATGGGTTAAACAGCCTGTAAGGAAGCTCATTCTCAAGGACTATTTAAGGAATAGCATTTAAATGGCATAAATGCCTTTGAGTAAAGGCCAACAAAAGCTCATGGCTGGAGCCAAAAAAGCTGTTATGAGATTAAAAAGCTTTTTATGAGCCCCTGTTCATCTACTACCTGATTTTGCTACATTTGCTGGCTTTCTGGACCATGCTTCAGGACACCAGCACTGCCCACCTGCTGTACAAAGGGGACTTGGGGCCTCATTTTACTGTTGCAAATTCTGGGTGGTTTGGTGCCGAAACTGCTGGTGCCATGGAGTGGCTGTGGGCCTAACCCAGCATTCAAACGCTGCAGGACCAGTCCTTGAGGATGTCAGTGTTGGATTATGACAGCAAGTACCACTACCAATTAATTTCCTATCTGTAGGCATATATATTCCTTTTAATGGCTTGCAGGGCTTCTGTATCTAAAATATGGAATTGTGCTGGACAGGTTTTATAATAAGGGATTCTTTATTTCCCAATTAATGCCTGCTTAAAAGACTATTCATATGGTGGGAGACATTTTGCTTTTAACAGGGACTGAGCAGTAATGAGGGACTTAAAAAGACTTGAATACTGAGCATTAATTTCTTTCTTCTATTCTTTATTACAGACTATAGGTATGCATGTAATCAGGCATAAGGATAAAGAAACCTCAGAGTTTGGGGGAATGAATGATTAGGGCTTGGTTTGACCTGAACCCACCTGAAAAACTCATTTTCAACATTTATTGCTTGTCTTGGAACACCAAGATTAGACTGTGTGAAGCACTGGGAGAAGGAAATAAACAAAATCACTCCCTGTATGAGTTTACCATCTGGAGATAAGTAAGACAGAGCGCAGGTCACAAGCAGGCACCCTCATGTCTGTGTTCAGAACTGAGATTTTGTTCCTGACCTATCTACATTCAGGTTTTGGTTTGGATTTCAAAAAGGATTTTCTCTCACCCCATTTTGTGGCTTGATTCTGTAAACTGGGTCACAAATGTTCAGCTGTGGAGGATGCATTAGAAAATGTAGAAGTACTACAAAGCCAGGTTTTAAATGCCTCAGAAAAACAAAGGAAGTAGTTTTTCTTGGGAGATATATACACTCGTAACAGGACACTGTACACAATGCGTCCAAAGCTCACGAAGCTCCTTGAGCTGGTTTGAGTGCTGTGTGATGGAGAACATGACACAGGAGATCCACAGCAGAGCATGGTCCTGTGTCCTGGGGCCAGTCCTGGCTGCTTGTTCCCTCAGGCATTGAGAGGAAAACTGTATGCTCACGGAGAGCAATTAGAGGAAAATAAAATGACTAAAAATGTTCTGAGAAGTAAATCAGCTGTTGACATGTGCTAGAAACATTTGTGTGCTTTCATGATTAACATGCAGCACCATGAGACGCTGGGTCACATCTAGTGTCCTGTAAGTGGATGAGTGATAACACTCACGTAACCTTTTCCCAGGGTGTTAGGGAAGCATTGCTAAAGGTATAAATCACTTCAAAAGCTACCAGAATTTGCAAGCTACACACCAAACAGCTGTGCTTTTTCCCCTGTTAAGTTGGGAGCAATTACAAATGCTTTGGATTGTACTTTCCATGATGATCAAATATGAAGATAATATTTAAAATAAGAACAGAGATAAGAAGTGAGGGGGAAAAAAAATAGCAAGCAGCAAAATACAGTGTGCTCTATAGCCTAGAGACACAAAGGAAGATGAGGACACGTTTCTCCTTTCACTTCCTCATGCCAGTCACTTCCACACAGCCAAGGAACTGGAGGAACACCCCACCAAAAGTCATAAAATAGCACCAAGAGCACAGCATAGGAGGAAACGTAACCCAGAGCAGGGTGGGACCGGAGGGGTGATGGTAGCTGTGGTAGTTCCTGACAGAGCAACTCAGCCAGTTTAAAAATAGAAGTTGTCAGGAAAAACAGAAAATCCTGGAGACAAGCAGGTGGCTGCAGCAGATTTTTGTTTGAAATGCTAAGGTGGAGGGGAATTACCATCTCCTTCCAGCCTTTCTGTTTCTCAAGACTCAGAAGAAGCCAGGAAAGCATATGGAAACCTCATCTTCCCACAGAGCATCCCCTTCCATGGAAAACTAGCTGATGTGCAATATGAGCTACTGCCTCTTCTCTGAGTAGTGCGTTGATGCTCTCCTTAATCCCACAGTTCAAGAGGTTACTTAAAGGACAGATGCATATATAAATACCATATGCTGTCTATGTCAAAGCAAACCTTTTCTCTTTAGTTTCTCCAGAGTTATGAAATACTCCACCTGCATCCCTAGTATTGCTTGCAGCCAGATGCCCCTGGCAGGGAAGAAAGGGATATATTCCTAAAGTAACCAGGTTATGTCGGAGATGGGAAGAGGCAGAAGCAGCCAAACCACAGCCAGAAAGATCAGTCATTCTCAAGGGGTCCTTAGCAAACAGCCTTGATGCACTCTCATTGCTGAGATTTACTGTCAGTGTTACCAAATAAAGCTCAGGGCATTGCAAGAGGAACAAAACATCTTCATTGATTATATGCTACGTGCAAACCAATAAGCAAGTCATCACAGTACATGCTTTTGCAGATAATTTATTTTAAACAAAGTGGGCATAGACTTTTGTGTCAAAAGTACCTCTGCTGTGGTTTGATAGGGAAAGACAGGAAAAGATTTAGCAAAAGGAGGCTGTAGTGCACGTATCTCCACCCCATCTTCTCATCCTAAGCTCCTGTCTCTGACAATGGGAACAAAAAATAAACAATTTAAAATGTGATTTATGTAGTGTATTTTAGATACAGCCCTTAGAGTGAGATATGGACACCCTGATATGCCTCGTTCTCACCACTATTAAGCTCAGCCAGCTGAATGTCTCTGATGTACTCTTTTCTACCTTTGACCACATGAATCCCACCAAAGGAGTCATTCATCCTAAGAGAGCTTGGTCTGTGGAGACTCCTAGTATGCAAAAAAAAAAAAAAAAAAAAAAAAAAAAAGAAATTGCATTTAAAAGTAATAATAATAATTCCCTAAACCAAAATCAGCATAACATCATCACTACAACACATATTTTTCTCAATTATATAGTAAATTCTTCACAACTGTTACATTGTTAGGCAATGTCCAGTCCATGTTTTTTTCCAGTTACTTCTCTCTCTTATCATTTTTATCTCAAATTCCTTGAGCCCCATGTTGGGCACCAGAAGGGACTGTCGTGGTTTTACCCAGCTGGCCAGCTGAGCTCCACCACAATCCCTCTCTCACTTCCGCTCCTCAAAGGAAGAAGGGGAGAAAATAAGAGGGAAAGGGCTCAAGAGGTGAGATAAAGACAGGGAGATTGCTCACCAGTTATTGTCATGGGCAAAATAGAGACAACGTAGGGAGTTTCATATAATTTATTGCCTATTAGTAACAGACTAGAGCACTGAGAACTAAAAGCAGACTAAAAACACCTAAACTCTGGCCAGCAGTGGGTCCTTTTTGGAGCTGGCTCTGATCGGACAGGGGGCAGCTGCTGGGCTCTGCTCACAGAGGCCACCTCTGCAGCCCCCCACTACCAAACCCTTGCCACATAAACCCAATAAGATGTTCCCATTCATTTCTGTCCATTGAGCTCCTCATGCAGTCTCCGTTGCTGGGAAAATCTAGCATTTTTGACTTTTTATTCCGAACTGGAAAGAAAAATTGTAAATCTGAAATTTTCTGCCAGTACAGGTGTTTTCATTTGTAGCTGTATGTCAACAAATTAGGAGGGAGCATCTGAATTCTGAAAAACAAATATTTTTCAAAGGAAAGCTCCTAGTCTGGATATTTTTAGCCAAAACTTAATTAAAATTGTCTATCTCGTTCAGTTCTGACTTTCTTCACTGAACTTACTTGAGGGGATACTGGGTTAAGAAATATTGTTTTGACAGCAACCTGTTCTGTACCATTTGCTAATTTTACCCAAATAGCTCTCCCCCAGATCGCCCATGGGTAGCTGGTATAAACAGTAGCATATATACGGTGACTATCCTTTCAATTTCAAAGCAAGTTCAAGTTTATTTTCTGTTATGATGTCTGTTTGGCAAATGGTTCCTGGTCATAAGCTATGCAGTAAAAGATGGAATTGCCTTCTGTTTTTGTGCAATTAAAAAGTAATTGTAAGTCTTAAAAAGTCATGTTGTAATGCCAGTAATGACCTTATGTGCATATTCAGGTGATGAGTATTTTCCCCATGTTTCTTCTTATTCTAATTAAGTGTTTTTGTTCTTGTTACTGCCCTTTCTGTGGCAAACGTAAGGAATGCAAGATGCATCTCTGGTGTAAACAAATTTATGTAAATAAGGGATAAAGTTGAAGAGCTTTTCAACAGCTAATAGAAAATATGGAGATGAAGCAGCAAAATGGAGCAGAAAGGGATTTAGTTCTGTGCATACGCTAAGAAAGTAATATGAGTGCACATTTCTGTATGCTCAGGAAATGAGAGGGAGGGGATTTTGTATTGTGGGCAATTGAGCATGAACTTCAGTATTTTCTGACTCCTAGCTACCATGAGCTGAGTGCTGCTTGGGGCTCTGAGTGAGCCAGCCCCATGGGGACGGTACAACCATCACCTTGCTTCACCTCTGTCCTGGCCTTCTAATGTTTCCTGAGTGAGCAACAGCTGCATGTCAGAGCAAACTCTGCCCATGCCAAGGCTCGACTGGCATCCTCTTCCCACAGCACCCTATTGAGGGACCTCACTGACAAAACACCTCCAACCTCTCCTTCTCCTCCCTTCCTTTCTTTCCTAGTCTGCTCTCTGTACCTTCAGTCCTCAGGGGAGAAAGTCGTTATGATGTCCATAAGTGAAATGAATTATAAGACCTTATAGCTCATGTCTTTCAACTTCCTCAAAACACTTCAACAATGATTATAAGTAGGCATCTCATTTATCTGAAGCAGAGGTCTTTGTGGAAGAAGGGGAAAATAAGGACTGTAGGGCAGTATCTGTTCCAGGCTTTCGACACCTAGAAGTTTACATTTAGCCTTAACTGTTTGCATGTTCCTCTTCTGTAGCCAGAGAGAGCAATTCTTATCAAAGACTGGGATAGGAATCATTTCAGCCAAATTCACACATTTCCGTTTGAACTAATAACCCTGTGTTTCTATTGAGTCAGCAGAGAGATGTAGGATACAATTCATCACGGCTACTGTAGGATGTGATAAACTGCACCTACTCTTCTCCTGAGATCGTAAAGATTATTTAGTGACAACTGGCTTGGCAATTGATGTCTATATTTTAGAAGCTGATGTTCATTGAGTTGAATTTCATCCATTGTGATGAATGTCACTGTTCCCTGAGATTGGTTTTGGTATACCACCGAATCTGCTTGCTGCCCTGTGATGTACATCATGTTCTGACTTAGCTCCAAGGTACAAATGAGACTGTCTGATGTTGCTTGGTCTTGGGTGTAACTTATAGTTCTTATCTCATGTGTTCAGCTAACTTCGTAACTAAAAAGTTCCACAAAGATGTTGACTACACAGTCCATTTGTCAGCCAGAACTTGTGTAAGAGGATGAGAAAGCAAGATGAAAGGACCATTTTTGTGGTCCTGACATCCTTCACCTTTATTGTATTAGAACCTATTAGCCTTGGCTAAGAAGGAAAAATAATAGGAAAAATGAACAACTGGACAATAAATTGCCTTGTAGACTGCTGTGACTACTGAAAGCCACATCTTCCCACCCACCACATTATGGTGTGCATCTCTGAAGAGACACAGGCTTTTCCAAACTTGGGCCATCACCAATCTCAAATAAGAAATGTCCTGTTCTGCACCGATACAGACTATGACATTTATTCAGTGTTACCTGCATCACCAGAACCTGCCTTCAGTCCTGCTGCCTGTTTTGGAAAATGGCATTTGTAGGAATAGCACTGTGCAGAGCCAAGTTCTCTCATAGTATGACCTTGATGTATTCTTTCTCTATGTATTTTATATTTTAGTGTGATAAAATTGAGTACTTTTTGCTTATTATATTTTTCAGCAAATAAGACCCAAGCTATGTCTCCTGAGTAAGCAGTGCAGAAAGTGGCTTGTGACTCCACGAGACACCTCATTTTCAGCAGAGCCAGCTGTCTTGGGCTAGGATGAATTACAGCGATTCCATCCTTGTCCATGCTGACACTGGGATACACATCTTCTTATGGCAGTTAACCTCAAATCCCATTTGAGCCCTTCCTGATAGTCCTAGTGCCACTGAAAACATCATTTAGTCCTGCCTCAAAGGGCCATTTTGATTTAACTAGAGGGAACAGGGAGATAAAATACTATGATTTCTTCCTGATTAAAGGGGGAAAAAAAGACCCCTCAGACATAATTTTTAATGGAGTGGGTATTTAATGGAGAATGAGTATTATTGAAGAAAATATCCATTTGGCTGAATTAATTATTGAGATAAAAAGACCTTATAAAGTCAGCCAGGAAAGATGAAATCATATCAAAGGGCAAATGCTGTATTCAGAAACCAAGACATTAAATTGTGTACAAGCCATGAGAGAAAGACACAGGGCAGACAGCTTTTTGATCATTGTTTCAGTTTTCGTCTACATCTTTCAAATTATAAGGACTCAATTTCTTCTGGGTTGTCTTTACATAAATGTCAGCTTTAGAGGCCAGCACAGCAAAACTAAAGCAGCAAACTGAAATGTAAAGTAGGAATATATTTGCTGTTTACAGCATTCTTACGACTGTCATATAATTCTTTTTAAAATCATTGCCTTTTGTCTATCATTTAGGAAGTATTCTTTCCTTACTGGCTTCTCCTTATGGAAAAGTAGGTGAGTTATTGGCTCCAATGAGATCTGTGGGGGTTTACCAGTGATTTCATTAGATTTTCATCCTTTGGTGCCTTTTACACAAGGGCAATATATGTTTCTTATATTTTTTCAATAAGCCAAAATCCAAAACCTCTTCAATCTGTGACAAGACACTCACTGGATTTGATTAACTTGGATGAGGCCTTAGTCTTTTGGTCTTGCAGTGGGAAAACAGTACGGAAAGCTACTGTGCTGCTTCTCCAAAGTTAGAAAACTGCCTCAGGGCTGTTCTCCATCATGTGGCTGTTTCCTGCCGTGAATCTCATACAACACTACAGCCAGGCCTCTAACACGGTATCACTTTAGAGGGTCTCAAAGATCCCTGTGCTTCCTGCCAGCAAAAGAAACATCCCACATTTCAAACATATCGCCCTCTTCTACAACATGAGCACACTACAGGGATCAGAACAAATGTGGTTGTTTTATTGTCTACAAAATGAGAAAAACATCCACAGAAGAGTATCCAATACAGAACCAATTCACGTAGGCTTAGAGCAGAGCTCAAGAGGTTGTGTGCTCCATCCCCTCTCCTCTTGTGCAGGGCAGAATCAGCTCTACCTGAGCCATGATGGGCATGAAATCATATCCATTTCCAAGGGACTTTTTATATGAGCATATTTTCTTGTTATTCAATCTCTTATTCTTCTCTTAAGTTAAGCTGATTGAATTCATATTTGAACATATTTGAACTTAAAAACCCTATTTTCTGGACAAACCCTATTTCCTCACAAAAGTGAAAGTAAGAAGCCCTGAAAAAAATCTTAAGTTTTCTGTGCCACCGAGTCTGAAAGTCCTTGTTGAAATCTTTCTGTCAAGTGTCGCGGTGGACTGACATATCCCAACAAGTCACTTAGACCTTGTTTAGTAGGAGTAGCTCAAAACTGACACACTACTAGCTCTCTCATCTCACAGAGCTCATTAACTGACATAGCTGTCTTAGTACTGAACCATGCTCGCTCTACCTACAGGCATGAACAGAACAAGAAATTTCAGATTTCAAACTATACTTGTCCAAATGTCATCTAGCTTGTTGATTTAATTGATTCCTTTGTTATCCAGAAGAAGGGAACTTCTCTAGATCTTGACTGCTGACCACAACTGGAAGGAAAGATGGGCCACGTTGTGTCTGGAAGCAGCTGAAATATCTGTATTGGCTATTTTCAGAAACAGGTTCCTGAAAAGATGGACTTAGAGTCTCTCCAATCCCACTGAGAAGTCCTTGTGGAGACATGTCGTCTTCAGTAGTAGCTGGATTGTGCCTCATTTCCCCACAGAATTCTGATGGAGGATTCAAACTGTAATGTAAAATATACTTAGGTATAGTCCTCCAGTGCACTAAACAATTTACTAGTGTAATTTTTGAGGGGAAGTTGTGTTTTCCTCAAGCAGTGTTTGACAGTGCCTTTTGAATATTCTTTGAAATTCATTAGATATGAGGCATTAAGCCATATCTGCTTCCAAAACACCTAGAAACAGCCAGTGCTGAGAGCAAAAAAAAAGACAAGACAAGATTTCTTTATGATGCTTGTTTACTTACATATGTGACTTCTTCATTCAGGTCTGTTATCATTCAAAAATTGAGAATATTAAAAAAGACAGGGCTGGTCTGTGCTGGTACACCCAGTCGCTGTGCCTCCGTGGAGAGGGGAGAGCACTGAAACAAAGCAGTGTGTGGGAGCATGTTGTTTGATTCAATGTTGGAGCAAGAGCCTGCAGAGATAGAAGAATCTCCATTCTTGGAGATTTCCAAAATTCAGCTGCACAATGCCTTGAGCCTCCCAATCTAATTCTGAAGCTAATCATTCTCTGAGTAGGAGGCTGGCCTGAATGATCTCCAGAGGTCCCTTCCAACCTAAAAGTAGCCAGAGCAGAAGACTAGGTGAAGCTGCTGAGATTTTGGAGATTCCAGGAAGAACAGAAGAAAACTACTTGGTGGTCTGAGAAGAAACAGAGAGAAGAAAGGAAGAACCAAAATCAAAACCAAACAACCACCACCAACAACAAAACAACCCTACAGCTACAAACCTACAGTCTTCTTGCAAACTATTTAATTGCTATGGTATCTAAGTCCATAATACTAACCGAAAAAAAATCAGTCATCTTTTCTTCTCATATGTTGTCCTACTACAATGGTAGAGAAAAAGGTTTTGTTTTGTTTTGTTTTGTTTTGTTTTCATTTTACAGCTTCCTTTTCTTCTCCTGATTTTTGTCCCAACATTCTACATTAGATGTTTTAATTGAACTTCATACATTAATTAAGTACTTCAAGCTAATAAAAAAGATAAAAAGATTTTAAAGTGAAGTGAAAGGTTTGCTGGTGACAAGTCCCCAGGGAAACACAAGTGGTGTCAGGCTTGTCAGACTGCGACCCCCCAATGTGCCAGAAGCATTTGCAAGTCAGTGAGGAAGATTTATACTGGGGACTCTCTTCTTTTCTTGTGCTGATGTGAACGTAACTCAATGTGAATCATGATGTGCTTTATAGCCTATGATTTAGAGGAAACGTGCATTGGGCACTGGGCTTGTTACAACGAGGCACTGCAATCAGGGACGAAAACCAGGTATGAGCAGTTGCTGGTATTCAGCAAGGTGCTGCTGAGAGAGAAATCATCTTTATATGCTCAGAATTGGAATCTAAATAAGGCCTGAAAAAGTTCTGTGCTGGGATGATTTGGGAAGGTCGCAGAGATTTTGTGGCTTTCCTTGATGTGTCAGTGCTGTTGAAACTATTTTCTCAGGCTGCCTCCGCAACTTGGCAGGACATTCACAAAGGCTGAAGTCACGTGTGAGAAAATGATGGTGTCTGAGAGACCCTTGGCTACTGTTTCTTTGCATACAATCTCTGTTTCATACATAAAAACAGGGAAGTCCTTTACATCTATTAATATTTCCCATGCAGTGTTCCCTGAGCACATGAGACAACTCCAACAGAGGGATCTGATCCTTCTCCAGGAGTGAACACCAAATAGCAGCTCTAGTCCTTGTGCTAATTGACAAGGGTTTGCTACACTGATCTGTGAAGCCAACAGCCCAGTCTGAGCGAAGTGATGGTCTCTTCACCCTAGGAACAAGCCTTCCAAGTCAGGTGCAGTTGCAGTCCAGTGATGCTGCATCATTAGCTATGTAACGACCTGTGATTGATTAGTGAAGGAGAGCAGCTTCCAAGGCTGGCAGGCTGCTCCCTTTCCTGGACACCACGTTTTCATGCTGTTCTGAATGAAGGACCTGGAAAAAGCCACAGTTGCATCTCCTTACCTCACCTTTTGGAGTAAGTGCGCAAGTGCAAACCTACCCAGCCTTCAGGACCATCTGGCTTGTCTGGTTATTAAAATTGTTCTCAACACTGAAGCTATAGTAATTACATTCAAGTCCACACTGCAATTTTGAGCCATCCTCCGACTGATATAATGCCCTAAATCCAATTAATTATGATTCCTCTCCTAGAGACAGCATCAGCCTATTATTGGCCAGTTTGACAAAAGCAGCTTAAAGAGATTGACACCACCACAGTCCCTGGCAGACAGACCCAGAGGCAATGGTCTTGGAAGCTGATTTATGGCAGCTAACGATAGCTGAGATCTGGTACCCAGTACCTGAAATACAGATGTATGGAGATGCACTTCTCTGCTGTCTAAAGAAAATTTCATGGAAATGCTGTAACATAGCCGACAGTCCTTCAGTCTTTAGATCCCAAATTTTACATCTGTGATGCATTGTCTCTTGTTAGTTGCAGTAACACATCTTTTATTTTGCCTTACCTCACACATATTTGCTTACAATGTTCCAGAAACAGCAATCAGGGGCTGACTGAATTTCCATCAATTTCTATTGTCATGGGGAGGGCTAGAAAGACAGTGAGACAACATAATACATTGCCTGCTCATTTAAACATAATGGAGTCTGCATATGCAAAATGGCATTTTAAAGCTGCACTCAAGCCTACAGAAGCAGCTTATTCTTATGAGCCAAATGAGAGATTGCTTTATAATTGAGAAGTTGAGCAAAAGCAAAAACTCAGATTTGACGTCTGGCTGCAGAAAGGAAAGAAACAGGATTTATACCTCAGCTTTCCCCAGCTGAAGTGGTGCCATAGCAGGATTATTGCTCCATTTAGTGAGTAATGGGACACCAGAGAAGACAACGAGAAATGACAGTCCAGAATGAAGCATTAATTCCAGGAAAGAATAAGGTGCCTTTAACTTGTCTTCTCCTCCCTGTCCCATGCCCTGCAGTGGGTTAAGGGACCGCACCACTCTAATTTACCACTCTGGCATTTCTGTAATATGATTCATGCATCGCACTAAGAATTGGGGTGTTGAGCTCAGGACTAGGGATTTGGTGATGGGGTAGGCATCTTGATGCATGGTGCTGGGATGCTGCATGCTGCTTGTCCTCTTCATGGACCTCACTCACTCATCTTCAAGACACTTCTATGCTGGGTCACTTTGAAGATCTGCTTGATGCAATATCCCATGGTTTCCTTAAAAATCCTGTTTCTAATCATTTGCTATGCAGCTATATCCTTTTAATATCCACTTTAAATTTCCTTCTAGAATACATTCTATCCATTTTACATGCAGAAAGTTCCTGTCTTCCAGCTAGCAGAAAACAGCTCCTGTTGCACATTTCCTCTCTTCTAGCCCCTGGAATGTTTTGTGCTGCATTGACACAAACAAAGAAACTGCAGTACTCTGTAGAAAACATGGCAAAGGACTAATCTTATTAAACAAAAGAATACATTAAAATGAAAGTTCAAAAAGCTTCATTATGTCAAGGTACAACCCCACAGTGGAATACCAGTATGGCTCTCCTGTCTCTATAGCTGATTTACCTTGGATTGTTGTATTACAAAAATAAAAATAACTGAGTGGAATTTTAAATGTATTCAGCAATCTTCTATCCAGCAATTTTTGAGCTAGAACTGCTCTTAACTAAGTCCTTCATTTCTTCTCATTCGCTGCTCTTTGGATAGCTGAATCACCGCCTTTCATTGCACCAGAAGAGGGATCATAAAATAGTGGATAGGAATAATCAGTCTGCTGCCTATTCTGTGGCAGCTAATCCTCTATTGACAGAAGTGGGAGGCTGAGTTTGCTTCGGGAACTTTGGGGCATACTGTTACATGGGACATTTTGTGTCTTATCTACAATCTTATTTACTTGATTATTGCAGTCCGATCTGAGGTCAGTATAAGACAGAATTTAGATGACATGCAGATAAGTCACACACCTGCCCTTCACTTAGTTTTTGAAGTGTTCATGTCTCTGAATCCTTGCAGGAGCTTTTCTCTTGCCACCTCTTCTGCTTGGATTCAGCATGTAGTAGTCCCTAAGTCTACTCTGGGTATAATGTAGTGTTGTGTTCAGCTCTGGGGCCACCAGCACAAGGACATTCACCTGTTGGAGCGGGTCCAGAGGAGAGCCATGAAGATGATCAGATGGCTGGACCCCACTTTGAAGACAGGCTGAGGGAGTTGGGGTTGTTCAGCCTGGAGAAGAGAAGGCTCTGGGGAGACCTTACAGCGGCCTTCCAGTACCTAAAAGGTCCTACAGAAAAGCTCTCTGTCAGCGTGTGTAGCAATAGGACAAGGAATAAAGGCTTTAAAGCAAAAAAAAAGGTAGATTTTGATTAGATATAAGAAAAAAAGTACTGAGTATTAGGGTGGTGGGGCACTGGCACAGGCTGCCCAGAGAAGCTGTGGATGCCCCATCCCTGGAGGTGTTCAAGGCCAGGCTGGATGGGGCTTTGGGCAACCTGGGCTTGTGGGAGGTGTCCCTGCTCATGGCAGGGGGTTGGAACTGGGTGGACTTTAAGGTCCCTTCCAACCCAAACCTTTCTATATATTATTCTATATAATGGTGTAGTGGAGTTAAAATATTTAGAAGTGCCCTGATTCTATGCACATCTGTTTTATGCTTTTATACTCCCAAGCACCTTTCAGTGGACAGGTTTTAAAAAGAGCTTTATAAATCCACTGAGATTAATGACAGGGAATGTTTTCTTTGACCATTTACTTCTTTCTCCAAGGCTGGCTGCAGAATATGCCTCAGAAACATAGAAAACAGAAGTGGCTGGATCTGCCTGACTCCCCCACCCTTACCCAAACAGTACACCTTGGCTGATCACACCAGGCTAATTACTAAGGTGACTTTTGTTATTAGTCTGCAAAATCCTTGATGTGTCCCTGCTGCTCTGTTCAGTATGGATGAGGTCTTGGCTGGAGCACTTGAGTCTGTTCAGAGGCAGTAAATGAGAAGCATGAAAAAGGTCTTCAAATAAGTGGCAGGTTCTTGTGAGAGAGAAGGGAATAGTCCTCATTTCCATACCATGATGAACAAGATAAGGAGCAGTCAAGGAAATTTTGAAGAAGGTACAAACTGAAGAGCTGGAAAGACTTTGAACAGTTAAACACATGAGGAATGACCCACCTGCCTGTTCTGAAAGCAAGAGCCCTTCCACCCCTTATAAGCATGGCTCCTCTCACTTGTAATTTTGCTCAGCTGTAACTGTTTGAGCTGAAATTTCCCAGCCTGGAGAATCTCCCTGGACCTGAGGTACAGCAAAACTTCCAGCCCAAACAGTGACAAAGTTTAATTCTCTACCACTTCTCTTTGCTCCATTGCTGACTTGGACTGGAAGGATTGAGTTTGGGAAAACTTTGCTGCTCTTGATCCTCTGACCCAAACTGCAGAAGCTACTTAAATTAAAAACAAAAACAAATAATAATAAAACAAACAAACAAACAAAAAAACAGCTCTGTACAAACCCAGTGGAGACAGTTGCATTTTGTGTGTGTCAAACTCTGCATTCAGGGAATGGACCTTAGTCCCTAATGGCTCTTGAAAAAAAAAAAAAAAAAAAGTGATGATTGATCAACCACTGAAAATGTTCCTTTTTTTGCTACTGTTTGGCGGATGTGAAAGTCTCACAAGATGCTACTAAGGGTTTGCATGCGGCTCACCATCACCACCACCCTCCACCCCTTCCCCCAAATAAGCGAAAAAGTGATGAAAGTGTTATTCCCTCTCCAAGAACTGGTATGGTATCTATCTCAGCCCCTTATCTCTGCTAACTTTAAAAACTCTCCTTGAATTTGGAGACCAAGATGAAGCACAAGCCTTTGGCAGTGTCACTAGATCAGCTGTTTCTGTTGCCATAGTGCAATACAAAGGTCCTGCACCTCCTTCTGTACCTTGATGATACTACCAGGGCATAGGGCCATTCGGACACTATTAGGATTTCTGAACAGGATCTGCTCCCTGCTGCTGTTCCTGGGACCAGCATCCAGTTTCTGGGCTGGTTTCATGATGAAATGGGCTTCATTTCAGTCAGAAACCTATTTGCAGCACAATTTAATTCCTCAGCTAGTTAGCTTTAATAATAGTAATTAGCAG
The DNA here is from genome assembly GCF_964211825.1 of Aythya ferina. NCBI lineage: Eukaryota > Metazoa > Chordata > Aves > Anseriformes > Anatidae > Aythya > Aythya ferina. The sequence continues at coordinate 149,576,296 of NC_140297.1, read as the reverse complement.
ATTGGAAGAGCATACTTGATTTCTGAAGTCTCTGCTGTGATTTTCCTGCTGATTACTTGAAGAACAGCAATGCCCTGAACTCCAGGCAGGAGTTTTGGGGTAGCAATGATGTCATCATTTGAAGAACAATGAACAGATATCTTATATTTAACAAAAAAATATTGATGAATAGATGTTGTGATGATAGAAAGATAGCAGTATTTTCACTTGGTCAGTTGTGGAGGTGAGGTAATTCCCTCTTTCTTCATGGTTATCTCAGACAACATCACGCCTCTGCTGCTGGAGAGGCACTTCTGTTGGCACCAGGGGAAGCCACCTCACGAATCACCTCTGAAGCTCTGCAGGAGGCCTGCCAACACTTCAGTCTCCATGCTCATGCTGGGTGACAGGTCCCAGCAGTGCTGCCTATGCACATCACTAATTCGCTTTGTTGCTGTTGAAGAGGCTTCTCAGCTTCCCTGGGGTTTTAACAGTAGGGATGGCAATGGGACAGGTTTATTTAAACCAAGCCAAGGGGCAGGTTGCTGTACCTCAAGTAGGGGAAATGATTGCAGAAGAGAAAGGCAGAATAAAAGAACCCAACCTCAGACCCTACCTGCTCAGACATGTTCCTCCCTGGTGGTTTCTCCAGCGCCTTGGCCAGCCTTGTTCCCACGTCTCCCAAGGCAGCTGGGCCTAAACTCTTTTTTTATCAGGATGGACCTTCTTTCCCAGCTGTATTTGAATTCCACTTGCTGGTCCTTCCCTGTGAATAAGAAGGGAACTTCAGTGACTCAGACTGTTATTATACAGGGCCATCTGCTCTAACATCTTCCACTGTGTGTCTTTTGGAGGTAGGCTTGGAAGTAAAACATACAAATCTAACAGGAGCTCCCTGGTCCTCCCATGTTTTGTCTGGGCCAAAAAATTCCTTCAGCTTTACTAAATCACGCCTAGTAAGGTTCATTTATTGCACATAGGCTGCATTACCCACAGTCCTACAAGCTTTATCCCTCCGCAGAGACAAAGAGCTACATGACTAATGCAGAAGATGGAGCTGTCCATGCTGTGCACTCCCACACCTGCCCACACTCGTCTCACAGGGGGCTTGCTGGTGGGTTATTTATTGTCCAGTGGGGAAGCAGCCGAATGGGTTTTCACTGCTTTGGTCACTACCTGGGAACAGAACTTTTTCCTTGATGTAAATACTAATGAATGACTTTATTGTTGCACTTTCTGAGTGCTTCAAACTTTTTAAAGTTTCTTTACCTCCCTGATGCGCCAACAGATTTTACAGGATGGCAACAGAAGTACTCAGCACAAGGGTTAGGAAGGCCAACAGCATCCTGAGCTCTGCTGGAAGAAGCTTTGCCAGATGTTGGAGGGAGCTGGTCCTTCCCCTCTGCTGTCAGCCCCACCTGAGTGCTATATCCAGTGCCAGGTCCCAGTGCAAGAAAGATATGGGCAGACTGGAGTGAGTCCAGCAAAGGGCCACAAAGACAATTATGGGACTGGAGCAACTCTCTGGAGCTGGGAGGGTTCAGCCTGGAGAAGACAAGGTCTGAGGGGATCTTATCCAAGTGTATAAACACCTGGTGGGGAGGGAATAATTAAATGGAGCCAGGCTGTTCTCAATTGGCACTCAGTAACAGGAAAAGAGGCAAAGGGCACAATTCAAAATACAGGAACAGTTTCTTCATTTTATAAGATTTCTCATTTTATAAGACCTTTTGCCATTGCAAAAGGGAACATCTGCATTATTTTGTCTTAATAGAGCACGTCAGTCAGGTCTCCTGCACTAATTACCTGACATCTGTGTGAAGGGGGGTGCTGTGGGAGTTTGGAAAAGCCCATGGGGGTCAAGGCCAAAGAACAACCCTCAGATAGTGCTGTGGATCCAGCCATGCTGAGCATCTGTTCAGGAGAGGAACATACTGAAAATACTGTATTTTTTTTTCCACAATACAAAAGAAATCTTTACATTTTTCAGAAATACTGTATTTTTTTTTGGAGAGATTCGCAGCTGCAGTACTTTGGCTGTGAAGATTTTTTATTTAAAAGTGCTCATTTGCAGACACATCAGGGGGAAGTACAAGGAAATTTTAGCTCTAATTATATATTTTGAAAATAGCAAAGTGATTCCCAAGACCAGCACAATATAGTGGGCTGCTTCAGACCTCCTATTGCTTCACTGGGCTTTGAGTAGACCAGACACCTTATTATTGCTGCTGATGGATCAGATGTGGGGTTTCTGAGCTGGGAAAGACTACGGGGCTTGGTGGCCCTGCAGAAATCTCTGACACAAATGAGGGAGGAAAATCAAGCTGCATCACTTTGCAGGGTGATCAGTGCAGGGAAAAAGAGCTTGAGGGGTCCTGAGGATGATATTCAGAGCATATCAAGAGCATTTAAGCAGCAGGGTAGTGTCAAAGCCACAGAACTCACTTGTCTTTAATGGGGACAACCCAGTACATGCCCATTTTCAGGCACACCACCCAGGGATGGCCAGACACACACTGACTTTTGGTTGATTGCCACATTTGCACTAAAAATAAGGATGCTCAGTCTGCAGCCCCACTGCTCTGCACTGCCACGTCCCAGCCCCTGCAAAAAGGAGAGGGCTGGCTTTTACACAGCCCCTGCTCCTCTCCTTACTGAGTGAGGTCTGGCAGCTCCTCTGTAGCAGGGACCTGAGAAACAAACTTGCAGCTTGGAAGGGTCAGAAGAGTTATCAGAAAACCTTCAGAAAAAAAAAAATAATCAGCTTTTACAAACCATTTAAAAGTGCGTCAGATTTCACAACTCATTTTCCTTCTGACAGCCCGTTTGCTGAGCTTCCACCTCCAGCACACTTCCCTGGAACAGATAAAAATGGATGCAAATCAAACCAAAGGATCAGGGCTGCTAAAGACGGTAAATTTGTTTATGCAGGTTGCGATTTACTCTTTCTCAAGAGGCAACCTTCTGCCAGCCAGCGACAGAAGGGACTGGATACCCCCTACCACAGCTACTACAGCTCTCTCAGAGCTGCCTTTGTGCTCGGCTACGAGTCCTATCTGAGTGCCCAATTTCACAGCACTCAGCCTCTCCTCAGGATGCTGCAAGGCTACACAAATGTTTTTCTGTAAGAAAGAGGCTGTGAAGAGGAAGTTAAACCCTATTTAGCAGCATGGTTCTGGAAAGGAAAGGAAAGGAAAGGAAAGGAAAGGAAAGGAAAGGAAAGGAAAGGAAAGGAAAGGAAAGGAAAGGAAAGGAAAGGAAAGGAAAGGAAAGGAAAGGAAAGGAAAGGAAAGGAAAGGAAAGGAAAGGAAAGGAAAGGAAAGGAAAGGAAAGGAAAGGAAAGGAAAGGAAAGGAAAGGAAAGATAAACATTTTTGGGCTATCAGAGGATTTGTCCTTGCTGGTGTTTAGGAGACAAGCTTGCTCTGGATGGGACTCAGCACACCTTCACTGCCCTGAGGGGTCAGATGTGTCTGTCTGTGCCTCCCCTCTCCTCCTGCTGTCAGCAGTGGGGCTCAGTGTCTCTCAGACCTCCCCTTAGTCCTCTTTGCCATCTCAGGCTCCTTTAAATACTGTAAAAGTAGATTTATCTCAAGCTTACTTTCATTAGAAACCTAGATGGGAGGCAGCATGCCCCCAAATGAGCCCATTGCCATGCAGGCAGTCAGGAGAGGCCTTCAGTGATCGGAGGCAGCACTCCGTGATGGCAGTCCGCAAGAGTTCAGATTAATTCTCCCAGAAAGCTTCCAACCTGTCTGTGTTTAATAGAGAAGGCAGCAGCAGAGATGTCATATTGAATGAAGACCTGTTCTAAAGCCTGATTTCTACCCCGTCTAACACTGATTACTGCGAGTACGCAGAATAAATGGAGAAGCTGAGAGGAGAGGTGCAGAGAGCAGCTTCTGAGCCGTTGGAAAGCTCAGGTGGAGGTTTCAGATGCTGAACTCTGCTCACACCAGTGTCCACGAGGCTCCCTGACAGCAACCATTCAATTTTATTTTACTTTATTTATTTATTTTGTACTCTATAAGAAAAGAAAGTGTCAGCATTAGCATAAGGGCGAGCTACAGCCCTTCAGCTGTGCTAGGGGTGGCTGAGTGTCCTCCAGGCTTTCCAAGTCTCCCTCCACTAGTAAATGCTTTATTTCCCACTCCCGCCCCCCCCCCCCCCCCCCCCATAGGCTCTAAGAGTAAGTTGCACTGACTTTTCCCTGCTTTTTCTTGTTCTCAGTGCAACTTGCTGCTGAACTGCAGTCGTGGTTGTCTTCGTGCAAGTGCTCACAAAACACAGGACATCGAACTCCTTCTGCATGCAGCCTTTCCTCCTGTTCCCAGGAGCAACCCAGCAGTTAGAGAACACTCATCCTTGGAAAACCTATGTCCCACCATCAAATTTTTTCCTTTTCCTGAAAAATTAGTTAGAGCATGGGAAATAAACTTCATGAAGTTATTGCATACCAAAGTACAGTGGCTCTGTAGTACTGCTTTTATGGCATATCATTTCCCTTCTCCCTGATAAACTCTCCGTGTCCCCCTTTTTCTACGCTATATCGCCTTCTCTCTCCTCAGGAGATAACCTCTGCACCTTTCTCTCCATCCTATTAACATCTTTCCACTTGATAGGTACCAGCCTCCCTTCATTCAGAGATGGTCTGATGCACAGACATCAAACTGGCAGCTTTTCTCTCCCGTTATCTGCCTTTGAAGATTCCTGCTTCTATCGCAGAGCTGAAGAAGCTCTGTGCCCATAAACTTGCTTCATTTCACCTTTTTGTGATGACTGTCCTAAGAAAAAAAGATGATGCCTTTACTTATATACCTTGTCTTGAATTAGTAATTTTAATAGTATTTATTTTTGAAAGAAACGTTTGCATAGGCATTTTAGGATGCCGGAATGACTGAGCTCACTGCAGCAGTTTGTCTACAGCGTATGGAGTGATGCATTTGCATTACCAACACCCTCATTAGGCTGGGTGGATTTAGAGGCCCCTGCAGCCTGGTAAGTACACTGGCATAACAGCTCTGATTCTAAAGGACTTACCCAAAAAATATAACTGCAGATAACTACGAATTACTTGCTTTACAAACAGGAAATGAAGAAAAAGGAACAGATGGTAATAGTATGGGTAGATGAGTCAAACTTTGCTATTTAATGAAGCAGTCTCTTCGTATTTTCCCCTTTGGGTCATGGCAAGCCATATATAAACTTTCAGAGTGGTGATGAGATAAGAGACTTCTGGCATTGCTGCTCCATTGCAGTCAACAACAGGAGGTGAAAGCAGAGCATACATTATGGTTAAAATTCATCGTTCCCATAAAAATATAATGAAAAAAGGTAAATGTGTTGGAAAGCATCAAATGGTGTGCTAGAATCTTCACCACATTATTCATTTGGTCGTATTTTCCATTATTGCTCTTTTTCATACTGAAATGTTACTCATTCTTTGGCCATTGCTGAGATACGATTTAATTAGAACTTCCACGGGCTCCTTTCAAGCTTTTGCAATAAAAGGATTGAAATCAGCAAAGTAGGAAGCCGGGAGATCTCCCTATCAGCCCAGCCTTACTCCGCTGAACACTCCAATTGTTAACCCAGCACTGTCTCATAACCATGAGGGGCTGATGGCTGGGTTTGGTTAAACAACTTTTTTCTGGGTCCCTGCTGCAAAGCAATCTGAATGCAGGAAACCCCTTTATTTTATTTTATTATTTTATTTTATTTTCCAGTGTTGAGTTGTTCTTTGCTAGGAGGGGCCAATTCTGCATCCAATGATCCTGGGTGAGGGGAATCAGTCTCTGGGGCTGCAGTCTAGCAGTTCAGAGTCGAGAGAGGCTAATATTTTTGGAAAGTGTTGTGTTTTTTTATTTTATTTTATTTTATTTTATTTTATTTTATTTTATTTTATTTTATTTTATTTTATTTTTATTTTTTTTTCCCAGCCCTCATCTTGAGCCCTAAGTAACAAAATTGAAACCCTGGAGCTCCTAGCAGCTTTCTTATAATGGAACATTCGATCACAGTGGCTCCTTTTCACAGTGTGTTAAGCGTCCTTCAACACACACAACTATCAGAAGCCCATATTTTTCTACGAGAGGCAACAGGGGGATTTTTCCAAAGCCTCCAGCAGCAAAGTTACTTACTCTCAACCTGCAGTTTGAAGTCAATCAATCTCAGGCCTGGCACACAGGAGAAACAAACCTCCCAGCGCATTGAGTGAGAGCAGAATTGCTTCCCCATGTAGTGCTCTGCTACACCAGGGGCTGAGCACGGGCAGAGGGTTTGCATTTCCAATTAATATTTAAGCTGTGCCAGGGATGACGACCACGCAAACTGGATCACCTGATCGGTAATTAGTGCAGCGTGGATGCTCTGGAATACCAATGCTTCAAGAGCTCTGCTCCGATGGCAGGTCTCACTGGGAGAGCACTGCAAGGTGTGAGCAGGATGTGTGCTGGCTGCTGGCAGCCCAGCAGGTGCCCAGCAGCTATGCACAGGGTATTGGGACAAGCTCAGTGTGCCTCCATCCAGAAGGTATGGGTGGGGCAGCAAGGAAAACCACCCCACGAGGGCTCCTAAGACCCTGCAATGAAAGGCGTGTTGGTGGAGTAAGAAAGAGATCACAGGCGTGCATACTGATAAGTCAAGAGCCTGGTTAAGGCTCCAAGTTAATGTAATTATGAGCAATGCAATCAAAGAGCTCTCACGTATAAAGCACTCGCAAACTGCCCCAGGTTAAAATAGCATTTTTTACTGACAAATTTGCCTTGCCTCCTCAAAAGCGCTGACAAAACGATACTGCCTGTTTTTATGATTTATTTAACTCAGCTCCAAGGGAAACGTGGCTTCCCTTGGATTTGACTCAACTATCACCTGTGAGAAACTTGTACAAAAGAGCTGCAAACAGTGCTGAAATGTCATTGCACCCACAGAGCTCAGATGAGACCAGAGCGCATGGGGGTGGGCTTGTGCTGTCAAATGCTGATGTTGATCAGTGCTGAGGGGTCTCAGCAGCATTGGGTCCCATCCTCCACCACACATCCCACAGGGCACCTCGGTCCAGCTGCTACATCCACCCCTGTCTTGCCCAGGCCACTCTGAAGCCCAGAGGCAGCAGGACCTCTGTGTGATCTGGAGGTGGATCCTGCTGCAAGCTCCTGCTGTGGGTTGGGATGTGCAGGAACTGGATTCACATCCTGGTTCCCATCTGTGCTTCCAAACCGTCTCATAAAAAGCACTGTTATGTAGCTCGTTGTCATTTATTTCCGAGCAGGCTGCACGTTTCCCAGTCCCAATGACTGCAAAGATGTGATCCACCTGCTTTTATTCTCTAATTTATAGCCAATAATTGAGCCAAAGCCAGTAATACAGGCTCGATAAGGTGTGCTGCTGGCTCTTTACACCACACAAAGCAACGATGAGCCAAGTTACACCAGGTGTGCTTCTGCTTTTTGTTGCTGGTGTTCGATGAGCTTGCTGCATCGGTATTTAAAATGAAGTAACATGCAAGGCTGCTCTCTTCCAAAGGGGAGGAAATTCTCTGTCTATTTTTGCAGCATAGGGAAAGGGTTGCACAGGGGAAAGGAGACGGGGTTTTTAATAGATCGCTTGGCAGCAGTGAATGTTTAATTTTAGCAGCGAGTGGAAGCTGATTTAGAAACCTTGTTGTCTGGTGGCAAGGGACTCACAGGAAGCCCTTGTGCCATCTCAGAGGGGAGGGCAGAGAGCAGGGAGTGACCCAAAAGCAATCAGTGGGTGAGATTCATATTGCACGATCCATTCATCCTTCAGCTTTGCTGTTAGGGGTCAATTCACAAAACCAGAAATAATCAGCCTGGCTTGTTAAATACTAAGGCTTTTCCAAGACCAGACTCAATCAGCACACCAGTATTTCTCTCCCCACATATTGGTCCCCCAGTATGAACAGGAATAAATTCAGAATCAAAACTCTCTCTCTGCGCAAAGCTGCTGCAATGCAAGAGAGGGTAGCATCAGGGCTTTTTGTCAGCAAGATCACTTTCCTGCACTGAATAAATTAGCATAGTTGAATGCTAACCAAGTGAAACAACCTTTTCTATTCTCCATAACCCAAAAAAAGGTTTTGTCCCTGGCAGAAGCGATTGAGTGTCTGGGGTCTGGCATATGCCCAGAAGTCCCAGCAACTTCAGTCTGCACCCAGTGATTAGAGGTGCAGGTGGTTTATAAGTGCCACCCACCCCTTTGGCTCAATAGAAAGAGACCCTTGGATAACCAAACACTTGCTGGGAAATTATTTGCCTTGTGTGGTAAAATTTCAGCCCCCAAATCAGAGGTAATTCTGGGGAAAGTGATGTACTTGGAAATAAAGAAGTTTTGGGATATGCCTGAGGACCTGGGCTCTGCAGTCACTGAAATTTTAGGGGCTGTAATGGGATTTGGACCACAGAGTTATTCCCAAACTTCATGGGACATATCTCTTTTAGCTGTCTGCACAATCTTTGCTCTTACGAGCCCCAAAGGCCATGATCAAAACCTGTGGAGTAGGGTTTCAGTCTTTCCACCTTTTCTCTCTCCATCGCAGACATTGCAGAAATGAAAATACAGTGCCGACAAAGCATCCCACTTTTCAGGGTGGAAACTTTACAGGCACGTCCAAAGCTCAAGCAAGAGGAGGGACCAACAAATTCCTATTTCTTGAGTTGGCCTCACCCTGCAAAGGTCGCTCCAGGTGGGCAGTGAGCACCACCTGTGAGAGGTGCTGCAGTTCTGCTCCACAGCTCCACAACAACCTCTGAGGCTCCAAAACAGCCTCCGAGGCTGCTGTGGCACAGATCTTGTGCAGGAGCTGTGTGCATCTGGCTGCAGTGAGGGGGTCAGCTCTGGAGAGCCATCAGATAAAGATCAGATAACCTGATGGAGAGCCATCAGGTGCTGCTCTCCTGGGTGGACCTATGGACACACCACGAGCCAGGAGCATAGTGATGGTGTCAACAAGCTTCAAGATTTTGAAAAAGTGTTTTGGGAGGTTTTTATTGCAATGGCTAATTAAAAGTTTATCATGTGCACCAAACACAGCCAGCATTTCTTTGTTGTACAGTAATATTGACAGGCAAATGCTTTGTCAGTGTATTAGAGCTGCGTGCTTGCTTCTGGAGTACATTAACTATTGCTTATCTGTCAGGAAAAAGAAACATCACTAACAAATAGGTAAACAGCCAAATAAAATCCCTGTCTCTCACAATGTGCCAACAGTCTTTAGAGTTCCACGTACATCTGGCACTTCAGCTGAAATCTGAAATTACTTTTTCCTGAAATCTGGCACGTAAGTGCAGAGCTGCAGCACCTTCAACCAGCGTGCTGTGGGCACAGCAAACATCCCTGGGCTTCCTTAGGACAGAGAGCACATCTGTCCCCTATCCAGCAGGGAACAGCAGCTGGAACTGCTGCTGTGTGGGTGCTTTGGCCAGGGAGAAAGGTTAGAGAGGCAGGGCCTCCTGTGAAGGCAGATGGACCAGTCAAAGCCATTTCAGCTGTGGGTAGTGAAAGTGGGTGAAGAAATCCTGCCTGAGGTGTGATATGCAACAGAGGTGAGCGCCCAGGTTCAGGGAGCGAGGGCACACAGAGAGCCTGCAGGATGAGGATTTAATGTAAATGGCAGCAAGTGGTGAGGCCGCACCTCGAGTACTGTGCTCTGGGCCCCTCAGTACCAGAAGGACATCGAGGCCCTGGAGCGTGCCCAGAGCAGGGCTACAAAGCTGGGGAAGGGCCTGGGGCACAAGTCCTGTGAGGAGCGGCTGAGGGAGCTGGGGGTGGTTGGTCTGGGGAAGAGGAGGCTCAGGGGAGACCTCATTGCTCTCTGCGACTGCCTGAAAGGAAGGGGTGGGGAGCTGGGGGTCGGCCTCTGCTCACAGGTAACCAGTGATAGGACCAGAGGGAATGGCCTCAAGTTGTGCCAGGGGAGGTTCAGGTTGGAAATGAGGAGACATTTCTGCTCAGCAAGAGCAGTCGGGCACTGGGACGGGTTGCCCAGGAAGGTGGTGGAGTCCCCGTCCCTGGGGGTGTTCAAGGAGAGGTTGGACGTGGTGCTTGGGGACATGGTTTAGTGGTGACATTGGTGGCAGGGGATGGTTGGAGCAGGTGACCTTGGAGGGCTTTTCCAACCTTAATGATTCTGTGACTCTAAATGGCAAAGAACTGGGGCAAAAAGAAAAGCACTGGTGAAGGTGGCAGCAGTTTAACAGTTCTGTTCAACCATCCCACACAGTAATGTGGATATCTGAAGTGTTCTTGGTCTTTATTTTTAATATTTTCTTTATTACAATGGCTTCCAATCCCCAGTGACTCTCAGTTTTGCCTGTACATGGATGTGAAATTTTTGTACATGCCTTTCTCAAAAGCCTTTTGGGGAAGGTGTCCTAACACTGCGGATAGCCCTGCAAACCTGCCATGCTTGCAGTGCCCAGTAGTCAAGAGAAAATGCAGGCTGGGGGCAAACATGGAAACAGGTGGTAGCAGCATTATCCTGCACCAACAGGCCAAGCACAGCCCTGTCAAGGAGCTGCAATATGGAAAAGGTCTGTGCTGCGGTGAGCAGGTGACTCCAAAGGAGCAGGTGCTGGAATTAGCTGGTTAATTGGCTGTCAGGGCCGTCACAGAGAGCTCAGCCAGGGCTAGCTGAACAGCGGGAGGAAGGGGAATAGCCTGAGACCTTTCCACGTTGCTCTTAATGAAGGTGGCCGCTGTTGCAGCTGCAGAGTCTCAGGGCCACAGCAGAGAGGCACGCGGGAAGCACATGCACAGTCCCACTAATTACTGTAGCTCCGACAGGCCTCCATACCTGCTTGCCCAAGTCCTTGAAAAAGACACAGCCTGGAAGACTATTATAGACCATGTTTTCTCCAGCAAAAAGATGTGAAAAGTTGCTGTTTGCTTGCTTTTGAGGTGGGGACTTAATTAGAAAGTGGGAGGGAGAGGTGGTTGTCATATACCAAATGTCTGGGAGTCTGGAACCAGATCTTGGGTTGAGCTTTTCCCCAGTCAAAAATAACTGATAGAAAATGTATAAATTTGTCTGGAAGGAGACAGCACCCTGCTCTTTGGAGCTGAAGGCAAAATAGGCTGCTCAGCCAAAGTCATAAATATCCCTTTTGGAGCTCGGAGCTAGCACACGGCACAATGAGCAGCTTCTCCTGCCAATTGAGAGTTGCTTCTGTGACTAACGTGTGGATGAAACAATTTTTTATGCCATCTCATCAAGGGATTTGTTTCTTCCAAATGTAAAAGTCGTTTTAATGTAGTCATTAGTCACTACAGAGACTAATGTGCCTGGTGCGGTGCACTGATGGAAACACTCAGAGTATTCTGCAGAATGCAGAGCAGGACAAACCCTCTGCAAGCTCCCTCTGATCCCATTGGCTTCATGACCCCAGATGTACCACCCTTCCAACAGCCTCTCGCTGGCACTCCGCAGAAACAGCAGCAACTGCAATATGGTTAAGATATCTCTGGGCTTTATGGAAAAAATTGTGGCTACAAACCATGGGATTGAGATTGGATTTAAAATATTCCTTGCAGGAGGGATCCAGCTGTCTCTTATCTATAGGGAAGGAAGAGTGATGATAGTTAGACATGAAGGGCCTGTAGGGTACCTTTTGGTGTGGAATGAGATTTGAAGGGCTGGGTAACATTGTCCCATTTTCCATATGTCCTTAACATCCTGGGAGGTGGCGACCATCTTTAGTGAAAGGTGAGTGGAAGACGTTTTGAACATGCTGCAAGGTGCCAGGGCTGGCCTGAGCAATACAGGGAGTGTAAAATGGTGTGAGACCTCCAGGGAGCTGGTGCAATGCTAGGGCAATGCCCACATGTTGAGCCTGCAGATAAACTGCCCTCTGGAGCTACGGCCACATGAGCACCAAGCACAGTGCCTTTAAACCTCTTTTGACTAGGAAAGAAATTTCTTTACAGGAGAAAAATCTCTTCAGTTTGTTCAGAATTTCAACTTCCAGGACAGTTCGGGCAAGAAAAAATAAATCCAAAAAGTAAAGAAAAAACACCTGCCCCCAAATTCAGGAGCTCTTGAGTTCTCAGGCTATTTCATGTTGGACTTAAAAACCGTGAAACATCAGCCCTGCCAAGAGGAACGAGAGCTTTTGAATTTGTCTCAGAAGAATGACAACTGCGGGATAAAGATGTATACGGTCTGTTTGGGAGCTTAGTTTTTACCCTCTGCATTACTTTGTAGGATAAATTGTTCTGCCAAACCACGAATTCAATATTCATTACATTAATGAAGCCTAGCTATGAATGGCCACTCTCAGAATGGTAATCCTACCAAAGTTAATCAAGTAAGCTATTCATATTTTTGCCAGTTGCACTGTGATCTGGTTTTTCTAAAATAATTGCAAGAAGAAAATAAAAAGACCAGGCTTTCAGAAAAGACTCTGCCTTACAGACTGAAATATGTAGGAAAATTGGAGGAGGCATTTTCAGAAGTTCTCTTTTTACCTTTCTCATAATTTCATCGATAGTTAGGTGTCTCTAACATGGGGATTTTGCAGATTTAATCAGTTCTTGATGCTTTTCATGACTGGCATAAAAACCTGACTCTGCCCTCTCAAAAGGCAGAGAGGGAGGCAGGAACTGGTGGCAGATCCATTTGTGCTGCTTTTATGCACAGAGAATTCAAACTCCAGTGACTGGCCTGAGACATGGCTATATCATGTCTTGCCGAACTGTCTGCTTTGCCACGTTTCTGGCATTTTGGAGGTGCTACTCTCAGCCACGGCTGTGCAACCACAGCTGCTGAGAGGTGCACTGGAGAGAGCTGTGGTTCGACACGAGCAACTGCAGCACCAGCAGCAAATTAGATGCTAGGTGCTAATAGGATGGGGCAGCCAGCAAACGCATGCATTTCTGTAGCTGCAGATACTCTTTTGAGATGCCTGGTGTTGGTGTGGGGGAAGAGATGAGCACACACCTTGCTCAGGACCTGGAGATGCCTGTCCAGCAGCTGGGTTGTCAGAAGAGTCCCCCCACACTCCATTTATTTGGGAACGGAGGTAGATGGGCTGCCCTATTCACAAAAAGAAGCAAATCAGCCCTTGGCCAAGGTCACACGGAGATGGCACAGGGACATACGTGCTGCCAAGGGGCCAGCAGGACAAAGAAAGGAAAAAAGATCTCCAGAGCAGAGCACTTGAGAGAGCGCTAAGCTGCAGGGGTGAGTTTAGCCCATGTGGACAACACGTGTCCCAGCCTGCACATCCTTGCTAGCTGCTTTTCTTTGCTCTTACAGTTAAAAATCAGGCAAGATTGTGGCATGCCATGCAGTACTGCTGGTAACTCCATGCTTTTAGTGGCCAAGCTCAAAACTTCCGCTTCTTATGTGCTTCAGGCGCTTGCTTACCTGTAGCATCACCATGCCACCGTCTGTTCCCAAACTGAGGCAACAGGAGTGACAGAGGTGTAAAGGAATTAATATTTCCCTCGAGGCCTCTCAGTTCAGCAGGCAGTTGAGGTTTCTTTTTCAGTATTGCTCCCTCTTATGCGAGGCCCTGATGGCAAAGATCTGATAGTGATTTTCTATCACTTTCCTCCTGCTCTGCTAAAGTGAGTGGTTCCACATCTCTGCTCTGCGATGGCAGCAATGCGTCTTCCTTCTGCCTCAGGTAATAATGATGTTTCATAAAGATTTCATTTTAGTGTATGCCTGTGATGAATACACCTCAAGCTGAGCTGCTTTTTTACTTTTTCTTTTTTTTTTTTTTTTTTTCCCACAGAGAACCATTCATCTTTTAGTGCTTTGCATTATATCCTGATTAGGTTCCGCTTTGTTTTTCCCTCTTAAAATAAGACTTTCTATTTCCTTTCCTTGGATGCTTCCAGCTGTATTGCCAGCACAAATGATCCATCCAGAGGTCTGTCTTCCCCTCTTGTTCTGTTTCTATCGCTGTGCTGTTGGACACCCGATGGTACCGTTTATAAACCTGTATGGTTTCTTTTGATGTAAAGATTTGATTGCTTTTAGACTGGAGCCTAGAGCCAAAAGACTTGAACCAGTAGCCAGCTTGCTCCCCAAATACTTAATCGTGGGACTCTGCTCCTACTCTGCTTCTCAAATGCCAGCAGGAAGTGAGCTTGTGTCTAAAAATCAGACTCAAGTACCTGAAATTGGGCACTCAAAAATGATTACACCCAAACTCGAACCTGTCTTCAGCAGTACAGGCTCAGCTCTCTCCATCTTTCAGGTTTGCCTGCCAGAAAGGCAACATCTGCTCCTACCTGAGAAAATGTCTGGAGGCAAAAAGCAGGGTTTATTGCTGCAAGCCAGATGTCTCCAAGCAAGATGTGCATGTTTAGACCAGCAGCATGAGGCTATTATTTCCAAATAATTTTAGGATTCAGTCAAGGAGCACGATCTTGTATTTGCCAACGGTAGCACTCAGCTATTTAATGAGCTATTTCTGGTCAGAAACCAGTTGATAAAGCTCCAAGCTGTACCAGTTGGCCTCAAAATTAAGCCAGCATAACTGCACACCAGTGTTGAAGTAACTGCTTGGGACAAGGATCTCTTCTTTCCAGGAGGATAGGAGCCCTTGACAATAACAGCATCTTCGGTACAAACCTCACTGCCTGTTAACCACAAAGCCATGTCACCATAAAGTCATTTAAGATGCAAAACTGCTAACATCTGGCTTCTGTACGAGCAGTCCAGCGTTGAGCACTGCTGGATTTTGTTTCTTTAATACTTACTGACAGCCCTGCTTCTGCAGCTTCTTCGCAGCCATCTGGAAGATCATGAAAAGGTAGTTGATTTTGCTTTGTCCCCTGGGACAGCATTTTCTGGCTCAGCCTACATGCGTTGAGTGTAATGATAGGCCTGAGCAGTTTAAGAGTTGTGGAGGAGTCAGCTTGCTTGCATTTTGGGTGAGCGATGCTGCTTTTAGCCCAGACTGCAGGGCTCTGCAGGGGTAGGGGGATGTTAATGTTCAGCAGTACAAGGGGTCAGGAATGGCCACGCTGCAGGGAGAGGAAGACCCAAGGGGCAGAAGGGGTGAAGCAGCTGGCTTTTAGGCACGGGATGTGAGGGAAGAGGGGCAGAGGGTACGTGCACAGTCACTGCTCGTCCAGAATCACACCAGGACTTGGAGGGAGATGTCACTTCAGCGATCTTATAACAGCACTGCCAGTGTGCTCGCTGCTGGGGTCCAGAGCTGAGGCTTGGTCCTGGAGCCACGCAGCAGGACCCTCTGCCAAGGACAGGGCATTCCAGCCACAGCCCAGAGCTTTGCCCAGTCCACGGCAGTCAGGACAAACAAGCAGAGTAAGGAGAGAGGGACCCAGCAGCTGCCGTGCAGGATCAGGCCTGCTTTTACACGGGAAAAAGATGAGCAGCACTGCCTGCATGGCTGTCACGATATATTCCGGTTGCTGTGATTCATCTTCCGCATTTTGCATCAAAGTAATTTTATTTGCTCTTATTGGAGCTTTCAAATTGCAATTGCAAAATTCATAGCATGATGAGACGCACTGGGAGAAATAAGATTTCCCTTTCTGATTCGTACACAGTCAAGTGCAAAATAGCACAAAAGGGAAAGACGAGTGGTTTCAGAGGAATGTGCCACATACGCAGGGGAACTGGAGGCTGTACCAGACAAGGGTCCTGTGTGGAGGGATATGAAGTGAAGAGAGACTCAAGGGTGCCCAGCACATCTCACCATCACCATCTTGAATCGTTACGTTTAGCTAGTGCAGCCTCAACTAACTGCATTTTAATTTGTTGGTCACATTAAACACACACCTAAAGCAAAATAGCCCAATGGTAAAACCCATCCAGTGTCCTTACACTGCAATTAGACATGTGTCCTTTCCCACATGTCTAATTGCAGTGTAATTGCTCACCTAAATAATTCAGTTATATTTACTGTATACATAAGCATGAGATTTAGAAGGAACACTGAGGGCCACAATCTGCTGGATGGAGTGGGGTGGGATGCTTTCAGCCTGCACTGAGCCATCTGCCTCTGTCATCACTGGAAAGAGGAAGAGGCACTTTTAGAGCAATTCAATCCATCCAAAATAAGCCACTAAACTGCACTTTGTAAAATATTTTCTCTGTGGAAGTTTCTTAGGCATTTGTTTCTCTGAATAATGCAGTTACCTGTTGTTGGCCAGGGAACACAGAGGCTCTTTGCACAGCCTTAATCCAGCCTCGGTGCAAACAGTGCCACACAAACTTCCCACAGAAGTGGCTTTTGAGAACGATGCCGAACGTCTCATTTTCATTTCTACACCCTCAGTTTGGTAGAATGATCAGCATTTCTGGGATTTCTTTCTCTTCTCTTTTGATGCTTTAAAATTTGCTAACGGTGAAGTCCTTCCAAAGAGCTCACGCTTTGTATAAGTGCAGCATGATGGAAGGCATTTCTCAAAGGCCATCTGTACAAGGTCTGACCATGGATGGGACAGGAGATTTTTGCACCTACTTCAAAATCATATTTGCTTATTTAAGGCCACGCAGACCTAAAGTTTTCAGGCCTTTCCTTGTGCATGACAGGCTGCAGCATTTTCTGTATTTCTAAGTAGGATGAGGATCTTCATAATGACTGTTGTGTAAGGTTTTATCCCTTGTTTTCTTTAATCCCTCACATGTTCCACTCTGCAATGTTTGTCTTTTCCATTCCTTGTTCCCTCTGTTCAGGCAGCAGGATCCTCCCTGTTCCCTCTCCTTTACAAGGATCATTTGCTACCACGGTACCTGCAGCTGAGTCTTCATCTTCCTGATCCCTCCCCTCCAGCAACCTCCAGCACTTTCAAACTGCAGCTGAAAAAAGTTCTTTCTGTCTGTGCTTCTGCCTCCCCCCGTCACCACCCCTTACCTCACAAGTGTTTACAGAGCACCTACTGGGAGGCGCAGGATGAATTCTGCTTACAGCATCAAACAAGGCAATTGAACTTCTGATTTTTTAATAAACCTTTTATCTCAAAATAATAATACCATTGTAAAATCATTGAAAACAAATCAAATAATTAATTGCAAAACTATGCAACAGCTGAACTGTACATTTGATTGTGTATAGATTTTGCTCTCAACATTTAATTACTTGTTTATAATAATAAATACTTGATTGAAAAATCACTTTCTGCACAGCATTAAGGAATTTACTTTTACATGCAGTTTTAGGTGTAGAATCAAGCTGTCATTGCCACTAAAGCTACATCAGGATGGTGCTGAGAATACGCAGTAAGGCAGGGTCTGAATGAACAGCCAAAGAAGTAAGACATTAAAATATTCTAAGACAGCTCCTATTTCTCATAGGAATAGTAATGCTTTTTATTTACAACAAATGAGATGTGTTTCAGGTTCATTAATTCTGTGTGCCTGACTTTTATTTTTAACTGAAGTGTTTGTGTATGATTGGTTACAATGAGAGCCATGATCTTATGCTCATCCTACAATTATCTTATTACTGATTGCACCTGGCATTGTGTAGATGAAGAGCACCAAGAAGACAACAAGAATAAGCAGAATTATGCCAATGATGATGTACTTCTTGTAATTTCTCCAGATCAGATGATACAAACACTTGAAAGGATTTACAAACCAGGAGAAGGATGTGTCTGGTCGGCTAAGGAGGAAGAAAGAAGAAAAGAAATAAAAACTTTTGTAAAGGCAGATCCATCTATTTCCAAAGCTACCCCACTGCAAAATATATATTTGAGTCTAAAAATGACCTTTAACTCGTGGGAGCCCACTAAAAGATTTGGAGAGAACTTCTGTGAGTTTTACCTACTCTCGGGTCATCCATCTTGTCTCCAGGCCCTAGCTCCACACACAGCTGAGAATGAAATTCCAGTTCATATTTCATAATTACTCCAATTTAGGGCAAGATGAGGGGTTCAAAAATATAGAAAAGATGCTGAAAAATCCTAAAGAAGAAATGCAAGCATCTTAAATTTGAGTACAAAAGCTTTCTATTCATTGCAAAGAATTTAGCATTGCAAAAGGAGTAATTGAGTCACTACAAAATGTGATTGCTTGGTGATAGTCACTGTGCCATAACAGGCAGTCAGCTCAGGCCCAGCATACAGCCCAAAATGAGATATTGTCAGAAGGGGTTTTAAAACAGGCCTCCTGAAAACTGGAGATGATAGGAACCTCAAAATCTAGGTAGATTGCCTGGGTACATGAAAGGAAGAAGAGCCACCTTCTGGTGGGGCATATCTGCACTCCACAACCCTGTATTTCTTCCAAATATTGTCCCATGTCATAATCTTTTCCGTAATCAGTTTCTTCACACTGTACAGCAAAGCTGCACATGGAGAGGAAAGCAACATTCCCCTTAGGAAAAATGTTGTGGTAATCTCTCCTCCGGCATTGTGCCTCTGACTTCAACAGCCCTACCTCTGCGATGAGCTGAGCCAACAGCTGTCAGCAGTGTGTGAAGGGATGACCTGCAGAGTGCAGTGATGTCAAGCAACAATATCAGCAAAATTGGGTACAGGCTTTCTTTGTTATCAAATATCACTGTAATTGTGCAGATGGTACAGTGGTAAGGAGAATTAAGACCGAGGGTCACAAAAAGTAATGTTTTACTCCAGCAAGCTGGTTAAGTAATTTAAATGATGTCTTAGTTAGCTGGAGAATTCAGTATTCAGCACATGATGGGGAATGCCAATCTGACAGACACGGGAAATCTAAAGGTCAAACGAATATTTTTTTTAATTAAAGACCATATTATAGTAAGGATAGAAATGGCTTGGAAATAAATAAAAAAAAATAAGCCCTCCAGGTTAAAAGGAATTGTAAAAAAGTGGATGTGATAAAGAGCAAAGCTGACTGAATCACAGACTTGAGTAACAAAAACATCATTCCATGTGTTCCACCTAAAGGGCTTTTCATAACTTTAAGGACAGGGGGGAAAAAAAGCCAGACTCCGGCTCATTTAATTTGTTTTCTATGCAATATAGGCAACAGAATTCAGTACCAGCTATAACAGTGTATTTGTTACAACAGAGAGCATCTACCAGAAAAGCATCCTGTCTTGACTGGCTGAGATGAAGAGATGGATAACCTCACGGTGGCTTTACCAGTATGAAATTACACTCACTGCTAACAACCATGCACCTTATTTCTCATTTGTTTTAGTCCTCAGACATTTAATCTTTGTCAACCTTTTCTTTGGTACATTAAAGAGTGCCATTTCCTAGTAGCTCCTGGAATATAATTTATTTTTTCAAAATATTTTGTTTTGCATGATTCAGTTTTAAAATGAACAATCTGGAAATGTATTTTCAACAAATGTGCAAACCTAGAGTACTGGCACAGAGATATAGAGACTCTCTTCTTCCTCAAGAGAGCTTATTTGAAGTGCAGAAACAGTTGTCTGCCATCTCTCAATTGATTTTGACTGTTGTGTATGTGTGAACCACTTAGTCCATACTACACATGGTGGCACTGAGTTGGTAAACTTTAATGCCAGCTTTATGGAACCGAGGCATACAATGTCTTCAGCTATTATTTTATTTTCTTTCCAGTATTTGGTCTTGATGTACTTACTATCTGCATGCTGATAGCACCTTTTTAACCTTAGGATTTGTTCTGCCTAACATTCAAAGTCAGGTGTCCAGTCTGGTGCAGTCAGCGTGGAGAGGAAGGACCTTGCAGAAGACCTCTCTCCCCAGTTTCCTGATGGTCACTGCTCCCATCCTAAGATAGATGCTGAGTAAATAGGATGACTCCTCCATCTGTATGTGGGTAACTACAACAGGAGCCCAAATTACTTGCTTCTGAGATGGATAATGTCAGGTAGGACTAGTCCCACCCTGAATTTAATTGAAGCTTACATCCCAATTAAGCACAGATCTGGGTCAAGCCATGTGTTTCCTGTGTACTTCAACATAAAAATCTGGATGTGAAGCCCCCCTGGTTATTCAGCATAAGATCTGAAGACCCTGGTTTTGCTGCATCTGGGTTGAAACACCTCCAGGCTGGTTGTGCACCAGTGAAGGGGCCACCAGGCTAGTGACCACATTCTGGCACCACAGCACATTACCCACAAAAATGTCCTTGAGGTGAAAATTCAAGGTGCCCTGGAGCCCCAGGCTGCCTGGCTGCGTGGGCTGGGCTTGATGACTTGAGCTTGAAAATGAGCGTGGCTTTGTGCATCCTTTTGACATCCTTTGGGCAAGTAATCATTCTGTTATTACACCCTATGATCCCTCTTAAAACTGCCTAGGTTGGTTGCTTCTCACACGTACATGTATTTCAGATCTGTCTCAGTCATCCCTCCTATGTAATAAAAATGCTGCAGTTCCCATTACTGGGCATTTTTTAGACATCTGTCAGGTATAGCTCATCCTGCCCTTGGGTAAAGAAAGATGTTCAATGATACAATTGATTAAAGTTTTTCTAAGGCTAATTCTCAATAAGTCTCTGTTAACTCTGATTTTCAGACAAAATTCATATCCTTTATATGGCTATTGGCAATTCTACCTTCATGCTGTTTTCTCTTCTTTCATATTTATTCTGCAACATTTGTTTGTATATGAAACAAATGAAGAATAAACAATGTGCAATGATTACCTTTAGGATTTGCAATTTATTTTTAGAAGCTTTGGTAGCAGGAAATATAATACCAATTTCTTTTTTTTTTTTTTTTTCAGTCTAACTCCTTACTTTAGTAGAACAAATTACTTGAACCAAAATAGATTAGAAGTACATTTTTTTCTGAATGCAAAAGTCTCAATTGATAATATATTTTTTTAATGTGGTAAATACTGAAAGATAAAATGCTCCTTTTAGATCGTCTGCCTTTGTTAAACCACTTAAAATGTCCTATTTAAAGAGCATTATGATGAAAAACAAGCATCTTCATTCTTTGATTATGAAATACAAAGAAATTAGAGACATATGTTAAAGTCGTATGGTTCCTGTATGGCATGATTTTCATGTTTTATGTGCCTTTATCCGCATGTGATTAATTTATCCAAGAAGAACCAGATGCATGCAGAGGTCAGCTTTTCAGTGATAAGTAGCAATTAAGATACCTCCAAATTTCTGTGGATAATCCTTATTTCCTATAACTAAGACTCTGCCTCCTAACGGTCAGATTAATAACAACCCAATTAAAAAAAATAAAAGACACAAACATGGCATACAATAATTTTAAAGCACTTAAATGTTAATGGCTTACATATATCCTCCTAATATAGTAAATATCATCTCTCTGATATTTACTTGTGGCCAAAATAAAGTGTCAGGTATGTGCATAAATCACGGTGGTTAAAGAGGTTATCATGGACCAGGTCAGCTATGGAATGAGCCTGTGTGTGAAGCCTTACTGAGGACAAATGGTCAGCAAAGTGCTTTGTTTTGCCTTCCACAGGAAGATGTTTCAGCTCACCTGCAAGGTGCTGCCAGCTGAGTGCCATCAACCAGCTCTGTCACAAGGAGGCCTGGCATTGCCAAAATGGCCAAACAGCTCGCTCAAGCTTATAGCAGGAATGAGAAGAGCAAGGAGAGCTCTTCCCTGACTGCTGCTGAACACCCCTGCCCCAGCTTTTTAATGAATATGCTCCTACTCACTTGGGTTTTTCCAAGGGCTCGGGCTCCTTTCGAGCTTTGCCTACTGGATGCTTCTCAGCTTCTTCTGCTGTGACTAAGTGAAATTCAGCTTCCACTTTGCCCTGGATCAGAGAGATCATACGTAAGCATCCATTACTTGGTTATTATAATTAAATCACAGCAGGAATTGGCTTGTGGAGAAATTATGGAACCAGCTGAGGGCAAATGAAATTGATTAGAGAAAACAAGAGAAAGTATTTGCAGTTACAGAAAAAGCACAAAGGAAAACCTAGGCACCAAATCCCTGACCTACACCCAGAGACCATAAAGAAAGAGAGGTTTTCCTCCAGAAATATATTTTCTGCTTCCTAAATCATAGTGTAATTCATCTGATAAGGCCTGTTGCATTTTTTTTTCCTGTTCACTCCAACTATCACATGTCCCTGCAGAGCTGAATGGCTAAGCTGGGGGATGGGTGGCTGGGCTGGACAAAGTGCAGTCCAGCAACAGGGTGAAATTCAGCCCATCACAAGTGATTGTGCACTGGGGTCATACCTCACAAAAGCAGATGCCTAGAAATGAGATCTGTGTGCAGAAAGTGTCATGAAGTCCTAAAGCTCCGTTTTTTTTTTGCTAATAATTTTTGTAATATTTTATTACCAATTATTTACCAATAATTTCCAGAATTCTTCTGTTCCAGTGCTTGTTTCCATTGGAACAAGCCATTAAAATTTTTTAAGTAATCCACAAAATATTAGCACCAGTAAAAGATCATGTTTGCTACACCATGCAGAAGAAATACATAAGTTGAGTTAACTTGTATCCTTAGTATCAGCCATAACTTCAGCTACACAAGTTAGAGCTTCCTAAATATGAGTTAAATCTTTTCCCCTTGCACTCATGGAAGCATTTGATTTTCCACTCTGCCCATCCAGTGTGATGGAAGATGAGCAGTGGAAGAAGGCAAAGAATAAATACAAAGTTGTAGTGGTTTAATCCAGCACGCAGCCAAGTCCCACACAGCCCTTTGCTCACGGCCTGCCTCTGGGGGTGGGGCAGAGAACTGGAAAAAAAGGTAAAACTCTGTCTGTCTGGGATTATCTGAATGAAATTAATGGGGGTACCACTGAAGCACATGCAGAAGTCATGTGGATTGCCAGTGGTGGCCCATCTTCAGGTAATATATTCAAAATTAGCATTTGTCTCTGTCAGGATCATAGCAGAGCGTATTAGCCCCTGCAAAAATCTGTTCATCTCTAGTAAGCTGCCTACCGTGAGCTCCCCAGCCTTGATGAAAGGCCACCAGCCTCTGACACGCTTCTGCTGAAATATGGAGATCTTGTTTTCTTCACTCATTGCCACAGCCATGCCTAGGTCACAGCTCTTGGCTGTCTTTGCTGCTCGATGGAAGCCGTTCAGGTTCAGTTCGAGAGTGCCTGGAGAGAGAAGTGATGTGACAGCACTCAGAGACCAGAAAGACACAAAGGCATTCAAACAGCAGTTTCTAGGTAAGACACATGGAGCAATGCAGCATTTTGGCCCAAGCTTCATAGCTAAGCATCTTTCTGTACCCTCAGCAATTCATTTATATTGCCTTGGCATTGCTGCATTCAAGTCTTTAATTATTCACTCTGCAAGAAATGGATAAGGTGGCAATCTGGTGCCTCAGAGAAAGACATGAAAGACTATGGTCTCAGACTCTTCCTTGTACACACCTTGATAAAATACAGGTATAGAGAGACCTCACATGAAGCTCAGACAGTTTCACTGCATACTTACCCAAGAAATCATCTGAAGAGAGTCTTTCAAAGTCCCACACCTGAAGCACCAGCTCAGCAGGTATTTTGCGCTCTGTCTTTTCCAAGGAAAATATGTTTTCTCTTTTACTAACCACCATTTGTTTCTCTGCTGGGAGGTAGTGGAATGGGAACACAAAGCGCCAGTTGAAGTTGCCCTCTCCTGTCAAGGAGTTGTAATGTACGTCTGTCTCCTGTTTGTCCTCTTCCAGGCCCTTTATCCACCTATGGCAAGCACATAGTGGGACACACTGCCATCACCAGGGGAGTTTGAACTGAAGGTGTTGTCATTCAGTAACGATAAGATAAGCAAACAGAGCATCATTCCTTTAACATTTACTAATCACCCTGTAGTCATGTTGTGCCATGCTAACAGATTCCACATCAATGTCCCAAAACTGGCTTAAGTGGTTAGTCCTAGAGTCTGTAGTGTCTGCACTTGCAGTCTGTGAGTACAAACATGGCATAAATATGGCTGGAGAAGTCTCCCCAGCTTTTCTTGTCTTTTTCTCTTGGTTTCTGCTATAGTGTGCATATCATCTGAAGTGCAATGCTATGTTACAGTAGGACTATGCTTTCCTAAACAAAATTTTCTCTTCTGAAGAGCTCCACCAAGGTAATGATCCAGCATTATGCATTTTAGTTCTGAAGATGATCTCAGGTTGCGTAAAGGTTACCGTTTTTGCACTGCACCCAAAGAGTGGTGTTTTTCCTGCAAGCCCCATTAATTCAACAAGAAATGGGGAAAATTAGCAACAATTCCAGTGCAAATCCTGGTGACACATTCAGTGCTGAGTGCACTATCTGAACATAACAAGATATGTGCCTTTGTCATTAAAGCACAGAAACAAACAGATATCCACTCCGGCCTTTCTCTGTCAGGCAGTTCTGGCAGTGATAGCGATGTCCTCACATTATCACACAGCTCAGCACAGAAGCTGGCTCCCTACTTACTTCCTTGGTTTCCAGCTTGTACTGAATCTTACGCTCTCAGTTACTCTGCTACTCCTCTGAACACATTAAGTTTGTTGCTAAGGTGCTATGTGTGAACACCAGGGATTTCAGAGTAGCACCTCTCAGGGAACCGCAAGGGAAGGTTTATTCAGCCAGTGTGTGCAATAACTGCTACTGCTCACTGGGGACCATTTGGCTGTGTTGGTGTACAATTATCTAGGCTAATGTCACATTCTCCAAGGGACTGATACCACACAATAGTCAGAACTAACTCAAGTTTCTCTGGTAAAATCAGAGAATCACAGAATGGTTTGGGTTGGAAGGGACCTTAAGGATCATCTAGTTCCACCTCCTCCTTCTCCACTATGGGCAGGGACACCTTCCAACAGACCAGGTTGCTCAAAGCTGCATCCAACGTGGCCTTGAACACTTCCAGGGATGGGGCATCCACATTTTCTCAGGGCAACCTGTTCCAGTGCCTCACCACCCTCATAGTCAAGAATTTCTTCCTTATATCTAATCTAAACCTAAATTAATTTTTCTATATCCTTAGTGCCCTAGATTCTCAGATTTTTCCAGGACTTCATTCACACATGCGTACTACCACATGAGGTTAGAAAATATTTCCCATTGAAATAGTCTGGCATACGCCAGCTTTTTGTCTATGTTGTGCTCATAATTCCTTTTTCTGTAGTTATTTCATAGCTCTCTACTTCCATGTGAGCCCTTACAGTTCAAATTTTGTGTTTTGTCTCTGTTTGCTGAATTGTGAGTTTGGTTCTCTTCTTATGCCATCTCTGCCTCAGCCATTTTTTAGTTACTTGATTTTAAGTGAGAAAAATGGTGAAGCAGTATTCAATACACATGACTAACTAGGACAGGCATTTACAGTCAAGTACCAAGGTCACAGAAATACCTCCTCAGATATTCCCACAAAATCATTTTTGTGACTGAATATAATTTTCCTTTTGAAGACAAGTACTGAAGAACTTACCCTTTGACATAGATATCACTTGATTTTTGCCCTGTAAAGATATTTTCATCTTCTAGAATTACATCCTCTGTGTTCCAGATAATTACCCTCAGTTCATAGCTGAAAAAGAAAAGAAACATTTTGTGTAGTTAAGATCATGCTAACAAATGGTCTTTTTTTTAGTAGGTGTATGTATACTCAGGCTCAGGTCAGACACTAATGTAAACCTCTTCCAAATCATGCTTTTATAAAGTAAGAAATGTTGTATTTGTGCAAAACTCTTAAAATAGCACCAGCCTCAGGCCCCTTCTGTTTACAAGAGGATGTAGCAATGGAACGGGGATGGTGGTTCCTCTGCGCTCTTGGAGCATGCCGAATGACAGCAGGGTCATGGCCAGCTTCAGAGAGATGGAAAATTCCTTGCTTTTTATGTGCTTGTTCCTTTTCAGTTCACTTCACAAAAATGCTGCAGTGTAACAAGGCGACGTCGATATAAGCAGCATCATCAGAGCAGCCTCCAAAACTGAAAGAAAGCAGCTTGCTAATAAAAATCAGAGCTCCCTGGGAGGCGCTTTTCTGAAGAAATGCCTAAAACCATTTTCTTTGGTGCAATCCAATGGTTTAAAAGGAAAAAAAAAAACAACTGTTTAGAGATATTTTCATTGAAGCAAGTACAATCACCATCTTCAGAAACAACAATAAAGAAAAATAAATCTTTCCCATCCTTTCCACTACCTATATACAAATATTTACTAGAAGTTTGAACTGAAATACAGATATTGTAGGTGACATAAATACTTGGTATTAAAAAAATTGAGTCATTGTATTAACTGCAAAAATTTTTTGAAAGTATATTTGGGAAATCCAACAAATGATTTTTCTATCATGACATGCTGTCTTGGAAATAATATCAGTCTCGGGTGTGAAATCCTTTGACCCTGAAGTTACCAGGTACCCTAGGTCATGGAGCTCTTCAGGACATGTGGACCCTGAAAACCACACCTCTGCACTAGACAAAGAAATTTTCCTCTACAAATCTCCATCAAACCCTGGTTCACTCAAAGATCACCAAAAATAAAAGTTTTCACAACGCGCTTGTGGTTTTATGGAGCCTGGAGTCTCTTTTGCTGCATTAAATAGGCGTTTCCAGGCAAAATGTTTGACTCCATTTGTATGTTGACTTTCTTTCTCATAATTAATGATTTGTAAATATTTTTCCCTGGTTTTGTAGACTACAAAATGGCATCTACATTTTGCTTTTGTGTATATTATTAGTTTTAAATATTTTTGCTGGGGAAATACTTGTCATTAAGGAAAATTACAGAAATTCATGGTCTGAGAAAAGTATTAGTTACATGGACTCTTGTTTTTGTCAAATCTTGGCTTTTATAAAAAGAAATGAAAATAAACAAGTCTGCATTACATCGCTCCTTGTTCAAACGTAAATAAAGCAGGAATGGTATCTAATGCTGCTTCAGATGTAAAATTCCAAAGAAGGGCCTTGCTAAAATATTGGAATAAAGCTGATTAAGGATGACCTGAGAACTCTGTTTGTCTCGTTTGACTTTTTTATTAACAAACATTACATAAACTTGAATAGCTATGTCTAGCATTGCATAGAAAGCAGAAGGATCCATCTGAAATTTGAGAGACTGCTATTCCAAACATATCTCTTTGTGCTGCTACTTCATGTGTTTCTGATCTTGTCTTTGAGTCAAGTATGGGAAATCCATAGGTACACCATTGCATCCGATTAAAGATCTCACCCAGTGATTAAGCGCATTATGTAGCTGAAGAAGGGTTTGAAAACAGAATTATTTCTTTCAGCTCAACAAATGGATGATAATATCAGAACTGTTATGGGACTCTTACATCTAGCCAACTGCAATCTCTTTCTGAAAAAGCAGTATCTTTCTAAAAGACGTGGAAGCTCTTGATGCAAAAATCACTAACGGTTCTTGTACTTTTTTTAATGAAAGAAACTAGATGCTTTGCTTTGACTTAGATTTATGTGTATCAGAAAAACAGAAGTTTGCTATGATACTTGTTTTAATAGTTCTTTCCAGACTCAGTCTGGAAGATTTACACCACTGTACTGGGAGGAAGCACACAGTATTATTACCCTTTGGGTTTTCTTGGTGAAATGTCCACCGGGGGTCCTGGTAGAGGCATATCTTTAGGAAATATGTCAACCCACATCTGTACACGACCCTTGAAAAAAAGAAATAAACATCACTGTAACCCTAATTTAGACTTAAAAAGGTTTTAAATGTAGTTCTGTCTTCCAAAAACACAGCTTCCCCTCTGAGCACCAAGCAGTTCATTAGTCTGTAACAAATGAATCTATAAGCAAACTACACAATATATTTTTTTCATACATATATTCTCTCAATCTCTCAGTAGTTTGGTGAAGTTGGAATTGAGCTCAAACACTGGAAACTTCCAAGTGAAAATCCATATAAAAATAGTACATGATGAAAACTGAAAAGAGCCAAAGTCCACATGCAAATAGGGTTTGTTTTAGCTTAATAAATGAGAGCATTTAATAGAATGAAAATATGCACTTATAGCTTATAGTGGCTACTGTGTGTTTAGGTAACTCACTGTATACACACGTGTGACAATTTGCAGGTTGATACTGTACAAAGTCTTGTGTATGGTACACCACCTGGGCACTGTCTCTGTAAGTTTGCAGATACAATTAGAAAGCACTGCAACTGGAGGAAAGGAAAACTTCTCTTGGGTCTACCATCACTACACCATCACTGAGCTGCCTTACCTGTTCCATGCCTGGCTTATCCTTATGGTAGAGAGGCCGAGTCTCAATGTGCTCTGGGACCAGCTTGAATCCAACCCCAGGGATTTCTTCCCAAGCACGTAAAACCTTTAAGGAGAGATGTTCGTATGACTCAACTGGCTCCTCTATAGGAAAGAGTAAAACAAAAGAACAAACAGAGCAAAATTAGAATGCTAACCCCCTTGGTAACATGCTCCATAAAATATATAAGATGGTCATTAAAAACCTGCTTGAGTTAAAAGGAATGATTTTATGTACCCCAGCTAAGAAGAGAAGGGTCTTAAAGTGCATTGCAAATAAGGGTACCCACAGGGATAAATAGAAAAGTAGAACTCACACAGCAGTTCATCTATATTTACAGTGAATCATTTTATTATTAGAGTAGCTGTTTCTAACAGGAAGATGGAAGCAATGTGCGAACTACACTTGTTACAGAAAATTGCAAATGTAAGGTTTTTGTGGCCAATGAAACACAAGGAGACAAGATTTTGATGGTGCTAACAGCAAATAGGCACTAGAAATTACATCTACAGCCTTGTTTTGCCTTGTGATGGCAACAGCAAAAATTGCCCTGGAGAAGAAAATCACACCTCAGGGGAAGAACAGTAATGTGAGGGCTGAAGTCTATGGGCAAGAACATGTCTTCTGAGCAGCCCAGTTTGCCAATAGAGGAAAAAGTAAGGGAGACCCTGGAGGAGGGAGGAATATTTTAAGGAAGGAACAGTGCTAATAGTGCAGGTGATGT
Organism: Aythya ferina; assembly: GCF_964211825.1. Lineage (NCBI taxonomy): Eukaryota > Metazoa > Chordata > Aves > Anseriformes > Anatidae > Aythya > Aythya ferina. The sequence goes on along the minus strand of NC_140297.1, from coordinate 149,547,509 downwards.
GGATACTGAAAACAAGAGGAAGCCTTTTGAGCACTTGAGTTTCTCTTTCTTCCCTTTTTGTGTCAGTTCACACAAAAGGAACCCAGGGATTTGAAGAGGGTTATCTCCTAGATTAGGAGAGAAGTATCCAAGTGAAAAGAAAGGTAAAACTTTTTTTGTCAGCAGTTATAACTTTTCCTAGAGTGCTGCTATCTCAGAGTTGCTGGTAAATTATAAAAGGTTTCATTTGGGTTTAATCAGTAGGTGTTGAACACTTCCTAATGGCACAGATAGGAAGGAAGAATGACGCTGTGGTCCTGAGTCCTGGCTCTCTTTTGTGTGCTGCCATGTTTTTAAGATGCAATACATTTCATCTAATTTTATCCAGCTAAAGGCAAGGTTTTTAGTCTGAACTACTCAGTCAAGTAGCCTCAATGGTAAGCAGGACAGATTGTCCCTTGATAACCCATCCCCTCTGTCTCAGGCACCTTTCTAAAGACAAGTTGCACACCTTCTGAAGATGCCTGTTTGTTCCTACTGGCTGCAAATAGTCTTACAGTACCTTGGAGTAGATATATAACTTCTATACTCTTGGAGCAAAGTTAAACTATTCTTTCCCTTGTTATTTAAAGCTGTATGTATGGCCTTCAAGTACCAGTTTCACCACCTGTAAAGTAGAAATATTACTGTTGCCCATTTTCAGTACTCCTCTAGAGCTCAAATCTGTGGCCTTTGTTAGTTTTACAGACCCAAACGATGAACAGCACAGGAACTCACCAGGAAATAAGGACCAGATTGCCTTGTCAGAACAGCAGTCTGGAAAAGGAGCATGCAAAAGACTGCATGCTGTAAACTTTCTCTACAACATGCCAAAAAAAGTTGTGTGAGTAAGCTTTTCAGGAGATGGACTTTGCCATCTGGTTCTGTATTTCCTTCCTTTTAGTTTTCATCATCTTGTCTGACATTGGTTGTCTGAAGCTCATTTTACTGGACCAGAATTTTGATCTACATCTGTCAGCCACATTTGCTTGTGTGCTGGTGAAGAAAACAAGCAGCAACACTGAAAACATAAATTTCTCTCAGGCCAACAAACCAAACTGGATCATTCTTCTCCCTCCAACAATGCTATCTCAGTAGCCTTCCAGTGGAGGGGTGACCTATATTTTGTAACTGCCAAAGGGAATTTGCTCAAAGATGAATGTTCTGAAATACAAAGAGGTGGATAGAAGTTTCCCTACTCCACAGTGTCCATTGTCTCCAAAACCAGCTCCTTTTATTCCTCCTTGTCTCCATCCTCACTTCTCTTTTCCTTACTCAAATGATAGTAGTGAATCACTGATAGCTCTGTCCCACTCCACCCTTATATGATATGGACACTCAACTTCCTGGTAGTTTTGCCCTCTTTTTAATTTGGGACCCCTGAAAACAAGTTCTGTCCTGTCCTCTGGATTTATGAACTTCCCAGATACGTGGATTTACACAGCATTGTGTTAGCGCTTCAGAAGAGCAGTCAGAGTAGGAATAATCAATAGGTGGGGAGAAAAAAACAATGGAGAGGAGCAAAGCCAAGCAGGTCAGGTAGGACTGGCAGGTAAGTGGCCTGGAACCTAACTGGGATTGAACAAGGACTTGCCTGACCTTGAACTCACTTCACATATGTACATATGTACATATGTACTTCTTTTTCATTTTCTCCCTGCTTGGTTCTGTCTACACTATGTGTCTTCCTTTAGATGGGGAATACATTTTTTAAAGACTGATGGTTATCCTGACTTTCTCATGTCTTGGTTTTCTGTGTGGAGGGGCCTCAGATCATGCACGCTGCTCTAATTTCAGATGAAACTAAGCCAGAAGACATGTTCAAAAAGCATCACCTGCACTCTAACTGCTCCTGGGCACCCCATCCTTGGGTTCAGGAAGGAGCCAGCCCAAAGTACACCTTAACACCTACCATGGGGATGTTAGGTCCTCATCAACAGCTGTTTTGCCCTACAGATTCTCTCCAATTAAGATACAGTACTAGGTAATAGAGACACAGCCCTCATCACCACAGTTACACGAATATTTCATAGCAGAGACAGGTTCCATAATCTGATCCTAGAGAACACTGCACAACAGGACCCCAGCTGCAGGTGGGGCAGCCTCTTGGTATTGCTATAAAACAGTCAAAGAATGATGAACTACTGCATTACCATTCTCATCTTCAGTGAAGACCGTCTGTCCCTTAAAGACTTTTGTTCCTACTTGTATCTCCCCTGGCCGCATGAAGGGCCCATTTATCCTGTAGTCCTTACACAGCTTAGTGAGGATCTCACTTGGCTTCGTTGCATCTCGCCATGCGTTGTACCCTTCTCTGCAAGGAGGGAAGAGAGTGGAGAGAAATGGATGAAGTTTTCCTCCAGCAAAGTGTGCTGTCAAACAGGATTTCCCACACAGAGATTCACTTCATGGCCAGTGGCCACAGTGTCTGCTAAGCCCAACTGTTCCTTTGAACTTTCCAGCACTGAGGAGACACCTCCTCTCAGGTGCTCAGACCCTGGGGCCAATCACTCTTTTCTCTTAAACCACAAGAGAAGCTGATGCAGCCTAACCCACTGCTTAGATAAAGTGGCCCAGGCATCGACATACTTCCCAAGAGGAGAAGGACCACAGCTCATTCCCTGTTCTAACTTAAGGATTCAAGTCTACCCATTCTAATTCCAGAAGGATGTTTAAGGAAGAAGTACTCTGCTGCTCCCACATGCAGAGGAGAAGCTGAGATTGTCCAGGACCTGGAACAAGGGCATAAAGAAATACTTCATACTGGAGCTGGTGAGGGTCTTGGACTTCATATTTCAATACTTCATACTTGGAGCTGGTCTTGGGTCTTGGTCCATGCTACTGGATCACTTTTTTACTTTATCCATCCTTTGTTTGTAGGTAAAATATCAAAACAATTGTAGGACAAGAATCCCAAATCCTCACATCCCAATCAAATTCTCCACCCCAGAGCAAAGAGTTATTTTAGTTTGGCTTTCTCCATACTTTTTCCAGTTCAATAATAGGGAGCAGGGCTGAGCCCCATTGTAAGTGGCCTGACAGACCATTTTCCATTTGCCCTTTATGTCTGTCCAAAGACAGTTTATCAAGCAGATATGCTATACATATAAGCTCTTTACTATTTGGAACACTTGGTGAACAAACAATGTTGTTAATTTTAAAATATCCACTTCTTATTTGGCAGCTACCCAAAGCTACTGCTAAGCTCTATGGTAAATTTAATTAAAATACCTCCTGTGACTTCTGTGCTGGCTTAATATTTTGCCACATCTGGAATTTCTCCTTCAAAACCTTCATTCACAGTGTGCTGCTCTCTGTGGCTGTCTGAAGAGGTACTTACATTTCGTATTGACTTTGTAACCCACAGGTAGCTCGATGCCTGCTGTAGAAACGGTTTTCCAAATCAATTTTAGTTTCCCCGATCAGATCATCAGTTCCCACGAAGTCATGGTCATAGATCAGGACTGTGAGCAAGGAATCCTTGGGAAATGTAGCCTGGATTTCAAATGACCTACAGCAAAAATTGGGAAGTACGTGCAGTCAAATCAGTTTTGAAGCCTAAAAGATTAAGTTAATGAATACCATGCAGACAATGTGTGGAACTTTTTTTGCTTGTGTTTTTCATTTAAATAAAACGAACATATTAGAAACACATCGTGCAAAAATAATTTCTTCCTCCTGCTTCTGTATCACCTCCCCTACAGTTCTAAAGCTATTCCAACCTATAGCAGACAAAGCAATGGGAAGGAGTGGATCAGCTGCAATGATTTATCCTGAACCCAACAGAGGTGAACATATGGAAATTATGAAGCTAATGAAACTGTATGTATGAGAGTTTTTGTGCACTTTTCAGAACCTCCAAAACAGACTTTTCTGTTTTCTTCTAAAGGCTCCAGATTAAATATTGAATATAGGAATTTGGAGGCACCCAGTAAAATCATCAGGTAAAAGCTATAAAAAATGTTTTAAAAAAAAAACAAAAAAAAAAAACACACACACAGAGTAGAACTACTTTTTCACTCAGTACATATTTTCAGGGATAAAAATCATTGTCATGAGATGTTTAGGGAAGCTGAAAATCTGAGAGTGACCTTAAAAGAGCTTTGATAAATTGATGAAAGAGAGAACATCCTCATCAGCACATAACTGGCTCCAGATTTTTCCAAAGCACAGGCAAAACTGATCTTCATCTTCTGAAGGATGAGTTTTGTCCTTCTTCTCAAAATGGCCAAAGTCTAATTTTGTAGCAAGAGCAAAGCAGGTTTCAGACAAGAGAGAAATTTGGGAAAGCTGGGACTGCTGTGGTGTTGGTGGTACTGTGCTGACCAGGGCTGCAAGGATGGGGAAAGGTGGTTGCCATGACTGATGCTAAACTGGAAAAGAGTTGCTGGGTCAGTCACCCCACTGTTGCCACTGGCAGCAACTGCAAGGACTATCCAAATGAACAGCCAGTTCCTACCTTATCTAAATCAAATATAGTAGCAATTTCCCATTCTATCTATATGCATCTGTAATCTTCAGGGTTTATCACAATGATAGCTCAGTTGCAACCTCTACTAAAGAGCTTCAATCACACCGAGATGGTGTGCTATGGAGGGACCACTCTACTCTTGTCTTTTCTCCCCACACTGTTTTAAGTCTCTGCTGTTGCAGACAGGATTCTTGCCTAATGGATTTTCAGTCCAATATAGTATACTTTCTCTGTCTTTCTGTTCTGCTAGATCTACTCCATCCCAATTCAAAACACTTTCATATGTCTTAAAACAGAGGAAAATACTGTAAGAAAATCATAGTTATTAGAATTAACAACATTAAACAAGTTTAACACCTTAATAACACAAATGTGATGTTTTCTGAGAGCTTGCATCTGTCTCCCACATTCAAAAGACTGGGGGGGGGCATTAAATTTTTTTTGGCTTAATCCTATAACCATGAGATTTATTTGGCATTCTGTTCAACCTGAAATGGAAACAGATTTTGAAATAACACTTTACTGTGCTAATGTTTATTTCACTTTAAACTTGACAGTTGTACTAATTTGCACAGACAAGATCATTTATTGCTTCATTTCCTCTCATGCATCATTCCATAAAGCCTCTCACAGATTGCATTTCAGGATGTGTTTTGACTGGTATGAAAATTAAATAATTTGTAGTCATACAGGGTGATAACAATTTTTAACATTTTAATCAACAGAATCATACAACATCCGGGCAGGCAGACATCAGCCTGTATAACAAACACTTTGCAATAGTAACAGCAAAAGTGGTGGCAAGGGACAAAGCAGGAAAAAAAACAACACTGAAAACAAAAAGAAGACATTACTGACCTTCCAAATACTGGGTTTAGCTGCTTGGGGATGTAGTTTTCCCTGTCTTTAATTTCTGTGTTGCCCAGTCTCAGTACAATGTAGGGATCTGACTTGCCATCTGGATCAGCTGGGCTGAGGTTAAATGCCTGTTAGGAAGAAAGATTTCTGTGTCCTCAGGAAGCCTGCTTAAATGTAGTATGGTCACAGCACAGGTCTGTGGGTTCCCTGCCTGGTCCTGGGTGTTCTGGAAGTGAGGGGCTTTGGTTGCCATGAGTAATACAAAACGTGACATTTGGCTTCACAGGCTGTTGGGAAAAGACTGTCTGGAGGAGAGAAGGATTTCCAAAGGTGAAGCAGATGGAAGCACCATCCCACCACTGCTAAGATGGGAAAAGAGATAAGCAGAAGAGGCAATCACAGAATCGTACTGGTTTGGGTTGGAAGGGACCTTAAAGATCACCCAGTTCCAACCCCCATGCCATGGGCAGGGACACCTCCCACCAGCCCAGGCTGCCCAAAGCCCCATCCAACCCGGCCTTAAATACCTCCAGGGATGGGGCACCCACAGCTTCTCTGGGCAACATGTGCTAATGCCTCACCACCCTCAAAGTCAAGAATTTCTTCCTTATATCTAATCTAAATCTACCGTATTTTAGCTTAAAGCCATTACCCCTTGCCCTGTCACTTCACTCCATGACAAAGAGTCCCTCCCCAGCTTTCCTGTTGGCCCTTTTAAGTAATGGAAGGCTGCCATAAGGTTTCTCCAGATCCTTCTCTTCTCCAGGCTGAACAACCTCAACGCTCTCAGCCTGTTCAATGCAGAGGAAGAAGCTGTCTGCACTAGTACATGCTGGATTCAGGAAACGTTTCCATAAAAAAAAGTGGACCAGGTCCTTGGACAACGCAAACCAGATCCTCATATTACATTTAGAAGAAATGGAAGCTTTTATAGTCAGGAAATAAAGTAACCTCCTCCTACTCTTGTCTTCAGTTTTTTTTGTCATTATCTCTTTGTATGACATTCTTTCCTTCTTAGATCTCCTGCAACTCTGAAATACCTGCTTCACGTATCTCTTTCACTTCTCACATTGCATTCCCTCATTATCTTGTCCTCTGTATTTCTATCTCTTTTTCAACCCCATTCCTTATCCACAACATCTACAGCTTTGATCACATCCAATTCACAGCCCTCACAAAATATTCTCCCAGTTCTCCCTCAGTGTGAAGTCTGTGTTGGTGTGTAATTTTGAAAGAACTCTACTGATTAAAACTTACTGCATTTGCATATGACTGGAAGAGGTTGTCTGTGGTGTATTAGTTATATTTCTAGCCCCTTCCGTCCTAAGAAGTAAAGCGATTATCCTGTCTTGTGGCTTATCATGAGGAATGTGTAATGTTTTCTATTCAGAGCACACTTTTCTACAACATGAAACGCTAACCAAAATACAAAAAAAAAAAATTTACTATGTGGATGAGGATTTCCAGAAGCTTCGCTGAAAAGATACTGGAAGTAAACCAAGTTGAAAAGCAGTGTCTCACTTATTTCAAGGTTAAAAAGTCAGCTTTCTACTTACTGCCACAATATAAACCCTGATGAGGACATTGACGGAGTGGTTCGGTGGTATCCCTTGCAGGATGCGGGGCTGCCCTCCATCCAGCAAGCCGCCACCCTCAGGACATGGGTATATGCAGAAGGACCCCTGGTAAAACACTGTCTTTTATTTCCCTCAAAAATAGATCAAGTACAGTATAGAAACAAACCTCTGAATGCAAGCAAAACATCACTCATACAGCCTGCACTGCAGCACATACATATATACAACACATTTTGTGGTACCACTCAAAGGAAACACAGGAGTCAGCATGATAAACATCACCTGTTAAAATGGTTTTGGTCTGTCACATGGTACCATAGAACCACAGAATCACAGAACCTTCTAGGTTGGAAAGACCTTGAAGATCATCATGTCCAACCATCAACCTGACCTACTGAGTCCCATGAGTAGGCCATGTCCCTTAGTGCCACATCCACGTGTCTCTTAAATACCTCCAGGGACAGCATCTAGATGGTTGAAAGAAATATTCACATGCTGTTGGCTATCCATTTTATTATTTAAAGACAAAGACTTGCAGGTACTCTAATTCTAGTTTTATTGGTATTAATATTCTAAAAACAGTATTTTGCTCTTAACTACATATTTGTAAAATGATAATTTCAGGGAGCTAGTTTCACAGCAGTGTGGCTGGGACCCATCTTGCTGTATGTTTTTGAAGCCACTGCACTACTCATATAAACCAATATTGATTCATGCTGCTGAGTAGCTCATGCTGCCTGAAAGCAATCGGCAAGTCATTTGAGCAGAAATTTGCATTGCAAACTAACAGAAGTATCAATGAGTTTAATCAGTTTTTCTGAAGTACAAAGTGCTTGAAATCCTACTAATATTATTCAGGCTTTGAACTTCATTTTCAGACTGCCTAATGGTACATTTTTTTCCAAAAGGAAAGGCCTCCAGTTAAACTACTCAAAATTACATATAAGTTGGTGTAACTGATAGTGTAGCAATAGAAGTTGCATTAGTGGAATCTGACCAACATAATATAGCTCTTATTCCCCTTCTGTGATTTATTTTTTTTTTTTTTAAATTCCTTGTTTCAAATCAACAGTGAACAGCTGGTGCTGGATGCTGCTTTCATCTATTGGGTAAGGGGAAAAGAAAAATATGACTGGATCTGGTAAGAGATAATTCTATTTACAACAAACTGTTAGTGTCTTTTTCTTTCATCTTTAGTATACCTGAAATATGCATGAAAAGTGGGTAATAATTTAGAGACTGTATGTTAATATTAGAGCTCACCTTAAATTTTCCTATTATTCTGTCTTCAGAGTCACCATGAACTTCGTCATTAGATTTTCCTCTTAAGAGATGGAAAGTTTTCACCCAGTCCTCAAAGTTATTAAATTCACTCTCCAAGTCTCCTTCATAAATCTTTGAAAATAGGAGAATGCTTATTTTTTCGTAGTGCAGTGAATATATTTATAGCAACTTTTTTATTACAGGATGACTTGAAATCCACTGACTCAAAATACAGATTTTAATAAAACTAAGGTTTAGCAAAACTCCTTGAGGGGGAAAAAAGTTAATTCCCAACTCAAAACAGGAACAGCTTTGTTCTTAACAAAAGTCCTTCCCAAGGACTGGAACAGTTCGTTAATGCAATGGGTAAAAGAGGCTCTTGAAGATCCAGAATGAACATTTATAAGCACTAGTGTGGGAGAAAAACTGTGTGGATGTGCTGCTCTTTACAACTGCTTCCTCTCTGCAACATGCCTTTGATGTATTGATGCATTTTAACAGCTATGTTAATGTATCAAAGCATGACAGCAAAGCAGACAACAGTGAACTGCTTTGGGGACAGAGCTTTAGGATAGGTAAAAAGACCAAAGCATTTTTAAAAGGACATTTTTTCCCCATGAACTCTTCACCTGTAATTTATGAAGTGCTATTCAGCGTGAAAGAAAAGGGTCTAGTTTAATGCCATCTCTTAAAAATTGGAAATAGCAGTTTCAAATTCCCCTTTATCCAGCTACAACCTTATCCAAATAGTCCTAATCTTTTCACACTTCCTCATCTCTCCTGTCTTTTTGGCATGACCCATTATGTTTTCTCTGAATTCCTTCTATCCTTAGCCAGCCAAATCTAACACAAGCTGAATATTACCTCCCTAGCTGGTAGGATGCACTGACAATTACAGTAATATTTTCCATGCTCTTTTTGAACTAATTTTTAATAGGATTTAACATTACCAATATGATATTAATCCCCCCCCCCCACACACACACCCCTTATCATTCACTTTTTTGTGCTGGTATCATTTCACAAAAGATATTCTTAAGCCAAACTATTAAAAGAATTAACTGAATTGGCTAGTTAAAGTGTCCTCATGTTGTAGAGATACATTTGATTAACTAAATTCCAACAAAATAAAACCAGTAAAACAGAGAAGAGAGGGAAAGAAAGGAGTTTGATATTCACAATGAATTACTTCAGGGTAGCAATTCAATGACTTACAGGTGAGCACCAAAACTGAATTTTCACTTAAGGCTCTCTATGTGCATTTATATTGCTATCTGAAGGTCTAAGGGCAAGTGGACCACATCCATCCTACAAGACCCTGGGTGTTCTCTGGGCCCTCCATGCTTATGTTCAGAATCACTATTATTGTGTGTGTGATATCAATTTCAAAATGTTTAAAATAAATAGAAGGAGGGTATTGCTAAACTCAGCCCCTGAGGTTAAGCTTTGAGTAGACTGAACAACTGAATTACCTCTTAGACTTAACTTCTTTCTTACCTGCAGTGTTGCTAGGTTTGGAGTCGTTTCTTGCAGTTTCCTTTTAAATGTCTTATCCTTCCTTTTGTCTGGCTCCTCTTCTATGATCAATGCAATGTGGCCAGAAGTCTGCTTATCTGCAGAGATTTCACAACATCATGTAGGTTTTTGGTCAGCAATGCATATCAAATGTTTCAGATAAGGATGCAAAATACGTTGTAAAGATTACCCCTTGCTCTTTCTCCATTCATGCTTCTGCTACCAAGCATAGGGTCCCCTCTTTTCCCACCATTCCTCCCAGACAGTGAGGTGGCATTTCATCCTGTCAGATAGTCTTCATGACGATCTTGGTGGACCAGGTGTGATGGCATCCTCTATCACTCTTTCCCTGCTTGTCACCTCCCCAAATGTCCTTTTGCTTTCTCTCTCACTCCTCCCAGATGTGAACCAACAGGTCTTAACACCTTTCACGTAACATTTAAAACTGAAGTTGCTATTTAGGCTGACTGGTACTTCAGATAACAAGTGATCCAAGCCTTTCTCTGCTTAAAGGCATCACAAAATAGCATATCTCACCTTGGGAAGGCCCAGAAGTATGAAAAATGGTAGAAGGCATCTGCCCAACATTGAGCTGGACTCCAAATAACAAGAGGGAATATCTGAACAAAGAGAGGATGAGCCCTCAAATCTGGCACTGATATAGTTCAGTTCTTGGGCTGAAGTCTGGATTTTGAGTTCACTTTACTTTCAGTTTTTGAGTCATTCATATGTGCCTGATACCACTGCTACTCAATAGTTAGAACTGCATATATATGTACATATTATTTGAGTGCTTTCCTATATGTATAATGCTTTTCATCATAGGTTAAAATATGTAACAAGAACTATCAAAAGAGAATCTATATGGTCTTGAGCCATCAGTCAAAAAACAATATGCCCCACAACTGCCTGAACAGCAGATAGATGCACATCAACATATCAAGTAAAAATCTAATTGTAAGTGAACATCATATCTTTGTGGAATGTTTTCTATCCAAATATTTCTTCCATCTGGAAAAGTGAATTCCACTTTGAAACTGATCTCTGCCTCATCTCTCAGCTGCACTGATGATCATTGAAACACTGTCAGCTGCTATTTCAAGAATGATAGCATCTGACATTTAGGCCATGTCATTAATCTTGAGCAATCTGGATTGCTGTAAAAAAAACACCCTCTTAAAAACAGAAATCACTTCAATCACTGGTGAATTGCAGTCAGCCCTGGCATGGCAAGATGCTGTAGTTTAATTTTGAATAACAGCTCTGTGCAAACAGTGAGCATTTGTTTTCTTTGTCAGTCTGCTCAAGCAGCCACATTTGTCAAAAATAATTTCTAGAGCTGTTTGACTAAGGGGGAACTTATTAAGCCGTGGACTGTTTTCTTTGTGCTGTATATATATATATAAATATAAATATATATATATATATATAAATACACACTGCCTGCTTCTGGCTAGTTCTTTTAGGATTTTTTTTTTTTTAGAAAATATTTTCCCCTTGAACCTAATCAAGGACCAAAGCTTAACAGCTATGTAAGAAACAGGATTATGGACTCTTCCAGCAGAATCTGTTCCTATGTCATTGATCCTGAACTGGGTTCAAAATTGAGAGAAGCTCCTTCTTCTGAACCTGTTACAAATGTAACATGAGATGAGGATAATCTTTACTTTCTATCATTATTATTTTGACATTAAAAATCCTTGTGCATGAGACTGGAATGACAAAAAAAAGTCACGCTAACCCAAAAGTGCCTGTGAAATTTTAACCTACCCAACATCTGAACAGCTGTAGAGGTAAGAACTCCCTGTGCCAGCAGAATTATGTTCAGATATTAATGTTTAAAAGTAAAATAGTAGAGAAGAAAAGTATTAGTAACACAAAATAATAAAAAATGCAAATAATTTACTTACGGTCTTCAGTTTTTCCATCACTGGGAAAAATATCTTTCACCTTTCAAAAAAAAAAGGGGGGGGGGAGTAATCGACAAACTCTTCAGTATGGTATGAATGTAATACCAAAAAAGAATCATTCAGAAGTACATACAGCTTTACAACATTTCTTATTAATGTGAGTTTGGGGCTACTGGGTGACTTACTTTTTGCATTTTGAGCACAGAAGCATAATATTTTGACCACCAGTCAATAACATTCTCAGCTGATTCATCTGCAATCGTTCTTTTTCTCCTCTTTGTTGACCGTTGGACGGATTTTTTCCTATCCTACCAAAGCATAAAGAAAACACTTTTGAGCTCTAGCACTGATTCAAATTAATCACCTTACTCATGACATCAAGCATGACCAGATGCATATGGACAAAATCTCAAACTCCAAAAGATAAATAAATTGCAAGACAAATTACTGTCTCTGTCTTTTATTCCAAGACACTTCATCAACCATGAAGCAACCATGAAGCAATAGGTAATTTTAAAAAATTAAAACCAGTTTAATACTTCAACTGTAAGATATTTTGAAAACAGACTTTTTGCTCAATGTTTATAGAGCATCTAACACAATGTGACTTTCATCCATGCCTAAATGCCACGAACTTTGAAACAGTCATACATAGTAATTATTTTGTAATTAAGTAGATCATTCAAAGCCAAGAGGAGCAAAAATTCTACTACATCAGTAGTGCTTGTCCATGGGATAAACATCAAGCACAGAAGGAAAAAAACAGCAGTGTCTATTAATGGAATTAATGACATTATGTGGGGTAAAAGCAGTATTGCTAACAAGCCCTCTAAAGGGCCAGCGAGGGTGTGGGTATTACCACCAGTACCCAGAACCTTCAGTAAGCTGTTATCTGGAAAATAGCCCTCTTACTGCTACAACATCTAACATGCAAATAAGAGATTACCATTTATAAGGAAGGGCTAGAGTCTACAAGACTGCAACAGACAGTTAGCTGGCAGTTTCAGCTATGCCCACCTTCTGTTTTCCATCTTTCACTGGTTCAGAGGTGGAGTGCTCTGGTTCAGCAGCAGGAAGTGTTGTGGGAACTGGTTCTGGCTCTATCACGGTACATCTACCCTGCTCCACCTCAGCGTAGATGTGATCAGCTAAAATAGGTTCTTCCTGGGATAAGTCTGCAGGCTGGGATGGCTCAGGCGAAGCTGAAATTAAAACTTTGCAACTTAGGTAGATTTTACCAGAAATGCTGTCATCCATCACATTTGGTGACAATCATATCACTAAGGGTTTGACCCTATGCTCAACACTATAAAACAGATCTTCTAATCATGTACCTAGTGTGAAGCCTCTGAGCAGTTGCTTCACTGTTTTCACAAAACAGTGCTTTATCTTTCTATTTGGGGTCAGGATTCCCCAATTACCTTTCTCTGTTTCTACAATGTCTACTCTTCTTGGTGTAGCTTGAGGACCCAGCTGTTCCTTACATAGGAATTGCTTAAGGCAATTGATGGTGTGTGTTCCAACAAGAGTGCTCCTCCCAAATGCTCTCCAGTCAACTACACAGATGCTTAGTGGTGGATGCAGGAGTTCATTTTCAGGCAGTTCCTAGTGCAAGAGGACAGACAGCAGCATGAGAATTGCTAGAGAATTTAGATCACATTTTGAATTTTTGTCATGCACAGCAATGAGACCGATAACTTTCCCTCCCTTCCCCTCCCCGGCTATTTACAGACTCAAATGCAAAATGAATACGAAGGCAACGCAGTTCTGGCCACAAGTTTCCAAAAAGTCTGGAAAAAGCCTTTTCCTTAAGAATACAGAATGGACCATAGGGACAGTGTAGCTGAGTTCAGTCCCACGCTGACATAGGCAAGCCCATCTTATTAGGGCAAACTGGGAGAATCAGGAACATTCAGAGGGAATGAACACAGTGCTGGAGGCTGTGAGCATTAGTGCCACCACTGCTTTACCCAAGGCTATTAATCCTACCTGCCTCAGTTTGTCCAACCATGGGACATGAATACTGGGTGGTTTCATGTTTATAGAATGAGTTTAAAGAGTAAAACTTCCCTTTGGACATGTAGCACACAACGGAACTTTAAAATGCTCTAGTTATTGTGATTCAGTATCCGGGTTAAGGTTTCGATATTCTTTTGACCTAAAAATGAAATTTCACCTCTGTTAATGTTGCCAAGTAGAGCAAATCAGATGGATTCTTTTTTCTGATGTTGGCCTTTGTCCAGTGAAACTAATAGCTCTCATAACCCAGGAAACAGGTAATAATTAAATTACCAGTCCATAACAGCAAGGGTTACAATGTGAAAAGGTCCAGAGCTCATGAGCCAGAAATGATCGATCTTCTTAATAGCCCAGTAACACTCTAGGGGAAATTCAGAGAATTGAAAGAAAATAAAGGAAACCGAACCTTACCTTACAAAATGAGACATGAGGAAAAAAAAATAATCTAAAAACAGCCCTGTTATTTGGCAACCAGTTCCAGCCTATTGGTAAAAACCTGGTTGCAACATATTTCTTTGCCTACTTGGGACATGGCATGAGGAACGTCACCTTCTTTTATCATACATCTGTAACAGAAGTCTTTTAAAACATCTTCAGACCATTAGCTTTTCAAATAAGAATTGATGTCCCATAGTATTTACTCAAGACACAGGAGAAATTATTTGACAGGAAGAAGGAAAATAGTAATTAACACCTTGCCTAGCCTAAACAGAGAATGGGTAGGCAAGAAGTAGCATACTGTACACACCACTTCAAACCAATCTGCAAGGACGTTGAAATTGGGATTTTTCTTAAAGCTCTGGATGACAGAGGATTTCACTCCTTTCCCTGCACATTCAATGAAAACTTGGGGGCGATCTACAGAAAGAAGCTGGACTTTCTTCAGCTCTCGAACACCCCAGAACAGGACCTGTGGTGGGCAGAGAAACATCAGTTGCACAAAGTGGGCAGAGAAAGTGCAGTCGTTTGCAAGCAGACAGGAGACATTGGTTGGCTGAAATTTGGGACCCTCCAAAAAATCATCTGGGAGACAGCCCATGCTGAACATCGCCTCCAGTGAGGTCAGCTGCAAGGGGAAGGTATCCATCTCCTGCAGCCATCTCCCTGGGCTGCACTGAGAACACATGAACGGAGGCAGGTCCCTCAACCTCACTCTGCCATGGGGGCAGGCCCTTCCCTGAAGGCCAGGACTGACACGTAGCCTCTGCTGGTCTCAGGTGGAAGCACTGCCTCACTTGCCCAGCCTTAGAGAATCACTTTGATCTGAGCTTATCACATATATTTTAGGATCCAAATGTTATATTTGCATCATTCCTATGGATTAGAATTTTAAGATTATCATCACACATAATTAAAACTTTATAGTCCAGTAACAGAATAAAATAAGCAGAGATTTGGAAATGGAAATACTCTAGGTAGCTCACCTCCACTCTATACTTGCTTAAAACAGGTCGGATGTTGGCTGGGACTGGGTAAATCTGGGAAACATCTGGTGGATCCACTGGGGGAAGTCTGTCTGGATCAGAATCAGGAATCTGAAAAATTTAACAGTCAAGGATCAGGACAGTTTTTGGAAGAATAAAAACTGTATCAGAAGTATCTGTGAATGGTGTATTGAACATCAATTTAATGCAGTTTTGCAAGACACATTATGAAGCAGACAGGTGTAATGTGACTTGGACCGTGGTCTGTCCTGCTGTGATGCTAATACACTTGGCAGGAAGTGTGTGTTTTTGTGTTCAATAGATTGGGGTTATGTACCTTACTGAAAAAATAGTCCCTGTTGCCCCAGCAGGACATAGTCTGCCCTACAGACATGCACGTATTGAAGCATGGTAATTTAATTTACAAAGAACAGAAAGCATGGTAATTCTATTTAATAAAAATCCTGAACAAAACGGCTTGGAAGACTTTCACAAACAAATTCTAGATCTGATTCTAGTTAAATAAGGCTGGTGAACAGATAGTACACATGAGTTAAATAGTACATTTGCCAGCCAGACATGCCAGAGCTCTTCAGTTGCATTATATTTGGAAATAGCAGTCCTGCACCACTGGATGCTGTCAGCAGTTGAGAACTTGTGAATCACATCTCCAGCATCAGGGATGGATCTTCTCTGTCCAGCTACTAAAATCTTGCTTCAGGCTGCACTTATGCTCTTCATGTGTGACTGCATATAAGCCTGCCCCATATTCAGGAGCTTACTCAGGTGTATACAAGCTCCTCGTGCAGGTGGGTGGGAGCAGAACATGCTCCACCACAGCTCTGAGGTTTCACCATCTCACTGCTCTTTGCCACTTGCCATGCTTCAGGCTCTGCTGCAGTTTGGTTCACCTTCTATTGGACAGTTCCCTGCTTTCATTTCCCAGTCCCTTCCTAATTCTCTGCAGTACATTTATGACCTTCTCATCCCATGTAGGGCAGATCTGATGCCTGACCTGATTTAATGCATTTCTATATACAGCAGTTAAAGTCAGGGCCTGATGACCATTCCTACCAGAAGCTCAGGCTGTGCTAGCAGACAGCAATAGG
Organism: Aythya ferina; assembly: GCF_964211825.1. Lineage (NCBI taxonomy): Eukaryota > Metazoa > Chordata > Aves > Anseriformes > Anatidae > Aythya > Aythya ferina. Next base: position 149,531,345 of record NC_140297.1, on the reverse strand, counting down.
AAGGTTGGCTTCAGCCTGCAGGCAGAGCTCTCCTTGGCTTTCTCACAAAACAGAGCACCTAAAATGCACTGCACATACGGTTCTGGGAAAAGGAAACACACCTTCTGGAAAGCTTCATCGCTCCTGAGCTAACTTGTCACTGCTGAAAGGTGAAGCATTGAGAGACAGCTCTCAATGGACCTGTAAACTTGAACTCTTCCACTTCTCTTAACTAGGCCATCTGCCTTTACAGCTGTGTACTGTTGTGTGGGAGTTTCATTAGCATTAGGGAGAAGGGATTTGTTCTGAGGATTTTGTAGGTGAATGAGGAGATGGGTGGAAAACGTGTCTTCTAGCATAGCACCTGCAGCATATGCTAGTAATAACATAATTAACAGCAATAAATCACAGGAACATGTTTATGGCCCCTTATCAGTAAGAATCTGAAACAATTCTGTGAATAGACTTCGTGGAACTTAAGGCCAGAAATTCAGGTCTAGTTTTGTTGTTCCCCAATGTATCTGGTTTCTATCAGCCACCTCTGTGATGCTGTTTAAAAAGCCAAACAGAAACACATAACTTTGTGAACGATACCAGCCTGTCTAAAAATCCAGCTGTTTGGATTTAATTATACACATTCACATTTTCTCCCTCTGTATTAATTGACATTAAACACTCCAAAAATGTACACCATAATAGATTAACTAGTATGAAAGAACTTTAACTAGTAATGAGCGAGAGGCACAGATCATCTGAACCAGATCACATACAAGATATCACATCCCCACGTATAATTTGACTCTCATGGTACCCAATGTTATTGTGCTATCTGACTTGGGGACTGATGACAGATGACCAACCAAAGTATGTTTATCTGCATGCTACAGTGACTTTTGAAAATAATTTCTAAACTGCTCCACTAGCTATGAGAAAAACTTTACTTTCCAAAGACACAATTTAGGAGAGGAAGACTGGAGAGATCTCACATTTGAGGATAAAACTGCCTCATGAAGAGTTTTATTAAACTGATGAAACAGTCCCCTGCACTCAAGGACAGCAAAACCTGAACAGACCATGAAATATGGTGAAGACCAATATCAGATCAAGAGTTCCTGGATCTTCTTTTGTTCTTTCTAGATATTGCAATTAAATGAATCATTCTGCAATATCTTGCAATGTATTGGTTTCCAACATTTAACAACTTCTAATGAAATTGAGTGTTTCTGTATGAAACAGTGAAATTCCACTAATTTCAGTGGAATTAGATTGGTGTAACTCAGCAAGGATTTTGCTTCATGGCCACAGTGAAACTACACAGAACAAATGGTGAAGAATGATCTAATGTTATTGTACGGAAGCACAGGAGAATACCGACAAAGTATATTTTCAAAGGGACTTTTCTCTTTTGATTAAAAAAAGAAAAAAAGAAAAAAGAAAAAAGAAAAAAGAAAAAAGAAAAAAGAAAAAAGAAAAAAGAAAAAAGAAAAAAGAAAAAAGAAAAAAGAAAAAAAAAAAGTAAATCTTGAGCCCACCTTGAGCAAAATCAGGACTTCTAGTATCTACTAATCTGTATGACTGTAGTCTAATATTTTTCTAAATTCCAGGATTCTACATTATAAGAATGGGTTAGCCCTCTAGCACTGAGCCAGCATATCAGCATTCATTTTGAGAAAGGAGTGCTCAATTTTCACACACAGCTTCTTCAACTGTACCAAATGGTACCTGCAGATCAGAGTTATTGAGCGCAGTTTGTCACAGGAAGGGTTATAGGCTTAGAAGAAGAGAATGAATTAGTGATTAGAGGTATTCATTTCCACCCTCACAAATTCCCTGTTTTTGGAAGGAAGCACTGGCACAACAGCTCCAGAAGCGCTTTGAAACCCTACAGATGTTTATATGCATTTTTTCCTGAAAATTTCTTTCACGTTCACATTGCTAAGATCTTCCATGTGAGATGCTCTGGAGTGTTGTCACTGTAAAGAATAACATACAGGATGAACAGGAGGACTACAGGGTCTTTACTTACAATTCTTTTCAACTCTCTGGAGAAGTCTTAGGGGTATATTTGGATATAGCCCAATAGTAGTGCTGCTTCCCTAGTCCCATAAGACAGCAAAACAAAATACACTACTCCCTTTGTTCACAAAGATTTCAATAAAAAAGAGGGAAAATTATGGTTAAGGTAGTAGACTCTACCCCTAGGTATCCACCCTAATGAGGTCCCCTATGTGTCCCTGTCCCCAGGCTGTCATATTGCAGGGTCTCATCAAGAACATAATTATTGTATCATGCTTAAAAACCCATTTTATCCTCAGAATATATGTAAAATGTATCACAGAGCTCCACATTTTTACCAATTCTGATTTCAGAACAAATTGTCATAGTTTTTTTTTAGCACAGAGAAGTTTCCTGTAAGTAGTGGCTCTGCAAATACTGCTGGGGCCTGAAAGCTCTACTCATGCATCTGCTGGGCTAGCCCCAGAGGTATGCCAAATTTGCCTTTTGTCTCACAGTGGGAAACCAGTGTAACATTTCTCCTAACATGTTATAGGTATCTAAAAACTGGGTTTTTCTTATCCAGTTATTGTTAGACACAGCTCTCTTCTTCTGAGGGACAGAGAAATATTGAGAGAGTTTTGAAGTTGTTTAAGTCCAAAGAGTAGGTCATTGCAACGGCAATGGTAGTTTCATCACTGTTTCTTAAAACAGAGACGAATTTAGAGCAGGGCAAATGAAGGGCAAATGACACACAGAGGATGTGAGAGGTTGACTGTTGTTTGCACATCTGCAGTGTCTCTTCCCCTGGCAGGATATAGACTAGGAGTGATGCAGACTGCATAGGGACTACGAGGTACAACAGCAGAATGATCCTGCTCCAGTTGCAGTTCACACTAATTCCCATGGTGTAAAAGACTAATTGTCCAGAAATTTTAGTTTACCTCCAGAAGCTCAAATGCAGCAAGAAGATCTCCTCCAGAAAGATTTCCACAATACACTGGGTGGTAAGAGAGTTTAGGTGGTTCATATTTTTGGTCAGCAAGCCTCACCACAGGGGCAGCCACTGTAGACCCAATATATTCTGCTTTACCCTAAATAAAGAAAAACACAAGTGTCAAATGCATTTGAAGCCAAGACGATGCAAAGCCTAGAATATTTGTGGGGGAAAAACAACAACAACAACAACAATTCCTGAAGTAAACAGCAAAGAAAAATGCAAAGCCAGAGATAAATCCATGCCTCTACAGACATAGATACAATATTTACAGTTGTGTGCAATGAAGGTGGGGGAGAAGATGCTTCTAATTGCTCTAAGTCAGTCTTTGGGAGTAGTATTCACTTGAGAAAAACACGGCCACAGTTTTTCAAGGACAAAAGGTGGAGTCTCAGGACTGTTTTCAGACATTAAACTCCAAATCGTTGTAGCACTGAGCTCCATTCATCAAGGTTATCCATGTTGCTTGGCAATTTCCTTTTGATGCCTACTCAGTGACACAGCTTTGCCTTTAAACTGACAGAAAGATGCAACAGCCTTTACTAAGAAGGATTTCAAGTTTACCACTGCATCATCATCATACAGCTCGATGACAATCTCTGGGGGGAACTGTGCGATTTCCTTTCCATCCCCATGAAGCACAATGCCATTGAAGAGCAGCATCTGGTTCCAGGTGGGGGACAACGTCTGAGAAATGATCTAACAAAAGAGAGAAAATGTTTAATAACTTAAAAATTGCTTGATTGGGAGTGCTTCATCAGGAAGTGTGGAGGTGCTGGTGACATCCCAAATGATGTTTTGCTTGTGTCCAATGTTTCAGAACCCTAAGCCCCACTAAGATAGTTGTAGAAGGCTCAAATCCTCTGAAAATCAGTTTTCACGTTATGGGTAAAAGTTCCCCTTTCTCTTTATAGGCTCCATCAATGCCCACAGACAACCATTTGCCTCCAAAAATATCTGAGGGAAATGTGTATTGGGTTTACATGGCAAGGTTTTGGTAGCGGTGGGCTGCAGTGGTGGTCTGTGTCAGCAGCACCCAGCAGCTGCCCCATGTTAGATAAGAGCCAGCTCTGGCTGGCTCCAAAGGGACTGGCTGCTGGCCAGAGCTGAGCCAATAAGCAATGTTTGTGCCTCTGGGAGAGCAGACTTAAGAAACGGGGGAAAAAAAACTGCTGCACAACAGCAGGTGAGAGAGTGAGAAGTGAGAACCATCACTGCAGCCCCCCATTCCCCTGCTCCACTCAGGGGGAGGAGGTGGAAGAGGGTGGATAGGTGGAAGGTGTTTTTAGTTTTTTTGGATTCTCGCTGTTCTAGTCTGTTAGTAATAGGTAACAAATTTATCCCTGTGCTGAGTCTGTTTTGCCTGTGACGATAATTGTTGAGTGATATCCCTGTCCTTATATCAACCCTTGAGCCCTTTCCATCATATTTTCACCCCCTTTCCCTTTTAGGAGGGGGAGTGAGAGAGCAGTTGTGGTGGAGCTCAGCTGCCCATCTGGGTAAAACCACCACAAGATTAGGGACCACTTCCTATGGACACATTTTTGCAGTGTGCAAAGGGGTGCAGAAAGTCTCACGCCTCTCTTTTCTGCTTATTTCAGCTTTGCCATTCTAAAGTGATCCTTGAGACCTGAATCCCACTGCAAAGAGCTGTGCTGACTCGCATGGCTACAGAAGCCACATAAACGTGGTCTTCAGTCTTTGCTCAGTCACTGCACTCAGCCTATAAGAAAAGAGAACTGTAGGGTTCATCCTCACATCAAGCAATTAAAATAGCCCAAACTGAAAATATATAGAAAAAGAAGTAGAGAAAGGTAATTCACTTGCTGCAAAGACTCAGAAGCCCCAGAGAATCTGATGTCTGAAAGACCTAGAATAAACAAGTACTGCACCTCATGCTGAGTAGTGGGCTACACCAACACTTTTGCTTTGCTTGAAGTGGACTGTCAAGAGTTGCCTTTTAACAGCAGGTGGCCAACTTTTTATGCTAGGCAGCTCCTTACAAAAACAATATTTTTCCTTTTCATGGCTTAATTCACCAAAAAACAACCAACCAAACTGTGTTTCCAGTTACTGCAAGGGATTTTGCAACTTACCTTTGTAGTCTGGCAGTATGATGTGAAAGTAACTTTTGCAAAAGGATCGGAAAGTCCAGTGCTGTCAGCTGCAATGAGCCCCCTTGCCTGATACATGTGGGCTCTCAGCTGGAAGAGGTGCGTGGCTACATCATTGCAAAGAAAACAGTAATGTCAGCCTCACAGAAATGATGCAGCACATAGGCAGGAGGGGAAGATCCACCACCTGCCGTCCAACTGAGATCTGACAAAGGGAACTGTTCCTAGTGCTGTCTCACTACCGAAACACCTGAAACACTCAGAAGTTTGTGTAAGATTTCTGGATTCACTTAAAATCAATGTCTTTATTTCAAGGTTGTTAACTGGGAGTTTTTCTCTCTCCTCATCACAAGGAGACAGACCCATGGCACAGGGAAGAGAAAGTGTAAGAAAATAGGTGCCTCCTGTCCCTGACACCTGCAAAGTGGCAGCAGCAGGATTGAGGACTTGACAACAAAATGAACTTTTTCTATTCAAAATTTGCTGAGTTGTGATTCTCTTATAGCAACTACTTTAAACAGAGTTCTTGCAACCCTCTGAATTAGAGCTTTTGGGGCTAACTGGCTCTTAAAAGCCCTCTTACATTGCTACTATGGAGAAGAAAGAGTGCCTTACTTTTATACCGCAGGCAGGCAGGTGAGGGCACTATGCTGTGCTCTGAGCCGGTGTTGGATGGTACTTCAGTTTCATACCCTACAGGCAAATTCTCCATGATGCTGTGGGCATAGCTGGCAGGTCCAAGCCACAAGTAGACGTCCACCTTTGCCTGCACGGTCCAGCCCAATGGGCGCTTGCCTGGTAGCTGAAGAAAAAAAATCACCCATTACCAACAAGCTCTAGAAAGAGGGGTGGCTGGATGCTGAGTCCTATAAAGGCAGAGAAGACTAGAAAAATAAAGAAGCATTCACTGAATTGATATACCAATATTGATATACCAATATCTCCACAGAGAGTGGCCCTGAGACCCATTCAGCACAAGAAACTTGAATTTCTTAGGAAGGAGACAAGTAATTAGTTGAAATTCTGCATAAATGGCATAGTGATCACTATACATGTGTTTGTGCAGACTGGCTGATAGCTGCAAGCATACCAGTGCTAGCTGATATCCTACTTTTTCCAGACTTCAGCCCACTTCACATTTCATGCAGTTTTGCTGGTCTCCACTAGCTAGTCCCATATACTCCTAAAATATTACCTCATCAAGTAGGTCAGAAAGCATATTCCAGTATAAAATGTTACTGGTCTTGACAAACAATACTAATATTTCCTTACTCTCCTCTCCCACTACATCTAGTTCCAGTTAGCTCAGTGTTTAGCAATACCTGTTCATAAAGTAATTCTTGATATTGTAGGGGCTGCAGGATGAATTATGTTTGTTTTGTTGGTTTATGTAGGCAGATAGCACCATGCTTAACAAAGACCTATAGCAACTATCAGAAGCTCAGATATTTCTGCCCGCTCTTTAGCTATGCTTTATGGGAGTGCTCCCAGCCGTTCCAGGTGAAAAACCACTAAAAAGTCATTAAACAGCATTGCTATTGCCTGGTGTGTTCAGACTTTTCTTTCTGGCCATAGTAACGATTCCACTGTGTAATATTCCACTGCTGGTCACTCTGCCTTTGTAGGCATGTAATATTCACAAAGATGTTCCTTCAAGATGAATAACACCATAACAAAATTTTAGATTAATATTACACAAACCTAGGCACATTTTAAATAGCAAACATAATCAGTTGCTATGTTAGCTCTGAATACCTAGGTTCCTTTCCTATCTGAGTTGCATGCATGCTGAGCTCTTACCAGTCTCCTCCCAGTCCAACATGTGCTGCATTCTGACGTCTTTGCCAGCAAAGAGGCTGCACTTCTGCTATCTGTTTAGTTACATAGCTATAGATAAACAATGCTATAAACTTGCTCTAACAAGTACTAGAGGAATGAATCACTCAGACACCAAAAGCCTGGCAATAATTCAGTACTTAAAGAAGGACAAGCATAAATAGGAGAAGTAAGTATTACCAGATGGCATATATAAACATGTACACATTTTTAGTAGATTACAAAGATAAACTTGTAAAATGCAATCCTTGTGTGAAACTTCAATAACAAGGGCTCCTCAGTCATTACCTGTGTTCACAGAATGCCCCAAACTTACTTTCAGGAAATGGGTTTTAATCTTCCCACAGTCCTTGCCTCTCTGCTCTTCCTCTGGGGAGTAGAGTATATGTTTTGCCGGGACTCTTGCATATGCAACTCTCTTGTTGTTGCTGAGCATCCAGATGAACACATCAGGCACTGTATTCTGCGGCTTTAAACAGCAAGGAATACTGAACTAAAACTGGATTCTTTCTGTGAGCGACCACCATAATTTTTTGTTAAAACACCCCACCAAGAGTTGATTCCCCACCTCTCTTGTGAAGTGGCAGATATATACCCTGAATAAAAGAGGCTGTCATTTCATGCTTTGCAATCCTAACTTCCATTCCCAAGCACAGCTGAAAGTAAAGAGCTTTGTGTGGTGATTAAGGAGTGCCCACTCTGTAGATCATCTCAGGGGAAATTACAACTAAAAATCCAGGTAAGAACACCTCAGGAAGCCACTTACCCACAAACTGTGTAAGCTGAAAGTACCCACCGTGAAAATGTTATCAACTTCACCTTTACAAGAAAAACAAAAAGGACCAGGGCCAAACTCAAGCACTGGTATCCCATCATCTGTTCTGCTTGTGATGATGCTCCATGGAGCCTTGCCCTGCCTTGAAGGGAAGAGCATTTCCCCAAGCAAAGCCTAAGCGTGGTTCGAAGCAAAGAACAGCTCAGAGACTGTTCTCAGAATGCATTAGGAGCCTAGGATGTACTAGGTTCTGAGAAGGAAGACAATTTGGCTGTAAGATGCAAACCATGCCAGTCTGTGCCACTCACTCCCTGAGCCCGGGAATATCCATAGCCCTGTTTGGTTTGCTAGCACAGACAGCTTGCAGAAAGAACACTTGATTGGCTGGATTTTGGCCTGACCAAGTACTGTTGTTCTTCTGTTATTCTCAGGCTTAATAGTATGTCTAAACAGTGTCTGCACAGTCAAGTATAATAAAGAGACCCTTGAGCTCAGACTAGTCCAAATCACTATGCCCATACAAGCAGAAATACGAATTCAGATCAGAAAGCAGGCTGTCTCCAAACCACCAGGGCAGGACTTTTTTTTTTTAAAAACAACAACCAACACTCTGTACCACATCCTCTCCATACCACTAAGCCCGCTGTTTCCTACCCTAATGTGTTAAAAGCTCCACGAATTGCAAAACAATTGGGGCCAGATATACAAAGGAGAACTCTTGATAACCAAGTCAGAACTTATTAATCACACTGTATTATGAAAAATCAAGTTATGAATTTATCTGAATTTCTGTATGGATTACCTCATCAACCAAGAATCTAATTTTATCTATAAATATCTGAGTCTCACGTATCATTTCATCCAGTGACATCTTTTTCTGCTGCTGAACAATCCCCTTGGCATCATTGGACAATGCTTCCTGCAATCAGGAAAGACAACATGTATTTTGTATGCATTATCAAGCAATTTGAACTGGACACAGAAGACAGAAAGAGGGTCTTAGATGCAAGTTAAAAAAAAAAAAAAAAAAAAAGAAACAACAGAAATAGATTAACTCTTTGGGGCTGAAAAACAGAATTGTGAATGTACCCCACCTTCTCTCTATCTGGATGTGTACTGTATGTATATGCGTATGTATACCTAAAAATATAATGCTTTGGTTCTGAAAGAAGGCACCACCTAATTCTGTGCTACAAACTATAAATAAAGCTAATGAACATTTCAATGAGCTGCACCCTTTTTTTTTTATTTTTCCTCACTGGTTCCCATGAGGAGGTGAATAAGGCCTCACTGCCCACTGAGGAGTTAGGTGCTTAAACACAACTGAATCCTACAGTGCATCCTATATACCTGGCTTTTCTCACTGGGAACAGGTCTCCTGTCTACTTTTAAACCCCAGCAATGTAGGATTTCAAAGCTTGTTCTATATACAATAGGAAGAAAAAAAATGTTTTTAAGGAGTGACTCATCTGGCCTATTTTATATATCTAGTTTGCCAAAAGATGGTCATAAACACCTCCTCATAGATACTAGACAGACAATCTTAAAAAAAAAAAAAAAAAAACAACACACACACACAAAAAAACACTAACAAAAACAAACAAACAAACAAACAAACAAAAACAGTGCAAATGATTCTTGTGCTCTGTTCAGCCTCTAGCACTTGAGGGAAGGTAAATGTAAAGGAAACTTTAAAATGCAGAAATGTAGAATAAACACAAACTAGAATACATGAGACCACACTGATTCTGGTATTTAAGTGTCCAAGAATATCAAGTGCCAGACTCTACTAGTGTTGAAGTTCAGCCCCACCACAGTAATTAAATTGCAATTTCAATTGTATATTATTCTACTGAACAGCAATGTTAATTGGGTATTATTCTACAGTTCTCAGCATCATCACATTTTAGGATGCATGGAAAAGAAAAATCAGTTCATTATTATAATGTATTATTTTTATTTCAAAACAGTATGTTCTGAATGATTTCAAGATATCTTACAACTCTTTATTAAGCACAGCAGGCTTTATCAAAAAAAAAAAAAGTGTTCATGGATATTATATTCATATTAATTATAAAGCATGCCACTGTGGTTGAAATCGAATATAAATTAATATGTATACAACCCGTGTGTTTTCAGTTAAGATCATTGCATTAATGCTTAAAGAAAAAATACACATACCAGCTCTTGCCTGAACAGCAGAAGTCTTTTTTTGTCCAAAGTAGTGTAGTTCAACCCTTTCGGCTTCTTTTCAGCAACAGTAATGAAGGCCCTAGGACAAAACAATAACTTTTTTTTTGAATATGTGTTTGTTTGGTATGGTTTGTTTTTTATGCCAGTTGCTAAAACGCATTGAAATGAAATGCTCCCTGTCTGCTGCAGTACATGAACCAGAAGACAGAGAGGCTGAAATTCTCTGTCTAAAATAAATACTGAGCACCTAGAGGAGTCAAAGAATAGAGACCAGAATCTCTGCACCACACTTCACAAAAACAGGATTAATAATTTAGGGTTTATATCTATTTTGAGCCAAATCATGTTGTCTGACATGGAGCCCATTGGAGCATTTATCCTAGCACGTGGGATCCTTTGCTTTATGTTAACCTTGCATATTTCTACAGTATGCCTATCTCACACTGTATTAAATCCTATTTATTTCCACATATGTTCTATTCTTAGAGTCCAGAAAGCCAAAGCAATATGGAAATGATTGGCAGCAGTCTCCTGTCAATATTGAATGTTGAAAGTAGCAATAAAATATTTTCTTTGTGTAAATAGAAACTGCAATTTGGGAAGCCCTTTGTTTTTATAGCAAAATAAATATATATATCCCAGTAAGTTTACTGTACTTTTTATTATTATCACCAGTTTCCTTGTCTAGTCTTGAATTTGTGGCCAACATATAAAGTTGATTTGCTGTATTCCTTTAGTAAATGTAGTTACCTGCTCTGATTGATAAAATCACTTAGAGTCGTCCTCATTTTCTCCTCAGATTCAATTTCTGAAACCTTGATCAAATCCTTTACTTGCTCTAATGATTCCTCCTAAGAAAAACACATGAAAAAGCTATTATGCAAAGAAGGGTGCTCTGTCACACTGCCAATGCTGTAATGCCATTATTCACCACATGACTAGCAAGAATGAGGCAGGTGGGTTTGCAACGTGACAAAACAGGACCTTTGATGTACCACTAATCTTGATGTGCACAGAGAGAAGGCTCCAGCAGCATGATTTGTTTTGACCTTTCCGCAGTCTCTCCAACATGTTTATACTGCTTGGAGCTGCTTTGTTTTCTCACTTTGGTGAAGACCAGTCAGCAGGAAACATTCTCCACTAGCTGAGAGGAAAAGCTATATAATTCAACTTGGTTCTTTGTGCAGCCTGCTGCTCACATTTAGCAAGCTGCTGGAGTTAACTTCTCAAACCTCAGCAGGCAAATAAGGCCTAGCCCAACACCTACAGTCACCATTGGGAAGTGGAGTCTGTCCTCACGAGCTAAGATAAAGGGCTAAATGGCAAGAAATAGAGCTGGGGGAAACTGTGGGGGCCTGTTCTGGGGAGCCTTACCTCTCACTGATGTGATCTGCTGAATGCCTGAACCTGGGAGCATGGTTGCCACTTACCAGGTGGTCTGCCATTTTCTCAAGAGTGTTGGAGGAGTACAAGCGAAAGGTCTGGTTGCCCCAGTAGCTCTTGACACAGATGCAGGGCTTCCTCTCATCGTACGGCAGGTACTGATAGTTCCTAGGAAAACAGCGTGCACAGCAGATCATAAAAGTAAGAAAGGAATTCAGGGGAGGCAATAGGAAGAAAAGCTGTTTGGTGCTCTCTCATAGCATAAAAACCGAAGACACCACAGGATGTGTTCATATGTGCTATCCAGTAAATACATGGTAAGAAAAAACAGAAGCATCACTTACAAGATCACATGCTTTCTATGAGAACCATGAAAATAAAAGTCTTGAAGTCAGTGGATCTAATTCCAATGTTTTTCAGGGTAGGAGAAAAGCCACGCAAAGAGGCATGCAGAGAAGCTCTGAAATACTCTGTTAATGATGGTAAGCAATAGGAGTGCAACATATAGCAGAAAACTGAGCAAAGATTAAAATCTGATCATGTCTTTAAGAGCAATGGCTCTGTGCACTGCGTGGCAGGACAAGTTTGGCAGAGTCTCACTGCCACTTTCATTTCATGGGACACTTTTTTCAAAAACAATGGCTAGTGGACATTGACATGTCTTGGTAGAAGCTGATTTGCAGGACCTTGCTTAGTAAAAGTGACACCTAACTCATAACAACTCTGCAATAAAATGCATCTGCTCAACTCTCAGGGCCAAGCTGTCATATTGACTTTTTTTGCAGAGCTACTTTCTTCTGGTGTTTACTTAAAAGAGGGTCTTGTACTGAAAAAATGAGCAAGACACCAGCACAACCAGAGGCTCTGCAAACTTTAATGCACACTTGGCACAGAGCCTGGTGTTTTCATTAGAGTTGTGGCAGCCACGACATCAAAAACATGTACCTGATGAGCACCTGATGTCCTCCCTTTATATAACACTACAATGCTATGATACACCACATTTAGCCATACTGGATTTAACAGTAGAAACTGCATCATTATAGCTAACAACAGCAGGACAGTGGAGGGCTTTTTAATGGAAACAAAGCTCTATAAACTGCTTTACATTCTTCTGGGAATGGCTCCAACTGAATGCCACCAATTCATGCTCTGCAGCTGAGCAGAGGCTGTACCAAAGAACTCTTTTCTGGTGTGTACTCATCTTGTGACTGTTCAGTATTTCTCCACTGAAACTGGTTCTCTAGATAATAAAGAATAAAAGTCCTGGAGCCTCCTACTCTTCACAGTGTCCCACAACTGGAAGGAAAAATGGTTGCATTTTCCATTTCCTCTCCTCTGGGAGAGGCTGTGGTACAGCTCTGGTGCCTGGAGCACCTCCTGCCCTCCTTCTGCACTGACCTTGGGGTCTGTAGGGCTGGTTCTCGCTCCTCACTCTACCAGCTGCTGTTGTGCAGCAGTTTTTTTTTCATTTTTTAAATCTGCTCTCACAGAGGTGCAAACAGCATCACTCACTGGCTCAGCTCTGGCCAGCAGCAGGGCCCGTTTGGAGCAGCTGGAGCTGGCTCTGATCTGACACGGGGCAGCTGCTGGGCTCTACTCACAGAGGCCACCCCTGCAGCCCCCCACTACCAAGTCCTCGCCACAAAAACCCAGAACACCCAAATAGTTTTTTAGAAAAGTTTTACTGTTCAAAAATAGTTGAAGATCATCTCTACAACTACATTTGACTGTCCTATGGGAATATCATAAGACAAGCAGAATTTCCAATGTACTTGCCCCACCATAACCTACAGCAAGTTAAGCATTACACATCAAATTTGGTGAGCAGCAGAGCTACACAGGTCTTGGACAGTCAAACATGTGGTGCTTTCATAAGAGGGAGGAACAATCTCTCAACTATCTCTCAATGCCAGAACTTCTTGACCTGAAATTCACAGAGCACATTAGTTCTTTCATGGGATTTACTAGGAAAATTATATGGCCATGAAATAACTCAAATGGAAGACTGAGCTCTGAAGTTTATTACTCCTTCTATGAGAATTTGCGGGAACCACTTTTTCCATTTTAGCTTATGCATGCCATATATTTTGATATAAATGTGGAAAATTCCTGGCAATTTCATGGTCCCTACATGAGAGGTCTCATTGCTCTGCCTGCTTTTTTAATTAGCCAGTGGTTTAATCTCCAAAATGGACTCTTATTTTTTGCTGCTGTTCGTTTATGATTCAAAAACACAGAGTTTATTTAAAATATTGGTATCACATTACGTACTGATTAATACTGAAAATAACCAGCAGTGATACTGATAAGATTCCAATATGAGGTGACAGCCCTAAAGTCACTATTTGGTATCTGTGGCTGGCCAAACTGTTTTAGATAGCACAGAAGGGGGAAAAAAAAAAAAGATGCAGCATGTTACATAAATTTGAGGAACAAGGACACATAATGAGAGCAAACTTGGCTAATATTGGAGAGAGTCAAGAAGCAAGTAGTAGATTTGAAGAATGATTCATTCTTTTACAACAGTTCTTTAAATCTGAATTTTTGTTAAGGGAAAAACTAAAAATCTCAAAGTCTCTCATGAAGGATAATAACCCAGCATGTACCCAAATATGCAATCCTGGTAATGAGGAGAGGCAACTATCTTTCTGATAAAGATTGTTTTTCCTCTTTTATTTATTTATTAGCTATAGAAAAAAAGTAATCTGCTATGGTATTTTCATTTTTGTTTTGTTCCACTGCCTCTTATTTAATCTGGCTGAATCACCAATTACAGGGAAGGATGAAAGTACTTCTTAACTTTAGGGAGGCCCAGAAACCAAACAGATCCAGGTTCCAATTTCCCACCTGGCCCTTATATCTGTAAACTGCTTGGCAGTGCCTGGCCTTCTACAGAAAGAGATACCATCTAGTCTTGGCAGTTGGCTATACTAGGGATTGTTCTACCTAACAAAGCAACAAAGAAAATATTTATTTTCTTTGAAAATATTTATATTGGTATCTTTGAAATGAATTAAAGCTTTACACTTTGTTTATAAGCAAGGCCATTTAGAAGTCTTCTGCATGTATTCATTCTTTGCCCCATCCTTTATTTTAAGAGGACTATTTCCTCTTACTTTTGTTACTACTTGCTTTTTAAGTCTACATCTATAATTATTAGCTCTGGAAAGTGTTCAGGGAAATTGTCTCTTGCCTTGACCAGATGTCAATATTTTGATGTGTTACTCTGCTTCTGGAGCTGATCACTGGATGGATGCTACTTGTGATCAGGGTATAGGTCCCTCAGCCAGGGACAGCACTGAAGGAGTTGTACTCTTTCTTACAGCTTTCCAAATGTTAATTAGCATAACGCAGCCCTTTTAAAAACATCAGAACAAGAAGTTCAATGAAGCCAATGAAGCCAAAATCAGCAGGCAGTGAAAATCAGCAGGCAGTGAAAAATGGCATGTAGCCCATCCACTTCAGTGGAGCCTGGAAAATTTACTGTTGTGAAAGACGTGATAGAAGATGCTCTTTTGAAAGCCTTAAATCCACACAATTGGTTTAATGCTGCCAGGGTTAATTAATGAGTCCCACAGGATTATAAAACAGTAACCAGAGTTGCGCATGATGAGGCTTTAAAACATAGATCCTCACCTGTTCCCACCTGTGATAAGTGGCTTCTCAGGGTGCGTGGTGGATATCAAGGGTACTCCAAGGTCATGAGAAATTTCATCCTCCCTCTCATGTAGCAGACTTTCTTCCACTTCTCCACCACGTGCCTTCTTTTTCCCTCCAGCTCCCACTGACACTCCATCAGTAACTCTACCAAAGTTACCTAGAGACACAGGATTACAAGTGAAGAGATGGCTACCTTGGAGGTGGCAAATTGGAATGGAGGTTTAAAAAGAGGAAGAATATTCATAGTAAAAAAATCTTTGTCCCCCCATGTTCATTAGTTGTTCTGCATATAAAGGTCCTAATAATTTAAATCTATTACCATATCTTTTCAGACTCCAGGACAGGGCTTTCTTGCCAGCCCTTCCCAATAGGTACCTAGGGTATCACAGAGTGGTGTGATTTTCTGTTTGCTGGCCCCTAGGAAAACAAAAGGAACTTCTGCTTTTGATAAAGAAATTCAGAAGCAAAACCAATACTGTTGTTGATATTTCTACACCCAGGAGTCTCTATGTGTGTTTGATTTAAATAGCAACTCTATGTCTTCTTTACAACATGTGGATGATCATCACAAAGTCTGATCTCAGAAGTGCTAAAGCTCATTTTCAGCCAAGAAAATTTTGCGAAGTAGGGTTGCAGAGGGACCTTCAGCAATAACAATAATTTGAGGCCCCAGCTTCATGCCTGAATCCACACAACTCTGCTAACAATACAGCTGTCTTCTCTGATATGATTTTGCCTTAAAGGGCAGTTATCAGCACTGGGGAAAAGGTGCATCCATCAGAGTGGTAATTACAGGTTTTATAAGAGACAGACAGAAAACATTCACTGCGGGAAAGGGGTGTGCTGAGTCACCTCATACAACATCACATTCTGGATTTTAGGTTCTGCTCATCATGTAAATAATGGATATTTACCAAATTTGGATCTGAATTTCAACTGCACAGATAACTGACAGATGTTCAGGTCCAGAGTTCAGAGTCGGACTCTTCTTTTGTATTACTGCCAACAAGACTCAGTATCATTTCTTACCCAACTATGTACATAGTTTCTTGTTATTCCTAGCTCTGCTTCCTGAGAAGTTTCAGCATGAATCAATATCACTCATTGATTTCTCTATTTGTCAGAGTAACTCTCCCTGCACACATACCCTTACAATTGAGTGTACCAACTTATGTAAGCATAAAGATGGCAAGTGTCAGGGTGTTACTCTGCCTTGGGACTCTAACACAGAGATAAGCATACCCCTGCAAGGGAAATAAGACCATTTCTGGCTTCTCTCTCAGGGGAAATTTCTTCTGGTTTGAAAATATCCAGTCAACATTCATGAAAATTTCTTATTTTTTTCTTTAGTCTGCTCCTGGGGACAACTCAGCTCCAACATGAGGATGCTGCTCATGCAGTACTGCCCTGCTTTACCCAGAAAGAGAACAGGACTTATCAGGAGGATTTCACAGGGCGAGCTGGTGCATTCATTTTGAGGCTTGGCTATACAATAACCCCTGTGCCACACTCACAAACCCACATGTAGGTCAGCGGGGTTGGCCAAGAGGGTCCACACAGATCCTCCCTGCAAAGAGGCTCCATCACAGCCAGGGACAAGTTGCAATGAACGCTGCAGAATGATCACCATGCTGAGATAAACTTTTTCAGTTGGATCTCCCAGGAGATTTGGAGGGTAAATACTGGGTGAGTCGCTGTGTATTGAGTGAGAGGATTTGTATTAATACAGAGCACCTGGGAGTAGAGACAGCTAAGTGACTAGAATAAACATGATGCTACCCAGGGAAATGATGATCAGAGTTTAATACAAACCTGTAATCCCTGCTCTGAAGGTGATGCCTGAACCCTAAGACAGAGCTGTCAATAGCACATAGTGTCCACTTGCAGTCAAGACCTCCACTCTGCTTTGGAGAAGAGCTTAATATACTTACCAACAGAAACCTCAAAGGTTATTGGCTTGTCCCCAACCTTCCTATCAATCATTGTGGCTTCAAAAAACGTCCCAAAGAGAAGGAAATCCTCAATTTTCTCTTCATAGATCTATTGGAAAAGAAGGAGGCAGAAAAAAAACCATGGCATTTATTTTATCTTCTACCCTTTTTTTATAGCACAGAGCCTTTACAAGTCTCTAGCAGCTGTGTTACTGTTGTATATCTATCAGTCTGAAGTGCTCAGTGAGACAATATGTAGGGAGAAGTAATAACACTCTAACAATCTGCTCTGATTGGAAAAAGGAAAAGAGAAAGGGAAAGGGAAAAAGGGAAACAATCTGTATGACTTTGGTCTTATCAATAGTGTCCAGCTATATCAGATGGTCACATAGAAGTCATTACCTCTCACTTCATATTCCTCCTCACCAGAAGTCCCTATTAAATGGTTTCAGTATATCCACGTATTCCTAAAGCATCATTCGACCTATGGCAGTTCAAGGGCTCTCTTTGACATGTCACCATCCTGAGATAAGTTATTTTGCAGTAAGGGTAGCAGTACTCATTTGCATTGTGATAGTAAATGCTACCACGCTAATGCACCCAGGCAGAGGAGTGCTCGTCCAGGTCTACTTCTCCAGGGATGACTTTTACCTACCGCCCTTGTGTTTGTACTGCCAAGACATTGGCCTTGTAAGTAAGACTCAAAGATCTCTGGCATCTACATTTTATTATATGCCAGCCCTGTGCAAAAGCCTAGTGAAACCAAGCAGCCATTGATTTATTTTTATTCTTCTGTGCTTTAAACCACAGGCACAAAGGTAGGCTCTCCGTGTGTGGGGAGTAGTCCTCTGCTGTTTACCTTCCCTGGCATCACAGCACAGAGACTGGTAACCCTGTTTGCAGCTTTTCACAGAATGTGGAAGCACAGGAACCAAAGAGTCTCAACACAGAAGCACACCCTGCAAAGGGTAATGACCTTTTGTGGAGTTTTGAGACTCAGTTTGGCTCTTTATAAACCTATTGGAGACACATCCAAGGGAAGCTAGCTGAGACCTCCAGTGCTCTCAGGTTATTAACAAAACAAGCTATTAGTCCCAAGACAAGACTAAGCTCAAGCAAGCTGAATTTTTTCCTTTGAGTTCTCCTCAAACTCACATCCTGACTGCCACAATCTACCTGATGCAAATACTACTGATTTCACAGCATGAACACCCGTCTCCTGAAGCCCATTAGGCAAGATCAGAAGTAGTGTCTTTTGCAACAGTGAGGCAATGAATAAAACATTAGCTGTACATGAATATTTGTTTCCCTGCCTTTTTCAAAGCAGAAACTGCCTTTGACATAGCCCATGACCTCTTCATTTTGAATAAAAAAACAAAGCCCTTTGCTATACACAGCAAAGGAGCATAGGTCTTCAGTGAAAGGATTAGCAGCATCTCAAATCAAAGTTAACACCACAAGCAGACTGCAGCTCCAGAGTAGCGTTGGCTTCTCTGCATCTTGATTATTTTCAGCATGAACCCAGAGCGTGGTGTGCCTAGTAAAGCTGAGGCTCAGAGCTTACGACCAACACATCCACCACCCATTATAAAGAAAGCAAATTACAAATGTTTAATATCTTTTCGCTGTTGGACTCGGTCAATAAAGTTGAGCTTTGGGGCCAGGTAATTTGCCTCTGTTGTCTCAGAGGCACTATGTGACATTTTTTGCCTTATTTGTAATGGCTCCCGTTCCTGCTTTTCTTTTCAGAGAGTCGTAATACAATTACTGTGTCTACTGTAGTGTGAAATATTGCTGAACGTCAAAAACAAAAGAATACCAAGCAGCATTGCATTATGTTGTTGCCTTTTACTCATTCTGTATTTGAAACTGAGGCAAAGTTATCAGAAATAAATCCTTATTACTATTATTAATATTTATTGGTGTTTCAGCAGGGTTTGTTTCCCTACCTGGAGTATTTAGCTAGTACCTAAAACCATATTGTCTGAAGCCCTCATAAAAATAGATCTCTTCTATATAAAGGAAAATCTATATGAAAATAAATTTCTTTTCATGTCACGTCTATTACAATCTTCAGAGAAGACCTGAGGGAAGAAGGCAATTTGCAGCTATATAAGTATATAAAGCAAGACCAGGGCACAGGCTTGCACACTGGCGTACAATTACCCATACCATTTCTCTGCTAACACACTCCTTGACCTGTTCCAGCTAGCACTCATGCAGGCAATGATGGAGCAGATTCTAAGAACAAGCACGTGGCAAGGCTAGACCTCAAGACCAGAGAACCATTTCTCATGTTTTATTTACTTGTAGAGATGGAGTCAAAAGACCAGGAATCAGATCTACCAAAGGACACAATTACCTTAGGCACTAAGGTGAGACTCCCATTACAAAAGCCAAAATGTTGATCAGTGGCATGCTGTACTGAAGGGGGAAGAAAACTGGTTAAAAATATTTTTTCTTCCCAATTATGGGGTAAAAAATAGAGCTTTTGTATGTACCCATGTGCTGTTGCTCCCAGACTGTGATGTGATGGAGCAGGAATCAGAGAGCGGTTCAGCATCTGAGCCCATGTCTTGCCACATCTACACAACCTTCTCAAAGCACCATAGCACAGATCCTCCAAGGTTGCAAATCCGTACAGCAGGTGAAGGCAGTAAATTTACATGGGTTAACTTCAGCTGAGGCTAAGCCAATCTAAAGCTGCACTGACAATGCAGGGCTAAAGGAAGAAACTTGAATCTCTCTGCACTTGCAGAAATTTTACATCAGTGTTTCCCTACTGACTTCAGTTGACAACTACCAATTTTCTCAAATGAGTGCAGGAAACCAGACTTATTGCAATCTATCCCCTTGGCTCTCTACCATTTAGCAGGTATTTCATCCTGTAAGGTTCTAGTAGAAACACATGGATGCAGCTAGCGCAGAAAGGGCAATAGGGCAGAAGAATTAAGTTTTATGGAAACCGAGTCCTAAGCGATACTTCCTGTCAGTTACAGATACATATTAATGCTTTATTTTATATTAATGCTTTTTTAATGCTAATATTAATGTGTTGCATTATTATGGGAAGATACCAAGACTATGGAAGCAAGACATAAAAGCAGTATGCATGATCCGAAACCAAATACACAAGTCAGAGCCATCCTCAGAGGTACAGGGACACATGTTAATCAATCTCTTAATATTATACTGACCTCTGAAGGCACATCAAATGGCTCGACTTCCACTTCAGTTGAGTTTGTCTTATCTGAAGGAGAAGCTGACTTTCCATCCTCTCCTGCTTTGTCAGTTTTGTCTTTTCCTTTGGATGCTTTGGAGTCTTTATCTTTAGATGGCAATTTGATATCCTTGATAATCCTGGAAAACTTTGACTCACGGGCTCCTCCTGAAAGTATCTCCACAGCAATCTCTATGAAGAGACGTCCCCTGAAGGAGGCCCCTTCTCCAAAACCTTCATTAAGCTCCTGGTGGTCATCCATGAGGCTGTTATTCCTGGCTGAGCCATAGAGATTGATCCAGGCAGGCCCAAAGGTAGGCAAGAACCCTGGAGATAAAGCACATTTTATGGCATTTCCATTTGGCATTAGTGCGCTCTCCCGACAGTCTGCTCAAACAAAGCTTGCCTCTTGTGCACCAAAAGCCAAACCTGGACCCATTTCTATACCGGTGGTGACCAATTCACTGTTTTTCAGGGTAATTCTTAGGCACCAAGGAGCCTCTGTCAATACCCAGCCAGGGACTCTGCCAACCTGAAGCTCTTTCTCAGAAGCTGTTCATACTACATGTGCTGGGTGCATGGAACTTGTTGCACCTCTTGGAGAAAAAAAAAAAAAAAAAAAAAGATCTTGCTACCACAGACTGAAGACTGGGGCACAGTGGGAAAGGCTTTCTTACCTTGTCAAGACAATTCACAGTCCCATGCCACTACCCACCTTATATGATTTATCTTTTTTTTGTTGTTGTTTAATGCCTCAGCTAGAGATTTAAATTGCCAAGTTTAAGGAGGTACCATGGCTTTGCTGAGCTGTAATAGCTGACCATATTCCACACTAGGATAATACAGCATAAATAAGGCTATAGGTGTATGCTCAAACATCAGTGAAATGACTCCAGGTAGTGAACTTCGCATACATGAGGGCTTACGCTTTATTCTGTGCTGCCTCCTTGAGCTCTGATGTCACCCAGTTGAGCTCTAACAAAACCCTTTGCTCTTCCTGGATAGATCAGAAACATAAGCCCGCTATGGCTGTAATTTGCACTTTGTGCTTTCATTGGCAGACAAACTAGCACAAACTACAAACTTATATCAGTCATTCCTAATGAGCTAGAGCAAGTTATTGCCACAGTCACAGAGAAGGTACCAAATTATGTAGCAGCCCTGTAACAAGAAAAGCAGTGGCACACCACCATACACAAAGCACAAGGAGAATAACTGAATAACTTCAGATTAAGCAAGAGTAATTAAGCAATAGCTCTCAGACCCCCCCCCCAAAAAAAAAAAAAAAAAAAAAAAAAGGATTTACTTGAGCTCTGGGAATCCCTGAAATGGGCTTAGTCAATGCCCAGGTCTCAAACAAGTAGATTTTACTGTAGGGACATGTTTTGGAACAGGCATTGTTCCATTTACCTTTGTCACCATCTTGTTCATTTGATATTTTCTTCAAATCAATGAAGTGGGTGGCTAAGGCCACGTCATTCATGCTGCCTTCATCCCAGACCTGGATTTTGACTCTTCGGCAGAGTGGAGGGAACATTTCCTTGAAGATAATCTGTTCGTGCCATACAGGATCTGCACAGTTCTTTTGCACTGTTGTCCGACCCTGAAATGAAAGTCCAGGATATTTAACCCTAGAGGGATCAGACTCTGGAGAACAGCAGTGAGTATAGCAAAAATTGCACTCAGTAACATCTTTCCAGTCAATTTTTAAGCACAAATATCCTATCTTGAAAGTACATCTGTTTCTCTGTTAGATTGTTTATTTTCCCCTCTGTATCTAATAAAAGACCACATTATGGCTTAAGAATTCTCACCTGCATATAGCGGAGCTCGGAATAAAATATAATTCTTCAGGGCCCTTATGCACAAAACATGTCTAGGAAGCCAGACTTTGGTGTTTCTGCTACAAACTGCACATCTTTAAATGGCTTTTGAAATACCTTGGTAGTAGTAATGCAGTGCAATTTGTCTCGTAAGATGAAATTCATTATAGCTGCCAGGCTGTAGGTACCAATGGAATTACCTTAATCGAGGCAATTTATCTAGTATAAAATATGATTACTGTGGCTCGTGTTCTGGGTACACGCCTGTGTGCTAGGGAGATAGGCTGGAGCTCCTCCTAGCCTGGCGGAGAGGGCAGGACCATAAAACAATCAGTGCAGCCGCGGGCCGTCTGCTTTCACATTTGGTGAAGAGAAATGAGTAAAAAAACCTGCCAACAATATCTCTAAACCCATATTTTACATGCCAGTCTGCAAACTCACATCAGTCACCCATTCTTGTGTCTTCTTCATATCTCTATTAAGCCTGAAGAAGCTGCATACATTTAACGAATCATTTTAACCCATACTAGCTTCAGATGTAACACTTTGCAATTTGGGTTCACAATAAATGATGAAATCAGCACCACAGGCATCATTCTCATGCCCAAAACATCTGTAAAAGATGAACTAGAGTTCACCCCAGGGCTTCCATGCACACAGAAAGCATTGCTGGTTTAAAACCTTTTCTAGTTAGATTCTTTCCTTGTGAGGTCCATAATGAAGACAAGCTCCCTGACACAGTGCTTCCTGGACTTAACAGGGGAACTAAATCCCTGGGTCCTTTTCCACCATCAAGTCAGAAGGCAGCTCTCTGTAGAACCATGTTAAATTTTGCAGGAGCTGCAGGAGTAATGAATCCAGGCATCGCTGAGAGTCTACTTGAATGCTTCTTCTCTTGCTACCCCCAGAAAACCTGCAAGGTTTTCTGCTGAATTACAGCAGAATAGTTCCCTAGTGAATACACATCCCTAAAATCCAGATTGAACCTATTTTAGTGATTTCAGTCCTGTTTTATTCACTTTAATGAGACCAGAATATAGGACTGATGTAATACTACACTGGGTGATTCACTGTCTTGTAACTGGACGTTTTAGTAACTTCTGCAGAATTCACTTTCCCATCCTGCTGCCTGACTCTAACCTATAGCTGTGAGGCTGATACCAGTTCTTCCACTGGCATTAAGTATTTCCTTCACTTTGTTCCTGCATAATTTAAGAACTGAAAATTTTCCTTCTGATGAAAGAAATATGTCTTCCCTGTTTTACATAACAATAAGTTATGTAAAACATCATCTCTATTGCCTGCCTATAACATAGCTAGCAGGAAAGAAGGCCTACATTTGTGATCAAGAGGATCCCAATTACCATTTGACCTGCAAACATGACCACCACATAGGGATCCACAAGGTCCTTACTGTCGCCTATGAATGCTTTGGTGACATTGGCCATGATGCTAGAGTTCATCTTCGGAAGCCCTTCTGCTTTGTAAATTCTCACATAAAATCTGGCCCATGGTCTTTCAGATGGAAATCCTTTGGGGATCAAGAGGTTCCTGAAAGTAGAAAGAAGCCAAATCCTTAAAACAGAAGGCTCAGACAACGAAGTGATGTTTTTCTCCAAAATCGTCACCTCAAGTTAGCTTGTGTTCTGAGGGGATATGAATTTGTTTCTGCTTCTAAACTAAAATGTTTTCTGGTTACCATGAGAAAGTGGTACCACATTATTCAGGAGCCATGTCTATGTGATAGACAACTAACTACGAAAGCACAGAAAATGCAGTTTGGAGGTGACCTCTGGATGTCATCTGGCCCAACCCCCTGCTCAAAGCAAGTTCAGTCCAGCTCTGCCGTCTTCATTTGACAGTTGAAGACACCAGTAAGATGCTCCTTAACCTGTTTTTCTTAAGGCTCAAGTAACCAACCCACTCCCCCTCTTGTAGGCCATGGGTTCCAGCCCCCTGTCATCTTGGTGGCCCTCCTTGGACTTGGGTCTGTACGGTAGTACTGACCAGAAACATTGCTCTTGTAAAATGTGAAGTATGCTGGCAGCTCATTGAATTTCTGTATTTTACATGGAGAATGCACTTGAGTTTACCTAAGTATATAGAAAATATTTATGTGCACACATCTGATGGATGAGAAAGAATAGCATCTCCTCATGCTTTTTCTTCTTACCTCACTGCTTCTCAGAAATATTTCAGCTGGTTTCAGATCAATGAACCTTCTATCATGGATAATCTGGCACTTAGCCACAGGGCATGGTCAACTCTATCAGCTACAGGGAAGTGACCCTAACCTGCCTTTCAATTTAGATGAGAGGATTATAAAAAAACTCTCTTTGAGCACATCAGAACAGCCAGGTATATGGCGACTTCTGCTATTAACCCTGTGTTAGCAAGGCCAGGACTGAAAATAGAGCAGAGGACTTTTGAGGTAGTTAGTAAAGAAGAATGCAGTAAAAAACAAACAAACAAACAAACAAACAAAAATCTATAGCAATACTTTTCAATCTGCTCCTCAGTATCAGCTGTTTTCTGTGTGGCTTGTATCGTGTCGCCTTTGCCAGTCACACTGATGTCACACTTCAGGTATCCCTTGGCTCCCGTCCTAATGTCAGCAGGGTCTGTGAGAAGCGCCCACTTGTCACAAAAATGATGACCTGTAAAATGGACAAACTTAAACACACAGCTAGAGGTGGGTGCAAAACATGCAAACGTTCATGTGAATTCACCCACAACAGCCCTTGCTGCAGCCCTGCTTGATCAACCCTCCTCATGCAAGGTCCTAAAACTTTACATTAAGTTGTTGACCATCATGTTGGGTCAAAAAAAAAGAGTGTGAGAGAGAGAAAAGAGTGTGCTAGGATGCTCTGGGATCCCAGGGCTATGATCAATCCACAGACACAGCTATCCCATAAAGCTTTGAGTAAGAAATACAGGGTAAAATTCAGACAGTAAGGCAGTCTGACTAGTGACATAGACTGCTCACTTCAGCCAGGCTATTTTTCTTCATTCATTAACTCAGGAGCCCTGAAGTGAGGGTGGCCTGAATGATTCTGCTGTTTTGTCTTTAGATGCCATAGCTGGGTGACATCTATAGCAAGTGGCCTAAATACAGCCACTCCTAGAGACAAGATCTGATTCTTGAGTAACTGTGGAGGAAAGGAAAATACGCATTCTGTGGATGGTTGTAAAAACAGACCAAAAAAAATAAAAAAAAAAAAAAAAAAAGGAAAAAAGGATAAATAATTTTCTCTTAGCTTCAAATTTCAGAAAGCACTAGAAATCTCTGAAGATGGAAAGTCAGGTGGAGCCATGGCCATCTTTTCATCACTTCCTTCTCTCCCCTTTCTGCTCAGACTCTGTTCTCACCTTCAGCTCTCCTCACAATTTCTTCTATGCTCCCTTCTCTCTCCCTACCTCCACCCATTCTACCCCAACACATGTGGTGGACCTTCAGCTGCTCTGCAACAAGCCATTGGATTCAGGTTTTGTAAGCATTCAGCTGCCCACTCTGACTGAAAAGAAAAGCTGGCTCTGATAAGTGCATCCACCAATGAGCAGATTGTTAAGATATTTTCAAGGTTGAACTTTTTTTCCTGAAGCTTCAGCTGGTTCACTGGTACCCAAATAGGAAAACGAGTTTTCCAAAAAAGAAAAAAAAAGGGGCTAAATTTATCCCTTGGCATATAACTCAAACACCTAGGTGGAAAAGCAATGCACCTCCCTCTTCCCTCTTCTTACCTTATTTAACATACAAAAAGACAGAAAATGTACCACTTACCTGGCTGACTATACACTGTCCCAAGATCTACTTTAAAGGAGCCTATCAGCACACTCCCAATCAGTTTATGGTGCATAACCTGTTAGAAAAAAGACAGATTAAAGAATGTCATTATCTCTCTTCTCAGCATAAGAAAGAGCAATCCAAAGATCACATTTGGTTCAGAGGTAATAAGCGGTGAGGTTCAGCACCACCTGAAGATGCTGCACATAGCTGCAGACACAGTCAGAGAGCATTTGAAATCTCTTCTCCCCCTGTGCCTTGTGCCAATTTAGAAACCAATGCAGTCACATCCAGGTGGAATCACCGAGGTTCATCCCAGCTCCCAGGATTAAATAGGTCGGGAATCAGATGGATGCATCTTCACAGCAGATGCATTTATATTACTTATCCTGTCAGTTTAAAATAAATCATAATAAATATAAACACATGGGGCACAGCTGGTTCCGCATTAGGCTGCAGAAATTGTATCACTTTCTGTGAAAGAGCTGAATTGCCGCATGAACTGAGTACACCCACAGGAGAAAGAATTAAAGTCTTTCTTTGCAACATTTCAATGTGAACAAAACCAAGAGACTCAATTCTGCTTCACCCCCCACAATATTAATGAAGTCGGAGAAGTGATATAGATGTAAATGAGATGGCAGGCAGGCCCCAGTGAGTCTGTCTCCTTATCCTTCCTGCCAAGTAATGAACTTAATTTAATTCAATTTAATTCAAATTTAATTAATAATATTCCTTTGTCAGATGATTTCTGAATCTATGTGCTTGTGTGTCTGGTTTTCAAATATGTGTCTGTGCTCTGTCTTTTAGACAAGGCAGATGCTAGCAACATATTCCAAAGGAAGATTGGCTCTGGAACTGCATTTGTGAAACAATATGACTCTCACCTTGACTCTGAACAGTTTAAGAGGTTGAATGAAACCCATTCCTTGCTTGGGGAAACATTTCTGAAGGCAGCCTGATTTATCTGGGAAACCTTGGCCGAACTGCAAAGAGAAACTAAACCCCTGGGTCCACAGAAGCTAAATCTAAAGGCTGGGGCTAAATATCCACACATCTGAGAGCATTTTAGGGACATAGAAGACTTTTTAGGGATGTAGAAGACTTCATACCCTGGCTTTGGACCCGTAAATCCTTGACAGAGAGAGATACAGGTCTTTTGAAATTTTTCATTTGATATTTCATGTGACTTCATTTTGTGGATTATTCTCCACTGTGCCTCTATGATTTAGGGATCGTACTCACTTGTCCTTGGTAAAAACTCACTTCAAACATGGAAGGTGTTGAAGTAGAGTGGACAAATAAGCGCTTTTAATTCAACCCTGTGTTTAAAGTTTAAAAATTAAGGAACCTTTTTGTGGGAGAGGAGCCAGAGTGAAGCTATGGCCTCGTGCACTGGCGCTGCTTTCTCTCAGTCCCTGCTGACACCAGGTCCCATCATAGCACTGGAGCCTTACTCTCATGAAGCTGGACTAGGGCACGCATGTGGGAAGAAGCCATGAAAGCTGAAGGGTTTCAAAATTACACTTTTGTAGGAACTACATGAAAACAGGAGCTTGTCCAAATTGACTGTTTCCATCACAGGATGGGTGGAAGGGGGAAGTTGGCTGTAGGCTTTCTGTGGCCAAAAAAAAAAAAAAAAAAAAAAGTGCTTTTATGATGCAGAAATGAGGACACGAGGTCAATTCATATGATCTTGTCTCAATGCTCTTTTATTTTCTCTCCAGGGCATGACAAGATGTTCAGACAGGGTTGGATGTGTAACCCTCAGTACTCTATGCTTTAGGAGATTGCTGTGTGAACTGTGATGTCCTTGGGTAAACGCCTCCTATTCCTACTGAAACAATGAGGGTTTCCACTCCTTGTAGTGCACGTGGCACTTTTAACTGCTGAGGAAATACCTCACTGCTTCTATTAAGTGCTCTGCATCTTTCCTGGTACTTTTTCAAGCATATTTTTTCTAATGCAGCAAATAAGGTGATCATGAAGTTTCTAATGAATGCCTCCGTCTTCTCTAAGAGGGAGTATTGTACCTAATCTACGTTGTACCTCATAAAGGGTTTGTGGCTTCCCAAACTTGATTGACTCTACAGATGACTGAATGTTTTTCTTTGGATTTTCTGAGTGTGAACAAGAATGAACAGCGTTCACATAGGAAGCATTTCACTACTGAAGATATAGGCTTAGCATGGAAGGGGCATCTAAGTTTTACTATGGCATTACTACAAGGTTGCTGGAATGCACTGGGAGATATTAACTAAGAAAAATATCTATTCCTTAGCAGGTGCTAAGAAACAGCTAATCTCATTTTTTCCTCAAGTGTAGAGTTTTAATGCAGCTAGAATAACTGCTGAACTGATGAGCAATAGCACTAATCTTTTTTGATTTCCTTGAGCTTCCAGATGCAGATGAGTTCATTTTCACAGATTAAACGAATTCAGTGCATGAATGATTGCTAATAATGGAGGCTGCCAATCTTTGCTTTTCCTCAGGTGAGTTTCACGCTAAGCAAGTGCTGTGAAGTTTTCTGTGCCCCAGGGTTTCCTCCTCTCCCAAAATGTGTTTCCTCTCTTACTTATTTCTATTCCTCTGATACACTGCCTTCTCCAAAACTGTATTGCAAGGTAGTGATTTTCTGTTTCCAGTAGCATACATGAGCATTGCACTAGGTTAGTATTTCCTTTTAAAATGTCATTTTTATCTAAAAGGCATTCTTTAATTTCTTGGTCTTGCACCTTCAGCAGGTGTAAATCAAAATGTTCTTAGAGGCTGATGAAACTATGCAGATTGATACCAGTAAATGCTGACACATTCTCCCACACACCCCAACACCCTCAGAAAGCTGGCAATGTCCCCTCCTCCATGAGATATATGAAAGCATTATCTAAAGAATGATAGATCCAAAAGACTGGTCATACCTTGGAGAAAAATAAGCATACATCCCCAAGCAGCAATAGTTCAAAAAGTTGACCTGTCAGTACTATCCTGATACTAACCATGTCGTATGGGGGCCATACATTGTGATGTTAAGTCATAACAGTGAGACAGTTTCTATTCCCATGCAGAAAATGAGCCAGTGTCAGCCTGTAGTAAACTCTGTGCTCATGGATACATGAAGGTCAGGTGTGCAGATACCCTGCATAGCTGTAAGTTTCATGTATTTGAGCTGTGGACAGCCCAAGAGCTGCTGCTGAAGATAAGGTACCTGAATATTTTAGTTAGAAACAGCTATAGCTGAGGAACTGAGATAAGCCAGAAGTTTCAACTTAGTCACTTGATACAAGGTGCAGCTTAAAAAAATAAAAAGACAAAGACAATGCTGACAGCTATTAACTAAGGTGAAGTTTCTCCTTCTACCTCACAGACTGACAAGACAGCAACACGTGTCCCTGAAAATGCACACCTAATCTTCCCTTACATCTAGCCTTACATTCCTTCAAATCACTGCAAACTGCCTTTCTTCCTTTTCCTCTCCCTCTCCTTCCTCCTTCCTACTCTTCATGCTGGCTTCATAGCACTCTTGGTACCTAAAATTATTTCTCCTTTTAATTGCACTAACAAGAAACATTTAGAGCCAAAATGACATAAAAAACAATGACATTTACTTACTGTACTGGGCTTTCTTAGGTACTTACAGAGATGTTGATTATTTTGTCGAACAGAAACACCTGTGGTCCAACGAAATCAAACACAAAGTACTGTGGGGAAAAAAAAAGGACAGCAGATCAGAATCATCCTTGTGCTGGTAGCAGCACTGTCAGCAATGTGTCCTGGTGGGACACTGAGGGTGTGGGGAGGTGGTGGTGGGCACAGCAAAGCCCTTCTGCTCCCTGGATCATGACTTCTGTAGATCAGACCCATTTGCTACTGTTGGCCCTCGCTCCTTGCATGGCTGCATAGAACTGCCCGTGGCACTCACTCTGCATCAGAGGTTATTGTCAGAAGGGACAAGAGGAATGAGGAAACCCAAAGCAGTTTTTGTTGTGGGAGTTGTTTTCATGTGATTTGTTACCAGCTGGGAAAAACACATTTCCCAGCTGGAAGGGTTAAAGCAGGGAAATGGTAGGCAATGGAGATTGGTGGTAGTTTCGACAAAGCTCCCAGATGGATCATTTGGAAAAATAGTGAGGCAGCAGTAGTGGGATGAGGCAGGATGTGATGGGAGGACCAGGGTGGACAGACATTGAGATGAGAAAGGGCAAAGAGAGCTAAACTCAAGAGATCTTGAAACTCAGACAGCTCCTGGACAGACATCCCTGCTCAGACAGGCAGATGCTACCAACTTTGTACATTCCTGTACAGGCTACCAAACCAGTGAAAGACACCCAGAGACACTGAAGAAAGTGCCTTCCCCAGGAGAAAGCACCGACCTCATTGTAGAAGGGGGCATTCGTGCCTTCCTTCACTGTTGTTTGCTTCTTTTCATCACCAATCTCGATGATCACCACCGGGTCGATGTTCTCACCCACCAGCTGCCTGGCCTCAATGATGGTGATGGCAATCTGCGGGGTGCAAGGACACCATGTACCCTCCCAGGCTCACATCCAGCCCAGCCCAGGATTTCACAGGCACATAAGGGCTGTCACCCCCTGCTCACCTGGTAGTTCTGGGATTTCATCTCGTCTTCATGAATTCTGGGCACCAGCTTTGCCCTGTGTCAATCACAAAATAGTTCATTAGGCATCCCTAGGAGCTTAGAGCACACTCAAGGACAGTTACTCAGCTTTGTAACAGGCAATTTGGTAAGCGCCACAGTTTGTACCTGAGCAATCCCACCTCCCATGCAGAACAGTGCCCGGTTAGTCTTTTACCTTTTCCTATTGCTTCTCATGAAACATGAAGAGGTTCACATGGTAGAATTCAGTGTAATCATTCCTTGGCTACTATAGAATTTCATACCTGGATATGTATGGCCTGTCTCTGTCTGTTATGTGTCTGCTAATAGGGAAATGCTTTGCATCCGCACAGCGCAGAGCAGCTACCTGCCATGCATGGGAATGATTTCACCCATTGATCCTGTCAACCCTGAGTCCGTTCCTCCCCCATATGAAAAACTACTACACAAACGCTTGGTTATGGATGTTGCTGTCCCTTTCGGCTCATTTTCATTAGCAGCAGAGTTCAGACCCTCTCGGCATCAATTTCAATCTCTCCCTACACTGGATAGCACCTGGTGACAATCTGTCTTGAGCTGATAATATTTTGCCGAGAAGTACATCCCACTCTGTCATGTGGAAGGAGTGAAGGGATCACTGCTGTCACCAAATGGATTTTCTGTCAGCAGGTGTACTGCTGTATGGCAATGCCATTCCCGAGCAGGATGGTAAAAGTATTCTGGGGGATGTTAGATAAGATATGCCAAGGACAACCTTTTCCTCTTTGGGCTTAAGGATGCAAAAACACTGGACAATGCATTGCTGTTCATCAGGTCTTCCTCTTCCTCTTCTTGTCTTCCAAGAGTATCATGGTAAAGAATCTCACTTCCATCATGAACACCTGGTGAGCAAAACAAAACAATCTTTATGCCTCTGATATTTGCGAGCAAAAGATGACTTGGAGCAGTTAGCAGCAATGAATTCATCAGCATGAGCTGAATATTTTGTTTATTTGGGTATCACAATTAGAGATCACAATTAGGACTTGTATGGACCAGCACAGATGAGCAGCTGCTCTCCTTCTGTGCAAAACCATATACTGCATGTAAATGCCCCTCTCTTCACCCCATGTTCGTTCGCAACAGGCACATATGCACCAGTGGCATCTGATTGCCTCATCTTTCATCTGCTAGAAAGATGGCAGGACAGATTGTTAGTTTTTTGCATGTATTTTCAGCAGTGAGCCTGCCATTCCTGTTTTGTTGTAATAGTGTGGCACCCTCCAGTTCCTTCCAAGTGACTGAAGTGGAGCCTAAATTTGAAATAATTTCTCACTTTTCCCCATTGCAGGGATGATGAACTGGAGATCAAGAACAGAAAAAAAAGAGTTGAAGAACACAATTCATGGGATCTCTTGTAGACAGCTATGCTCACATGAGACAAATTGCTTCCAGCAGTGCCTATTTTAGTTCCTCACCAAAGAGAGTCTCAGACAGTAGCTCAGAGGTACACATCTACGTTTGGACGGAGAAGCCCTTCCTTCTCTGCTTTGTCCTCCTAGTCCAAAGAAAGCCCTGCCAGCATCTCTGCCCCTTGTTGAGTACATTTATGTTCAATGCCTGCCTTAGGAAGGGACTTGTGTGGTTGGGGTGAAAGTTTAGAAATTGGTTGCCTGTAATTAATTCTGATACATACATCTAGGCACAAAATGTTCATTAACTCTGGACTTGAGCTATTTCTGGTCTAGAAGCAGCCAAGCGGCACCCATAAAAGTATAGATGAGGTGCTCAGCAACACCCAGTGGCTTACATGACTTTATGGAGACAGCTCTACATCAAACAAAAGGAAATACATTCAAATGCAATTTCTCCAAGTGCTCTATGGCACTATGTTCCAACTACAAAACTGGACAAAGGATTTTAATAGTGCTTTCCTGACTCTTTGCAATGGTATGGTTCCTTGAGGAGTACTTAGAAACTGCTGATGGTAGCAAAGGACCATCCACCATCCAGTAAATCTTACTTGGATTTCTAATTTTAGCACTCATCAGGTTTGAATGCAGATTTGGCAGCTGACTTCCACAAGCCCCTCCTCCAAGCAAGCCACCAGCCAGGTAAAGACAGATGGGACTTTTGCTATTGCTGCAAAGCAGCCAGGCATGAGCCAGCTCCAGCCTGGGTGCCCTACTGCCCTGTTAAGGCAGCTGCCATAACTCTTAATGAAGGTTCCTCCACTATAAATCTTGTATAACATACATGCTCTCTGTCTGCCCCTTTGGTTCTCACCTGATGTCCCCAGAACACAGGGAGGGGGAATTGTCTCTGTGTAGATACAGCTTGATTTGCATCCCTTGAGGGAAAGGCATCTGTTAAGTTTTGCACCTGTATCACTAAGCTCCCATGACAACCCCCATATCCTATTTACTCTAGAGCATGTTGTTTGATTATGGGCTTGTAGTACTCTGTACTGTTTGCTGTGTAAGCTAAAACAGATAAAACTTCCCTCTCCTCAACTTGGAACAGCCATGTGCCAGTGTGACGTCCTGCCTGGACCACCCTTTACAAGGTTTTTACATGTTGTTTCTGTTATGATGTAAACTCTTCGCAATGCTTCCTTTGTTTTACAGATCCATTCTCCTGACATTTTAATATCTGAATCAATATCCTTTTTTTACTCGATAACCATGTGTATGCTGCACATAACCGATCAGCAGGAGTTATTCCCTAATGTGGATCCATCAAATGGTTCAAAGACGGACCACGCTCCCTCACCGCACACTTCCTTGATAAGTCTCCTAAACCCAAATCCCCAGTCAACTGAGAGAGAGCAGGTAATTTCTGTATCTTTACGAGTTCAGACCCCTCAGCAAGAAGGCACTGATGAAATGTGTGAAGATCACAGAATCACAGAATATCTGAATTGGAAGGGACTCACAAGGATCATTGAGTCCAACTCCTGGGTCCCCAAAGGACGACCCAATAAATAAATAAATAGATAGTTAGATAGATAGATAGATAGATAGATAGATAGATAGATAGATAGATAGATAGATAGATAGATAAAGCAGACCCTGTGTCTGAGAGCACTGTCAAACACTTATTGAACTCCAGCAGGCTCAGTGCCGTGACCACTGCCCTGGGGAGCCTGTCCCAGTGCCCGACCACCTCTGGGTGCAGAACCTTTCCCTAACCCCCAGCCTGACCCTCCCCTGTCCCAGCTCCATGCCGTTCCCTCGGGTCCTGTCCCTGTCCCCAGAGAGCAGAGCTCAGCACCTGCCCCTCCGCTCCCCTCATGAGGGAGCTGCAGGCCGCCATGAGGCCTCCCCTCAGCCTGCTCTGCTCCGGGCTGAGCAAACCAAGGGATGTCAGCTGCTCCTTTTAAGTCTTTCCCTCTAGGCCTTTCACCATCCTTGTATCCCCACTTTGGACTTTGTCTAACAGCTTTATGACTTTCTTATACTGTGGTGCCCAGAACTTCACACAGTACTTGAGGCGAGGCCGCACAGTGCAGAGCAGCATAAGATGCACCGTGGACCCCAATGCATGCAAAGACTCAAAGACAGTATTTGAAAACTCAGTTACAGAGAACTGAATGCTTACATGGGAAACAGAAGCAAATTATAGCGTGGTATTTCTTGCAGAGCATGATATATTTATAAAGCATAAATAAAGATAAATAAGATAAACTCTAACATAACTGTAATTACTACGAAGCTCAATAGTGTTTGGTTTTCTCTTTCTCTAAAAGCCAAGATCCCTTGCTGTAAGGACCAGAGGAAAATCTTTTTGTTTAAGGTAGTGACCTTTAGCTAAATAGTGTTTGTGACACAAAATAAGTATTCCTGTTTCTACCCAACAGTGAGTCAAGATACACATGGCTGCTTTATTGCAGCACTGTAATTCACAGGCTGCACTAAACCCTTAGGAGTCCATGTTTTAAAGATCCAATTAAATTTCAAGCATGAGACTGCAAAAAAGCACAAAAAAGCAAACAATTTGTTGTGGCTGAAATACAAGTTTTGGTGAAGGTGAATGGGAGGTCTGTGGGGATAGGAGGAAAATGGCAGTGGTAGGCTGTGCTAGAAAATGTCTCCTTAGCTTGAGAACCAACAGCATGTTAGGGGGTAAGAAATAAAAGACTCTGCGTGTCTTACAGATGTACCTACATCTGTTAAAAATTTAAAAAAAAAACACTCTGCTATACATTTAAGAGGAGAACTGCTACTAGATAAAGCTCCCAGATTTCTTTTGCCAGTCTATCCAGCCATCATAGGCTACTCAGGTTATGTTCTGCAGTTTCTAGAACAAGCAGATCCGGAAGAATTACACAATAATATATCTACCTCTAGAGAATAAAAATAAAAATATTAATAATAAAAAGACCAACCATGCCATCTGTCTGTGGAAAGAATCAGGCTAACATTTTTGTTTACTCTATCAGATACAGCAGTCTGAACTTGCAGGATCTGAAGGTGGATTTAACAAAACACGTAGTATAAAAAGAATAATCTCACTGTTTACTTAAGAGTTATAAAGAGTTTCCTGCCCATTTTATCAATATTAAGACACAATTCAAATGAGTTCACATGAAATTAGGTATAGTATAATCCCCAACTTGCTCTCGTCAGTTGCAGTATTGATTTATGGGGCCTTACCTAGTGCGTCTTTGTTTGCAATAGTCAACCCTTTCTCGCCTTTTTTCTTCTTCTTCAGCTTCATGCCAGCAAACAGCCCCTTTCTGAAAAATTAAGGAAAAGCAATCATTGTAATAGCTTCCAGCCCTTCTCTGTGCTGGACTCTGATTTAAGGACCTGTTGAGAGAGAGATCTGATTTCCATGTGAGATCATTATATTATGATTTCCCTTCTATTGAAATAAAACAAGGGAATGCTCTGGATTATTGCTTCATCTAATTGTGTTTATTTTTTAAATTTGGCAGTGTACAGACAAACACGCCGAGAGAAGAGACAGAGATTATTTTCAAACCAAGGCAGCACAAAGAGGCAAAAAAGGCAATTCAAGTTTCCAGTTCTACTGACTTCTCGACACATAATTCTTATGCCTGTGATGAGACCAGAGATAAAAACTACTTACAGATTATAGGTTCCAGGTCAAAAGCAGTTTCCCAGTGAATTAAGATAAACATAAAAGCATTTGTTTAAACTTTATTGGTGAAGATGTGCACTGTGCTGGTGGCACATTCATCCCAACAGCTTTTGCCATTTATTTATTTAATTCTCACTCCCTTTCAGCAGCAAAGCCACAAGCAGAGCTGGACAAGAGTTTCTCCTCAAGCTGTGTTACAGGGATGGTTCAGAACAGCATCAAGCCCAGCTACCACTGCATGTGGCTTTTCTGCCCCCACTCCTTCCTATTCTGAACTAGGGAATTAATCTGGTTTAAAACTAAGCCTGCTAGAGCTCAGTGGGGTTTTAGGCAGATCATTTCTCAGATCATGCCTGGTTAAAGTCACTCTACGGCCCCAGTAAGGCTTTCGTATTTCTCGCATTCATTCTGTTTTAGCCACAGTCCCTTGCCAGGAGCCTACCATTGTCATTCAGTAGTGGCAGGTGTTCACAGGGTGAGGTCCTGCATGGCCCTGGGCTGGCTGCCATCACATATAAAACATGACAAGACACTCATCAGGGATCTACACAGTCCTGCCTCCTGAGAAACCAATGGCAAAACTCCCTGCAGCAGCTGGCAGTTCAATGCTGAGCTAAGCTAAAGCATCTCTCCCAGAGACAGCACAGAGCCAGACCGGCTATTCAGAGCTCTGTTTTGCCTTTTCCAATTTTACTCTCCCACTGGTCCTTCAGCTCTTTTGTGAGTAGAGAGAAAGAGCTGTCATGTTTTGTAGAGCTGGTTTTACAGAGGGGGGCAAAAGGAAACATCTCTGTAAGTCATACAGTATTTTGCCTTCAACAGTCTTATTTTTCCTTCCATAGCCCAGTCCAAAGAAGGCAAAAGAAGGGCCATGAGTCCCTCCTCCTTGGCTCCAGCATCATCCCACCAAACCCTTTCTTTACCCTCTGATGAGGCCCAGCAGCAGCAGTCCTGGAACAGGACATCGATGCTGTTCTGACATTTCACAAGAGCAGAACAAAGTATGAGTATAAGACTAATAAAATTATCAGTCTTCAGTTAGACATGACCTGCTGCTCCAAATTCTGCTCCTCCGTGTCCCAGAACCAAGGCAGGAGTTGATGCCCTGCAAGGAAAAGCCATGGGGGGGGAAGATGTGACTTCTCCCCGCTGTCCCTGAGGAGGGCTCAGCATAGCATCTCTTCTCAGCAACATGAAAGGAAAATACCATTTTTGCATTAAAGCTGCGCCCAGACTTCCCCTTTCAACTCAAGATTTTGAACAGGGGTTGGGAAGCAGCTGCTGTCCTGCAATTGCATCCCTGAGATATTAAAGTGAGGAAATTTAGCACAGCTGTACTTTGGGAAAGGACTGGCTGGTTTTTGTTTATCTTCATAGTTTTCTTATCTCTTCTTCCTTTAACAAAGTGTGTTTTTAAGCTGCATGATTCATCATTTGAGAGGAGACTGGGGAGTGGAAATCGAATCACTGAGCACTGGAGTGTGTAGTTTAATTTTTCCAGGTTTCTGAAGGATTGAAACAGCGGTTAATAATGATCCTTAAAGTCTGCATGTGTCATCTCTTGCTGCCAAAATAGGCTTGGCAAAACAATTACAATACCATAGGAGACATACACAGAAGTTTCTCCTTAATGATAAACTGGGCAGTACTTGGAACAGGGGTGGGCATTAATGACCTCTTGGTCTTGAATGCCTGAACTAAGACCAAAAATAAAATAAAATAAAATAAAATAAAATAAAGTAAAATAAAATAAAATAAAATAAAATAAAATAAAATAAAATAAAATAAAATAAAATAAAATAAAATAAAATAAAATAAAATAAAATAAAAAGTAAAAAAATAAAAAAAAAAAATTTGAGAGAACAGTAGTAGAGAAACTACTTTGGAAATTATTTTCATTAGATAAAACATCATGGACTTATTTTGAATTAACCAGATCACCCTGACCTACACTCAGAAATCCAAAGTCATTGCAAATGATGCATTTTGCTTTACTTCATGGTGAAAAATTCACGTTGTTGCAGATATTGCTTGATTGTTGTCAGCATAGTTCAGATTTCACATTCTGTATGCACTGCAGTGAAATAAATGGTTGTTTGCAGGCAATTTGGTCCTCTTCAATTTGAAATGTCACAAAAGCTTGTATCAGCATAGCTGAAACATTTCATTTTGAAATGTTGAAATTACATACTTTTATATTTTGAAAATAGACTTCTTTACAACTTATTTTTGAAGCTGAGACATTCACTGAAACCCACACAAATTTGTGAGCAGTGGTGGATTTCAACCCACCTAGAACTTCCCTTGTATTAGGGTACTGCTCTCTGTCATTTTCCCAATTGTTGGTAGCATTAATTCAAGAGGAGATCTCTGTGGGCAGGATTTCATACTACGGTTTTTCCAAGGAAACAAATGTACCTCACATTGCAGAGAGGGAAACAATCTGTAGTGCTTGCAACTGTTGTGCTAGTAACTCCAATGACAAAAAATACAGGTGGGAAAAGTGAAAACAAAACATTTAGGATAATGGCAATATTTTTTCAGGATTTCCGTTGGCCACAAGCATGCAGTGGTAAATAGTCAGCACGTTTTTCCCTCTTGTCATCAGAGAAGTTGTTCACCTGAACTGGTGTAGCAATAAAAATAAGTTTTCTGGCAAAGTACACAGTCCAGCCAGCCAATCAAGCATGCGTCCATTGAGCAAACCTGATAGCAATCAATGCTCAAACACCTGAAATCACCCGCAAAGTCAAGGTGCATTTACTTGTGAAGGAAAAGTTGCTGCAAAACAGAAAGGGAAGCTGATATTTCTAATTCATATTCAAAGCAAGCACATTAAGCTTTCTGGCCAGACCCAAGAGGAACACCAGCAATTCTGAGCACAATCACAGAAAATTCACAAGTTCCATCTCCCAAATAGTGCCAAAACCCGCTCAGTATTGGTGGAATACATTTAGAAAGGTTTTGTTTGTTTGTTTTTTAAATGACCCAAGCAAACCAGGAGTTAGAGGGCAACTGCAGGCAATGTCCATTAATAAAGCCCAATGTGGAAACTGGGACATCTTCTATGGTTTTTATTTTTATGTAACACCAAGACAGATTAAAGACAGTATGATTATGGAATCATAGAATCATTTAGGTTGGAAAAGACCTTCAAGATCATCAAATCCAACTGCTAGCCTCACCTACTGAGTCCCACTGCTACACCAAAAACGTTTCTATAAATACATCAACACAAAAAGGAGGACTAAGGAGAATCTCCATCCTTTACTGGATGCGGGGGGAAACTTAGTTACAAGAGATGAGGAAAAGGCGGAGGTGCTCAATGCCTTCTTTGCCTCAGTCTTTAGCGGCAATACCGGATGTTCTCTGGATACTCAGTACCCTGAGCTGGTGGAAGGGGATGGGGAGCAGGATGTGGCCCTCACTATCCATGAAGAACTGGTTGGTGACCTGCTATGGCACTTAGATGTGCACAAGTCGATGGGGCCGGATGGGATCCACCCAAGGGTACTGAGGGAACTGGCAGAGGAGCTGGCCAAGCCACTGTCCATCATTTATCAACAGTCCTGGCTATCGGGGGAGGTCCCAATCGACTGGCGGCTAGCAAACGTGACGCCCATCTACAAGAAGGGCCGGAGGGCAGACCCGGGAAACTACAGGCCTGTCAGTTTGACCTCAGTGCCAGGAAAGCTCATGGAGCAGATCCTCCTGAGAGTCATCATGCAGCACTTGCAGGGGAAGCAGGCGATCAGGCCCAGTCAGCATGGCTTTATGAAAGGCAGGTCATGCCTGACGAACCTGATCTCCTTCTATGACAGAGTGACGCGCTGGGTGGATGAGGGAAAGGCTGTGGATGTGGTCTACCTTGACTTCAGCAAGGCTTTTGACACCGTCTCCCACAGCATTCTCCTCAAGAAACTGGCTGCTCTTGGCTTGGACTGGCGCACGCTTCGTTGGGTTAGAAACTGGCTGGATAGCCGGGCCCAAAGAGTCGTGGTGAATGGAGCCAAGTCCAGTTGGAGGCCAGTCACTAGTGGCGTCCCCCAGGGCTCGGTGCTGGGGCCGGTCCTCTTTAATATCTTCATCGATGATCTGGACGAGGGCATCGAGTGCACCCTCAGTAAGTTCGCAGATGACACCAAGTTAGGTGCGTGTGTCGATCTGCTTGAGGGTAGGAAAGCTCTGCAGGAGGATCTGGATAGGCTGCACCGATGGGCTGAGGTCAACTGCATGAAGTTTAACAAGGCCAAGTGCCGGGTCCTGCACCTGGGGCGCAATAACCCCAAGCAGAGCTACAGGCTGGGAGAGGAATGGTTGGAAAGCTGCCAGGCAGAGAAGGACCTGGGAGTGATGGTGGATAGTCGGCTGGATATGAGCCAGCAGTGTGCTCAGGTGGCCAAGAAGGCCAACGGCATCCTGGCTTGTATCAGGAACGGCGTGACCAGCAGGGCTAGGGAGGTGATCGTCCCCCTGTACTCAGCTCTGGTGAGGCCGCACCTCGAGTACTGTGTTCAGTTTTGGGCCCCTCGCTACAAGAAGGACATCGAGGTGCTTGAGCGGGTGCAGAGAAGGGCGACGAAGCTGGTGAGGGGCCTGGAGAACAAGTCCTACGAGGAGCGGCTGAGGGAGCTGGGCTTGTTCAGCCTGGAGAAGAGGAGGCTCAGGGGTGACCTTATCGCTCTTTTTAGGTACCTCAAGGGAGGCTGTAGCGAGGTGGGGGTTGGCCTGTTCTCCCACGTGCCTGGTGACAGGACAAGGGGGAATGGGCTTAAGTTGAGCCAGGGGAGTTTTAGGTTAGATGTTAGGAAGAACTTCTTCACTGAAAGGGTTGTGAGGCACTGGAACAGGCTGCCCAGGGAAGTGGTGGAGTCACCATCCCTGGAAGTCTTCAAAAGACGTTTAGATGTAGAGCTTAGGGATATGGTTTAGTGGAGGGCTGTTAGCGTTAGGTTGGAGGTTGGACTCGATGACCTTGAGGTCTCTTCCAACCTAGAAAATTCTGTGACCACATCCCTTAGTCTCAAAGAGCAACAGAAAGAGCCAAGCTTGAGATAGCTCCACAGCAAGATTTGCCTTTGAAGCAAACCAGATTTCAGTCCCAGCCTGGCCCCACTGGTTACCTTGTCCAAAAGCAACTGGGGCCATGCAGAGAAACATCCTTCAAAAATATCTGAGAGGCAGCCAGCACAAGGCATTTGCAGGGCTCAGCTATGGGGAAGGAGGAGAGCACAGGGATATTTCCCAAGATGGCAGGGTAGCACTCATTACACATGGCATTTGCCAGAGAATCCCGTCTGTAAAGGTCTAAGCTGAATAAATGAAACTTTCAACAAATTGAAGGTATCAATCCCTCACAATATAGAGGCTCCATCACTTTAATATGCAAATTGTTCATCATCCAGTGA
Organism: Aythya ferina; assembly: GCF_964211825.1. Classification (NCBI taxonomy): domain Eukaryota; kingdom Metazoa; phylum Chordata; class Aves; order Anseriformes; family Anatidae; genus Aythya; species Aythya ferina. Next base: position 149,490,544 of record NC_140297.1, on the reverse strand, counting down.
TAGTGTACAAGCTCCAAAGCTTGTGCACATGGGTTGCATCCATGTTGTTTAACAAAATCATTTAGGCTCCTTAAACATATGATGATTTGCTCTTTCAGAAAGAAAATATAAAGTAAGCTCTCCTCAAATTTCCACAAAAAGTAATGCTGTTTAACTCAACTTCAAGCCATAAATCTAATCTGCTGCTGAAAACTGGAAAATTATTCCTTCTCCTGTCCCCAAGATTGTGGAAACATTCACAGGAAAATATTGCCAAGAAGGGAAAGTTCCAGGCTTCCATGCAGTTTCACCGTTATGTTGCCAGGTGTGTTGAACAGGTATGGCACTGCAAGAATCTGGCAGATCAGGAGGTATTTGGAATGCAGATTGAGGTGCAAAAAAAGTCTTTCATGTGTCTTTGACCTGTGGTGAGGCTGGTGATAGTATTCATGAACTTCAGTGGAGATTCAGTCCCCAAATACCACATGACAGATGGTTGGACCAGATGATCTTCGAGGTCTTTCCCAATCTTAATGATTCTGTGATGATTCACTAAGACAGACAAGGATTTTGTGCCTTCCTGGAGCCAACAAACTCATTTAAGAGACACTGAAACAAATTCACGTCCAAAGAGGAGGTAGAGAAAAAAGCCCCTACAGACTATGGACATGCTTACCTTAGAGGTTTCCCATTGCAATTGCTTTGATTAGAAAGAATTAGCAATCACCTACCTCAGTTTATTATGAGCATTACTTATCACAAACAGGACCAAATCTCTCAGCTCTGTCTGCATGAGAATTGTAAAAAATCTGGAGTAAGGACAACCTTTTTTCTTCTGCATGTGTACAATGACAATGTGAGTCCTAGTTTGACTGCGATCCATCGAGGTTCCCCAGAAGTAAGTAGTGGATAAGAGCGGGATACCAACCACCCAGAAACATTTGGTTATACTTGGACTGTGTTGGAATTGCCTCAGAAATCTATAAGCACAAGGCTTCAAGCACAAGGCTTCATTTCCCATTATCAGTGCCACAGGTCTCTGAATTCATTATCATCCTTCCTGAAAAAGACTTACTAACTCTACTCTCCTCTCATCAAGATTTATCCCAGCTTCCAGATTTCCAGCTTGTCAATTTTCCAAAATAGCCTTTGATGCCCTTTCTTTTTCATTTAAGCTGTCCTGTCATCACAGAGGCTTCATGATGACATCTTGCACTGCATAATGTTCTCTCAGATATCCAATAATTGCAATTTGCAGGCTAATTTAAGGGCAAGCTGACAAGAAAGCACTTCAGACCTGTCTGCATGAGAGTACAAGTGACCTTACTACGCACTGAATCTCCTTGGAGTTTTTCAACATTAAGTTTAAACTTAGTTTCTTCTCAGTCAAAAGACTTCCAGAAGTCCATGCTCTTAGAGAGTTAACATCTGGGGAGAATACCTTCTTTCTGCACGAATGGTCACACATCATGCATTCAATCTTCACTTCAGGACATGGGCAACAGACTTCGTCCCCAGCAGCAGCAGAGGCACTCATCTCACCCAAATCTGGTGTTGGCCTCCGACATCCTAGGTGCTTTTACCATCAGCAGAAACAAACGGGCACTTCTAGGGTGCAGGTTACCTAGCTCACTCTAGACACTTGCTATAGGATTGAAGAAATCACTTGTTTCCTCCATTACTTACAGCCAGGAGAACAACCAGCCTGAGCTATCTAAATGCAATGGTGCATAGCTTGAGGAGGAACCTTCTGCCCCTTCCCAAAGGCCTCCCTCTCTGTTCAGCTTTCTATCTGCTGTCCAGTTAAAACCCAGTCCTGGACTTAAACTGCATCAGACAGAGATGCTTGTCAAGACCAATATACACAGCCATGAGCCTTGGGATGGCTTTCTGTCATGCTGACACGTGAACTGTGCTCTTGGTGGGCACAGAGGAACAGAACCAGGGAGGTGGAAATGGAGGATCCTTGGAGACACAGAGGGCAGGCACAGAAACAAACCCAGTTTTACCTGTTACATCCCCAGAGACCATCCAGAAGTCCCCGCAGGGACAGGGTGAATGAGCTGCCAGCACACTATTGGCAGCAGAAAATCCTGAGTGGGGCAGCTGCCTTGCTTCCTCCCCAGAGCCCCTTCCTCCCTGGAAGCAGCAGCCTCAGCACATTTTTATGGCATCATCAAAATTATTTAGTTCAGAAATGATCAAAGGTTCTTGCAGCTCAGATCTGAGCCAGCTCCTGTGCCTAAGGACTGCAGAGCTGAGTAACTGCCTGGACTGGGAAAGTGTTAGAAACTGAAGAAAGGGGAAAAAAACACCTTTAGCCTTCTCACATATGAATATAAAGCTTCTTAGGCAGGTCTGCGTCTTTGCATTTTGTTATTTGCATGTTGCATATTGTTAGGAAGTTTCCTTTTTTATTTCCTTTTTTTTTTTTTTTTTTTTTTTTTTTCCTGCAGGTCCTTAAAATTCTGTCTCTTTCAACAAAACTTAGTTTTCCAAAGAATTTTGCAGTAGATCAAACAGTATTGCATTAGGGGAATATTCATCTCCACACAAGTAGTTTCTGTTTTCCTCAAATAATTGTCTGGGTCATATATTTTCATTTCCCTTTATAAATGCCAAAATATATGAAAGACTCTCGGCCCATTTTATCACTTCCACAATATGTACTAGTCAAGGAAATTGATAGGAAAAGTAAATTATCTCATCATTTAAACCATTCATTTCAAAGAATAAAACATAATTACAATACAAAGATGGGGCTTCAGAATAAGAATGCTAATCAATCTAAAACTATAATGCAAGCATAATTGGTTAAATCAACAACGACTTTTATTAAGCTAGTATCTAATTTCTGATAATAAATGAAGTTTCTGGGAAGAAATTAATCGCACTGCATTTAATTGTCACACAGGAATGAATAAAATAACGTTTATATACTCGGTCAAACAGAAAGAAACACCTTAATGAACACTTAATGGTGTATTCATTTCATGCCTTCTTTTCTCAGGATTACAGAGAAGTTAAATTAAATGAACAAACAGAAAAGATCTTCTCTTATCTCTTTTGCCAGTGCAGGATTGCTTCATACAACATATTGTCAGATACTTTATCCTGATTCAGTAATGAGACTCCCTTTATCCCAAAATCCATTATTTCTGCTGTTGTTCTTTCACAGCCCAGCGCCCTAGCTGTCTTAACTTGTTTCCATTCTTCCTGATTTCCCACTTGACAGGTCCAAGGATTTGCAAATGAAAAACTTCAGCTTCACGAAGGTGGATACACAGTCCTGCATGACCAGCTGCTATTTAAGAATCAGCTGTGGCACACATCAGTTCTGTAACTTTTGGTTCACATCATTGTGACACTATGGCATTATATGTCTTGTCTGAACTAATAATATATCATTAGCAGTTCAGAAACAAGAAAAAGCAATGCGACAATAGCATGGTCTGTGTTATTTATACACTAACTCTTAACTAAGCAGTAATAGGCTCTACAGTAGCCATTACAACTCAGGAAGGAAAATCTGCTGTCTTTATTTGTCGTTTATATTCTGCTGCTTTATATGTCCATAAATCCATATAAAACTTTGGTTTAGAGCACTGCAGCAGTCAAAAAGTGAAATTGGTCATTAGGAACTGTAGGAAATTAGATAAAAAATATGATAAAACAACATATACCACTAAATGATTGTATTTTGGCTACTGCTTGCAGCTCCAAATGTCTCCTCTCAAAAGGGATACAAAACTCAGCAGTGGGCAGAAAACATTGCTAAGTGTGATCAGAGGGTGGCAATGACTCCTGGAAGAGTCTGTTCAGCTGAGAAAAGAGATGATAGCCTGTGTTTTTAAGGTAGTACACCAGGGTAAAAAATAATCCCATGTGGCACTGAACACAGAACAGGCAGTCGACTTCACAGAGGTGGTCCTGGAGTCTCTGGAAGCAGCATCAGGCAGAAAAGCCAACACCATGCTGGGTGTCATCAGGACAGGCATTAGGAACAAGCCGTCAGGTGTCATTTTGCCTCTAAAGCACTGGTGAACCCACACGGAATCATAAAGACCAGACGTCACGCTGGATTTGAATCATGAATAGGTTCATTACAGCACTTCTGTCAAAATGATCAAAGCACGCTGAACGAGCTTTTGCCAGAATTATGCCTAATCGGGCAGAAAGTCTGATAGTGAGAAACTAATCCATTCGTGGAGCACATTGGAACAGCAACGTGAGTTTATCCCCAATTAGTGCTGCCTCCTCTGACTACCGTGCTCTTGATCAGGTACGTGGATCTGCTGTACTAACTGCGGCTGAAGGGGTGTTTCAAAGAGAGCTGTGAAATAGGGAATGACATGGAGGAAATGAGCAGAGGAGTTTCTCAGCCCTCAAACCACTCAATCAGGTGACAAGTTTGAAAACAAATGATCAAAAGTGTTGCTCAGTAAGACACGTAAATTATACAACTTGTTGAAAGGAATGCTGTTGAGAACAAAGAATTCAAGAGGTTTCACACACATTTATGGAGTTTTCTGGTGGGGGGTCAGATGCCCTTCCAGCTTAAACTGCACGAACTGCTGAGGGCAGGTCACTGGCTCATACCTGTTTCCCAGACTCATTTCCCAAGTATCCACCCTCGACCCCTCTTGGGAGACAGAAACTGGAGAGAAGGAGACCTTAGAGTCTGATCCAGTTGCTCCCACTTTCTTGGTGCTTTAAAAAAGTATTTACCTAGATGCTGTTATATGCAGAATGACTGAAAGATGTTCCAGCAGGGGAAATACCAGGTATATTTAAGCACACTCTGGACTTCAAACTTTTGAACTGTGAACACAATGTCACCACAATTTAAACCCCAGAGCTCTGAGGAGGCTTCAGAGATGGCAGCACCACAGCACAGGCCTCCTGCAAATGCCGACCATTTACCAGGCACACCAAGCCCTTGTTCTTCCCAACCCTTCCCCTTCTGCAGGAGAGCAATGACTTGCTGCTGACACGTTGAGCATTCCTGTGCACGGTGAGTCACAACGGCAATGAAACCACATCTTGAGCGTATGTAAATTAAGAGTCATATTCTGTAGCTGTTCTTATGTCAATGCACAAAAGCTGGCTAACAGACCTACTAAATGCAGTCATACACCCACAAAATAAAGAATACAGGTAATACACCCAGGGGGGTTATTTCTCTCATTCCTGCACCACTTCGAGTCCGTTCCCCTCTCACGGGGAGCTTGAGCCATCACCAGCCAGGCTAAGAAAATCTTACCTTGACTTCATGTAGGTAGGAGTGCCTGCAGAAAGCACAAGGCAGCACGGAAGAGATAAACAGAAGCAGTAATAATAACTCCTGCCATGAGCAAGTAAACATACAGTAGAGGATTTGTGTATTTTCCTCCAGGAAGAAGTCTTCAAACATGACCAGCTGAATTTAAATCAACCCCTGGAAGAGTTCCCCGAGGGCATCAGCCATACCTGTGGGCCTGAGGTGCCACTGCCGAGGGCTCCATCCTGCTGCTTTCCTTCTAGTCGCTGCCTTTTACATTGCGAGCGGGCTCTCCAGGCTCGTATTTCCATATGCAGGTAGGAGGTAGCAAACCTGGTGCCTGGTTAGTCCACTTGGTAAACACTGAACCGGAACAAAGGCTTCTCCCTGTGCCAACATTAACTCCTCTTGCTCTGGGGAGGTCTGCAGGAGCCACGCGCTGCCCTCCTCCAGCAGCCCCGAGCTAGAAGGACACCGAGATCTTCACACCACCAAGACGCCTTGGAGGGGGTTGGCTTCCAGAGCGAGCAACCCTTCTCTAGGACATTTCACCTATTTTAAGTATTTGTGTATTTGTGCTCAGTTATTGTTAAGTTGGAATTTTGTTTCATTTTCTGCACTTTCTTTCTATTTCCACCCATAGGTTGCCTGACTCTTCTCTCTACTGCAGCCCAGGGCTCCGGGTTGTGTCTCCCCCTTCTCCTCCCATCGTCCCAGTTAATACCGCATGCCATTTTTAGCCACTAAGCTTGCAAATTATTCACAACTCGTGCCTCCTGTCTTGTATGTACAGCTACTTCTTGACATTTCCTCTTGGACATACTCCAGTTCTCGCTGAGGGCAGGTTACAGATGCACAGCACCTCTTTTGTTCTGCACCTCCCGTAAGACCTTTTTTGCACTGTTCTTAACCTTTCCTGATGCAAATAAGAGGGAGCTGGCCCACAGAGGTGAAGGACTACAGGCATGAGGCTGAAATTCTCTCCAAGGACACCTTTGGAATCATGTATTTGAATTTTGGGGCAAATCTGTTCTTCCCAAGATAAATACTTAGTTTTCCTGCTATGATGAAGTACCCGTAGCATGTCAAGCATCAGCAGTTTTATGGGAGTGAGAAGGGCAGCAGAGAAATGACAGAGCTTTATGCAGTTTAACTCAAGTGATTGGCCAGATTCAGATTTCTGAATTCTTTTGTTTCCCTTGGATGACTTCTGGGAGATGGCTGCCCCTGCAGGCCTGTTGTTTGCTCTGTTTGGGGCTTCAATGGGGCACAAGGTTGCAGCCAGGAGGCTGCCCTGCTCTACAGTGCCCCAGTCACTCTCATTTGACTTGAGCAGATGGGCAAAGCTCTGCTAGGAGGAGAAATACTAATTAAATCAGATATCTCATACAATCCTCTACCTCTAAAAAGCACACACAAAATCCCTTTTTCTTCAGTGGAGCAGAAAATGATTTTTTTTTGTTCTTCCTTCTGAAGTTTGAATTTAGCTTAAAGTTCCCATTCTGTTTTTTTGTTTGTTTGTTTGTTTGTTTTTTATCAGGGTATTTTTCATCTGTACATTTTCTCACTCTTTCTCATATTCTTTCTGTTTATACCACAAACAAGCAACCATCCAGAATAAGCATGATAACAAAAATCACCAGCAGCATGTCTTAAGTTTGGGCGATGATGTGTCTATGCCCCGGGTGGCCACAGTGGCTTTAGCTGTCCCTAATTCTAAGCCTAAACAGACTTAATAACTTCTTCAGTAAATAAATAAATAAATAAATAAATAAATAAATAGCCATCATCTGCACTAAGGAAGAGTACAACAATGTTTGGTAGCTTCTCTAGTCCAGACAGACTTTTAATTGCATGGCTTCCAACTGCATTTCCTGAAGGCTGAATTTAGAAATGATCCATTACCAGAAGGATGGTTTCACTAACTTACCCATTTTTTTTATTTTTTTTTTATTTTTTTGAGTTGGAAGGAACCTTAAAGATCATCTACTTCCTACCCCATGCTCTGGGCAGGGTCACCTTCCACTAGACCAGGTTGCCCAGAGCCCCATCCAAGGCTGCGAGGGTGTTATCTCCTGTTCTCCCTGCCAGAGAGGACCACATCACTATGCTTCCAGCTGCAACTCCTGCTCATGTTTCCCAAATTTTACACTTCCAGAGCTACAAGTAGGGCCGAAGCAGACTCCATACATGCACATGTGTTGAAATCAACCTACATTTGCAGAGCACCTAGTGCAACTGGGAGTCCTACCCTGAGAACTATCCTTTTCTTTTATTATTGATGATAAAAAGAGTGATAGCTGCTATCCAGAAGGTAAATCCTGAATTATTTAAATCACTCTACGTGATGTTTCCTTCCTGCATGACCATTGTACTGATAATTCCTCTCCCCTCACCATTTGCCTTTCTTCCAACTCAGTAGGGTCCTAGCCCCTACCTGCCATCCTATCAAGAGCAGTGAAAGATGTCACCAGAATAAATCTAGCTATTGCTGTGTCACGGAGTAAACGTTCCCTGAGGAGCACTGTGTCCTGTGGAGGGACATCCTTCAGATAGACAAACCTGGAGTTCTTTTCAGCAGAGGTTGGCATCGTCACACTGGAATTGGTACCAAATGAAGGGGCCTGGTTCTCGCCCTGGTGTTAGCACAGGGAAATGGTAGCAAACAGCCCCAAAGGCACCCTGCCTTCACCGAAACACCCCTACCACAAAAACCTGATCTGTTCCGTGTCAATATTGCCACCACAGCAAGCTGTAGAAAATGCTGGGTTTTTATTATTACTATTTTCTGAATCTGAGGCTGAACAGAAAGCTCGCTTTTACTTACAAAGGAGGCGTTTCTCTGAGCTGCCTAAAAAATCAGCGTGGGGGCTGTGCCCAACACCAAGCCACAGGACATTTAGGAGTGTAAATGAACAGAAAGCTTACATAAGGGCAGGTTTTTAGTAGTCAATACATGTATGGTTTTTAAAGCATCTCAGCCTCTTTTCTCATAAACAAGCAGTACAGTCCTGGGCTAAGCCAGGCCTCCAGTGGAAGGGAAGGGCTAAGAAGAAAGTCAAGGTGTGCAGTCTATTTCCAGCCTCACTCCTGCTACATCCATTAATTTATGCAGCTTTGGGTGGTCCATTCAGCTAATGGATGTAAAAAATTTACCTGTCCCATGGGAAGAGCATCAAGAGGCTTTCATGTTGCTTGAGAAGTGATCTGAACCACAGGGTTTATAGCAAGGGTTGGTGCACCCAAAGAAAGACCCCACTGAACAAAGTGCTGGAGGCACTTGGCCATAAATATGGTTTGGTTTGGGTTGCTCTAATGGGTACAGAATGTTGCTCTCAATTGCCTTTGAAACTCTGAGGGACTCGGTGCCTTTTGCTCTGTGGGACCTGGACTGAGCCAAGCAGTCCCAAACTGGGCACATAGCTGCCAGATGCAAGGAGCTAAGAACAGGATTTGACTCCTATTGTGGCATATCAACCTGAACCATAAATCATCTGCTTCTGGGGAGTCCTCTAAGTGCTGGAACAACATTATTTGAGAGAAAGTGATACTTCATCAGAAAAAAAAAAAAAAAAAAAAAAAAAAAGAAACTTAAATAGGCCATCTCCTCAGCAGGTATTAACCAGGCGTGTTATCTCAGTGACTGGGTGGCCACAAAGCTGAGATTACTGCAATTTTTGATGGAGGAATCCGTGTGCTGAAATCTAGGCAGAAGCATCTAGTTTATGGTCCAGCTGAAAGTAAGTAAAGAGGTTTGATGGAGCCTGGCATAAAAAGCATAACTTCACTTTTATAAGTGATGCTGCAGAGCTGATCACCGGCCAAGAGAAGCACAGACATGGAAGCATCTATTTGGGACCAGAGCAGGAGCTTTGGGGCAGCTTTGGTGTTGCAGTGCAGGTGGCCAGGGTTGGAAAGCCGGAGCCTGCTGACCCCTGCAAGTCCTGGCTGATGTGGGGCAATGTTGTTGGGTTACCCTCAGTGAGTGCATTTCTTACTGAATATTGAACCGAAGGAAGCTTTGATGTAAAGGAAAAGATTTCAGGTTTGAAGAATAAAACAAAAGCCTTGTGAGCAGGTAAGCAGCTGCTGGCATGTGATTCCATGTCCCTGCAACCCTTTTTCCCCTCCCACCTACCTATTTGTACAAAAGCTGCTCCTACATTGTGGTCTAACTGCCCAACTCAGACCCCTGCTAATGCTTTTTGTTCCACTTTTGTCATGCCATAAAAATCTCCTGTATTTATAAAAGTAAGGAAGCATCGGTGACAGGTTTGGGACTGCTCTGCAAAAGAAACTCCTTCAGCTGGCAAAGCACAGAGCAGTTTTATGCCAGGTCAGCCTGGAGGGGTCTATAAGCAGCCTGTAATTAGTGCTGGTACCTCACTTAGCACCCTGTGGATGTAAAACCAAGCCTGGGTCTCAGTCCTGGGCAGGAACTGATCGGGCCTTTGTTCACACGAGGCCAGGCGATACAAGCATCCCTTATCAAGCTGTTTCTCACAGACAGTGCTGGGTCTCGGCATTCAAGCTTGTGCTCCACAGCTCAGCTGCACATCCTACTTCTCCCCTAGGGACTTGTTATTTTACAGTACTCCAAATGTATTTAATCTTCAGCTTTCCAAAGGCTGCTGGCAAGATTTGTCAGCAAATTACTGTGGAGCTAGCAGGGAAAAGGAATAATAAGTCCGAGAGGACTTAGTGCACAGTAAGATGTCAGCTTTGGGCATGGCTGTCGAGTCAGCCCCATGGTAGAAATCACCTCTTGACAAGGTGAGGACTAAGCCACGGCTATTTAACTCCTCTCCCTCCCTTCCCCACACACATGTTCTCAGTTGTTGAAGGCTGCCTGGGACATGGATACAAAACATCCTTAGGGCTGGCCTGTTTTGTACCAAATGCTGTCAGTCCCAAAGGTAGAGCCATGAGCTCTGCCCCTTCTGCTCAGCACAGGGCCCTGCATCCAGCTGTTGGGACTCGTTGCCCAAAACTGCAACCCACAAACTGCTAGCTGGTTCATTCCTCTCCAGTGATGTTGCAAAATACCCTGGGAATGCCAGTTAAGCAATGACACTTGCAAAAATGCTTCTGTTTCATCAGCACTTTGTTAGCACTGGAACACAGCCTTTGGCTGTTCAGCAGAGAAGACTTAATCCCAAACAAATCCTTTCTGGCACAGGGACAAAACCAGAATGTTTGCTGCGGGAAGTGCTCAGCATCTGAACTCACTACATACATGAAGAGATTCTCTACCAAGTAGGCACGAAGTTTAAGCACCATTCAGGAGGCTGGGAAGGCTGGTTTCAAACAAAAACATGTCTGAGCACAAAGCAGCTCAGAAGTCAGCCTGTCTGGCAGACACTTTTTTTTGGTGTTAGGTTGGGTTTTTGTTCTTGTTTCCATTTTTTCTCAGCTGCAGAGAAGTTGTAGTCCACCTTACCAAGTCCACAAGTATAAAGATCCAACATCAAAAGACTTGCTGGGCACACAGAAGGACCCTGTGCTGGGCACACAGAAGGAGGATGAGGGATGCAGGTTGCCCTCCCAGAGTTTTACCAAAAGCAGCTGCCAGTTCTGGAGCAAATAATTCTGCAATTGCAGCTGCACACGTATGAGATCATAATTTTTGCACTGCCAATATGCCCACAACACTCCCTGATTTCCTATGCCCCTGCAATCCTACATCACCGACATCAAATCTCTCCTTTATAAATCTATTTTTCCATCATAAACCCATTCTTATGGTGCCTACTTCAGCCCTAGTCTGAATAATAGCAAAACAGATGAAAAGCTGCTCCTAAATAAGAGGCTAGTGGCAGGTGTTTCTGACATTTCTTGAAGTGGGACAAATATCCCACTTCTCCTAAAGCACTAAGAATTCATTTATTTCTGGTTCAGTGGGGCTGTGAAATGCTTGAGCTTAACAGTTTTGCCAGAATAACCTCTTGTTTTGCACTGCTTTAATCTTTACTATGATTTTAGGGAGTTATCTTCCTAATAGATTTATATCTTTTGAAAGTCAGAGAGCAGCTGCTGCCTTCAGCCATGCTACAGATACCAAGTTTAAACTGAGCATTTTATGAAATGGCTGGTACAGTATTTCTGTCCAGGTTCAGACAACAATCATCATAGGGTGATTTGAGTTACATTCTGGATAGCTTGTACCATGACAGACTGAAAAAAATCCTTACTTGTCTAGTCCTGAATTAATTAAGGGAGAGAGAAAACTAACATCACTTTGAGCAGTTATTTGTAGAGCTTTGCCAAACCCAAATCCATGGGAAATTCCAAAAGAGACATGGGACAGCTGCCACCCAGCCCCAGGTAGCCTTCTGGACGTGCTGACCAGGGGGATAGCAATGGTCAGCCACAAGTCTGTGTCCTTCATGCTGATGCTCTCAAACCCCTTTAATCCAGAAAGTCAGTCTCCATTTGTATTGCAGCAATTCAGTTTCCATTTGCTGCCAGAAAATCCAAGCTTATAAACAGAAAGTGTTCAGGAAGAAACTGGACTTTCAAAAAAAAAAAAAAATACCCTTTCATCCAAAGCCAACTGTATCTTGCAGATAAGAGGACCTGAAGGTTTCCCAGACAAATATCTCCTCTCTTCACTTTTACCATAGCCAACAACATAACATCATTCATCAATATTGCTCTTTTATTTCACTGGAGTTGAAGGGAAGCTGTTCAAAGAAAGGCTGTACAAAATCTCTAGAGGACTAGTGCCTCAAATAAACACCTTCATATCTACATATTTGCTTCCCATCAACATCCCTGAAAGCACTATGCCTTCTCAAGGTGCAACTTAAAGGAGCTTGCTGCTCGGGGATATGAGTCACTCCTTCGCCAAGGAGCACTTTTGGTTCCTGGGGTATTTCTCTAGCTGTTTGGAAGCAGCCAAACTCCAACAGTTGCCTCTAGTATTGGTGGTATCTGAGGTGGAAATGGCTGGTCACAAATAGCTGCCCATGTAGTCCGGCAAAGTGCCTGTCTTAAAAAGATTTGGAATGAAGCCCTTTGCAAAGGATCGGGTCTGCAGCCCCTGTGCTTCAGATTTTACTCAAAGGCCTTGCTGAAGTCTAGGTAGACTACGTCAACAGGCTCTCCCTCATCCACCAGGTGGGTCACCCGGTCATAGAAGGAGGTGAGGATGGTCAGGCAGGACTTGCCTTTCATGAACCCATGGTTGTGTTTGGAACACAAGTCTTATGACTGAGGGAGCTGGGGTTGTTTAGTCTGGGGAAGAGGAGGCTCAGGGGAGGCCTCATTGCTCTCTGCAACTGCCTGAAAGGAAGCTGTGGGGAGCTGGGGGTCGGCCTCTGCTCACAGTGATAGGACCAGAGGGAATGGCCTCAAGCTGTGCCAGGGGAGGTTCAGGTTGGAAATGAGGAGACATTTCTGCTCAGAAAGAGCAGTCAGGCACTGGGACGGGTTGCCCAGGGAGGTGGTGGAGTCCCCATCCCTGGGGGTGTTCAAGGAGAGGTTGGACGTGGTGCTTGGGGACATGGCTTAGTGGTGACATTGATGGTAGGGGATGGTTTGAGCAGATGATCCTGGAGGTCTTTTCCAATCTTAATAATTCTATGATTTTCGTCACAATCAGTTCATTGTAGCAAGTCTCTTTTTTATCTCCTCGAATTCTGTTCCACCAACAAATCCCCAGTCTGAATGAACGTCAGCTGGAGCAGCATGAGATGCAGAGAGACAACACAGCCATTTGATCTTGGTGGTGAGACCATCCTCCAACATCTCTGTCCTCGAGGAAGCCATAGTGCACAGCAGAATTTTTGACCCCTTTGTTTTCATTAGGGATATGCCAAGGCCTCATAGTTTTTCATATTTATAGTCCATTGTAAAAGCTGTGCCTTTTTCCACTCACTTCTATGAGGGCAGAGTTTCTGATGGTGCTGGCTAAAATTAGAAAGCCATCATTTTCATGCTAGCCAAAGCCTTGAGCTACAGCTTGGAAAAGATACAGTCCATGAGGACAAAGATCAGACACAACTGAGTTGCTTTGTATGAGAACAGACCATTAACTGCAGGAAACACCGAGTAATTTCACTTAACATAAATGTCTGTCATTGCAGGCTAAATTCAATCAAATTACCTCCTATTTTCTAAGAGTGTGCAAGCCCGGAGTTACAGCCGATCAGGCAGAGCGTGTGCATCAGCCTCAGGCTGCAAGTGCAGATTGGATAAAAGAATAGCTTATATTTTCAGGCTTTTTGCATGGCTCCAGCCTGCACAGCCAGAAACACCAAATGTTAAAGGTACCCATTGTAACTGGGTATCGTATGTTTCAGAAATTCTAGCAAAATGCCCAGAAATACCACCTCATCTTCTCTGAAAGCAGCAAGAGTCAAGACCTTAGAAGAAAACTACACCTGGCTTTTCTGTTGACATTTGCAAAGGTGCAGCTTAGAAAACAAAACAAAAAAAAATCAAGCAAACAAACAAATATCCAATTCACCCCAGGAAACAAGACTTCCAGGTAACTTTCATATGAAAATAAGTTAGGAAATATGGATTACTACTGAGAAAGACATCAGGCCAGATGTTCAGCTGGTGTCAACGAGCACAGCCCCTCTGACAGCCTGCCCACTTACACCATGTAGGTGCAGCTCAGCCACCTGGCCAGCAATTTCATCACAAAGCAGGGATGACAAAGTCATAAAGACTCCATAAATTCACAGTATGGGGTTTATCTGAGTGTGATCTGTTGCCATGTATCTAGACACCAATGACAGATTCATCTCACCTGATTTCTACAGGTTGGCTGCTACATCCCAGCGAGTCAACCCAGAAGAAGTCACCCCAATCAGCATCAAGCAGATGTCAGAAATGTTTCCAAATGGATCAGGCACCAGAAGAGTCCGTTTCTCCTCATCAGCTGGAAAGGGAGTCTAGACACTTGAGACATCTACATTTGTCCCTATGAATACCACCCCTGTGTGGCAAGCACAGCCTAAGTAATAGAGTATAATGGCAACAACAAAATACATCAAACTGTGTTGGAGACAGAGGACAAATCTCCCCACCCAGCGTGAGAGTATCCACCACCCTGCCCTGACAGAGTGACATTACAAAGCCTGCCTGTGACACTTTGGTCCTCAAATGCCACCTGGTGGCCCTTCTTCGAAATCCTAACGGGTCATTATGGGCAGCCTTGGAGGGTAAAAAGGGTTGTGTTGTGCCCTGTAAATAGGAAAGTTTTTGCAGGAATGGAGATGTCTACAATCTATTGAACATATTAATTTGATGGGCTTTTAATAGAGTTTCAGGCATGAGTAAACATCCACGGAAATAGCACAAAATAGAGAGGAACAACAAGAAAAACTTCATGAGAACTGCAAAACTTCCCTTGGGAGTGCACAGCACGAGTGCATTGCTAGGGGACCCTCCCCTCCCTTTGCCTCAGCAGCAGTGCAGATGATGATCCATAGCTCAGAGGGATGACAAGTCCCTGGGTGCTTACAGAGAAGCCCAACCTGGTGGGTGTCAGCATAGTCAGATGCTTCTTGCAGCCATGCAGAACTTGCCAAGGGAGGTGCAGCTTCTTCCTTGCTGTGTTTGGTGTGGTTTCTCTGAAAAAAACTCCCCGTGCCTGCCTCGATACAAAACTGCCCTCTTAATTTTATTTCCACAATGCAGCTGCATGCCAGCAGCCTCGCAGCATTCTGACTATGGGGTGGCAAAGAGATACACCCAACTGGGGATGGCTGTGCTTTGTTTTCCATTATAAAGGGATTTGGAGTCTTCTTTATAATACTTGTTCAATTAAAAAAAAAAAAAAAAAATCAGTCATTTACACCATCATAGGTAGCTGAAGTTGTTTTTTTTTTTTTTATTCTTACTGAATCACATTCTGCTGTCTAGTGTGCTGGTGCAAACCCTGGAACAATTATTTACTTTTCTAGAGTGATACCAGTCCTGTGTCTGCAATATCACTACGTAGAAAGCCAGCTATTATCCACTTTACCTACTTCCCACAGAAACTGGTTTCACTTCAGCAGTTACAATAGCAGTGCATAAGAAAACAAGACCATGAGCAGAGTAAAATACCAGATACTTCAGCATCCAGAAAGTAAACATCTCTTGATGTCAGACAGAGCAATCTAAGCACGGTGCCCCACTGTCTTGCAGCAAGCAAGAAATTGGTATTGATATTTTTGGATTGGATTCACGTCACTGTGCAATTTCACATTTTCCTGTGAACAATTCAAATGTCCAAGTGCATTAGGACTGCTTGTTTACAATGCTTTTCACTGTTGCGACCGTGGTCTCTTTAAAAATAAAAAAAAAGAATAGCTACAACACTGAAATTATATACTGTATCCATGAAAAGAAAAAGTAAAAAAAAAAAAAAAAAAAAAGTTAATAAACTGTTTAGAGTCAAATATTAAATCCCTGAAGCTGGGAACTCTGGTGCAGAGCCTAATCCAATACCCCAAGCAATTGAAAAGACTTTGTTCTCTGCAGGATCAGACCTACAGAGCAGTAAATGACTCAGGCTCCAGGACCATGTAACTCTCTCAGCAGAAAATATAAAATAAAATAAAATAAAATAAAATAAAATAAAATAAAATAAAATAAAATAAAATAAAATAAAATAAAATAAAATAAAATAAAATAAAATAAAATAAAATAAAAATATATATATAAAAAAAAACTGTTTCAACAGAAGGAATAGGAAAGTTGATATAAATGTTATTTGAGCTGTTTTGGTAATTTTTGGGGACTGCTTCAAAGAAGGGAGCAAAATAGGGAAATAAACCATACTTTTCACACGCAAAACCTTGTACAGTTATCCTAAAGTTTAGGGCAGGCACAAAATAGATTTTGTCACTAGGGTAAATTTATTTAATCTTTAACTTTCATTTGCTATTTATATAATTTAATTTATGGTAAGTTCTCAAGCAAATCATCTGAGCACATTGGCCAAGCTTTGATCTTAGTTGCACATCTCTGAGCCCCTAGTGACTCTACAAAATCCATGAAAAAGTTCTGGGTTTGGTCTGCTACAGCCAGGGCAGAATTTGATTGCTAGCAACATATTCAGAAACACTGCAAAAGAAGGTAGAAACAAGAAAACACTTCATAAACAGGACATCCTATGTAAATCAGCTAACTGTGAACAGAAATACAGAAACATGCAAATAAACTTGGATATATGCACACTTACACACTCATAGGCACAGACACCCAGACATTTCTCTCTTTTCTTTCAGCAAAAAGCCAGTATCCTTTGCTTACAACAAACAAGCACTTCACAATTTAGGGCAAATCCTCAGCTCATAAATTTGATTAATTTCAGAAAACCAAGACTATTTCCAGCAGCTGACCTAAGCACGAAAAGATTAAAGTGTCAAATTTTGCCCTTATTCAATAGAATATATTATCTTATTGAAAATTTTTGAAGATAACCTGTTGAATTTTTGCCTTTATTCAATAGAAATATAAATATCCTATTACATAAGTCCCAAACCAGAGCAGTCTAAGTGATTCCTGTTCCCTAACTGGCACTGCTGGGCTGCTGCACACCACCTGTGAGCCCAAAGATATCACAGTCCTAAAAAAACAGTGGACAGGAAACAAAACTAAACTAAACAATAATTTTAAAAAAGAAAGGCACAATAAAATATGCTTGCCAGAGACGTTCATCTCTTCCCATTTGCAGTTCAGCGGAACTAATGCTCTTTCTTTAAAGACTTTTAAAGGATAAACCTGTACCAATACAAAACTTGCTGACATAAATAAAACCCTCACACAAGCAGCTGAATGTTAAAACTCTGAGTCTTTAATTATTTCTAAACATCATTCTTTTTCTTCCTGTAGGATGTCTTGCATTTTCACTGTCAAAAATAATGGAAAAAGTAGGAGAGACATTACCTTCCCTTTTTTTCCTCCATCTCTTATGCTTTAGTGTCAAGCTGGCCTTCAGCAACTCATCCAGCACCTGCAAGACATACCTCTTCTCTTCCGTTGGCTGCCATAGGGATTCTGCCTGTGTTTATGATTAACTCACCAAGATATCCACCACACCAGGGTGAGGCTGTTTAAACACTTAATTGTATTCATGACTCTTTTCTTATTCTAGATAAGGTTTCCAAAAGCACTGGAGTATGCAATGTAGTTAACTGTTTAGTGAAGCCTCTCAAAACTCAGGGATTTTGGCTCACTGAGCTTCTTTACAAGGATGTTTTTTTTTCCTTCTCCTGCTGTGAGTGGGTTCTCCTTGCCACCATGGTCAGGCAGGACCAGCACGTGGCCCAGACTGCATTTTGGCTCATAAAACAGCTCCAGAAACACAACAGCCTGATGTTTTGAGGTGCTACTATGCCAAAATGGGGGATAAATTTCCATTTGCAGGGTTTCATTCAGGTCAGGTAGTTGCTGCACTGGTACAATTTCTGCTCCTCATCCACAATCACAGACCCTCACCAGGCTCACCAACCCAGATCACTCTCCCCAGGGTACAAAGATCCCAACAAAATCAATGGAAGTTTAGCCAAGATGTTAGAGTTCAGGAGGTCAGTCCTTCAAGGGTTCAGAGATACTGCCTCCTGTATGTCCTGGATATAAGAAAAACAAATTTCATGACGAGGACAGTCAAACGTTAGCACAATCTGCTCAACGAGGTTGCACAGTCTCTGTTCCTGCAGGTTTTCAAAATCTGGTTGGACAAAGTCCCAAGAAACCTGGTCTGAGTTCATGGCTGACCCTGCTCTGAGCAGGAGGTTGGGCTACAGACCACCTGCGGTCCCTCCCAACCTCAGTTCTCCTGTGATCCTATTTATGATCCTATATTCTGATACTGGTAATGGTGTAGGCAGGTGTATCAGGATTTGTAGCGTGGGTTGGGGATGAAATCTGCTCCCTGTAGCGACACTGATGTTATTGTGTCCACACAAGTCATACATTCTTTCTGAACTACAACTTAACTCATCTGCAGTATGGGAACAGTTCCTTGTTTCCCTAGGGCATTTGCAAGGATAATATAAAACTTTCAGATGATTCATACAGCAAATGATGCTCTGTCACGCAATGATGCTCTATCACAGCAAATACAGCATTTCCATTAGTCCCTGGAGCAATACAGATGCAAACTTTGGGGACAAAGCATAGCCATATTTCTAGTAATAACTTGGTCAACCTAATGAGGCCAACTGAACATGCTGACCAAATGCAGAGGGTGGTAACTAGCTGATCCTTTTCTCTTTCACATCAGACATGCATACATGCTTCATTGTGCTGCAAAGTTCTGCAAAAGTAAACCTATTTCATGTATTAAAAATGCCATTTATACAAGAGTATAAACAGAGACAAGACAATTAGCACAAAAAGAAGAGACTTGGCTCACTGTGCAGTACTTTGCCTATGCAGTCATTTTGCTACTCAGTTTGGTAGCTTTGCAACACATGTTCAAGTGCTGCCGAAGAGTCATGTTGAGGAGCAAATGGGAAAGAAAAGAAAAGCCTGATCTCCTGGTGAGAAGAGCGTCTTACATCATGAAGGTTAATTTGGATCTTTTCAAACAGAAACTGCTCTCCAGCTTGGCTAAAAACAGGTTGTGTCAGAAGGACACAATGAAGAGCATCAACATTTGTTAGAATGTTTTATTATTGTGTTTTAGGTTGCATGACTGTTTTAGCACTTGGCCACTTGTATATTCTAAGGAAAACACAAAGGGACACGTTCATGCCATCTAGTCTAGACATTTTTCACTGGTGGGGTTTCACAGTGCAATCTGAGCCAATTTAACAGCTCACTGCAGCTGAAAAAGGACAGAGGCATCGGTGCCTTTACTAATCCCCTCTTCTGCTCCAAGCCGTGTCTCTCCTGCTTACGCTATGCCAACTACAGCAACACTGCTCTGAGCCACTTTAACTCTCTAAGCCACCAGAAACTAATGGACAATTTGGAACTGGTTTGTAGGATGAATGAGGGAGTCTGGAGGCAGGAGAAAAGGAGGGAGAGCCATCACACAGTGGGGAGCAAGAGGAAAGATGGAACCATCAGGCTGGCTTGGATGCTTGTGAAAAACCTGCCTTAATTATTTGTTTTCGCTCTAATCATGAAGGTACCAGGATTGCCATTTCTTTGTTCCTTCACCCAAAGACAGTTTTATCCTGACAAAGTAGCTGAGAAAGGGCTCTAGGTATGTGTAGGTGGGTGCTCAATACGACAGCAACTGGAGACAGGAGAGGACCCTGTTTCATAAATAAGGGTGCAAAGGAAGCAATTCAACTGCCTCAACAGGGGCAATGAATGCCATCTGTGGTACCTCAGGACATCACGAGTGATCTCCCTCCACTGCTCCAGAAATGTGTTCCTGCCCCATGGATCCTGTGCTGGATCCCTGTGGGTGGCTGAGATCCCTGGCATCTCTAATGGCACTGGGTACCAGTGTATATGCAGCCCCATCTTGCACATCATGCAGCAGATTAGGGGAACTGGGAGTGACCCACTAGTTTTCAGTAGGCAGTGCTTCAGGGCAGAGTTCTGAAAATTGATTCCAATAAAACAGAGGACAAAAAGTCCATCTTGTGGAAAGTCATTCCAAGCTGTTCCGGATGAAGTTCAGTCAGTCCAGCTCCCACATTCAAGGGAGTTTGCTTCTCACAGCCCTGAGCTCTCTCACTCTGCTTTTTATCTGGAGCTCAGTTAGCTCAGTGGGTATTATAACCACCACAGATCATTACTTTGCAGAGCTGATGCAGTTTCTTTCACATTTAGGACACTGATCCATCTTCAGGAGGGAGAATCACCTCACGTGGTGCCTGCCATCCAGCAGGGTCCAGCTGCCCTCAGTTCACCACACCAGGGCACTTCCTAACGTACCATGCCAAAGGAGGCCAGCAGAGCTGTGCTTCACTGCTCTTCGTGGACAAGGAAGGGGCTTTATGAGATTAAGTGACATTAAGTTCACCTTAGGTGGTTTTATTTCTTTAATTCCCTGGAAGAGGCCAGTCTCCAGCACTGTGGGAGGCCACTGAAGGCATTACTGCACAGAGTGGCCCAGGGGAGCTAATCTGAATTAAATTTTAAAGCAGGCAAATTCAGCCACATTAAACTCTGATGCATGCTCAGAGTTTCTGTGACAGCACTTTGATTTAGTTTGCTTAAGTTCAGAAGTGAAAAAAAATGAAAATGCAATGAGGGACATTGCAGTGCCCTGGAGGAGGTTGGTCAGGAGCTCAATGAGGCCTGGCTGATCCACCTGAAAGCCCCATGGGCACGGGAGGCTGCACCATGCTAACGGTGGGCTGAAAAGGGGTGGCTGCAGCGTGCAGATGTCAGGCTCTCTGACAGCACCTTAGGGTTAATATCCACAGAAATGGCAAGATATTTTTATACATAAATCATTGAATCACAGAATCATTAAGGTTGGAAAAGCCCTCCAAGATCATCTGGTCCAACCATCCCCTGCCACCAATGTCACCACTAAACCATGTCCCCAACATTTCCCACGTCTAACACTTTCCCTGAACACCCGCAGGGACGGGGACTCCACCACCTCCCTGGGCAACCTGTCCCAGTGCCTGACTGCTCTTTCTGAGCAGAAATGTCTCCTCATTTCCAACCTGAACCTCCCCTTACACAACTTGAGGCCATTCCCTCTGGTCCTATCACTGGTTACCCGTGAGCAGAGGCCGACCCCCAGCTCCCCACAGCTTCCTTTCAGGCAGTTGCAGAGAGCAATGAGGTCTCCCCTGAGCCTCCTCTTCCCCACACCAACCACCCCCAGCTCCCTCAGCCGCTCCTCACAGGACTTGTGACCCAGGCCCTTCCCCAGCTTTGTAGCCTTTCTCTGGACATGCTCCAGGGCCTCGATGTCCTTCTGGTACTGAGGGGCCCAAAGCTGAGCACAGCACTTGAGGGGCGGCCTCATCAGAACTGATTAGGCTTTGCAAAGTGATAATCATAGAATCATAGAATCATAGAATATCCTGAGTTGGAAGGGACCCTTAAGGATCATCAAGTCCAACTCTTGACACCGCACAGGTCTACCCAAAAGTTCAGACCATGTGACTAAGTGCACAGTCCAATCTCTTCTTAAATTCAGACAGGCTCGGTGCAGTGACCACTTCCCTGGGGAGCCTGTTCCAGTGTGCAACCACCCTCTCTGTGAAGAACCCCCTCCTGACGTCCAGCCTAAATTTCCCCTGCCTCAGCTTAACCCCGTTCCCGCGGGTCCTGTCACTGGTGTTAATGGAGAAAAGGTCTCCTGCCTCTCGACACCCCCTTACGAGGAAGTTGTAGACTGTGATGAGGTCTCCCCTCAGCCTCCTCTTCTCCAGGCTGAACAGGCCCAGTGACCTCAGCCGTTCTTCGTACGTCTTCCCCTCCAGGCCTTTCACCATCTTCGTAGCCCTCCTCTGGACACTCTCCAACAGTTTCATGTCCTTCTTGTACTGTGGTGCCCAGAACTGCACACAGTACTCGAGGTGAGGCCGCACCAGCGCAGAGTAGAGCGGGACAATCACCTCCCTTGACCTATTGGAAATCAGCAGTGGGATTTGGTATTAACAGATATTAATAAACCAAAACGACATTAATAAGCTCTCCAAACATGGAAAACAGGATTGTGTTTCTATAGTGGAGGAAAAAAGGAAAAAGCAGCTCTGTGTGGGGCAACCCATCCCCAGTGATACAAGGCAGATCTGGGAGAACTCCTGGCTGAGGGTTACATGAGCCGAGCACTTTCCTGGTTCCTGGGCAGGTGGCTTCTCGAAATAGCCGTGACTCACCAGTGTTTACCCACTAATATTTTCTCAGCCCCTGACTGCAAGGTGATTAGAGAGTATAGATGAGAGTAGCCAAAAGGTGTGGCTAGATTTCATTACATTGTTATCACAATTAGTTTGAACAGTGTCATCACGCTTGCAAGGGCCTAGGAAAAGCACGCTGGTGGGCAGAAATGAGAAAACAGTGAGGGACCCCCACAGGCAGACACAAAGCTGGCAAAGGTTTTCATACAGTCCAGAACGGAAGGGGAAAGAATGACAAAAGGAGTGGCTTATAGTGAAAATCCACTCAGGGATTTTATCATGAAGGCAATTTATTTATGCTGTGGTCACACCTACTAGTCTCTTTTGTGGACTAGCATCCACCATTTGTGTGTTTTGTGACAAGAAGTAATATGCCCCTCTACAGACCTGTTTTTAATATTCTGTGCAGTTTAATATTCTGTACAGTCCTCCCAGAAGAAGGTGGTAGAAAATGGCAGGGTACGTAGGAGGGTGACTGAGGTGACCAAGGACATGGAACAGTTTCCAGACAAGCAATGGCTACAAAAATTAGGACACTGATGCTTGGCAAAGACAAGTGGGTGAGACTCATTAAAAGCTTGTAAATCTTTAGTGGGATGGCAAAGATGAAGAGGAAACACCTGTTCACTGTTTCTCTCTGCAGAAGCATTTTGCATAAGATGCATAACTACAGTGTTAAACAGATGAACTGGTTCAGCTGTTGCTGCTTAGCAAAGGATCGCATACTGTTGATATACCAGAACAAATTCAAGCTAAAACTACTCCAATTCAGAGCACAGAGGATGAGATTCTTAAATGCAGTAGGTTTTTAAAGCAAAGCTCTTTAGATTTACGATTAACAGATTATTATCTTTGGCTTCTCCAGCAGTTCACATTTCTTGGAGAAAGTCACTGGGTTTTCGTGCATAAATTCAAGCCTGAAAATGGGGTTATTGATGCAAAAGGATTGGAATAGATTTCATGTACAGCTACTGTAAAAACATTTTCCATGCACTGAGATGGAAGAAGAGTTCTTATGTAAATTAACTACAACCTGCCAGAAAAGTTTGATGGCCCTTTTCTCTCTGCTTTCTGAACTGGAATCCCCTGAGGCACACAGATAGGACCTTACATTGCCTAATTAAAGCTGGTGTGGGGTCTGGAGCACACCAGAGAGGCTGTGGCCTCTGTCTCTGCCCCACCACAGTCAGTGCCACCCTGTCCAGGAAACGTCTGGACCAGAAGTCAGTCAGGCATGAGGTCTCCCGGAGGTCCCAGCCTTCCAGAGAAAGCTACCTGGAAGGAAGAAAAGCAGAGATAGCAGCAACTATGGCAAAAGACAGCAGGCGGAGGAGTGCAAGAACCCCAGGAGTTGTTTTTTTTCTTGGTCTATAGAGCTGAATTAGAAGGGGAGAGAAAGAAAACCAAAGAACTACACCCCAGCACCTCTAGCAACTACAGCTCCCCATTGCCACCCGCTCCACAGCTTGCCAAACCGGGTGTAACAAACCAAATATTTTTTGTTTTGATACTGCTCTTCAGCGAAATTTGGCAGCCTGGAGTCCCTGCTTCAGAAAATGCAGTGAACATGAACACTCCAGGTTTTATAGACCTCTACCATGTCCTCCCTTATCTCTTTCTTGTCTTCAGAAAGTGACAAAGCTCTGTTTATCATAGCTATTTCCCACCCTTCAGGTCATCAGTCACCCTCTCTGAACTCTTCTTGCTTCACTATTGGCTTCTGAGAGGGGAAGGTTTTTGTGCTTCCAGCAGCAAACCAGCAGAGGCTTTGAAAGCAAAGTTTTTTTAAACGTATGATTATCAGATTATTATCTTTGGATTCTCCAGCAGTTCAGACTTCTCAGAGAAGTTTTCCAGCAGCAAAAGGGCCTTAGTAGAGGAACCCCCTTTCATTAGCACCAGCACTGCCTTACCACAAGGGAAGATGTCTCCCTATGTTTCCTATGTCTCCTATGTTGGCAAAATACATTCTCCTTCTCAGAAACATCTATAGCACACAGTGGGACCACGTGCACTCAGCACCTTGCAGACCTGGGCGCTAATGAACCTGTGTGGGTGCTATGAAGTCATGGTGCTGTTCAGGGCACATTTCTGACTTCCTGACACGACTGCCTTCAATGCTCTGGCTTGTTTTTTGTTTGTTTTTTGTTTGTTTTTTTTCCCACTCACTTGCTGTGCTTAAGCACCAAGAAACAAACCAGATGAAGATCTGTTACCTCTTTAGGCCATACCCTAACTCCCACAGCACTGGCATGTTCTCTCACCCAGACCCACCCATTACGTGACTGCTTTTACAACAGGAACATTAGTAATTCTGCTGAAAGTACACACGGTATTAGCCTCCAGAACGTCGTTTTTGCAGAAACAAAGGTTCTCTTTCACTTCCCTTCACTTATCTCACCAGCTTACCACCATCTTAACACAATCCATTTCCCCTCTTACCCACAAACCTAACAAAAAAGTGCAAAACGAAGACAGCCACGTGCCACCCAATGCTCATATATGAGGAGGAACTTGAGCTTGCAGTGAAAATTCCTGTCTTTGGCTGTTTTCTCTCCTCTTTCTACTGAGAGGACAGTTGCTTTGTAACTCAAATAAGTTGCTAGGTCACGATCCACCCAGTGTGTCTAACAGATCCACCCAGTGTGGCGGACTGATCATCTCCCCCAACTCCAGATGGCTTCAGACTAAATATCCACATGTGAATTAGTCACCTGGAGCTTCTTCGTCAACAGGAGATAACAAAGGATTTTACGAGTTTGGCTTGACACCCTTCTAGAGAGCAGATGCAGGGGTAGATGCCTACCAGAGGAACACCCTGAGCTCTCCAGGCAGGTTTGGGTGGAACATTTGTGGCCATGGCCCACAAGAGAGAGGGGAATGATAGACTCAATGGTATTTCCTGGTCTTGTGATCCCATATTACATTTACTGGTGTAAGAACTGTATCTAATAGCTAACACCATGAGGGGGTAGCTCCTGTTCACATAATTCCATCAAGCTTCCTGGTCACATTTGATTGCCAAGCTTAAAACAGACCACAGTAGCCTGGCTAAAAATGCAGTCTCCTCATACCATGTTATCTGGTACTACCCAAGAGCTCTGCAATGTTTGATTTTACTACCAGGTGAGCGGGACATCATGTGAGTATGCACCAGACCGATCGCCACGCAATGTGATCACCTTATCTGCCTGTAAAACTGCAACCAAAGCCTTCACCTACTTTTACTGAACAAAATCAAATGTAGCTTACAAAAGCTTTTATCCGGACCCCACTGCCACTACTGAGTACTTCAATGTTTTGAAATTATACAATGAGATGTCCCTGCTTCACATGCATCCCTTTCTCACAGTACAAAGAGACTGGATTTTACGCAGCCAGATTCCTCCTGTTTGAATCAAATAAATTTCTTCTTCTCATTTGCATCCTTATAGCTTCCCCTGCAGCTCAGCCATAGATGTTTTGTTTTCTTTCTGTGATAAAATTCTGTATAACCATTCAAACTCTCATGTCTACACAACTACAGCTAAAAGCATGACGAAGTCAGTTTGCTTTCTTCCTTGGTTGTGTTGTATTAGGAAAAGGGAAAGAAAATTTTTAGCAACTGCACTACTTGGAATCCCATATAGATATGCTCTGTTGGTTTATTTAATCTACAACAACTTTATTTATTAAAATTGAACCTGAAATCCTGTGGGTGACATTTTTATGTTCATATGTCAGCAGCCGCCTATTTTGCTTTTTTTTTTAAAAAAAAAAAAAAAAAAAAAAAAACTTCAACAAACATTTATACAGAATTTTCTCAGCAGTGCCCATAATACAATCCCATCTCTAGGCAAGCTTCCAAGCCTCAGCTGCCTGGTCATATGAATGAGGGAGTGCTTTGTGCTTTCAAACCTCAAACAGCATTACCCGCAGTAATTTTTCTCATTCTCCTTTCCAAAATTCATCTTATTGCCCTCCTCTGATGCTCCTGGACACACTTTTCCAGAAATAAGTTACTTGGAAGTTAACATTGCATATAGAATTATTTTTCTACCTTCTCATCTTTTGCCCAACCAACTAGTTATTACATCTGTAACAAGACATGCTTCTTCATGTATTCAGCCCCTATCCCACAGTATGGGCTTGATAGAGGAAAGACAGTTACACCTTTAAATGCTTCTGATTTTGGTGTGAGTCAGGCCGAGGCCCCAGTAATACATAATGATTTTCCTTCTTTCTCCTGAGTTCTGCATCTAACAGATTAATTCCTTCCACAAGCACCTGTGAAACAACCACTTCTTAAGTTGGATTGCCATTAATTCTGATTCTCCCAGCCTCATCTTTGTTTCTGTGTAGTTGCAGAGAGTGTTTAGCGTCAGAGCCTTGCACAGCCTCCCCATTGCTGTTCCATTCTCAGCTTCATTAGCATTTCTCTCAGTATTTTATCAATTTAAGGACAGATGCCCACAAATTTCCATAACAGACAAGGGACTTCTATGCACATCCACTGCTAATGGATTTGAAATTACTCAGTGTGTTTTATCTGCAGGACTTCTCCTTCATAATACCTGTGGGATAATTTGCAAAGCGGTTTTTGTATCATCTCCTTATTTAATTTTCTTCCTTGATGTCTCCAACCAGAATGAGACCAGAATGGTGATGTCTTCATACGGCTCTGCTTCAAAGCTGCATGCAGCTCGTAAGCAAGGGGCTGCAGGAGTAACAGGTAGCAATCTCTCTTCTTGCTGCCCTAATATCACTACAGACCAGCTCCAGAAACCAAAATACAGCGATGGCCAGATCCAGATGGTCTGTCTTCAGCTTCAAACATAGGTATTGCATTCCCTAAAATGCCTAGTCCCCTAAACACTGTAATTCAGAGCCTGTAAAATAATTCCCTGTGGAGGTAATAAAGCCTTGCCAGGTCCCTCTTCCCTGCCCCTCGTTTGACTTTCTTGTGAGGCAAAGGCACCCCGTGAGCACCTCTCTGCTCCATGAGATGCTCTCTGGCATGCTTTGGCTGAAGAGAAACTGATCTACTTGTGGAATAAAAGCACCTACAGGCTGAGAAATCAGGAAATAACCACAGGGGTTTATCTGCACTCTACCTCTGGGTGGTTTGCTGTTTTTAATGTTCCCACATATTGTCCAAATCATTCCTAAGAGATCAGTTTGATTCAGACGTAGTATGGAGAAGGGGAAGGAGATATAATGAGAGCTCCCACCTTTATTCTGCAGGTTTTTTCCCTTGCAATGCCTATTTTTCAGTTCCTGACTTCCTTTTGATTGGCAGCCCACTGAGATCACTATGTGGTGGAGATTTAACAGCAAGTGTCAAATGGCAGGCCGGGTACAAGCCTAAAATCAAACTATG
Source organism: Aythya ferina (assembly GCF_964211825.1). Taxonomy (NCBI): domain Eukaryota; kingdom Metazoa; phylum Chordata; class Aves; order Anseriformes; family Anatidae; genus Aythya; species Aythya ferina. The sequence goes on along the minus strand of NC_140297.1, from coordinate 149,463,174 downwards.
AGACAGAGCTTCTGCCAAGCAGGCTGGTGTGTCAACACCCCTGTTCATCGTGTCTTCAGACCAGCTTAAGTCAACAACAAACACGCAGGTAAATTTGAGGAAGTCTCTCATTATTTCAGTGCCCCAGCCATGAGAATGTTCCTCGTGCCTCTGGCAAAGGTTTATTTGCACAGTCATGGTTTCAGGTGCAGCTGCAGAGCACACAAGGCCAGGGCTGTGGTTCCTCTGGCTCTCTGAGTTCGTTTCCCCTATCAGGGTAGGGAGGAGATGGCAGAGCTGGTGCACGCACCTGGCTGGGTCATCTCTGTGGGTGCCATCAGCCTTGTGCCCTGGTGTGTACCTCCTGGCACCGTGTCTGCACGTCACACCTTTCCCTGGTCACTCCAGGCTCTTCCTAAGAAAGGTGATGGTGCTGTTGCCCAAACACAAACCTTATAGATTTCCCTGAATAGCCTGATCAACTGCTGGGTGCTTGTGAGCAACTGTTTTAGCAAAAATGCTTGCTATTTAAGGAGCACACACAAAATGTGGGTCCCACAATCTCAGTACTCGTTCAGCCCTGTGCAGAGGAGAGAGCTCCTGTCCCAAAAAGCTTAAAAACCTAAGCAAATTTAAGGTACATTTCAGTAAGTGGTCTATACAGGGCAGCCCATAAGTGCATGCTGAATCATGAAACAGAACAATATGAAGGAGAAACACCAAAACTACCAGTATGTCCCCACACCTGGTCACAGCTAAAGCCCTCAGAGATGCCAACAAGGGGACAGTCAGCCTGGGCTGTGCTCCGTGGACCACAGGTGTGTGGGACAGAGTGCCCTCTGCTTTGCCCTAAACCAAACCAAAGTACCCTAAACCAAAGGAGTACCAAACCCAAAGGAGTTTGACCCCAATACTCTCACCCTAAATAGACAGAACTGTAAAAAAATCAGAGTCCCTGGGCTTGGGTCTGTGACTGTGACCTGACACAGGTCCCTGCACTCTCTGCAGCAGCATCTTGTCCCCACTGAAAAATGCAGTAACCATGCATGTAACCATGTAGGGCAGGGGGAAAAGGAGGTGATTCTTTTTTATATAAAAGCTATTTCTATGCTCCTTTTATAATACTCTTCTAGATGTCAAAGCCAGCAGCCTACTGAGCGCTGTCTGGATTATCAGAGAGAGATGGGGAGATGTAGCTGCTGCCACAAAGCACCCATCATCTAGGAAAGGAGAGAGCACAGGAGAGAGGAAGCATTTCAAGCCTCCTGTGATTTGACTCATTGTTTATTCGGAGGGTTTGATTTGTAAATCGGAGGAAATTCACTTCCATTAACTTGTCATTCCACACCAAACACAAGATGCATGAATTATAGCCCTTACTAACCAAGAAGGCTCACAAAAAGCCTTGCTGCTTCGTGTCGGTTGTTCTGCACAAAATGCAGTTAGCAATAATATTTGCTCTTCTGAATTACCAGGAGCCAAAGAGGAGATGTCAAGTTACTGAATGCACCAGCACTGACACAGACACAACCCAATTCCTCGGGGCAGCAGCACAGGGGAGTGGGGCACAGGGGCCAAATGGTTTTTCCCCTTACCTGGAAGCACATTTGTTGGCCTGCAGAGGAATAGCTTCCTTTCAAGCAGCAAAAATCCACCGCATTAGAGACTTGGAAGCCAGATAAAATAGGCACCTAGGAATATAGACGTGGAAGAGAAGAGAGAGACAAAAGTTTTGTGTCAGTTATAGATTTAAATTCACATTTATCTTATTTTTTTAAGACATTTAGATTGGTTTTGTGACAGGTATTGTGTAGGCTGTTAGCCATAGTTTGAGGTTGCTTTTATTTTTCAGTTTGAACTTAGATACCAGTTTAAAAGAAAAAAAAAAGATACTAACATAAAGCTGAGGCGTGCTCAAACTTAATGAGTGCAAAACTGAAGCCAAAGCAGCTCTGCAATAATCATTGAAATTGGAAATGCAGCTGCGAGTCACCTGTGATATAACTTACATTACCTCAGCATTTGAGCACATAGAGCCTTCACTTTTTCCAAAATCTCAGTCCAATACAGACCTGGATTGTTCTCAGACAGGGTTTCATATCCAGGAGTAGCTTATCAGACATCCTGTACCCAGGAGCTGGGATGATCTAAGAACCTTGCAGCTGCCCCCCCCAAAGCCTGCATCTTCCCTTTTCAATACAGATCCTTCTAAAATATTTAGCTAATTTTTCATGAAAAAAGAGTGGATTTAGAAACAGCCACCTTTACACCCATTTTTTCTCTCACTTGGGAATGGGAGAAAAATGACTTCAGATAGAATAGAAATTCAGGATCTATGCGATTTCTCTCTCAAAACAGCCACTTAGAGGAAATTGTGTGTGCAAAAATGAGCAACCGCACGTAGGAACCACAGACTTGCAGACCTCAGTACTGGTAGCAGCCTCTGCAAGAAAGTCTGCAGGGAAAACACTAGACTGCCTTTTACCTCCTCTGCCTTCTTCACAGCTAGCGTGTTTGATGAAAGATTTAACAAAGCTCATTTAGCTGTCGTTATGTTTCCACACAAACACGGCATAGAATGTGAGGGAAGGAAGCTTGCTGCTTCTTTGCATGGATAACAAAAATCCTTTGTCGTTTAATTGCTTTCTTTCCAAGTAGAGGAAAGGGGGATTTAATAGCAGAGAGCAGCTGGGCTGGGCTCAAGCCGTGATCTAAGCAGCAGGGCCCCACCACAGCCACCCAAACCTCAGCTGCAGCCTCAGAACCATGCCCAGAGCTCCGACCACATGCTGCAGACAGCATGCTGTCCTGAACTGTGACGTCAGGAGCCAAAGGTCTGCATACCAGAAGCTGGATAAAGCCAGTTAAGAATCTGAAATGAAATTAATTTCCAAAAAAAAACCCTAGGTATTTCTCTTAAAGTACCTGTACAGAAATTGAAGCCGTGATAAAGTCTTGACACTCAATATCTGCTAAGGTGTTTCTACAAAATGTGGGAAATGCCAGGTCACACAACTTCCCAAACCAATTTGCCTGCAAGAAAGATCCAACTATCTTTATTTTTCTTCTGATGGCAATTCCCAGGATGCCAGAGCATTCCCCTTGAACTTCATTCCCTCTGGAGCTGGTCCTTGAAGACATCTTACCTAACACTGAGAGTGTTCTTGAACACTCTTATCTAACCTGTGTTAGTTTAATTTATCCCCAGGGTGTTTTGGTGAAGCAAAACCCATAGCTTGGGAAACCTTGAACCACTGCCTGCCCAGAGTGCCTGCAGCCTCTCTGCCTCCAAAACCAGAAAAGCCAACAGTCATCTCTTCATCAGAGCAGAGGAGCACTGTTACCTGCTGCCCCGGGTTTTTAAAAACTCCACTGGATTTATGACATGGAGATAAATTCAGCCCTGAATTTTGCAAGCAGTTGCCTGAATAAATCATGTCTGCCAAGTCCCTGTAAATTCAGGTTAGTACTGCTGAAGCTGCCCTTTGTATTTATGCATCTCTCTCACCGCACTGCAATGACTGCAGCACCAAGTTTTAACAACACTTGTGTTGTTTTACCGTGGTTCAAGTACACAGCAGGGGTAAAATTCTCATTTTTGCTAGCAGTGGGATAAAACCCTCCTACGACCAGCTCTCAGGGACAGGTAGGTGAATTTTTTTCTCCAGTCTTTGGAAAGATCAAACTGCTTCGTCCTCTTCCTCGCTACACCAAATCCTTGGTGTCAGCAACACGTGTGCAGGGCACGTTCACAGCAACTCTTTAACCAAGGGCTTGTCAGAAAGAAAGGCCATGGTGCATTTGATGTGTCTTTATCTATATGCTTGCCCTCTGCAAAATAGCCACCTCTAACTATGCCACGCACACACAGTTGGAATTGTTAGCAGTGAACCCAGTGCTGTGTTTGAAACCACAAAAATTGGCAGGTTGTATTAGGAATTGATCTAGTGCATTAGAAAAGACCTTTTGGTCTCTGTTATTGCTACATATTGCATTACCTGGGTTGCTCCAGCTGACCTATTATTGCAGGTATCACCCCGGCTTTGCCACATTTCAGCAGTCTTGCAGTCAGCACAATTTGGGAATAACCATTCATTCATTTAAGTGTGATGATACGGATCTCTACTCTTGCCCTCTAAAATAAAAAGAGCTATTTGACAACCATGATGCCATGTTTAAAACTGATACAAAGGTGAGACTGATGAGCGAGTGCCAACCTCACTCTTTTGTGATTCTGGCTTTATATCTTATTCAGAAGCATGGCTGTTCCAGGGATCAGCCAGGTGACACACAGCCACTGCACTGCTGCTCAGCAAGACAAGAAAATTGAGGGATTACCTAGAGTTAAAACCTTTTTGATTTTCACATCTCTCTTGCAGAAAATCCTATTGACATAGCTTGTTACAGTCGCCCTTTAGCCCTTCAGCTCCCTTTAGCTTGCCCCACCAATTTAATGCAGTTCCCCTGCCCTTGAGAGATGGTAAAAACAGCTTCTTTAGATCCACATGGGAACATGTACTCATGCCTCCAGACCTGGCAGGACTCACCTGGGAGCAGCAGACAGCACGGAAGGCATCGGGTGCCACAGCCCCTGGGGATGCGCGGCCATCTCACGGCTTCTGTCACTGATGGAGAGGAGAGGAGTTCAGTTCTGCTGGTGAAGCGAAGAACATAACCTCGGGTAGCTTGGGACTGAAACAAACACTTATTTTTCCTAATTTTTAAAATTATTTTTTACTTTCTGACTTTAAATGTAGGCAAAGTGCTTCAACAATGGAGACGCTGTTCAGATGAAATCAGCAAATAGTCAAGTCAGTAATTAAAAATAATAAAACAGCTATTTCATTTGCATTTTTTCAACATATAAACTATTTATCCAAAAAATGTCATTCAAACAGAGTGCCTCAGCTCCAGCTTTAAGTGGCTTATTTGCACCAGGAAGGAAACGGGATGACACCACAACCTGGATTTCTAAAAAACATTATGATGATTGTTTCAGGGATGATCATAAACTATAACACGCCTGTGTAAATAAGCACTTTGATATTAGGGAAAGCATTTTTCCCCTTTTGTAGATGAAATTGACTCAACAATTTTCTGTTTCATTTTCTTTTATGTGAAATAGATTACCTCCATTTCTCTAGAAAATGCCACTTAGCTGTACACTCTCTGAAGTGAGTGGGGAAAAAAGCAAACTAAGGGTTTGGTGCAGGCATGAATCTTTTTGCCATCTCACTCCTTGCACAGGACTGCAGATTGGTTTGCCAACTTAAACAAGTGAGAGTGAAATCTTCAGATAAATCTGAGCAATAGGACACAGATAATTCATTTTTAATTCCTGTCTACGTTCATCCCAAGGAAGAACAGACAAAAGCACAGCCCGTGGAGCACACCTGTAAGAGGTACATGCACAGCAAGAGGAGCATGGCACGAAAGCTGAATCTCTTCCTTTGTAACCAGCCGTGCAGATGTACAAAACGTTTTAGTTTTCAGAATTTGATGTGGCAGGCTGTGGGAGTGAAATTCAACCTACTCTGGAATAAATCAAATACGATCAAAGGGAGACCTTTAAGTGATTTTATTTCAGAAGAAGGGCTTGTGACATCCTGAAATGAAATATTTGATAGGCACAAATTGTCTAGACTGCATTTCCCTTATAACACCTTTTCAGACATAATTCACATAGCAAAACATCAGGGAGGAAGAAAACACAACTAAAGTGAGGGTACAGAATACACTTACACCACGCTGCATCACCCAGAGCTTCTTTCCAAAGCGAGGACACTAAAAACATCTAAAGGGCATTTAATGTAAAACTAGGGAGAGGCCATGCACATGTCTTGGTCAATGAACTACCAAAAATACTAAAACCACCCAGAAAACCCCCTTGGCTTTGCCCCAGTGCAGAGAGTAACCCAGGTTCATCACTCATGCGAGGTGCAGGCTTACATCAAGCCCAAAGCAAAACTCAAGAAGTGCTGCCCTGGCACCTCAGTGGGAAGAGCAGAAAATACTGAATTTTACCTCTTAGAGAGGTGCAGGATCAGTCCCTGCCTGCAGTGGGCCAGTGCCAGCATCAAGCGTCAGCCTGGACTTCCTTCCCACCATTCAATGCCATCGTCCAGATGCAATGGTGAAAGCTGGATTTCTGAATCTCCTTCTGAAAACTACAGGGAAAATTATAGGAGAAGCTCTGTCTGAAATTACAGGAGAAACACAGCACCACGCTCATTGCATGCTGATGAAGATAACAACCTCCCAGTGCCTGCACCTGCAATGTGCTCCTCACATTCAGAAAAGACAGCAGCTGGGATTGGCACAGGGATTCTCCAGATTTAGACCCATTTTGATGTTTTTGCTCTCCCTGCCTGCCACCAGTTAGTGACCCCATGTTCTTAGTCCTCATAGGAGCCCGCACTGAAAACCATCATGTATCTACCATCTCCTTGACTTGGTTTTGCAGGTCCATCACACCAAAACCACCCCAATTTATTTTCAACGTTAGCCTTGGTAGGAAACCCTGAGACTCTGGACACAATCAGGGCTGTGTGCTTTCCTCTTGGGCCATGACAACGGTAGATAGGAGATACTTGATGTCAGATGGGTGGTCCTGCATGGGGACATTTTAATTACCAATTCCCAGAGCTGACATCCCACTACATGTGTGCTCGCTGTTGCTAGCTCAGCCCAAGCTGTCACTGGGATGTAACAGAGCTGCCTTCCTGGTTCTTCTTTCCCATACCATCAGTCAAGATGTGACATTCAGGTAGGTCAATATACATCAGAAAAGCTCCGTGCTGAAAACTGTCATCCTCACCTCAGCACACAGGGAAAGGAAATATAATGGTATCACCATTGCCAACGGATTGGCAGCAGTAGCTCAAGTTCCCAACATATCTAGTGCTAAAAACATAGAAATATCTGCTCCAATCACATAAGAAAACTGACAGTATGATTTGCAACTGCAACAAAACAAATTCCTAAAGGTTGAGAGTTTTTTTTGCCTAATTAAGAAAATGCAAAAATACAAGAAATGCTTTGCTCTTATAATTTTCATCTGATACAGATCTCTTCTTGGAAAAGTGAGTGTCATGCTCAAATGATAAGTAAAACTAGCAACAGCCTCTCCAGAATTTAATTCAGTGACTTTTGCACCTCTTCAAAGCAGATAATTAAAATTGACTTACAGAAATACCAGCATCCTACAAAACTCTTGAATAGTTTGTAGAGAACAACTACAGCGTCAGAACAAAAGCTTCGTAGACAGCAGGTGTTAGATGGGGATTAAAAACCATGGGGAAGGCAGTCACTTAAACATCACTCTTTCTACAGGCAAATACTAAACCCTCCAATCCTTTCTGCATTATTCTTCCCACGCTCAAAAGCGCAATGCCATCCAGAAGCTGCTAACACACAACATCAGTTAATGTTCATGTCCGTAAAGTCAACATCCAAACCATGCTAAACCCCTCTGCTTAAAATGTTTTAACAGGTTGTAAAGACATAAATTGGTATAATATGACTATGTATTATATATTTGTTTGGGGTTTTAGTGCCCATTAGTTTGTCATCAGAACAGTCTGATGAAAATGTCAACTGGAGTCTTGGGTGGCCGGTTTACAAAATCACACTGGGAAGTTAAATATTGACAGTAAAAAAGCAAATATTAAAAATGACAACAAAACACCACAGCCAAAGTCTGTGGAGACCATAAGAAAACATAAAATTGCTATGACAAAATATTGTTCACAAATCTCTCTGGCATCTGTAGTCCCATGTTCAGAAGGATGCTTCAGACACACAGAGACCCATGCTTTGAGCATCTCCACTGCTGTTCAGCCTGGAGAACATCAGCTCTGTTTTGATAACCTTCGTGCTGCCTTCCTGGGTATTTTCAAGGCAAATCCATTCAGAAACTCCGAGGCCATCTCCCTTACCTGCCATTTTAAGAACATCACACGGATTTCTTTGCATCTTTCCACCCATTTCTTCCTCCACCCTCCTGAAGTCCAGCCACCTCATCTCTGTCTTTAAGGAACGTCACAGGTCAGCCCTTCTTTACCACTTCAACTACAGCATGGATGAGGGTAAAATCCACAACCTGATCCAGAGACATCATCACGTGCAGGTCTTAGACAACCACAAAATGCACACCTCTGAGAATATTGCTGCTACCTCTGTACTTACTCATTGCTGCACTGGAGCAGCAGGGCCCCTGTAGTGTTCACAGCATGCCTGATACTGCATCTTCTGCTTGCATTGGCACAAGTTGTTTGGGTTACACCATCAGTAAAGCCAAGAGCAGACCACTCCAGGGACTCTAACTTTGATATCTGCAATTGAAGGCTCTCAGGGCCCTGCTGGGGCATGGGCATCCGTATTGCCATGCCCAACAGCACAATTCCTCTCCTTCAGCCTCAAGCTCTCGGCTCTCATTTATCAAAATGACTTTTGATAGAGGAGAAAGACCCTAAACCAAACAGAAATCAGACCAGCAGCCTCTCATTCACAACATTTACATAGAACCACAGGCAGACAGCATCATATCTGGAAGGGGTGACCTGTGTTCAGTGATGCCATCATTTTAATTAACTCCAGGCTATTCATTAACACCTCTGGGTTGTTTGCTCTTCAGTACCTCAGGATAGAAGTTTTAATCAGCTTAGTGATTGGACAAATAAGATTTTTTTTCTCTGTGAATTTATATATTTAAGATCTATTTAAGATCTCTCTCTTAAAGCTCCTGAAAGAATTGGATGATGTGAATCCCCCAGGGAGGGTCTCTGACACTTCTAGACTGGCAGGGTTATGGGGTTGGATGGTTTTTTTGCATTTCACACATACAGAACTTGTTAGTCAGAGCATCTCCTCCAGGGACATTTGACGGGGTACCTATTACAGAGCAGGGAAAGCGGGCATGGAAGAAAGGAACATGTATATGACATTATGCATGCACGCATCCCTACCAGCTTCATACAAACTGATGTTAGACCCCTGGGTTTCAGCAGCAGTGGGCAATGCTCTGCAGCACTCTTCACAGCAAGGGCAGGGCTGTGTCTGCTATACAGGATGCAAAACAGCTTTCTAGGCAATTAAAATTGTAAGTTCAGTCAAGCTCGCAAATCTATGGTAAATTCATCCCTTCAGGGCTCTGTGCTTTTTAGATAGAGCCCGGTAAAGACAGCACAAAGCTGGAGCATCTCCTGAGACGTTTCTCTCACATTCGCTTGCATTTGACCTTCTGCTGACTCGAGCCCTGGCAGGAGCTCTGACTTACAAGCCCTGGCAGCAACCCAGAGAAGGAGGAAATGGAGTGGGAGACGTCTCCATCACCTCCAGAGCATCAGTGCTGTATTCTGCAGGTACCCCGCACACATCACGGTGCTAGCTGCAAGGCCTTTCTGACCCTGTTATAAGGGGCAAAGTATTTTTAAGGGGGTATCTGCACCACTTATAGGTAGAAGACAACTTTGCTATTTTGACTTAGAAAAATAAAATGGCATAATGCAGTCGCAGTCAATCTCTTCTGTCCTAGTTAGAGCAAAGATAAGCCTGCAGCAAAATGACTTAATACACAGCATGATTCAGTAATTTTTGGAGATAGGAACTCTATTTTAAGTATTAATAGGTTGTCCCAAACCCCAGAACTTCATTCATTTTCAACTTTATTTTCATGTTCAGTAATTCTTTCCTCCCAAAAAATAAGTGCAACTGCTCCCCCCATCACCTATCCATGAGCAGCCTCATGCAGCCCAAGCTTCTGAGCACTGAAGTCTCAGGCCTGTAAGTGACACACATGGAGACAAAATATGAATTAAATGATGTGCTTTTATAATAATAAAGCATAGAATTGCTCCTGGGATTAAACACAGATCTGCAGCAGAAAAAAAAATATATATATATCTGATCTATGCCCCAGCAATTTGGATGAGCTGTTAGCAGACAGGGCAAACCTTTCCCCAGAGCTGTAATTAGCAAGATGGATTCATCATTACATGGGAATTTTGATTTGTTTGGAGAAGAGAAAAAAAGCCTCTTGGGATCCTGGTGATCGCATTCATTACCAAAATAAAGTTCAGCATCTAAATGAGGGTTGGGTACAGACCTGGAGGTTCAAGAGTGTTAGATGGGTTTATTGAATACATCAGGGTCCTCAGGGACCTTGCTGAGCCACCAACGGCTGGCACAGTAGCTGAACCTGCAGGAGACATCAAAGAGCTGAGGCCAGGCTGTTTGAAGCCAGCAGATTTCACAGCTTCACCCTGGTTTAAGGAAGCTTGGCCCTGCTGGCCATGCAAGCCCTGCCCGTGCCAAAGTGGGCCCAGGAGCCAGCAGCTGGGCTAACACCAGTGTTGGAGATCCTGCACCCAATTCAGCCTCTTGTTTCTTCACCTGTGAACACAATTGGATCTGCAAAGGGGTCTCCATGTCCCCCTTACACCAGGTGGTGTCTCTCGGCTGTTCAATCCCCACAGGCCCCCTGCGAAGGGCAGGGCCTGCTCCCTGCTGAGATGAAGCTGCCAGGTCTCTGGGACACAGGGATCCCCACCCAGACGAGCTGTCCCAGGCTGCTTACACCCCGACAGAGTTTCCCCAGAAAGACTGAGTTAAACAAATTCACTATATTTTTTGGTGATGGCATTTTCAACCCGCTTTGCTGCTAGGACATTTGATCGTTTCCTGTGGGTGCTCTTCTAAAGGCATGGGGCACAGCCCGTCATCCCCTGCCAGCAAATGAATTAAATCCATCCCCAGCACAAAAGGCCAGTACAAATCATTCACATCAGGATCACAAGGAACTGACACCGCACTCCCCAACTGCAGACATGGATCACTTTGGTGGCGTAAAATGAGCTGAGGCTGTAACTGCTCAGTAAGCCCCCTGAAGTCAGAAAAGCACCGGCCTTTGAGGCTGGAGGTGAACCAAGGCCTGGCCACAGGATCCCCACAGCAGACATTTAATATATATATATATATATATATATATATATATATATATATTATACATTTACACACATATATACACACACACACACCCTGCTCAAGAAGGAGATTTACAATTTCTGGTAGGTTTTCTGTGAAACCTTTGTAGGTCCCTTCCAACTGAGCAGTTCTGAATCTTTTCAGCCCACAGCTACACACACGTGTTGGATGCCTGAGACATAGAAATAGCAAACCAGCTCACGGCAGCTGCTAGAAAAACCAAAAACCCTCTGTGTAACACTCCAGTGTGGGAAGCAACCTCCAGGGACACTTTGGTATCACAGGCCATCTCTGGGAGACCTTATTGCTCACTACAGCTGCCTGAAAGGAAGGTGTGGGGAGCTGGGGGTCGGCCTCTGCTCACGGGTAACCAGTGATAGGACCAGAGGGAATGGCCTCAAGTTGTGCCAGGGGAGGTTCAGGGTGGAAATGAGGAGACATTTCTGCTCAGAAAGAGCAGTCAGGCACTGGGATGGGTTGCCCGGGGAGGTGGCAGAGTCCCCGTCCCTGGGGGTGTTCAAGGAAAGGTTGGTTGCTTAGGGACATGGGTTAGTGGATGATTGGACCAGATGATCTTGGAGGGCTTTTCTAACCTTAATGATTCAGTGATTCAAACATTTTTTAAAAAGAAAAGAGCACAAATACAATAGGCAACTGAGAGGCAGGCAGCAGAGGAGCACCATTAAGCAGCCTGCAGCAGTGGCTGGGTCTGCCCCCATCCCTCTTCCCCTGTGTTGCCCCTGCATGCCCCAACCTGCTGCCACCACCTGTGGCTTCATCAGCCCCAAAGCCACCACCAGCAAGTCTCATCTGGCCCCTGCTTCAGACATGGATGTGATTTTACCAAGATGCATTTGGCAGATATAAGCATTACTCAGGAGCAGAAACCTTCTTCTTAATAATCCATTAAGTCTGTTTGAACTGAGCTGTACCAGCCCCTGCACAGAAATGGGTCGCTGCAGAGCAGGTTTATGCAGCCAGCAAGCCCTGCAAAGCTTCCCAGGGCAGAAATCTGCTGAGGAGCAGGGAATGGCAGGCAGAGAGCCAGCTGCATCCAATCTCTCAATAAACTTATCCCCTAAAGCCAAGGCTTGTTTGGAGGTAGGAGCCCAGTTCTGCAGTCTTTGTTTCAAGCTAAGCCTGATGCCGGAGGATGGCTCGTCTTCACCAGATGTAAAAAAGCAAGGGGAAAGAGCACCTTGCTTTAAAAACAGAAGTAACTTTTCCTAAAAACAAGAGTTTCTGGGTTGCTGCTCTCACTCCTAGCCTGGGAGGAACAGACACAAACACATTTCTCTCCAACAAATCAGTCTCATATTTTGATGCAAGACTGCTCTCTGTTGGTTTGGAGAAGCCCTGCCTGCTGTTTGCATCCTGCTAAAACCCTGTCAGGCAGCAAGTGGTACTTTTCCAGTAGCAGCAGGACAGCGGTGCCATCGGCAGGGAGGTAAAAATCATTTTATGATAAAAATAAGTTTGTTGTGTGTCACAAGAGGCATTGTCCTGATTTTTCCACTTGATAAGTGAAGCAGCTATTCTGTCCAATTCAAGCAGGGACTGGAAACAACTCTTCTAAATGGGATGCTGATTTTTATATATATATTTTTATTTTCATCTTGCTTCACTCATTCCCCCCAGCGTCTTCAGCCTCTGTACTGCTAGCCTGAAGACAAATGCACAGAGCACCACAATTTTAGATCCTGCCTTCTGCTTAGTAATGGATTTGACATATATCTGCTCTGAAGAGTGGAGATGAAAACAATATCTGCCCCCCATCTTCTGAAATATTATTATCTGCCTGTCACTGTGCATAAACCTTCAGGTTCATCACCAACATCTGTTCAGTCCCCTCAGGCCACAGCTGGAAACTCAGCTCTCTAGGAAGAGGGCAAATATTGGACCAAAGAAGAACATTCACCAGCATTATCAGATTTTTATCAGATTTGTCAGCTAAAGAAACTGATATTTTTATAAAAATCCCTATAGAAATTCAGCTGATGATACTGTATTGGACTGCTTTCAAGCGTCTGCTAAGGGGAAGAGCTCTCCTTAGTAATTTAAAAGGTTGGAATTACAGAGACAGCTTAGACAAATCGCTAGCCAGGATCAATGCAGAAGAAGCAGCGTGAGGAATGCTACAAAACTGAGCTTCAGCAGCTTTTCTTCCAAAAGCAAATCCCCAAACTATTTCTGGATGAAATGGCCATGCTAGCACTGTTAGATGTGCCACTCAAAGTGCCCAAAGGCACCTGAGGGAATACCAGGTCCGAGAAGATGCTCCACATCGATTTTCTATTTATACATTACAAACACACTTCAAATCATCACCGTCCCTGGGGGTGTTCAAGGAAAGGTTGGACGTGGTGCTCAGGGACATGGGTTAGTGGGGGACATTGGTGGTAGGGGGATGGTTGGACCAGGTGATCTTGGAGGGCTTTTCCAAGCTTAGTGATTCTATGAAATTCACTATTTCACCCTCTCAATCACTATTATCAAAAGCAGCAAGTAAAGAGTGGGGCTAAAGCCACGTTCCTCTTTTTTAAGGTCTCTCAGATCCAGGTTGTCCAGGCTGTTCAGACACCTGTGTCCCACACAGGTTCTCAGCACACAGCCATGCAGGTAAGCCTGCCTGTTTGGGGGTATCAGCATCAAACAAACAAACATCAATCAGCTGCAGGCGAGGACTAACAAAGCCCTGCACCCCATCCTTTTCTCAGATGTTCCTGGCTCCATTTCAAAAGACCAAAGACTGATAAACTAAGGTAAACTTAAATTTAGAAAACAGGCTGTGTTTTGTGGGGCTTCAGGAGCTGCACTTTCTCAGGAACTGAGCTGGGCCTGAAGGCAATGACCTGAAGCTGAGCAAAGCTCAGAGACTGCCCTGGCAATGCAAGGCTAAGCCAATGCCTAAACTATTTAAACTGAGGTACACTCCCGTATGCAGCACAGCTAACGGCAACACTTAGTGTATCAGGTTGCATGATGAGTGTCGTTCATCAAATCAATATTTGACAAAGGCTTAGTCCTACTATTTGGTTAGTTTTATAACCAGCTACATGGTATTCTGCAAGTAACATTTTAACCAAGTCTATTTTCTGGAATATCTCGATCCGGTAGGCAGAGCTCTGTTTGACGACTGCATAAAACTGCCTCAGTTCAGAAACCTTCTCCAGCAAAGAACACCCACCTTAAGAATACTTTTAATTAATAAAATAAATCTGTTGTTTAATCCTGGCTGTGGAAGTCGAGACAATACCAGAAGTGGTGGCACCTACAGGACGTATGCGTAGAAACTTCAACCTGCTGAGTCCTACTGCAACATTCCCACTATAAGGTCCAGGTAAACACGTGTGATTTCAGAGTACTTACAGCTACTTCATTTAATGTTAGAAGCAATTGGAGGAATACCTCATCACTCCTTTCTGACACTCGCTTTGTTTTTATACAGTGGGTGTAAAAGCAATCCTGTTAATGCACCTTGATGGCTGGAGGAGTTCAAAGAGCTGGAAGATAAGCCATTGGGGTGCTTTCACAGTTCTCCTCCTGCTGGTTTCCCAGACTGCTCACACCCTAGGCACCTCTCATTTCAGTGCCTAACTTCTTCCCCAGATTTTTGGGGCAGGAATTATGATGGGTATTTAAGAAGCCCGTTTCCAATTCTCTGTACAGTACAAGTGAGCTCTAGGACACAGCATGCCAGTACCTATACTCCTCCCAGCATTTCTTCTCAACTTCTTCCTTCCCCCTTCTAATCATTAGCTTGGTTTCACCTCTATTTCTGGTCCTAGGCGGAACATATTCCTTCTATTACAACTCTTTTCAGTCCACGCTGGGCCAAAACTACTTAAACCTTGTGGTTTACCTGCACACCACGCATGCTGCGGGTTATACCACCTCATACACCGCTGCAGAAGAAACTTCCAGCCCACTGCTAGTGACAGGGATGGTTATATCCAGGCAATTGATTTAATTCTTCCCATTGTTTCCAAATCACTCCCTTTGCAGGAGCTGGAAGCTGCCTGTAGCTTCAGAAGCAGCACATGAGCTGAAGAGACAACAGCAGAGTACCTTGCCACATCACCCGCTGAAAACCTGGGACTGGGCTCCGTGCAGTTGGATGCTAAGGGCCAGGTAGCCCAGGGACATGAAGAGTTGTCAACATGTACAATGCAGACTCATGGCTAGGCTAAAATCCCACGTGTACCCCGATGGGAAACAGCAACAGAGGCTCCCCCATTCCCATACGGGGTTGTACGCACGAACTGCGGAGAAAGAAAGCCTTAAGCTTGCCAAGTTTTTTAGGCAAGAAAACATCAAACAGAAAACACACAGATTTTTAACAGGAGAGACATCAGCAGAAATTCAAAGCCAGATGTTACATGCATGTGACAAGTGCAGCACAAAGCAAGCCAGAGGAACGCACAGGTCAGCAGCAAAGAGCTGATGCTGCAGCGCAAAAACCCACAGGAAACAGAGCATCAAGAGGAAAGCGGGCATAGCACAAACAGTGCCAGGCTTGGTCTACAGGAGGTAAAAACAACAAAAGCTGCAGCCCAGGAAAAATAAGTTTAAGTCCTATCAAAACCACAGAACTGAACTTGTATCTTTTACAAACAAAATGGCAAACAGGTTAAAATAAGGCAAACAAAAAAAAACAAACCACTATTCTCAAGTGGTGCAATTCAGAAGACACCCTGAAGTCCATCAGCTCCATCCTGTTGTCCTCCAAGGCCTCTGGCCTCAGCACCTTGCTGCTCCTCTGGGCTCCAGCCCCAGTCTTGGTGTTTCCTTGCCACCAGGTTGGGTACTGCCACCACATTCATAAAGCCACTCTCACGCTGGTAGTTGAGTAGTGATGATCTAGGTAGCGTTAGGAAGATGTGTTGTGCTGCATTACTTACCTGCTGTAAAATTGGCTGGATGCTCCCCTGTATGCCAGCAGTCTCCCAAAACACAGTTTCAACTTTGGTGTTCTTTAAAACCAAGCATGTAAGATTTCTTCCTGGGTTTCTAACCAGGAGCTGAGGTTGAATAGGACTCCAGGAGTGCTGTGGGCCATGAGCTCAGGTAAAGTTGCTCAGGGCTCCATCCAGTCTGTTCTGAAAACCTCCACAGCTGGAAGCTGCACAGCACCTCTGCTCTAGTGCCTGTCTTAATATGAAAAAGTTTTTCCCTGCATCCTCTGCAGAGGGAAAAAAAACAGCAAATGAGCAATTGTACAAAACCATGGTGCTGTAGTGCAGAAAGAAGAAAATACTGATTATCCGTACATTTATTTTTGAGATTCTCTCAGTTTTGCTTGGACTTGGACTGATAGTTGTCATTCACATGACATACAATTCACTTTTGTGAAGCTGTGCAGAATCACATAAAGAATCGAGGCCAGCAGGAGTTGCCTGCATCTCTAGAGCCTGCAACACTGAAGGAAGCAATGCAAATTTGTACAACATGAGCACATCGTTCAAAATCATTCCATTTCACCTGTACAAGCTGGAACTAGGTGCAGGGGATGTCACTGCTGACCCAGAACTTTGCGTCCAAATTCAAATCCCAAAGCCTGCCCAGTTCCAAGAGACAAACTGTACCAAGTTGTTCCCAAACAAATAATCTTGATACCCAAGTAGGCCAAAGCCTTCTTGAAGAAGCATTAAAAAGCTGGGCTGTGTTCAAAAGCAGCTGACCTGTTCGTTATTTCTAGAGGGGTGGGAGGGAGGATTAGTATTAGCTTTATTCACCAACCACTAAAACCTGATACATTTCATCTGTGATGGACAAGAAACCTTTAGTTCTGTCCTGAGGACAAAGCTAGAGGCATGCATTTAGAGTACTTAAGTGGAATGAAAGTCCTTGGGTTCTTATGAGGACATTCTCAAGAAAATCTGAAATAGAATAAAGGAAGACTTCAATCCAAAAAGGAGACCACTAGTTTCCTTTCTTCATCTACTTCTGTATTAGTTTTTTCTGTTGTAATCAGACTCTCTGCAGTCACATCACTAAGATGAAGCCTAGGCTTACAGGATACATTGTCCTGAATTATTTATCCCCCAATTTGCAGATTTGCCATGCCGTTATACCTACACAAATCATTGAACAGTTAACATTTA
The DNA here is from genome assembly GCF_964211825.1 of Aythya ferina. Taxonomy (NCBI): domain Eukaryota; kingdom Metazoa; phylum Chordata; class Aves; order Anseriformes; family Anatidae; genus Aythya; species Aythya ferina. The sequence goes on along the minus strand of NC_140297.1, from coordinate 149,446,108 downwards.
TTGAAAACAGCTATCCAAATATTGCCTTGGAAAGCGTTTTAACACTCAAATGAAAAATAGCTCACATTTAGCAGCAACACAATGATCGCTATGAGCAATAAGGATATCTGTGGTAATTCCATGGCACTGTTTTGAGTGACTACCATCACTGAAATGCGCCAACAGACCTGCACAAAGCCAAATGAGCTTGCAGTGCAGTTTGCTTCCGCTGCCATTCTGCTGTAAATCAGACTTCAGCTGAAAGGGATTGCTTCAAAGGAAGAAACAAACAACAATTTTGGTATCACTTCATCTAAGCTCTCAATCACACAGCTCTTTAGTCAAAGGAAATGGATCAGATACCACCTGTGCAGCTGCATTCAATTATAAACCCTACAGATTGTAGCTGAAGGAAGAGACATGGCATACATCATCTTGTGCTTTCCCTTTCCCTTCTCCTTAGAGGTTAAGGTACAGAAAACGCTATACTAAAAAGTTTTCTCTTTTTAAAACTGCATTGCTGCAGAATTGCACGTATATGGAAACAAAATATTTTGATACCATTTGATAGTCCTGAGCACTACGGTGCCAGGGTGACATTTTATTGCTGTGCCCAAGATAACAGAACTGCTGCGTGTGAAGGATGCTGCACATGGTTTGACCTACACCACAGTTTATTTGTAAACAATTGTTACATGTGCCAATAATTTAATTGAACACAGACTTTGTACATTTCAATGTATAATATTAACAACGTCACACGAGAAGAGTTCAACTGTATTCAGTTACAGTTGGACTTTAAAACCTTCAAAATACAAGCCAGAAACACTGAACAATAAAAAGGAAAATCCGAGAACAATGATGGAAAAAGGAAAAACAACTGTGAGATAATGTCATGATCAAAAAACTTGAAAACAAACAAAACACTTTCTAGTTGGTTCCTGAATATCCTCAGGTGCACCCATCTAGAATGATTACCACGTGGTTGTGCCAGAGCACAAAGCCAACCTCTCTTCAAGGAGTTAAAAATAGATCTTGCTGAAGACAAACTTAAAATAACTTTACAATCTTCTAATGCATGTAATTTCCCCCACTGTCAATAAAACTACCTGAAGAAAAGAAATTATTTTATTTGTCTTTATTTGCAATACAATATAAAATAGATTCTTTTGGTATGAGGATCTTGGAGATCTTATTTTTTACACCACAATTAAAACAAAAGTCACATACTTTTGAGTAAAGCCTCTGGACCATCCCAAGCACTGGAGCTGTAGCCGAGTTTCAGGTATTTTAAGGACTTCTTTGGTTGCAATCTATTCGGTAAACTTCAGATATGCAGACTCGAACACTTAAGCTCCTAATTCAGTGTTGAGGCAACAAAATTAGAGTAGCTTGATTTCTACGAACTGCAACGTATCCGGAATCCTCACCATTAACGGTAAGATTTGTGGGTATTAAATAACTCTGAAAAGCAGACAACTTTTATTTAGAAGCTTTAGACAACCTAGTAACAGAGGTCATCCTTCACTCAGTAACACTGAAAGATATGCAGCGAGAACAAAAACTGAAATCCATTCTCAAACTTCCGTACAACAGATTTCACTTGCACTCTCATCAGTCCCATGCTTGTACAGACAGCGTGCGTGGCAAGATTCAATGCAATATGCCAAACTAGCGCACCTACTACAGCTCACTGTAGCGCCGAAAGTATTGTCTATAGTACTGAAAGTGTAAGCCATCCTCTACTGAGTAGTTCCTCTACAGTGCTAGATATTGGATTAATCTCCACACAATTCTCACAGTAAACTTGGTTTCTAGCAGACTGACATCCGTTTCCTCTTTACTTTCCTTTGAAGGAAGTAAGGCAACTTAAAAAACACCATGGAGAGTATGTACTTCCCGTACAAGTCACTGTAGTGTAAATAATGAATTTTATATAGATACTCTAGCTCCCTAATTTACACGATACTAAATTCAATTGCTCTTGGTAAAATACAAAAACAAAATAGATGTAGAAAAAGAGCAGGACTGAGCAAACTGAAGTACTACAGACTTCCAGTTTCTTAGAGCACAAGTCCCACACTTACACTTTAGGAATGTAAATAAAGCGAAGGAGAAAAGAAGAATGGGATTTTCACAGTTGTAGCTGAAGTCACTGCATTATCCTACCATGGTACAGTTTCCCTTTTTGAACTTGTGTTGTGTTTTTTCATACAGCCATACAGAGCAGAACACAAACCCAAATGTTGTTATTTTTCTCCTCACTTTTTTTTCAGCATCATCTTTGCCACAGATTCTTGGTCCGTAATGTAACGCAGGCTAGTAATGGCAGGATGGTTAAGTCTCATTTTTAATTATGATTATTTAAATCAAGGTAGTTCCAGAAGAGAGTTGTTGGCAGAGTACTTAGACACATAGGTTAAAAGCCTTAGTATTTCAAATCTCTTGTTCTCCTCACGCACTATATGGGACAGGCCTGTTTTTTTTGTTTTGTTTTGTTTTTTTAAGCTGGCAAGAAGTTGTTAATGCCTAGTATAAACAATGTGAAATCATGCTACATAAAATCATCCCCTAGAAATAGAGTCAGAACATGATTTTGGATGAAAAAAACCTCACTGTAATGTTTGTCAAAATCAACAGCTAATGGTTCAAGTAAAACAGATTCAGAGAAGTCTCGGCCTACACATCCTCTGCTGTTGTTTTCCTTTGCTAATGACAGTCATGAAAAATAAAGAGCTCTGTTCTTTCAACCATTAATCAATAGCACAGATCTAGTTATCTACCTTAAAGTCAACTTATGACATCAGTTTTCCCACAGTGCTCATCAGCAGTTTCAAACAACGAGGGACAAACTCTCAGCGTGCCCAAAATCCCAGAAACTCCTGGTTTCGTACACAGAGCGTGACCAGTCCATTATCACCAAGAGCCCTACAAACAGAGCCAACCTCTTCAGCCCTCCCTAATCCCACGTCTCCACTGAATTCTGCCAGAGATGAAAGTGCACCATTCCTCTTCAAAGTGGCCTTAATCATCAGCAGGGCTTCAAGTCTGCCTTGATAAACCTCAAACCTCTTCCTATTGTGCTGATGCGTCACAGCCTAGTATTAGGCTAAACAATGTAATTCAACAATTCTTAATGCCCCATATCACCATGATACTTTTTTTTTTTTTTAAACAGTTGGTATCACTGAGCTTTCAGAGGAAGAGCCAAATGTCTTACCTTTATACAGAAAGATTTTCAGTAATACAGTACAAAACTAAACAGAATTTATGTCCGAGTAATGAACATAGAAAACTACTATTGCAATTTTGTGGTGACAGCATAGAAATTTAACAATCATCAGAAAGCCTACAAAGGGCGTGTTTAGTTATAAAAGAAAGATTGTCTCAAGATAAAAATAGTGCTGACAGCTAAAAAGCTCTCTGTTGCAGCAAAATACGCAGTAATGAGTAACAAGTTCTACACAGTTTAAGCATTTCCCCAATACTGCAACACGATACATTTTTGTAACACTACTTTTACACGGGTTATGCTGCAGCAACAGTACACTTCTTAGTCGTTGGCACTATAAATGAACCATAATAGAAGAAAGGCATTCAGTGATCAATGCGTGAGAACCCCTATTTGACCTGTTCCTTAGGTGTGGTTGAAATAAAAACCGAGGAAGGGGACCGTCCGCTCCATTCAGATAACACACCCTCCTTGAACATGAGATTCTTGGCAGGCAGTGGAACACCCGTATCTGCAGAAGAAGGCTGCAAAAGTGAACTTGAAGAACCAGCATCATGGAGCTGATCCAGTGTTGAAATACCTTCCTAAAGCAAAAGGAAAAAAAAAAAAAGCATCTTAAAAACAAGAGAAATAATTAAGGACTGAACAGCTAGAATATAACAGGCTACTCCAATCTGCAAACAGAGCTAGTGTTTCTGAAGTATGCTTAATCCAAATCACTATGGAAGCAAAACCTGAACAAACAAAGGGCAGTAGAAAACAGGCAAACAGTTGGCTCAGCTGCATCTTTGTACACATATTTAGATTCCATGAAGCCTTCAAGGCCTGAGATTCAAAAATGAAGGGAAGACATTCAACAAAGCAAACGTAAATCTGTGAAATCCTGAGGGTAAGTTTCTGTGTCAGTCTGAGCATGTTAAGCACTGCCACTATCTCATATTGTGCTTGGAGGTGTGTGTGTGTTTTCCTCATAGGGAAACTGTTTCTAGGTCCCACCATCCATAATGCTACCTTGGTTAAGTAACCTGCAAGTTCTGTATCTTATTGGATTTTAGAGAAAAGTATCATAAAGCATAAGCCTCTAAGCAGATCCCATGTCACATGTGGACACACCTTGCTAGCACACATTTCCATGCAGAACTACAGGAGGCTGCACAGCTGGCATTTCTTTTCTTGCTGTGCAAGACCCCGTTCTCTATCCTTGCTCTTAAAGATTCTCCCAAAGTATGTAGAGTTTTACATGCTTATACTCATTCACCACCAGATGCTAGAAGATCTTAGGACAAATGCAAGAGTCTAGTGGTGTAAGATACTTGTTAATGTATTTTATCTTTGCTAAGTGAATGCAGTTGACTTGAAACACACCCTTCACTTCAAAAACACTTCAAAGCATCAGCAGATCCATGGTTTGCAGGGATCTCCCTGATGTACCTAAGAAGCAACCAAGCAGCCACCAATGTAGGCTGTATTATAAGTAACTACCCTGTCCCCACTCCACCCCCCTTCCCCAAAAACGAAAAAAGTTAAATGGAAACCCATAAGTTAAAAGACAAAGATTAAATAAGGCTAGAATTTGAGGTCCACAGCACTTAACACAGTTACTGGTTACAGGAGAAAAAGCAATAAAAAACAAAAACCACAACAGAGTACATTTCCATACAACAAAGAATGGCAAAGAGGAGGGCAAAAAGGATGAGAGCATACAGAACAATTTACATCTTGACTATTTGTCCTTACCTGGAATGAATGAACAAAATTAAGGACCTGCAGAGACAGCTTTCTACTGGAATGTAAGAGTTTTTGAAGGCTGTCAAAAGTGAAAGAGAAGAGCCTATGTTCAAATACAGAAAAATCAAAACGCACACCATAAATTCCCAACCTTCCAAAGGGCTTAAATTTATTCTAGTAAAGTATGATAGTAACCTGCTCAGAAATAACTTGAGCAATTAAAAAAAAGCTTTCGCACAGAAAGCCTGATGGTAATGTTACCACTGACAAGGTGCTCAACGCATCTCATTTGTTTGCAAGTCTAGTCAGCTAAATGCTATTTTCCCTGTTTACACTGTGCTAAACTGAAACTACTGCAGTTGAAAAATGTTATTTTACTTCAGATATTAATGTATTAGATTATCATGTTTCCTCCTTACTTAGGACAGCATGGTGATGTGACTTAAGAAGCAGATTAGTGACAGACTATTAAAAGCAAGTTGACTGCTACAATAAAACCCCTAGGCCATGTTTTCAAGCTGCCTTTTATTTAGTCTCCAGAGCCAAGGGGAGAAAAAGGGCACATCATTGAAAGAGTAATCTTTCATAAAGAAAAGCTATAGTCAAAAGCAGAAGGTAACTTGATCATAAGCCAGCACTAAGCTTAGGAAGTAAAATGCCAAGATCAAAGAAACTTCACACCAAAGCTGAACACATTCTACATCAAAGCATTACTAGTAAGCTTTTTTTTTTTTTTTTTTTTAAGGGGATCAGTGGGTGCAGAAAGAAGGAAAAAAAAGTGTGTTCTAGGCTAGGAAAAGGAAATGACCAGAAAGGCACCCCAAACTTACTACTTGTTTTTGTTGTTTAGAGAGCTTGCTACAAAGAATTCATTTTCCACCTTGCACAAATTAAAAAAGCCTAATTTTACTACATCTAGGGACTACTCAACTGTACATTACAGCTGGTATCTTTGAGCCAAAAAGCAATGCCACCACCTTACACACTTGAATTAGGTACCCTGAAGATCAGCTCAGTTCTGTTCTTATAGTCGAGTTATAGGTATTGGTTTTTGCAGAAGCTCTGGACTGAACACATAAAACTGTTAAACCTGTAGCTGGTAAAACACAGCTTACCTTTCTTTCCTACATAATCCGTGAGTGGCAATTTTTCTGCAGACTTTCTGATTCAACTCAGAGCTGAAGAGAGGAATGCCAAAGCATAATTCCAGGGGAACCCATTCCAGTTCTGTTGTGGGTACTAAAGAGACAAACAAATTTTAGGAAAAGACAAAGCAAGAATACCGATCCCAGAAACAGTTCTCAGATCAGGACTTTATTGGACAGTTCATACCTTCTAAGGCAATTACTTTAATGAACTGCTCAAAGATTCAAGGGAATCTGAATTTTAGAAAGGAAGAACACTTAGCGTTGTACTTATCCTACGCAATAAGTAACACGTTCAGAACCTTAAAAACAAGGCATCTTACCAGACTGAAAATGTTTAGTAAGGACACTTGTTATGCTTTTACCTTCAAGGCTTTGCTTGACTGCAGAATCCATTGAGGTTTCTTCTATTACCATCTCAAACGACTCTGTACTCCCATTCACATCAGATCCTGATGCTAGTTCGGCCTCTCCTAGAGGTAAGATAATTCTTACATAAACATTTAGATGAATGTAAGTTTAATTATTAACCGATGTAAGGAACTTGACACAAGTTTTGCCCAAAGGCCATATAGCTATTAAACTGGAGGGACAAAGTGAAATACAAGGTCTCACTGATTTTAGAACTGAAGAGCTACTTAAGGATCCTCAAAACAACCATGAAAGACCAAATTCTGGCATATAAAAATGACAATTTACCTTTTAATGTTTTTAAATTATTTTTCCCCTTCCAATGGCTATCCTAGTACAGTGATTTTCAGTCTGTATTTGCAATGTCTGAGGTAGGCTCAAACAATAATTAGGAATCCTGTCTACTGCCAGTAGATTTACGTTCAAGGTAGGTTCCTGTCTGTGTTAGATGATATTTTGTAGAGTTCCAAATTAAAAAATTGCAATCAACTTTGCTGAAGTGATTGTGGGAAAATTAAGGGAAAAAATTACTGTTAACTAACCTCTTCCATCAGAAGCGTCGCTCAGCTTTCTGTTAGCATGCCGACTTGTAGGATTCAGCATAGTGACATAGCCACAAAAATGCTGCAAGTCTACTTTGTTTCTCAGTATCTTCAAAGCTGTATGAATGCCCATGTTCACACGGGAGAAGTCTAGCAGAAAACAATACACACCTCAGTTTACTTTACCAAAATCGTCCTCCAGAGCCATTGAAATTCTGAAGAACTACAGTATAGTATTGAAGAGTAATGATGCGTTTCAACACTGACTTGTTCATGCTAGAACACAGAGATTCTGCCTTTGAGAATTTTTACCTACCATCAAGTCAGAAAACAGGCCAGAGAGGGCGTATATAAAAGTAATGCATTTTAAACATAATAAAAATGAAACTAGGAAATTAGCTTTATTTCTAGTTGGCCCAGATTCTTCTAAGTAGCAGCCTAAATAATTTTAAATTTCATTTCTGGAAATTCACTGTGAGGAGACCTCTCAGCTGGAAAGGCTATGGCCTCAGCTATCCAATGTTTGTGTCCTGCTCACCAAGGAGTATGTCAGAAAGTTAATCCCTGTGTTTTTAAAATCAGTTGGAGCTAGGCAGACTTTGAAGGAGATTTGCTAGCAAAGCTCTTCCTAGTAGGGTGAGGAATCCTCCGTAATAGTTCCTAGTACTGCTAAACCAGGTAACTTTGTTTGCTTTTGGTCTCAACTCTCATAGTTAATAAATGCCAAATAGAAGAAAGTATTAGAGAAGAATACATAGAATATTTATTTATACAGTTAATAAATACGCACAAATAAGAATTGAGAGGTATTTGTGGAAGTTATTTCTTATTGTCTGTACTGAAACACAAGACAGGCCAGGAAACACATTCTATTTAGGACACAATATGAAAAGGAGACGCATCCCTAAGCTTAGAACAGGTTTGTCAACTATTTAAATATTGTTTCATTTTTTTCATCTAATTTGACCCATAATTACAAGATTGTAATTAAACAATCTTGTAATTAAAAATTGTTTTTAACAATTGTTAAAATGTATTAAACTTGTATTAAAGTTGTTATCACAACTTTGCTGAACGAGATAACATGCAGGAAAAATAAATATGGTGGTGTGGAGGTAACATTAAAGAAAATTACCTCCTTGCTGCTCAGCTTCATCAAATGGAAAAGGTATATGCACGGTTTCTCCCATTCCATGCATGCCATGCCCCTGAACATCAATAAATTTGCATTAGACACAGAAATATATGCTCATCAACTTAGCTTAGCTCTACTCGTGCTCCCTTTTAAATGGTACTAGTCATGCTGACGAAATAAACACAAATATTTACGTAAAGTTCTCGCTTTGCTGAAATAAAGACTGAATAACATATTGACCCTTCCCTCTAAAATGTATGTGAATAAACAGAATGAAGTTAAACTTCATTGAGGAGGAGCAATATTTCTCTACAGTAATTATTTATAAACAAATTTCATAATCATTGAGCATTTCTGAAGGAAAATAAAGGAATTTCCACCCTGTAAGTATGAAACTTTTTTGAGCATCAAGGCTGCCTTCAAGAATGTGCAGTTTTATGTTTGCTACAAATATTAAACATCTATTTAAATGATTATTCCAAGAATTCAGCTGAACTGATGAAATACTAAACGAAGCTACTCTACTTTCCCAAACAGACAAACCCACCCTGTTTCTGCTGTTTGTGACAAACAGCATGCTTAGCTTTCCATAAAAGCAGTCATTAGTTACCCGAACTGTAGCTTACCGTAAGAATTAAATACTAAGCACTCTGAAAAAGGTGCATTTCTTGAAAAATAGTTCATATTTCCAGCCACATCATATAAAGTAGCTACAGTCCAAAATGCTCGTGGACTCTTCAGTTGCATTCCAGTCCCCTACATCCCCAACACACCCACAAATCCACACTTCATTTAGCAAAACCCTGTTATGTGTACCCATATAGTAATAATACATATGCAATATGCATTCAGTTCCAAACTCATGTATTTACCATCTCTAAATCACAGCAGCGATGGCTACAGAAGTTAAACGTTTTTCAGCTCCTAGCAAAAGCATAGCTCTCCTACATTCTTAATCTCCTCTACCATGCAACAGCTTTACTAAAAATTAGGTACATTTTAATCACTTATAGGAGTACTCCGTACCTGAATTAGAACAGCTGAATGCGTTAAAGCATCATTCAACATTGTGAGCACATTCGAAGTAGGAACCACTCCTGGGTCGTGACCCCACGATGTTATTAGTAAGCGATCGTAACCCTGGAAGACAGAAGAGAATTTACAGCAGTAATAGACTATCCAAGCACACAGTGCAGGATTAGTTAGGCTAATAACGTACTGTCACCGTTCTGAAGTAACTGCAGGTAATTACAACTCATAGCATTATACTTTGTTCCACGTATTGTTCATACTTCCGTTAAAGACAGAAGTTTGCCAACCTCAAAGTTAAGATGCTGACTGGAGCAGGAGGTATCTGTCACCAGTCCCTACATGGCCCTTGCAGCAGACTCATAACCGATAGGAGATGAAAATAATCCCATATAACTTAAAAGAAAATAAAAGCTAGATAAACTAACACTGTCAAGAGAGAACAATGATATATCCACCCTAAAATACATATCCAAAGAGAAGGGGCAGAGAGGCAAGAATGCTGACTGTGAAACAATTTTTACTTCTTAGTTTTCAAGACTGAAGTCCTGCATGTCTGCTTTTCTGTAAGAGTTTTAGAAATGTCTCAACAGTTCCTTAAGAAAATGACACTGCAAAACAGTAGCAGGAGAGAAGCATCCCCATCTACACAGAGGAAAAAAGGCTCTAACAAGTTTGTGATAATACATGGCGTGAAATCATGCGCTACAGGAAAACCAGACCCATCAGCCTACTGAAAATACAGGTTACTATAGAAATCTTCCAAGGCTACCACACTGAATGCTTTTCATTAATGAAAATATGCAATCCGTAACATTTACCACTAGTTTAAGCTACTGACTTACTAATGGTTGAATGAAACTCTTTGCCAAGAGCCTTACAAAATGCCTTCTCTAGAAGACTTGATTCACTTAATCTTGTGCTGCTTTAAAATTAGACTTAGAAATAGAAGCAACCCACAAAACTTTTGAGATCAAAAAAGACATGATGTGGAAGGGAAGAGAGATGTGGAAGATGCTGGAGGAATGAAAAATACATCTACAAACCCTAAAGCCAGAGATGACTGCTGACATAGATACACCTAAGAACACGCATCCCTCTCTGAGTGTCTCCATGTTATTGTAACGGATTTAGCTCAAGCGCCTACTCAGAACGAAGAGATGCAAAGCATAGAGACTCCAATTATAAATTTGAACAAGACTTTTGATTAGTTTATACTTTATGAATTCTTATCAGTGAGAGACAAACACTGTTCAGTTTCTCCTACATGCCAAATTAAAGTCAAGAGATGACTTTTCGTTTCTGGCAAGTTTAGAACCTGCCGTAACCACTCCTGCCTAGGTTTGCCAGAGCTACAAGATACCTAGCAGGACTTCTTTGTGAATGAACTAGACGGGACAGGACTTTGTGAATGAACTGGACAGGACTTCTTTGCCCATGAACTGGACAAACCTGCACTGTCTTATGGAAATCCTTCCCAAAATACTGTATGCGTACTCAAAGGTTAGGTGGATTCAAGGCTGGGAAGGCCAGGAAGAGCAACTGATCACTGCAGAGGTAAGATCTCCAGCTATGGTCTCTATGCACACAAAAATCACATACAGTTCACCAAGTTCCAGACCAGAACACGGGAAGGCTGGAAAGGTTTTAAGAGGAAATACTACGTAGCCATATAGCTACAGCCACTGCTAGAGACTGGCTACTGAACCAAGAAAGCCTTTCATCCAACCTAGTGTAATGTTTTTTAAAATATTATGTCACTTAAACTACAGGAAAAATTACTATTCCCGACTTCAACCGCTATCCCTGAATGCTTTAGTGTACTGCACCCTCTGAAACATTTAGAAAAAGGAAACAAATCCATGTATACACTACCTGAAAAATATCTGGAAGTTTTCGAAGACGCGTTCCTTTAGAGAGCAAAAGAGAGGGTGGTCCTTGTCCAGTTATGTGGTAAATGTACAGTTTGAACCAAACTGAACTGACTTCTGGTATTGCAGGTCCAATATGCTGAAGAGAGATTATTCAGAGCAATTAGAGCCTATTACTGCAATTCTTATATGTACAGATATAACTTAATCATCAGGTCTCAAAAATAAAGCTAGCTTTACAGCACAGGAAGGAGTACACATGCATTAATTTAATAAGGAGAGATGATATTCTAGGTACTCGGTCTCTTGATACTAAGGTATTTTCTATAAATGAGTTCAAGAGCACTGTATCCGTCATTAACCCCACTCAAACAGTTAAATTTGTTAATAAATTAAACTGAATGTAGTAAACATTCACATTTTACTAAGCATTTTTAGACAAATTGAAATACTATTTTACATTGCAATAATTACATCTCTTCTGAAGAGATACATGACAGACATATCTAAAACAAAGTTAGAGATATTTATATTACTAGATACTTTTTTTCCCCCCCACAGTATTTTTTTTTTTTTTTTTTTACCTGGGGCGTACAGCTGCTAATAGGTCGAATTTCATTGGTGAGTGGTGCCATGGAAACCAGCAGAGTATAATTTTTGTTGAGAACTCTGCTGCAGGTAGCTGGATCTAAGCCGAGCAAACTCTCACATCGTAGGAGGTCCAAGGGAAACCCTGAGTTGAGAATGTAAGATTCTTAAATTATCATTTGAGATAGAACATACAAAGTATGGTCTAAGATTTTCCATTCCACCCTGTCAAACCATGCATACAGTATTTTCCACAACTAAATTTTATGTTATACAGATTTATTCAAGTTAATCCAAATAATTTCAGCAGTTCTGGTCACACAGAATTCCCTGGAACAGAGCTGCAACTTGCTCCTCACCAACTGCTCCCAGAAAAGAAGAACATGCAGAAATACTGAAGAAAGTTGCTCAGTACCACAGACACAAAGGATAAAGTAATGATGTTTTGGCTTCAAAATATTTTTAATTAAATAAGGAACACCAATTGCTTTGCAACACAGAAGCTTAATCTAAAAGATGAGTCCATGAAAGTTAAAGTTTGAAGGATTTCCTTAAAAGTGTTCTCAGTACCGTTATTTGGTTGGTCGGGCTGCACAGCTTGTGCCCCTAGATCTTTATTGTGCCGCAGAAAAAGTATTGTGTTTCTCAGTGTAAGTGCATGATCAAAGTACCGCTGTGCTTCCCCTTCACCTGTGCTTTGAACCTAAACAAGAAGCAAAATAAATACACATAAATGGCACACTCTTTCTGCAAGCATCAATCACACAATAGGAAAGATTAACAAACTAACATTTTGAAGCTCTGTAACTGAACAACAAGCCTGCAGGTTATATGCAAATGTGATCCACAATGACTACTAAATGAAAAGTGAGTCTTGAACGTGCTAGGCAAACTGTCAAAATGTACACAGACATCTATAAACGTGAACCATGCCTCAGTCTTTAAGCAGGGATTTACATGTCTACTATTTACACCTGACTGGTGTAAAAGAATACAGCAATTAACAGCCAAGTCTTGCTACATCATTCCAAAAGGGCAACTGTAGAATTATCTTTAAAAGGTAGATAGGTTAAACGTACCAAAATATAATGGTTAAGTTTTCCTACAAAAATGATATGCAGATTTTCAGAAATAACATGAAGCACCCTACTAAACAGCAAGTGATTTCTGTTTAACAAGCAAGCCCCTGGACAGATAGACTTGGGCAAATACTGCTTTTGAACTCACTTTGGTCACCAGACTCTCACCACATCTGTGTACACATGAAAGTCACAAAAGGTTTGAATGCTGCAAATCAGCAGCATTTTAACTGAAACACTTAGGTTCAGCATGACGAGGTTTGTGTTCACAACACTGCATTACTAGATGAGACTATTAAAGCAGTCCTATAAAAAATACAAGGGTCTTCTAGCCCTTTACACAAGTGCTGAAAAAGCATTTGGCCATACAAGTAACAGATTACCTTTTCCAGCTCCACTAAGAAGCTGTCAAGAGACTCATCTGACAGTTTCCCAACTTCAAACATAGTAACTGCATGACTTTTCAAGTTCTGGAACAACAAAACAACACTGTTTTAATTATTTTGAAAAGGAAATGTGCAAGCAAAAATTATTAAGCGAATGTTTCTTAGCCACAAACAATATAAAAGTTTTTAAAAGTAAGTAGAACTGCTTTATAATGAAGTCAAACTATTTTAAAACTTTACATACTTATTCTTAGCGTAACACAGTGAACAATTTTGACATACTGGTGAAAGATTTCCCATCATTAGAAAGGCAGTGAGAGTAGAATCAAACAGGAAGGCAATACGCTTGGTATGTCCACTAGACAGATTCAGGCTGCTCACGCTGGCTGTTTCAGCTAAGAAAGAACAAGAAGAAAATAAATGATCATATTTGTTTTGTTTAAATATAATATCAACAAGTCATTAAACTACTTAAAAAAAAAATCAAAAACCCTTAGTTAATGGCATACTAAGTACAACAGAATTCCCTTATCACTATTGAAGTAGCACCTGAATAAGTTTATTCACACGTTGGTATCTTGGCATCAATTGACATCCATAAACAGATTAGCCAAATAGATTTTTCCCAAAAAAATGAGGCTGAAAAACTGCAAACCAAGACAGACACCACCTCCCCCGTTGTATATTCCATATGAAAAAAATATTTACACAATCTGCATTTCGTTTGTTTCTAGAACCCTTCATAGCCTATGGCACTACAAGTATGAAACAATTGTTCCTAATATATTAAAGTCACTGAGTGCTAACCTGGATCATCTTGACTGTTGGTATCTGTATCTGTGGCAGATGACCCAGCTTCCTGTATAGGACTTCTGTTTTCCCCACTGTCCCATGAAAGCAGCATCTTTTGAGGATCCAAAGTACTCCTATTAATGTGAATTAAAATCCACATCTATAGGTCACCGTGGCACCAGAGAAGCACCTCTGCCTTCCAGTGCTAGTACCCCATGCACAGGCACACCCAACACATGCCTTTCAATACCTCAAAGCCCTAAACCAGCCCAGTGTGATGTCCCTCAGAGTCCTGCTTTAGCTTAAGAAGAGAAGCTTGTTTGGTGGTTTGAAAATAGCAGGTTTTGAACGACAGATCTGAAAAAGTCAAACCACCTGCTTTCAAGAAAAATCCAATGGAGAAGTCTAATTTGCTTTGTTCTCACATTCTGAGTTAACATTAAAGAAAAAAACTAGGCCTCAGCTTAAGTGGCTTAAGAGCAATTGAACTAGAAGTGCCTGACAATTCTTAAATAATTTAACTTGGCACCCCGATTCAGAGAGCCCTTTGCTTTGTTTGCATTAACATCACTTTTGCAGTATTTAATATGGATATGCATAAAGAATGTCAGTGAAAGAACTATTCACAGCAAGCAAGCTTTATGTATGTGCATATTCACTTGCAGCAGTACCAAGAGACTTTGTCTCTGTACTAGCACAGTAATAGCTGTTATTTCTGAGCCCAGCACTTCAAAACAAGCACACACTTGTCTGCTTCAAAAGCAAGCAGCTAGGCACTTAGAAGTCAAAAAGCCTGCTGTTTTTTACAACAACAGAAGTAATAAATTGAACTTACAGGGTAAGTTATCACCCTTTATCCTCAGATTTGAGGGAGAATCAAGTATTTGTCATTGTACATATTGGAAAGCCAAATGAAATCAGCTGTTACAGAAGTCAGAGAGCAACTGATAGCTCTACAATCAGATTTAGGTGCTAGCTTTCTCTTCAAAGAGAAAATAAGCTTTTTGAAAGAATAGAGACACTTACTTCAGTCTGTTTACAGAAGGAACATTCTTCCATGATGGATGAAGATTATCCAGGTTTATCACTTGGCCTTTTTTATGAGCGAAGCCTAACCGACAGTACATGGACACAGCATTCTGAAAAAACACACAAGCTCGTAATAAGGAACTGCAGTATGAAACCCATCTATCAAGACAACTTTCAGGACAGTGAGATTTCCACATCAAATAACAGATGTATGATACATACCTTTACTAAAGACAAATCAATCTCTAGGACATTTGCAAGCTAAAAAGAAAAAAAGATTCATCAATACAGAATTTAAAATGCAGAGTTTTGTCACTTGTGGGCTTTGACATCTTTTTGTTGTTTTTGTCTCCTTATACTTCAATACAGCCTGTAATGGCAGAAACAATTTTGTCCTGGCCAAAACAACATAGGAAGGGGGGGGAAAGTCATATGAAGTCTCATGATTGCTCCACATCAAAGCATGAAAAAGAAATCTTAGGTTATCTTCTAGTATGTAATTTCTAGACTAATTGTGTGTATCAGCAGATATACAAAGAAGCAAATAAATCCTGGATGTATTTAGTGGATATTTTTCAGATACTTATTCACAAAGTTTTGAGAATCAGACCTTATGAAAAAGGTATTTCATTAAAATTGTACGTACTTACGCAAAAGGTACATTCCTACTATAAGCCAATACCTTACGTATTTTCACTACTGGAGAAATTTTTATTTTTATTTTAAATTCACACTAGTAAAACAGAACCAATCCATTTAGGACACAGAGAAAACATTTCTCCAATTCTAGCTTGTACAGAAGCTGCTGCACAAGTCACTCCTGTATAAATTCACTCCAGCTGATAGAGCTGCTTCACTGAATTGAAGGTACACCTTTAGCCTGCAACACTACCAAGTTACATTCAATATTAAAGAATCTATTTGCATCTCAAATCCTAGAAGTCTGGCAATACTTATAAATAGAATCACTTGATTATCTATTACTACCTCTATCTTAAGTATTTCACCAGTGTGCTTTGGGCCTTTTCAAGTTTTCCTGTCTCCCTCTTACAAGGGAAGTTTTACTTACCTCTGCCACATTAGTGTGTTCATCTATTGAAACAAAAATCTTGTACAGGAGGGTTTCAAAGTAATCACCTTGCACTCTGTTCATCACAAAACCTTCAAGCGGTGGCACTGAAAAGAATTATTTGGAAGATTAGAATTTTTAAACTGAAACTGTATAAAAACTGGAAGATAAATTTACACAGATTTAGTTCTCATGGTATTTATTTCTCTCCAGAGTCTAAAAGAATAAAAGCCTAAAGGTAGTTTACATGGTATTAAAAATTCTCCTTAAGAAAAGCAATGGTTTTTAATGTGTTTTCTTATAAAAAATAAAGCCACTCTGCCTTGCATCATCTTGCAGACTCCTACCCATCCACTACAGATAATTCCCAGTCAGCCAGCCAATAAAATATTTTATAATGGGAAGGCAGGGGGTGAAGGGGACCAACAAAAACAAAAAACACTTCCACCCTAGGCTGAGAATCCCAAAGCTAATATCTAAGCAGTAATTCTCCTGCAATTAGAGGACTTTCATTTAACTGCTCCGTATTAGAGCAATGACACATGGTTCTGCACAGCTAGGTTCCAAGTAATGCCTCTTTGCATATCACAGTCAGTTCAGAAACCCCTGAGACCTAGCACAGAACAATGAATTGTTCAAAGGGCAGCTATACTGTGTTAAGCTCCTACCTAGTCCCCAGACACAGCACTTTACTATAATTAAGGTGACATGACCATGAAGGATGGAACTGGTATCTAAAAAACCAAAAAGCTGCATCTGTTAAAAAAGCCACACAGGAATCAAGAAGTCACATCCTTTTGGCAAGGCAGCTACATTTCTTGACATTATTCTTCCTTTTCACCACAGGCATACAGGAGGGTACTTATTCCATGTTAGTCATGTCACGAACCTTTAAAAGAATCTCAGCTTACCTAGATACTTATATTAAAGCATAAGAATTCAAGTTGAATTAAGTCCCATGTACAATAAAAAAAGTTTTCATATGGCTGAAAAATACTTTGTTGGGAAAAATTCTCATGGTTCACATGCTTTAAGCAAACTCACGCCCATAGACAAGCAGTTTCCAAGACAGACAACTATAAGATAACTGAAATAGATCCAATAAAACATAGCTATTATATCATAAAAATATTGATTTACCTGCTATACAGCTGTCATCAGATATGGGTACATCAAGGTAAATAAATCCTTTGTTATACAAGCCTGTATAAACAAAAATACATCGTTACAGAAAAAGCATTTTCCAGAGTACTGATGATACAAGTAGATTTCCCCACCAGTCAATTCAGAATTTGAAGTAATTTTTTCTATAAACCTGCACAGTACAATTTTACTTTGCAATGCATGGATCAATGCATGTAATATTCAGCAGGTGTCACCCTAAAACAGAGCTCTTTATTTGATCTCTGATGCAGTGCACTTGGAGCTCTGTAACTATTTCTAGGGTGACTGGGTATGGTTGAAGGACCAGAAATTGAAGCAGCTGCATTTGATAAAAACAAGTGTTACTCTCCCTAAAAGTTAACTTTGTTTTCACCACCATCCCCCTACTATCTATCAGTGTTATTCTGAATTAGTTTTGTCACCTGAGGCTGCTGGCTACATTTTGGTCTGCTCTAACCCAGGGTAGAGCTTGCATGCTTTGTAGCACAGATGCAAACTAAGTCACATGAGCTCCGATGGTCCTCACATGTCCTTCCCACAAATCTTCAGAGAAAGATGTTTTTATACAACTACAGAAATAAATTCCAGGGCGCATCAGCACAAGGTATCAGCAAAAGAACAAGAGATACAGAGGAGCACGGCATACGACACGGCAGATATCAAATAACACTTCCCACACATGACTATGATCTGAGCACTAAGCGTTTGAGTTGAGTTCTACACAGTAGATGAGACAGGGAAAAGTTTTTAAGAAAAGCAATACCCACAAATTAGGTAGAAAGGTAGACTGGATCCTTCTAAACCTATTTTCCCTCCAAGCTTTAAGCCCTCCCCACAAACAACATCAGGCCATGTATAGAGAAAAATCATTAAGTGTCCTCTGAATTCAAGTCTTCTTAAGCCCTACAGTTTCGGATCCACTACAGAGCTTGTATTACACCCACCTTTGTTTGTTTGTTTTTAAATTTCTGTCTTGTTCTGCTTCTGTAACAGGCAATGGAATTTGGCCTTAATTTCTAACACAGTTCCAATCGCCTGTAGTAAACCAAACATTTACAAACCAACTTCTCAAGGCAGAGTTTGTCAGTGAATTTGTATTCCCTTGACTGATGGGATTTGCCTACAGCTAATGCTTCTCACACTGAAACAGGAAGAGACAGGCTCTTAGATTTGAGCTCCACTTTTGATGGCGTTCAAACAGTATGAAATTTCAAAACCTCTTCTTTGAAAAGCGAACTGAAGTTTTAGCACCTGGGATCATCAACTCTGCCATTTTTATTTTCTCTCATCCTCATCTACCACCTTTCCCTTTCCTTTCCCCTCCCTCGATCTCTACTGTCACCTTGTAATGAAGGAATTTAACAATTATTTGAAATTGCACATCAACAGCTGCTAAAGGCTCACCCTTAAATTGTTTACAAGGTCTTGAACGTAGCCTGTACAAGCTCTTGAGTATTTTCCTCCACATCCTCCTATGCTTCAGCTGTCTACAACCCTTTTGTTCCTAGTTTTCAAACACTACTCTCAGAATTTACTGATTTTGACCAAGATTAAATAAAAAATAATGTCAATCAAACACTTACTGTGAACTACATGGAAGTCTAATGAACCAGCAAGCTGAGGACCTGAATCAATGATCTTATCGATAGCAGACTTCTCCGACGTAGTGCAAATCTAGGTGAGCAAAATCTTGTTAGTGTTGGAGAAATAAGTCTATGCAGTTTAATAATAATACCACTCAAAAACCACAAGTATCTCATGCTCAGATCAGTCATGAGAAAACAAAGTAACCATGCTCTTCAGCAAAATGCTTGCATTGAAGAATTCACTGCACTTCTTGTTCAAGTCTTAAAATTTTTGCTCTTGTCCCTGCACAAAGTAATGTGGGCTCTAGGAATGGTATTTAACTGCACAGGGGACAAATGAAGTCCACAGTATGACAGGTTTGCTCTTTAAAGCTTCTGAATTGAGTGTTCAACCATGCAGCTGGGACCATTCTAGAAAGAGGTCAAATAAAACATCAAAAACATCAAAGCAACTTGCTCCATGTTAACTGTTCTGGATTGATGGAATGTCAGAATACAAGCAATCGCTACCCAAGATATTCCCAATGATAGCAAAGATTTCATCACTGCTTTAAATACATTCCAATCTAAACAAACAAAAGATTACAGAGAAAGAATTAAATCAATTAACTAGATCAAGTGACTAGCTGCCTGTAGAAAAATTGTGAGAATGAAAGTAGAATGAGGAAGAAGCAGTAAGCCAGCTCACGTTTTTCGTCTGCAAACAATGAAAAAAATATGGAGACATAAGGAGAGCAGAAAAGAAGATACATATCAAAGTCCACTAGCATTCTAATTATATCGAAGGTGAAGATTTAGTCAAAAACAAGATGTCAGAGTTAAAATATGAAATTTAAGAGAAGCTATTTTGCTGCATGTTCCCTATAAAGCACAGCAGTACACGCTTCAGTTGCCACAGTTTGGCTGACTCAAAGCAACCTCTGCACTTCACGCAACACAAAGTACAAATGAGGGAGAGAGCAGAATATGCTGAAGAGAACAGCCACTTCTACAAGTTCCAGTCTCTATTTCCATAAAAGACTTGTTATAAACCTCCAACCTACAACAGCCTTTGTGTAGAATTCTCAAAAGGAAGCCTATTGTCAGGGTATTCAGCCAAAATTAGAGGTGCAAGCCATATTCACATACCTTGATGTCATCCTCAGTGATGTAGCCAGACTGCACAACCCACCAAGCCTCTATGGCTATTTCCACAGGTTTGACAGGTAACAGATCACGGGCTGTTTTCCTTCTGAAAAATTTCTGCAGTGGTACAGTCCATTTGAGATAGAAATAAGTAGCACTTCACACGTGCAGACAGCTGTTCACCTTTATACAAGCTGATTTTTATAAGTATCCATTTTTAAGTACGTTACATTCACAGACTGGCCACACAAACACTATTAATCTTGTCATTTAGTGAAAGCACATCCTTGTTCAGAAACAAATGTGCTTCCCTCCTCCCTCAAATCATACGACAAGGAAAAAAAAAATATTTCCTTGTGATACTGTCAAATCTTCACATAAAACCGTATTCTATGTGCCACTAGTTAAAAACACTACTCAAACGGGATCAAGTCCAGAAACAGCACAGGGAAGTATACAAGTGGTATATTTTAAGAAGTTTAATAGTATTAAAAACCATTTTAAGAACATAGTTTTATTTTAAAAGACCAAGTACACCACATTCTCAATCAGCATCCAGGCTGAAGGAGTGCCATGAAGCTACTGTGAGAGTATTTCGTAGAATCATAAAGCTTGGAAAAGACCTCCAAGATCATCTGGTCCAACCATTTATGAGTTTCCTGAAGAAAGAGAAGTACTGGTGCAAAATAAAAAGACCTCTGTGGCTATCAACAGCCGCTGCAATGTTTTCCATGCTGTTCATATGCACGGATGCTTGTTCAGGTGCATTGCTGTTGTCTTAGAGAGCAACAAACATATCACAAAATTGCACACCTAGTTGGAGGACAGTCTTAGAATTCCTGCTCTCAGCTGCACCCACAGAAACATGGAATAATTCTAAAACCAACACCACTATTCCATATTTATAGTGGCCAGGAAACATTAGTTACGGAATAAATACATCGTGGAAAAATACGTTAAAAAAGGCAATGCCACATATCCTTTTCTTCAGTATATTTTAATTTAAAAGTTATTTATTAATATCACGAAGCAGAAAATAATTTGCAATATATTATGTTGCATTTGGTTAGACATTATTAAAACAAGGCCCGTGAAATGTTTCCACTCCGTTCCTATCAAATAATATGCTATGGGGGAGGGGGAGAGGGAAGAAAGGGAAAATTAAAGACAACCTCACCTTTGAAGATCTACATTGGTTCATTAGATCTATATACTGGTTTCTTCCTATACCAAGAAGTCTTAGACCTGAAAAATAATTAAGTTTTTATTTCCCTTAAGAAGGGTTTAAGCTGAAGATACAGAAAACATTCTTCAAAGAATCAGGCCTACTTCTAAAATAAGACTTTCACTTACTCTTTCTTCCCAAAATAATAGAAAGCCTCAAGTCAGTTCTAACTGAATTTGACTGAGAATCATGTGCATCTAAAAACCACAACCTAGCCCCATTTAATTACTCTACAAAGGTTTAAAAAAAATTTAATTTCTCTCAAGTTGCAAGGTAGCATGGAATAACCTAACCCCTTGCTCTCCTGTTCTTACATCAACAGGTAATAACTATACTTCAGATCAAGAGGACTAAAGTTGTACCTGATTTTGGTTGATAGCTTTCTTTCCCCAGCCTAAAACCACACCATGATTACAACTCTGTCAGCTAAGAATTAGAGCACAAAGGCTATATAAGCCTTTAAGGAAGATGACTAACAACTCTTTGAGTTGAAATGAATCAAGATCTAATTCTATAACCCCTAGCCTTCAATCACTAACAGTTTGTGAAAAGATACAGGAAAACTACTCAAGTAGTTTCGAGCTTTGACCCGTATTCTGTCTCAGTTTTACATCCAGCTTTCTGGTTTGACACTAGTTTTATTAAAAATTATAATGAAGATACTCAACTTAATTTACTTCAGTCACTGACTCACAGCTGCTGTTAAAATAATAGGATTGCTATGAAAAAAAAACAACAAAGAAGCCTTTCTTGTCTACAGACTCCTGAGCAATGTTAGATTTCCAGGAACCTACGTCATGCTGAGCAAAAAGTTCCTTATCTGTTTCCCCAGTGTGAACATTAAATAGAGGCAAATTAGTACAGTTAACTCGAGATTTTGTGTTGTTTAATAAAAATAAAAACTGCTTTCCAAAGCTGCAGACTACTCCTCAGCTGACTGTACATTATACCTAAAGAGAACCATATAAATTCATAGGGAAGGTGAGAAATGAAGTACGTAGCTATAAATAACTTCCCAGTGGCAGGCTTCAGGAACACCCTCCCTGTGTCAGCAATCTGCATTTTCCTCTGTAAGACCTGTCAGCAGGCTATCGCTCTGTTCTCCTTCAAATTCAACACCAGAGGTTGCATTTTCACTTCCCTAACTACCCCTTCTGGTGCCCACAACAGAAAGCAAGACAAAACAGCTGGGACATCCGAAGGTATCACAGCGAAACATTTTGGTACAAGGTTCCTCTTCGTACACTGATGTTAATTCACAGGGGTGCCAACAGCCTTTCGGGGACTCCCCAAAGCTTTCTACCCAACACACACCAAAAAATCATACGGACAGAACTCTGCATGCCACCTTAATACCACCATTTAAATGCTTCTATACCTTCACTCACACACTTGGTTTCAAGCAAACGGGTGCCCTGCAAATCAACCCCAGCTCGTTGGAAGCAGCAATGCAGCTAGGTAATACTTACAGTCAGCAGCAGTGAAGTTGGGTAACGAATCATAGCTTTTTTCACTGTTCATTATATCCTTAGAAAGAAAAGAAAACTTAGTTCCAACAAGAGAGTTATTGCTTCAGAGAAGCAGATCCAAAAATCACTGTCTTGCAAAAACAAATTGAAATTAAAACAGAAATCTACTGAAGCCATTGTATCAGTTCTGGCTGGGATGGAGTTAATTTTCTTTGTAGTAGAAAACGTTTTGGATTAGTGACCAAAACAATGTTGATAATACATAAATGTTTTAGGTATTAGTGAGCACTGTGCTTACACAGCCTCAAGGTCTTTTCTGTTTCTCACAGCGCCCTGCCAGAGAGGGCTGGAGGGGCACAGCCAGGACAGCTGGCCCCAAATGACCAAAGAGATGTTTGTAACATTGGATGTCAAGTTCAACAAAAGCTGGGGGAAAGGAGGAGGAAGGGGGGGATGTTTGGAGTTACGGCATGCTCCTTCCCAAGTAACCATTAATCTCACTGAGCCCCACTTTCCTGGAAGTGGCTGGACATCTGCCTGCCACTGCGAAGTCATGAATGAGTTCTTTGTTGTGCTTTGTTTGCAGGAGCAGCTTCTGCTTTACCTAGCAAGCTGTCTTTGATCTCAACCCACAAGTTTTCTCACTCATATCCTCACAATTCTCTCCCTCATCCCACTGAGAAAGCAGCAAGCACCTGAGTGGGGTTAGCTGCCTGCTGTGGTTAACCCCCTGGAGCCAGTTAACTTCCCAACTGCTTGGCTACTCATCACACAGTAAGTTAAATACACAAAAATTATACTTTGGTTTGATGTAAGCTTTAAAAAGCTAAAAATGCTGATCTACAGATCAATAAGGGTGAAATCCTGCATCTGCCGTCACAACAAAAAACAGCACAGGAAATTGCTAAGCAATAATGCAGAATAAGCTAGGAACTAAGCGGTTATAAAGCGTGCAGTCACTAAACAGAAAATAAGCAGTCGCTTCCGACATCTAAAGAAAATAAAAGAAGATTGCCAGCGTGTGACAGAAAACAGAACTGTCTTAATTCTCCGAGAAGAGATCTCTAATATGGTCAATTATCATTTTTGAAAAGAAAATAGCTCAAATCTGTGTTGTGTTTTTCTTTTAAAAAAAAAAGAAAAAAAAATTCCCTTTGTTTTATTAATCAAACAGAATTCATTTGTATTAAATAAAAGACTCCGAGTTGCAGATACCAAACATCAGAAGAAAGCCTAGCCCACTGAGTGCGCTGTGACAAAGTCCAGTCCTTGAAAGGCTTACAGGGGCCCAAGGGAAAAACCTGCAGGTACAAGGAGTTGTCCAGAAGCTTTCCTTACCTGCAGCTCGTTAGCAGACCCTACCCAGAGCAAACAAGCCCCGTGACACTGCCCTGCACGCACTCTGGGGCAGCTCTGCTGTCTGTAGGACAGAGCTCAGCATTTGCTCACCTCCATGATGCCCGTGTAATAGGAGAACGGCGTTACCCTCAGCCCCTTAACCATGATGTCAGACAAATGGTAGGGGTACAGCATCAGGTGATCCCGACTGTATTTCAGCAGGTCCTCGTAGTATTTCCGCTCGTCTTTCTTGACATGCTTCACTACAGGAAAAGGGGAGAAAAAGTTAGGAGGTTTATTAAAAAACAGGAAAACATTACAGCAAAAGGATCAGAAATAGCAAAATGTGGATTGACAAAAGTAAAAACCAAACAAAGGAGTGGTGCAGGGCATTCAGCACCCATTTTATACGCACACAACGAGCACTCAGAGCCATTAAGGATCACTTTAGAACTGCACAGATTTATTTCACAGGCCACAACAAAGTGGCCCGCTGAGAGACCACTCATGCAGGCTCTGGAAATTATCATTAATTAGCAAAGCCATTATCTGCTACAGGAGGAGGACTGGATGCAGTCAACACAAAATACATTGGAAGTGAGCAAACAAGTCGTAACCAACAGCTCCTAAGAGCCAGACCTTGAAACAGGGCAAGCTCTTGGAGTTTCTCAGGAAAGAGCCTTCCAGGAGGAAGAACTGGGTAGCGACTGGAAGTTTTTTGTTTCTTTACTCACCTAGGTTATTGCGGTACCGTAGCTGATTGCGGATGCTGTAGAGTACAACCTGCCTTTCATACTCCCTCTGAGAGTTCCCGAGACCCTTGAAAAGAAGAAGAGCTGTCAGCTGGCACGCACAAAACCTGGTGTAGTGAAACCACTGCAAAGGGGCTCATACAGAACCAAACGATCACTTGTCATCAGTCAGCGAGTCCCCTGGTTCACTGCAGTGAGAGATCTTCAGTCCTGGTACAAGATCAAGACTATTTGTAGTTCAATGGGTCCCTCCACACAGGATGGGGACTCAGACAGCAATCTTTTGTTGTTTTTCTTTTCCTAGAACCCTTCTGACCAAAGTGGGAGCTTCTCGTCTTCAAATCAAAGGCTGCAAAACTTCTTTTTGATTACGGGAAGCACGGAGCATTTCACCATGCAGTCAGCACCTTGCACCCTTGAAGAAGCACCCAGAATGAGTGCAAGAGAAATCATTTATTGTGAAGTTTCAGCTGTTGCACCTAATAAGCTTAGAAGAAAAAAAAAGAAGAAAAAAAAATAAACCTCCCTGGTAGCTTCACAGAGCAGGCAATCAAGTGATCTTAGGTCACGAGATGAAGGCATAAACACAGTGAAGCACTCGACTATCACAAAGCAAGATAAAAAGCAAACTTTGGTTGAGCTTTAAATGCCTTATTTCAGCAGCTGTCCTGCAAAACCCTCCACGTTGTCCCTCTACTCTGTGGCCGGTAAAAAGCCAGGAGGTTTTCTTCTCCCAGTTCCCTCAGCTGATGCTCACATGCAAAAGAGATCCTTAGCTCAAAAGGTGTTTTGCTGCGTGTATGGGACAAAGAAACACGCTCGGTCTCACAGCTGGGGTCCACGACTGCACACCCAGAGAGATGCAGGTATTTTCAGAGCCCAAGAGCAGGCAGGAATTGTTTGCCAGCTTCCCAGCAGCGCTGGGCCATGGGGGTGAGCCGAGCACCTCCCTCTCCCTGACACGCTGCCTCCCCTCTGCTGCCACAGGCCCGGGACGCCGGGCGAATCAAACTTTGATGAGGTTTTCTGCTCCACGCAGCACCGGGCGCTGCTGGCAGCCCAGGCTCAGGGCGCGCTGCTCTCTGCTGGGGCTGCACAGGACGGCCCTGAGAGCACCCCTGCACCCCCACGGCCTCCTCTCGCCCCACACAGACCCCAAACCATTCCTATATGAACACCGCATTCCTCCCTTACAGACCCCAAAACACACCTATAAGCCTCGGCCCCCCACCAGACCACTCCTATAAGCCCTACTCCCTGCAGACCCCAAACCTCTCCTATAGGCCCCTCTCCCCCCATACTGACCCCAAACCATTTCTATACGCCCCATTCCCCCCTTACAGACTCCAAACCACACTTGTAAGCCCCACTCCCCGCATACAGACCCCAAACCACTCCTATACACCCCATTTCCCCCTTACAGACTCCAAACTATACCCATATGTCCCTCTCCCCCCACACAGACCTGAAACCTTTCCTATACACCCCTATGTCCCCCATACAGGCCCCAAACCTCTCCTATAAGCCCCTCTCCCCCTATAGAGACCCCAAACCTCTCCTATAGGCCCTTCTCCCGCCATACTGACCCCAAACCATTTCTATATGCCCCATTCCCCCCACACAGACCCCAAACCACTCCTACATACCCTGTTCCCCCCACACAGACCCCAAACTACTCCCATACACCACTCTCGCCCCACATAGCCCCCGAACCACTCCTATACCTCCCATTTCCCCCCACGCAGCCCCCAAACCGCTCCTATAAGCCCCACTCCCCCCACACAGCCCCCAAAGCCACTCCTATACCCCCCATTCCCTCCTTACAGCCCCCAAACTACACCTACACGTCCCTCTCCCCCCTTACAGCCCCCAAACGCCCCCCACACCCCCCTCCCACCCCCTTCTCTCCCCTCACACCCCCTCTCCCCACACCAAACCCCCTCTCCCCGTGCCCCCCCGGGCCGTACCTGCTTGACGCTGGCCGGCAGCCGCGCCCAGGGGTAGTTGTGGCGGATGTGGAACTCCACGTCGATGTTCATGGCGAGGGGGCCCGGCTGCTGCCGCCTACACCAGGCCCCAAGGCCCAGGCCCAGGCCCAGGCCCCGCCGCCGCCGGGGGGCGCCGCAGCCCCGGGGCCGCCCCGCCCGGCCCGCTCCCAGCCGCCGCTGCCGCCCGGCCGCTTCCGCGTCACGGCCCCCGGAAGTGGGGGGCGTCACTTCCGGCGGGGTGGAGGGCGGGAAGGTGTGGGGAGTGGGTGGGAGGAAGGGGTGGGAGGAAGGGGCGGGAGCGGGGGGCGTCAGCGTGCGCTGTGCGGTGGCAGTCTCGGAGTTACACAGTAAAACAAGCACAGAACCACACAAAAACTCACGTTATTCCACAGAATCTCACGTTATCCCAGTCACACAGTCACAGAATGGCCGAGGTGTGCAGGTCCCTCTGCATTTCATCCCGTCCAACCCCGCCATCAATCAGAGCCCGTCGCACTCCATGGCGTCCAGGCAGATTTTGGGTATCTCCAGAGAAGGAGACCCCAAAACCTCTCTGGGCAGCCTGTCCCAGTGCTCCGTCACCTCACAGTACAGAATTGCCCCCTCATATTCAGCCCCAACCTCATGCTGCAGTTTGTGCCTGCTGCCTCTCGTCCTGTCGCTGGGCACAGCTGCAAAGAGACCAGCTCCATCCTCTCAACACCATCCCCTCAGATATTTACACACATTGAGGAGGTCTTCCCTCAGTCTTCTCTTTTCCGGGCTATAAACATGCCCAACTCACTCAGCCTGGTGCTCCCATCCCCTCATCATCTCAGTAGCCCTTCTCTGGACTTGCTCTAGTACTGCCATGTCCTTCTTGTACAGGGGAGCCCAGAACTGGACGCAGTGCTCCAGGTGTGGCCCCACCAGGGCTGAGTAGAGGACAGGATCACCTCCCCTGTCCTGTTGGCAGCACTATTCCAAATACACCCCAGGATACCATCGACCTTCTCGGCCACAGGCTGAGGCTCAGGCACTAGCACTCATGCCTGGACACGGTGCTCTCACCTGGACTGGCCCTGCAGAGAGACCTGGCCAGGTTGGCTCGATGGGCAGAGGCCAACGGGATGAAGTTCACCATGGCTAAGTGACGGGTCCTGCACTTTGGCCACAACAACC
Source organism: Aythya ferina (assembly GCF_964211825.1). Classification (NCBI taxonomy): domain Eukaryota; kingdom Metazoa; phylum Chordata; class Aves; order Anseriformes; family Anatidae; genus Aythya; species Aythya ferina. Next base: position 149,418,285 of record NC_140297.1, on the reverse strand, counting down.
CCATGCAGCTCTACAGGCATACGGCAGAGTGGCTCAGAAGAATTGCAGAGGAAAAGTGTCTGGGGGTGTTGGTTGATGCTCACCTGAACATAAGCCAGCTGTGTGCCCAGGTGGCCAAGAAGGCCAATGGCATCCTGGCCTGCATTAGAAATAGTGCAGCCAGCAGGAGCAGGGAGATGATCGTCCCCTGTACTCTGTTCTGGTGAGGCCACCCCTCAAGTGCTGTGCTCAGCTTTGGGCCCCTCAGTCCCAGAAGGACATCAAGGCCCTGGAGCGTGCCCAGAGCAGGGCTACCAAGCTGGGGAAGGTCCTGGGGCACAAGTCCTGTGAGGAGCGGCTGAGAGAGCTGGGGGTGGTTGGTGTGGGGAAGAGGAGGCTCAGGGGAGACCCGATACCAGCTGCAGCCCATCCTGTTCAAATAGGATAGCACAGGAGGGATTAGTACAATCAAGGAAACTGCCTCAAATAAAACAGCACCAGCAGATGCCATTCTTCTATTAGGAACTAGGGTTTTGTGAGTTATTTATAATATAAGTGTCAAAATCAGTGCCAATGTTCCATGCACAAGCATTTTCATAACTGTCAGCGAAATACTGATGGGGTTAGAACTCTTCGTTTTTAACACCACACAACATTTCAGAGAATTAACTGGTAAACAAGCAGAACCAAGTGAAAGCAAGTCAGCCCCTGACTCCTTGCACAGTTCAAGTGATGAAGCTCTTACCCTGCCTGCTTGGCAATAACCTTCAAGCCACAGTGACAGAGGTGAAGGGGGACCAACAGCAGGAGAAAGATGCTCATTGCTCTGTTATTGAGTTGGTGAACGACAGACCCATTTCTACAGCTTTGGTGTCACCATTGCCTCCAGGATCTCCCTCCTGCACAGCTGCAGAGGCACAATGCCTTGGGCAGTGGATGTGTCCCACAGAGATCCTGCAGCTGAGGAGATGGCAAGAAGCTCACAAGCCCCAGAGACAAGGGCTCCCTGTTCGTACCACTGGCAGGGTGCAGTCCAGGAACACGGTCACAGCCTGCCGAAGTGACCTCATCCTTCAAATCACAGTCACCAGGTTTCTTAAGAGTCCTTCTCTGTCACACCCTATGTTGGTTTATAAATAAACTATTGAAAAGATACCAACAAAAAGCCATTTTTGCCTTGCCTGCTGCTACGTAAACCAGGTGGTGCAGGTCTTTGGCTGGTACTGTCTGTTTGCTTTTGATATCAGTAATTAGACACGCCTCACAGTAGGGCAGGATGATTTTTTTTTGATTTTTTTTTTTTTTTTTTTTTTTTTTTTTTTTTGTGGATGGTTCTGAAGTAAATTCTCTTGGTAGTGGCACCAGCACGCAAATTACCATTTTAATAAGACACAGGTATGAGAATCCACAGGCTAAGGCTGTAGCTGCCCAGAATTACAGTAATATATGCAGAAAAAAGACCTGTTTCATAGCTTGGAGGCTTCCATTATATTCCTATCAGCTGCCTCAGGCTTTTCATTGATAGCACTGGCAGAAGGGAAGCAGAACCAAGGCAATTAGAAATAAACTATTGACATACAGTAGATCTACAGATAGACAGAATAACTGATCAGAGCTATGATTAGAAGCCAACAGTGGGCATATTTAACAAGATCTGAATTTACTACCAGAGAGGGTACCATACAACTTTTTTTTTTTTTCTGTGTTTATTAATGTTTGAGAATTTGCAGGTTCAAATTCATTGAGTAAAAATCATAGATGAAACACTCTGAACTCCTGCACCTTTGACTGAGGTCACTGGACCCTGAAGTTACAATCACATTGGTGTAAATCTTGTATGCACAATTCAGTGAGCATTGGATAGTAAGAGATCCTTTTTCTTGGCCTGATCTTTTACCCAGACCTTAGGATATCATCCACTCCCTCCCAGCCCTGCTATTACAGATGGATGTTGCACAGTTTAGAGTTTCTTCAGCTGTCGCTTCAGGCAGATGCAGCAAGGTACAGATTTATCCTGGGAATACAGTCACTATGTAAAGCCTTCACCAGTCCTTCACAACTTCCCCTGACCTACATTAATTCTCACAGGTAATCAGCCTTGGTTCACAGACTGTTTAGCCCTGGTTTAAGACTGAGTAGACTTTTGCTGCTGACTATATATAATGAATATTCTTTTTTTATTTTTCTTTCCATTTTGGTTAGCACATGACTACTTATTTAAATGCATTAATTTCTGGCAGTAATAATATTCCTTTGTGAGGACAAGCAAAAGAGGGATTGAACACTTTAGTCCTGCATGCATCATCCATTAGCTGCTCTCCTTCCACATTCTGTAATAAATCTACACTTATCTTTGTCTGTCTCTCACTTCTGAGATATTTTTAGACCATTTTCTTTTTGCCTTTAATGTCTCTTACTCTATTTGCTTTTTCTAAATTGGTTCCTATGTTCTTGTCCTGTGCACCTACATGCAGTCTCAGTTATTGCCTTTTGAAGTTTCATTTTCTTAAAAAGTACCTGTTGCAGACACAGAGACGTATTTTTTCTTATTGAACTGCCTGTCTCTCCCTCCTATAGAGAAAATTTCCTCTTGGGCTTTAATATTCTTTATTTTGGTTATTCTCAGTAGCCTTCATTCTTGAGATTACATTCTCAAAAGACATTGCCTTTCAGTTCACTGATTTTTCAAAAAGAAATCAACTTTTTTTTTTTTTTTTTTTTTCCCCTCATTCCAGGTCTTTTGTGCTTTTTCCTTGGAATAAGTTAACTCTGTGTATCATTACCACTTTCAAACTGGCACCTCCTTGTTTTTTCAACAAGTTCCTCCTTGTTTAAAATCAGAAGTAGCAGCACAGCTTCCTCAAGTGATTTCCTCTGTTTCCTGAAATACAAGTTGATTTTTATGTGCTCAACAAGTGTGATAGACTGGTGGCGGCCCGCTGATTTGCTTTTCCCACTCACAGATGGCTCTGGCATATCTGTGTAGTAAAAAATAGTGCTTGAAAGAGCTAGCTGAGCTGCATCAGTGCAGCTTTTCTCTGGACGTCCACTCTTCCACTCAGAAGTTGCAGTGAGATCTCTTTTTTTTTTTTTTTTTTAACTAATTTGTTTATTTGGATAAATCTTGAAATACTGTTCTGAATTCTGGTGATTGTCTTTACTTTCTTGAAATTATCTGTCCCATGCGGGATCGCCAGGGTTCAGCAGGGCTGAAAGGAATGGCAAGCACCACTAACACTGGTAGAGCCATTTCGTAGCTCATACCAATGCTGCAGTCAAGGTTGGTAAAGGTAATTAATTCTGTTGACTCTGGTGTGATCCACAAGCAGTGTTTCTCTGTTGCTCAGAAATCCAGGTGTCTGTCACTCCAGTGGAAAAATCATCCTCTTCTCACAGAGAAATGAGACACCATCCCACTGTCCAGCCACGTGGGCAGACTGACACCACAAACAGGCTCTGCAAAGAGCACAAGCCATCTTCGCTGCAAAGCTCAGCTTCACTTTGTTCTTATCTGTTACCACCTTGGTCCTTCATTATTTCACTTCCTTCACTAGATTAAAGACTTTAATGGCCTCTTCCATTTAGCTTCACTTAAGGTCCCTCAGCTTTAACCACTCTGGTGGTTAAGGAGTAGCAGCATTACTAGTCAATGGTTGCATGCTATAGTGTGTGGTGCTTCTTACATGGGATAATGTTTCATCTCTTCTATTTTTTTACCTGTTTCATTTCGCTGTGCTCTGCCTTGCAGAGAATGGCTGTTAATAGACACCATTTTGATAAGCCCTGAGTGCCTTCTCATGCCCTGCATCTAACCCATTTGATCTTGCCATGGTATAATACTCCTCCCTTGGTTTTCCATCCTGCTGGCAAAAGAAGGAGGAAATATGTGGAGGCAGACTCTATTCACTAGGTACCAAGAGATACCCCTCTTTTTTTGCCTGGGCTATGTCACCCACAGGAATATGATGTCCAAGTCTCTGGCAGGGAGGCAGTCCTGTTATTTACAAGGCTCAGAAGTACCACTCAATCCTTTATTTTTGTTAATTTTGCAAACTTTTAAATTCATAGGACATAAACTGAAGTCAATAAAATCGATCTCTAGGAGTAACACGTAGTTTTCCTGCTGAAACCCTATTTGCATGTTCAAATAGACCACGCGCATGCATAGCATGATATCGTATGACTCAACCTATTGTTTGCTTTAAATCCTTAATGAGCTGTGCTGGGCTGCTGTACTTCACTTACAACCGATGGGAGCAGTAGGTTTACCAGCCTGCATTGGAGCTTCTGAGCAGATTCCATCGAAACCCTGCAGTTGTTTTCTCTCCAATTTCATTATTTCCTTTAATGTCGGTTGGGTCAGCTTTATTCCTGAAAGTATCATGGAAGAAATAGATAGTTCCCTCCTCAGTGAAGGTGTTGAAGGTGTCTTTGAGGCAGTATGTCACCACAAAGCACTGTATTCTAGAGAAAATTCTTCAGACTCACATTTGATTTTTACATCTGATTTTAGAACAACATAATCAAAACTGATTTATTTTAAAGTGTGTTAGAAGGTCAGTGAGGTCTTTGCAGGAAAGTTCTGTCTGACAAACTATTCAAAACACACACCAATGTCTTGAGAATAAACACACTAGTATTAAATAAATGATGAATATTCCCAAGGCTAGAATTATTATTGCATTCTGGTAACATTCATTCTAGTAACACAGTGATTTCCTTTTGCTTACTGTTTAGCTAATCAAGTGAACTGCTATAAATGCAAGTGTACTGGTTTTCTTCTCTTAGTTTTCTCTGTCTCTCCTCGTGCCTTGGTCCAAGGCACATTGGTGGGTTAACCTTGCCACAGGCAGCAGCTCTTCAGGAACTGCTCCCACATGGCTCTGTCCCATGGGGTCCATCCCCCAGGAGCAAACTGCTCCAGCACGGGTCCCCCACGGGTGCCGGCAGCTCCCCCCAGACCCCCTACTCCTGCGTGGGCTCCTCTCCACGGGCTGCAGCTCCGGCCCGGGGCCTGCTCCTGCGGGGGCTCTCCATGGGCCGCAGCCTCCTCCAGGCCACATCCACCTGCTCCACCGGGGGCTCCTCCACCCATGGGGGGGCTGCAGCGTGGAGACCTGCTCCATGTGGGACCCATGGGCTGCAGGGGGACAGCCTGCTCCACCAGGGGCCTCTCCCTGCACAGCCCGCAGGGGAACTGCTGCTGCCTGCCTGGAGCACCTCCTGCCCTCCTGCTGCACTCACCTGGGGGCTGCAGGGCTGCTTCTCTCATTTTTCTCTCTCACACAGCTGCTGTGCAGTGTTTTTTTACCCTTTCTTAAATACGTGTCACAGAGATGCCACCAGCATCACGGACTGGCCCAGCTCTGGCCATCATTTCAAAGCTAGCTGGAACTGGCTCTGTCCACTGCAGGGACAACCTCTGGTCTCTTCTTACAGAGGCCACCCCTGCAGCCCCCTCTCCCCAGTACCAAAGCCTTGCCACATAAACCCCATACAAGCAGCGAGATACTGTTTGAAATATTTTGTGGGAGCTGAGGGTCCTCAATGACATGTCAAATACCACCAAGACCTATAAGAACCACTGCAAACTCTTCAAGGCAGGCATCCTGCCTTCTAAAATATTTGAAAGTGCACATTAGACACTACCGTAGTTATACATTTAAAATCATTGTAATGAGAATGAGGTAAAAGGGTATATATACGCTTATATTACGAAATCCTGATTTTCCCTGGAGAAAAAAAAAAAAAAAAAAAAAAAAAAAGCCGTCTTCATGACCCAACAGGATGTGCTATTAAATTGCAGGGATGATAAAGGCACCGTGTAATGATGGAATACACCCCACCTTGAAATGACTGAAATTGGAATATGTCAGAAGTTACTGATTAACCCTGGGCTGGGTAGGACCTAGCAGCTCTCGTAAGAGTTGACAGTTCCATCTGAATGCTTGGTTTATTGAAGAGCAGAAGAATTCAGGCTTCCACACCCAGGCTAAGCAAAAATGGGCAGCTCGCATGTAAGTAGCTCTTTAATTTGCATTGTCAAGAATGCAACAATTTTGTGGTTTTATTTTTGTCTGTTTTCTCTTCCAATGACATGAATATAGCTGCAAATGAAGTTTTAAACTCAAAGTCTATTTTAAGTGTGGGCGGGCAATTTGTGTGTACACAGCTTGTAACATCCAGTTCATTGGATTACGTGAATTATAAAACTATTACTGTAGCACACAGGTCCTGCGTGTTCTAACATTAATGGCATAGTTAAAAGGGGGAGCACTTTAATTTTGAGAAAAAGAAATGATGCATCAGTTGTCATGGGGCAACTAATTTTAGTTAGATTAGCAAATTTGCATTGGAACAAAAATAATTCCCTAAAGATCTGTGAAAAGCTTCCTGTTCCAGAGGCCAGCACTTGCAAAATTCAGCCAAGTTCCTCACTGAATAGGAGGGATAGGATTAATCTCAAAGTGTGGTGCTTGAAGATGGGTCTGGTCAAAATTCAAGTGTCAGAATTTGCTACGTTGAATTACCATGTAAGTTTTGACTGGAGCAATTCTGGCCAACGTTTCAGTGCTTAATAGTAAATATCTAAGTGTGTGTAAAGATATTTGACCTCAAAACAGCCTGACTGTCACAAGTTTGGGTGGTAGCTGTAAATGATCAGCACTTCTGAAAATGAGGTAGCTTTCACTGATGAAGTTGGGAGTTTTTACCTTCACTTTTAGAACTCGTGGATGCATGACAATATTTATTCAGCTGTGCGTCAATCTTGATTGCCAGCTATCAACAGTATGTATCAATAGAAGCCAGCCTGTTTGCTGATAGGGGTTAACGTTACTGTAGTTTCTCTAGAATTTGCGTTGTTTTATTACGCCACTATTTCTTCAGTTCAGTTTCAGCAAAGCCCTGAGAGATGCAGAGAATCTGCTGCTTTTGGACCAGCTCTTCGGGACTTTTTCTCTGCCAGACCAAGCGAGAAAGCCCAAAGCTTTTGTGCAAAGCTCCAGCTGCTAAGCCAAGGAGCTTGCTGTCTCTCTGTGAAGGGTAGATGCTCCCATCTTCTCACCATATGTACCACAGGGCTGTCAGCAGGCATCTGCTGAGGGTTCTGACCCTGGAGAGCCTTGCAGTGTAGAACAAGTGTATTTAATTTAGATTTAACGTAGCCAGTTGAGGTCTATCTGTGGTGAGAGACCACAGCACTGCCTCTCAGGCAGGCTTAGCAGTTGTACGAGCTCCGTGCTGGACTAGGTGGCCTGGATGGACATGCAGTATGCTGAAGTTCTGCTGTGGGCACAACTATTTGTGAATTGTATTCACACATTTCTGAATATTTCTGAATTGTAGCTCCCTTATCTTCATTCTGTGTTTGTCCCCACAAAAATTACAGGCAGTCTTGGACAAGTGCCTGAACCTGCATCAGAGAACCACTTCTAGAACAGCCTGAAAATGCTCAGTTCTTAACAGAGGTGTTCAGCTCTAGTTTGTTCTTTCTCCTAATTTCGTATTTCGCAACCACAGGTTTACGAGTGTCTTATGCATTGTGTTTTTTAAACCTCCAGAGCAAGTCTTACAACCTCCCAGACGATGTACGGAAACCAACGGTAGGGACTACCAATTTGTCAGCAGACAAGCCAGTAAGCACTCTTTTTCTGAAGACTGAAAGGGGCACTGTGGTGTTACAGCACGTTGCAGTGGTTTATGGTGGCTTTGGGAGGCACTGCAGTGCACAAAGGTGACTTCTCTTTCGTAGATTGGCACTAGTAAAGCTGGATAACACTGGGTTGTTTCAATCTGTTGAATTCTGCATCATTCCAAAATGTTGTCTGCTTTGAAGTTTCAGAAATGAAATTTCTTGAACTGGCCCAAATTTTACTGGAAGAAACAGAAAATGAATCATCCATGTCAACTGAGGTATTTTGTTCTGGTTAGATGGATTTAGCTTTAAAACTTAAAAAAAAAATAAAATAAAAAAAGTGTTATTAAATGAAATTTTCACTGACAACTAAGCATTGTTCAAAGGAACAATGTTTGTAGGAAAAAGAAAGGTGACATCACTTGGAAGTTAAAATGGGAATTTTTAGCTACATCAGAAT